>NC_090341.1:14716923-16077678 GCF_035084215.1 Heptranchias perlo | reverse complement strand
CCATGTTCAATTCTGTAGGGAAGAGGGAAATGGGAAAGGGTACCAGATCAGGCCATTCTCAACTCCTAGTAGCAGAAGCTACAGTCACATTAATAGAGTTTTAATTCTTCAGTGGATGGTTGACAGTGAGGTTGGTGGTATGATGATCAATAAATGTGTGGAGGGATTTCCATTTGCTGTAACAAGAAAAGAGTGGAGTGACGTTCATTGTTAAAAATATTCTGCACAAATGTTTCAGTATCTTAATTATTACAGTAAAACTCTAAAGGGATCAATTAAGATCAAATCTGATTTAAGATCACATTTTTTCTCTGGAAAAGAAGACCTGTATCTTAAGAGTGGATTGCAGTGTACAAATTACAAAGGCAACATGCTGAGGAGGTCTTTCTGTTAATCAAAATATATTTAATATTTTTATCATCTCTGTTCTCTGCAGTATTTTAATAATTTTATGTTTTATTATATATTTAAATTTAAAGTTTTACTGTGGACTTGGGTGGAGAACAGTTGATTAAACAAGCTGGTTGCAGACAAAAATGCAAAAGGAAGGTCACAGAATCCAAGTGCTGCAAAGGATTCTGGAGCCAGGATTGCCTAGGTGAGTAATGAGGCTATGAGTCTCTAAGTGACAGAGACTAACCTGCCATAGTGCTTTCTATTATGAAATAAACTATGTAATAATTTTTTAATTTGCATACACCACACTGATAAATTTTAACTAGCGATGGAGAATTGTCTCTTGTTTCACTTGGAAGTGTGCACTGATAAGGATTGTTCTGTGACAATATTTGTGTATCACGTTTTCTGTAGACCTCAGTATTGTAGGTGAAGTGTTCACATTTTTTTTCTGAACAATATGGCAAGCTCAACATTCTTGAATTGTTTCATATAATGAATTGGGATTTAGAAATTACTCAAAGGTTAATTGTGTGTAACTGGTTTGATTAAATCATGAGCTGCAGATCTGTATCTTATATATTCTATAATTATATACTTTGAAGTTCCCAGGCCTGACCTGTTTGCACCATGCTTTAGATCATTTTACTTCCTTTCTCAATCATTACTCGTGACAGTAGAAATAACTTCTGGGGTGGTTTTGGGAGATCAACTTTGGAATGTGGTTTGGTTATTCTTGGGGTGGCTTGGAGGAGCCATCTTGAATTGCTTGAGGGATGGCATGGCATGGATTAGTTGGTATTTTTACCTATTCAGCCTTTAAGGTAGGCTAACTAGGTTGATATAGTGTATGGTCATTGTCACCTTATTACTGCTCCCATATAACAAGTGGCATTTTCATTTAGCTTAGTTTCTTTAATTTGTTATCACTAAGTAGCTAACAATTAGAACTCCAAGCTGGTAAATATTGGAAGTCCATTTATGGTATGCAGTAGTTACAGATAATAAGCAGGCAGTCTTTTCATAGCTCAAGGTTTAGACTGCACAGTTAAATTTTGGTAATTTGTGGGTGAATTGGATTTAGCTATGTGACTCCAATACAACGGTTTGGAAATGAAATAACAAGAGCTGGCCCTCTTGATGAAAAAGTGTGGTGTTTTCTCTTTTCAAAATGGGCTGTCCATGCCCACACAATAATAGTGGTATTAAGGTCTGACAGCCAGCTTTTACTGGGTCATCAGTTTACAGACTTATCGGGACTCAAATTGTGTTTCTTTCACTGTCAGCAAGGCTTTGCTTGTTGGTATCAACAATGGCAAATTTTCTAAAGGAAAATCAATCAGAATTGGAGAAAAGTCCAGCGAGCAGAATGAGAAAATGAAGAGTAAATGCTTGGATTCTGAGGTGTTTTGTGAATTTGGCTAATAACATTGTGTCGCTGATTGGTGATGCTGACTAGCAAAATTGAAAAATGCAATTGTATTTTGCCATTCTCTCAAAGTTAAGTTCAAGTAAGGATTGTACAACATTTAAGGAACCCATGTAGAGCATTATGTGACATTAATTTGTTGACATCACATGAAATAAAGTAATTTTGATCATGTATTTTTCCTTTCAATGAACAATTTCAAATAAAGTATATAGTAACATGTTAAATATAGGATAACACATTGCTTAAAGTGTGGAATGGGATTGTGACAACAACGTAGAACAAATCTTTAGCAGTTTAACCATGATATCAGAAGTGTATCAGAGGGTGAACTGGAAATAAGTACAGCTGCAGATATTAAACACAATAGCAAGAAATTCTTAAAGTACTATAACAGTAAATGGACAATCGGGAACAAGGAATAGGAAAGCACCTTAAAGTATGCTAGTGAGGATGAAACTGAGGATGAACAGAGAATAGCTAATATATTCAATGAACACTTCCTTGAAGCATTTAATGGAGAAGACTACACCATAAGATATCCTGCCTTAACTGAAATAATCCATGCAGATTTATTGATTTCAATATCAATCTGAGGGAAGGTCTAGACGAACAAATCCTTGGATGAAATTTAACCCATGATTCTAAGAGTGACTAGGAATAAAATTTGTGAAGTGCTGACAGTCGTCATGAGGGAGTCACTGAGTGTTGAGAGATCCCACTAGACTGGAAACAACCAATGTAGTACCTATACTCAAGAAAACTAACAAATGTAATCCAGCCAACTACAGACCCATCTGGTAAAATTAAGGAACCGACTATAAGGAGCACATTTGAGGACTACCTATATGAGATTAATATAGAAAATAATAATCAGTGTAGCTTTAGAGGAGAAAAGTCCTAACTTTTTTGAGAGAGTGACATACTAAGTGGGCAGTGGAAACCAACGGGCCCAAAATCCACCATAACTCTGGCAAGAGACCAGCAGAACCTTCCCACCACCATGGAAATCAGTGGATACCTGGTTGTGCTGGGTCGTAGCTCTTTCCGGGAGTTGCTGATTTGCCTTGTCAGGGCAAAATCTCTGCCCAGCCCTTTTAAGGCAAATGTTATCAGGGGGATGGAGACAGAGGCAGGGACTCCTGCTTTCCTGGATCAGATGAAACCCACTGCATCTTTGGAGGCTGGTACACTGAGTGAGTCGAGGCCTACTGGGGAGAAAGTTGGCCCCCACCATTGGAGTCCAGGCCAGAGAAACCGTCTTGAACCCTAAAGAAAAATTGACATTAAAAAAATATTTTCCTATCAGGCCCCTTATGCAGGGTCAGAGGCTGGGTCCCATGGCTGGGATCAGGGGGAGGGGAAACGGCCTGGGAAACTCCATCCCTAGTGTCGACTGACCATTGGATTTTCATGGGGCAGGCGGGCATCGGAAATGAGACCATGGTGGCACCTGTACCTGCCTGCCCCCTGCAAATTAGGTCCACTGATCCTGCAAACTCTGGCCGGGTCAGAGCTGGAGGGCACCAGTGGGCACAATCCTGGCTTAACTTCTGGGATTGTGTCCTGAGGAATTTTGGGGCCCATATAACCTAAAGGACTTAGAGTTCCAAAAGCTTTTGATAAGATTCCTCACGGGAGATGCTACTGAAGATGATAGGAGTGGGATTTCAAGACAAACCCGGATATAGATAAGGAATTGGCTGACGGAACGAATACAATGGGTAGGGGAGTGATGGCAGGGTGCGGGGAGTGGGGGTGGGGGGTGGTGAGTACTGAACAGAATGTCTCAGGGATTGGTGTTGGAACATCTAGTGTTGCTAATCTACATTAACTACTTGGAATCAGAAACCCAATGCAAAACGGTCAAAATTCAGGTCATACTAAACGGAGGAGGGGTCGGTGTGGGAAGGACAGTCATAGTCAGGACGGAGGAGACAGCCAGGGATTTACAAAGGAATTAGGTAAAATCTGCAAATGGGCAAACCAGTAACAGATGAAATTCAATATAGGCAAGTGTATTGGAAAGAAAAATGGGTTTGACAATTACAATATGGATGTGCAGAAACAACTGAAGCTGAAAGGGATGGAGGAGCGATAGTAGGTTTGGCATAAAACGTACCAAATCACCATGGAGAAGCAATAAAGAATGCATGAACAATGCTAAATGATACTCCTAGGTAAAATATCCTGCTCACCAATCACCCTAATCCAGGCATCTTATTATTTTCCACTCGTGGTACTTTTATGTATAGCTACATGTATATACCCTGTTTCTCATGTGCAGAAGAATGTCATAGAATCTTACAGCACGGAAGGAAATCATTTGGCCCATCATGTCTGTGCTGGCTCTTTGAAAGAGCTATCCAGTTAGTCCCACTCCCCTGCTCTTTCCCCATTGCCCATCCTAAGTGATAGTTAGTGGCATGCTGTGTTTAAATTCACTGTAATTAACAGTACAAGGTTTCAGTTTGTGTCAACCCTCTGAATCCCTGCTGGCCATGTAATTATGATAAGTAAATAATACTAATAATTAATATGGAATCTTTCAGATAATGCTTTATCATGTTGAAATGCCTCAAGCAATGTATTAGTTCTAGAATGCGACTGTTGTTATGTTGACAAATATATTATCATTATGCGACTAAATAATGTTTTGCAAATTCGCTGTTGTACATCTTGCGTAATACATTTTTAGATGCAAAACCTAAAACAATACTGTCATCCAATATAATAACTTTTTTTGCCTACCCCAGAATGCCCCCGTGGATCAGCAAATCCCTGCAATGGACATGGCACATGTTTAGATGGGATATCGGGCAACGGAAGTTGCATTTGTGAGGTCAGTCTACATTTCTTAAAAGCAGGTTTTAATTACCAGCTGCATTTGTGACATCTCTTTGAACATAAACTAACTTCTTATAGTTTGGGAAATGTTAACCTTTTTTCAGTGAGTGTGTTTTGTTCTGGATGATAATTTTATTTCAAGTATTATCAATGCTGTATTATTTTGTGCTACAAGTTGTTTTATACTAATACATTCTCAGCTACCTCAGTCAGCTGCTGTTGGATTATTTATATGTAATTCAATTGGCAGTCTTTATACTTGTTTGAGCTATAATGCTTGGGATTAATATGAACTGCACATCATCACAGGGTTTCTTAGGTTGTCATTAAAAGCACAGCTCACCTGGTAATGTATAAGCACGTGAATCTTGCACTGTGAACAGTTCCCCTGCTTTAGAATATAACATGTGTCCTCATGTGTAACATAACGTCAAATAAAGCTCCAGATAACAGTATTTTTGTAGATTCATGGAGAGGGTTCTTTCCTTCAACCTAATTAAACTGTGATTTCCTTTTGCTACAGCCGAAGTACAAAGGAAATGCCTGTGAGGAGTGTGCAGATGAGGAAGCATATGGTCCTGACTGTGTTGTGGGTACGAAGATTCTTTTCTGTAACTTAGAGTTAGAATAATACTTTGAAGTTCACTGAGCAAAAAACGGGCGACAAGTTTTACATCTCACCCAACTTTCGTTTCCATTGCTGAAGTCCAATTTCATTCCCATTGACTTCCACTGTGACTATTTTCCTTACAACAGTTATACTGTACAATATATGTAAAACTAAAAAGACCAAGTAAATGTTTGGAACTTAAACCTGCCGTTGGATAAATTGAGAAGAAATTGCAGTGTATTTATTTAATAATTTAATTTTAGATGAAAACCCTACTAATTCTGTGTTGATTTTTTTGTACTCTTTTGAAGGTGAAATTGCTCTTTGGCAGTAGCTCATGACAGGCGATAGCAAATTGGTATCCCGTTTTATAACCTTCCCGATTTTTGGGTGGTATGCAAAACAGGCTGCCTATTCGCAATCGGCCATTTTGCGTGACTGCCAAAGACCAATTTCGCCCCCTTTTTGTTAAAGGAGGTATTTTTATTACTGTGCCTTTTTTGTCTATTACTTCCCCTTTGTCTGCTCACCTCACCTTACCCTTTCAGCCAGGATGCCACCCTGAGTGACCCAAGCTCTTTCCTGCCCTCTTTTGTTAATCACTGGGAATGTGTGTGTATGTTACAGCAGCTCATGTGCAATATCCTAAGTATCAGCTTACAAATATTTCAGTTCTGTTGAAACCAAAATCAATCCATGCCAAAGAAAAAAATGAATATATTGCCAGAGAGACACCATACTGAGAGAATTAGCCTAAAAATTGTTCATGTATAGCTTATGACTCAGGAAGACGTGCAAATGTTGTCGTGACCTTAGAGATCAGCTTAATTCGTACATTCGATTTGTTGTGCAATGCAGGAAGCATGCAGACTGGCTTAGACAGCATAATATGTGCTGAAGGAAAGTCTTGACGATCATTAAACTCAGGAAATATCTGGGTGGGACAACTTACAGTAACTGCTCTACTTAAAATAACATAGGGGAAGTGTCCTTGAGTACTGAGGGTATTTGTAGATTGAAGTGCAGCTGCAACAGGTCTTTTTACATAACCATTATGCAGCAGAACAAAAATATCCAGATATAGTAGCTTTATGTAGTATTGATCCTCAGATGAGTCTATAGCCCTAATAGTCTGGCAAAATCGGGGTGGCAATCGCTCATTGCTATGATTACACCAATGGCACATTCGCTATGTACCAACAACAGGGAGGGTTGGCTTTGCCAAATTTTGTGAGGCAAGTCCCTTTCCTTAATTTTGGCAGAGAATGGGCAGGCATTGGCAGTCACTGCACAGCTGGATATAGCTCCAGTTGTTAGAGACATTGCGTGACCCTGCACCCAGAAAATTCTAGACTCCAACCATCTTGACCCAATAGCAACCTGTCACCACAGTTGTTTTTCCCAGTCGGGGAGCACTTCAATGCAGCTTCAGGCTGAGGAGTAGGACAAGCACACCTTTTAGGACCACCAATGGGAAATACAAGTGTAGAACTTATAGCACAAGTTCACTATAGAGAGCACTGTATAATATAGGTTTTTATATTTCTCCCTTGTATAGACAGTGTATGTTGAGTAGGAACATGGAAAAAATATAAGTGCTGGTAGGATCCTAAAAGGTAGATGATCAGCTTAAGTGGATGGAATGCGTGGCACGTTCTTGCAACTACAATGTGTGGGAATTCATATGGAAAGCCAAAGTTGGTCAGTGGAAGGAGATGTCCATTACTGGAAGTAAAGAAAGGAAAAAAGAAAGAACTTTCATTTATATAGCGCCATTCATGATCTCAGGATGTCCTAAAGCGCTTTACAGTCAATGAGTCACTTTTGAAGTGTAGTCACTGTTGTTAATGTGGGAAATGTGGCAGCCAATTTGTGCAACGCAAGTTCCCACAAACAACAATGAGATAATGACCAGATAAACTGTTTATTAGTGATGTTGGTTGAGGGATAAATATTGGCCAGGTCTCTTGCTCTTCTTCAAATAGTGCCGGGGGATCTTTTACATCCACCTGAGAGGGCAGACGAGGCTTCAGTTTAACATCTCATCCAAAAGACGGTACCTCTGACAGCGCAGCTCTCCCTCAGTACTGCACCGAGGTGAGGCTCAAATCTCTGGAGTGGGAACTAGGAGTTTAAAAGTTTACCTCAATCTCCTTGCCAGGACATTACATCCATCAATTTTATGCTCTTAAAATCTCTCATCTTCTTCCTGATGGCCTTTAAGGCCATGGGCCTTCTAATTATCCTGCTGCATGCTCACTCCTTTTTGGATGATAAAACTATGCAGCATGCAGCAGGTGGCGATGATTTTCGAGACTTTGGCTGGCCTGTAGAGCCACATCCCACCCGAATGGTCCAAACAATGGAATTGTTGCTTTAACATTCCTTTTGTTTGCTCCACATTAACTTGGATGGTGGCATGTGCCTTTTTGTATCTGTGTTCTTCTTGCTGTGTGGAGGTCATTGCAGTCATCAGCCATGGCTGCCAAAGGTAGTCCTGGTCTCCCAAATGCTATCTGTTCAGTCTCTCGGTTCTGCCAAAAGTATGCAGGCACCGTGGACCACTGCAGAATGCATTAATGTGTAGCATAACATTTCTGCGGTCTGAAACCACCTTCACATTTATGGAGTCATATCCTTCCTGTTGATGTAGGCATTGGGATTGATGTATGGAGTCAAGATGGCCATAGGGGTTCCATCCATATTCCCCTGGATGCTTAAGACGCCTAACAGGCAACAAACGTTCATGGCCCTCGCCAGTTGAACCCCAGTTTTAACCTTTAAAAAGCAAAAAAAAACTTTACCTGGGCCTCCTGTGGCCGGGATATTGCTTGCTGATGGATCTGAGACTGCACGGACCTTAATTGGCCAGCAGTTAAAATGGTGTGCACATGTCAATGACATCGTCGGGACGGGGCTTGACCATTTAAATTAGGCCCCAGCTCCTCTGGAGTGGGTGGTCTTCCAGTGCCCGATTTCAGGTAAGTTAAGATGGTGGCATGCGAGAATGCATTGAGAACTAGAGCGAACCTCCTGCCATCTTAACCTGCCCCGCCTGCACCATTTCCGCCTGTCGAGGAAGGTTAAAATACTCCCTTTGGTGTCTCCTAACTGGGAAAGTGATAAAAATGTTTCTCCAGCAAACATGACGTCAGTCAACTTGCTTTGGGGCTGAATGGCCTACTCCTGTTCTTAATGCTCCTAAGAGCATTTAACCATCTCTTCCATTTAACCATTTCCTGTTTTCCACTCAAACACTTTACAAGTTATTCTATTTCTTCTCTTATGTGTTTGTGTGTGTTTGTGTCCGTTCCCCTGTGTCAGTTTTTTTGTTTATACTGTCTTGGGTGTTGTTGGACCTGACAGTGTTGTGTCCTGATGAATTGGTCCCACTTGTTCAATTCATACTGCACTGCGAGAACACCCTATCCACTCAGCTTTGTTAGCTGCAGCTTGTACTGTGGCAGTAATTACCCAGACTCCAGAAAAGTGTGTCAAAGCCAAATCTTGGCCTTCAGCAAAAAGGCAACAATGGGGAAAAAATATGCAGGATGTTGAATGCACAAGTAGAGAAACATTCACAGCCAAAAACTAGGCTTCAAAACATTCAGTTGTAGCAACAACAGCAACCTTTTGCTTTAAGGGGCACTCCAAAGCTGGCCAAACCCATTTTGCTGTCATGTGCCCAGTTTATATGGGCAAGCTGTGCCCAAACTCATGAAATCGCCTTTATATGCAATTGAAATGGGGCTTGGGCATGTTTATAGTACTACCTCTTTACAGAAAATCCATCTTTGTCAGGTGCAGCTTGTACTGCAGTTGAAAATCCATCTTTAGAGGAGATATTTACCATTGCAGCCTAATGAGAAATTCCAGTATATGAAGGTTACACAGATCGGTTTCTGGTTAGGGGATGGAAAGAACTAAAATAAATGATCGTTTTTTTAAGTGAATGTAAATGTTATATACATTTTGGTATTTCCCAGTCCTGAAATTCAATCTCTGCGTTTATTGCAGCAAAGCTAAATTATTATTTGTCTTGGTTTAAGACGCTGCAATATGGCACAAAATAGCCTCTGACCTAATGGCGACTTTGTTTTTGATGTTTGAATCCAGCATTGTGTTAAAGACAAAAGCAAAACAAAATGTGTTCTTGTAAGTGCAATTAAGGAATTTGAGGCATTAGCCCTTGGTTTCCTGCTTGCAGGCAGAATGAACAGGACGTAGTGTATTATCATAACTGTTAAGAAAGCAATGTTGTGCAATAATTAGGTGACAAGTTCCATTCATTAGAAGTAAAAACAGAAAACGCTGGAAACACTCAGTAGGTCAGGAAGCATCTGTGGAGAGAGAAACAGAGTTAACATTTCAGGTCAATGACCTTTTGTCAGAACTGGAAGATGTTACAGATGAACAACTTTTGAGTAGATACAGAGCCAGAGAAAAGGAAAAGAAACCTTTTATTTGGAGGAAGTGAGTGGAGTTAAAGGAAAAGTTGTTCAATGTGAGAACAAGCCTGGCCAGGTGGAGGAGAGTGGTGGTGGATGGAGATTCTGTCCCACTCCTACTCTGACATCTCTGTCCTTAGCATCCTACACTATTCCAATGAAGCTCAATGCAAGCTCGCAGAACAGCATCTCATCTTTACAACCTTCTGGCCTTAAAATTGACTTTAACAACTTCAGACCTTAACCACCGCTCCCATTTTCTCTGCCACAGCAGGTGCTGGTAATGTAGAATGGATGTACCAGAGCTATTGGGAATGGGGGAGGTGTGGGCCAGTGCTTGGAATGGGGATCCCCTATTGTTACACGACTGGCAGGGTGCTCCACACCCCTGGTGTAACATCTGTAACATCTTCCAGTTCTGATGAAAGGTCATCGACCTGAAATGTTAACTCTGTTTCTCTCGCCACAGATGCTGCCTGACCTGCTGAATGTTTCCAGCATTTTCTGTTTTTATTTTAGATGTCCAGCATCTGCAATATTTGTTTTTTTCCATTCATTAGAAGCGTGGGTGACATTAGATCATTGTTGAAACTATCAGCACTCGGAGTGGTGATTGCAGTTTTGTAAAGCTCCTGGCATACTTGCCCAGAACAGTTGATGCAATTCAAAAGCTCTTTGATTCCTTTGCGTAAACACTATTCTGGTCGCTGCAGTTAGCACTGTTTGATAATTATGCAAATGTTTTTTATTACAATATTTCATTTAAATCTATTAAAATAACCTGTATCTACTGACGATAGTGAACGACACAATGGATGTAATGTCAGGGGTTTTATTGTGCCATTGATCATTTCAGCACCTCATATTTACCTTGTGCCAAAACAATCAGAAGGGAGGTAATCCCTGATATACATGGGTTACATCCTAAATGAAAGTCTCCTGTATTGATTCGGTGCCATGTGATCAAATTGTTTATTTCCCAGGATACTCTGGACAAGGGGAACTGTCCAAAAGACGAAGTAGCTTTCTAGTTCATAATCTAGGCTGACATTTGAGAGCAGTACTGAGGGAATACTGCACCGCCAGAGGTGCTGACTTTCAGATGGGACGCTAAGCCGAGGCATCATCTGCCCTCTCAGAGTGGATGAAAATGATCCTATGGCACTGTTTGAAGATTAGCAGGGACAATTCTCCTGGGGTTCTGGTCAACATTTGTCCCTCAACCAACACCACCAAAAGAGATTATCTCGTTGCTGTTTGAGGGACCTTGCTGTGCGCAAATTGGCTGCTGTGTTTGCCTACATTACAATGGTGATTACACTACAAAATTACTTAATTAATGTGAAGCGCTTTGGGTCATCTGTGGACATGAAAGTCGCCAAAGAAATGCAAGTTCTTTCCTTCTCTCTTTAATTGAAGTCTGCTATTGGTGATTTTAACCATACAATGTGTTTTTTGGAGGGGTGGGGAGAAAAGGAGTTGAAATTTATGCTCATCAGTGCTGAGGAATTGAACATTTTCCCACTTTTTGTGCCTAATACCAACATCAGACATTCCCAGATCAGATATAGCACGGTTTAGACATGGGGCAAAACTTTTCCTATACTCTCCCAAACCTCAGAAGACCATACCTACTTCACATGTCCATTTTCCAAAGCAACTATCTTTGTGGCCTCTCTGAGTGATGTGGAGATTTTTACTTTATCAATCTGGGCTGGATTTGAATGTCTACTCAGAGATGAACGGGCAGAGTTCTTATCTGAGCCACTGTGCATCTCAGTCTATATGGGTGATGCACTCATTAGCCCTTTTTGCTTCTGCAGTCTTTAATAATTTTAACTGTACTAGATGAGTCGGCTCCTTGGTACTGTCAGGCTCAGTAGGGCATCCTAAGCAGTTTCCCCAGTGAGGTGTCAGCCGTGGCTTGGTGGTAGCATTTTGAATGGCGGTGCAGGCCCAAAGGGCCGAATGGCCTACTCTTGCTCCTATTTTCTATGATTCTATGAAAGATTGTGTGTTCAAGCCCCACTCCAGAGACTTGACTGACTAATACTTCAATGCGGTATTGATGGAGTGCTGCACTGTCAGAGGTGCTATCCTTTGGATGAAACATTAAACTGAGGCCCTGCCTGCTCTCTCAGGTGGATATAAAAGGTCCCATGGCATATTTGAAGAAGAGTGGGGGAGGTGCCCTGGCTAACATTTATTCCTCAACCAACATCACTAGAAAACAGACTACCTGGTCATTTATCTCATTGCTGTTTGTTGGACCTTGCTGTGCAAATTGCCTGCTGTGTTTTCCCACATTACAACAGTGACTACACTTCAAAAATACTTCATTAACTGAGAAGCACTTTGGGTTGTCCTGAGGTTGTGAAAGGCGCTATATAAATATTAGTTCTTTTTCACTGATGATATCTTTGTGCCATTTTTCTACTTCAGACTCTTTGGGGGCAATTTTAACCTAACCTGCCCATCAGGAAACTGACGGGATTGGATGCAACGCTGGTTTAATCCCCCGCCCGATTGAAGTCAACGGAGAGTCATAGTGGGCGGGTGTAAAACCAGTGTTCCACCCAATCCCCTGCGTTTCCTGCCTGGCAAGTTAGGTTAAAATTACTCTCTTGTAGTCTGAAAGTCTCCTTATCTTGTAGTCGTGCCTTATATGCTTTAGTCCTGTACAGGACAACGAGAGATAATTAGTAATTAAAGCCTAGTGAATAAACATATAAACTCTGGATTAGGAATCAAGAATCCTTCATGCTGCAGAACTGGGCTGTTTTTATACTTACTTGAGCATCACTCGGCTTTAATTACTAATTATTTTCCTGTTAAATTTCCCCCCCCAATTTTCTGCACTCCACTGTTCTCCTGAAGTCCATGACTTCTTGCTGGGATACGATTACACAGGCACTGCATGACATAAGAACATAAGAACATAAGAAATAGGAGCAGGAGTAGGCCAATCGGCCCCTCGAGCCTGCTCTGCCATTCAATAAGATCATGGCTGATCTGATCCTAACCTCAAATCTAAATTCATGTCCAATTTCCTGCCCGCTCCCCGTAACCCCTAATTCCCTTTACTTCTAGGAAACTGTCTATTTCAGTTTTTAATTTATTTAATGATGCAGCTTCCACAGCTTCCTGGGGCAGCAAATTCCACAGACCTACTACCCTCTGAGTGAAGAAGTTTCTCCTCATCTCAGTTTTGAAAGAGCAGCCCCTTATTCTAAGATTATGCCCCCTAGTTCTAGTTTCACCCATCCTTGGGAACATCCTTACCGCATCCACCCGATCAAGCCCCTTCACAATCTTATATGTTTCAATAAGATCGTCTCTCATTCTTCTGAACTCCAATGAGTAGAGTCCCAATCTATTCAACCTCTCCTCATATGTCCACCCCCAGGCGGACTGCCCAGGCCTTTCCCAAGAGACTATTGTGCATGTCTGAGTCTTGACTGTGAGCGTTGACAGGCGATACAACTGTGCAGGCATCACAGACAAACCCAATCCTGTCCTCACCCAATATTCACACTTCCATCAGGGGTCACTGGATAATATCCAAGCAATGGCTGCTTTTCCTCTCCTTAACCCAGGGCCACTGAAGCCAATTGTAGCATCGTGATCATCAACTTGGCTGGGAGCAGATAACTCAGCACAGACTGAGGATCAAACCTGTTACCTTCCTGGTCCGTATGGTTCGACCATTTACAACAGTTTGTATTTTCATTCAAGTTATTGTTACAGTGTTTGTATTTAAAATTCCTTGAATGCATTTAACTGTATGTTATTGAAAACCCATAATTTGATGAGAAACAGAATGGATATTTAGAATGATGTTTACTACGTTTAACTACATTGTTGTTGGCTGTGTTTGTTTGAAGGATGCAGGTGTGTGCATGGAGTCTGCAGCAATGGGATTACTGGTAACGGAAGCTGCATTTGCTTTTCTGGTTACACAGGTCCAAAATGTGACCAAGGTAAGTATTCTTTCATAATGTAGGTAGGTTAAAAATACTGAGACGTTGACATAATGGGGACAATTTTAACCTAACCCACTCGGCAGGAAACTGAACAGATCCGGTTGAAAGCTGGGTTTACACCCTGTGCGATTTTATTCCCCATTGAAGTCAGTAAAGAGCAAATTCGGGAGGGATGTAAAACCGGCATTCCACATGATCTGGTCAGTTTCCCGCCTGGTGCATTAGGCTATAATGACCCCCAATGTATCAGAGTACAGATTGGCACAGTACAGGTTTTGGCTGAAACCCTCTACTTGCAACGTCTCTGATTTAGACCTCATCACTGTGCAGAGACAGTAAGCAGGGGGCAGGCATTCCCTCATGCGGAAGGCATGTAAATTGGAGGGAAAATATCCTCTGATTGCCATCCTGCACCTGTTGGTGGCTGGTTTCAGACTTGTATTGATGGAGACCTTAGGAGAGGCATGTGAAGGTCTGAGGTATAGCAGGCCTCCCAAAAGAAGGGAAGAAAGACCCTTTAAAAAAGGGAAGCTCATTTACAAAAAGTAAATGAAACACTGATGTAAAAAATTTTCTTGTAGATTTTAGGCATTTATTTGCAATTTTCTAAAGTATAATCATTAAATTAATTGATAGAATGTGAATGAACTTTGACTCTGTCTGGAGTAAGTTTCTGTTTGCACTTAACTCTATTATGAATTTCCCTGTTTCTGCTGGTTCAGTTCTTTTATCCTGTGTATTTTAGAGAAATACTACAAGATTTATCAGAGTGCCAATTTACTTCAGTGTACTGTCCCTCTCTGATGATTAGTTCTTGAAGTATTGAAACTCAGTTATACATTAATTTTGTTGACCAACACAGAAGGTTGGCAGTGGTTATGCCCCCCTGATCTTGGCTACACACTTAAGGGAAGGCACTGAATGGAATCCAAATACTTTGGCACAATATAGAAAATATTAGTAGACAAGACACCCAGGCCTCTTTCGTGCTCGAGTGCTACTCGGAGATGTCTGGCAGCAGATTGTGAAATTTGGGAGTCAGGTGGCACAGGGGTTGGCATACTTCTCTTGTACGTCTGGTACTTGGATTCCAATCTTTGTAGGCTAATGAGGCGAAAATCACCTCTCCCTTCTGGGAGGAACATTCCAGGTGAAAAATTCCCGTGTCATTAAATTGGAAAACAGACTGAAATGGAAAGTGGAGAAAAAATCCCATTGTTTCAGTAGGGCTTTCTTGTCATAGGGGAAGGGCGGGGTGGGGGGGGTGGGGGTGAGGACAGTAAGGCACATTGTAGGAAAAGTGTAAAATGAACTTTACTCTGCATGTGGCGTCGCCATGCCTGACCTGGGAATGCTTGACTGCTAGTGAGTGTCCACAATGGAAAAATGTTACATTCTGTAGCAAACACCCCCTCACCTTGAGCACCACTTGGAGGAAGCACTGAGGGTAGCAAGGGCACAAAATGTACTCTGGGTGGGGGACTTCAATGTCCATCACCAAGAGTGGCTTGGTAGCACCACTACTGACCGAGCTGGCCGAGTCCTGAAGGACATAGCTGCCAGACTGGGCCTACAGCAGGTGGTGAGCGAACCAACACGAGGGAAAAACTTACTTGACCTCGTCCTCACCAATCTACCTGTTGCAAATTCATCTGTCCATGACAGTATTGGTAGGAGTGACGACCGCACAGTCCTCGTGGAGATGAAGTCCCGTCTTCGCACTGAGGACACCATCCAACGTGTTGTGTGGCACTACCACCATGCTAAATGGGATAGATTCAGAACAGATCTAGCAGCTGAAAACTGGGCATCCATGAGGCACTGTGGGCCATCAGCAGCAGCAAAATTGTATTCCAGCACAATCTGTAACCTAATGGCCCGGCATATTCCTTAATCTATCATTACCAACAAGCCAGGGGATCAACCCTGGTTCAATGAGGAGTGTAGAAGAGCATGCCAGGAGCAGCACCAGGCGTACCTAAAAATGCGGTGCCAACCTGGTGAAACTACAACTCAGGACTACTTGCGTGCTAAACAGCGGAAGCAACGTGCTATAGACAGAGCTAAGCGATTCCACAACCAACGGATCAGATCAAAGCTATGCAGTCCTGCCACATCCAGTCGTGAATGGTGGTGGACAATTAAACAACTAATGGGAGGAGGAGGCTCTGCAAACATCCCCATCCTCAATGATGGCGGAGTCCAGCAGGTGAGTGCAAAAGGCAAGGCTGAAGCGTTTGCAACCATCTTCAGCCAGAAGTCCCAAGTGGATGATCCATCTCGGCCTCCTCCCGATATCCCCACCATCACAGAAGCCATTCTTCAGCCAATTCGATTCATTCCATGTGATATCAAGAAACAGCTGAGTGCACTGGATACAGCAAAGGCTATGGGCCCCGACAACAGCCCGGCTGTAGTGCTGAAGACTTGTGCTCCAGAACTAGCCGCGCCTCTAGCCAAGCTGTTCCAGTACAGCTACGACACTGGCATCTACCCGACAATGTGGAAAATTGCCCAGGTATGTCCTGTCCACAAAAAGCAGGACAAATCCAATCCGGTCAATTACCGCCCCATCAGTCTACTCTCAATCATCAGCAAAGTGATGGAAGGTGTCGTCGACAGTGCTATCAAGTGGCACTTACTCACCAATAACCTGCTCACCGATGCTAAGTTTGTGTTCCGCCAGGACCACTCGGCTCCAGACCTCATTACAGCATTGGTCCAAACATGGACAAAAGAGCTGAATTCCAGAGGTGAGGTGAGAGTGACTGCCCTTGACATCAAGGCAGCATTTGACCAAGTGTGGCACCAAGGAGCCCTAGTAAAATTGAAGTCAATGGGAATCGGGGGAAAACTCTCCAGTGGCTGGAGTCATACCTAGCACAAAGGAAGATGGTAGTGGTTGTTGGAGGCCAATCATCTCAGCCCCAGGACATTGCTGCAGGAGTTCCTCAGGGCAGTGTCCTAGGCCCAACCATCTTCAGCTGCTTCATCAATGACCTTCCCTCCATCATAAGGTCAGAAATGGGGATGTTCGCTGATGATTGCACAGTGTTCAGTTCCATTTGCAACCCCTCAAATAATGAAGCAGTCCGAGCCCACATGCAGCAAGACCTGGACAACATCCAGACTTGGGCTGATAAGTGGTAAGTAACATTCACGCCGGAAAAGTGCCAGGCAATGACCATTTCCAACAAGAGAGAGTCTAACCACCTCCCCTTGACATTCAACAGCATTACCATCGCCAAATCTCCCTTCATCAACATCCTGGGGGTCTCCATTGACCAGAAACTTAACTGGACCAGCCATATAAATACTGTGGCTACAAGAGCACGTCAGAGGCTGGGTATTCTGCGGTGAGTGACTCACCTCCTGACTCCCCAAAGCCTTTCCACCATCTACAAGGCACAAGTCAGGAGTGTGATGGAATACTCTCCACTTGCTTGGATGAGTGCAGCTCCAACAACACTTAAGAAGCTCGACACCATCCAAGATAAAGCAGCCCGCTTGATTGGCACCCCATCCACCACCCTAAACATTCACTCCCTTCACCACCGGCACACAGTGGCTGCAGTGTGCACCATCCACAGGATGCACTGCAGCAACTCGCCAAGGCTTCTTCGACAGCATCTCCCAAACCCGCAACCTCTACCACCTAGAAGGACAAGAGCAGCAGGCAGATGGGAACAACACCACCTGCACGTTCCCCTCCAAGTCACACACCATCCCGACTTGGAAATATATCACCGTTCCTTCATTGTTGTTGGGTCAAAATGCTGGAACTCCCTTCCTAACAGCACTGTGGGAGAACCGTCACCACACGGACTGCAGCAGTTCAAGTAGGCGGCTCACCACCACCTTCTCAAGGGCAATTAGGGATGGGCAATAAATGCCGGCCTCGCCAGCGACGCCCACATCCCATGAACGAATAAGAAAAAAAGCACAAATAGAATCACCCAAAAATATAAATGAACCAGAGTAAAATCCTACTATCGGAGATCTAATGCTTCAAGAATTGTGCAGAAGATTTGGATTAACACAAGAATCCAGGGTTACTAATAGTATTTATAAGTTATGGTGTTTTCATCTTGTATGGTATTTAGTTTAAAGATTTCACTGGACTGAATTTTATTTTCAATGTTGGATTACGGGTGATGGGATCATTTTATTCAAAGCGAAAGACAGCCCGAATTCAAAGAGATTTATTTATTGATACGGTGGGATGGTTGCCTCTTGCAGTGCTGTACCACTTTACCACTCAATTCAGACGTGATAATTCAGCATGATAAGAATAGAAATAAATGCCTGTTGCTTTTCCTCAGAGGTCCCTGCTTGCAAGGCCCTGCGATGTAGAAACAATACACAATGCGTAGAAGAAAAGAAGGGGAGCTTCACCTGCACGTGTATGCCTGGTTTTCAGGAAATTGCAAGGACCTGTGTGGGTAAGAAAGTTTACCCTCTCAGTACTTAACAGTTTGCAGAGAATCTGATTGCACGTTTGAGAATGGAAATACATTTTTTGGCAGTTTCCTGATTTTAATATCTTTCTTACTGACATTACCAGAATCATTTACTCCTGCTCTTCTTATCTGCGCAGTGAATTTATTGAGTGCATTGGAGACTCATCTGGATATTTTCACCTGTATTCTCCCCCCCTCCATTTCTTCAGCATTTTCTGGTGGTTATGCCTTTCTGCTATTGATCATTATAGTTCAATTTATTGTTTTGGTGGCTGTACTATTGTGTAAACCCTTTACACTTCAGCTTTGCATTTTTCTTAATTTATTCTAGCTAGGATATCTGGTTAGTGATCACCATTTCATTAGAACAAAAAAGAAGAGATCTGATAGAGGTGTTCAAAATTATGAGAAATTATTGATAAGGTAATGTAATAGGGTAAATTTTGGGAAATCAACATTTTGGTCGATCAGTTGGTAACGAGAAGGCATAAATTTAAGATCATCTGCAAAAGAATGAAGGGAAAGGTTAGGAGCATTTTTTTCACACAAAGGATTGTTAAGAAATGGAAGGCCTCACCAGAAACAATGGTGGAAGCAGAATCCATAAAATGGAAGTGGAGAAAATATTTGAAAAAGAAAAAAAAATAGGGTATCGGGAAAGGATAGGGAAATGGCAGTGAGACCTCGTTCAGAGAGTAGGCAGAGGCACGATGGGCCTAATGGCCTCCTTTTTTGCTGTAAAATTCTATGTGCAACACTGTTGAGGTAGGGGCAGTCCCAGACCACTCTTTACTAGAAAGCAAATAGATATTGTGATGGTGAGGAACTGCTGCCCCTTCATTACAGGGATGACATGCTGAATACACCAAGCTGGCCATCACAGATTGCCAGAGTGCAGGAACAGTCTTTCATATTCCCTTGCCTGTGGTGTACCCAGAGGCTGGGTCTGGTGATGAATTACTGCACCTACACTTTGAATAAGACCAAGTGATTGTAGACCCTTGCATCCATTATGAATCTTCCTCCAGGGAATACCAAAAGGATAGATTAGTACAGGTGTGGATCTCTTCTCATTTGGAGTAGTTAGAGGTCCATTATTTAATTATTTTATTTCAAAAAGTGACTGCACATATATATATATACATATATTCGTGTGCCTGTGCAACCAAAGATCTGCAGGTAACGCTATGCCTAAATAAATTTGGTCTAAGGTTGCCAACTCCAAGTGATTTGACTCCTCAACAAAGTGACTCATTTTCTGGACAAACACTGTTCTTTGCAAAAAAACAAGTAGAGAGACAGAATGAGTTATTAAATGATATAGTTAAAACACAGGCCTTCCTGGAATTAGGAAATCAGTAATTTCTCAACAATGCAATCTAACCTTGGGAGGATTTGCTATAAGGACACCAGGGATGAGAGGATATATTTATGATGAGAGACTTAAAAAAAAACTAGAACTGTATTCACTAATGCAGACAAGGCTAGAGCAGGCCCCAGTAGAAATGTTCAAAGTTTTGAAAGAATTTGAAAGAGTAAATAGTGAAAGTTTTTCCACTGCATTGAATCAGTAACAGGAGACAGAAACTTAAGATGAGTACTAAAACATAAAGAGGGATATAGCAGAAAAAAATTCACACAAGCGAATTTCTTGAGTGTGTTCAGGACAGGTTTCTACAACAATATGTCCTAGAACCAACAAGGGGGCAGGCCATATTAGATTTAATAATGAGGAATGAGCCAGATTTAGTTAACAGCCTAATGGTGCATGAACATCTATCTAACACCGATCATAATATGATCAAGTTTAACGTTGTGTTTGAAAGGGAGAAACCCGTACCAGCTACTAAGATTCTAAATTTAGGTAAGGTCGACTTCAACAGGATGATGTGGAGATGCCGGTGATGGACTGGGGTGGACAAATGTAAGGAGTCGCACAACACCAGGTTATAGTCCAACAGCTTTATTTGAAATCACAAGCTTTCGGAGCTTTGCTCCTTCGTCAGGTGAAGTGAAGAGTTACATAAAGGCACAGCATATATAGTCAGAGAACAATGCCCGGTGATTACAGATAATCTGATTAGAAAGATTATCTGTAATCACCAGGCATTGTTCTCTGACTATATATGCTGTGCCTTTATGTAACTCTTCACTTCACCTGACGAAGGAGCAAAGCTCCGAAAGCTTGTGATTTCAAATAAAGCTGTTGGACTATAACCTGGTGTTGTGCGACTCCTTACATTTGTCAACAGGATGAGACATATACTGTCCACAGTAAACTGGGCAAATCTGTAAATGGGTAAAATGACAGATCAGTGGGAGATGTTCAAAAAAGAATTTAACGTGCTACAGAACCAAATTACACCCCTAAGGGGCAAGAGCTCCTCTTGCCAAAGAAAAAGCCATAGATGCCAAAAGAGGTAAGGGAAAACATAAAACTAAAAGAAGAAGCATGCAAAAATGCAAAAAATAGCACAAATCCTGGCGACTGATAGAGATATAAAGAACAGTAAAGGGTGACAAAACAGATTGTAAGAGCTACAAAAAGGGAGTATGAAAAGAAACTTGCAAGGGATATTAAAATCAACACAAAAAATGTTTACAATTATATTAGGAAAAAGAGGGTGGGCAAGAGAAATGTAGGCCCCTTAAAAACTGATAATGGTGATATTGTAAATGAAAATAAGAAAATGGTGGACCTGTTAGATAATTACTTTGCATCAGTATTATCGGTAAAGGAAGAGGATAACATGCCGGACACCACAAGGAAATTAATTTTGAATCGGGGATGGGGACTCACCATAATTAACGTAAGCAAAATAACAGCAATGAAGAAAATAATGGCACTAAAGAGTGACAAACCCCCAGGACCAGATGGTTTCCATCCCAAGGTTTTAAAGCAAGTAGGTGAGAACATTGCAGAAGCCCTAACTATAAACTTCCAAAGTTCTCTCGATTCAGGAACCGTTACTTAAATTGGAAAATTGCACACGTCACTCGCTATTTAAGAAAGGTGAGAGAGGGAAACCTGGGAATTATAGGCCAGTTAGCCTAATATCTGTTGTCAGGAAATTACTAGAGTCTATACTTAAGGATGAAGTGACTGAACACCTTGCAAACTTTCAGCTGATCAGAGAGAGTCAGCATGGATTTGTAAAGGGTAGGTCATGCCTGATGAACCTGATTGAATTTTTTGAAGAGGTGACTAATGTAGTGGACAGGGGAATGTCTATGGATGTTATTTATATGGACTTCCAGAAGGCATTTGATAAAGTCCCTCATAAGAGACTGTTAGCTAAAGTTGAAGCTTATGGAATTGAGGGCAAATTATTGACCTGGTTACGAAATTGTCTGAGCGGCAGGAGACAGAGAGTAGGGATAATGGGCAGGTACTCAAATTGGGAGGATGTGTTGGGGCCTCAACTATTCACTGTATTTATTAACGACTTAGATGACAAGATAGAGAGCCACATATCCAAGTTTGCCGATGACAGAAAGGGAGGCAGCATTGTAAGCAGTGTAGATGGACGCATAATTACAGAGAGATATTAATAGATGAAGTGAATGGGCAAAACTGTGACAAATGGATTTCAATGTAGGCAAGTGTGAGGTCATCCACTTGGGACCTAAAAGGATAGATCAGTGTACTTTCTAAATGGTGAAAAGCTCGAAACAGTAGAGGTCCAAAAATTCTTAGGGGTCCATATATATAGATCATTAAAATGTCATGGACAGGTACAGAAAATAATCAAAAAGGCTAATGGAATGCTGGCCTTTATATCTAGAGGACTAGAATTAAAGGGGGTAGAAGTTATGCTACAGCTACACAAAACCCTGGTTAGACCACATCTGGAGTACTGTGTTCAGTTCTGGGCACTACACCTTAGGACAGATATATTGGCCTTGGGGGGAGTGCAGTGTAGATTTACTAGAATGATACCTGGACTCAAAGAGTTAAGTTACGAGGAGAGATTACACAAACCAGGTATGTATTCCCTGGAATTTAGAAGATTAAGGCATGATTGATCGAAGTTTTCAAGATATTAAGGGGAACTGATAGGGTAGATAGAGAGAAACTATTTCCGCTGGTTGGGGAGTCTAGGACTGGGGGACACAGCCTAAATATTAGAGCCAGGACTTTCAGGAGTGAAGTCAGGAAGCACTTCTACACGCAAAGGGTGGTAGAAGTTTGGAACTCTCTTCTGCAAAGGGCAGTCGAGGCTTGCTCAATTGCTAATTTTAAATCTGAGATTGATAGATTTTCGGAGCCCCCATTAATGTACCCACCTTAATATCTTTGGTAACAAAAATCTATCAATTTCAGATTTAAAATTAAGGCGGGTATATGGAGTTAGGTCACAGATCAGCCATGATCTCATTAAATGGCGGAACAGGCTTGAGGGGCTAAATGGCCTACTCCTGTTCCTATGTTCCTTCCTATGTTATTAGAATATGGAATGCATGCTACAGAAGTTGAGTCAATCATGGCATTTAAGAGGGAACACTTCAGGAGGAAAACTATTAGAAGATTTGAGGAAAGAATAAGGGAATTAAATTATGTAGATAGCTTTGATGTGAAGCTGACCCCATCACAGACATGATGGGCTCGACTTTTGGACATCCGAGCCGGTGGTTTCATGGTGGGGGGCTCCGAAAATCGGGGATTCCCGGGGTGGGCCCGGAGCCTGGCTCCAACCCGCCCACTTCCGGGTTCCCCAGTGATGCGCTTAGATGCGCATGCAGCCCCCGCATGCGGGACTCCCGTCGGCAATTAAAGCCGGCGGGATCCCACTTAAGGCAATTAATGTGATAGTTCAGGTCGTTAGCAGACCTGATTTGTAGGATATTTTAGGAGGGGTGGGATTTTCATCTCAACTGAGCGTGTTTCCCGTACTGGGGGAAACACTCCCAGTTGAAATGGACGTGTTGCAGCCACCAGCCTGTGGCAGCTGCAAAGGTCCATTTGACAGGTGGGTGGGGGGGGGGGGGAGACCCTCACTCATTGCAGGAGGCCATTCTGTCACTTTGGGCAAAGTTTGGCCTCCACCACCCTCCTCCTAACAATAAAATTCACCAAATTGGAACCTCAACCCCGGTCGGTGCAGACACATTTACGTATCTTGCAGACCCCCTCAAACGTACATCTTCCGGATGGGGGCCGCCATAGCTGCAGTCATGGCCTCCTCGGAGGACGAACTGCATCACCAGCCTCACCGGCCACTCCATCCACCTCTGACACGTGGAGCTCCACAACACAACGCTGTGATACATCCACCTGCACAGCAGGAGGGAGGGCAACCGCAGAGAGAGATGCATCGCAGAAGGCACTACCCTCGCCACAGGGTGTACAAACCAAGGCTCAGCTTCCTGGACCTCTCTGAGCAGCAGTGCACACGGAGGCTCGTGGACATCTGCAGCCTCCTTCATGCCAAGCTGCTCCCGGCTGGCCCGAGCACCATCTTCTTACCTGTCGCCGTCAAAGCCACCACTGCCCTCGACAACGTCTCCTCCGCATCCTTCCAGGGTGCCATTGGGGACATCGCCGACATCTCTCAGTCATCTGCACAAAAGAGCCTTGAAAATACACCAACACCCACTCTGCAGTGACACAATGGGTGGCATCAGTTGTGGGTCTTCATGGTGATCCTCAGGAAAGGGCATTATTGCACAAACCAGACAAGATTTGCAAAGACGTGGCAGTAGTGGTGACAATATAATATGTAATGTGAGTTGATCAGAAATCAAATATAAGTAAAAACCATGACAAACAAACCCTCAAACACCCTTGTGCATCCCCTTCATGCTCACGACATGTTTGCCTTATGCTTCCTACTACACATATGTGATGCATGCCCTGTGGCTGCAGCACAGGTAGTGGCAGGTTGGGTGAGGCTGGCCGTGAGAGAGATGCATGAGAAGGTGAGTATGAGACAGAGCCATGAGATTGTATGAGGATTGGGTTGAGTGGTAGTGGTGGGATGAGTACAGGCGAGGTGAGTAAGTGCAGGTAAGATGAGGATGAGCTTTGAGTGGAGTGATGTGATAGAGTAGTGTTGGCAGTGCAGAAGGAGATGTGGGGTGGGGGCGGTGATGTGGCAGACAGAGTGTAGGGGAATAATAAGTGTACTCACTTCGGCTGACATACTTAGGTCATTGAAGCGCCTCCTGCACTGTATGCAGGTGCGTGATATGTTGGTGGTGCTGGTGACCTCCTCTGCCACCTCAAGCCAGGCCTTCGTGGTGGCAGAGGCAGGCCACTTCCTCCCGCCGCCGGGGAGAAGATCTCTGTCCTCCTCCTCCTCACCCCATCCAGTAGGACCTGAAGTGAGGCATCATTAAACCTGGGAGCAGCCTTCCCCCGGGGCTGCTCCATGCTGTAATTTTGGCTCCTTTCTGCAGCATCAGTCAGTGGAGGACCGGCCCTTTAAATAGGGCTCCTCCAGCTGACAGCCTGTGATGCGGGTGCGCAGTCCGTCCGCTGCGCAGCTTTCCAGCCGAAACCCGGAAGCCAAGGTAAGTGGCTTCAATTAGGCTGCGATTGCATGCGAAGCACCCCGAATTCACTGGGCGCGTTACTCACGCGCCCAGTCGATCCCCTGCTGCCAACCCGCCTCCCTCCTAATATTGAGCCCGATGAGTCAAATGGCCTCCTTATGTACTGAAAATTCAGCGATTCTGTGCACTGCAAGGATTTATCTTGCCGATGAAAATATAATGTAGTATCATTAAATATCTTTCATATTTTTGCATCGCTCTCACACATCCTGCATGTGTGAAAGGTAACAGTGTGCCGACTCATGCTCACACTTGCATAGAGCTTGATCTTATAGTTAAATGGTGGAAGTAATGCAAATACTTTTGGATGTAGGTGGTACCATACTGTAAGCATTAGGGAATGGTTTCACTTATATTAATAAGTGCATGGTGCACTGTGCAAATGGTGGTAATTGTTACCCATACTTTATGTGGGTGAACCCATTATATAAGCCCTTTCACCCCCTATGGGTGGTGCCAATTTTGCTAAGTTGACATTAGTTGATATATGAAACATTTGTCTGGGATATTAACGTTCAATATTTTTAAATTAAATCCTTTATTTGTTATTCTGTACTCTAGCAATAAATCCATGTACTAAGAACATCTGTGACAAGAATGCAGAGTGTGAATACTTTGATGAAGGAAAATACAAATGCACCTGTCATCCTGGTTACCATGGAAATGGAAAGCTATGTTTGCCAATAAATCCTTGTAGTGTTGATAATGGTGGCTGTCCTGAGAAGTCTACTACGTGCAAGTATGAGGGACCGGGAAAGGTACATTTAACTAAGTACTAGGATCAATTTGCATGTCAATTGACTTTTTAAATTAAGGAATTGTCTTTTTGGTTATTCATGAAAATTAAAGTTGTGTTATTAAATGATCTCAAATCAAAGTAATTTAGATTAAACTGTTTGGTCCAGTTCCATGAAGACTTAGTTGATAAATACACTATGCGAATCACAGAGATTTGAAAGACCCTAGGTTTGATCTCTGATTGTCCAGAAGGGGTAGCAGGGAAGCTCTGCAATTGGCTTCAACTCCTCTGGGCTAGGGAGGGGGAAAACAGCCAGGATTTCGGCCCCTGATCACTGCCCAGTAACCTCTGCAGGAATGTGCATGTTTGTGAGCACCCAATAATGACAGACTTAGGCAGTGATGCCCTCACAATCAAAATGTCTTCCAGTACTCACTGTCAAGGCTCACACTGTGAATCGCCACTTCCATGGGGTACAGGAGGATGGTGTACACCTGTGCAACTGTACCTCTTCAGGAGAAGAGAGCAGAAAAAAGGATTAGAGTTGGGAAAAATAAGAAAAACGTGTCTTGTCTATACCTGTTTTCAAATTAAAAATGTGTTGCCTCTGCTATGTTGATCACAGATGAAGATTTCCATGGTATTTTCCTTTCTTTTCTAAAGTCATCGTGCACGTGCAAAGATGGATTCATCGGCAAGAATGCTTCAGAAGGTTGCATCTTGAAAGATGTTTGCAAGCCGTCTCTCTGTAATGAGACAGCAAAGTGTGTAACTGTGTCACCAGGAAATTTTGAGTAAGTGTTTCCCTGCAGATTCCTTGATATTTGATGGCTGTTGTTGTTCTCATTGGGTACACATCACTGTTGGAAAATGAACCTGCTCCACATTGTTTCCAGATAGTGAAGCACTTTAGAGTAGGATACGATTTGAATATTCATAGGTTATAATGCATATGGTAAACCCAAAGTATGCAGTTGCTGTACCAAAGAATTTATGTAGTGTTGACTGGCACATGGGGGGGAGTTTTCAACTGTTGGTCACCCGTTTCTCACCTGAAAAATGGATGACTGGCAGAGGAAAATCTGGTTGGGAATTTGGACAGTCATTTGCCTGATTCAATTTTCAGGCAGGCCTTTAAATGGAGACCCGGGACTCCTGCCCAAAACAGGCAGGAGAATGTTTAAATATGTACGTTTATATCTACACCAGCTTTAGGACCCCGATTGAAATTTTCACGGAGAAATAGGTAGACCATGCCGCTCAGAAAAGATTAGCTTTTGGGTTTTTTAAAAAGGTTTTTGTGGGGCCAGGGGAGCATTCATTCGTACTGAATATGGAATGACCAGAGAAGATCTTTTAAGTAGTTGCATGCAATATATGTGTTTCCTATGGTTTCATGAGACTGTGAATGTGGCTGTCCTGAGGTTTATTATTTAACTCTTATATAGAATTCCACTAGTTGCTATGTGTAGTGCCATTCTGAATGTGCTCAAAGATTTTCCCTGATTGTTATTTCTAATGAAAGTGTAAGCTTGTTCTAAATGAGGAATTTTTACCCTTCCATCTTTAACAGGGATATCTTTGAATTGCCTTTGCCTGGACCCAGCTTGCAAATTAATTTTTTTGCTTAAAGTAACTAAATCATTAAATAACCCGAGTTTACCTTTCACACGGAAGAAACATTTTTGTTATTCTTCTAGATGTATTGAATTATGCATAATATCAATGCTACTTTCATTGGATCACAGTGATTGATTCATTTGTGCTTGTATTCCTACTGTTCAGGTGTTTCTGTAAATCAGGTCGGATTGGAGATGGGCGGAAGTGCATTGGTCCCATAAGGGAGGTGATCCAAAAACTAATCACCAACCAGTACAGCGATGCATCAATGAAGATGTTTGGTAACTTTCATGAATTTTCTCAAATATTCTCAAACTATTGAGATGAATGAATTACTTAAAAGTGCCCTTTCCTCTCAAGCCCATAAATCTTCATTTGCCAAAGCAAAAGTTATGATTTATTAGGAATGAGAAAATGGTTTGGATTTAACGGTCCTTTTTAAGGCACCTTTAATGCCAATGTTTTTCCAATGAGTTGTACTATTCTCCATATTTTTAAAACACTGTTCCTGCTAAACATTACTACTTTGTTACACTATATTAATTTTAAAAACTTTTATTTTTTCACACTGGGATACCTTTTGCTCCAGTTTCAGTACCATACAATAATAAAATCTTACATAAATGCACTAACAGTCCTCTTCACACATGCACAATGCAGAGGCCCAATAGGCCTGCAGTAATATTAGACTCTGCACTAAAAAATACCAATCCTTTGACCTATTAATAACTTATTCTACACCCTCAGAAGAAAGCCCTCTGGACACAGTTGAAATAAAGTGCAACCCAACTTAATTCTCTAAGATGGAATATCGCTACTGTTTCTCCTTGGTGACTGTGTGATTTGTGTGTTTTACATCCTAATTCTGTGCTTCTTCTAGGTGCTCCTATCCCCAGGAATCAGTGACATGGCTGGCTGTTGGGTGTCAGTAGGAGCCTCTTGGGTGCAGGTTCTTTGCCTCCTTGTGCTGGGTCCTGAGGTGACCCTTGAACTGATGCTGCCCGCTGCTGTGGTGGCTGGCTGGCTCTGCCACTTTCCAGCAGATCTCCTATCATTGTTGAAGGGGGCTGCTGGATGTGGCTTCATTCTAAGAGCCCTTATCTGTGCCTACTTCAACCATGTTCCTTCTGCTGAGCACTGCTTCAGTATGTCCACTGATCTGGGTGGGGATAAGCCTCTGTGAAGCTATAATAATAGTGAAGCCCTGTGTAATGGCTCTCCCCATCTAATCTGTCAGCGTGTCGAAGCCAGACAGCCTTTATAGTGCTGCCTGGGAGACATATTCATGTCGCTCCCACACAGGAGACTGTCTCTTGAGTAACACATCTGGCCACTGCATCAACTCCTGTCTACATCTTTTCCCTCCCTACCACAAATATGCCATTATCCACAGACCCTTCTCTTTGCACATCAAATTACAAGCTCCCATTCAACCCACCTAATATAAGCAACTTCCCAACCTTGACAGGAAGGATGTCTGCATGAAGAACAATTTTGGTACAGCCATATATTATTGTCAAACCATACTGCATGTGTGCCGAGTGCTTCCTAGCACTGTACTTCCTTTTGGTGCTAATGTGTGAAAATGTGTGTCTAAACATAGCCCTGTGCTTCTCCAAGATGCTACTTCAGCGGTGGATTGTGTGTGATAGCAGGCTGTTCTGTTGTTATTGGGTCCTCCTGGGACTGAGGTGGTTTTCATTCCATGGTAGCTACATCATGAGATGGATCTGCCGTTGGCTGCACCCCTTGTGCTGCTGCATGAGCAGCCTGGTCCTGCGACCTTTCTACCACAATTGCAGGGGGCCGACGGGCAGGCCCACAAGTGCTGCCATCCTGAGCGACAGCATGATCATCTGTCCCTATTCCTGCCATGCCACTAGTACTGGGCCTGGCCTCCACATTGCCACTGATTGGAACCTTGGAACCTTGCACCAAACAGGGACTCCCTCCTCTGCCTTACTTTCTCCACAGCATTCCACAGCTGCATCCAAGAAACTAAAGGCCTGCTGCAGACTCACCAGACATTGTTTCTAAACTGAACCTGATGCTCTGCTCTGAATCCATTTTTGTGGATGCCTGCTCCTTTCAGCTGCTGCAAGCCTTTAAATCTTGCAGCAGTCAACTTAGTTCCTGCTTCCAATTGGTCAGTTCCCATTCAGAGGTGTTCTTGAAACCTGGAGCATGTCCAAAATATTTTAATGAGGCTGACCTCAGAAATTCTGACAAGATCAACATCAGGCGGGCATGAATTGTGCAATTCCAATCAAGATTTTGCATGAGTGCAAATTAGACTGTATTGTTTCAAAAAGTAATTTCATAGTAATATGCTGTCTCTACTTCTCATTCATACTAAATCAGATTTATTTATTTTGAACAAAATTTATTTTTTATCTTTTCAGATAATGGATGCTTATTAACATTGAGCAAAATGGGACCTTTTACAGTCTTTCTTCCTCTGGTCAAGAAACGAAAAGATCATGGGGTAAGTTATCTTGGGCAACAGATAGACAAATTGACTTAAAGAGGAAGGCAAGTCCAGGGGAAATTATTTTACTCAAAGTACTTCCCCATCTGATACTGAAAAATGTTTTTCTCACAAAAATCCTGTTTGATATTTTTAAACTGAAGTCCCAGATCACCTTCACTGGTTGGATGCACTGTAACATCACCGATGGGAGGGTGTCCTCGTGAATTGTTGAATGACTCATTGGAAACTATGGGGATTGTGAACAGCCTGAGATTCAATCTGGAGTTGCAGGACCCTGAAAAATCATGTTACAAGCTGGGAATAACCAAGATTGAGAACTCAGTAATGTAGGGAGACTGATCTGCATCGCACAAATCCACATGCCAGGTGTTGGTGCCCCAATGTATTGCTTCAGCTGCATACCTGCCTAACAATTAGGGCAGACAGAGAGCAGGTAGAGAAAAAGAGAGAGGGAGCATAGAGTTCTATTAACAAAGAATGTTTTGTTCCATACTTGTGATTTGTGATGTGAAAAGCTATGGTTAAGAGCTCCTTTGACATTTAATAAAACTTCTCCATAAGAATGAACATGCAGCTTACTGATCTGAAACTTACATAGAATTGTAAAAATGATGGAATAGACTTTCAGTTTGGGTGCCGCACGGGTGCGATATCAGTGGCGCCTGCCCAATGCAGCAGTCAGGAGGCCTGAACCACTTTCAGATTTGGGCCTCATTAATATTTTGTTGCTATGCTGTGGGAACCAAACGGGCATGCTCTGCCCACTTCTTTTTGCAAGTTGCATTTGGGGTCCTACAACAGACTTAGGACCCATATTTATTTGCATATCTAAACAGCTTCCTGCCGGTTTTGGGCGGAAGTGCTGGGTGCCCATTTAAAGGCCTGCCTGAAAGCTGATTCAGGCGGATAAATGGGTGCTCATTTCTCAGGCAAGAAATGAGCAGCCAGCAGTTCAAAGTCTCCCTTATGATTCTAGCACTGGTATAAGTGGAATAAGCTGAATTCCTCGCTATTCAATTGGAGCCATCTACTCCAATCCAATTTATGTGCCCTTTCCCCATAACCTTTTATATTTTTCCTTTTCAAATACTTAATTCATTCCATTCACAATGGTTTTGCAGTTTCTGCCTCAATAGCATTCCATGTTCTTGTTACACTCTGCATGATTTTTTAAAAATCTAACTTACCCCTTTGTTCTTCACACTGATTATCCTGAATTTATAACCCATATTACTGGTACACTGACCAGTGGAAACAATCTTTCACTATGTACCCTTTCAAATCCTTCCAAAATTTTGAAAACCTTTGTTAGATCCCCTTATCTTTTTCTGTTCCCATAGAAAAAAAACCAATTTTTCCAAGTCTTTTTTCATAATTATGACCTCTGGTGAATCTTTGTTGTACCCTTTCCATGGCTCTAATGTTCTATACCTTAACTAATTACCCAGAACTACACACCAACAATGGTCTAACCTATGACTTGAACAAATTGAAAAACACTTTCTGGCTTTTCTATTCAATCCTACGTATAATGCTCAGAGACCCTTTTATTCTTATGCTCTTTTTTTACCTATACTTCCATCTTTAGAGTTCTGTGTACCTGCATCACATGATGTATTCACACTTCTCAGTACATGCAGTGAGAAATCGGCAACCTCTGTATGACTAGAAAACGCTGTACAGTTTGGAATTAGATACCAAATACCTTGAACTTTTTAACCAGTTAATTTGAAAGATGGCAGTCAGTCCTTCAAATTTATGACATTTGTTTCAATCTGATTTTAAGAGCGCATGCATGTTTACTTTCTAATGCAGTAGGCTCATTTCCAGATAAATTAAATTTTAAATATGTATGTGAGAAGCAGTGTAAGAGAAATTAATCTTGAATCCTTTCTGCTTTTGATGGTAATCAGCTTTGGCATATCAAGGTCCAAAGTGCTCTCAAATGGGTCACAAATAAACCTGAAATTGCTGTATGGTGGAACTTCAGGCTTTCGATTTGGCACTCCATTTGACACTCAAACCTAGTAATTTGCATTTATTAATACTTAAGCACATAAAAGTCTTCTCCTACGGCAGAGACATGGAAATGCTTGTTTTTTCAAAAGTCACATTCCAATGAAAGGTGCGTCAAAGAGCATTTTCTTTTCACTATTAAATTATTTTCATGTGAATAGCCAGAAGCTCCATTATAAGCATAAACAGAAAAAATAGAAACATTCATAACTAATGTCCTTTTAACTCTTAGACTAGCATTGGGTCCTAGGAATTTCCAGGCACCCTGGGCTGGACAATTTTTCAAAAATGTTTTACCTTGCACATTGTAATTCTGAAACAAACATGCTGAAAAAATTATATTGCGATAATAAAGCTACTTAAATGCCAGTTTATTACTATACTGCTAAATCTAATCAACTAAGACAAATTTAAAATACATTTCCCTTTCCTTTTTTGCAGTCTTTTTTCTAATGTTATTTAAATTTTACTTCTATCCAAAATACCCTATTCTATTCACTCTAAACTTTTTCTTTGAAAAAATAAAATTGAAAACACTTTCTGGGTCTTGAATGGATGAAAAAGCTAGCCTATAAAATCAGCTTTCAGTCATCCTGAAGCCAATTTGTGTATATTGATCGCACCTGAATGGCGACAGCAATGTCCAAGAATGGCTCCTCAGATTGGCTGAAAACTGGTTCCGAAAGCCGAAGTTTAGTCAACCAAGGCCCAGAAATTTAAACATTTACAGAGTCACGTCATTGATGTGATCAGGTATCAAACTTGATGTAGTCTTACTTTGATAATATTTTTATTTTCTAACTGTATGTTGTATTCTAACAAAGGTGATAGCGACAAACAAGTTTTCATGCAAACAACACATTATCCCTGGTGTTTTGCTACTCAAGGACCTAATAAATACTAAGACTTTTGAAACATTGGCCGGTGATACAGTTGAAGTGACCCAGATAGGACAGGTAGGGTCATTTATATTACAGTCTTTGGTTTTGAACATTGTACCTTTGGCTTAGCACAGGAATGGGTGCACATGTTTTAAAAAGTGAAATATTTCAACGTTAGATTAGAACTATATGTTTATTTCTCTTTGAATGAAAGAGCAGGGATTGATAGGCTCAATTCCCACTCAACTTATGATAAATGAGTAGAAACTCATTGAAGGGGAGAATCACTCGTGGCAGTCCCTAGTAATTCCTTGCACCCAGCTACTGGTGACATTGGCAGCAGCCTGGCTGTTCTCTCATCTGCTCGACAATGGAAACATTAAGACCAGATGGACAAGATGGGGGATAATTTGCACTAAATAAAATTACATAAAAAGAAAATAAGAAAACATCAGATAAAGCTTTTAAATTTTATCCATTAAGCTGAGTTTAAGTAGGAATTATCAAAAACCTGGTGACTTTTCTAATGTAACTGTGATTATCGATTAGGGTATAATTTTTATAGCAGAGTGCAGGTGTGGGTAGGATAATCGATGCTTTGAGATCCTTTATGAAAGGTGAATTTACCATAGATGGTTTGAAGCTGATTAGTATATGTGCCTTAACCAATGAACTGGAGGAGATTTGTACTGTTGTATAGCAGAGTAACACAATAGTAGCATGCTGTCTTTAGATGTGTCTCGAGACTAAAGTTACAATTAGAAACTTCAAGATTTCCAATTTGCGAAACCAATTTGTTCACTAATGTTACTTTCTCATTTCTCTGTGTAAGTACTCCCAGCTTTTATTTCAAAATAAAACGTACAACATAGTGAGGGGCAACAAAGCAGCATCCAATGGCATCGTTCACACGATTGACCGTTTTTTAGCTGGAACTTTTGAAAATCTTGGAGATCCACAGGTAAATATTAAATTGAATAATATATTAAATATTGTATTACATAAACTGATCCATTTTAATTTACTTTCTCCTTTTTGTCTGATCTGTTGTCCGCTTTGTACACAAAGATGGACTTGAGCATTTTATCCTGACTTGCATCTATGAGGAGGAAATTTGTCCATTGCCCAAATGTGTGAGATGTACATTCTGCTGCCTACTTAGTGTGATTATATATATATATGTCTGGGAGATCTTGCATCTATAATTCTGCACAATTCCCGATAAGCGCTCCCAGCCAGGGCTGCTAAATCTATCGTTGTTCTTGAATGAACTTACAAATTTGGTACACACAGTGGCCAAAAGGCCTTATTTTCCCACAAATAGCAACTAAACTACATATTCAGTTTTACAGACATAATTTATTAGAATAGTTTTGCAAGAATAGACTATATATAGAGTATAACTAGAAGTATGTTAAAAAGCATATTCTACAAAGTAAATCATTACCATGTTTTGTATTTTTATATGGGTGCAAACTATAAATATAATACTTGTAAAAATGTTATTTTCATGGTATTCCTATCAAACCGCATCTAAAGGTTCACAACATGGTACACTACATCCAAACCCAACAAAACCATGCAGAGCAGCAGCAAGTCACCCACAGAGTGTCATTCAGTACTTGGCTGTCAAGGGGAGTGTGGGTGGTGTGAGCTGAGTAGGACGGTCAGAGGTTCAGCACACTGACCCTACATACGAGCCTGTTTGAAGGCAGGCAAAGAACACTGATTGTGCAATGCCATCTGAGCTCACAGAGTTATTCCATGTTATGGAGTCACTGGAGGCTGCCTGACGTGGCATTGATATTCACACCTTCTCCATGATTGGTCTTGCCTGCTCATCAGCTGGGAGCAGAGCAATTTCCTGGGTGGGGCGGCTGCTTTAGGTAGACCGCAGTCACACATGCAGGGATAGTGGCTGCACGTCCTTGAAAAGCATTCAACCGCTGTCACTGGATAGACCTTTATTAAAATTCATTTTGGGATATGGGCGTCACATGCAAGGCCGGCATTTATTGTCCTTCCCTAGTTGCTGTTGAGAAAGTGGTGGTGAGCCTAACTCTGCAAGGCAGTTTGTTTGACATTGGTGACTGGATACACAGATTAAAACATATCATCAATCAACACTGCGCAAGGCACCAGTATACATAATGGGCAGGCAGATAATTTGAGGAAAAATGCATTTTAACCCATCACAATAAAAATGTAGTGTAATAAAAATGAAGCTAAGACTGATCATGTTATTGAATTCTATTTAGGGTAGAGGTCTTGAAATTATTGTGTGATATTAATGTACTAATTCATTCATATGAAATTCCTTAAGCAGCCGCCCCACCCAGGAAATTGCTATTTTAATGGAGGAATTAATCCCTTTTTTTCTGAGCCTGAGTATTTAATACTTTTCTTTCTAATTTTACTTTCATTTTGCATTAAGAATGTCACTTCCACCCTCGTTATGTCAAAGAAGGAATTCAACCCCCGTTAGTTCTAAGAGCTCAATTTTCTGCACTTCGTAGAATCACAGAATGATACAGCGTAGAAAGAGGCCATTCAGCCCATCATGCCTGTGCTGGCTCTCTGAAAGAGCTATCCAATTAGTTTCACTCCTCTGCTCTTTCCCCATAGCATTGCAAATGTTTCTCTTACATAGAAACATAGAAAATAGGAGCAGGAGTAGGCCATTCGGCCCTTCGAGCCTGCTCCACCATTCAATATGATCATGGCTGATCCTCCATCTCAATACCTTTCAAGTATTTATTCAATTCCCTTTTAAAAGTTATTATTGAATCTGCTTCTACCATCCTTTCAAGTAGTGCATTCCAAATCATAACAACTCGCTGTGTAAAATTTTTTTCCCTCACGTCTCCTCTGGTTCTTTTGTCAATTACCTTAAATCTGTGTCCTCTGGTTACCGATCCTTCTGCCACTGGAAACAGTTTCTCTTTATTTACTCTATCAAAGCCCTTCATGATTTTGAACACCTCTATCAAATCTCCTCTTAACCTTACTCTGTTCTATGGAGAACAATTCCAGTTTCTCTAGTCTCTCCACGTAACTGAAGTCTTTCATCCCTGGTATCATTCTAATAAATCTCCTCTGAACCCTCTCTAAGGCCTCCTAAAATGTGGTGTCCAGAATTGGCCACTCTAGCTGGGGCCTAACCAGTGTTTTATAAAGACTTAGCAAAACTTCTTTGCTTTTGTACTCTTTGCCTCTATTTATAAATGTACTCTTTGCCTCTATTTATAAAACATTTGCCTGAGGAAGGAGAAAATCTCCGAAAGCTTGTGAATTTAAAATAAAATTGCTGGACTATAACTTGGTGTTGTAAAATCTATTTATAAAGACAAGGATCCCATTTGCCTTTTTAACAGCCTTTTCAAATTGTCCTGCCACCTTCAAAGATTTGTGTACGTACACCCTCAGGTCTCTCTGTTCCAGCACCCCTTTTAAAATTGTACCATTTAGATTATATTGCCTCTTATCATTCTTCCTACCAAAATAAATCACATCACACTTCACTGCATTAAATTTCATCTCCCATGTATCTGCCCATTTTACCAGTCTGTCTATGTCCTCCTGAAGTCTGTTACTATCCTCCTCACTGTTCCTACTACATTTCCAAGTTTTGTGTCATTTGCAAACTTTGAAATTATGCCCTGTATACCCAAGTCCAGGTCATTAATATATCTCAAAAAGAGCAGTGATCCTAATACTGACCTCTGGGGAACACCACCCTATACTTCCCTTCAGTCTAAAAAGCAACCGTTCACCACTACTCTCTGCTTTGTGTCCCTTAGCCAATTTTGTATCCATGCTGCCACTGTCCCTTTAATCCCATGAGCTTCAATTTTGCTAACAAGTCTATTATGTGGTACTTTATCAAACATCTTTTGAAAGTCCATATACATCAACCACAATACCCTCATCAACCCTCTCCGTTACTTCATCAAATAACTCAATCAAGTTAGTCAAATAAGATTTAGCTATAACAAAACTGTGCTGGCTTTCATTTATTAACCCATATTTTTCCAATTGCAAATTAATTTTGTCCCAGATTATTATCTCAAACTTTCCCCACCCCCGCTTTTGAACAGGGGTGCAACATTTGCAGTCCTCCAGTCCTCTGGCACCCCTCCCATATCTAAGGAGGATTGGAAGATTGTGACTTATTAAAAAATTAGATTATCTTTTATCAGCCATTGGGGGAATTTATTATTTAACTACCTTTAATTTTCTGTATATTTGCGAAGCAAAGCGTTCCCTCCACATTTATTTTTGATATTCATATTTTCACATTCCATCGTTTCTTTTATAAATGTTGTAATTCAAGCAGAGATTTGTAACTAGTATATGTGACTCTTATATTTTTTGTTTTTTTTAAACAGAAAACTGTTGCTGATATTCTTGCTAATGGACAGCTGTTTAGTAGGTTTGAAACCATTCTTGAGGTAAACAAACTAAAAATATTTGGCCCATTCAAATTTAAAACATTCATTTTTTTATTCCACTTTCTGTTCAATTAATTAATCAGGAGTACAATTTGCTTTTGTGAGAGTTGCTTGTGAGGCTGTTAGCTTTACTGTAGGTTCATGTTTCATTTAGTGGCCTACTTCTATTGCAGAGCCACTTCAAGGTGTAGTTTTAATATTATGAATCGTGCCTTTGTAGCTGATAACCATACCTTTTCCAGTGGTTAGGGAAAGCCCTGTACAGTTTAGAAAGTGAAGAACCCCTTGGTTGACTTACCGCAATCAAGACTATTGGCAGCAAAGAAAGATGGCAGCCAATGTTTCTGATGCTGACTTTCATATCGCTGCTCCTATTCACATTGGTGCTGCTGTTTCCAGAGGCACCGCAGAGACCCAATGCTTTACATTAGATGATTATTATTATGTTTGCCTCTGCGTAGACATTGTGGCACCATTTCAACAATATACCTAAATGATTGGTATGCAACACAGGATTCCTAATGGGGTTTTTGCACATGTATTGAATCCAGGGAAGTTGCAGTCAGACAGCAAACAGATCATGTGTTTTAAATTTGGATGTTGGCTGACTTAATTTTAATCGCCCTGATCTCTCTTCCCATCCCTGCATCCCCCCCTCCCCCCCATAAGAAAAACATTTTCTTAAAAAGGAATAAAAACAGAAAATGCTGGAAAAGCTCAGCAAGTGAGGCAGCATCTGTGGAGAAAGAAACAGAGTTAACGTTTCAGGTTGAAGATGAAAGGTCACTTGCTGGGGTTTTCCAGCATTTTCTGTTTTTATTTGAGATTTCCAGCATCCGCAGTATTTTGCTTTTTCTTAAAAAGGAACCTTGGCTGTGAAGTGACAAGATCCCAAGATCCATACAATCTGGCACTTTCATTAAAACAACTTTTGCAGCAGCTAATGAATGTAAAATAAACTTTGTGATGGCTCAAGTGATGACTCACTTGAATCCTGGCAAATATGTGCTTTCAAAAACTCCATAACCCAAGTTCAAAAAGCCATCCTTGCATCAGACCCAATAGTCGTTCATTTTCTGCCTGAGTTTATTTTTTTATAAAGGAGTAATTCTGTGGAAGGAGTTGGTTGAGGGAATTAGCTGAAGAGATGGGAAAACATCAATGTCCACTTAAATTGGACAGAGCAGTTGTCATTACGACAATGCTAACTCGATAAAATCACTAGTAGCAGCGAATAACAATGACCAGCTCCTACATTGAAATTGCACTCTAAAGATTGTCCAAAAGCATTTTTCTTGATACTGTGGATGATATGTTGGCTATGTTCTTAATCTAGGCAACTCCTCGGTTAGTAAACAAAAATTTCTGCTTGCAAAATTGTGCCCTTTGTGAATAAAGTGCATATAAAATGCCTTCAGATAAACATATTTGATCTTTACTCATTATTTTGCTCAATCATAATGGCAAGATGGCTCACAGATGGAATTTTTATTGACTTTTAGGAGACTAAGAATTTTGTTTAATCCTGTGACAGAATTGTGATCTCCCTTTAATACTGGATGGCCCCGGGCCTTACACTGTCTTTGTGCCAAGTAATGCTGCAGTGGACAAACTAAGAGATGGAACTTTATTCTATATGTTTGGTGAGGTAGGTGAACAAACAAAAATTAATAAGAATTATACTTGTTAAATGTCCAGATTGTAAATATACAATAATATTTTGCTTTTCCAGGAACTCCTTTGGTTTTAATTTAAGCAAGTAAATTTTCCAAAAGTTTATGAAACAGTTGAAGTGCAATGTAATTTTTTTTGTCCCCACACTGATTATGCTAATTATATTCCACACACAGATCAGCCTTTATTTGTACCTACATAGAATCGAGGAACTGGGACAGTAATTCATTTGCACCATTTTGGCAGAATTCACAAAGTCATTGAAGTGAAGCGTATAAGTTTAATTTTACTTTCACTAACATTTCCATGCTTTGTTTCTCCATTAGAGAATGCTAGTAGGCAGAGAATAGTGCCATAGACTCCCAAAGCACAGACCTCCTGTGGTATACTCTATGTATAAACGTAGCTCTTTTCTGCGACTTTAAATGTAGGATAATATGTTTTCCATTTTATAATTGTTTTCTCTCCCTCTTTTGGTCCCACTGAACTATATAGCAAATGCTGGTTGAAGGAACAGGCAACCTGTTCTCAAGGCTCCCCCTTTCCTGATTTTAGGCCACATTTGTGAGATCATGCTTGGATCAATAAGCTCCAATCTGTGCCTCTCTCCAGAGATCCTGACTGAGATCAGGAACTCCCATTGTGTGCAATCATGAGGGCAAACTCAAGTACTGCCACATCAAGGCCTGACACATTCATAAAGCATTGCACTTTATCATTGTTCCATTAAGTGAGCATGCAATATAACATTTAATGACTATATATTGACTTTGATGGGACAGACAAAATCCTTTTGCTACTGTTCTGTAACATTTCTCTTAGCTACCATTTTAGCTGTTGGCCCAATAAAGGGAAACAATGTTGTTAAGGTAATAATAGTTCCTTAGTGGGTGATGCTGGAGTGAGCCTTTGGCTTAGTGATAATATTACTGCCTGTGAGTCCAATGATGTGGAGATGCCGATGATGGACTGGGGTGGACAAATGTAAGGAGTCTTACAACACCAGGTTATAGTCCAACAGTTTTATTTGAAATCACAAGCTTTCGGAGGCTTCCTCCTTCATCAGCTGATGAAGGAGGAAGCCTCTGAAAGCTTGTGATTTCAAATAAAACTGTTGGACTATAACCTGGCGTTGTAAGACTCTTTACATTTGTGAGTCCAATGGTGTAGGGTTCAAAGCCTGCTCCTGATAGTTCTGGTGAGTGGAGATCAGAGCTCTTTCTCTGAATTCTTGGTTAAAAAAATGCTCACATCTGGTGGGTTCTCCCCTCATTGCATAGGTTGCAGGAGTCTATAAAACCCTCCTGCTGTATAGGACGAACCACCCTATCAACTGGTATAAAGATGGCGATGACCACAGAAGAAGCATTAATCAGATTGTAAAATCAGCCTGTGAATCTTTACACTGTTCTTCAAGGGAAGAGTGTGAAGGTATAGCAACTGGGTGATACACAGCATTCTCCTGTTTACGAGTTTGGCATTTGCAAGCATTTTACACAGAAAATTGCCCAATTAATAAGGACTCCTGCTGCTGTATGATTCCTATAGCACAGCATCATAGATCATAACTGTATTATAATTCTGAATAGCCTGTAAAGCAGATCAAATGGATGATTATTCATGAGTGGTACTTTAGCTTGCTATACACTTTTCATCAGGGAAATAGATTGCATTTGGACTGAAACTGGTTCCAAAATTAACAAAGAGCCCAATCAACTTTAGGTTCAACAATTGAGAGGAATATTTTCTATTTCCACTTGGTCTATAACACAGGCTGTGAATATGTTATATCCTGGGCTGTAGATTTACAGCAAGCTGATTTCTGTAGATTGAAAATAATGGAAAAAGAGGGAAGCATAGACCAGTAATAATTGTTACAAGTGAAAATGGGATCTAAAAATTCTTTTGCTTTTTTGACAGAAGAACGAAAGCAATTAAATAATCTCTGGAATTTATCAGTTAATTGTCGAACTTCCTATCTAGTCAGTACTTCCATGTAAACTCTGTGTTTTTGTTTTCTTTAAAATAAGGGTCGCCCAAAACTTCAAGAACTTGTGAAACATCATATCTTTACATCTGGCAGTGTAAGCAGCTCTCTTCTTTAAAATGTTTATGGAAATGTTGAAAGAAAAGGTAAAGCATTAGAATATTGTGCCCTGGATCGGAGGGTTACATGTTCGAACGCTGGTCTAATCTGACGTTTGAATTTTCCGCTCCCACGGGGAGAGTTTGCCAGTCACTGGCTGAGCTGCTAAAGTTGAACGCTTCATGGTGGCATACTACTACACCTCAGATGGCAGCGAAACTTGGCAGGGCTGTTACTGACCTGCAAGCGCACTCTTTGTTAGCCAAGTGGCACTGGTGACGACTATCAAGAGGTCTGCAGGCCAGGCTTGGCAGCAGCGGGACATGAACAAGGGTAAGGCTGAGGAAGAAGCTCAGCTGCAGCTGAAACTGCTGTAAATAAACCAGACTGTTGCTCTTAGCATTTTGATTACTACACATTGTGATTCTAAAAGGCATTTCCATAACTTATCATTTAATTTTCTAGTTGCCAGTGGACAGATTATCGACCATGCCTCGAATCTTGACAAAGGCTAACCAGATAATATCCATTAATGTTACCACTAATGTAAGTACAATGTTTGGGCAGATGAAGCCAAGAAAAATATGTATTAATTCATATGGTCAAAAAGAAATAACCATGAACTGCCAGAAGTATGTCTTTGATTTTTAAATGGTGCTCTATGCAATAGTTGCAAATCTCACCTGACTTTGCTTATTTAACATCGGTAAGTATACTTCGAAACTAATTTATGTGAAGTACTTTGTGATATTTCTCATAGACATGATAAGGCACTATGTGGATGCAAGTCTTTCTTTTTGAGGCAATTTTTCCACTTTGACTACATCAGGTTATCTTTACATAACATAAATTACTATTCTGGTTGCACAACCATTTGGCAACTTTAGCGTATAAAGATAGTGGAAAGATTTTAAAGGTTCTTTTTTATATAAAAAATCTGTAACTGTATCTTTTCTACACAATGGGCACATTTTCACAAGTTTAATTTAACTAATTGAAAAATATTCACTAAAATAAACACAAACTCTATTCTAATCTGTTGTGATCCAGTTTTGAAGATATAATTATAAAATAACGGAAATTTAATCTACCTTATTTTTTAAAAAGTCCAAACGACACAAGGGGGTAGATTTTGACTTTGTGCGATGATGTAAAATGGGTGATAGTGAAACGACAGCCCGTCCATTGAAGTCAATGGAAATAAAAATCAGGAGAGGTGTAAAACGAGCTGCCAATTCACTATCACCCATTTTACAGAGTCGCACAAAGTTAAAATCTACCCCAAGAAAGTCTAACTTTACCTCAGGCACAAGTGGTGCAGTGGGTTTCAAGACTGGTCTTTCACCTCAGGGATTTAAATTTGAACTTGACTCATAGATAGACAATCCTCACACTTAGCTCACTGTGAGGGTCTTGCCTTTGACCAATCTGAATTCAGTTTGAAGTGGGAATGGCTCCATGTCATGAAGCTGCCTGTAATTTGACACATATTGGCAATCTCACTCAAAGTCCATAAGAATGTCTGGTGTGCAAAATACTAGTGCCACTGAGGGCACTTTTCTGAGGTTAGGCAGCGTAGGAGAAGTTTCTTCTAAACCTAGTCTGTATGTACTTCACATGTGAATGCACGGTGCTGATACTGCCTGTTCGAAACAGTAAAGTATTTCATTTCCCAGCACAGCCCAGAGTCCATCAATCACTGAATAAAGTGAGATTGCATTTTATTATTTTGAAATCTCATAAATCCTTAGAACAGTGTCAAATATTATTTCTGGAACTTAAAATTTTAATGAGAAAATTTTGAAATAAGCAAAATAAAAATGTCAGGCAATTCTGGCACAGTAATACTTTTTTGAAAAATTCTGGTTGAGGATATGGTACAACATAATCAGCTCGTCAAAAATCTAGAAAGTATTACTAAGTAATGTCATCCTAAATCTAGCATGAGTTTTATTGAATAAAATGCTCTTCTCTTTCTTCTCACAGGGCCAGATTCTGTTGGGTGACACGGGAGTTCCTTTATATAAAAGGGATATTGTTGCTTCAAACGGCATCATTCACACTTTGGACGGCATCCTTATTCCTCCTTCAATAATCCCCATCTTGCCGAAAAGATGTGACGAAATTCACTATCGCATAGTAACGGTAAAGCCATGTAACACTATATGGTAAAATTAACTTGAATATTTTATACAGCATGTAATAATTCATTTTGCATGAAGGATTTATTAATGCAATAGGTTTAGGTGCATTTATTTTTTAATGGGAATACCAAAGAAAGTATCCAGGATCATTAAAATGATTGACGTGTTAATACATACAATGCAGTGGTTGCTTTTATCTGATGACACGGTATTGTACGTGCAGCACCCGCATGCGGGACTCCTGCCGGCAATTAAAGCCAACGGCATCCCACTTAAACTAATTAAGTAGATAGTTCAGGTCGTTTGTAGACCTGATTTGTGGGATATTTTAGGAGGGGTGGGATTTTCAACTCAACTGAGCGTGTTTCCCGTACTAGGGGAAACACTCCCAGTTGAAATGGACGTGTGACAGGTCCATTTGACAGGTGTGTGGGGGTTGGAGGGAGACCCTTACTCGTTGCAGGAGGCCACTCTGTCACTTTGGACAAAGTTTGGCCTCCACCACCCTCCTCCTAACAATAAAATTCACAAACTTGCACACTTACCCCAGTGCGCAGACACATTTACCTACCTTGCGGACCCCCTCAAACGTACATCTTCCAGATGGGGGCCACCATAGCTGCAGTCATGACCTCCTCAAAGGACGAACTGCATCACCAGCCTCACCGGCCATGCCATCCACGTCTGACACGTGGAGCTCCACAATACAGTGCTGTGACACATCCACCTGCACAGCAGGAGGGAGGGCAACCGCAGAGAGAGATGCGTCGCAGAAGGCACTACCCTCGCCACAGGGTGTACAAACCAAGGCTCAGCTTCCTGGACCTCTCTGAGCAGCAGTGCACACGGAGGCTCGTGGACATCGGCAGCCTCCTTCATGCCAAGCTGCTCCCGGCTGGCCCTGCACCATCTTCTTACCTGTCGCTGTCAAAGCCGCCACTGCCCTCAACAACTTCTCCTCCGCATCCTTCCAGGGTGCCACCGGGGACATCATCGACGTCTCTCAGTCGTCTGCACAAAAGAGCCCTGCAAATACACCGACACCCACTCTGCAGTGACACAACGGATGGCATCAGTTGTGGGTCTTCATGGTGATCCTCAGGAAAGGGCATTATTGCACAAACCAGACAAGATTTGCAAAGACGTGGCAGTAGTGGTGACAATATAATATGTAATGTGAGTTGATCAGAAATTAAATATAAGTAAAAACCATGACAAACCCTCAAACACCCTTGTGCATCCCCTTCATGCTCATGACACGTTTGCCTTACGCTTCCTACTGCACATATGTGATGCATGCCCTGTGGCTGCAGCATAGTAGTGGCAGGTTAGGTGAGGCTGACCGTGAAAGAGATGCATGAGAAGGTGAGTATGAGACAGAGCCATGAGATTGTATGAGCATTGGGTTAAGTGGTAGTGGTGGGATGAGTACTGACGAGGTGAGTAAGTGCAGGTAAGATGAGGATGAGCTTTGAGTGGGTGTGAGGAGTGATGTGATAGAGTAGTGTTGGCAGTGCAGAAGGAGTGTAGGGGAATGAGTAAGTGTGCTCACTTCAGCTGACATACTTAGGTCATTGGAGCGCCTCCTGCACTGTATGCAGGTGCGCAATATGTTGGTGGTGCTGGTGACCTCCTCTGCCACCTCAAGCCATGCCTTCATGGTGGCAGAGGCAGGCCACTTCCTCCCGTCCACCGGGGAGAAGATCTCTGTCCTCCTCCTCCTCACCCCATCCAGTAGGACCTGTAGTGAGGCATCATTAAACCTGGGAGCAGCCTTCCCCCGGGGCTGCTCCATGCTGTAATTTTGGCTCCTTTCTGCAGCATCAGTCAGTGGAGGACCGGCCCTTTAAATAGGGCTTTCCAGCTGCCAGCCAATGATGCTGATGCGCAGTCCGCCCGCTGCGCAGCTTTCCAGCGCGAAACCCAGAAGCCAAGGTAAGTGCCTTCAATTAGGCTGCGATAGTGTGCGGAGCACCCCGAATTCACTGGGCGCGTTACCCACGCGCCCAGTCGACCCCCCGCTGCCAACCCGCCTCCCTCCTAATATCGAGCCCATGGTATTATTTTTTGTTCTCTACCTGGAAAGGATACTGAACCAATGCATCAAATTAAAACAATCTTCATGATTGAGAAAAACAAAAATCTGAAAATTTGAAACGAAATGCAAATTGTGGTTTTTGGGCCCAGTTTGATTAAACCAGCCTAGTTTGGATTTCTTACCTGGATCCGTGCTCATGTACGTCTAATATATCCCAGGAGCAGGAGTGCTCCTCCTGCCTCCACAGCACTCCTGAGGGCTGCTGCTGGCCCATGATCCTACCCTTTCCTGTTGTTGTTTCCCTCTGCCCCCCCCCCCCCACCGTTTCCAGGACTTACCGGAGGGCTGCTGCCAGCAAGGCGAGCCCTCAGGAATGATCCGGGCGAGCCCCGGTTCACCTGCTTCAGGCACGCGCTGGGAGAGTGCCATCAGCTGTGCATTGGAAAATGGGCCATAACAAATTGTTACCCCAGTGGATCCGCCAGTCTTGTTAGCACTGGGCAGCATGCCCACAATTTTCGAATATGCACTGGCTGGCGATGGCATGGGGCATCACAAAATCAACTCAATAATGTAAAACCTGCATATTAGTAATGGCCTCCGGGTAAATTTGATGCTCTAATCTTCTATGTTCTTTAGGCTCCCTGCGGAGACTGCTCCTCACTGAATGATAGCCACTGCCCAGATGGAAGCACGCCAATGGTAATTCTGAATATTTCAATTATTCTGACACACATCACATATAGAATAACAGCGGTCAGTGAGTTGTAGTTGTAATTTGATTGAGTTGACCTTCTGAGTAAATTCCAAACCACAAGAGAAACTCAAGCACTTTGAGTGTCAAAGTTGAATTTCAGCCTTAAGCTTACCGACATTGTTTGTTGTATAAAATATATGCAGAATTTTTTGAATTGTTTGTTTTTTGTTAACTTTTGCATTCATATTTTTACTGGTACATATTATTGCCTGTATTATATAATGTTGTTTAGGTCTTAGAATCGTCGAATCATAGAAGCACAGAAGGAGGCCATTCGGTCCATCATGCCTATGCTGGCTCTTTGAAACAGCTATCCAATTAGTCCCACTCCCCTGCTCTTACCCCAGAGCAAATTTTCCCTTTTCAAGTATATATCCAATTCCCTTTAGAAACTCTTGAATACGTGTGTTTTAAAATATTCTGATAACTACCAGCCAATTTTTTTTTGGCTAGTTTTCTTCTCTCCTCCTTTCCTGAACATGCTGACTCACTCGACAGTAATCAGGACTGGGAACTCTGGCTAATCGTTCTCCTCCCCAGCCCAGGACCAATGAGACCAGTTGTAGCACCTCCACTGCGGCTGTGGCTGAGGTCGGCTAACACAAAACAGGTCAGGAATCATATTCAGACCAATGTTTCTAATGTCAAATGGCCAAAACCTCATGGAAACCATTTTAAATAAAATGTTGTTGCAACATGTGAGTCACCGTACCCGACTGTCTGGTAGCTAATTTGGCTTCAGACCAAACAGATTGAATAGTGACAGTTTCAATGTCACAAGCCTGAATGGAGTAATTTTCTGGATGCCCGGAACAATAATGCTCTACATTTTTGGAACCTTCTGTAGGGTATGGCATCCTAGCCTCATTGAGAAGCTGAAATGATATGGCGTATCTGGTGAGCTGCAAAACTGGATATATGACTTTCTTAGAAAATACACCTGGGTCATAATTAAAAGACTTTATCATAACACATGCATGGGTCCCTCAAATATGCGTGCTTGGTAACACCATGTTTCTCATATTCAACATTAATCTGGTAGATGTCATTAAAAGTAGTATTCTTTCTGCTGATAATACCATCCTCCTCAGAGTAATCAACACCCCATCTAAAAGAAAACCAGTGACCAAATCACCGCAGGCAATAATAAATTGGAAAATGAGGGTTATGGAGTGTTATATTTAGCACTGAGAAGACCAAATCAAAACTCTTGTTGAGAAAGATTGACCATAATGTTCTTCTACCAGCTCTACTCTGTAAGAATAGCAACTTCTCCTCAGGCTTACAACTTGAACACCAAAGACAGAGACTTGTGCCACAAAATACCACATTGTTACAGTAGGCACATTAAAATATCTCAAATAAAGGCACTGCAGTGGTTGAGTGCATTGAAGCCCATTACGATGTGCTGCAGAGTGGAAGGACATGGCTTGTATCCATAAGCCTTCAGATACATCACCAATGTCAGCCGTGCTGTTGTGGAGAGGTGTTGTGAGAAGCCCAATGACTTTCTCAATGGGAGGTCACGGGGAGGAGATTTTGGTAGAAGAGAGTGAGCTACTTTCCTGTATCTAGGGCAAAATGGGGTACTAAATATTCCTGGATACAAGGTGTTCAGGAAAGATAGGGAAGGAAAGAAAGGGGGGAGGGGTTGGTAGTATTGATTAAGGAGAATATTGCAGTGCTGGAGAGAGAAGATGTCCTGAAGGGGTCAAGGACAGAATCTATTTGGTTAGAGTTAAGGAACAATAGAGATGCCATTACACTACTGGGTTATTCTACAGGCCACCAACAAGTGGGAAGGATATAGAGCAGCAAATTTGCAGGCAAATTACAGAGAGGTGCAAATGCCATAGAGTAGTGATAATGGGGGATTTCAACTATCCTAATATAGACTGGGATAACAGTAATATAAAGGGCAAAAAAGGGGAGGAGTTTTTGAAATGTGTTCAGGGTAACTTTCTCGATCAGTACGTTTCTGGCCCAACGTGGAAGGACGCATTGCTGGACTTGGTTCTAGGGAATGAAATCGGCCAAGTGGAGTAAGTGTAAGTGGGGGAGCATTGAGGGAGCAGCGATCATAGTATCATAAGGTTTAGAATAGCTATGGAAAAGGACAAGGATCACTCTAAAGTAAAAATACACAATTGCTGGAGGGCCAATTTCAATGGGATGAGAATGGATCTGACCCAGATAAATTGGAATCAAAGATTGGCAGGCAAAACTGTAATTGAACAATGGGCGGCCTTTAAAGAGGAGGTGGTTCGGATACAGTCTAGATGAATTCCCACGAGAGAGAAAGGTAGGGCAACTAAAACCAGAGCTCCCTGGATGACAAAAGAGATAGAGAGTAAGGTGAAGCAAAAAAAAGGGGTGTATGACTGATGTCGGGTTGATAATACAAGTGAGAACCAAGCTGAATATAGAAAGTTCAGAGGGGAGGCGAAAAAGGAAATAAGAGGGGCAAAGAGAGAGTATGAGAATACACTGGCGGCCAACATAAAAGAGAATCCAAAAGTCTTCTATAGGCATATAAATAGTAAATGGGTAGTAAGTGGAGGGGTGGGACCGATTAGGGACCAAAATGGAGATCTATGCATGGAGGCTGAGGGCATGGCTGAGGTACTAAATGATTACTTTGCATCCGTCTTTACCAAGGAAGAAGATGCTGTCAAAGTCACAGTAAGTGAAGAGGTAGTTGAGATAGGCTAGAAATTGATAAAGAGGAGGTACTAGAAAGGCTGGCTGTACTCAAAGTAGATAAGTCACCCGGTCTGGATGGGATGCATCCTACGTTGCTGAGGGAAGTAAGGGTGGAAATTGCAGAGGTGCTGGCCATAATCTTCCAATCATCCTTAGATATGGGGGTGGTGCCAGAGGACTGGAGAATTGCAACTATTACACTCTTGTCAAAAAAGGGTGTAAGGATAAACCCAGCAACTACAGGCCAATCAATTTAACCTCGGTAGTGGGGAAACTTTTAGAAATGATAATCCAGGACAAAATTAACAGTCACTTGGACAAGTGTGGATTAATTAAGGAAAGCCAGCATGGATTTGTTAAAGGCAAATCGTATTTAACCAACTTGATTGAGTTTTTTGATGAAGTAACAGAGAGGGTCGATGGGAGCAATGCGGTTGATGTGTATATGGTCTTCAAAAAGGCGTTTGATAAAGTGCCGCATAATAGGCTTATCATCAGAGTTGAAGCCCATGGAATAAAAGGGGCAGTGGCAGCATGGATATGAAATTGGCTAAGTGACAGGATGCAGAGACTAGTGGTGAACGGTTGTTTTTCGGACTGGAGAGAGGTATATAGTGATGTTCCCCAGGGGCCGGTACTAGGACCACTGCTCTTCTTGATATATATTAATGACTTGGACTTGGGTGTACAGGGCACAATTTCCAAATTTACAGGTGACACAAAACTTGGAAGGGTAGTGAAAAGTGAGGAGGATAGTGATCGACTTCAAGAGGACACAGACAGGCTGGTGAAATGGGCGGACACGTGGCAGATGAAATTCAACGCAGAAAAGTGTGAAGTGAAACATTTCGTTAGGAAGAACGAGGAGAGGCAACATAAACTAAAGGCTACAATTCTAAAAGCGGTCCAGGAAAAGAGAGATCTGGGGGCATTTGTGCACAAATCGTTGAAGGTGGCAGGGCAGGTTGAGAAAGCAGTTAAGAAAGCATACAGGATCCTGGCCTTTATAAATAGAGGCATAGAGTACAAAAGCAAGGAGGTTATGATGAACCTTTATTAAACACTGGTTCGGCCACTACTGGAGTATTGTGTCCAGTTCTGGGCATCACACTTCAGGACGGATGTGAAGGCCTTAGAGAGGGTGCAGAAGAGATTTACTAGAATGATTCCAGGGATGAGGGACTTCAGTTATTTGGATAGACTGGAGAAGCTGGGGTTGTTCTCCTTAGAGCGGAGAAGGTTGAGAGGAGATTTGATAGAGGTATTCAAAATCGTGAAGGGTCCAGCCAGAGTAGATAGAGAGAAACTGCTCCCATTGGTGGAAGAGTCAAGAACCAATGGACATAGATTTATGGTGATTGGCAAAAGAACCAAAGGCGACATGAGAAAATACTTTTTTACACAGCGAGTGGTTGTGATCTGGAGTGCACTGCCTGAGGGGGTGGTGGAGGCACATTCAATTGTGGCTTTCAAAAGGGAATTGGATAAGTACTCGAAGGGAAAAAATTGCAGGGCTACGGGGATAGGGCGGGGAGTGGGACTAGCTGGATTGCCGGCACAGACTCGATGGGCCGAATGGCCTCCTTCCGTGCTGTAACCATTCTATTATTCTATGATTCTATGAAAAGCAGTTAGAGAAAGCAAAATAAAGAGAGGGGAAGAAATATTGAATTAAAAGACAGAGATAAAAGAGTCAAATAAAAAGTAAAAAAAGTTACATTTTTGTTTAAATCTCCAACAATTAAAATCGGAAGGAATGAGACTCCACATTTTTTAAAGTAAATTTTCAGTGCCAGAGAGGTTTGGCAGTCATTCAGACTTACCATGCCGTTAAAAGTTAGTTTAGACCTAAAAAACCCACTGTAGCTTTTTCTGTGTCGATTAGTTTGTTTCCAGCTGGACAGTGCAGCAACTTCACGCTGGTCCTTTCATTTCACCAGTGAGCTATGTTTCCCGCGCAGGTTTCAAACGAGCAGGGAACCTCATAGAGCAAATTCCGGATTTGCGCATTTGACTGCACATGCATGCTTGCGGGAAGTTGCTCTTCCATTTGCCCTTAAATAATGGCCAGCGGTGTTCAGCTGTCCGTTATTTTTGGAGCAAATTCCAGGCCAATGTCACTTCCAAAAACAAACAAAATGACAGCATTTCCTCTTCAGGCTCATCAAGAAACTACATCACATGACTACTATACAGAACTGTTCCATCTTCATAAGTGAGCTTCCACTCTTTTTTCCCTTCTAATGCTTATGTGGGGTGAAATCGTTCCAAGTGATGGAATATATTAATATGAAATTCTTTTGTCCGCTATTTTAACGAAGGTGTTAGAATAATCAGATTAATGTCTCATAGAAGAATTTCATATACATGTACTAATGTCGCACACCACAATTTCAGCCCATTAGAAGTTATAGAAAATAAACGTTAAAAACTGCAATAAAGTGCCTTCTGGTATAAAGAGCACACATAATTGTCACGGGGAGATTACAATATTTATATCATTTGTGAACCCGTTAACACAATTACTTTGCGATGTTACACAATGATCGAGTGATTGGGTTCACTCAGGATTTAAACGTTACAAATCACCTTTGCCCATCCGTTATGAGAGGTGCATGATTTGTACAGTAACTTTATTCAAACCTTTTGTATCTGCAGGAAACGTACGAACGAAATTGTGTGCATGATACATCAATTGATGATGTTATCTATAGTAGGAGCTCCGGCTGCGCTAGACACTGTAACCAGACTGTTGTTGTAAGTATCTAACATTGCCTCATGTCCACTGTAATGAATTAATGATTTATGGGTTGTACATTATTCATCTGCCCCTGTGTCTTTATGAATTACATGATTTGGTGATTTAAAACAGCACAAACATTTCAATAGCATTTTACAATGCAGTAAACCAAAAGTTATTAATGTGCTAGAACATTGTTACATGATAACCTCGGAATATTATGCTGACTAAAGTAAATGTGCTATTTTATATTTGTTGGAGCTTGGAGTATCATAAATGAGTTTTGGAACAACGATTATGAGGCACTGCTCATCGGAGAGTTAAGGAAGTTGATGTCCGGTCATTGCAGTGTTTTTATTGGCAGGTGGAGTGTAGTATAAAACGATAGTGCTGTTACTACAGAACACATGATTTCCTTTCAGTTTGTGATCAGTTATCGCTAGGTCAGGAGGAAAGAGCGGACTGCTTTGAATCATCAACAGCTGTTTCATTTCTATGAAAGTTATAAAATCATAGAATTTACACCACGGAAGGAGGTCATTAGGCCTGTCATGTTTGTGCCAGTGTTAGCTCTTCACCTGGAGCTGCCCACTCTAATCCCATTTCCTTAGCCTTTCTCCATATCCTTTTACATTCTTCCTTTTCCAATTCTTTCTTAAATCGTAAAGTTTCTGTCTCAATCGTCACTTGTGTTAAAACATTCCAAGGTAAATTTTCCAACAATCCACAAAAGGTGGAGAGCCTGCAAGTGGTGGTTGGCGTGGGAAGAGGGTTGAGAAATCGAGTTCCTGCCTGTACATATCCGATTTGCAGTGCACCCAATTTCTTCATTGACAATTTCAGGGCCAAAAATGAGGCCGCGCTTCCAGCATGCGCGTCCCTCACTTTAATTGTATATTTATTTATATCAGGCCCCTCGCCCGATCTTTGAACTGGTGGTGAGGGACTGCCCACAGCGTAGTGCTGCCCAGTTGAAATGGGTGCTTCAGGGATCTTGGGGTCTGTCCTGTTCAAGCAAGCCTCTTAAAGGTAGGTAGATATTGGTGTTATATGCAGAATTTTTTTTTGCATCTTCTGGTAAACGTTGTTGCATTTTGCCCCATGCATTAGTTGCTTTTGCTGAGAATTCTGCCTTTTTTTGTGTTATGGAAGGAATTGCTTTTCTTCAGTAAAGTGATGCACGTGCACGTGCATTTCTTGCCCGTTTCCAAATGTTCTGGCTGTTTCAGATGGGCCACGAAATGGAGGTTGAATGACACCTGAGGCACCGTCTGTATCCAAAACAAACCTGGGCTGGAGTTTACAGGTCCCCCCACATGTACCTGGATCAGGAGACTTACATTCCACCATGCCTCCACTTCCTTCTATTTCTTTTCTTAATTTTTCCTTCACTATCTTACTCCTTAAATGCTCTCCTATATGTTCTAATGTAAATCTCTCCATTCACCTCAAGCTTACTCTTTGGATTGCTTTGCCCCAGCCCTATGCTTATTCTTGCTCTCCTCCATCTTATGAGTTTAAATCCTCCTCCACTGCTTCGACAGCACCTCCCAAACCCGCAACCTCTACCACCTAGAAGGACAAGGGCAGCAGGGACATGGGAACAACACCACCTGCACGTTCCCCTCCAAGTCACACACCATCCCGACTTGGAAATATGTCGCCGTTCCTTCATCTTCGCTGGGTCAAAATCCTGGAACTCCCTTCCTAACAGCACTGTGGGAGAACCTTTACCACACGGACTGCAGCGGTTCAAGAAGGCAGCTCACTACCACCTTTTCAAGGGCAATTAGGGATGGGCAATAAATGCCGGCCTCGCCAGTGACACCCACATTCCATGAAAGGATTATTTTTTTTTAATCCTTTCAGTGGGGAGTTTGGTTTAGGCAAACTCATCTTGTGTGTTGGGCTTCCTTCTGCCTCAGAACTCATCGTAATGCCATAGAAATCCAGAACCCTCCCTTCAGCATCCATCTAGACATACACATGATGTGTCTGATACACTTCTCCCCAATTGGCCTAGCACATGACACTAGGAGTAATCCTGAAATGACTATCTGGAATCTAACACTTAACTTCTCACTCTCCCTTTGTAAGGCCTCCATCCTGTTCTTCCCTATGTCATTGGTTCCAATGACTTTAGGATGCAATATATCGCCAATTTAAGAATAACTTAATTGGCATCATTTGTGTGATGTGAGTGGGCAGCACCAAATTATACTGGTGTTCAAACTACTATGAAGGAGAGCGAGTGATTGGAGACAGAGGTCTGCACCTGCTCTCAAATGCATGCTTAGTTTGTACTTCACTGGATGATTATAGTGCTACTGTATTTCCCTCTGATTGCAAAGAGATGGTGGCACAGTCAGGAAATGTAAAAATCATAAACACATTTGGGGTAATTTTAACTTTTGGCGATAGTGTAAAATGGGCAATATTGGATCGACCGCCTGTTATATACCTCGCCCAATATCGACTGAAGTGTGTAACATGTGACCGATCTGTTATTACCCATTTTACACTATCACCAAAAGTTAAAAATACCCACATTCTTTTTAGAATGTGTTTATGATTTCACTAGAACTAGTGAACACAGGAAATCTTTCCATCATGTTTTTGATGTCACTAACATGTAGTGACAGAGGACATTTCTAAGAATTAGTTTAGGTTGTAAGCACAGCTCATGGTGTGGACAAACAGGATATGGGATCACATACATAATTCCCATGTGGCGTTTCAGTTTCAGACGGGTATTTGGGAAGGCAAGGAAGGGACTTCCTTAGAGAAACGGAGAGAAACCAGGAGGGCGAGTCAAGTTGGGCCACTCATCTAGCAACAGCACTTCATTGCCAGAAGCCTGGAAACAGGTTGCCTATCTACCCTCTTGGTGTGTATAATGGAAAATCTAAAGCAAAGAAATCAGCTGAACAGTGAGGGGAATTTTAACCCTCCCTGCCGGTGGCAACGGGGCAGGCATATAGTTAAATTGGCTGTGCAGACTTAACACACTGTTCCCGCTCAATTCTCATCCGTCGCCATCTTAACTAGGCAGCTGAGATGCCCAGTTGATTCAGGCAGGAGCCTCATTAACATCTGCTAATCGACGTCCTATGATGTCCATAGGACATTGTTGACATTTTAGTAGCCTACTGAGTGGGGCGCCCACTGTGGGCACCCTGTTCGGTAATACCAGGCGGGGAAGAAGAGGAGGCCCTCTAAGGTAAGTGCTAATTTTTCCTTAGTGGGCTCCACAAGGAAAGTCTGGGTGTCTGCTGCCTTGGGCTCTCTACCCTTTCCTCTCACAAAACGGCCTTGATCTCTGCCTTCCCCCACCCGTGACTTACCTTGGTGCTGGCAGGTGGCCTCTAGGCCCCACTATTTTGACTTTCTAGCTGTGTCTTTCCGCCTGGGTTCGGATGGGCAGCTGACTGACCGGATGTAAATGAGGCCTGGCTGTTAAAATCGTCCGAGGCCTCCCATGGAGATTTTCGGGTGGGAAGGCCATCAGCTCCCCCGTCCCCCCCAGTCTCCGGATTCCTGCCGGGAGTGAAAATCCCCAAATATGTTTTTGTTGGAGGGGGGAAGGGGGAGGTAACATTAATACACAATAAACGTGTTGTCACTGAGGAGATCTTTGTGATGCTTTAAAATGTGCTTAATCTGATATTTTTGTTTCTTTCTAGAAACGAGGATGCTGTAAGGGGTTCTTCGGCCCAGACTGCATGGCTTGTTTAGGTGGTTTTAAAAATCCATGTTATGGCCACGGACAAGTAAGTTTGATGGAGAATTCAGCCTATCTTTAATTTGCTCTTCAAATCCAGGTCAATAGAAAATGACAAAAGGTCGATAACAAAACTGTACACTTGTAATCTTTGTTAAGAAGGATGACTAAACCTGTTGTGAGTATCTACTATCGGCATTACGCACTTTGGGGTAAAAATGAGTCTGGACCCGTTGGCAGGTACTGCACAACCAACGCACAGGCTCTAAGAGCGATAAAAATCGATCCTCGGACCTCACCAGCATGTTCAGTGTGAGCTGACGGGGCTCCACGTATTCTGCGTTCCTCTGACTCCAGCCTCTTGTACAATACCCTCTCCTTTCACCCCACCGTTGGTGGCTTGGCCTTCAGACATATATGCCCTGATATTTACGAGAATTTAACGGCAGGACCACATTAAAATTTTTTGACTCCGTTTCCTGGCCGGCAGCTGGCCGGATTGAGAGGCTGGCTGTCTGTTGTGCAGTAAGGCCTGCGGCACCGGGCCACAGCCGAGGAGTGGAGAGGAGGAAGAAGTTCGCGGGTCGGGAATAGATCGGGTGGGGAGGTGGTGGTGGCCGTCGCAGGCCAGGGTGTCTTATCACAGGGTGGGGGTAGGGTTCTGGTCACGGGGGTCCGATCGCGGCGGGGGTGGGGGTGTCGTCGGATCGCAGGGAGGGAAGCAGGTTTACTTGGGGGAATGGGCAGAAGCACTCCTGGCCCACAAGCAGTGCTGGAAAGACACTCATCTGCTGGATCCAGCCGTTCTTGCCTCCCTTCAGCTGCCGGGTTTCCCGAGCCCTAGGAAACCTGGCCCACAGCCATTAAATTTAAAACTGTCCTAAAATTTGAGGTGCGTAATCTCATTAAAATATTTAAATGATGGACCCGCCTCTGGAGAGCAGGTCAGCCTCCGTCCCTTCAACCAGCCTCCGTTAAAACTGGAAGTGGGTGCATTGGAGGCAGGTTGGGGTTGGGTTTCCCATTTTTAAATTTTTAAGCCTCCTCCCTTCGCCCTTCTCCTGCCCGACCTGGGAGGTTAAAATTCCCCTCATGTGTTCCATTTTCTGAAATTCCTTTCCAAAATACTTCTACTTGTTCACCTCCTTCCTTAAAACCCATCTCTTTTATCAAGCTATTGGCCACCCCTTCCTAATCTCTCCTTCTTTGGCTCACCTCTGTGAAGCACCTTAAAGCATTTTTCTATGTTTAAAGGCACTATATAAATGGAAGTTGTTGTTATGTTGTAAAAGATCAATTGGCAGTAGTGACAGTGAGCATGGGAGTTCCCCAATTAACATTAACTCCTCAGTTTATCTCACTCTGTGCGTGCATTGGGTGCCAAGTTTACCTACAATGACTGTACTTCAAATGTAATTAATTGACTGTGAAGAAATTTGGGACATCCTGGGGATGTGGAAGGCACCATATAAATGCAAGTTCTTTTCTTTATTTATCTAGATAAATCGATAGATAACATTTCAAATGTCTCACTTCTGTTAAAACTGCTGGAAATGTATAGCATGAAGGAGTTCACTAGAAATTTAAAGAAAAAATCTTTTCTGCAGGTTTAACACTAATAAATGATTCATTTTATTTTTCATAGTGCACTGATGGAGTAGAAGGAGATGGTTCATGCAAATGTTACTCAAACTTTAAAGGAATTGCCTGTCACATCTGTTCTGATCCAAACAAACATGGTGAAATCTGCGACCAAGGTCAGTGAGTTAAAAAATCACAATCGGTGTTAATGTGGGTTTGAAATAAAGAAAAATTGCCATGTAATTTACATTAATGCTTACATTCTTTTTTACTTTTACTTTTTAAACTTTATAAGAAATAGGAGCAGGAGTAGGCCAATCGGCCCTTCGAGCCTGCTCCGCCATTTAATAAGATCATGGCTGATCTGATCCTAACCTCAAATCTAAATTCATGTCCAATTTCCTGCCCGCTCCCCGTAATCCCTAATTCCCTTTACTTCTAGGAAACTGTCTATTTCTGTTTTAAATTTAAATTTAGAATTGTAGAATTTCTCTTTGCAATTAAGATTATATACAGTGCATAACTTTTGCTGACTAACTAGAGAGGAACTGATAGAAATAGATACCAGGGGGGCAATTTTAACCTAACTCGCGGGCGGGAAACCCTTGGGATCGGGTGGAATCCAGGTTTTACACCCTGCCCGATATTACTCTCCAATGGAGAGCAAAATCAAGCGGGGTGTAAAACCAGTGTTGCACCCGATCTCGACAGTTTCCTGACAGGCGGGTTAGGTTAAAATTGCCCCCTAAGACTTTAGTCATTTTAAATGGGCTAGCTGTGTAGAGTAGCATCGCATCATAATAACTTGTAAACTATAAGGAGGCATCTTCTGAGCATAGCCGTGTTGCCTCCGATTTTCTAATATGTGCTAGTGGTAGGCGACCCTCCCCACTGCTGGTACGTACAGTACTAGGAAAATGACCAACCCATAGAGCTCCTTTGACACAGATCTTGTGCCTGTAAAAATCAATAAAATGTGTTGTCTTCCAGAATAAAATCCAGTCCCTAGGCGAGTGTGCTGACAAACAGAACAAGTTTAAAGGACAGCAGCATAGCGTAATCAAGCAAAGGGACAAAGCCTTTCAAGTTCATTGAATTTGTTGGCCTTTTCAGATTACTCCAATTGTTTTCCTGGAACTGCCCATACACACATACTATAGATTTTATTCCATTATAGAACAAATTCTATTTTCTTTACAAATGCCGGTGTTAAAAATTGTACTTAATGTCTAAGACTCAAACATTTGGGATGTTAATGCAATGTATGTCCCTCAGCCTCACTGCCCAAGAGACTGCCTAATCACTTTCTGCTAACCAGGTTTGAACAGAGCACTGGACAGACAGTGGAGCAGACTCCACTCCAGATACAACAGAGCAAGATTTTAAACTGAAATCAGACAGCTACAATGTTTCATATATGTGGTAACATTCTGTTTCTAGAATCAAACAAATTCTTCTTCTTTGATCAGTTGCCTCTTCAGGCCAGGCAATGTAGGGGTAGATTTTTAACTTGGCGCACTGGTGTAAGAAGCCTTTTATAGAAACCGCTCGAGTTTCATTTCCATGAAAATCAGGCGGTTTCTATAACGGTGAGCTGATCTGTGAAGCCAGTTTTATACCTGGGCAGCAAGCTGAAAATCTGCCCCATATTCTTTACAAAGAATTACATCATTACCTTTGCTAACGACATACATTTATTTTGTTCAGAAAGAGTGAGCAAATGGGAGCATGGGGGTTGAAGTTGCAATTATACCTGCGATGTTAACATGCATCTCCTTTCCAGATTGCCCTTGCTTGCATGGTATTTGTGATAACAGACCTGAAAACTCAGGGATTTGTCAACCTGGTACATGTAAAGAGGGATTCGCAGGTAAATTCTGTGACAAGAAGACTGAGTCTTGTGGCCCGAGTGGTTTATCCCAATACTGTCATGCATTTGCTGTGTGTGAATACGATAATGACACTGCCAGGTAAGGAGAACAAGTGGCAAATTTCAAAATTATAATTGACCCTTCAGCATTTTTAACCATTGTTTGGTAGTTTAGTTCTGTGGACTTCACTGTATGAATCAATTAAGTGTATTACCACCGACATACCGATAACATATTGAAAATTTTATGGCTTCATGCACTTCCATTATAAATTTTTATTCCACAGTTATAATGGAAACTTCCTATGTAAACTTTTCATGCTGTAATGGCATCCTCCCACCAGTGATGGCACTATAGAACCTCACTTGTGCCTCTCCCAGCTTTTCAGCCTGTAATGCAGAGAAAGCCCTATTCTCCAAACAACTCTACTTTTCCGCTTCCTAAATTGCCGTAAGTTTAGTTAAAACTATAAATAATACTATAAAATCATTATTGAAAAATAGGGACAGAGTATATGACCTTAAAATGGCAAGTGACGTATACAACTTAAAATGAGTGTCAAATTCAAACTAAAGAGATAAGACTAATACCAAAACTAAAATTATTTCTAAAACAAGTGGTCTAAAGTGGCAGTAGTGCATGCTTGATGAGTTAGCCAACATGCCTTATTTGACATCTTTAACAGACAAAACCAATTAATACAGCCATGCATGTTTTATTAAACTCTTTTATTGATATAGTTATAATTATTGTCATTTCTGCATCTAATTGACAAGCCGGGATGTGAAAAAGTTAAAACAGTCAACATTTGACACATGGCTTCTTGCCTATGATCTCCGCTGGCCATCAACGGGAACACTGAGTGGAAGCAAGCTGCTTTCTCAAAATGGGACAACCCTCACCTTTCCCACACACTTCCTGTCACCAGTTCAGGTGCAGCAAGTGAAGATCTGGAAACATGATATATGCCGTCCTCTGTTGGGGAGTAGTGCAAATGGCGATGAGTTGGCCAATTTAAAGAAATGTCCAATAGCAACAATAAGCTTCTAATTGACTGCAGGATCCGTCTACTTGGGCCACTTCCCCACAGGGAATACCTGAAAAGTGGCTAATGGACTTAAAGGGACAGGCCAGGTTAGCAGCTAAATATTGTAGGGAAAATTCAGTGAGGCTACATTTCTAGATGAAAATGTATGTTGGAGATAGGGCCAGGTCACTATTGCCCCTATTGTGTAATCCACATTCATGTCTAGAAAGATTCCAGTCCAGAAATGCAGACTCTGCTCCAGATCCTAGACTAGTTGGAGTCAATGACTTGGCTGATCTGCTAGTATTTATTTCAAATAATAACTCATTTTAATTTTAATGCTTTTCCTAGATGTCTGTGTAAGAATGGATATGAGGGTGATGGGATTTCCTGTCAAGTAGAGGATCTTTGTAAAAATCCTGATCGAGGAGGATGTGCTGAGAATGTGAGCAAGGCTACCATTTCTGTTGCCTGTTGTCAGAAGACTGTATAACATCCCAATTCAACAACTTGTATTTATGTGGCACCTGCAATGTGCCATTAAAGAGTACAGGTTGCAGAGGTAAGGTGAGGCGAGGATCAAAAAGCACAGACTGGAAATTAGGACTGGACGAGTTCGAAGAGGTAAGGTGAAGTGAGACCATGGAAGGACTTGGAGATGAGGATGAGGATTTTGATATATTAGGGGACAGGGAGCCAATGTAGACCTGTGTGGATAGGGTTGATGGGTAAGCAGGACTTAACATGGGGCAGGATATGTGAGGGGCAGTTTTGGACAAGTTGGAGTTTGTGTATGATGGAGCTCGGGTGACTGGTGAGGAGGCCATTGGAGAAGTCGGGTCTGGAGGTCACAAAAACGTATAGACGGGGGTTTCAGTAACAGTGGGCAGAAAGCGGAATTGAATGTAAGCAGTCTTGGTGATGGAGAGAGTGTGGGATACTGCCTTTAAAATATTATCTCTTGTAATTTTGTTAATCTTTTGACATCTTTTACTAAATATATTTTTGTAATTTCTGGGTGGATTGATATGTTGGAGCATCAACACATGGTGTTACTATGGAGTGGGAATGGATTACATTCCCCATGCTGCTGCATTCTTGTTTTCAGCCATGTCACTCTAGGGAGAGACCAGATGCTTCCCTACACCAAAAATAAGATAAACTGAGGGGACAGTCATCTCCAGGCCACCCTAATACACTTCCTAGTAGCTTGTTCAGAACATTATTTTCAGAGGCCTGGAAAGAGTTGGTTCAAGACCCAGGGAGACCAGAGTAGGCAAAAACAGGTGGAAAAATAGAGGTGTTTACTTTCAAATAGTAATAACATAAGACCAAGGGTCCTTAAATTAAATTGTGAGATACCAACAAGCAAATGCTTAATGCATTTACCTGTAAGTTCCTTGTGCCTGCACCGACCATGGTCAAGGGTGCAAGAGGCAGCACTACTTCCAGACCTCTCCCAATTCTGTCAGGATTTGGACAAGAGTTGATGTGGGCAACTCTCCCTCCATAGCACCAGATAGTTTATTTATTTCATAATATGAAAATACTTTCTTGCATTGCTCATTTGTTCTGAATAATTGGAATATGTGATCTCATTTTCATTCACAGCACCAGAATGAAATATGATATTAAAATGCAAAGTTAGGATTTCCTTTTTAATCTATTCTTTTAACAATAATATTTACCTTGGCACAAGGCACAAAGTAAGATTGTTGTAGTTTAGTTGGCCTGGTGTGTGCAAGCTTTGAACTTTGTTATTGCTAATAGATCCTGGGCTATTTGATAGTATTCTGTTTTTCCATTCTGTGGTAAAATGAATAAATGATCCAGATTTAAAACTAACAATGGCAGCTATTTGCAACAATAGTGAGGCCAAGAAACCCATTGAGATTACAACTGACATTAGAAATGAATGTCCTAAGTGAGTCTGACGGGGGTTTTACAATGCTGCCGTAGCTAATGGTCTGACATTCTTTACATGTTTGTCTTTTTATTGTAGGCAGAATGTCTTAGTCTAGGTCCTGGGAACATAACCTGCCAATGCAACACTGGATGGACTGGAGATGGGAGAGTCTGTACTGAGATAAATGAATGCTTATTGAACACCCGAGGAGGCTGCGACGAGAACGCTGACTGTCAGTTCATTGGGCCTGCACAGGTACCACTTACTGGTTTATCTGAGCTTTCTTTTTGTTTTAAAAGCATAAGATAAACTGTCTTAGCAATAGAAAGCAATAGGCACTGATGAAGGGAAAAGGCTGTATGTGTCTGCAGAGGACAGTGACAGTTATGCAGTGGCCTGTTCTGGATCCCCTGCTGTTCATGCTATTCATAAACGATGAAGAGGGTATATAATGAAGAGGGGCCTTAAAGGAGTAAAATGCAGCTGACCACATGAGGAGATAATAGTAATTAAACTGAATAGGGCTGAAAATATATGGCCATTCCAGGGGACTGCATCTAGCTTCATCTGGAGACGCCGGAGTAGCTGGAAACTAAACTGGGACCTAGTAATATGTCGGCTCTGGGCCTAGTACTGAGGTTTCTGGAGTGGCCTTGTGGGGGTGGAGCCTCTACCTGCCCCTTACAAGGCTATTGAGGTAAGGGGGAATGATCAGGGCCAGGGACGGACACTCTGAATGTCAGAGTTCCCGTGCCCTGGGGCTTCTTGGGGATCTGGTAAATGGTCGGCACAAGTGCACATGACACGTACAGGCCGACCAAAGAGCAGTTATGGGAACCACCAGAGTTCCAGGCCAGGATGGTGGCTTAGACCTCTGAATACTTAGCCATAAAAATATTCACAATTTCACCCCAACTGAACCCATATAAATTATGGGACCTCTCCCTGACCCTGCAAACTTTGGAGGGGTCAGCATTGGAGGTCAGGAGTGGGCACATCTCTCCACTTCATGCCCTGTGAATAAATATATAAATAAAACAGGTGTCCAACATGAACGGACCCCGTTCCTGCCGGACAGGTTAAGTTAAAACCAGGGCTATCATTTCTGCAGCCTCCACTATTTCTCCATTTCCCTCAGGACCTTTGGATGTATCCCAGCACTTTGTCCTCTTTTAGCTTAATTAATTTCTTTAATAGCTTCCTTTTCATTTATTGCAATATCTCTCATCTCGCTTTTATCCAATTCAGAATTTATCTTCTTCCCAATATCCTTCTTTTTTTATAAACATTGATGCGAAATACTTGTTAAGTCCCTGCCAATTCCCATTTATCCTCTACTAACTCATTATTCTCTCTGAGCTCTCACCTCACATTTAAGAATTCCCTATTTGTTGAATACCTCATGGTTCTTCTTAGTAATTTTTGATATTCTCTCCTTATACTCCCTGCTTGCTTTACTTATCCCTTTCTTGATGTGGAGATGCCAGTGATGGACTGGGGTTGACAATTGTAAACAATTTTACAACACCAAGTTATAGTCCAGCAATTTTATTTTAAATTCACAAGCTTTCGGAGGCTTCCTCCTTCCTCAGGTGAACGTTGTTGGAAATGAAATCCTCGAAATGAAATCGCATTTATAAATCACAGAACAATGCTTGGTGATTACAGACAGTTTTTTCAACTGCCCGTTGCCAAGGCAATCAGTGTGCAGACAATTGTAAACAATTTTACAACACCAAGTTATAGTCCAACAATTTTTATTTGAAATCTACAAGCTTTCGGAGGCTTCCTCCTTCGTCAGGTAAATGTTCAGGAGCTCCTCGAAGCCTACGCATTTATATATATAGAACAATACATGGTGTTTACAGACTGCCCCTGCAACTGCCCGTTGCCAAGGCAATCACCGTGTTCAGACAGAGAGGTGTCACCTACAGAACCCCCGAATACACATTCAACAAAAAAACAAACAGGAAAAAAACAGGAGTGTGCAGACAGACAGGTGTTACCTGCAAGGTCTCTGAATATACAAATCACCAAAAAAAACCAAAAAAAAACAGTGATAGAGAGGTAGAAACATAGAAAAGACAGCAACTGACCCGTTATATTAAAAACAGATAACATTTGTTCGCTGGTGGGGTAACGTGTAGCGTGACATGAACCCAAGATCCCGGTTGAGGTAGTCCTCATGGGTGCGGAACTTGGCTATCAATTTCTGCTCGACAATTTTGCGTTGTCGTGTGTCTCGAAGGCCGCCTTGGAGTATGCTTACCCGAAGGTCAGTGGCTGAATGTCCTTGACTGCTGAAGTGTTCCCCGACTGGGAGGGAACCCTCCTGTTTGGTGATTGTTGCGCGGTGTCCGTTCATCCGTTGTCGCAACGTCTGCATGGTCTCGCCAATGTACCATGCTCTGGGGCATCCTTTCCTGCAACGTATGAGGTAGACAACATTGGCCGAGTCACAGGAGTATGAACCATGCACCTTTCTTAACCTTGTTCCATATTCTTGTCATATTAATAGACCCTATGTGGCTTCTTCTTTACTTTTAAATTTGTTTCTAACCTCATTAATTATCGACGACATTGTGAAACTTGAAAAACTCTCCTTTTTTAAAGGTATATATTTATTCTGCAACTTTGCAATCTCCTTTTTAAAACTATCCTGTTGTTGATCTACAGTCCTGTCTGCTAATTTCTCTTTCCATTTCACCTCAACTTGCTCACTCATCTTTCTAAAATCTGCTGTTTTTCAATCTGATACCCCTCTTACTATACTAACTTTTTTCTTTTTTCTTTGAACCTAGAGCCTTTTCGTAGTATGGTCACTACTCCTGAGGAGCTCACCCAGTTTGAACTCATTGACCCGATCTATTTTGTTACTTATAATTAGGAACATAGGAACATAGGAACAGGAGTAGGCCATTCAGCCCCTCGTGCCTGCTCCGCCATTTGATAAGATCATGGCTGATCCATATACCTGCCTTTGGCCCATATCCCTTAATACCTTTGGTTGCCAAAAAGCTATCTATCTCAGATTTAAATTTAGCAATAGAGCTAGTATCAATTGCCGTTTGAGGAAGAGAGTTCCAAACTTCTCCCACCCTTTGTGTGTAGAAATGTTTTTTAATCTCACTCCTGAAAGGTCTGGCTCTAATTTTTAGACTGTGCCCCCTACTCCTAGAATCCCCAACCAGTGGAAATAGTTACTCTCTATCCACCCTATCTGTTCCCCTTAATATCTTATAAACTTCGATCAGATCACCCCTTAACCTTCTAAACTCGAGAGAATACAACCCCAATTTGTGTAATCTCTCCTCGTAACTTAACCCTTGAAGTCCGGGTATCATTCTAGTAAACCTATGCTGCACTCCCTCTAAGGCCAATATGTCCTTCCGAAGGTGCGGTGCCCAGAACTGCTCACAGTACTCCAGATGCGGTCTAACCAGGGTTTTGTATAGCTGCAGCATAACTTCTGCCCCCTTGTACTCTGGTCCTCTAGAAATAAAGGCCAGCATTCCATTAGCCTTATTGATGATTTTCTGCACCTGTTCATGACACTTCAATGATCTATGTACCTGTACCCCTAAGTCCCTTTGGACATCCACTATTTTTAACTTTTTACCATTTAGAAAGTACCCTGTTCTATCCTTTTTTGATCCAAAGAGGATGACCTCACATTTGTCTACATTGAATTCCATTTGCCACAGTTTTTCCCATTCACCTAATCTATCAATATCGCTTTGTAATTTTATGTTTTCATCTACACTGCTTACAATGCCACCAATCTTTGTGTCATCGGCAAACTTAGATATGAGACTTTCTATGCCTACATCTAAGTCGTTAATAAATATTGTGAATAATTGAGGCCCCAAGACAGATCCCTGTGGGACTCCACTAGTCACATCCTGCCAATGTGAGTACCTACCCATTATCCCTACTCTCTGTCGCCTTTCGCTCAGCCAACTTCCTAACCAACTTCTTGCCTAACCAACAATTAGATCTAGCAATGCCTCTCCTGTTGTAGGCGCTGTACATACTACGACAGGAAAGAGTCCTGCACACATTTTAGGAAGATCAGAAGCTAACCTTTGTCAAGCCATTTGTGGACCACTTATGTTGTAAAATGTCTTGATTGTGTGGTTAGGGTGGAGCTTTAAATTGCTAGACTACTGCAATCTCAGTTTTTTTCTTTGCTCAAACCAATTTGATTTTTTTAGTGACACTAGAAAGGTGCTGTGTTTCGATAACCATCTTTTTATTTCATCCTATGGTATCAGAGTCGCTGTACATGCATGAGAGGGTATGCTGGTGATGGCAAGAAGTGCACTCCTATTAATCCATGTCTGGAAGAGAATGGTGGATGCCACGTAATGGTAAAAAATAATAGTTTATCATACTTATGTATTGTTCTTTCCTTGACCTCCAATATTAGTTTGTGGTTGTTCTGCTTTGATTCAGCATTCAGGATACTACATATTTATGAAATCACTTCGGTAGAAAATTTCAGTCCACCTGGGAGGGCAGAAAAAGACAAATTCAGTCAGGCTGTACTCTCTAGAGCAGAGCCTCACTAGACAGGAGTGTAGTTCCCAGAATCAGGATTATAGTCTTACAGGCTCTGGTGAGGCTCTTCCCTGAGACTGGAGCTTCATTAAATTTGCCCTAATGTGTGCAGTTCAGTGGAGCTCCAACAGTGAATTCCTGACTCAACTGTGCTGTAATGAGGTGATACCAAGCAAAGACTAGGTATTTTACTTATAGAAAAAGAGTGAAGATAGAAACAAGAGTTTCCACATAGCAAGTAGATCGAGAGCAGAATTGGTGGAGGCCCAGGGTGGGTCTTTGGTCTGTTGTAGGCTATATGTGACTATTTTCTTCCAGACAAGAGGACTTGATAATCTTAGCTATAAACCCCTATTACTGCTATCAGTGCTACTTTATAATCAACTAGCAGGAGCATGATTAAAGCAGAACAAGCCAGACAATGTTGCTTTTCCATTCCTTACCCCAATCTTTCATATGGACTCTTTCACTTTTGGTAGCACCTCTTCTAATGTTTGAACCAAGGGCTGATCTAACCCACCCAACAAAGCTGAATGGGAACAGGTAATAGACCGAAGCAACAAACTTTCAGTCTTCTGATGGCAGTCAACTATTCAGCAGTTTGAGCCACCAAGGATCTTAGCTCTGAAAATCAGTGACACTAGAAAAGTGCTGTGTTTCGATAACCATTTTTTTATCTCATCCCATGGTATCAGAGTCACTGTGCATGCAGGAGAGGGAATGCTGGTAGAATCAGAAAGGTTGGAACTAAGAAATAACAAGGGGCAGAAAACACTGGTGGGAGTAGTTTATAGGCCCCCTATCAGTAGTTATAGTGTTGGACAGAGTATAAATCAGGAAATTAGAAGAGCATTGAACAAGGGAAATGCAATAATCAAGGGGGACTTTAATCTTCTTATAGACTGGGCAAACCAAATTGACAAAAGTAGTTTGGGGGGTCAAGTTCATGGAATGCATTCGAGACAGTTTTCTAGAACAATATGTCGAGGAACCAACTAGGGAACAGGCTATTTTAGATCTAGTATTGTGTAATGAAACAGGGTTAATTAGTTTTCTTATAGTAAAGGATCCTCTGGGGTAGAGTGATCATAATATGATAAAATTTCATATTGAGTTTGAGAGTGATGTAGTTAAGTCTGAAACTAGGGTCTTAAATTTAAACAAAGCCAATTACATAGGTATGAGGGGCGAGTTGGCTAAGGTAGATTGGGAAATTAGATTAAAAGATATGACAGTAGATAAGCAACGGCGAACATTTAAAGAAATAATTCATAATTCTCAACAAATATACATTCCGTTGAGGAATAAAAACCCCAAGGGAAAAGTGGTCCAACCATGGCTAACTAGAAAAGTTAAGGATAGTATTAGATCAAAAGAAGAGGTTTACGATGTTGCCAAAAAGAGTAGTAAGCCTGAGGATTGGGATGGTTTTAGAAATCAGCAAAGGATGACCGAGACGTTGATAAAGAGGGAGAAAATAGAATATGAGAGTAAACGAGCAAGAAATGTAAAAACAAATTGTGAGAACTTCTACACATATGTAAAAAGGAAGAGATTCGCGAAAATAAACGTGGGTCCCTTACAGGCAGAGACAGGAGAAATTATAATAGGGAATAAAGAAATGGCAGAGATGTTAAATAAATATTTTGTATCTGTCTTCATAGTAGAAGACACAGAAAACATATCAGAAATAGTGGGGAACCAAGAGTCTAATGAGAGTGAGGAACTTAAAGTAGTTAATATTAGTAAAGAAAAAGTACTGGAGAAATTAATTGGACTAAAAGCCGACAAATCCCCTGGACCTGATGGCCTACATCCTAGGGTTTTAAAAGTGATGGCTGCAGAGTTGGTGGATGCATTGGTTTTGATCTTCCAAAATTCCCTAGCTTCTAGAATGGTCCCCGTGGATTGGAAGGTAGCAAATATAACCCTGCTATTCAAGAAAGGAGGGAGAGAGAAAACAGGGAACTATAGGCCAGTTAGCCTGAGTAGGGAAATGCTAGAATCTATAATTAGGGACATGGTAACAGGAGACTTAGAAAATCAAAATATGATCAGGCAGAGTCATTTTATGAATGGGAAATTGTGTTTGACAAATCTATTAGAGTTTTCTGAGGGTGTAACTAGCAGGGTAGATAAGGGGAAACAGTGAGTGTAGTATATTTGGATTTTCAAAAGGTATTCGATAAGGTGCCACGCAAGAGGTTGTTATATAAGATTAGGGCTCATGGGATTGGGGGTAATATATTAGCATGGATAGAGGATTGGTTGACGGACAGAAAACAGAGAGTAGGAATAAAGAAGTCATTTTTGGGTTGGCAGGTTGTAACTAGTGGGGTGTCGCAAGTATCAGGGTTTGGGCCTCAGCTGTTTACAATCTATATCAATGACTTAGATGAGGGGACCAAGTGTAATGTATCCAAGTTTGCTGATGATACAATGCTAGATGGGAAAGTAAGTTGTGAAGAGGATGCAAAGAGGCTACAAAGGGATATAGACAGGTTAAGTGATTGGGCAAAAAGGTGTCAGATGGAATATAATGTGGGGAAATGTGAAATTATCCATTTTGGTAGGAAGAATAGAAAAGTAGAATATTTTTTAAAAGATGAGAGATTATTAAATGTTAGTGTTCAGAGGGATTTGGGTGTCGTTGTACACAAAGCACAGAAAGTTAACATGCAGATACTGCAAGCAATTAGGAAGGCAAATGGTCTGTTGGCCTTTATTGCAAGGGGGTTGGAGTATATGAATAAGGAGGTCTTGCTGCAGTTATATAGGGCTCTGGTGAGACCATACCTAGAGTACTGTGCACAGTTTTGGTTTCCTTACCTAAGGAAGGATATACTTGCCTTAGAGGGGGTGCAACATAGGTTCACTAGATTGATTCCTGGGGTGAGAGGGTTGAGGAGAGATTGAGTAGAATAGGCCTATATTCTCTGGAGTTTAGAAGAATGAGAGGTGATCTCATTGAAACGTATAAAATTCTTAGAGGACTTGAAAGGGTAGATGCTGAGAGGCTATTTCCCCTGGCTGGAGAATCTAGAACTAGGAGACATAGTCTCAGGATAAGGGGTTGGCCATTTAGGACTGAGATGAAGAAAAATGTCTTCACTCAGAGGGTTGTGAATCTTTGGAATTCTCTACCCCAGAGGGCTGTGGATGCTCAGTTGTTGAGTATATTCAAAACTGAGATCGCTAAATTTTTGGACACTTAGGGCATCAAGGGATATGGGGATAGGGTGGGAAAGTGGAGTTGAGGGTAAAGATCAGCCATGATCTTATTGAATGGCAGAGCAGGCTCGAGGGGCCATACAGCCTATTCCTGCTCCTATTTCTTATGTTCTTAAGGTTCTTAAAATCTGATTTGTAAAAACATTTTTATTTATATTTCTTTCCCAGTTTTTGTTTTTATTCCCTTCAATGTCCCAATCATGTAGTCTGAACTACCATTCTGTGATCTACCAGTGCTTCTCTAGTAAAGAGTAGAGCTGTAGAAAGGAGGGGGCAGGTCCTGTTAGACCCCATCTGAAATTAAATGTTCTGGTATTACGTATTGCACCATCTATCACCCAGAACGGAGAAAGCTACCCAATAAGAGTAAATAAATGGAAATGAAAGTAGATCTTGGGATTTGAAACCTTGCTCCTGTGGTTAGGAGTCCAATACTCTACCTTAGAACCCTGGTCTGTCTAAATTTGATATGTGTTAAATAAAACCAGTTCCATGTGTAAAGTGTAATTTAGTATCATACATCATGAAAGTTAAATGTTTCCATCTCTAGGCTGAATGTGAACCCATCGAGAATGGAATTCGGAAGTGTACCTGCCCTCAGGGCTATGCTGGAGATGGGATTATGTGCTTTGGGGACATATTAACAGTAAGTAGAATAACAATGTATACACTACAGTAACTAATTCAAAAAAGTAATACTGTGAATTTTGTGAATTTTTTAAGTATCTCATTTGTATCTATTTGTACAGTACTCACTGAATTTGCTATTTTGAGTTTTTTCTTAATTTGTTTTGAAGGAGCTGGCAGCAAGTGCATACTTTTCAGGTTTCAAAGACTGGCTCCAGGTATGTAACCAGCATGTTCTACTTTTAGCTGCAAGCTACAAATAGGAACACGTTCTGAACTGAATTAAAAAATGTCTGTATTGCTTTGCAATTGAAATCCTTTGCAATTTTTTCCTTCCATGTGTTTATTATTTCTTGGTTATTTAAGATTGCATTTTGGAATATTAAAATGATTTGTCATATTTTGGTCAGCTTTCTGTCATATTGCGAGTTGCTAAATATCCCAGAGTGGTACCTCTCCCAGTCTGTGAATGGTGCTCTCTCATCCATTCCACTCCAATTACCAAAGTTCCCTGAGCGAGCCAGTGGCAGCTGGAACTCTTTTGGTCTCCTGGATTCCATAGGGGTAAAATTCAACTTTGCAGGGGACACAAAACGGGCGATAACAGATCGGCCGCCTGTTCTACATCCTGCCCGAATTTCTTTTCCATTGAAGTCAATAGAAAGGTGGTATGATGGTATGATGGTGAAAAAGCAGTGGCAAACATTTAAAAAGATATTTTATGACTCGCAACAAAAATATATCCCTGTGAGGAGGAAAGACTCCTCAAAAAGGGTGAACCAACCATGGCTAACTAAGGAAGTCAAGGATGGTATCAGGTTAAAAGAAAAAGCAAACAACATGGCAAAGATTACTGGTAAGCCCAAAGATTGGGAAAACTTTAAAAACCAGCAAAGGATGACTAAAAGAATAATAAAGAGGGAGAAAATAAATTATGAGAGTAAACTAGCAAGAAATATAAAAACTGACAGTAAAAGCTTCTACAAGTATATAAAAAGGAAGAGGGTAGCTAAAGTAAACATTGGCCCCTTAGAGGATGAGACTGGGGAAATAATAATGGAAAACAAGGAAATGGCAGAGGAATTGAACAGATATTTTGTATCTGTCTTCACAGTAGAAGACACTAATAATACCAATAATAGTAGAAAATCAAAGGGCAAAAGGGAGGGAGGAACTAAAAACAATCCCTATCACTAGATAAAAAGTACTAGCTAAGCTGGGTCTAAAGGCTGACAAGTCCCCTGGACCTGATGGCTTGCATCCGAGGGTCTTAAAGGAAGTGGCTACAGAGATAGTGGATGCATGGGTTGCAATCTTCCAGGATTCACTATATTGTGGAAAGGTCCCAGCGGATTGGAAAACCGCAAACGTAACACCCCTATTCAGGAAGGGAGTGAGACAGAAAGCAGGTAACTATAGACCAGTTAGCCTAACATCTGTCATTGGGAAAATGCTAGAATCCATTATTAAGGAAGCAGTAGCAGGACATTTGGAGACTCATAATACAATCAAGCAGAGTCAACATGGTTTTATGAAGGGGAAATCGTGTCTGACAAATTTATTAGGGTTCTTTGAGGAAGTAACGGGCAGGGTGGATAAAGGGGAACCAATGGATGCAGTATATTTGGATTTCCAAAAGGCATTCGATAAGGTGCCACGTAAAAGATTACTGCACAAGATAAGAGCTCATGGTGTTGGAGGTAATATACTGGCATGGATAGAGGATTGGCTAAGTAACAGAAAACAAAGAGTCGGGATAAAAGGGTCATTTTCAAAATGGCAATCTGTAACTAGTGGGGTGCCACAGGGATCAGTGCTGGGGCCTCAACTATTTACAATATATATCAATGACTTGGATGAAGGAATAGAGTGTCTTGTGGCCAAATTTGCTGATGATACAAAGATAGATGGAAAAGCAAGTTGCAGTGAGGACACAAAGTGTCTGCAAATGGATATTAACAGGTTAAGCGAATGGGCAAAAATTTGGCAGATGGAATATAATGTGGGAAAATGTGAAGTCATCCACTTTGGGAGGAAAAATAAAAAAGCAAAATATTATTTGAATGGAGAAATATTACAAAATGCTGTGGTACAGAGGGATCTGGGTGTCCTTGTACATGAAACACAAAAAGTCAACATACAGGTGCAGCAGGTAATCCGGAAGGCAAACGGAATATTGGCCTTTATTTCTAGGGGGATGGAGTATAAAAGCAGGGAAGTCATGCTACAACTGTACAGGATGCTGGTGGGACCACACCTGGAGTACTGCGTACAGTTCTGGTGCCCTTATTTAAGGAAGGACAAACTTGCATTCGAGGCAGTTCAGAGAAGGTTCACTAGGTTGATTCCGGGTATGGAAGGGTTGTCTTATGAGGAAAGATTGAACAGGTTGGGTCTATACTCACTGGAGTTTAGAAAAATGAGAGGGGCTCTTATTGAAACATACAAGGTGCTGAGGGGACTCGATAGGGTAGATGCTGAGAGGATGTTAGCCGTCATGGGGGAATCTAAAACTAGGGGGCATAGTCTCAGAATAAGGGGTTGCCCGTTTAAGATGGAAATGAGGAGGAATTTCTTCTCCCAGAGGGTCGTGACTCTTTGGAATTCTTTCCCCCAAAAAGCTGTGGAGGCTGAGTCATTGAATACATTCAAGGCTGAGTTAGACAAATTTTTGATCAGTAAGGGAGTCAAAGGATATGGGGAAAGGGTGGGAAAGTGGAGTTGAGATAAAAATCAGTTCAGCCATGATCTCTTTAAATGGTGGAGCAGGCTCGAGAGGCCGAATGGCCTACTCCTGCTCCTATCTCTTATGGCCTTATGGATGTATCCCCAATAGCACCAGAAAACTCCCAGACATGAAATCTTCTGTTATATGAGTCAGGAAGGCGATTTATTTCATAATCATTTTGTTTACCTCTTTGTGTTGCTCTGTGACGAGTCCGTCAAGTCCAAAGCGCTTCTACAGCCAGGAGACAAATCAATTTGTACCTAGAAGTTGCAAAGTATTTTGCGTTTTTGAATAGGCGCTTTTGAAAATCTTTCCAGTTAGCTGCATTCATAATTATCAGGCAGATCACAGGGATGCCACATCTTATTTTCCTATATCCCAGGTAAGTGTAGCATGCTTGGGAGGAAAAAGATGACTCTGGACCTATGGTTCCCAAAGCTCTCCACCTCTGGGGTGTTTTTTGTGTCATTTCTGGGTCTGTTTCTGGGACTAATTGATAGAGATTGATTGCTATGATTAATCAATAGCTCCATTATGATTGTATCATGTGACTACCAGGATGGTAGAAGGCAAACTAGATGGACCTTAGTCTATTTACATCTAGCAATTTCTATGTTCCTATGCGTTAATTTCAATGGGTGCATGAGGTATACCCTCCCTCCCTTTCCCCCTCACTCCATCCACCATCCTGGCCTGCAAGCAGCCCCTGTATTTTAAATTATGTGTCTATTTGACAACCTGATGCAAGTGTGAGAGATGCATATTTAATTTGTTACTAGTTAAACTTCACAGTGGATGGAAAATATATCATGCCGAGTTTTGCCCAGTTTTTCATTCTTGAAGAAATGGACTGAAGGTTCCATGGTCCGATGGGAGCCCATGTATAAAATAGACCATGGGCTCCAATCCAGGCCTAATATTGCTGAGAGAATTAGTGAAGGATCATCTAGTTTTGATGTTTTTTAATATTGAGGAGTTGCAGGTAATCTGTTCTGCAATCTGCCGTATTGTCTATTGCTCACCTGTAATAAACCTGTTCTGTAGTTTTTAACCTAAACCATGGTCCAATTGAATGTTTATTCTACCAGTTTCCAAAGACTAGGCAGTTACAATTGGGCAAGTGACATATCCAGTAAGCTAAATACAGTCCAAGGGTTTCTGTATGAGCACGCTACGTTACCAGAAATTGTAAAGTAACACTTCGGTTCATAAGGAACAAGGGTACATTTATGGGAATGGTGTTTGAAGCTGAACATAAGAGAAGCATCTGCGTAAAACCCAAAAATGTAGTAATTGCCTTATGATTGATTTTGTAATAATGTTTTTAGAGCATGAGTAGATTGCAAGCTGAATTATGTTCCCTTTGCTCTTTGTAACAGAAATCCTTGCAAAGGATAGAATTCCCTACAGGAACTAATCTGACTGTTCTCGTGCCATCAGAGACAGCCATAAACAATATGGATAAGACTGACATACAATCTTGGGAACAGCGGAACAGTCTACCAATCTTAGTCAAGTAAGATACCTCTGCAAAGATGGGGCTCTGTCTTATTTTCTTTTGTTGTTAAAATTCGATTGTCTGGTTTCCCCTAATGGTCTAATATGATTATCCAATGAGAAGCTGAGCTAAATATACCAGGTTGAGGCCAAATGTAATGTTCGAATTGCTGCCTTATTTGAGATCAGCTAAATCAGCACAGGCCAGGAATTGAAACTGGGAACTACTGCTCTGTATGGCTCAGTTCCACACAAGCCATCTATTTACAGTCTAATCCATCAGAAGGGCTAAATGATCTTTATCAACAAGCCAGGTGGACATAAAAAGTTATATTCATTGTAATAAAATCCCTGCATAGATTAGTTCACACAAATATGAGTGCTACGTTTTCTGCAGAAACTATGTACAGTATTGATTTCTGGGGGTTTCCAGCTTACTGTGTGACTTTTGACATACTAATGAGAATTTTTTTTATTTTGCATATTTTTATATTTTTCTTTCATGAACAGGGGAGAGACTTATACTTCTTTTCATGTGTGAAAAACACACTAGATCAGTTTTCCCTTACTCATGGTACATGCAGCAGTCTATTGATGGCTGCGCTATCATCTTACCTTCTCACCTGAGTCTTCATTCCTCTGGTGAATGCGCTAGATGTTCCTCATCTAAGCCAGACAGATTACATTTGTTGCTCATACACCTCCAACTAATTCACAGAGCACCACCAGTATTCTTCCATCTGTATGTACACATATCATATGTGATGTCATGCATCACATGTGTGCACATGCAAAGGAATTGTAGTGGGGGCTTTCCATGATCCGAAGGAAGTTGGAGCATTCAGGAAGAGTGACTAGTGCTGCCAGGATCACACAAGTAATATTTGATGATTGTTGACCACAGAGATTGGGTTTGTGCCAGCAGATAAATGTAGCAATCAAGCTGATATGCTTCATAAATCTGCAGTGGCATACAGTGGGTTCTGCAGCATTGTGTTAGATCCAATTATTAGACCAGAGCTGACACAATGCAAGTCTACTGCCAGATCACCACCTTGACAAAGTCTCACTCTTACTGGCTCAGTTAGAATAGTAATGCAGGTCTACACTTGATTTTAATGTCGTATTTGTAATTAAAGTAATAGGAAAGCCCAACTACAAGCTGAGTACATTAGGGCTACAAACAAATTAAGAAAACCTCCTAAATTTGGCTGACAGACTTGAACATGATGTAGTAATCAATTCTTTGACTACACAGGCATGAGCGTTTTTACTACTGGTCCAGCCAAAACTGAGACAATTAAACTGCTTTGCTGTCTATTCATGTATGTGAAGCTGATTCAGAATTTCATTTACTAGGTAGTTGTGACAACTGGGATTGTTAACAAAGAGTCACGAAAGGCCGAGTAACAATATATATGTGGCTACATCTCAAACTGATGCTGTTTTTCACTTGAATGAATTAGACCAAGCCTTGTAATGTACAGCACCCTGTTGACAAATTGACTATGCCAGTGCACTGAAGACATGTTTCAAACAATAGATTCACAGTTTTCAAGGAGACAAGTCTATTCATGTAGGGATGTCACAGACATGGTTATCTACATAGTTACAGCGCTAGTGCAACTGACTAATCTTCACAGACCCATATTCACAACGCACATCTTTGAAAATCAATGTTGCTTTTCAAGTTGACATATTTTTCAATTACACTTATAAAACTGACTAGCATTAGTTACTGAAATTTGTGTAATACTTTTTCACCAAAGCATTAGAGAGAATATACTTACTGTAATTTAACCATAGCACTTTTAAATGCCTGTAGCTTTTAATATGCATAATAAAACTTTCCTTGGAGGGAATATGAATTCACATTCACTGGCAATATAATAAATATAGTGAATGATCAGTTACATTGATGTGATGTGAAATTGATAAAACAAATAGCTGTGTGACATTTGATAACTGCAAGATTTAATAGCAATAATTCACAGTGGCAAAGTCAACATTTCAGCTTTATTTAAAGTCCTGTTTACAGTTATAATCAGGTCACTGATAGTTTAAACATCTCTATCCTCCTTTCTTTTACTGAAGAAGAGAAGGCAATGAAGACACACAGCAGACAACAAAGAGCACAAGATCTAGTCTAGTATTGTAAAAAAAAGATACTGAATCTTATTTTAGCGCTAATTATTTTCAAGCTTGTTACTGGTACTTTGGGCTTTCTGGAGCAGTGATTTTCAGCTCAGTCTCAGAAGGGAAAACAAAGTAAACAAACCAATTTGTAGCTGCTGTAATTCTAGCACTTGGTACCTTATAGGTCACATTTTCTTATGGGTGGACTTACCATTGATGAATTAAAAGAGTATGAAGGACAGAACTTATCAACGCTGAACACGTTACTCAGTTTGCCAATCAAGAGTGAAAATGGGGTAAGTTGATGATCTTTGCATTTCATGTTTGATGTGTGATGTAGTTGAAAACTCTTTCCTTGTAAGACTAATGCATTATCTAGTCCATCCGCGCCCCCCCCCCCCCTCCACCCCCAGGACATGCTTTGGTCATTTTAGACTTATCAGAACAATTTTCAGAGACAAAGCTTTTAAGGGAAAAGATTTTTTTATTAGCAATGATCAAATTCACGGTAGAAGGTTTAAGCAGACTAAGACTTAACATGATTTATGCATTTAATCAAGAGAGCAGAGTGATGATCTGCTGTGGTTGTACATGCAGTAACATTTAGTTTTACCTTACTCTGCATGCATCCTTCCCAGCCTTTCATTGTTGCCAAGAAACTGTGCATATCAGGAATTTTTCTCACACTACTTCCTAAGTCCTGACACTGGTCAACCTTCATCTCCTACTGTGCTTCCTCTTAACAAATTTACAAAGATTCCCGAATGATAAAACGTATAGTAAGAAATAATTTATGTAGTGCAGTGCAGCACATACCAAAAGGTAAACTTCCATATTGTTAATATTTTTACTTTGATATATTTTGGTGGATAATAGAAAGAGGTTTTGTCACTTACAGAGGTGACTGATTAATTTGGACTGTGAATGTGTTAGAACCTAGAATCTGATCAGAATACAGTTCACTTAATAGGACTATTCCACTGGTAGGCATGACTATGCTTGATATGGCTATAAAATGTCCTTAGTTCATCAGCTTGTATTTACTCATCAACCATTTGTATCAATGGCGATAGCTGCATTGACAGCATTTGAAGGCGAATGGACTAACAGGACACAGTATAAAGGAGTTTTAAAGTTTGCAGGATTTTATTCTGTGAGTGTGGTTGATAGTTTCACTGCCCACATAATTGTTATTTCACTCATGTAAAAGTCTAGCCAGCAATGAGCTGCTTGAGATTTTTTTATCTTGTGCCAAAAGCCCTCATAAGTCACTGGTGTCTATAACAATCATCAGTTACGGGTCTTTCATCACCATAAAAAAAGCCATAACTCACCACCACTATTTGTTAACATTTCTTCAGAGTAAAGTAGCAAAAATTCCTTCTTTTATTGTTCACAAAACATAAAGGGCCTGAAATTCCGGGAGTCCTGCTCCTCCGGTGTAATTCAGTGGAGCAGGATTCCTGGCTGTCCATGCCTGAAGAGGTAGATCCTACCCTAAACTTTGGGGACATTTGCATGGTGGGGGTAGGCTGTCAGAGCCTGCAAGGGTGCTTCAGTGGCACCCAGCCCCGAACTGCCTTTGTAAGGAGCAGCAGCCCATGACAGCTCTGCCTAAGGTGCCCCAGGTCTTTCCTGGACTGACGATAAAGACAGCCTTAAAACTTATATCAAAGGAACTGGTCTGGGAAAATTTAGGGAATTTTCCTGGGGCCTCTCAGCTGGCGACAATTCTGTTAAGACCTACTGAGGGCGTAGTGGCCGGAATTCCTGGATTGGCTTGGGAAATCCCCCAGCACATCCCCGAGGCAAACGGGGTGAGCAGAAGATTCACCCATGCCCCTCTCCCCCCACACTTTAATTTCTTGCTGCAGCGCTAACAGGACAGAATCCAGCAGAACTGGGTTCTGCCCCATTTTCTGGTCCCCCGACTGGAGGCCCACCGGGATTCTGCCTTGGCCCTGATTGGAATTTAGGGGCCAAACTGGTTCATATTGTGACCCTGGCATAAGTGTCGGGGAGCATCCACTAGGAACCTCTGCCCCTAATTCTGCCAAAGTATCCAGGGCTAAGGAAGGTATCTTAATTTTAATAATTCAGGTGGTTGCCCTAACAATATGGGTGCATTCGGGGCAACCGCCAGAAGACAGGTGATGGGAAATGTGATACTGGACACCCACTACCGGGCCTGATAGCACCACCAGCCCTGCAACAATTTCTGAAAGTGGCCAATTGACCCCCTTTAGAAAGTGGCTGGCTTATCCCAACAGCTAGCACTTTTGTTGGGGGTGCAGACCATGACTCGGACACCAATCCATTCCTCTGGTGTTACCTTATTCTGCCCCATCCCATGTGAACTCTCACAATACAGTTAAAATAAAGTAAATTAATTGTATCCTCCCTTATACTATAAGGTGTATGTTTGCCCATTGTACCTTAGCTTGCCCTAACAATTCTATCCATGAATTTCATAAATTGCGCATGATTGGAGGGTGTCTCTGTGCTCCAGGGTGGGTAACCATTCTTTGCTGCAACTCCTGGATCAATACTTCAAGGATATTATTTTCAAATAGAACAGTCCTATTTCTGTTCCTACTCCTTCTGGGGTCCATTCTCCCTGGGCACCAAAACTGTCTAGCAGTTCTTCAGTGCAGCTCCCCTTTAAAGGTGAACAACCCTTTAAGAGCTGCTGGCTCACCAGATATCCTGCCCACGCATGCAGCTTGCTCTCTGCACCTGGCCCATGTAAGTAGGGTAGGTATTAATATAATGAGCTCATGCAAAGTCAACTGTGTTGGCAAAATGTGGCTGTGTGCATGCAGCAATTCAGTTTCACTGGCAGTGCGATGGGACAGGATAATCGGCCCTCCTATGATATGAGACTAAATAACATTCATTTAACAGGAATTTCAAACAAAAATATTTCCACAAGGATTTCATATTTTCAATTTCTTTACATTGTGGAGGAGGAAATATTTTACTTCGAACAAATTTACCATCTTTGAATTGTAAAAAGTAGTTGAAAAGTTGAATTCAACTTGTCTTTTTCAGACTCTGACCATTGGTGGTGCAAGAATTATTACTCCTAATATCCCAGCGGTGAATGGCTACATCCATATTATTGATAAGGTAGATTCTTCACCGTTTCATGCGAAAGTGTTATTAGCTTTGTATGATTTAAAATAGATTCTGTGTATTAATCTCATTAGAAGGACGGCTTTTAATGTCATCTGCCTAGGCTAGCTTGGAAGTGCTTTAGCAGAAGGTTCAAAAAAGACTTGCAACGAAGGATGACCTTCTTTAGAGATTTGTGACTTCTTTTTTATCACACAACACTTTTCAAAAGGTTATGATTCAAGATTGGAAGGGAACTGTGAGATTTGTGGTTTTAGCGCAGGGGGATGTGTTAACCCCACCGCCCCCCCTTTTCAACATTTTTCTGCAACCAAATATATAATTGTTCCTTTTGGACAGATTGAACTTGTCATAATAAACTGTTGCACATTATTATGCATGTCTAATTAAAACCAGGTGCCACAGATGATGCTGGGCCAGTGGTTTGCCTGAGTTGTGCCAATGAGACATTTTGCAGTTTAGAAATCACCACAAACCATGAGAAATAGAAGGTTTCATATTTTCAGCTGTCTTGTGTCAGCTGCACGTGACATGGCTGCAGCTTTCTCCCATTTGCGTCCTGATTCAACTTTAAAAATCTATATTTTTAAAATTTTCCTCAAGGCAATGGATGCCAGATTTGGGGAATAGGACACTTTTCTACTTTTAGTATAAAGTGCTAAATCACGTCAGGTATGTTGTGAGTTTGATGCAGCATGAAGCTCACACTGCTGTGGGCTAACAATGCCCCTGAACTCCAACCTCAAAAGAGCCTGACTACACCAATGTGACATTCACATTATCCATTCCAGACTTACTTGTAGCCTCTCTGAATGAGATTGACAATAAGGTTCGAATTATGAGCAGTTTTAGACTGTGGATATGCCTGTAGACCCCGGACTCAAACATGTCAAGCTCATTTCACAAAGAATCCTTACAGCTAGCAGAGAGCTTTTCACCCCATCAATCTTCATTGGATTTGGACCCAGCTCCCAGAGATGAAAGAACTCTGTTCTAATCTGTTATACCATTCAATGCCTTGAAAATGTCAACTTTGTCCCATCACAGTGAGAGAAGTGTTGGAATTCAGACACATTGTTCTGACACATTCCACCATTCATACCCCACAATGTTAATTATCATTACTTGTGGTGTGTATTTGCATTGTAATATGTGTTTTCCACTAATATATTATAAAACTCTTAGAAACAGAAGTGATTTGTTCAGAACCACTTTGTCTAATTTATTACATCTTTTTATATTTAGATTTTGTTGCCTCCTTTGGAAGATTTACCGCCTCTTCTGCCTGGCTTGCTAGACCTTTTAGAACAGTTGCCTCAGTACTCTCGTTTTAAACAGTTATTACAGGTATAACTAAAATATAGTATTGAATTACTATTTTAAAGCAGAAAGAGTCTTGTCTGAGTTGGAGTTTACATTGATTTGGAACAGTACATTGTTTTTCACAAGATGCTTATAAAATGTAGAAATGTTTGATTTTAGTTAAAATAGCAGCATTTGCACAATACACTTGAGAAGTTGTGGGTTTGGCCCTCAAGCCTGTTCTTCGGTAACCAATAGTTGATGAGTCTTGGGGAAGGGAAGCTCTCAATTTTCTCCTCTTGTGAAGGTGTATATTCATGCTGATGTGCAGTTGCACAGATGGTGGCACAGATGATCCTGTCCCAATTCTATAGATTTCAAGAAGGTACCGAATAATTAATTAAAGTAGAAGAACGTAAAAGGGCACATGGAGAAAGCAGGAAAATGGGACAATGCAAAATCAGTCCATGAGAAAGGTTTAAATTTAGTGCAGGCAAGGAGGGGTAAATGACCTCCACCTATGCTAAAATTTCTATCTTTCATATACATTCACTTTCCAGCAGAGTCATTGTATAGTCTTGCTAAGATCAGGGCTCTTAAAGCAGATCAGATTCCTGGCCCTGATGGGGTATTCACCTTAGAGTACTAAATTAAATGAAGGCTATATTGTGATAGCTTCTGATTCATATGTTTAACAGCTTGTTGAGGCCTGGGATTGTCCCCATGGACTAGAGAGACTATAGGTATCTATATTTAAGAAGGAGAGTAAGTCAGAACCTCGCAACCGTAGGCCAGTTAGTTTGACTTCAGTTGTAGGTTAGTTGCTGGAAGGAATTATTAGAGATGTGCTGTATGATCACTTGAAGAGAGCATTAGGAAATTCCAACATGGCTTTTGAAATTATTTGAAGAGGTCATAAGGTTGATAGTTGATCTTAGCCTAGTAGATATTGTGTGTCTCGATTTCCAAAAAACTTTCAATAAAGTGCCGCACAGAAAGCTGTTAAGTAAGGTTACATCCTGTGGTATTGGTGGATAGGTTTTAAGCTGAATACAAAACTGATTGTATTCATGTAGGTTGAGGGTAGTTATTAATGATAGTGGCTCTGCATGGGGTCCAGTCACTGGAGGAAGGGGCAAGGGGGTAAATTTTCAATTTGTCATCCGGGCATAAAACTGGTGTTGTGGATCGGCCACCCGATATAGAGACCATCCAATTGAAATGAAAATGAGTCAGTTTCAGTAACAAGTGTTCGATTCACAATGCCATTTTTATGCCCAGATGGCAAGTTGAAAATCTACCCCAGGGAGTCCTGTAGGGATCCATATTAGGACCGTTGCTCTTCACTATCTTTATCAATAATTTGGCTGAAAGCATTGAGGGAGCAAGCCTACTGATGACACAAAGATATGTAGAAAAATTAGGACCTTAGATGAAATAAGTAGACTGGGGGCTGATCTAGATACATCAAGGGCATGGGTCCATGTGTGGCACACATCCCTCAATGTGGGAGAAACACAGTGGGGTCAATTTTCCGTTGGCCAAGCGGGAGCGTTCGTGGCGGGGGTCTCCTAAAATTGGGGATTCCCGGAGCGGGTCTGGAGCCCGGCTCCAACCCGCTCACTTCCGTGTTCCCCAATGATGTGAATCGGTGCACACGCAGCCCCCGCATGTGGGACTCCCACCGGCAATCAAAGCCAGCGGGATCCCACTTAAGATCATTATCTGGGTACTTGAGGTCGTTGATAGACCTCATTAGTTGGAGATTTTAGGAGGATTCGGATTTTGGCCTGCCCAGAGCGTGTTTCCCATGCTGGGGGAAACACTCCTTGTTTAAACAGATGTGTTGCAGCCAGCTGCCAGTGGCAGCTGCAAAGGTCCATTTAACAGGTGCAAGGTAAACCCTCATTCATTGCAGCAGGGCACTCTGTCATCTCAGACAAAGTTTTGCCTGCCACACTGTTGTCTCCACACACCAAATTATTAAATAATACCCTAAACTCTGCTGTCCAAACACATTTACCTACTTTGTGGACCCCCTCACACTCACACCGTCAGGACTGGGTTGGGGGGGGTCCATTGCTGCATTCATCACTCCATTGGAGGATGAGCAACATCACCAGCCTCGCCAGGCATGCCGTCCACCTCCGCCACGTGGAGCGACACAACACAGTGCTGCGCAACAGGCACCTGCACAAAGTAGTCGTGCAACTACACATACACCCACTGTAGGGTGACCCAATGGGTAGCATCAAGGGTGTTCATAGAGAACCTCATGAAAGGGCCTTATTGCACAAGCCAGTCAAGAATGGCCAAGACGTGGCAGTAGTGGTGACAATATAATATGTAATGTGAGTTGGTCAGAAATCAAATATAAGTAAAAACCATGACAAACCCTCAAACACCCTTGTGCATCCCCTTCATGCTCACGACATGTTTGCCTTATGCTTCCTACTACACATATGTGATGCATGCCCTGTGGCTGCAGCACAGGTTGTGGCAGGTTGGATGAGGCTGACCGTGAAAGAGATGCATGAGAGGGTGAGTATGAGACAGAGCCATGAGATTGTATGAGGATTGGGTTGAGTGGTAGTGGTGGGATGAGTACTGGCAAGGTGAGTAAGTGCAGGTAAGATGAGGATGAGCTTTGAGTGGAGTGATGTGATAGAGTAGTGTTGGCAGTGCAGAAGGAGATGTGGGGTGGGGGCGGTGATGTGGCAGACGGTGTGTAGGGGAATGAGTAAGTGTACTCATTTCAGCTGACCTACTTAGGTCATTGAAGCGCCTCCTGCACTGTATGCAGGTGTGTGATATGTTGGTGGTGCTGGTGACCTCCTCTGCCACCTCGAGCCAGGCCTTCTTGGTGGCAGAGGCAGGCCACTTCCTCCCGTCCGCCGGGTGGAAGATCTCCCTCCGCCTCCTCCTCACCCCATTCAGTAGGACCTGGAGTGAGGCATCATTAAACCTGAGAGCAGCCTTCCCCCTGGGCTGCTCCATGCTGTAATTTTGGCTCCTTTCTGCAGCATCAGTCAGTGGAGGACTGCCCCTTTAAATGGGGCTCCTCCAGCTGACAGCCTATGATGCGGGTGCGCAGTCCGCCCGCTGCGCAGCTTTCCAGCGCAAAACCTGGAAGCCAAGGTGAGTGGCTTCAATTTACTTCCGATCAAGTGGGGAATGGACCGATTTCACTGGGCGCATTACCCACGGCGCATTAGCCTGGGCTAATTTCAGATACGTGTATACCATGCAGAGTTAGCAGCTGTCCTAGCAATTTTTAAAACATTTTTGAAGTGGCCTCATTTGTAAGATGGCTGTACTGGTGGGTACCCGGCACCCACTGCCAAGTCTGGGACTCTTCAGCTGGACTTTCAGGCCTCTTTGGCTGGACTTTCTGGCCCCTTCTATGGTGGGTGGGAGCATATCAGCTGTGCTCCCATCCTGCTGAAGACATTTAAATTGTGGGATCTTCCCCTGACACTGTGGATTTTGTCTCATTACACACTTGAGGCTGTGCCACTAAAGTGTGTAAACTTTATGCACCTTGATAGTGAGTGCCGGTAGGCCACTCAATCGTGGGAGGCATCGCAGCTCAGCACGGACCTGTCGCGATCCGATGCCCATGCCCATACAACACCCACACGAGTCACTGAACCCTGAGCTAATTTTTCCCCTCCCTAACCCTGGGGGCCTGAGATCAATTGTAACACCCCCGTCCCCTCCCTACCACCAGGGATCAGCTAGCTGCACAGATCAGGAATCAAACCTGGGCAATTTCAAAATGAGAAATTATTGTTGACAGTACCTGCTTCCAGAAAAAATGGTTTGCAGCAAGAAAGTTTGGTTTGTGCTGCGGTATAAAAGTCATATTTAACCTTCATTTCAGTGAAACAGTGGGTAATAATTCTTGATTTTGTTCTGTTTTTTTCTTTTAGCAATACCATCTAATTGATGAGATAGAATCGTCTGAACAGTACACTGTATTACTGCCTGAAGATGCAACACTTGAAGAGTACTGCAGAGCTGAGAATATTGAACAGCTGGTATGATTCCTGTTTTCACCATTACTCAGAGGGGTGGATTTTCCTCCCAAGTGGACTTTGAGCTGCTGGCCGGCAGAATGCGCTGGCTGGCCTCCTGGTAGTCCCATCGTGAGGCCCGGTCCATTTTGAGGGCCGGGCCTCATTACCTTCAGGCCTTTCGGGCTGCAGCCAGAGATCGAGTGCCCTGGCGCAGCCCGCTGGCTCCAGGCCGCTGTAACATCAGGCTACCTGGCCGGCTTCTGGGCCGCAAGGATATAGGTAAGAAGGGGGACCCTGATATCTGTAGATGGGGTGGGGGGGAGCGGGTAGGGGAAGGAGGGGGACCTGGTGCAACAGTGGCCCAGGCTGGTTTCGTGGAACATCCTTTTCCCACAAACAATGAAGAGGAACTTACCTTCGGGATCCTCTTCGGTCAGGCCGCCAGCTGATACTCGTCAGAGTGTGTATCGCGCAAACTCTGCCCAGTTTAGACCAAAAATGGCAATGGTCGGGGGTGGGGGGGTACATCAAACGACTCCGATTAGCATTTTAAATGGGACTACCACCTGACCCAGGGTCTGCTCTGGCCACCCATTGATAGGCTCAGGGGAACATGGCCACGGCCACACTGTAGGTCATGGGCTGTAGGTCATTGCCCACCATTTTTGGGGCACTACCGCCCAGTTTATGCCAGGCACGAGGCCTAAAAATTCAGCCCAGTATCGATAACAATATTGTCACTATGTAGGGTTTACTTTTCTCAGATTTTTTTTACAAAAAATATACTTTATTCATAAAATTTGTAGCAAAACATACAATACAGTTGTCATATCACATTCCAAATGTACACAATACAGATTATACAATTTGCAGGTTAAATCAAGTACAGTTCAATGAACACATTGTACATAATTACAGTTCATGACACTCTGGGGTGTCTAATTGCATTATACTCAATACAGATTATTGATTACAGATTCATTACAGGTACATTACAGATTCATTACAGGTACATTACAGCAATTTGAATTTTACATTCTGCCCGGGGGGGGGGTTTCCCTGATTGCAGCCCCTCGGTTTACAATGGCGGGAAGGCTCTAAACGGTTGCCTTTCTCCACAGAGCCTTTGCGGCAGCTGCACCTAGCTTCAGTGCGTCCCTGAGCACGTAGTCCTGGAACTTGGAATGTGCCAGTCTGCAACACTCGGTCGAGGACAGCTCCGTGCACTGGAAGACCAGCAGGTTTCAGGCAGACCAAAGGGCGTCTTTCACCGAGTTAATGGTCTTCCAGCAGCAGTTGATGTCTGTCTCGGTGTGCATACCCGGGAACAGCCCGTAGAGCACAGAGTCCTGTGTTACGGAACTGCTCGGGACGAACCTGGACAGATACCATTAAATGCAGTGTTATGGGTAGTTTCATATCCTTGCTTTTGTGTGCTTGGGAGTCAAATTACTGACCTGGCTTCCAAGTTATACTGGCACTTTTGTATGAATGCTGTTTTGCATTTACACGGAAGTGGTGGTGTAACTGCGCCCTTTGTGTTGAAATCAGGATCACCAACACACAAACCATTCGAATCTTAACCAAGACCTATGATAGGACTGTTACTCTGGACAATCCCCAACATTTGCATCTCTCCAATTAGTAATGAGCCATCTCCATTCATCTTATTCATCCACTCTGTGATTCTTTAGTGTCTGCTTTGAAATGCACTGAATACAGCTTACTTTTAATTTGAAGTTGCTTAAGTCTGAAATCATGCAGAAACTGCTGCCTGTGCTGTTTTTTTAATTATTTTTTTAATTCGAACTAGTAGATAATTCAATTTTTTTCCAGCAAAAAACCAACTTCAAATTAACAGGATTACTTGTTCCAAGAATGAAAGCATTGACTTGGCGCTGATGTGTTAAAAAGACCAAAAGCCAAACTTTTTGCTCATATTTTTCTCCAGAGGTGAACCGAAAATTATTTGAAAGGTTTAGTAATTGACGCCTTTTTGAATTTAAAACATTTTAGCCTAGAAATTGCTGTTTGTAAATTAACACTTAACACATCACATGACATTCCTCTGTCTGCTATTTTAACGCATGTGCTAAAGTGTTTATTTTAAATGGATTAACACCTCCACTAAAATAGCAGGCAACGGAATGTTATATGAATGCATTAAGCATTTGTCCACTAATATCACCCACCGTCATTTCTAGGCTTATGCAAGTCAATATTTGAGGAGCAACATTGTATTATGCCAAGTAGACAATTTTACCTACACAGCCTTCTGCTGGGATTATTTTTTACTACCGTTTGAGGTTATTATCAAGAATTTAACTGTAGTCTTGATACTTCCCACTGCTTGGGAATATGATGGTTGGTTAAGCAGCACACAGGCACTTGTATGAGATCTATCTAAAATATTGCCCAAGTGCCGTGCATGTGGAGAGGTTTGGCATAAGTCACATGACCAATGGTGGCAAAGTAAAATGCTATACCTGACTGCATCAGCTGGAATCCTGTTTTCCAGCAGTAGTTGCAGGGTTATCTGGCAGTGTACAGACACACCTTTATTCATTGGATGAGCATAACTGGCTGTGCAGTACTAGCTGTTACTGTTTCTTTAACAGGATGATGACTCCGTGAAGTATCACATTATTCTTGGGGAGAAGCTCCGATATGATAAAATCAAGGATGGAATTCATAGAGGAACTGTGCTGGGATCATCCTATCAAATAACATTCTACACTAAGAAAGATCAGGTATGGAACATGCTTTATGTCAGCAAGACATCTATACTCTTTTTTCTTATTACATCAGTTGCAGGCATACAGGATGGTGCGACAATCACACCTACAACATAGATTCATAGAATGATACAGCACAGAAGAAGGCCATTCAGCCCATCGTGCCTGTGCCGGCTCTTTGTAAGAGCTATCCAATTAGTCCCACTCCCCTGCTCTTTCCCATAGCCATGCACATTTTTCTTTTGCAAGTATTTATCTAATGTCCTTTTGGAAGTTACTATTGAATCTGCTTTCACCACCCTTTCGGCAGTACAATCCAGATCATAACAACTTGCTGCATAAAGAAATTTCTCCTCATCTTCCTTCTGGTTCTTTTGCCAATTATCTTAAATCTGTGCTCTCTGGTTACCGACCCTCCTGCCAATGGAATCAGTTTCTCCCTATCTACTCTATCAAAACCCTTCATTATTTTGAACACCTCCATTAAATCTATATATAATTATAAGGAAAATAAATATCTTTGCTCTGGCAAATGCACCTTATCACTCTACACCAAAATAGTTAATGAATTCCTTGCGAAGATGCTCTTACCTCCAAGGTCCAAAGCTTTCAGAAATCTATGTCAACTGAGTTCATGTTATGTAGATTATGTAACTATCAGATTCTCAACAGCAAACTTCACCACAGCACTCAATGTCATCACCACTTGAAGCCTGGATACACGTACACCAGAGGGTGTAGTGATTTGGAAGAGGAAGCACTTGATGAGTCACTTCTTATGGGCGTGCAAGGGGAAAAGATGGTGGCTGAAGTGCTGGCTACTACTGCGTGTAAGCATAGCATTGCCTTATTGAACCATGCTGTGATTCCAACCTCTCGGGGCCAGATATGAAATGGAGAATACTACATCAGCATAATTGGATGCACCACTCACTTGCCTCCTTGCAGACTACACTGCAAACTTGGTTTGCTATGTCTGTTATTCAACTATTCAGTTGTACACTGCAGTGAATTAAGAGCTATCTGTTGTGCAGACTGCCATTGAGCAACTGTACCATTAACAGGGTAGTCCTTGGGCATGCAGGCAGTTGGCACAGTTGGAGCATCTCTAAGGAATGGCCTTGCTCACGACCTTGAGCATTGAGACCCAACCTCTATTAGGTAATAACAACCCGCTTGAACACGCTCAGAGGCACTGCAGAGAATCATGAGCAGGAGATTCAAATACTTTCTGGTAGTGCAATGCTTGAACAGAGTAGTAGCCATTGTGAGGACTGAACCTTCAGCGGGGCTTGCAGCTAGAGACGCAGGAACAGGTGGGTGGCTCTAAAGTTGCCACCTGTCCCTTGTCTACAGTTGGTAATGGACAAGCGACAGGTGAAGCTTCCAAAAGCAAACTGGCCCCTACAAGCTACTAAGGCACGGAAATTGCTCTTCAAATAACGGTAACGCTAACAGGGCTCACCGTTATTTCAGCGAAAATGGAAGAGCAAGTTCCGGAGAGCGCACATGTGCAGTGAAACGCAGAAATCCGGAACTTGCTCTTTCTGATTCACCGGTGATATGAAAGCTTCGTGTTAAAGGCACCTCGCCAGCTGCAATCAATGGACCAGCACAAACTTACTCTCCTGCCCAGCTGGAAACTAACTAATCTCGCCGCAAAAATGGTACACTGAGTTTTTTAGGTTTAACCTAACTTTTAATGGCGTGCTAAGTATTAATTACTGCCAAACAACCTCTCTGACATTGAAAATTAACATTTAAAAACGTGGAGTCTCATTACTCCTGATTCTAATAGTTTTGGGACATTTAACAAAAAATTTAAAATTAAAAAATGTTAAATTTTTTAAAAACTTTTTCTTTCTGTCTCTTTTATCTCAGTCTTTTAATCTTTATTTGCTTTCTCTATCACATACGATAGTACATTTACTAACCTTATCGGGCACTTCCTGGTTTTTAGTCTGCACGATTTGTCATTTGAGTTTCAATTCCTGGTTTTCATAGCGTGGCTTGCTTCAAATTGATTGGTTGAGGGACATGGAGATCCTTTCACCACTCGAGTTTAGAAGAATGAGAGGGGATCTCATTGAAACATATAAAATTCTGACAGGGCTAGATAGACTGGATGCAGGGAGGATGTTTCCCTTGTCTGGGGGGTCCAGAACGAGGGGCCACAGTCTCAGGATACGGGTTAGGACATTTAGCCCGGGAAAGAACGCTGATGTTTTTTGAACTCACAGTTCAAGGAAGTTGCTGCCAAAAGGAATGCGGTAACTTCGTCGGTAAATTTAAATCTAATCAGTGGCGACCACTGCTGATTCGCCGCTCGAAACAATTTACGGGCCAATGTAATTGTTTTCTTTCAAAGTAAATAGTTTCTACAGAAACAGCACAACTTAGGAATGTTGATTCTTAGAAAATAGAAAACATAGAAACATAGAAAATAGGAGCAGGAGTAGGCCATTCAGCCCTTCGAACCTGCTCCGCCATTCAATATGATCATGGCTGATCCTCTATCTCAATACCATATTCCTGCTCTCTCCCCATACCCCTTGATGCCTTTTGTATCTTAGAAATCTGTCTAGCTCCTTCTTAAATATATTCAGTGACTTGACCTCCACAGCCTTCTGTGGTAGAGAATTCCACAGGTTCACCATCCTCTAAGTGAAGAAATTTCTCCTCATCTCAGTCCTAAAAGTCCTACCCCGTATCCTGAGACTGTGACTCCTCGTTTTGGACCCCCCAGCCAGGGGAAACATCCTCTCTGCATCCAGTCTATCTAGCCCTGTCAGAATTTTATATGTTTCAATCAGATCCCCTCTCATTCTTCTAAACTCGAGTGAATACAGGCCGAGTCGAACCAATCTCTCCTCATATGACAGTCCTGCCATCCCAGGGATCAGTCTGGTGAACCTTCGCTGCACTCCCTCTGCAAGTGTATCTTTTCTTAGGTAAGGAGACCAAAACTGCACACAATACTCCAGGTGTGGTCTCACCAAGGCCCTGTATAACTGCAGTAAAGACATCCTTGCTCCTGTACTCAAATCCTCTTGCAGTGAAGGCCAACATACTATTTGCCTTCTTAACTGCTTGCTGCACCTGCATGTTTGCTTTCAGTGACTGGTGTACAAGGACACCCAGGTCCCTTTGTACATCAACACTCCCCAATCTATTACCATTTAAATAATACTCTGACTTTCTGTTTTTCCTTCTGAAGTGGATAACATCACATTTATCCACATTATACTGCATCCGCCATGTATTTGCCCATACACTCAACTTGTCTAAATCGCCTTGAAGCCTCTTTGCATCCTCCTCACAACTCACGATCCCACCTAGTTTTGTGTCGTCAGCAAACTTGGAAATAGTCCCTCATCCAAATCATTGATATATATTGTGAATAGCTGAGGCCCAAGCACTGATCCCTGCGGTACCCCACTAGTCACTACCTGCCACCCTGAAAAAGACCCATTTATTCCTACTCTCTGTTTCCTGTAGGAAATGGCACTTGATGTGGTAAATAGCGAGGAAGATAGCCTCAGTCTGCAGGACGATATAGATGGGTTGGTCAGATGGGCGGAACAGTGGCAAATGGAATTTAACCCGGAAAAGTGTGAGGTGATGCACTTTGGAGGGACTAACAAGGCAAGGGAATACACAATGAATGGGAGGACCCTAGGCAAGACAGAGGGTCAGAGGGATCTTGGTGTGCAAGTTCACAGATCCCTGAAGGCGGCGGAACAGGTAGATAAGGTGGTAAAGAAGGCATATGGGATACTTGCCTTTATTAGCCGAGGCATAGAATATAAGAGCAAGGAGGTTATGATGGAGCTGTATAAAACACTGGTTAGGCCACAGCTGGAGTACTGTGTGCAGTTCTGGTCGCCACACTACAGGAAGGATGTGATCCCTTTGGAGAGGGTGCAGAGGAGATTCACCAGGATGTTACCAGGGCTGGAGCGCTTCAGCTATGAAGAGAGACTGGGAAGATTGGGTTTGTTTTCCTTGGAGCAGAGGAGGCTGAGGGGGGACATGATTGAGGTGTACAAAATTATGAGGGGCACAGATAGGATGGATACTAAGGAGCTTTTTCCCTTCGTTGAGGGTTCTATAACAAGGGGACATAGATTCAAGGTAAAAGGCGGGAGGTTTAGAGGGGATTTGAGAAAGAACTTTTTCACCCAGAGGGTGGTTGGAGTCTGGAACTCACTGCCTGAAAGGGTTGTGGAGGCAGGAACCCTCACAACATTCAAGAAGCATTTGGATGAGCACTTGAAATGCCATAGCATACAAGGCTACGGACCAAATGCTGGAATATGGGATTAGAGTAGACAGGGCTGATGGCCGGCGCGGACACGATGGGCCGAAGGGCCTCTATCCGTGCTGTATGACTCTATGACTCTATGACTCTCTATGACTCTATTACCCCCAATCCAATGTCCTTTAATTTTGCACACTAACCTCTTACGTGGGACTTTATCAAAGACCTTCTGAAAATCCAAATAAACCACATCCACTGGTTCTCCCTTATCTATTCTACTAGTTACATCCTCAAAAAACTCCAGTAGGTTTGTCAAACATGATTTCCTTTTCATAAATCCATGTTGACTTTGTCTAGTCCGGTTGATATTTTCAAAGTGTCCTGTTATCACATCCTTTATAATAGACTGTAGCATTTTCCCTACTACTGATGTTAGGCTAACCGGTCTGTAGTTCCCTGTTTTCTCTCTCTCCCTCCTTTTTTAAATAGTGGGGTTACATTTGCCACCCTCCAATCTGCAGCAATTGTTCCATAATCTATAGAATTTTGGAAGATGACAACTAATGCATCCATTATTTCCATGGCTACCTCTTTTAGTACTCTGGGATGCAGATTATCAGGCCCTGGGGACTTATCGGCTTTCAGTCCCATTAATTTCTCCAGCACTATTTTTTTTTACTAATACCTCCTTCTCACTAGTCCCTTGGTTCCCTAGCATTTCTGGGAAGTTATTTGTGTCCTCTTCCGTGAAGACAGAACCAAAGTATTTGTTTAATTGCTCTGCCATTTCTTTGTTCTCCATTATAAATTCTCCTATTTCTGCCTGTAAGGGACCTACATTTGTCTTCACTAATCTTTTTCTTTTTACATACTTATAGAAGCTTTTACAGTCCACTTTTATGTTCCTTGCAAGTTTACTCTCATACTCTATTTTTTCCCTCTTAATCAACCTCTTGGTCCTTTTTTGCTGAATTCTAAACTGCTCCCAATCCTCAGGCTTGCTACTTTTTCTGGCAACTTTATATGACTCCTCTTTGGATCTAATACTATCCTTAATTTCTTTTGTCAGCCATGGTTGGGCCACTTTTCCTTTTGTGTTTTTGTGCCAGAAAGGAATGTATATTGGTTACAATTCATGCATTCATTCCTTAAATGTTAGCCATTGACTATCCACCGTCATGCCTTTTAATGAAGCTTCCCAATCTATCATAGCCAACTCACTCCTCATACTTTCGTAATTTCCTTTGTTTAGATTTAGGACCCTAGTTTCGGATTGGAATACTTCACTTTTCATCTTAATGAAGAATTCTATCATGTTATGGTTACTCTTCCCTAAAGGACCCCGCACAACAAGATTATTAATTAACCCGTCCTCATTTCACAATACCCAATCTAGGATAGCCTGTTCCCTGATTGGCTCCTCAACGTACTGGTCTAAAAAACCATCTCGTACACACTCCAGGAATTCATCCTCCACAATATTATTGCTAATTTGGTTTGGCCAGTCTATATGTAGATTAAAGTCACCCATGATTACTGTAGTACCCTTGTTACATGCATCTCTAACTTCCTGTTTGATGCCATCCCCTACATTACCACTATTCATAAAATACAAAGGACACTCGATGAAACATAAAGGCAGATCCAAAGGAAAGAACTACTGTGTTAGAGCTTGAAGAGCCTGTGCTGGTTCCTTGAGTGCCTGCTGAGTTTCTCCTTGCTCTTCTTTGTCATCCTCTGCCTCCCATTCCCCCTCCTGACTCTTCAATGTTGCTGCTCATTTTCAGCCGAAAGGTGGAAGCCTCTTTTGATGACCATATTGCGCAGTATGCAGCACATCAGTATTATTTTGCCAGCTCTCTCAGGCTGTTTATAAAGCATGCCCCAGTGAAATACAAATATCCGAATGATAATTTGAGCACACTAAATGTCTGCCTGATTATGTTCCTGTTTCTCAAATGTGAATTGCTATATAATGTTTGCTGGGGGTATGGGAATTGCACAGTGGCATCAAGTGCCATTTATTGAATGGGTAACTAATATATTTGAGTAGCCAACTGTCTAACCTGTGTTTATCCCACAATAAGTGGGAGTATTCATAATTCCCTTAAAATATGGGCGTCATGGGCAATCCTTGGAAACTCTGCATTCACATGCATAATTACTTGGTGGTGGTTGGAGGTCATTCTGCCAACGATGGAATCGTATCTATTGATGAATGCATTGGGATGACGCAGAGGTTACTGAATGGGTGCATAAACGACCTGTACCCTCAGCGTGCCACCTCTTTTGAGAAACCCCATTGATCTTTTCTGATGCGGCCGCCTGCTGGCACCCATTTTAATGCATGTCAAAACAGGGTACTTGTGACCTGGATGATGCAACGATTAACTGCAAATCGCTTGATCATTAACAAGATTTCCTTTATTGTCTGGAAAGAAACTGTGGCAAAAAAAGGTTGAATGCCATTATCATTTTTACCATTGCTAGCAGCACAGTACTGATGTAGTTCCTTGATGCATGTTTAATTCAGCAGATGGCACGATTCATGTGTGTCTTCCTTGGCGACACCTACTTTGCTCCTCAGTGAGGCTGAAGTAAATCCTTTGGCGGTGGTAGGCGTGGTGCCTGGAGCAATAGTGGATTCTGGTGGTTCTCTTTCTATGTCCTTGGTCTTCTATGGTCCACTTTTGCTGATTATTCTCCTCCATCAATGTATCCAGCAAAGCAATACTTGCTGATACACCCATGCTACTGTGTAGACTAAAACAATTGAGTTGCTGTTTACAATATCTCATGTTTTCGTTTCAGCTGGAGCTCTACCAATTTTCTCAACTGCCTTGACACAACCTTTAGAGCTGATGTCATTAATACGATCTGGACTAAAAGAGAATCCCCGTTGATCTTTTCTGATGCTGTAGTTCTTTCCTCTGGATCTGCCTATTAAGCTCTCAACAAGCCAAAACTGATCATTGCTGTTTCTGTGTGCTAACATGCTTTAAATTGGTTTGGTTCTTGGCGGAATTTTGGGAGTTGGGTAAAAATGCACTAATTCTCAAATAATGCTAAAACGAGTCCACGTTAATGCACTCTTAATACATGTATTAGCTTTAAAACAAAGTAATTTCATCCTCCTTAAGATTTAGCTTCCTCTAGCATAGTTATTCTCCAGCTGCAATGAACGTAAACTCAAACAGAGTTCAGTTCTTAATGCCACAATGCATATCTGGATGACTTTGTATGCATTGGACATTTCATCTCCTATAACGGAAAGTGTGTTTTCAATGGATCTGAGATTACATGAAGGCATGTTAGCCCTTTATCCTTTCCTGTTGAAGCCATATACATGCATTTTTGAGCCCCCTACTTGTGCATTTTTTGCTTAGTTCATAGCTGTTGAACCCCATAGGAGAATGCAGCTGTTCTTTTACATGGAGGAGGTTACTTTTATGCTTGCAGCTGCTTTCTCAGGAGGCTGTTTGTGGTCGACTTGATTTGTTCAATCAGTTCTCTTAAGTATGTACAGATGACATTTTAAAAATGATATTTTAAACAGTTAGTTGTATTACCGTTGCTCTGAAGTTTGTTAGCTGTTGAAATGCTACAAACATTTAAAGCTGATGCTGTTTGAAGTTTTTCCACTTATTCATTTCTGGGGATGTGGACATCACTGGCAAGGCCAGCATTTATTTCCCATCACTAGTCTCCCTTAGAAGGTGTTGTTGGGCCTTCTTCCTGAACCACTGCAATTTTCTTTGTAGCAGTTTGATATAATTAAGTGGCTTACTAGGTCACTTCAGAAGGCTGTTAAGAGTCAACCACATTGGTGAGGGACCGGAGTCACTAAGAGGCCAGACTGGGTAAGAACGGCAGGTTTCCTTCCTGGGTTTTTATGACAATTTGACAGCTTCATGGTCACTTTTACTGACACCAGCTTTTTAGCTTAAACTGATTTCAAATTCTCAAACTGCTGTGATAAGATTTGAACTCATGCTCCATTCTGGATTATTAGTCCAGGACTACTAGTCAAGTAACATAACCACTCCACTACCATACCCCCTTATTAAAGAATAATCTGCCAATGCAGTGTAAGTAAAACGTTGTGTATTCCCATGATTTATGAAAGGATATAATTACCTTATATCAGAATAGTATCTGGATGAAAAAGCTTATTTTTTCTTTAATTGTTATTAAGACACAAACTGCAATCTTTTTTCCAGATTTTTGTAAATGACGTTCCATTAAATGAATTTCACAACGAGACAAGAAATGGGATCTTGCTGGGAACAACTCAAGTTCTCCAAATGCAGAAGAATAGATGTGACACCAATGACACTGTAATTGTAGAGGTACGTATAAAATATTAGCATATATAGATAGACCATTGGTATTCCATGTGCCTTTTGGCTTCCATTGACAGCTTATCTGGTTGTGAGATGTTGACTAAGCTGGGATTCTGTGCTGTTCCCTGTTCTTTTTTTTGTTGCTTTCCAGCAAAAGAGGCTTTCTTACAGCAACTGAAAGTGCTTTATTAAAATTAAACAATTTAATCCAACTATTGAACATAAGAACATAAGAAATAGGAGCAGGAGTAGGCCATATGGCTCCTTGAGCCTGCTCCGCCATTCAATCAGATCATGGCTGATCTTCGACCTCAACTCCACTTTCCTGCCCGATCCTCATATCCCTTGATTCCCCTAGGGTCCAAAAATCTATCTATCTCAGCCTTGAATATATTCAATGACTCAGCATCCACAGACATCTGGGGTAGAGAATTCCAAAGATTCACAACCCTCTGCGTGAAGAAATTCCTCCTCCTCCCAGTCTTGAATGGCCGACCCCATATCCTGTGATTATGTCTCCCTAGTTCTAATCAGGGGAAACAATCTCTCAGCATCTACCTTGTCAAGCCTCCTCATAATCTTATATGTTTCAATGAGATCACCTCTCATTCTTCTGAACTCCAGAGAGTATAGGCCCATTCTACTCAACCTCTCTTCATAGGACAACCTTCTCATCCCAGGAATTAATCTAGTGAACCTTCGTTGCACCGCCTCTAAAGCAAATGTATCCTTCCTTAGATAAGGAGACCAAAACTGTACGCAGTATTCCAGGTGAGGTCTCACCAATGCCCTGTACAACTGTAGTAAAACGTCCTTACTTTTGTACTCCAACCCTCTTGCAATAAAGGCCAACATTCCATTTGCCTTCCTAATTGCTTGCTGTACCTGCATACTAACTTTTTGTTGCTCCTATGTTCTTCTGTGTCTTGTTTGTAAGCACCCCTAGAGGTATGGTTGAAATCAGGAGCTTACGATGTGGGGAATCACAGGTGCAGGCTCACATCTGATCACTCCATGGTACAACATTTTGGAGATTGGCCTTTGACCGTTTATGATTGTAGTCCTCAACAAAATGTTAGTAACACTGGGACAGATGGTCAACTCCAGACATATGGATAATAGATCCAGCCATCAAATTACAATGATTCTGTTTTGTTATTATTGTACATAATTCCCTAATCCATCATAAATTTAAATACAATATCCTGATCCAAGCATTCAACAAGTGATTGTTTTTGTGATTTTCATGCTTAACACATTAAGCATTGTTAGCTTTTGCCTGAAGAATCTGCATCCTTTAGGTCTAATCACTGTCAGGTAAAATGTTTTTATTAACCATTTTCTGTTTTCCTATAACTTGAATTGTGGAGTGAATGATTAGATGGCCTACTGTATATATATTTGTGATTTGGCTATTTTCGTTTGAAATCTAGAGAAACTTGTCTCAGAGTAACATTTCTTGGCAAACTGGTTCAACTATATTGCATATATAATCACATGTAAATGTGAACAGAATAAAAATCGTAGTTAAATTTTTTCTTTTTAAGGGACTATGTGACAGTTGTGATCATAACCCCATCTGTCCTCAAGGGACATCCCCAATGGTAAGTATAAATTCTGAAACCATTTTCGGTTTTACTCCTGTTTCCCCTATTCGTCTAATGTGATCCCTTGAGCAATTTGAGCTACGTGCAATGTAAGACTGAAAAAGATTAATTCCAACTTTCCAAAAAAGATTTATTGCAAAAGACATATAAATCTCGTCAGTGGATGATTTTGCTGGCAGGAGATTTAAATGTAAATGGACTCCAATTTTTCCTTCATTTGAAGGAATATCTCATTTCTTAGTAGTGAATCATCTAGTGACTCAGCCAAGAGCTGAAAACTCACGCAGATAAGACAAGTAAGTAGGAGTGTCAGAAATCCTTGAGTCTCAAACTGGTGGCCTTCTATTTTTGAGGTCAGAACTATTGTTATAATGAAATGAGGTAGTTGTCCATTGATCCATTTGAGCTGTATAAACTGTGAAGGTTTAGAATGATAGTCTAGGAACATGTTGCAAAGTGCTAACACAATTTTAAAATTCTGATGTACTAATGGAGGGTGTGAAGCTGAGGTGATTCATGTAGTCATTAGATCCCTGAGATTGTGATAGACCTGGTAATGTATTTCTGGCTAAATGATGGTTTAGGTAACATATGTCAGACTTTTTTTTAAAAATTGGACTAATTTCCCAAGTTCCATTTCATCATTATGTTCTGTAGCTCAGATTCCTATCTTTCCTACTTCCTCATTTCATTCCATCAACAGCTCTCAACTCCAAGTAGAGGGCCGTAAGTTTGAGACTTAAAGGCATGGATTTTTCTCTTTGGGGCATAGAAGACTTCTGTCCACCCCTCTGTCCCTGCCCCAACCCATTTTTCTGGGTTGGAGGTTGTTGCATTTGCATTGCAGACCCCCATCAGGATTACTGCCACCAAGAGAGAGCCTTGGCGCGTTGCTGCTGCGCATCCCGTAGATGGTACACACTGCAGCCACAGTACGCTTGTGGTGGAGGGACTGGAAGTTTAAGCTGGTGGATGAAGTGTCAATCAAGCAGACTGCTTTTACCTGGATGGTGTAGAGCTTTTTGAGTGTTGTTGCTGCTGCACCCATCCAGGCAAGTGGAGAGTATTCCATAACACACATGATGTGCCTCGTAGATGGTGGAGAGGCTTTGGGAGTTAGGAGGTGAGCCAGTCGCCACAGAATACCCAGCCTCTTGTAGCCACAGCATTTATGTGGCTGGTCCAGTTGAGATTCTGGTCAATGGTGATCCCCCAGGTTATTGATGGTGGGGGACTCGGTGATAGTAATGCCATTGGATGTAATAGGAGGTGGCTAGGTTCTCTCTTGTTGGAGATGGTCATTACCTGGTATTTGTGTGGCATAAGTATTACTTGCCAGTCCCAGCCTCGATATTGTCTAGGTCTTGCTGTATACAGGCACGGACTGCCTCATTATCTGAGGAATTGCAAATGGAGCTGAACACTGTGAAATCATCAGCGAACAGCCCCACTTCTGATGTTATGATGGAGGGAAGGTCACTGATGATGCTGCCCTGAGTAACTCCTGCAGCAATGTACTAGGGCTGATATGACTTCCAACAACCATAACCATCTATCTTCCTTTGTGCCAGGTATGACTTCAGCCACTGGGGAGTTTTCCCCCTAATCCCCCTTGACTTCAGTTTAACTAGAGCTACACTCGATTGAATGCTACCTTGATGTCAAGGGTGGTCACTCTCACCTCACCTCTGGAATTCAGGTCTTGCACATGTCACTCCGCTTTTTAAGAAAGGAGAGAGAGGGAAACCGGGGAATTATAGACTAGTTAGCCTAACATCTGTTGTGGGGAAATTGCTGGAGTCTATAATTAAGGATAGGGTGACTGAACACCTCGAGAATTTTCAGTTAATCAGGGAGAGCCAGCATGGATTTGTGAAAGGTAGGTCGTGCCTGACAAACCTGATTGAATTGTTTGAAGAGGTGACTAAAGTAGTGGACAGGGGAATGTCAATGGATGTTATTTATATGGACTTCCAGAAGGCATTTGATAAGGTCCCACATAAGAGACTGTTAGCTAAGTTAGAAGCCCATTGAATCGAGGGAAAAGTACGGACTTGGTTAGGAAATTGGCTGAGCGAAAGGCGACAGAGAGTAGGGATAATGGGTAAGTATTCACATTGGCAGGATGTGACTAGTGGAGTCCCGCAGGCATCTGTCTTGGGGCCTCAATTATTCACAATATTTATTAACGACTTAGATGAAGGCATAGAAAGTTTCATATCTAAGTTTGCCGATGACACAAAGATTGTTGTCATTGTAAGCAGTGTAGACGAAAATATAAAATTACAAAGGGATATTGATAGATTAGGTGAATGGGCAAAACTGTGGCAGATGGAATTCACTGTAGACAAATGTGAGGTCATCCACTTTGGATCAAAAAAGGATAGAACAGGGTACTTTCTAAATGGTAAAAAGTTAAAAACAGTGGATGTCCAAAAGGACTTAGGGGTTCAGGTACATAGATCATTGAAGTGTCATGAACAGGTGCAGAAAATAATCAATAAGGCTAATGGAATGCTGGCCTTTATTTCTAGAGGACTGGAGTACAAGGGGGCAGAAGTTATGCTGCAGCTATACAAAACCATGGTTAGACCGCAACTTCGGAGTACTGTGAGCAGTTCTGGGCACCGCACCTTCGGAAGGACATATTGGCCTTGGAGGGAGAGCAGCGTAGGTTTACTAGAATGATGCCCGGACTTCAAGGATTAAGTTACGAGGAGAGATTACACAAATTGGGGTTGTATTCTCTCGAGCTTCAAAGGTTAAGGGGTGATCTGATCGAAGTTTATAAGATATTAAGGGGAACAGATAGGATGGATAGAGAGAAACTATTTCCACTGGTTGGGGATTCTAGGAGTAGGGGGCACAGTCTAAAAATTAGAGCCAAACCTTTCAGGAGTGAGATTAGAAAACATTTCTACACACAAAGGGCGGTAGAAGTTTGGAACTCTCTTCCTCAAACGGCAATTGATACTAGCTCAATTGCTAAATTTAAATCTGAGATAGATAGCTTTTTGGCAACCAAAGGTATTAAGGGATATGGGCCAAAGGCAGGTATATGGATCAGCCATGATCTTATCAAATGGCGGAGCAGGCACGAGGGGCTGAATGGCCTACTCCTGTTCCTACGTTCCTATGTTGCTATGTGTCCATGTTTGGACCAAGGCTGTAATGAAGTCAGGGGCTGAGAGTTCGTGGCAAAATCCAAACTGAGTTATTGGTGAGTAAGTGCTGCTTTACAGCGCTGATGACAACTCCTTCCATCACTTTGCCGATGATCGGGAGTAGGCCAGGTTGGATTTGTCCTGCTTTTTGTGGACAGGACATACCTGGGCAATTTTCCACATTCGGATAGATGCCAGTTTTGTAGCTGCTTGGAACAGCTTAGCTAGGGGTGCGGCTAGTTCTAGAGCACTGCAGCCGGGATGTTGTTGGGGCCCATAGCCTTTACTGTGTCTCAGCCATCTATTGATGTCACATGAAGTGAATCAAATTGGCTGAAGACTGACATCTGTGATGGTGGGGACCTCAGAAGGAAGCCAAGAAGGATTATCCACTTTTGGGTGTATAAATGCTTATTTTGTATTTATATTTTTATTTTATTTATATTATTTAACAAAATGCATTGTTTGTATATATCTTTATGTTGTTTAACAATATTGAGGATTGACTGGCAATTATATGGTAATTATTTCGAAGTAGCCGTGGAAATAGTGGATGCATTAGTTGTCATCTTCCAAAATTCTATAGATTGTGGAACAATTGCTGCAGATTGGAGAGTGGCAAATGTAACCCCACTATTTAAAAAAGGAGGGAGAGAGAAAACAGGGAACTACAGACCGGTTAGCCTAACATCAGTAGTAGGGAAAATGCTAGAGTCTATTATAAAGGATGTGATAACTGCACACTTAGAAGATATCAATGGGATTAGACAAAGTCAATATGGATTTATGAAAAGGAAATCATGTTTGACAAACCTACTGGAGTTTTTTGAGGATGTAACTGGGAGAATAGTTAAGGGAGAACCAGTGGAGGTGGTTTATTTGGAAACAGAGAGTAGGAATAAATGGGTCTTTTTCGGGGTGGCAGGCAGTGACTAGTGGGGTACTGCAGGGAAAAGTGCTTGGGCCCCAGCTATTCACAATATATATCAATGATTCAGATGAGGGAACCAAATGTAATATTTCCAAGTTTGCCGACGCCACAAAACTAGGTGGGATTGTGAGTTGTGAGGAAGATGCAAAGAGGCTTCAAGGCGATTTAGACAAGTTGAGTGAGTGGGCAAATGCATGGCAGATGCAGTATAATGTGGATAAATGTGATGTTATCCACTTCAGAAGGAAAAACAGAAAGTCAGAGTATTATTTAAATGGTAATAGATTGAGGAGTGTTGATGTACAAAGGGATCTGGGTGTCCTTGTACACCAGTCACTGAAAGCAAATATGCAGGTGCAGCAAGCAGTTAGGAAGGCAAATGGTATGTTGGCTTTCATTGCAAGAGGATTTGAGTATAGGAGCAAGGATGCCTTACTGCAGTTATACAGGGCCTTGGTGAGACCACACCTGGAGTATTGTGTGCAGTTTTGGTCTCCTTACCTAAGAAAGGATATACTTGCCATAGAGGGAGTGCAGCGAAGGTTCACCAGACTGATCCCTGGGATGGCAGGACTGTCATATGAGGAGAGATTGGGTCGACTCGGCCTGTATTCACTCAAGTTTAGAATAATGAGAGGGGATCTGATTGAAACATATAAAATTCTGACAGGGCTAGACAGATGCAAGGAGGACGTTTCCCCTGGCTGGGGAATCTAGAACGAGGGGTCACAGTCTCAGGATACGGGGTAGGATATTTAGGACTGAGATGAGGAGAAATTTCTTCACTTAGAGGATGGTGAACCTGTGGAATTCTCTACCACAGAAGGCTGTGGAGGCCAAGTCACTGAATATATTTAAGAAGGAGCTGGATAGATTTCTAGACACAAAAGGCATCAAGGGGTATGGGGAGTGAGCGGGAATATGCTATTGAGATAGAAGATCAGCTGTGATCATATTGAATGGCACAGCAGGCTCGAAGGGCCGAATGGCCTCCTCCTGCTCCTATTTTCTATGTTTCTATATGATAAATACTGTTAGCTGCAAAGGTTCATAATCAATAAAGAATGTAATTTTGAAGTGTTAAATATTCTTTTTTTTTGCTTAGGCATTTCCTGGCCAAGTTAGAGAACCCAACTGCAATTATAAAGAATTTAGAAATGGCAAAGATGTGAAACTTTCTGGCTGCAAGCCCAACTGTACAAGAGTAGTCGTAGTAAGTGTATTTTCTATATTTAACCAGCATTATTTCTTTTTTTCCCTCCCAATTTTCCTTCCATCTTCTCGAGGCACTAACTCATCTTCGTGTGTGAGCCTAAACACTATATGACAGTTTGCTGTTTTACTGTGGTGGGCATCACAGTTGAATCCTATCCTGTCCTCATCCAAAGTTCACATGCAAGCACTCAGCAGCAGTTACAGGATGACAATTAAGAGTGGGAATCCTGGCTGATTTTTGTTGTCCCTCCGCTAGTCAACTGTAATGTCCCTGCTGTATTTTGACATTGGGTTTGTAATGAAAGCCCGATCAGGAATATAAGAACATACTAAAATGACGATGAAGAACAGATTAGCTGATCCTTCAAGTCTGTCTCATACAGTCATGGTGCAACTTAACACCATGACCCCAACTGCTCTCCTTCCCCACCCACCACCAGCCATGTAATCTCCTGGGAGAGGCAAGAAGCCAGAGAATAAACCCTAGGCCAATACAGAGGGAAAAAAATCTGGGCAATTCCTCTCTGACACCCGAAGGTGATCAAGCAAGTTCCAGGAGATCACAGTGACTGGGAGACACATTGCCCATTCCCCGCCTACCTTTTGCATGGCGTGATGTCAGCCATAGTTCGGAACTCGGCCAACTCCCTGTTGAACGTTTGCAGCGAACTTCCACTCACTTCATGAGCCGATAACATGTTCCAAGGGTCGCCGACCCTCTTTGCAAAGAAAATCCTCCTGATATCGAAACTAGTTCTATGCTTACATAGTTTATACGCATGTTCCCTGGTATCTATCACAAATCACTTATCCACATGTGCCGAATCTAATCCTTCCATTGTTTGAAGGACCAGTGCAATGTCCTTCCTTTTTATTGATAAGTACACAGACATAAAAAAATGTTTGAGCCTGTCATGCTTTTAGCATCAACAATAGGGAGCTGGGCAAGAACGTGGCAGATGGAGAATAATGTGGGAAATGTGAAATTATCCACTTTGGTAGGAAGACCAGAATATTTTTTAGAAGGTGAGAGGCGAAGAAATGTTGGAAGTCAGAGGGATTTGGGAGTCATCGAACACAGAATCATAGAATGGTTACAGCACAGAAAGAGGCCATTCGGCCCATCAAGCCTGTGCTGGCTCTTTAAAAGAGCAATCCAGTTATTCCCATTCCCCTGCTCTTTCCCCATAGCCCTGCAAATTTTTTCCCTTCCAGTATTTACCCAATTCATTTTTGAAAGCCACGATTGAATCTGCTTCCATTACCCTTTCAGGCAGCACATTCCAGATCATAACTACTCGCTGCGTAAAAAGACGTTATCCTCATGTCGCCTTTGGTTCTTTTGCCAATCACCTTAAATCTGTGTCCTCTGGTTCTCGACCCTTCCGCCAATGGGAATAGTTTCTCTTTATTTACTTTATCTAAACCCTTCATGATTTTGAACACTTCTAACAAATCTCCTCTCAACCTTCTTTGCTCTAAGGAGAACAACCCCAGCTTCTCCAGTCTATCCACGTAACTGAAGTCCCTCATCCTTGGAACCATTCTAGTAAATCTTTTCTGCACCCTCTCTAAGACCTTCACATCCTTCCTAAAGTGCGGTGCCCAGAATTGGACACAATGCTCCAGTTGTGGCCGAACCACTGTTTTATAAAGGTTCAACATAACCTCCTCGTTTTTGTACTCTATGCCTCCATTCATAAAGCCCAAGATCCTGCCCCTCTTCAACCACCCTCTCAACCTGTCCTGCCACCTTCAAAGTCCCGTGCACAAAAACTCCCAGGCCTCTCCGTTGCTGCACCCCTCCCCCCCCCCAGAATTGTACCACCTAGTTTATATTGCCTCTTCTCATTCTTCCCGACAAAATGCATCACCTCGCACCTCTCTAAGTCAAACTCCATCTGCCACATGTCAGCCCATTCCACCAGTCCGTCCATGTCCTCTTGAAGCCTACCACTATCCTCCTCACTGTTCACCACACCTCCAAGTCTTGTGTCATCTGCAAATCCTGAAATCGTGCCCTGTACACCCAAGTCCAAGTCACCAACATACACCAAAAAACCCCTGTAAATGAATCACAGAAAGTTAACATGCAGGTACAGCAAGCAATTTGGAAGGCAAATGGTATGTTAGCCTTTATTGCAAGGGGGTTGGAGTATAAAAGTAAGGAGGTCTTGGTGCAATTGTATAGGGCTCTGGTGAAACCACATCTGGAGTACTGTGTACAGTTTTGGTCTCCTTACCTAAGGAAGGATATACTTGCCTTAGAGGAGGTGCAACAAAGGTTCACTAAATTGATTCCTGGGATGAGAGGGTTGTCCTATGAGGAGAGATTGATTCCCTGGAGTTTAGAAGAATGAGAGGTGATTTCATTAAAATGTATAAAATTGTTAGAGGGCTTGACAGGGTAGATGCTGAGAGGCTGTTGCCCCTGGCTGGAGTCTCAGGATAAGGGGTCAGCCATTTAGGACTGAGATGGGGAAAAATGTCTTCACTCAGAGGGTTGTGAATCTTTGGATTTCTCTACTCCAGAGGACTGTGGCTGCTCAGTCGTTGGGTGTATTCAAAACTAAGATCGATAGATATTTGGACACTAAGGGAATCAAGGAATATGGAGATAGAGCGGGAAAGTGGAATTGAGGTAGAAGGTCAGCCATGATCTTATTGAATGGCAGAGCTGGCTTGATGGGCCATATGGCCTACTCCTGCTCCTATTTCTTATGTTCTTATGTTCTCAATATAATAACAAAAAGAGAAAATATCTGCCCCAGCAGAGTTTTTTGAGGATGTAACTGGTAGTATAGATAAGGGAGAACCAGTGAATGTGGTTTATTTGAATTTTCAGAAGGCCTTTGATAAAGTCCCACACAAGAGGTGTAATGGTATTGGGGGTAATATACTGGCATGGATTGAAAATTGGTTAACAGACAGCAAACAGAAAGTAGGAATAAATGGGTCTTTTTCGGGATGGCAGGCAGTGACTAGTGGGGTACCGCAGGGATCAGTGCTTGGGCCTCAGCTATTCACAATATATATCAATGATTTGGATGAGGGAACCAAATGTAATATTTCCAAGTTTGCTGACAACACAAAACTAGAATCATAGAATCATAGAATCATAGAAGTTACAACATGGAAACAGGCCCTTTGGCCCAACATGTCCATGTCGCCCAGTTTATACCACTAAGCTAGTTCCAATTTCCTGCACTTGGCCCATATCCCTCTATACCCATCTTACCCATGTAACTGTCCAAATGCTTTTTAAAAGACAAAATTGTACCCGCCTCTACTACTGCCTCTGGCAGCTCGTTCCAGACACTCACCACCCTTTGAGTGAAAAAATTGCCCCTCTGGACCCTTTTGTATCTCTCCCCTCTCACCTTAAATCTATGCCCCCTCGTTATAGACTCCCCTACCTTTGGGAAAAGATTTTGACTATCTACCTTATCTATGCCCCTCATTATTTTATAGACTTCTATAAGATCACCCCTTAACCTCCTACTCTCCAGGGAAAAAAGTCCCAGTCTATAACCTCTCCCTATAAGTCAAACCATCAAGTCCCGGTAGCATCCTAGTAAATCTTTTCTGCACTCTTTCTAGTTTAATAATATCCTTTCTATAATAGGGTGACCAGAACTGTACACAGTACTCCAAGTGTGGCCTCACCAATGCCCTGTACAACTTCAACAAGACATCCCAACTCCTGCATTCAATGTTCTGACCAATGAAACCAAGCATGCCGAATGCCTTCTTCACCACCCTATCCACCTGTGACTCCACTTTCAAGGAGCTATGAATCTGTACTCCTAGATCTCTTTGTTCTATAACTCTCCCCAACGCCCTACCATTAACGGAGTAGGTCCTGGCCCGATTCGATCTACCAAAATGCATCACCTCACATTTATCTAAATTAAACTCCATCTGCCATTCATCGGCCCACTGGCCCAATTTATCAAGATCCCGTTGCAATCCTAGATAACCTTCTTCACTGTCCACAATGCCACCAATCTTGGTGTCATCTGCAAACTTACTAACCATGCCTCCTAAATTCTCATCCAAATCATTAATATAAATAACAAATAACAGCGGACCCAGCACCGATCCCTGAGGCACACCGCTGGACACAGGCATCCAGTTTGAAAAACAACCCTCTACAACCACCCTCTGTCTTCTGTCGTCAAGCCAATTTTGTATCCAATTGGCTACCTCACCTTGGATCCCATGAGATTTAACCTTATGCAACAACCTACCATGCGGTACCTTGTCAAAGGCTTTGCTGAAGTCCATGTAGACCACGTCCACTGCACAGCCCTCATCTATCTTCTTGGTTACCCCTTCAAAAAACTCAATCAAATTCGTGAGACATGATTTTCCTCTCACAAAACCATGCTGACTGTTCCTAATTAGTCCCTGCCTCTCCAAATGCCTGTAGATCCTGTCCCTCAGAATACCCTCTAACAACTTACCCACTACAGATGTCAGGCTCACCGGTCTGTAGTTCCCAGGCTTTTCCCTGCCGCCCTTCTTAAACAAAGGCACAACATTTGCTACCCTCCAATCTTCAGGCACCTCACCTGTAGCGGTGGATGATTCAAATATCTCTGCTAGAGGACCCGCAATTTCCTCCCTAACCTCCCATAACGTCCTGGGATACATTTCATCAGGTCCTGGAGATTTATCTACCTTGATGCGCGTTAAGACTTCCAGCACCTCCCTCTCTGTAATATGTACACTCCTCAAGACATCACTATTTATTTCCTCAAGTTCCCGAACATCCATGCCTTTCTCAACCGTAAATACCGATGTGAAATATTCATTCAGGATCTCACCCATCTCTTGTGGTTCCGCACATAGATGACCTTGTTGATCCTTAAGAGGCCCTACTCTCTCCCTAGTTAATCTTTTGCCCTTTATGTATTTGTAGAAGCTCTTTGGATTCTCCTTTGCCTTATCTGCCAAAGCAATCTCATGTCCCCTTTTTGCCCTCCTGATTTCTCTCTTAACTCTACTCCGGCAATCTCTATACTCTTCAAGGGATCCACTTGATCCCAGCTGCCTATGCATGTCATATGCCTCCTTCTTTTTGACTAGGGCCTCAATCTCCCGAGTCATCCAAGGTTCCCTACTTCTACCAGCCTTGCCCTTCACTTTATAAGGAATGTGCTTACCCTGAACCCTGGTTAACACACTTTTGAAAGCCTCCCACTTACCAGACGTCCCTTTGCCTGCCAACAGACTCTCCCAATCAACTTCTGAAAGTTCCAGTCTAATACCATCAAAATTGGCCTTTCCCCAATTTAGAATTTTAACTTTTGGGCCAGACCTATCCTTCTCCATAGCTATCTTAAAACTAATGGAATTATGATCACTGGTCCCAAAGTGATCCCTCACCAACACTTCTGTCACCTGCCCTTCCTTATTTCCCAAGAGGAGGTCAAGTTTTGCCCCCTCTCTAGTCGGGCCATCCACATACTGAATGAGAAATTCCTCCTGAATACACTCAACAAATTTCTCTCCATCCAAGCCCCTAATGCTATGGCTGTCCCAGTCAATGTTGGGAAAGTTAAAGTCCCCTACTATTACCACCCTATTTTTCTTGCAGCTGTCTGTAATCTCCTTACATATTTGCTCCTCAATTTCCCGTTGACTATTTGGGGGTCTGTAGTACAATCCTATCAAAGTGATCTCTCCCTTCTTATTTTTCAGTTCTACCCATATAGACTCAGTGGGCGAACCCTCGGATATATCCCCTCTCACTACTGCCGTGATGTTCTCCCTAATCAAGAACGCAACTCCCCCTGCTCTCTTACCTCCTGCTCTATCTTTCCTATAGCATCTGTACCCTGGAACATTGAGCTGCCAGTCCTGCCCCTCCCTTAGCCATGTTTCAGTAATAGCTATAACATCCCAGTCCCATGTACCCATCCATGCCCTGAGTTCCTCTGCCTTGCCCATCAGACTTCTTGCATTGAAATAAATGCAGTTTAATCTAGACTTCCCTTGGTCTTTGCCCTGCTTTCTCAGACCATCTGTCCGGTCATGTTCTGTACACTCTCCCTTACTGCCTTTTGTTTCTGTCACCACTTTATTTCCCACTGACTTCCTGCATCGGTTCCCATCCCCCTGCCATATTAGTTTAAACCCTCCCCAACAGCACTAGCAAACACTCCCCCTAGGACATTGGTTCCAGTCCCGCCCAGATGCAGACCGTCCAATTTGTACTGGTCCCACCTCCCCCAGAACCGGTTCCAATGTCCCAGGAATTTGAATCCCTCCCTCTTGCACCATCTCTCAAGCCACGTATTCATCCTAGCTATCCTGTCATTCCTATTCTGACTAGCCCGTGGCACTGGTAGCAATCCTGAGATTACTACCCTTGAGGTCCTACTCTTTAGTTTAACTCCTAACTCCCTAAATTCAGCTTGTAGGACCTCATCCTGTTTTTTTACCTATATCGTTGGTGCCTATATGCACCACGACAACTGGCTGTTCACCCTCCCCCTCCAGAATGTCCTGCAGCCGCTCCGAGACATCCTTGACCCTTGCACCAGGGTGGCAACATACCATCCTGGAGTCTCGGTTGCGTCCGCAGAAACGCCTGTCTATTCCCCTTACAATCGAGTCCCCTATCACTATAGCTCTGCCACTCTTTTTCCTGCCCTCCTGTGCAGCAGAGCCAGCCACGGTGCCATGAACCTGGCCACTGCCACCTTCCACTGGTGAGCCATCTCCCCCAACAGTATCCAAAATGGTATACCTGTTTTGGAGGGAGATGACCGCAGGGGACCCCTGCACTGCCTTCCTACTCTTCCTCTGTCTGTTGGTCACCCATTCACTATCTCCCTCAGTAATTTTTATCTGCGGTGTGACCAACTCACTGATCGTGCTATCCACGACTTTCTCAGCATCGCGGATGCTCCAAAGTGAGTCCATCCGCAGCTCCAGAGCCGTCAAGCGGTCAAACAATAGCTGCAGCTGGACACACTTCCCGCAGGTGAAGGAATCAGGGATACAGGAAGGATCCCTGAATTCCCACATCCCACAAGAGGAACATGACACGGCTGTGGGATCTCCTGCCATGACTTAACCCTTAAGTTAGCTTAACAACAACTACAATGTCAAGAGAAAAAAAAGGAAAGAAAAACTACTTACCACTCCCTTTAAGGAGTTTACTCCTTTAAATTGTTCTTAATTTAGAGAATGCTAACTACACTAGGGACCTTGATTCACTAAAAAATAAACGCTACTTCCTATAAGACCTGCAGACCTTCCCTTTCCTTTTACTTCAGTTACTGTCGATAAGTAGAAACACTCACCTGAACCTACTCACCAATCAGGTGCCTCCCCTGTGTCGCGTCCCTTTCTGATTCCTGACGTCACTTCGAACTCGGTCGCAGCTCCGCTCGGCTCGGCTCCTCTCAGCTGTTCTCAGTGCTCTGAAATCCCGCCTTTTATCGGACGCTCCCTCCGCTCGGCTCGGCCCCTCTGTCTCCTCTGCTGGATGAGATTGTGAGTTATGAGGAGGATGCAAAGAGGCTTCAAGGCGATTTAGACAAGTTGAGTGAGTGGGTAAATACATGGCAGATGCAGTATAATGTGGATAAATGTGAAGTTATCCACTTCGGAAGGAAAAACAGAAAGTCAGAGTGTTATTTAAATCGTGATAGATTGGGAAATGTTAATGTACAAAGGGACCTGGGTGTCCTTGTACATCAGTCACTGAAAGCAAATATGCAGGTGCAGCAAGCAGTTAGGAAGTCAAATGGTATGTCGGCCTTCATTGCAAGAGGATTTGAGTGCAGGAGCAAGGGTGTCTTACTGCAGTTATACAGGGCCTTGGTGAGACCACACCTGGAGTATTGTGTGCAGTTTTGGTCTCCTTACCTAAGAAAGGATATACTTGCCATAGAGGGAGTGCAGCGAAGGTTCACCAGACTGATTCCTGGGATGGCAGGACTGTCGTATGAAGAGAGATTGGGTCGACTCGGCCTGTATTCACTTGAGTTTAGAAGAATGAGAGGGGATCTTATTTAAACGTATAAAATTCTGACAGGGCTAGACAGACTGAATGGGAGGGAGGATGTTTCTCTTGGCTGGGGGGTCTAGAACGAGAGGTCACAGTCTCAGGATACGGGGTAGGATATTTAGGACTGAGATGAGGAGAAATTTCTTCACTTAGAGGATGGTGAACCTGTGGAATTCTCTACCACAGAAGGCTGTGGAGGCCAAGTCACTGAATATATTTAAGAAGGAGCTGGATAGATTTCTAGACACAAAAGGCATCAAGGGGTATGGGGAGAGAGCAGGAATATGGTATTGAGATAGAGGATCAGCCATGATCATATTGAATGGCAGAGCAGGCTCGAAGGGCCGAATGGCCTACTCCTGCTCCTATTTTCTATGTTTCAGATAACTGTGTGTAAACTGGAAATTGTACCTGAGCCCTTTTAGCCTCTCTGGCTTAGTACTACACTAAACAGAACCTTTATCCTCTTGGGCACTGGAGAACACCTAGTTGGCTGGGACAGTTCCAACAGTCCAATCCAATTGGGCCATTCAGATGTCATCTGCAAATTTTGATATTGTGCTCTCAATACTAGAGCCCTGATCATTTATGCATATGGTTGCTGTTTCCTTGATGTTCCCCTACCCTTACATTGCCTAAATGTACCATTTTATTTTCCAAAAGTAGACCCAGCACCGTCTTATTCCTTGTTGTATACTGGTTTAGAAAGCAGTGCTGGACACATTGTAGAAACTCCTCTCCTTCTTTGCCATGCACTTTACTTTTGCAGCAGTCTAGATTCAAAACAGGCATCAGGTTCTGCCAGTAGCCATTCCTCTTGGACACAGAACATATTGCTTCGATATGCTGCTCCATGTAAGAGACCTGGTGTAGGGCTAAAAATAAATACTCACACAACAAAGACATTCGGGTTTGAGTGACTGGAATTGCCAGAAGCTGAACTCATAAGCTTGAGGTTCTGGATCCCTTTGTAAAAACTTACATTCAGTGTGACGAGTTGAGCTGCTATCTTAGTTGTGAAGGAGGGAAAGAACAAACCAAATACACTGCAGAATTAATTCATGTTTAGGAGGTAGAAAATGGAAGGGCGTCCAGTGTGTGCGAGTGTTTCTTCTCATTGGGCAATAAATGCTACATTATCACACTTGCATGGCCTGGCAACAGTTTAAGTATTTGTTATGTTCACACAGTGTCATCTGACAGCTGGCAACAGTTTTCTCCACTTATTTGGCTTTAAAATAAAACAAGTACTACAGAAAATAAACTTAGGGAATCGCACAAATATTCTGAATGCAATAAACAGAATGCTCATTGTCTCCCCGCTAAATTCCATTTTAGTTCCACTAATTTAGCTTCATGCATACAAGTGAAAATGATATTTTATGGGGAAGCTTTCAGTTGTCCTTCAGAAATGCAAGATTCCAAATATGATCTGATTATACCTCTGTTTTAAAGCAACCCTTTTACCTACTCTTCCTGATACAGCACCTCATTGCTTTTTTTGGTTGTTTTAGACTTTAGATTGCTGTTTCGGATACTTTGGACCAAAGTGCCAGATGTGCCCTGGCAAGCCAGATGCCTGGTGCTCCAATTACGGCATCTGTCAGGATGGTATTATTGGGACCGGAGAGTGCCTGTGTCATGAAGGATTTCAAGGCACTGCATGTGAATCTTGTGAGGCTGGTAGATACGGAACAAACTGTGCACTAGGTATGGACTATACACACCTTAAACTATGAATGGATTAATACAGTGGACATAATTAGCGATTAAATAAAATGTATTTTTTGATGCGTGACTTACTAAATGTGCATATGGGTATGGTAATCTGTACTATTCCTCATCTAAGAGTGCTTAATGCTATCATAATCAATAGGTTCATGGCAAAGCAACCCGCTTGATTGGCACCCCATCCACCACCCTAAACATTCACTCCCTTCACTACTGGCGCACCATGGCTGCAGTGTGTACCATCCACAGGATGCACTGCAGCAACTCGTCAAGGCTTCTTTGACAGCACCTCCCAAACCTGCGACCTCTACCACCTAGAAGGACAAGGGCAGCAGGCATATGGGAACAACACCACCTGCACGTTCCCCTCCAAGTCACACACCTCCTGACTTGGAAATATATCGTCGTTCCTTCATTGTCGCTGGGTCAAAATCCTGGAACTCCCTACCTAACAGCACTGTGGGAGAACCTTCACCACATGGACTGCAGCGGTTCAAGAAGGCGGCTCACCACCACCTTCTCAAGGGCAATTAGGGATTGGCAATAAATGCTGGCCTTGCCAGCGATGCCCACATCCCATGAACGAATTTTTAAAAATATTCTCACCTTAATGGATAATAAGTTTCACAGAAATGAAATTGTTAAGTTCACATTTGTTTCCTTGGTTATTTCATTTCTGTTGTATTTCTAATGTAGATATGGGTTAAAAATTTGAATGCAGTTAGGAAGTTTTCCGTATTGTTTGACACCTACTACTAGAGAAGGCTGCAATATCCAGTGGGTTATCTTGAAGACAATTTCAAGCAATAAGGCAGAAATGTATCTGTTTAGCTTAAAGGAGCAACCACTGGTGTACCCATTTGTACTTTCTACACCGTGACTTTGTTATATATTAACTCGTATATAATATTGCACTAACTGCTGCTAATAATCATTACCACATGAGGTACAGGTTTTGTGATTTTGTTTATTTATGTTTTCATTTCCTATTTAGCTCTCTCTCCACCACATACTATTCATTCTTTAGGGGATAGGCAGGTGACTTACTAACAGGCGCATATTAATGCCACTCTATAAATGGTTGCTAGGAGGTTCATGAGGGTGCTGCACGATAGCTTGCCCCGATTCTTTCTTCTGCTCCTGTAAGGAAGTGTCTGATCTCTGCTTGGTGCTTCTCCTAACAGTGTAGCTGAGATCACGAACTTGTCTTGGAGCCTTAATCTATATCAGTGGGGTATTTTTTCCTTTTACCATTTTACAATCTGATTAAGCTCATACTTGTGTGTGTTCAGAATGCACGTGTGTAAATGGGAAATGCAAAGATGGACTAGACGGTGATGGAAACTGTGACTGTTTCAAAGGGTGGAGAGGCACAAATTGTGATACAGGTAAGCGGAATATTATATTAAACTATAAACCTAAAAAAGTAAATATATTAAATATAAAATTGTTTGAAAATATATTTTGCAAACTCAATATTCTTCTGAAAGGAACTATTCTGATTTGGTAAGGTTTTCGGACGTGGTGAGAAAACATGTGGGGCTAGAAATTGGGCCATCTAGCGCCCGTTGTTTCGGCCAGTGCCAAGATGGCGTTCTGGATGCACACGTACTTTTCTAGCATGACGTGCCGGATGCCATCTCGGTAAAGGTATCAGCGCATGCGCAGAGAGCGAATGCCGGCAGCATGTAAAGTAGGGAGAAAATGCATATAATCAGTATGCAACGCTGATTTAAAGTGATAGACACCATTTTGGAACTTAATCATAGAATCATAGAAAGGTTACAGTACGGAAGGAGGCCATTCGACCCATCGGGCCTGATTTTAGCAGGCCTGCGGGTTTCCGACGGGTTGGGTTTCGGGTGCGTGGCCTCCGCGCCCGGTGAAATTAGTGGGTTGCCCGCGCGATCGTAGCAGGCAATCCACTAATTGGAGCCACTTACCTGCTCCTCCGGGGTCCGCGCTGCTGGTCTGCGCGTCGGGCGGGCTGCGCATGCGCAGTACGATCTGTCAGCTGGAGGCTCTCTACTTAAAGGGGCAGTCCTCCACTGACAGATGCTACAACCAATGGAACAAATTACAGCATGGAGCAGCCCAGGGGGAAGGCTGCTCCCAGTTTAATGATGCCTCACCCCAGGTATCATCAGATGGGGTGAGGAGGAGGGGGGGGGACAGAGATCTTCCACCCGGCAGGCGGGAGGAAGCGGCCTACCTCTGCCACCAAGAAGGCCTGGCTCGAGGTGGCAGAGGGGGTCACCTGCGCCACCAACATATCGCCCACCTGCATACAGTGCAGGAGGCGCTCCAATGACCGCAGTAGGTCAGCCACAGTGAGAACACGTAGTCTTTCCCCTACACTCCGTCTGCCACAACACTGCCCCCACCCCACATCCCCTTCTGCACTGCCAACACTACTCTGTCACATCACCCCTCATACCCACTCAAACCCCATCCTCATCTTACCTGCACCTACTCACCTCGCCAGTACTCACCCCGCCACTAACACGCAACCCAATCCTCATACAATCTCATGGCTCTATTCCATACTCACCCTCTCGTGCATCTCCCTCACGGCCAGCCTCACTCAACCTGCCACCACCTGTGCTGCAGCCACAGGGCATGCATCACATATGTGCAGTAGGCAGCGTAAGGCAAACGTGTCGTGAGCATGAAGGGGATGCACAAGGGTGTCTGAGGGTTTGCCATGGGTGTTACCTATATTGAATTTCAGAGCAACAAACATCACACATTATATTGGCACCACCACTGCCATGTCTCCGCGAATCCTGTCTGTTGTGTCCAATAATGCCCGCTCCTGGGTATCACTATGAGGGCCCACCATTGATGCCACCCATTGTGTTACTGCAGAGTAGGTGCAGGTGTATTTGCAGGGCTCTTCCACGCAGACGACTGAGAGACATCGGCGGTGTACCCGGCTGCACCCTGGAAGGATGCGGAGGAGAAGTTGTGGAGGGCAGTGGTGACTTTGGCAGCGACAGGTAAGCAGATGGTGCTGGGGCCAGCCAGGAGCAGCTCGGCATGAAAGAGGCTGCAGATCTCCACGACTACATGTCGAGTGAATCTGCGCCTCCGTGTGCATTGCTGCTCGGAGAGGTCCGTGGAGCTGAGCCTCCGTCTGTGGACCCTGTGGCGAGGGTAGTGCCCTCTGCGATGCATCTCTCTCTGCGGTAGCCCTCCCTCCTGCTGTACAGGTGGATGTGTCACAGCACTCTGTTGTGGAGCTCCATGTGTCAGAGGTGGACGGCGTGGATGGCGAGGCTGGTGATGCTGTTCGCCCTCCGAGGGGGTCATGACTGCAGCTACGGCAGCCCCCATCCGCAATATGTACATCTGAGGGGGTCCGCAAGGTAGGCACATGTCTCCAGACCCCGGGGTGAGTGTGCAGGTTGGTGACTTTGACCGTCAGGAGGGGGGTGGTGGAGGCCACACTTTGTCCCAAGTGACAGAGTGGCCTCCTGCAATGAGTGAGGGTCTCCCCCCCCCCCCCCACCTGTCAAATGGACCTTTGCAGCTGCCACAGGCTGACGGCTGCAACACGTCCAGTTCAACTAGGACTGTTTCCCCCAGTGTGTGAAACAGTCCCATGTTTCCCCAAAATCACACACAGTCCCTTAATCAGGTCAGTTAATAACCTGAACAAGCAAAATAAATAACCTCAAGTGGCATCCCGCTGGCTTTAATTGCCTGCGGGATTCCCACCAGCGGGGGCCACGCACGCACCCCCGCACGTCATCGGGGAACCCGGAAGTGGGCGGGATCGTGGCGCGGTCCGGTCACGTGACTGGATATTGGGATTTTCGGGCCCCCCCCCCCCGCTGGAAACCCACAGGAAACCCGACGGTAAAATCGAGCCCATCGAGTCCGCGCTGGCTCTATGGAAGAGTAATCCAGCTAGTCTCACTTCCCCGCCCTTTCCCCATAGCCCTGCAAATTTTTTCCTTTCAAGTACTTATCCAGTTCCCTTTTGAAGGCCATGATTGAATCTGCCTCCACCACCCCCTCAGGCAGTGCATTCCAGATCCTAACCACTCACTGTATAAAAAAGTTTTTCCTCATGTCACCTTTGGTTCTTTTGCCAATCACCTTAAATCTGTGTCCTCTGGTTCTTGACCCTTCCACCAATGGGAACAGTTTCTCTCTATTTACTCTGTCTCGACCCTTTGTGATTTTGAATACCTCCATCAAATCTCCTCGCAACCGTCTGTTCCAAGGAGAACAACCCCAGCTTCTCCAGTCTATCCACATAACTAACGTCCCTCATCCCTGGAATCAGGAATCAGGCCTCTCTAAGGCCTTCACATCTTTCCTAAAGTGCAATGCCCAGAACTGGACACAATGCTCCAGTTGTGGCCGAAGCAGTGTTTTATAAAAGTTCAATATGACTTCCATACTCCATAATGCTCCACTCAACGCACTGTTTTAACCACACACACCTGAAAATGTCTTAGAGTACTTGGAGGACCCCCCACCAGCGCTATTTAAAGGGATCATGCAGGTGTTGCTGGATTATTGCTTCTGGCTGCTGGTAGAATAGGAAGTGTTTTTTGCAGCTCCCTATACTTACTGAGAGTTGTAAAAGTACATTTGAAACTGGTTTGGCAGGTACGGTTGGAAAAGTTAAAACAGGGGTTGAATAAGATTCCTTGCAACCATGGGTGGTCTGCTAGGAACACGACTGGGAGCATGCAGAGAGGCAATGCAAAGCAGGTCAAGCTGCGAGGAGAGGGAGTAGGAGGAGGCACAGGGCACTGAGCAGGAGGCCGTATCCAATGAGGGCCTTCAGGGACCAATTCTCTTACCTCAACATGAGTGAAGATCAGTGCATCCGACGGCTGAGGTTCACCAAAGAGGTCGTGACAGAGATCTGTCAACTGCTGCAACCACAACTACAGCCTCAGAGCAAGGCAAGGACAGCATTGCCTGTGGCTGTGAGGGTAACCGTAGGGCTGAAGCTCTACGCTCTGGATCCTTTCAGGCCTCTGCTGGCGATATGTGCAACATCTCACAGTTTGCAGTGCATTGCTTCATAAGGGAGGTCACAGACACACTATACAAGATGAGGAACAGGTTCATCATGTTCCCTCTTGTTAGAGACAAGCAGAACGAGCGAGCACAAGGGTTTGCTCGCAATGCAGGCTTCCCCATGGTGCAGGGCGCCATTGACTGCGTGCATATTGCCCTGCGTGCCCCGCATTTCAACTTGGCCATCTTCATGAATCGAAAGGGCTTCCACTCCCTGAATGTGCAGCTGGTGTGTGACCACATGCATCATATCATGGAGGTCGATGCCCGCTACCCTGGGAGTAGTCACATGCCTTCGTTATGTGGCAGCCCGATGTGCCAGCGATCTTTCACCCGGCTCGGCAAGTCAAAGGCTGGCTACTGGGCGACAAGTCCTATCCCCTCACGCGGTGGGTCATGACTCCGGTGTGGCATGCACGCACACGTGCAGAGCAGGCCTACAATGAGAGCCGTGATGCCACACGCAACATCGTGGAGCACACCATAGGCCTCCTGAAACAACGCTTCCGCTGCCTGGACTGTTCTGGAGGAGCCCTGCAGTACTCCGCTGAGTGGGTGGGAAGACGCGTGATAGTATGCTGCATGCTGCACAACCTTGCCATCGTGAGGGACCAGCCCTTGTCACCGATGATCCGACAAGACCTTGAGCCAAAGGGTGAGGCTGAGGAGGAGGAAGAGGCTGAGGAGGAGCAGGGGGAGGAGCCGGAGGAGGAAGTGGAGGAAGACGCAAGGGGGCAACACGCCTTGTCTGTGCCCGGAATCAATAATGTGAACGACATCTCCCAAGTCACCAATAGTCCTACATTCCCCACCTGTCCGCTCCTACATGACCATCAAATCGCCCTCCATCTGATTACTCATTGCTTTTCCCCTCAGCTCATCGCACAAATAAAAACCACCGCCAAATGCAAATTCAAAGTCTCATTTATCAATTAACAAATGAAATTATGCAAACAAAAGGGGACCATTCACCCTTGTGCATTCCCTTAGTGCCTGTTGTTCGTGTACCTTTACCTATCCTAGTGCTCCTATGAGGTGCATCCCCAGTAGCTGGAGCGTGGGTGATGGGGGCTGATGGCCTTTAATGGAGAAGCGTGCAGATGGCCTTGGAGGACGACCTCGAGCAGCTCTGGGCCGGGAGGGCCCGGCTTCAGACTGTACCATCTCAGCATGGGCTGCAGCAGTCTGGCCTGGCTGGCTGACAAGCAACAACAAGGGCACTGGCGGAATGGCAGGGGTGGGAGCAGGAATGCTATCATCCAGAGAGAGGATAACAGGTCCGACTGCCATGGTGCCACTGCCACTCTCCCGGGGTGGCGCCTCAGCACTCCTGGTGATCAACTGGAGGATGGATTGCTGGAGTGCTGTGATGCCCTGGGCGCCCCGTTCCACAGTGGTACCCAGAACCATGATAGCAGTAGTCTGAGTTTCAACCGTAGCATGCAGACCTTTGATGACATTGGTTTGTGCTGCAATGGTAGCTGTTTGTGCTGCAATGGAAGCTGCGACATCAGCCATCAGGGGCTGCATCATAGGTTCCACAGGTGTGCTGATGGAGGTGACCACCCGTTCCATGTGAGAAATGATGGGCTCCAAGTTCTGCGCAAAGCTTTGTGCCAAGGTGGAACTGGACTCCTCCATGCCCCTTGTCATTGTGCACAGGCTTTCCAGCAGGCTTTCCAGTGCACAAAGCATTTGATGGTATACGCCTATCAGCCGTCTTCTGTAGCCTGGCTCATCAAAGTCCTCATCTGACTCTTCTGCAGCAGAGCTAGTGAGCGACCTTGCCCTCCGGCGAGCTGTAGTATCCGTTCCCTGGTGCCTGGTGTCTCACCATGTGCAGATCCCTCCTCTAGCCTAGCCTCCTCTAACCGAGCCTCTAAAGGACGCGCAGTGTCAGTCTCTGAGCTGGTGGATGCGAGTGTCAGATCGAGTGAGGGTGTGGCGTCATTGTCCTCCTCCTCCTCGGACGATGCCGGCACCTGTCCTTGGGCATCTGCAATGACAAAGGGAAACAGGTTGAGTTGTGGAGCAGGGAGAGGAGCAAGTAAGGCGTGAGTGCTGACACGTGAGTCAGAAAAGATTGTGGGAGGAGAGAGATGTGGGAAACAAGAAGGAGCATTAGATATGCAGAGACCCCATTCATCGGGACCTCCAGCGCGGCATGTGGGCACGGCTGCAACGAAGGCCCGCCCAATGATCCGAAGCACGGTCTCCTCCAAGGGGTTGAGGACGTGTAGGCGAGCCTGTCTTCCATTAGATCTCTCCTGCTGCCGGCTGTTACGCGCCACCTTCTCCTGCAAGTCAGAGGGCAGTGTGTCATTGAGTATCCTGCAAGGTGTCTGGGTGATGTGCCTGTCATGGTTAAATAGCTGTCAGTGTGTGTGACCTGTGAGTGGTGGTTGTGTGGCCTGCAAGTGTGGTACTATATGAGGGTGAGATGCAGTATGCCATGTGCAGCATTGCGTACGGATGAGCAGTGTTTGTTGGTGGGTGGGTGATGGGGAGTGTCATGCGTGGAGTAGTGGAGCAGTTGGTCGGATGTGCCACTTGACACTTGCATTCACTCACCTTGACCACTCGTGTCAAATCATTGAACTTCTTTCGGCACTGCATCCATGCTCCTGGCATTGACTTCCTTGCCACAGTCTCCCACCGCCTGTGGAGCTGGAGTCTGGAGGGTCTCCTGCCTCCCTGCGAGTACAGCTTGGCCCTCCTTTCGTCCACCCCCCTCCACCAGGGCCTCCAGTGCATCGTCGGAGTAGTGTGGGGCCCGACCTCGTACTGGTCCCACCATCCTTCCTGCCATCTTTCCCTCCTCACAGTAGACTGTGCACCTGCACTTTTAAGAGGTGCAGGCTGCCTGTGACGAGCGCTGGCCACGCTCCATTTCGGGCCTCCAGATTCTCCGTGCAGCCTCTCAGCAGTGCAGGTAGCGCTGGCTGCAAGGAGGGATCATTCTAATTAGCAGGCAGCACGAGGTTCACGTTCTGCCTGCGCAGGAAGCACTGGGCGCGGATTAGTCACGGATCGCGGTACCCGCGCTCGGTTTGTGGCCTAATCCAATTTAACCCCCGTGAAATCCTCATTGCAGCTTACAGTGTTTAACAAACATTTTTTTGATGCCTGACAATGCGAGATTTAAGATGCCCACCATTACTATCACTGGCAGATTGAGAATTTCCATTTGGGCCCTTATCCACTTGGTGCTGGGCACCTACCTCATACCTTGGTATGTCACAGGAACATAGGAACAGGAATAGGCCATTCAGCCCCTTGAGCCTGTTCTGCCATTCAATGAGATCATGGCTGATCAGTATCCTAACTCCATCCCCCCACCTTAGCTCCATATCCCTTAATACCCTTGTCAATTTGTTATCTTCTTGCTTAGCCCAGCTGTAACCATGTAGCTTTTTTGGATTGGATTTTTTTCAGATTTCTGGGATCTTCTGTTGAGAACTTCTGTTTTATTACCATAGGGATTAATGTTTCATCATTGCACAGATTGTTACTCAATGACTGACTCATTTCCATAGTGTTCTGTTCTGTGTTCTATTTATTGCGCTGTTATTTTCATCATGTTTGAAACATTTTCAGATTTTTTTAATATGAAAGAATTCTCATTCCAAATTGTTGGAACTTTTGCCTCAATTAAAATGATAAAGAGCCCAACATTTATCAGTTCTATCGTTATCTAATGCTTGGAGTTTGTAAAATAGAAGCACTAATACTTTTTCCATTCTCTTTATGGAAACTTTGGATGAAGCCAAATGTGAAATTCCAAATTACATCCCTATTTTAGAAACTTGTGAAACTTTTAAGAAAGAATTCGGTTAATATCCAGATTTATACATTTCCCTTCACATTTCATAAGCAAAATGAATTATGACATAATGTTCCAGTATTTCTCTTTTTCAGAAATTGTAAATGATCGCTGCAATGACACTTGCCACCCCAACGCCAAGTAAGTAAATCAAACCCTGATTTCAGCTCTTGTTGGGATAATGCAAAGAATTCCAATGCCAGTGTTATTATTTGAGAGTCAAGTTAAAATCGGGGCCCAAGCTTATAACTAGTGCGGATGTTAATTGATTACAGAGGTAGCAGTGAGGTAACATTCTTAAAATGTTTGCATCACATTATGTTGATGAAAGAAACATCTGGGCATATTATGGGTTACATCTACCACACACAGTGAGTGTTCTGGTACAGAACCATGGAAACACAATGCAGCGTTCCAAAATACATCTATAAAAGCACTGCCATCCAGTGGTGAAAAGCAATAAAAAAAAGTAACATGTGAAAACTGACAATAAAAGAGCAAGCTTGAGCGTCTGTGTGTTTTAGTTGCATTCTAGGGTCATCTGGCTCTCTGCCCTCCTGCCTCTGTTCTGCTGGCTACTCTGGAAATGGAACTTACTGCTCAGGTAATACTAAATAATATATCTGTTCTGATGTGTTGAGGGAAAAGATGCAGTAACTTCTGTATAAATCTGAACAGAGAAATCACTTCAAAAGAAAGATTTGCATTTATATAGCACCTCACATGACCTCAGAACGTCCCAAAGTGCTTTGCAGCCAATGAAGTACTTTTGAAGTGTAGTCACTGTTGTAATGTTGTAAAGCAGCCCAATTTGCGCACAGTAAGCTCCCATAAACAGCAATGCAATAATGATCCAGATAATCTGTTTTAGGGATGCTGGTTGAGGGATAGATATTGGCCAGGACTCCGGGGAGAACTCCCCTGCTCTTCTTCGAAATAGTGCCATGGGATCTTTTATATCGACCTGAGAGGGCAGATGGGGCCTTTAAAGGGCAACAAAGAAAAATTCTGCACTTGATTACATTAGTTGGGTGTTATCCACTAGATTCTTATTTTAAATTGATAGATAACTAAAGCTGAAAAAATATTTTTATTTTCAACATCTGAAAATTAGATGGTTCAGAGGAAGAAGTCATAATTCACTTTAACAACTGTTTTTTTGTTTACAGAAATCAATCCATGTGAGATTAATAATGGTGGCTGTTCAGTGTACTCCAACTGCACCAACGTTTCTGCAGGAGAGAGAACATGTACCTGTCATGATGGTTACATCGGGGATGGGCTCATCTGTTTAGGTGAGCACCAAAATCAGACACTGTGCCGAGCAGGGGAAGTATGCTGAATTCAGGGCCCGGGTCACATTTGTCCAAACTCTGCTTCTTCTGTTTAATTTAAATCTGATTTTGAGTCTGAATGCTTGGGATAAAAAATAAAATGGAGGATCATGCACACAATCTTGTGCATTCTGCCAGATAATTACATTCTCCATCCCTGTACAGTATGAGGTATTAAGTCTTTCTCAATAGTCAGGTTGGTATCGATGGGCTGCAGCCATAAAATATATTTTCTTTGTATAAATAAAATCGTCAGTAATGTTCTTTGTTTACAACACATTGGGGTAGATTTAAATCTGCTGCCTGGGCATAACACTGGTGTTGTGGATAGGCCACCCTCGAAAATTGGGTGGTTTCTATAATGGGCGGTTTGTCATACATTATAAACATAGAGAGAATATAAGGCATATTGTACAGTAGGTTAGCAAGTGAGCCTAACAAAATTCCAGCAGGTAGCCTTCACGACCAATTCTGAGGAGTGGTAGTAGTATTAAGGGCATTCTGCTGTGCTTGCACATTGAGTCGGTATCCAGTAGCAATTGATTGCAATGCTATGGTTTTGTGGATTATAGTATACAGGTTCGGTTATGTATGTCTCTCACTTGCTGCTAAAACTAGGTCGGCTGTGCTCCTGGTATGCCAGCCAGATGCTAGCGGAAGACGGAAGTCCTGCTTAAAATGTTCTAAATCGTTTCCAACATGCTTGTCTGATGGTGGGGCGGGAGGGGGGCACAGGATGGATATATCCAGTGATTAGAGGCTGTATGCGTCAGCTCCCTGGGTGGTAAGCATTCTGAGTCCTGGTGACCTTATGTTTGGAGCTTTATGTGTTTAATTACCAGCTGTCTGGGTGGTTGTATTGCCTGGTTGTTTTCCTGCTAGGCTGAGGCGGGACTCTAATTCCGAGGCCAAGTTCAGTAAGGGCTGTGCTCCCAACCGTAGTGTTACAGGCCTTATTCGTGATCCTAGCTTCCTGTCTAGTGAAGCTCTTGCTGATTCACTTGTTCCTGCTGCAAACCTGTTTCTGATTCCCTGGCATTCTAGTGAAGGCTTATCTGCTCATGTTCAGATTTTAAGTTTGAGCCATAAGCTGAATTGGGAGTTTCCCCATTCTGAGAGTATACAGTATTCTGATACTTAGCACTAATGCTTAGGGGCATTTTTTAAGTGTGAAGTTGATTACAGTACGTTAGAAAAAGTGATTGCATTTTGGAAAGCTATTCTCTAGGAACTGTGTGGCACAGTGCGTTAAACGTGATTTTTTTACTTCTGGGACAGAGGAGTTGAAAGTTTCCTTTCTCTTCTCCATGAGAAATAAATTCGGGTAATGTCAGCTCGGTTCCATGTATGTGCAGTACGAAACTGCACAATTTAGAGCAAATGTGCAGCTTTGCCTGGAGAGGGTATAAGAATAACTGGTGTTGGAAATGGAAAAATACTGATTTATGAGTAAGAGGTGCAGTCTTGAGGTCGAAGTTAAAGCACATTTTAAGGCACAATAATGGGATCTATGTGTTACCTTTGGCTTACACTAGACCTGGTTTGGTTGTTAAGAGTGACAAGATTGTTAAAACTGAGAACATATTCCATGCCCCAGCACTGCCATCCTTCACCTTGATAAGCAGAGAAATCTAATTAATCATTTAAAAAAATGAAGGAACTGACCGTTGTCTATGTAGTAATCCATCAATGCTTAACGCTCACTTTATTTTCTATTTTTATCTAAATTATCTTGGAATTGGGGATACAAATATCATGGTCCCAAAGTCCGTGGAATAGTGCACCTCAGAGTAAGTGCTAAGATGTGCCAACCCTGACCTCTACCAATGACCCCGCCAAACGTTGGCAGGGTCAGGGGAAGATCACATAGTTTGCATGGCTTTGGCAGGCTGGGGTGCCTCTGGGGCACCTCCCCACTTCCTCAAGTGGATGGGTATCAGGTAACCCTCCCCCCAGAAAAAAAATTGAAGTGCCTCATGCCTTTCCCCCCCGCCCCGACCTTGTACGTAGGGAACTGCCTTAAAAAAAATTGCTTTTCTATTTTCTGTGATCCGGTCCTGGACTCCCAGATGGGGCCACAGTTGGTTAGCTGGGATATCTGGGACATGATTTTGACCTGGAGCTGGGAAGAGGGCAGATGGGTAGATTTTCGTGTGGGAAACCTAGAAGTGAAGTCAGTGCATCAGAGCCTGTGATCGCAACTCAATTGAAGGCAATTATCTTTGCATCCGGGTTTCCCGCACGTCAGCCAGCCAGATAGATGGGCCGGCTGGCTGTCGGGCAGGAAGGCCAGGGATCAGAGAGGAGGGAGGGAGAGATTATGGGCCGTGGAGGACATTGGGGAGGGGGGGTTCTGATGCCAGAGGTGGAGATTCGGGGGGGGTCAGATGCAGGGAGGGCATCTGGGGGGGGGGGCGTGGAGAAGATCGTAGGCATGAGGGGATTGGGTCATCAGAAGGAGTCGGAGGTCGGGAGTCATCAGAAGAGTCGGAGGTCGGGAGTCATCAGAAGAGTCAGAGGTCGGGAGTTATCAGAAGAGTCGGAGATCGGCAGTCAGGAGAAGAGTCAGGGGTCAGGGCGGGGCAGGGGGGGTCGGACATTGGGGTGGGTGGGTCGGCCGATCATGGCAGGTAAGCTTGTTGGGCCTGGATGAAACACTCCTGCTCCCCTTGGCCCACAAGCAGTGCAATGAAGACACTTACCTGATGTTCCGGCCCTTCTCGCCTTCTTCCACCTGGCGAGATTCATGAGCCCCGGGAAAGCCGTTCTGGAGGCGTTTAATTTAAAGGTGAGTGACATTAAATAATAAAAAACCTACCGTAACTGTTTCAACGAGGTTAATTGCCCCACTGATGACATGCCCGCCGACACTAATTGGGAACGCGACATCCGTTATTGCACTGCGCACGCCTATCCAAACGCTCCCTCATTAAACCCAGAAGTGGGCGCGTTGGAGCTGGGTTGTGGACGTGATTCCAAAATCCTCCCACTCGACTCTAACCCACTCGTTCTTGGGGTTAAAATTACCCTCCTGGCCTCACTGGGCATACCAGCGCCAACTGTATGCCAGCTCTCTGCTGTCAGTTAGCCAGGCCCCAACCATGGTGAATCACCACATGGTCAATCAAGTCACTAGAGACTTGATTGTGGGAAAAACTTCCCTTGGCAGTGCTATACAATTGGCAGCGTCAGGAAGAACAACAATTTCAGTGTGGGAAGTAAGGGAGAGGAGAGATTTTAAACAGAGGAAGATACAGGACTATGGGGAAAGAGCAGGTTAGTGAGATTCGTTTCAGTTTTCTCTGGCAAAGAGCCGGCATGGACATAGTGGGGTGAATGGCCTCCTTCTGTGCTGTAAACATCTATGGTTCTGAGGACACCTTTATAATCATGTGAATAACTCGTGGGAAAAAAGAAAAGCTTTGAGGAGGGAAATGTAAACAAATTAATGAAGTACTTGCATCTTAAGCGGGTCCTGCAAATCCACCTTGGGAGGTAGAGCCATAATATAAATATTTTACAGCGTATATAACTAGAAATGAGAGGTTTTGGGGAGGGAAGAACAAAAAATGTACTTGTGCTTCAAGAAAGTTTGTAAAATGGTTGGAAAGTAGTGCTACAAATATAATATCTATGAGGCCTATATCTTTCATTATCAGTAATGTTTCTAATATTTTTACCTCAAGTCAGTGATATGTTATATTGGGCAAGAATTTGCTGGAGTGGGCCATCTTTTTCCTCACCCTTCAGCTCAAATTTTTTGCATTGCAAGTGGTTGGATGTGCGAGCTGATAAATGGGGCAATGGGGCTTGGTGAACGACTGGACCAATTGTCTATCTCCTTAATCAACGAGATTTAAGGATAGGGAAAGAAACAGAGGAACGATGGAGAAGGAAATAGGATGAATTAGAGTCAAATTAGGTACAGAAAGGGAAATAAAGGGAGGGATAGTAAGATCGGATTACGAGAGAGAGAGAAAAGAGACAGAAAGGAAAAGTTAGAAAAAATGTTAAAATTTAAGATTTTAAATTTTAAATTTTTTCTAACTTTTCCTTTCTGTCTCTTTTAAAGTTTAAATTGCTGGGTTATTTACAGACTAATAACGGTGCGCGCATTAAACTCACTGTTACTTTCCTAGCAAATTCTGGGCCATTGTGTCAGTAAATTTCTTGTGTTACAGTGATGGGCTGCAGCAAGACCACAGTAAACATCAAAAGCTACATTAAATATCAAAATCCACACTTCAGGTCCTGATTTATCCATAAACAGTGCCACAGGGGACCTACTAGTTGATTTAAATGTTTGAAAGTGCTAGTCTGGATAGTGGTACCAAAGGTTTTGCTTTGTCCTCCTGTTTTAACTGGAAATGTTGTGCAGATGAGAGCCCCGTTGTATAATTGACTTGTGGACTGTGCCACAGATTGATAGAGCTGGGCAGTGGGATGTATAGTCCAAGAGAGCACAAAGAGGGAAAGATGAAGTGAAAAGGTAAAATAGAATAGTGAACTTGGTTAGTTCTTTGTCCAACTTAAGTTAATTCAATGGAAAAAGGAGGTGACCTTAGGAAGATATCGCTAATTTAATAATTCACTTTTATTGTGTTTTATTCCGAATCAGAAATCGATGGCTGTGCAGAACAAAATGGAGGCTGTCATGAAAATGCAGAATGCACTAAAACAGGACCAAATCTGGTGAGACAGGAGTTCGTACAAGAATTTCTGGTTGCTGAGACTCATTTGGTTTTTCTATTGACAGTTAAATGTCATCGTTTTCTAGCCGTATTGTACTTCTTACCCAGCATTTTAAAAGTGATGAGGTGAGTAGGAAACTGGATTGTTGATAGCAGAAAGACCAGAATCAAAATAAGCATTTTAGCAATGCATGAAGTTAACTGAACTCACAGAGCAGCTGGATCTTTTAAGGGTTAAGCTGGACGTGCACATTATGGAGGATGTGACAGCTGTGTTAAATGAATTCTTCACATCAGTCTTCACAAACAAAACAATATCATAAATTTCCAGATCCAGCCAAATGGGCTCAGGAAAAATGTAACCCTGAGACTCCAGCTTGTGATTTTCTGCTTGTGAGTGAACTACAAAAGATACCACACCCCACCCACAGAGATATTTCTAATGATACTATTTACGCTTTCTTTGATGTGTTCCTCATTCTAGGTCGCCTGTAACTGTCTTTCTGGATACTATGGAGATGGTAGAAAATCCTGTGCACCTGTCAACCCTTGCAAAAAGGTTAGGAATAAACGTATAGGCCTAGCAATTCAGGAGTGCCCATCTTTGCAGCAAATCACTCTTGGAGTGGGGACCTCAAGCAGGCATTAGGCCCCTTATTTGCATATGCAAAGGGTCTAATGCCTACGTCAGACGTGGGCAAAGGACGCCTCTTATTTGTCCTTACCCAATATGGCGCACAGCGCAATTCCGGCTGGAAGTGTGCATGTGCTTCCTTCCCGCCATTTTGGGGCCTTAGTAGGCCGCGTAACGCCTGAAAAAAGGGTGCTACGTGACCCAATTTCGAGGCTATAGTTTTTTTTTAACAACAGATATACCTCCAGCCTAATTCAATTCTGGCTACTTCCCACTAGAATTATACCATAAAGTTTTCTTGCATGCAAAGTCAAAACTGCCACTTAGTGACACAAACTGTAGTATAACTGACCAATAAAAGAAATAATCTAATAACTATAAAGATGCAACTGCAGGATATCTGTATATATTGATAACATATCTCTCAATTGTCCTGATTTTGTGCATCAATTTCAATCCTGTCCCTATTTTGGAGCGACATTCCTAAATTTAAAATGATACTCCTATTTCTTTTCAGCTTCTCCTAACACTCTCGTGGATGTCTCATATCTTGACCGTGATCACTACTGCTGACAGGCTGAAATGTGTTTATTGTGTAGGCCCTTAGATTTTTTGAGTTTACAGGAATTGGGGGATGAAACATGGAATGTGCTTAATTTTTTTCACTCCTCTCAGTTGGCAGGATTAACCATTTATTGTATTTTGTTGGTTTTAGGTTTAAGATATGTGACATCTAAATGAAATCATATTAATCCATCTGATTGAGAAGCATTAAAAAAAACAAATTAAGTGCATTCCAGACCAAATCATGTGTGACTAACTTGATTGAGTTCTTTGATGAAGTAATGGAGAGGGTTGATGAGGATAGTGCGGTTGATGTGGGCTTTCTAAAGGTATTTGATAAAGTACCACATAATAGACCTGTTAGCAAAATTAAAGCCCATGGGATTAAAGGGACAATGGCAGCGTGGATACAAAATTGGTTAGGGGACAGAAAGCAGAGAGTAGTGGTGAATGGTTGCTTTTCAGACTGGAGGGAAATATACAGTGGTGTTCCCCAGGGGTCAGTACTAGGACCACTGCTCTTTTTGGTATATATTAATGACCTGGACTTGGGTATAGAGGGTATAATTTCAAAGTTTGCAGGTGGCACAAAACTCGGAAATGTAGTAAACAACGTGGAGGATAGTAACAGACTTCAGGAGGACATAGACAGACTGGTGAAATGGGCAGACACATCGCAGATGAAGTTTAATGTAGAGAAGTGTGAAGTGATACAATTTGGTAGGAAGAATGCGGAGAGGCAATATAAACTAAATGGTACATTTTTAAAGGGGGTGCAGGAACAGAGAGACCTGAGGGTGCACATACACAAATCTTTGAAGGTGGCAGGACAAGTTGAGAAGGCTGTTAAAAAAGCCATACGGGATCCTGGGCTTTATTAATAGAGGCATAGAGTACAAAAGCAAGGAAGTTATGCTAAACCTTTATAAAACACTGGTTAGGCATCAGCTGGAGTATTGTGTTCAATTCTGAGCACCTTAGGAAGGATGTGAAGGCCTTAGAGAGGGTGCAGAAGAGATTTACTAGAATGGTGCCAGGGATGAGGGACTTCAGTTATGTGGAGAAGCTGGGATTGTTCTCATTAGAACAGAGAAGGTTAAGGGGAGATTTGATAGAGGTGTTCAAAACTATGAACGGTTTTGACAGATTAAAAAAGGAGAAATTGTTTCCAGTGGCAGAGCATTAGTAACCAGAGGACACAGATTTAAAGTGATCGGCAAAAGAGCCAGAGGCGACATGAGGAAACGTTTTTTTATGCAGTGAGTTGTAATGATCTGGAATGCACTGCCTGAAAGGGTGGTGAAAACAGATTCAATAGCAACTTTCAAAAGGGAATTGGATAAATACTTCAAGGGAAGAAAATGACAGGGCTATGGGGAAAGAGCAGGGGAATGGGACTAATTGGATAGCTCTTTCAAAGAGCTGGCACAGGCATGATGGGCTGAATGGCCTCCTCCTACGCTGTACCTACTATGATACTATGAAATTTTCTTAATTTAAGGGAGCTTCAATCTGGAACGTACCTAATTTGCTTCCTGCCTTCACAATTGGATGGATTAACAAAATGGGCCCGACCCAAACTCCCACTAATGCAGAGGCTATTGTAGATTGAATAGTCATGAAGCCTTCCTCTTCCAAAAAAAATCTCTCACTATACTGGGCCTAGACATTTTTATTTTAAGAATTTTTTCTTCATAAACTTGGTTTGATTTTCCTTTTATTTTGATTGTCTTTTTTAAAATTATATGTTAATATGGCCAATTTTGGCCTTTTTTCCCTTCCATATTGGGGCCTTTCTGTATTTGAATTTATGGAAACCATGACAATGCAGTAAACATATTAACACATAAATAATAGTACAAAAAAAGGAAACAAGTAATTTGAATATTCATATTGCTATGCATAACACAAAGAAAGTAATTTTATCTATTTGTCCCTGACGTTCAAGATTACATGAGAGAGATATGGCCAAAACAGAGCCTTACATAGCACTGAAGTTAAATCTAAAAATTGTTTTTGAGACTTGTTCTAAGTTGTCTTCTGTCTTCATCTCCTATTGAAGAACAATGGCGGCTGTGACCCATTTGCCCACTGCCTAGAAACAGGACCTGGAACTCGATCGTGCAGCTGCAGGTTCGGCTACATTATGGTTGGACAATCTTGTCGAGGAAAAATTTCTCAGGTAGTATTTAAAGTTATTTTTAATGAGAGTTTTTTAGGCATTTGATCCTTTTAAATGGAACTAGTATTATTGCAAAACGCCGTATTTATCGAATGTAACATATGTGTAATGAACAAATGCAGTAAAGGGAATGAAACAATAGTTTCCCTAGAATTATACTTTATTTAATTATATAATATTCTGTATAAGTGCTGCAGTGCAGTCTTGAAGCAGTGCCGATAGTCAGAGGGCATCCTTCAGACGAGACATTAAATCGACGCCCCATCTGGTTCAGGTGGACATAAAAGATCCCGGAGGTGAATTTCAACTGTCGGTTACCCACTTCTTACCTGGGAAGGAGCGCCTTGGCCATTCATTGATGCCCTGATGCAATTTTCAGGCACGACTGTAAATAGGGTGCGCAACATTCCTGCCTGTTTCAGGACCCTGGCACAAAGGGACAACTGGTGGCTGCTCAAGAAATGGTCCAGAAATGTTATGGGGAGAATTTTTGTGGGGCCAGAACGAGTAGGAGACCCACTCCGGGATCAGCTCCACACATCCCCACCACCACCGTCCCCCCACCCCCAGCGGGACCGACCTGCTTGCTTTCTGGCAGCATTCAAACTGGCTCGAAACTGGCTTTGGGTGGGCGGTGCTGCTGCTCCACCGACTTCACCCCCGTTTTGAGCTTTTTTTTATATTTCAAAATGTACTTCATTCCATAAAATTTAAGGAGACACAGTTTACACACAGTTCAAATTAAGGACACAAAATGCAGCAAAGTAGTTCAAAGCAATACAGTGCAGATCGCCTACACTATGATCTTATTATTACAATTTTAAAGCACCGTACATATTTTCTATTACATACTGTACAATGCAAGGGGAGTGGCTTTATACGGCGGCCTTTCCCCATAGCACCTTGCTTCATTGCGTCCCGTAACACGTCCTCCTGGATCTTGGAGTGTGCCAGTCAGCAACACTCGGTTGTGGACAGCTCCTTCAGCTGGAAGATCAGCAGGTTTTGGGTGGACCAAAGGGCCTCCTTCACCAAGTTGATGGTCTTCCAGCCACAGCTGATATCTGCCTCAGTGTGCAACCCGGGGAACAGCCCGTACAGCACAGCGTCCTGTGTTACCAAACTGTTTGGGATGATCCAGGACAAATACCAACGTATCTCTCTCCACACCCTCTACGCGAAGGGGCAGCCCATCAGGAGGTGGACAATGGTCTTTTCCCCACTGCATCTTGAGTGGCGCTGAGATTCTGTGCATGTTGAAAGGACCGCACTGGGAGGGCCTTCCTCACCATCATCCAGGGTACATCCTGGTGCCTGTTTGTCAGTTCTGGGGATGAGACATTCTGCCAAATGGCATTGACCATCTGGTCGGGGAAAAGCCCGATTGAGTCCACCCTCTCCTTTCCTTGCAGGACTCTCAGAACGTTTTGTGTCGACCACAGTGGGATGGCCTTGTGGTCGAAGGGGTTCCTCCTCAGGAACTTCTCCACCTGGGATAGGCGGGGGGGAAGACGGTCCTGCTGGACGGGATGTCCTGCTCCTGCTCGGCCAGCGTGGACAGACCCAGCCTTTTCAGTGTGTTGGACAGGTAGTAACTCAGACACATGGGGCTCGATTTTCGCACCCCTGAGCGGGTGCGTTCATGGCGGGGGGGGGGCTGCAAAAATCGGGGATTCCCGGGCGGGTCCAGAGCCTGGCTCCAACCCGTCCACTTCCAGGTTCCCCAGTGACGCGCTGACATGCGCGCGCAGCCCCCGCATGTGGGACTGCCGCCTGCAATTAAAGCCAGCGGGGTGCCACTTAAAGTAATTATTTAGGTACTTCAGGTTGTTTACAGACCTGATTAACATTATATTTTAGGAGGGGTGGGATTTTCCAAACAACTGGGATTGTTTCCCGTACTGAGGGAAACACTCCCAGTTCAAATGGACGTGTTGCAGCCATCAGCCTGTGGCAGCTGCAAAGGTCCATTTGACAGGTGGGGGGGAGACCCTCACTCATTGCAGGAGGCCACTCTGTCACTTGGGACAAAGTTTGGCCTCCATCACCCTCCTCCTAACAGTAAAATTCACCAACTTGCACATTTACCCCGGGGTCCAGACACATGTACCTACCTTGCGGACCCCCTCAAACGTACATCTTCCGGATGGGGGCCACCATAGCTGCAGTCATGGCCTCCTCGGAGGGCGAACAGCATCACCAGCCTCGCCAGCCATGCCGTCCACCTCTGACACGTGGAGCTCCACAATACAGTGCTGTGACACATCCACCTGCACAGCAGGAGGGAGGGCAACCACAGAGAGAGATGCTTCGCAGAGGGCACTGCCCTCACCACAGAGTCCACAGACCGAGGCTCAGCTTCCTGGACCTCTCTGAGCAGCAGTGCACACGGAGGCTCAGAGTCACTCAACATGTAGTTGTGGACATCTGCAGCCTCCTTCATGCCGAGCTGCTCCCGGCTGGCCCGAGCACCATCTTCTTACCTGTCGCTGTCAAAGTCACCACTGCCCTCAACAACTTCTCCTCTGCATCCTTCCAGGGTGCCACCGGGGACATCGCCGACGTCTCTCAGTCGTTTGCACAAAAGAGCCCTGCAAATACACCTACACCCACTCTGCAGTGACACAATGGGTAGCATCAGTTGTGGGTCTTCATAGTGATCCTCAGGAAAGGGCATTATTGCACAAACCAGTCAAGATTCGCAAAGACGTGGCAGTAGTGGTGACAATATAATATGTGATGTGAGTTGATCAGAAATTAAATATAAGTAAACACCTTGACAAACCCTCAAACACCTTGTGCATCCCCTTCATGCTCACGACACGTTTGCCTTACGCTGCCTACTGCACATATGTGATGCATGCCCTGTGGCTGCAGCACAGGTAGTGGCAGGTTGAGTGAGGCTGACCGTGAAAGTGATGCATGAGAGGGTGAGTATGAGATAGAGCCATGAGATTGTATGAGGATTGGGTTGAGTGGTAGTGGCAGGATGAGTACTGGCGAGGTGAGTAAGTGCAGGTAAGATGAGGATGAGCTTTGAGTGGGTGTGAGGGGTGATGTGACAGAGTAGTGTTGGTAGTGCAGAAGGAGATGTGGGGTGGGGGCGGTGATGTGGCAGACGGAGTGTAGGGGAATGAGTAAGTGTACTCACTTCGGCTGACCTACTTAGGTCATTGAAGCACCTCCTGCACTGTATGCAGGTGCGCAATATGTTGGTGGTGCAGGTGACCTCCTCTGCCACCTCGAGCCAGGCCTTCTAGGTGGCAGAGGCAGGCCGCTTCCTCCCACCCGCCGGGGGGAAGATCTCTGTCCTCCCCTTCCTCCTCACCCCATCCAATAATACCTGGAGTGAGGCATCATTAAACCTGGGAGTAGCCTTCCCCCTGGGCTGCACCATGCTGTAATTTTTCCCATGTGCCCAGTCGACCCCCTGCTGTGAACCCGCTGCCCTCCTAATATCGGGCCCTTGGTGTTTGCCTACTGGGGCTCTACACACATCCTGAGGCAGCCACACACAAAGGTGCCATCAGGATCAGAGCGGCATTGAGGACGCTCTTCTCCCCTTTGTCTGGGGCTTGTAAATGGTGACCCTGCGGATGCCTCCTACCTTGAACTTCCAGACAAATTGGAAGATAGCTCAGGTGACTGTGTCAGTGGAGTTGTGGGGAATGGGCCAGAGCCTGGCCACATAGAGCAACACCGTGAGTACCTCACACCTTATCACCAGGTTCCTGCCGGTTATGGAGTGGGATTGCCCCACCCATATACCAAGCTTCTGTTTGGCCTTGGCGATTCTCTCTTCCCAGTTCTTCGTGCAAGCCAAGGGCCCCCCCGAACCAGATCCCCAGCACCTTCAGGCAGTCGGACCTGACGGTGAAGAGGACAAAGGATTGGGTTTCCCACCTGCCAAAGAACATGGCCTTGCTCTTACTTCGGTTCACTCTGGCCCCCGAAACCAGCTCGGAACGGTCGCAGATGCCCATAGGTGTGTGGATCGACTGCTGACCGGAGCAGAAGATGGTGACGTCGTCCATGTACAGAGAACCCTTAACCTGAGAACTTCTGCTGCCTGGAATCGTCACCCCCCTGATACCTGCGTCCTTCCTGATGGACGCGGCAAACGGTTCGATACAACATACGCTGAAGTCAAAAATCGCTGTCCCCAGTGGCACTATTCAGAAAGAACAGAGGGTTCTCCCGGTGTCCTGGCCAACATCCCTCATTCAGCCGACACCACCAAAAAGACACACTAGGGCCGACTGTAACTTCGGGTGGATGGCGGGCGAATAGTGGGTGGAGTGTGCCCGCAGCCCACTGCCTGCCCATTGTTGCCATCGTGAGGCCTGAGCCATTGGGGCCTATGGCCCATGATTTGAATATTACAGGTAGCCTCCCACCTGAAACCAGCGAGTGACCTGGCCACCCATCTCAGGGCCTTACGCAAGATGATGCTAAGTGATCTGATACAATTTTCGGGCCGCTACCACCCCGTTTATGATGGACAGAGCAAATTAAAATCGCCCCTTTTGTCCCTGTATTCATCTCACTGTTGTTCGTAAAATATTGGTGTGTGTAAAATGGCTGTCATATCTGCCTAAACTCAGTTCACTTCAAAATAATTCATTGTATGTGAAACACTTTGAGATGTTCCTCAGAGTCAATATATTGCAAGTCTTTATCGTTGTCATCAAAATAACGTGTTATTTTTAAAATATAAATTCTCTTGTCATGTTTTTGTGTTATTTGAAGCTTCAATTAAAAAACAAATTTTTTAATTGTTTGACAGGAACTTGCCCGGGAACCAGAAGCTGCCTTGTTTTACAGATATCTTCAGGTAGCAATGGAACATTTTAACACTTTCCAGCTGAAATCCATGAAAACTATCTGTTAGAACTTTTCTCAACCTCTCCTTCAATTTTTTGAACCATTGCAGACAAGCTACATCAAGGAACTTAATGGCAAAGGGCCATTCACGGTGTTTGTGCCAAGGCAGGACGCATTTACTCAAGATAACACGGTAACTGTATATTAATTACACAGACCTTAGATCCCTATTAAGAAATTCATGGGTATGTATGTCTAGCAATTTTCCAAAATACCACTGTATTAATTTTGCAGCAAGGAATATGAAGCCTTGGTTTGTGCTGAGCTAGCCAGTTTCATGCACAGCAGTAGTAGGTCTCTGCACTCCTGAGCTAGGGAGGGGATAAAATTGCCCAGGACTCCATATCTGATTTGTATCTAGTGACCTCATGCTGGGAAGGGCACATGTCCGGATTACATGTGAGGACAGGATTGGGCTTGGCTGTGCCTCCACCATAGTCGAATAGCCTGCTTGCACTCACTGTCTGGGATTACTCATGAAGAAGGCTTATCGCCCATGGAACTGTACCCCCAGATCAGCCAACACTGTCAGGAGCAAGAGAGGAGGAACCAATATATAAAAATGAGGAAGGAGTCGTATCCTCAAAGGAAAATTTGAAAATTATTTTGATTTCTATTTGTTCTGTATCTGTTACAAGTTTTCTGTAATGATCTGAAATTTATCCATCAAATTTAATGGAATTTTTGAAATTCATAGCAGAAAATATGGAGTGTACTCTGCTTAAACTCTATATCACTTAACTTTATTGGGATATTTTTGACTAAGGAAAGATCGATCCAGAATGTAAATATTCCACAATGTTTTGTATAGTAATCAAGGGAAGTGTATTTTATAAATTTATACTTCTTATAATAAAAATCTTATTGTCTTCACCCTCAAATAAATATTGCTTGCCACCACATTGCATGCAACAGCTGCAGAGGAGACTGCGCAGAATGAGTATCGTTTAATTTGCCGTACTTGAAATCAGAGCTTAGAAAGTTTATTACAGTTTTTAAAATGAATGCCGACTACTCTGTGTCACATGATGGTGACATCATCAACTTAGCGTTACATGATCAGCTGTTATATTCATGCTAAATTGGTAGATTTTATGAGACCCTAGCCCAGAGGTGTGTCAGGGCCGTGCAGCCTGTGCAATTGCATGGGGCCCCGAGACAGTCAGGGGCCCCGAGCGGATCCAGTTCTTGTAACCGTCCGCCGCTGGCAGCATTGGTCAGTCCAGGCAGGCTGAGCTCTTGACCTAACGTATTCCATCTGTGTGAATCTTCCTCATCATCAGCGAAGTCAGGGGCGGCATTAGGGCCGTGCAAACCACTGTAATTGAAAAGTCAGGGTCCATGAGTGGATCCAATCCCTAAAACGAACCTTTACCTGGGGCTCCCGTGGAAGGCAACTGCCGCCCCTGCCCCATCCTGACAGCGGGGCCTCCTATGTGGCCTGCATATATTGGAGAATCACAAGCACGCTGCTCATAATTTTTCGTCCATTGAAATCAATGACTGGGAATTTGTGAGCAACACGCCCACAGTTTTATGAAATGTGCAAAGCCCTGCTGGTGACATGAGGCCTTGCAAATCTACCATATCATGTAGCCCTGGATCAAAACTTGTTCCGAATCTTTTATACGAAGCTCCCAAATCCGTTGTCAAAACCTAAGCTGATTGTGAACAGCCTTTGTCGAATTAATGAGAGAACTTTCTTAACAGATGGAAGAATGGAAAACACGAGGTTTGATAGGAGATTTGCTTCGATATCACATAGTAGGTTGTGGGAAACTTTTACACACTGAACTAAGGAAACAGACTTCCCTTGTTGCCTTATCTGGAAACCCCATTCAGATCTCTTGGAAACAGGTAGGTGTGTCTGCACTTCAGTATATCCCTCAGGATGTGCTCTAACTCATAAATTGTATTGCATAAAATGTTAAAAATACCATTCCGACCTCAAGCATCTAAAAACCAAGAGACCCGGTTTCTAATTGAAATCGCGTGCAGAAATTATACAAAAGTGTATTTCCTTATTTTAAAAGCTTTTGCATCATTCACAAAATGGTGCTATTATGCGCCTCATTGATATTCTAATGTACACTTTGCAACCTCAGAATCAGCCAATCATGGATATGAGCCACACAAATCAGGGACAAATAACCAAAATCGGAGGACTTGCTTTTCCCAAACCTGCCTTGAACCCTACTTTGCACATCTCTGTGTAACAGTAATGCACCTCATAAACCCACAGCTCCTCCAAGGGTTCTGAATCTTTGATTATACCAGTTATATTTGAAATAAGTAGGTTAATGCTTCCACTGAAATAGTGGAGAAAAGAATTTCAGGTGAACGCATTGAGTGTTTGTAATCCCATGACCCCAGGTTCCCATGGTGTAATTTTAAGGCCTATGTTTTTCTGTCTTCTATGTCGTTCTCCTTTTTATGTGTAATTTCTTCTCTCTTAGTGCCACTTTCTACTGCTTTCCCAATGCCATCAAACTCTCAGTCTAATGAGAGAAATATGGAGAATGCTATGGAGGTGGGGCAGTATCAACATCTATAGTCTCATAGTGCAATTGACCATTAATTATTTCCTGCTCATTAGGAACAGACCAGCCCTTCCCAATATTTATCCTCTCTGCAGTTATGCCTTGTCACATGATATTTAAGGCTAAAAGCACAGCCAAGACAAAAATAAGAGAAATCGAGGATTATCTTTTAATTCATTACTGTTAAGGTAAAACCCCTTTATGATCAAATTTTGTTAGATCCCAAGAATACATCACTGCATTAGGAGATGGCCGAGTAAGAGTCACTGGCTGACAGTTTGATGGTACGGAGAAAGCAGCAAGAGCCACTTCGCTCAAAGTGGATTTTCTGCATTCTCAACATGATAAGATTACAGATAAATATAGATGAGGGAGGCCTTAAAATTACACCATGGGAATTACAAACACTTAATGCGTTCACCCGAAATTCTTTTCTCCATTATTTTAGTGGAAGCATTAACCAACTTAGCTAATCCATTTTTAAAAAATTGTAGTATCCCAACATTCCATCCAAATGGATCTTGAACTAATCTCAGGTTTGTGCCTCCACTACCCGCAGGAGTACTCCAAATGTTGATCATTCTTTGCGTGACCTTTCACCTATAGCCTGTGCCTCCTTGTTTTACTGTCCCAGCTTACCTTGAAGTAGTTTGGACTTGCCTTATCTACTTTTACACCTCTGTAAGGTCCTTTCTTTGTTGCCTCCTTTCAATGCTAACCAGTGCTGATCATATACTTTCCTCACTACAGGGATCCTTTGATCAGGGATCAGCCTTGTGACTCTTCTCTACACCTCAGTGGCCTCAGTGTTCTTTTTGTGGCTTGGTGACCAAAAGTGGACACAGAACTGAAGGCTGAAGGTGTGGCCTGATCAGTGCATTATACAGTTTAAGCATGATAGCCTCCTACTCTATTGCTTTAGCAATATAATTCAGCATTGTATTCAGTGTGTTCATTGCTACACACAGTGATGATTCATGTTAAATACCAGATCCCCCACTGCCCCAAATCCCTTTCAACTCACTTTTAGATATATCTACATCATCTATAGTTTATGTATGACACCCATTCATTCTGCAAACATGGAGTATCGTACATTTGTCTCTAATCCAAAGAATAAACGGCATTCTCCTCTGCTTCAGGCTATTAGCCTGATCTGAGACTAATTGCATATGATTCTGAGGATGATTTTTTGCTTCAGTTGAACTCAGTCAGACAGTTGATCAAGGAAAGACACTGATGTATCCACGAAGATGTCTGTGTGCTAGACCACCCTGCCCTGCCAACCAAGGATGCAGGGCAAATTCTGGGAAGATGGATAAAAGGATGAGAGAATTTCACTTGTTTAACTGCAGTTTACTGGAGTGTGATAGCATTTTAAAAAATATATTATTTTAATCTTTTTAACATAGAATGCAATTTACTTGAATGGAGATGCCCAAATCATCAGTACTGACTACATTGCAACAAATGGGATTGTCCATTACATCAACAAAGTCTTGGTTCCATTCGACTTGATGTCTAACAAACAATTATTCACTTCATCTCTGGTATGTAGAAAGGAAATCTGAAAATACATCTAAAATACATATTTTAGTACTGCAAAGTTTATCTCTTTTCACTCTTTTTCAACATAACGTTACAGTTTTAAGAAATGCATGTGCATCCTGATGGCCCAGTGAATTTATCCAGTCAGTAGATGAGTACAGATCAGGAAGGTTCCAGGTTTGATCGTCAATCTGTACCAAGTTAGCTGATCTCAGCTGGGGTTGGTAGTAGGAGGGATTAGATTTGGCCTCAGTGTCCCTGGGCCGGGAAGGAAATATCGGCCAAGAGTCCCACTCCTGATTCCTGTCCCGAAAGTGTGCAAGGGCAGACACTGGGAGACGATAGGAGCGGCTCAGCTATGATGCCCCAGAATGAAAGGCCTACCAGTGCTCACAGTTAAGGCTTCCGTGTCAAAGCTGGTCACTTAGGTGAAAAACAACTGTATCAAACATCCTGTTTTGTTCCTTGTCAAAATAGCTGTAAACAGTGTTTATATATATCCAGGAAAAAAAACAAGCATAATCCCTGAAAACATTCATTGTTCATTTACTGAAAGAACAACTTCTAATTATATAGTAACTCAATGTAGTTAAATGTCACCAGGGAGATCAGACACAGCTGGAGATTAGGACAAGAGTAAGAATAAGTAGATGAAAGCGTGGACAAAGAAAATTCATATTCAATACTATTTGTTGACCTACATTAAGAGCTTTGGTACAATAATCCATTAAAAACAGCCATACAGACCAGAACTTCCCAGTTGATTCCCAGTCTGTGCTCAGTTAGCTATTCTAAGCTGGGTCAGCAGTGAAGTATGTTACCAATGGTGTCAGAGCCCTAGGCTATGGAGGGAAGAAAAAAAAATCTGCCAAGTTCCCATTCCTGATTGCTATCCAAGGACCAGAAAAAATGATCACATAAGCTGCCGGACTATCCTAAAAATTCAACTGGTTCTCCAACATCCTTCAGGGAAAGGGAACCTGCCAGCCTACTTGGTTTGTGCTACACGTGAATCCAGTCCCATTTTACGTGGTTGACTCTTAATGCTCCCTGACGTGGCCTAGCGAGCCACTCGGTTGTAAAGAAAAACAATCATTTAAGGAAAAGGCCCACCACTGCCTTCTCAGGGCAAGTGAAGATGGACAGTAAATCTGGCCTTGCCACCACGGTCTACATTCCGAGAACAAATTTTTAAAAAACAGGATTAGGCTTGGCTGTGATCCCTCTCAGGGTAGTATAGCCTGCCAAATTCACAGACTAGGTTCACACGTGAAAAATGGTCACTTAGGCAAGGTACCGGAGATCTGTCGCCATGTGTGAAACTGTATTCCAATAAAAATCAGTGCTTTCAGGAGAGAAAAGGCTAGTTGGGAAAAAAAGCTAGCACTGTTGTTCACCATTCATACAAATGAGTTGGACTCGGGAATCGGAAATACAATTTCAAAATTTGCAGATGACACCAAATTGGGGTGTATAGTTAATACTGAGGAGGACTGTGACAAAATACAGGAAGACATTAATAAACTTGTAGATTTGGCGTGTAATTGGCAAATTAATTTCAATATAGGTAAGTGCGAGGTGGTACATTTTGGAAGGAATAATAAGGAGGCCACATAATCCTTGGAAAATAAGAGTCTAAATGGGGTAGAGGAGGAGGGGGATCTGGGGGTACCCATACATAAATCACCAAAAGTAGCAACGCAGGTTAATAAGGCCATAAAAAACACAAACAAAGCATTGGGTTCATTTCTAGAGAGATATAATTGAAAAGCAGAGAAGTTATGTTAAACTTGTATAGAACCTTGGTTAGACCACACTTGGAGTACCGTGAACAGTTCCCCATATTATCAAAAGGATATAGCGACACTGGAGAAGGTGCAAAAAAGATTTACTAGGATGATACCTATCAGGAAAGACTGAACAGACTGGGGCTCTTTTCTCTAGAAAAGAGAAGACTGACGGATGACCTGATAGAGGTCTTTAAGATTATGAAAGAGTTTGATAGGGTAGATGTAGAGAAGATATTTCCACTTGCGGGGGAGACCAGAACCATGGGCCATAAATATAAGATAGACACTAATAAATCCAAAAGAGAATTCAGGAGAAACTTCTTTACCCAGAGAGTGGTTAGAATGTGAACTCGCTACCACAAGGAGTAGTTGAGGCAACTAGCATAGAAGCATTTAAGGTGCAGCTGAATAAACACATGAGGGAGAAAGGAATAGAATGATATGTGGATGGGGTTAGATGAAGAAGAGTAGGAGGAGGCTCGTGTGGAGCATAAACACCGGCATGGATCTATTGGGCCGAATGGCCTGTTTCTGTGCTGTACATTCTATGTAATTCTATGCAATTTCAATTCATTTAAAATAACTGTTATATATCCTGGAGCAATGTAAAAGGCAAAATACAGATGGTTTCAGGTTTAAAATCACTATTTTGTCTTAAATTTTTGGAACAAACTTTTGCATATTTCTTATGTTTGAATTCTTTATTTGCAGCTCAATATCACCACAGTTGCAAGTTATAATGGATACAAGATTTTTAGTACTTTGATTAAGGTAGGACATAACAAATTTTCTCTAATACTTATTTTATTGGCTCGTGCTGCTCCTACTTCGCTGCCATAACTTTGCCGGAATTATCGTGCAAAACTGACAAAGTTATGACAGCAAAACAGGAGCAGCACCGAGCCAATAAAATAAGAGTTGATGTCAATAAAATTTGTATTACAATTGTGTGATGTACCTCCCAAACCCGTGACCTCTACCACCTAGAAAAACAAGGGCAGCAGACACATGGGAACAACACCACCTGCATGTTCCCCTCCAAGTCACACGTCATCCCGAATTGGAAATATATCGCCGTTCCTTCATCGTCGCTGGGTCAAAATCCTGGAACTCCCTTCCTAACAGCACTGTGAGAGAACCTTCACCATACGGACTACAGCAGTTCAAGAAGGCGGCTCACCACCACCTTCTCAAGGGCAATTAGGGATGGGCAATAAATGCTGGCCTTGCCAGTGACACCCACATCCCACGAATGAATAAAAAAAAGTACAAATTTATATAATCCTATTTGCTCTGTACTAATATTCTCGTTTATTGAGAGAAAGGCAACTAAGCAACTAAGAGGCTTATGTAATTTTTTTATTTTTCTGCTGTGGTATTATTTCCTGTGCTGATTTTCACATTCCAGGGAGGCCAGAATAGCCTCACCTCCGAGAGGATTTCTCTGACTCAGAGGACCAAGTAAACAATCATGGAGGCAGAAGGCAAAATACTGCGGGTGCTGGAAATCTGAAACAAAAACAGAAAATGCTGGAAACACTCAGCGGGTCAGGCAGCATTCTGTGGAGAGAGGAAGAAAGGGTTAACGTTTCAGGTCTTGTGAACCTTCATCAGAACTGGGTTCTAACGAAGGGTCATTGACTTGAAACGTTAACTCTACCTTTCTCCACAAATGCTGCCTGACCTGCTGAGGGTTTCCAGCATTTTCTGTTTTACTTATGGAGGCAGATTGGATGGGAGAGAGAGAGAAGGGAATAGGGCTGGAATTTCAAAGAAATTTTTTACATTTTTCTTCCTGTTGTTTCATATTTGGAGTTAAACTGCATAAAATAGAGAAATATCCGTAGGGTTAGGAGCGCTGATGAAAAGATTTTCCTTTCATTTAAATACTTATTGCACATCTGACCTGTAAATGAAGCACACGAATGGTATTGAGTAAGTGGGTAGGTACTTTATCCAGTTGATTGTATCCTAGGAGAGGCATTCAAGTACAGCCAAGTTCTGTAACAAAACCAATAGTCGTGTCAGTTTTATTTTTTGCAGGTTTGCAAGCTGTAGGATCAAATGTTTCTTTTTCATACTCAAATTATACTACAGTGATGCCCACTGAGTCGAATAACCTTAGAATCTAATCACACTACATTTAAAACTCCAGGAGCAACCCTACTAGCTGATGCTAAAAGAAAATCACTTTTGGTTTTATAGCTGTTAGGTTAAAATGTGCATTCTCAAATTTCCAGGTTTTGTGCACTTGATATTCCTTCACTGAAGGTTAATTTAATGTGCCTTCTTCCATTGCTACCTCACTACTTCTGCTGCAGCTGGCTCTTTGCTATCTCTCCTCTCCCCACAGCAAGATCCTAAGGATATATTACAGGGGGTGGGATTTCCTGGTCTTCTACTGAAGAGCTCAGGAAATCTTACCCACTATAGCACTTAAGTGTCTCATGAAGAATGTGGGAGTGCAGCCATAGTGCATAAGAAGAGGTTGTGGCAGGGCACAAATTAAAGATGATCACAAAAAGAATTAAAGGGGAAGTTAGAAAATATTTCCTTACACAGTGGGTGGGTAAAATGTGGAATTCTCTGCCACAAACCGTTGTTGAAGCAGAGTCCATGAATAGTTTTAAAAGGGAATTACATAATTGCTTGAAATAAAGAGAAATATTAAAGGGTATGGAGAGCAAACAGCATAGTGAGATTCAAGTAGATATCTCGTGCAGGAAAAAGCTGGTGCGGACTTTGTGGGATAAATTGCCTATTTCTTTGAAGTAACAGTCTATAATTTTCCTTCACTATCCTGCCCCAAATCCTGATCCCGCCGACCTCAAAGACCGCCAGGCGAGGGGTGGCTGTAGTCCCTGGGGCAATGGTAGAAGGCCCGCTGGACTCTGTCCATTTCCTGAAGCCCAAACCACTCACCAGGTGAAGGCCTCGGACCAGTCCAATGCCTAAACAAGAAGTTGAACGTTAATCTTCAGGTCTCCTCTGCCTCCTTTAAATAGTCACCTCCTCTTCAGGTCCCGCTACAGCACCTCCGACATTTTCCTCCCCTGGCAGCGGCGGGCTCCCTCTTGGTGGCAAGGATCTTACTGAGAGCCCACTCAGTAGGATACTCCTCACTAAATCTATTTTGGAAGTTTATTTTTATATATTAATAAAGTTCTAATTACAGAAAAGTAACTGTTAAAAATTACATTTTCACAGGAAACAAACCTGCTACCTCTAATAGAAGATCCAATGCACAGGCCATTCACAATGTTGTGGCCAACAGATGAAGCATTTAATTCTCTTCCTAAAGAGAGACAGGATTGGCTTTATAGTAATGAGAACAGACACAACCTTGTGGCGTATCTAAAATTCCACATGATCAGGGATTCAAAGGTATTTAAGAACTGTGATTGTGGACTGTGTATCCTGGATATGGGCTGTGATTTGTTCAGAAAGCACTGGTAGTTGTAAAGTGATTATGACTGTATGTTCCACTCAGAATCGGTTTCTGGTTCAGCTTAATATGAACTGTGTTGAAGCTACTGAGCTTATTGCCAGAACTGTGTTGCTCAAAATAGAAATGGCATCATAATTTAAATTTTATAATTGTGGAATTGAATGGGAGGATGGCATTGGCCCTGTGACTAGAGCAGACTAGGGCAGAATATCAACTGGGCCACACGGTTTGTGATCGGTCTACTGGTGATCTCCGATTTTGATCCTGCCAGAGTATGTGGAGATAAGGGAGTTCATCTTATTTAAATATTGCTGGAGCTTGCACTGTAGGGGCACATCTCAGTATCTGCCTGCCCAGGGAGGTTGGTAATTGCGGCAGAGACTGACCACTCCAGGTGAAGCATTTTGTACCCCCCACCCCACCAGCCCCAGTGGCTTTGTGTAAAAGAGGGATATGAAATGAGAGATATACTCCCCATGCAAGGGAACCAAGGGATATGAGGATAGGGCGGGAAAATGGAATTGAAATAGAAGATCAGCCATGATCTTACTGAATGACGGAGCAGGCTTGAAGGACCTTCTCTTATTTCTTATGTTCTTATGTACTGAAGTTTTCTTTGGGGATTTAGCCCAGGACTGGACCTTGAGACGGGCACCACTTGTCCATCTCCAATACTCTCTCCCCTCACCCCCCACCTGCACCAGCCTCGGCCCCTTTAACAGCGGTGACCTTGTTTGGGGCAGATAGAGGTCCTGCCCCAAACAAGGCCCCACAGAAACTGGCAGAGCAGGCCGGGACCTGGCATATCCGAGTCCTGGCATAATTCCCGGGCTTTTCGTCATACTCCTGTCTCACTCTTGGTGAGGAGTGCACCAAAAGGCCTGCAGACATTCAGGGCCTATGTAGGAATTGTGTTTCAAAGTTCAGCAACTCCTGGACCTAGTCTATTTCTTGATAGAGGAGCAAATTATTCCTAATTGGGAACTTCTAAGATGTAGAATTCATTTTTGATTTTTCCCCCATCTGAAAAAACTTCCTGCCTGCCAGTCGCTTCCTATCGAGTTCTGTAATTATAAAGGTCTTCATTAATTTTAAGTCAAATATCTGCCCTGTGGCAAATGCTCTGAGCCTATAAATCTATACCCAAAACAATAGTCATTTGTACACACAAGGGTGAATTCATCAATCCTGCACTCCCGGGAGGGTCAAAGAATTCCATAAAACGACACAGAAATTACAATACAGCAACAGGCCATTAGCCCAATCAATCTGTGTCTGTCAGTGTTTATGCTCCAAATAACCCTAATCCCATGTGCCTCCCTGTTCCCCTATCCCTTTAGCCCCCTTTCCTTCAACCACCTTTCTAACCTATTCTTAAAAGTTGACATGCTTCAATCACTAATTGCTTTTAATTCCCCCAGTTTATGTCCCACGCTCTGACATTTGCACTTTATCTTTTTTTATTCATATCTAAAGCGCCTCCTTTTCCTGTGATTTTTTTTGTCCAAGCTAATACCTCTTCCTTTATCTGTCTTTTCCCTGCTTATAACTGGTCAAATTGATTTTCTTCCTCTATTCCCTTTATTCCTTCTGCATGCTTTCCTTTTTTGCTAAATTCGTTTTTATTTATATATTCTCTCCTTGTTCTTTCTGATTGCTTTTATTTTCCCGCCCCCTTCCTTCCCAGTTTAAATGACTCTTCACTTCCCTATTTATCCATTTTGCCAGCTTATTAGCTTCCTTCCTGATCAGATATAGCCCATCCTTGTGGTGTAGCTCCCATCATCCCCAGAACTGGTGCCCATGCCTCATGAAATGGAAACCCTCTTCCAGACACCACCCTTTCAGTCATGTGTTGAGTTCCCTAATCTTCCTATCCTTCCCTATTTCAGTGCATAGCTCAAGGAGTAATCCAGAGACTACCACCCTTGATAATCTCCTAAACTCCTTTTGCAGGACTTCTGGCCTTTTCCTATATTATTGGCTCCCAAATGGACCACAAAGTCTGGCTGCTCTCCTTCCCCATCCATAATCTTTTCCAGTCTTTCCAAAATGTCCTTAACCCTAGCACCTGAGAGGCAACAAAGCATCTGGGACTGCATAAGATACCGTCCGCTTCTCTAACTACCGAGTCTCCTATTGCTACTGCGTTCCTCACTGAATTGCTAATCGCCCCTCCCCCACTGGTTGAGCCATCTCATGCATTTTGGTTCCATTGTAATCGATTTGATGCTTCTGCACAGAGTCCTCTCACATGAAGCCAGTGCTTTAAACTTGTTGGAGAGGATCATTTTCTCTGCGTATTCCTGCTCCAGCCTATCTCTTCACTTTTCCTGATACATGGATAGTCACCATTCCTTCCTCTTAACACTAGCAGCTCCCTATCTCTAGCAGGATTGACTACCCTCTGAAAAATTCTGAGATCTTGAGCTCGAGTAATTTCAGTTAGAGACACTTCCTGCAGATGTGTTTGTTCGAGTTAACATCTGTTGCTTAAAGCTCCCACATCCTGCAGGAACCACACATCACTGTCCCTTCCTGTGTTGCCATTTTTACTATAAAGGATGGTTAAGTTATAGTTAAGTTTTAAGTTTATGTTCTTTATCCACTTAAATTTCAATTAAATTACACTGCTCCTTCTTACCCCTCTGTTCCTAATTCCCACTCTAGTCACATTGCCATTTTGAAAGTACAGTTGTAGCTGTATCCTGAAGCCATGCTCCCTGCTGGGACTGCTGGATCAGTGAATTTGCCCTCTAATGTACGGTGGCTTTACCTTATCAGGAACACTATTCATTTTATGTCTCCACGTTCTCATCGTAGAAAGAAAGAAGAAAGGTCGTAGGTCAGTGGTGCCCAGTCTGCCACACTCTGGCACAGTGGGCCCAAGGATTTTCAGGGCCTCCGACTATTTGTAGGAATAGTCCTTGGTTTTTACAAATTATATGCTGGCTGCAATCTTACTGAACAAATTCTCCCAGTTCCCCCTCTAGTGTCCAGATGAGTACACTACGTTGAATAGTTTTATTTTCTCGACCTTCTGAATGTGTTTTTTTTCAAATACTTATGCAATGTTCCACATTTACAGACTGTAGCAGCAGACCTTCCACTTTATAGTGCCAAGAGGACAATGCACGGATCAATCATTTCAGTCAGTTGCAGCAGTACTATGATTGTAAGTTTATAAGAGAACTTTAGGAATGAGTGTTGTGAATGTTAAACAGTTATCCCAAAATGTAGCCCATACCAAACTTTGACAAAGACTGAACAAACATGGCTTTTGAATGGCCAGGACACAAATTGTCCTCCACGCTCGCAAGCTGACATGTCCAAAAAGATTCCTTCTGATAGCATCACCGTTTCACACAGCAAATGAAGGACTTACTGAGTTCCACAGGGAATAATTAGCAACAAAACTTAATTTGATTTTTAGATTGGATTTTCGAAAACAAATAATACATGGGCACATCTAGGGCTAAGTAGTTAATGTTCACGGTATTTACCCCTGGAATTTTCTTCTTCAATGTATTGATGCTGATTTTTAATCAATTTTTGAATGCATTCGGTGGACTAGATTGCATGAATGAATTTTGTTAATCTTTTACCGAATGTTGTGCTCTGTGACAATCAGAAAGAATGTTGGAAATCTTGGGGTTGACAAAGGGTTTGATTTTAATATAATTTGATATTTATTTAGGTTAAATTGTCTTCAAAAATAAAGGCAAGAGATAATCTGAGTTAGAAAAGGTTAACTTTCAGGATGCTGAAATTGCAAATATGAAACTAACCAAGAGTTGGCCTTGTGGCTTCGTAGATAAATACACCGTTCAGTGTAGAATTCAGCTGTGCCGACCAGGAAGGTCCCAGCTTCCATCCATGGTCTGTCACGCATTAACTGATCATACAGGGCCGATGGTAGGCCCGCTACAATTGGCCACAGCGTCCATGGATTGGGACAGGAATAATCAGCCAACGGTTTTGCTTGATCCAATGACCCCTCCTGGAAAGTGGATGTGGATGGATGTTGGATGAGGACAGGATCAGGATTGGCTATGGTCCTACCCATCATCAACAAACTTGTTGACACTCACTGCCTCAGGTCGCACATGAAAAGTGACCACTGAGGTGAGATACTGGAGGGCAGCGAGCACACATAGAACCAAACCCTAATGTCTTCAGGGCAGAAAATTAGGGTGAGGAAAATAAACTAAATTTGGGCCAAAAAGAACAATTGGATCCCAAATTTAAGTTTATGAACAAATTTAAGAGATAATGCAATAATTTTTTTACCAATTAAGAATATGTGTGGATTTTTTTTAAGTCAATGGAAATAAAAATCGGGAGAGATGTAAAACGGGCTGCTGATTCGCTATCGCCCGTTTTACAAAGTCAAAATTATCCCCTGTGTACTTTAAAAATATCTTAAATGTTGATATTATTAAAATAGAATTTTTTTTTTAGCTAATGGCTTAATCCATGTTGCATAGTGACAGCTACATCTCCTATTGATGCCATGGCTGTCCAGTGCATAAGGTATGGTTCATACAGTATTACCTTTGATTCAGGGAGATCTGATTGTGAATGATGGAAGTGCCCAGATTGTTCAGAGACACCTGGAATTTGATGGTGGAATTGCATACGGCATCAATAACCTTTTAGAACCTCCACATCTAGGAGCTCGGTGTGACGCACTTACAATGCATCCTGCAAATGTAAGTACCTCTAACAAATAAACCTCATTCTTTTGCTTGAAATTATGTTACTGACAAACAGCTGGATGTTGAATGGGGAGACTGTAGGTTCTTTCTAGATGGATGAGTCAAGATATAATGAAGGGCCCTCCTAACTTGTGATTTTTTTGTATTAAATTAATTTTTTTAAATTAAAAGTATATATTTTTTTAAAAGGTGTCTGAATACCCTAGTATTCTGTGCTCAAGTTGCCAAGCACATCTATAGTGAAATGTCAGACTGTTCATACTACAGTAAATTCTTCAATCCTACACTCCCAGCAGGAGCTTAGCTTGAAGAGAGAGCAGATAGGGTTTAGGACTACTGTATTTAGCAGCAATTCTCTGACCCACACTTCCTCCAAGTGGGACTCCCGCTGGCAGCATGAGACCAATGAATTTACCCTGTAACATCTCTAAACTTTGCATGAATCAATTCTGAAAGAAGGTTCCCTCTATTCCACTGTGTCACTTATATGGAGCAGTTATGTGAGCATTGGTTACATGTTTATTATTTGCTATTTTTCCCTCCTTATCTATAGCCCTTTTTTCCTTTTAAATACTTTATATAGTGTACTGTCTTTACACTGTTTCCTTTTTATGCAGCATATCGCAGCCATCAATGGAAGCCTAGTTGGATCAATGCAACATACTATTATTTACAATTTCTAGTTGAATTCTTTCCATAATTTAATTACACTTTGATGGTTAAATTCGATAACCTCTGAATCCGGGCACAGGGGGTCGCAGTGCGCTATTAACCCGCACCCGGTCGTTGCACGTGAGATACTTGATGCCTGGTTATATTCCGGTGAGCAGCCAGGCCTGACTGCGCTGTTGAATGGCTTCCCCCCAACAGAGGGGTCCGATATCGTGTGAGTGGCTCGCACCTCTTAAAGGCAGCCTGCACCTCTTAAAGGCAGCCTGCAACTCCTAGTTGCAAATCATAAGATACAGGTCCACACGGAGTCTGAACGGAGATCAGACATCGCACATGTAAAACACAGATGCAGGTCCCGTTCCTATACTTACAAACTGTTGAGTTATGTTAAAGTATTGAATAAAGGTTGCGTACTACTAAATCCCACATCCTCCAATCTGCATGCCAGACCTCACCAACCTGTCGATCTGAGTTTGTGCCAGGCCTGCAAGACATTGTGCACCAAGGTTCTCTGTTGATGCAGTAGAGGCTTTGGTGCAAGAGGTGGACCAAAGGAGGGGCATCCTATATCCACAGGTGGGCAAGAAGCCCTCCAGACATATGCTTAAGAGGCAGTGGGAGGCAGTAGCGGACAAAATCAATGCCAGGCACATAGCACCACAAACATGGATGCGGTGCAGGAAGAAATTCAATGCTTTGACACAAGTGGTCAAGTTGAGTGAGGTCAACTGTCAAGTGGCATCTTCTACCAACTGTACCACTAGCCGCATCCACTGCTCCACGCACTCCACCCACCATCACCCACATACCAACAAACTCTTTCAATCAGTACTCAACTCTTCCAGTCAGATGCTTCCTCTCACCCTCACACATTACCACTGTTGCAAGCGGCATACCCACAACTCACAGGTCACACACATTGGCAGCTATTCAAACATGACAGGCACATCAAATATCCTGCAGGACACTCACGACACACATTCCGCTTCCTTGCCAGGAGAAGGTGGTGGATAACAGGATGCAGCAAGTGACAGTGGCAATTAGCCCCTCGAACCCCACCTTGTTTCGCCATTCAGTGAGATCATGTTTGGTCTGTGACCTGACTCCATATACCTGCCTTAGCCCCATATCCCTTAATACCTTTGGTTAACAGAAATCTATCAATCTCAGATTTAAAATTAACAATTGAGCTAGCATCAACTGCTGTTTGCGGAAGAGCGTTCCAAACTTCTACCACCCTTTGCATGTAGAAGCGTTTCCTAACTTCATTCCTGCAAGTCCAGACTTTAATTTTTAGGCTATTTTCCCGTAGTCCTAGTATTCAAATATTGGAGACCTCCAAAAACAGGTACAAATGCATCAGCAGCCAGAAGCAATAATCCAGCAACTAACCTGTAAATCCTGCATGGTCACTTTAAATAGCGCTGGTGGGGGAGTCCTCCAAGCCGTCTATGACCTGTTCAGCTGTGCATGGTTAAGACAGTGCGTAGCTGGAGTGTTGAGTTCCAAAATGATATCTGTCCCTTTAAATCAGTGTTGAACACTGATCTAACACATATGCCCCTTACTTTACATGGTACCGGCATTCGTTATCTGCGCGTGCACAAACGCCTTTACCAAGATGGCGTCTGGTGCATGTCATGCTAGAAGTGTGCGCGCGCATACCGGACACCATTTTGGGACCTTAGGAGGCCGCGTGGCGCCTAAAAAATGGGCGCTGTGGGCCCGAATTTATAGCCCTGTATCGTTAATTGTGGCATGGTTGATAATAATTGCGCTACATACTTCAAAAAGTTTGTTCATTTAAGTAAAGTGATTTACACATTATTTTTTGCAAAGTCTATTTAAGATTGATTTTTCGTGCTGTTCTTGGTACTACAGTGCATTCATGAAACTTTTAAGGATAAATTTTCTTGTTCCTGTGCCTGGCTGTATTGGACCATAGAGGAAATGTAGATGAGAAGGATCACAGGGCTGTAAGGGAGCCCACCAGATTTCCCATCCATTAATTTAAATGGACAGAAAATCAGGTGTGTAATCCTCCCCATCCAAGTTTCCTATATGTGCTGCACCCAAGTCATTCAATATGCCCAAGTACACGAACAAGAAAATCTGCTTCTAAATAGTATATATTTTTTAGGAAAATGAGCATGCTTCTGGCTTACTGTGGACCATTCATGTTTAGGGTGTCTGTGGTAGTTGTTTGATGCCTCCTCCCTGTCCTCCTGGATCAAAACCACAGGTAAGATTTGGCTTGTGTCGAAAGTTTGTCCTAATTTGTTCTAAATCAAGGCCGGGAACTGATTTGTAGTCCTAAAATAGAACTATAATGGAATTAAAAGCCTAGTTACAGAATACTGTTTATAGATAAAAGCAGAGTGTTCTGTAATATATTTATTGCGTTATACAGTGTGTTAAGGGTTCTGATAATTTAATATTGAGAATTGCTTGATTGGCACCCCATCCATCACCCTAAACATTCACTCCCTTCACCACCGGCGCACTGTGGCTGCAGTGTGTACATCTACAGGATGCACTGCAGCAACACGCCAAGGCTTCTTCGACAGTACCTCCCAAACCCGCGACCTCTACCATCTAGAAGGACAAGGGCAGCAACACCACCTGCACGCTCCCCTCCAAGTCACACACCATCCTGACTTGGAAATATGTCACTGTTCCTTCGTTGTCGCTGGGTCAAAATCCTACCTAACAGCACTGTGGGAGAACCTTCACCACATGGACTGTAGTGGTTCAAGAAGGCGGCTCACCGCCACCTTCTCAAGGGCAATTAGGGAGGGGCAATAAATGCTGGCCTTGCCAGCGACGTCCACATCCCATGAACTAATTTAAAAAATTAATAAATTCAGTGAGATCCTTACTTCTGTTTTTTTATTTGAAGGATGGTTCAGAGTACCACAGTTGTAGGTACAATCAAATGAACTGGATGGATAGATATCGATCTCACTTATGGAAACATGTCAGCGATCGGATGCATGTCCTCGCGTATCCCTATTCTGTGATCAGAGGAACATGGGCTCATCCAGGTCAATTCCACGCTTCAAGTGGCTGCAGCAGACAATGTGTTAATCCCCTATGGATTCCCCAGTGTTGTAAAAATCATTACGGCTCTTATTGTCAAGGTAATGCCAGAGATGGCACATACATCAAATTTCCATCACCATTGTATTGTTTCAGATATATATGTTGCTTTTGTCCCTATTTGTCGGAATTTTTTTTATTGCAGTTCAGTACATTTCTCTGCAACCTTCAATAAATCACACTGTCAACCAGCAACAAGCCAGAGCCAAAGAATTAAATCAGTTCAGATTCAGGTTTAAGTAAATTGAAGCTTTGAAAAGGTTGACTCAGAATCTGGTGGATTTGATTGTTTTCTGGTTGGAAGCTTGCTGTGTTTGTGCCGGCAAAGGGCTCAAATGTATGGAAAAAAGGTGGCATGGGCAGTATTCTTTGGTCCCATGGGCTGTTTTGGTGATCCAGAAACATTATTATTAAGGGCTGAGCACTTCGCCTCAGTATCACGCTGACTGTTCTATGTGCTGTACAATGTCACTTCCAATTTTTAAACAGAGTAAGATTTTGCAATGTTAGATGATGAATTCCATTTACCTGTTACAGGTGATTATGTACTTTTGAGTTGAGGAAGGAAGTAGCACCAATCATTGTTGACCCAATGCTTCTATAGGCCAGTAATACAGGATATGGGGATATGATTTGAAAACTATTTTTGTTTTAGGCTGTGATTCTACTGCACTACCAGTCTGAAAAAAATAACTGCAGAGTGTGAAGTACGACTGGCAGGTCCCAAATTACACTCACTACAAGTTATGCTTTGCACTCTGCCCACCAGGAGAAAGCTCTGCGTGTGCTCGCTGACACATACGTGCAAAGCTTCAATGAGCTGCCTGCGCACTTCACACTGTACTAAGGTTATATTTCAACAGTTCTATAAGGCCAAACAATATGAGACAGAATGATTCAGGGGCCTCAGCCCTTTTGTTTTAGGGCATTCTGGAATCAATTTGGACTTGACCACAGATTTAAGAAAGCATTTTGTATCAATCGTCTGATGGAGGACTGTAGCTGATAGTTAGGTACAGGTAGTTTTTAAAATGTTGCATTTTAACCCGCGGAATAAATTCCTTCACTAGCACTCCTTCCCCTTTTCCAAAATGCTTTTTCATCTCTGTTTTGAAAATCACCTCGAAGCGGGCACTCAGGTTAAGTTATGTGTCCTGTTATGGTCAAAGATCCATATTAGTTTTATTGCTGGTGACGGAGCCAGTAAAAATATTTAAGGCTGTGGGGGTGAAATTAGTCTTTGCTGGTAGCACAAAACGGGCTTGTAGCAAATCAACAGCCCATTTTACACCAGGCCTGATTTTCTTGTCATTGACTTCAGCGGAAGAGAAAATCGAGCGTAATATAAAACAGGCTGCTGATTCTCTCTGAGTCCGTTTCATGCTACTGGCGAAGACTAATTTCACCCTCTGTGATTCAATGGTAGTTTAAAGATGTAAATATATTTTGATTGAAACTTAGAATTCTATTTCCTATTATAATACAGATACTGCAAATGGTAATCAAGAACACTTCCACTTTTATTGCCAGTGCCATCAATGGCTGGTGGGTTGGGAAAATGCAACAGGTCTGCTGTCCCAGCCCAAATGGAACATTCTCCTATTGCTCCACTTCATGGCTCCCTATAGCCTCTTCTCTAATATAGAAGATTTACTTTGTGACTTTATTGTTTCAGTGTGTCCTGGAGGAGTACAGTCCCCTTGTAGTTCTCATGGAACTTGTAATGATAGAAGACTTGGAAATGGAACATGCCAGTGTTCAGTGGGGTTCAGTGGAACGGCCTGTGAACTGTGTGAATCAGGCCGATATGGACCAGACTGCAAAAGTATGTATTGCAACCAGCTTGATGTCCTCTGACCTGTGCAAGATAAGTTGGTAGCTTCTTTGTATCTCACAACTGATGATTTAGCCTACAGTCCTAAATGCCTAACCTGGTTTGCCACTGCGTTTCTTAAATTATTTTTGTACCTTGTTGAAGCTAACTTTCTTTGAAACCTGTTCATTCAAATATACAGAATCCAGGCAGCTTGCTAGAACAGCACATTGCACTGTCAATGCACAGATTCATGTAGATCATTCACCTCATAGCAATACCTCAGCTTCTGTGCAAGAGTTGCCAAGTGATAATGGTACATTTGGGAGCAAAGAATTTACTTACTATCTTGATGGTGAATGTGGCTGATCTTTGATGTTACAATATACAAATTTGGTTTCACTTGGGTTTAGTCCTGTGGGGGGAATTATCGGCACTTTCAAACTTTACTTTTTTAAATTACAGAATGTAATTGCACAGAATATGGAAGCTGTGATGAAGGAATTTCTGGTGAAGGGACCTGTTTCTGCAGAGAAGGTTGGACAGGAAGATACTGTGAAACAAGATTTGGCAAGTAATTTTACATATTTAATTTTGAAATTAATATTGGGCTCACTAATTAGTGTTATCTCACAGCGTATTGTCATTGTGACTTAGGTTTCTAGATACCTGTAATATTATGTGCTGGTACAAAGCCATTTTTTAAATGCATATGGTTTAATAACTTATCAAAACAAAAGGCAGAAGTTGTTTAATAGTTATAATAATTGACAAATGAAATTAAAATTCAATTGCTGAAATTAAACCAATTTATAAGAAAAATTAGTATGATAGAAGAACTGTAAAATTCTCTTGATGTGAATTATATTGCAGCAATTTGAAAGAACTTATTTTATAAAGTAAGATTACCAAATAAAGGGTATAGTTTTCACTGTTCACTAATGCTAGCAGTCAAGTCAATTTGAGTCCCACTTTATACTTACACCAATGTTTTTGTTAACGTTAGTGAACAGAGGAATGAATATATCTAAGTACTAAAAATAATGTGGGATGAAAATGTTGAAAATTTGAAACTACAACAGGAAATGCCAGTATTGCACAGCAGCATCTGGTAGATAAAAATAGGTCAGTGTTTCAGGTGTGACCCTTCTTATACGTGAAACACTAAGTCTTTCTCTGGCAGATGTTGATCAACCTCCAATGCATCAGGGTGTGATCTTCATAAAGAAAAATATACACGTACATTTAATAGCTCGTGAATTTATGTTTCTTAGATTCTTAGCACAGTGTCATTAAAATGAAATATTATTCTAAGATTGTCTTTCTGGCAGTAATGTCAGAGTATACTTTAGAAGTTCATACAAAACACAAATTTGCAACAATTATAGCGCTCAGTAAATACACTAAGTGCTGCAGTTGTCTTTGTTCTAGGCTAGCCTGAGCTGCATAAAATCAAATAGAGGCAAACGATCTTATGAAGAAATTAAATTAAATTGACTTAAAATCTATTTATAAAGTAAAAAAGAAGCATAAGCCTCTGATTTTGTCACATGGATTACAGCACAGAAAGCATCATATTGGATAGAAATTTACCCCACTGAATGGGAGATTACAGCTGTTGGCTTTTTCATGATTGATGGATTTTGCATACTATGGAACTTATGATGCTATAACATTGACAGGATTTTTTCTGCTTTTTTAAAAAATAGTTGTAAAGCCTACATGTTCCCCAAAGTGTGATAGCAATGCTGTTTGCAGAACTGACAACATCTGTGAGTGTAATCCGTATTATGAAGGTGATGGAAGAAAATGCACAGGCAAGGACAAGTACCTCAATTAAACTTGACCCAAAAAATGGTAAAATCTGACTGGCTGTCTAGAACCTTCACACTGTTTTATATTCAATTCAGATTCCTAAGCCCTGGAATTAAGTTTTGTGATGCTAGTGAATGAACGCTGAAATTCCTCTCCTCATTATTGTACTGGAGGTATTAACCCATTAATTTAAATAGGTGAATGGCCTTGCTAAAATAGCAGAGAGAGGAATTTCAGATGAAATCTCAATGTATTAAGTGTTCATAAACTGACATCACACAGTGTAATTTCAGGGCCTTCGGTGTTGGATGCCACTTAGAAGTTTAACACCATAGCAGTTTACAGCACAGAAGAAAGCTGCCCAGGTCATCGTGACTATGCTGACTCTTTGCTAGAGCAATCGCAAACTAATTCCAAAGCCTTGTATCTTTCCCTGCTTTGAATGTTCATCCACTTTTCCCTTAAGAAATGCAATGGTGTCTACCTCAACTGCTAACTGCAGCAAAGCATTCCTGTGTCCTCACTTTCTTAGGGACAATTTTAAATTGATGACCCCTCTTGCTGGAACTGGTAATTGTTCAACAATAGAATTATACAATTTATAGCACAGAAGGAGGCCATTCAGCCCATCATGTCTGTGCTGGTGCTGGTTCTTCCACGGGAACAATTTACTCTAATCCCATTTCCCTGTCCTTTTGATTTCAGTGGAGAAATGGCCAAATTCAAATTCAGCAGCATCTTTTATTTTTTTAAATTCTGCGGCCAACCCACGCTGTGGAAAAATGAGCCAGTATCAGTAGTTCAGGCAACCGGCGGTGGGATGTACTGTCCTGTTGCAGTTCCACGAGTGGAGCGGAGCCACGGGAAATTTGGCCTGGATATATCCAAGATAAAGGCTTTTCAAAATACAATGGGGATAATTTTCAACTTTCCGCTGGGGAGTAAACCTGACATTGCAGATTGGACACCCGTTTTAGAAACCGCCTGACTTTCTTTCCAATAGCAAGGAAAATCGGGCGGTTTCTAAAACAGGCACCCAAGGCAGGCCTCAGAGACGGGTTATCGGAGAACATAAAAACAGATCCTGGACCAGGTTTGGGCTGTTTAACACTGTTAAAGTCTGATTAAGAATGATTAGAAGCAAATGTTTTATAGAATAACGGAAATTTAAATTCATGCTATAATAAAGTTTCATTTAGCTATTAAATTGTTCTTGTTGATCTTGCATGGAATTACTGTGAGTAAAACATATTCTTTGATGTAACTTTATTTATAGTGGTTAACCGTTGCAAGCACAATAATGGAGGTTGCCATCAACATGCTGCCTGCATTCAAAACAGGATTAACATTACCTGCACCTGTCAACCAGAGTATAAGGGAGACGGCTATGTCTGCAGCCCCATAGATAGGTGTGCCAATGGCAGGAATGGTGGATGCAGTGAGCATGCAATATGCATCAACATTGGACCAGTAAGTGCAAATGACGAGCACATTAGGACTGGTTAAAATTGACTTGTTTCCTGAACTGAAATGCATGGTTAGAATTATGAGGGGCAATTTTTAACTAACTGCTGCAGCATAGAGCTGGAGTTGAGGTCAGTTATAGAAACCACCCGATTTCAATGGAAAGGGAAATCGGGCAGTTTCTATAATGGGTGTCTGACCTGTAACACCAGTCACAGAGTTCTTGTAGCCTAATGCATACTTCAGCATCTTTTTCAGCAAGTGATGGTTAACTTTGCATTTGAGCATATGGACAAGATCAAGGTTCCAGGGAATAACACTCTTGGAGAGAGTTCCACAGGTAAGAGATGTTGGTGTTCTTTCACAAGAAGAGACGCAGGTAAAACCTGCATCCCACTCTGACAATTCCAGAATCTGAAAAAGGATGTGAGAATATGGCAGAATGAAGGCGGGGATAGATGAAGAAACTATAACACACTGTGGACAATCCAGGAAAAAATAAGAGAAGCAGAGAGAGTCCAATTGTACCAGCACAATTAAGCATGTTGATATGCACATTTTACACACCCAAGTTGGAGTTCTGTCTAAATTGGTTTTGCTGCGTTTGTTCAAAATGCTTTGAATGTGCTGTGCTTTCTATATGAGACAATGTTGGTAAAAGGAAAATATTCAGACTAGTCTTTGAAAAAGGATCTTATTTTCACATACAAACTGCTAACAGTCAGCCATCCGCCACCCAAATGGATGTCATACATTTGGAGTCAAAGTGAACAATTTCGAGGCCACAGATTGACGGACATTCCACACCATGAAAATACAGTTATTATTGACATATCTTGGATGGTGTTTGAGGGAGTAATGAAGAATCTTGCAGTCCTACCTACCCAGACTCTCATTTGAAGGAGAACTGTGTGGTGCCGAAGAGACGTTTTGAAAGCAGTGAATGAAACACCATTTTGGCAAAAGATATTTCAATAGAGTTAGAAAATAAAAGTCTAAAAAGGAATGAATCCAAAATAAACTGCTTTGCAAAATTGCATGGAGGGTCTTGTAATTAGGTGGTGTAATATTAATGGACAAATGCATCATGTGTTTGTCTGAAATTCCTCTCTCATCTTCCTCAAGGGGATGCTTATCTGTAATTTCAGGGTCAAGGATTTTTTATTTTACAGAAATAATTTTGTATTTGCTGCAATATCCAAGATCTATTAAATTTGCTGGGAGCTTTTCCAGTTTATTTGTGTTATGCAATGAATTTGTGCTCTTAAAAGATATGCGACACATTTTGAAATAATTTTGTGACAACCACTGCAATGTCCATAATTTGTAGTTTCTTAAAAAATCTTTGAGTTTTTGCATATTTAATGAGTAGTTTAGGAAATAGTTATGAATTTAGTTATGAAATTTCTGTTACAGAACAAACGGAGGTGCGAATGCAAAGAAGGATTTCGAGGTGATGGTATCCAGTGTCTGGTAAATGCCAAACCTCCCGTTGATCGCTGCCTTGAAATGATTGACCTTTGTCATCCTAATGCCTTTTGCATTGATCTCCACTTCCAAGGTGAGAATTTATTTTTCTACCTTGCATCATTTTATTTAATGTATTGTCTTTAGTCTGCTATTTTGAAGAAGGTTACATAAAACATTATTTGGATACTGTATGATAACTACAGTGCTTTTGTTTGCATCAACCCAGGCAGCATTTTTAAGTCATTTTTTTAATAATCGCTACGTGAAACAAGAGCACACACCTGCACAAGTCTGTAAACCAATATAACATTGTCAACATTCAGCAATTCAGCTGGTGGTGCAGAAGGACTGTTCTTGCACAACCATTCAAAATTGGAAAGTCTCTGTCCTCAGCTGAGGCAGTAGTAGGTGAAGTACAATTTTTTTAAATGGTGAGAAACTATTAAATGTTATTAAATGTTGGTGTTCAGAGAGATTTGGGTGTCCTCGTACAAGAAACACAAAAAGTTAGCATGCAGGTACAGCAAACAATTAGGAAGGCAAATGGCATGTTGGCCTTTATTGCAAGGGGGTTGGAGTACAAGAGTAAGCAAGTCTTACTACAATTGTACAGGGCTTTGGTAAGACCACACCTGGAGTACTGTGTACAGTTTGGGTCTCCTTATCTAAGGAAGGATATACTTGCCTTTGAGGTGGTGCAACGAAGGTTCGCTACATTGATTCCTGGGCTGAGAGGGTTGTCCTATGAGGAAAGATTGAGTAGATTGGGCCTATACTGTCTGGAGTTTAGAAGAATGAGAGGTGACCTCATTGAAACATATACAATTCTTAGAGGGCTTGACAGGGTAGATGTTGAGAGGTTGTTTCTCCTGGCTGGAGAGTCTAGAACTAAGGGGCATAGTCGCAGGATAAGGGGTTGGCCATTTAAAATTGAGATGAGGAGGAATTTCTTCACTCAGAGGATTGTGAATCTTTGGAATTCTCTACCCCAGAGGTTATGGGGATCGGGCGGGAAAGTGGAGTTGAAGTCGAAAATCAGCCATGATCTTATTGAATGGCGGAGCAGGTTTGAGGAGCCGTATGGCCTACTCCTGCTCCTATTTCTTCTGTTCTTAATTCGTCTCACTGTCCCATCCTACGGAAAGGAATAAAATCAACAAAGAATCCCCCCTCCCGGTTACTGTTTAGTGATCCATGCTCAAAGTGCATGTGCATGGCTATCAGGTCAGGTCAGAATTGGGCTTGGCTATGATGCCCCACTAGGATTCGATAGCCGGCTGACAATCCAAGCTGTGGCTAGGCTCACTAGTGAAGAAAAGACACTTGAGTGAGCTGCCAGAAAACCGCTGGGACACACAGAACTGGCCCAAGATAATGCAGGGTTGTAGCCAACATTTTCTCGTGTTTACAATCTTAGTTGACCTGATTGTACAACAGCTGGGATACACTTCCATTGGAGGTTTCATGGGAATGACACATAATTCAGCAATGAAAATCATAGCATGGTCATTTTGTGAATAACCACCAGACATTTAGATCCATGTACGTAGCGATGTTGTTCATTTTTCCAGATAAAACAGCTGGAGTATTCCATTTGCAGTCAGCCAGTGGGAAGTACAAGTTTACCTTTGAAGTTGCAGCTGCTGCCTGCAATGCTGAGGGAGCTACGCTGGCAAGTTTTGATCAACTTGCTACTGCCCAGCAGGTAAATGTCTATACAAACAAGGTATTTAGCAGAGGTCAATTTTATGTGCGCATGTGTGTGCCTTAAATGGTATTTTATTCAGTGGCGCAGAGAGTTGTTTGGTGCCCCCAGGTAAATGTGCTCGATCACATCTGCATGTATACGTCCACTGGAATTTCACCAGGCTGGCAGGGAGGAAGTGACCCAGTAAAAATGAAAGCAGCACTGACCCCACCATCTTTTTGCTGTTGGTGGTGTCCCACTATCTTCATGTGTCATTCTCCTTTTATTTTTCCCTCAGATTTTCTCCCCTTGTTCCTCCTCTTCCAAAGATGATGACTAATGCTGACATGATTCCATGGGTGGCCAGTAGCCCTTTAGGTCCTTTATGTGTGAGACTGGACAGTGAATGGCAGCAGGTTATTTATTCATGAGGGGCATCACAGTTGAGCCTGATCCAGTCTTCAGATTTGCGCAGTTCCATCAGGTGCCCCTATCTGGAGCAGAACCTGTTCAGCAAAGATCGAACTGGCTGGGGCTCTTTTATGTAGAAAAGAGAAGTGAGGGTTCTATAGGGTAGACATGGAGAAGATGTTTCCACTTGTGGGGGGTCCAAAACTAGGGGCCATAAATATAAGATAGTCACTAATAAATCCAATAAGGAGTTTGGCAGAAACTCCTTTACTCAGGGTGGTGAGAATGTGGAACTCACTACCACATGGAATGGTTGAGGTGAATAGCATAGATGCCTTTAAGGGGAAGCTAGATAAGCACATGAGTGAGAAAGGAATAGAAGGATATGTCGATAGGTTTAGATGAAGTAATGTGGGGGGAGGCTCGTGTGGAGCATAACCACCGGCATAGACCTGTTGGGCCGAATGGCCTGTTTCTGTGCTGTAAATTCTATATAATTCTGTGTAACCCTGGCTGATCTTTCCACTTCCTGGGCTGATGATGCTGAGGGTGTCACAAGTGAAGTTAAAATCAATGTTCCCATTAATGTTAATACGATGCTAAAACATAATCGATATCCCACATCCTTTCCAGGACCACATTCACTGCTATTAGCACAGTGAATATTAAATGATTATTTGATGGCAATTTTATATTTTACAAAATATAATAAAGTTAACATATACTAAATATAAAATTTATCTAGAATTAACTGTGGCCTGGTAATAAAGCTGAGGTATCCATTCATCACTATGTAACTGGGTGACAGAATATTGGTTCCCCGTAACTAAATGGGCTTTTCATGAGCTATTGATTGACTGTTTGCTTGATTCATCCTGCACAGTTTGGTTACCACCTCTGTATAGTTGGATGGATGGCTGATATGAAGGCAGGGTATCCCACAACCCACTCCAACCCTAACTGTGGCTCCAGCAAGATTGGTATCATTGATTACGGAGTGCGAACAAATCTCAGTGAGCTTTGGGATGCTTACTGCTTTAGAGACCGAGGTAAGCGAGGAATTAAATTCATTGCTTAGCTAAGTTTACGTTTTTTTCTAAGTAGAACACCTAAATCAGTATTTGATTTGCATACTATTTATGGTACACTAATTAGTTAGTGTTTTTCTGTCACAATTGCTTTATAGATATTCAGTGTGTGTGTGAGGAAGACTTTGTGGGTGATGGCTATTCCTGCAATGGAAACCTTGTGGAAGTGCTCTCCAGTTACTCCAGTTTTTCAGTCTTTTATTCAGTAAGTATTGTTTCTACATAACTTTATTTGCAGTGCTTTTTACAAGTGTGGTCTACAGTGCATATGATTGTTGCTGTTTCTTGTTAGCAATTGTTGGATTATGCCAATGCAACTGAAGAAGGAATGGAATTCCTAGAATTCCTGTCAGATGGGACTACCAATGAAACCTTGTTCGTTCCGTTAGACTCTAGTTTTGGAGAAAATGAGGTAAGAAATTTTGCATTTGCTGAACATTTCTTGCTCCTGCACAAAACAAACCAAATATACAATTGTCAAGGACAGAAGTGACATGGAATTTTATTTACAATTGATGATGCTGGTTAAAGAATTCAATCAAATATCTATACGGTTGTGAAGAGGTATTCTTCAATGAGGATTAATGCTTGCAGTTGCTAATCTGTCTGCTGTGACTGGTCCTTTACGTAGTTATACAATTTTATTAGGGAGTTTGTGAGAAAACAATCTGCACTAATATAGAAATAGAACATAAATAATGGGTGGAAGAACGAGGATCAATTGAGTGCGACTAACTGATGCCAGGCAGACGTGTGCAAAGACTAATTGCAGATTTGTTCTGAGGCTACCTCTCTAGGCCAGTGAAGCTTGGTTTTGAATCCATAAAATATCTTAAAGCAACTATTGTGCAAACCTGAGGCACTGTGCGGTAGAGACAATACGCTTGGAAGGTTAAGAATCATATGGAAACCTGCACTGTTAATCATGGTAAAATCAAAAGTCATTCCCGTGTAATGGGGTTTCTTTTTTAAAAAAAGAAATCATGATTTGCCAGCTGAAGGAGTTTATGCAGCGAGTAGCTCATCCATACAGACCAGAAAGATGCAAGGTTTGATCAATTGTTTTGCTACATTAGGCAGTGCAATGATAGGGTTGCTACAGGAGGGTAAAATCAACCAGGATTTTTACTCTTATCTAACATCTCCCATTTGCACTATACACGTGAATGTCAGATGAGGACAGGATTAATCTCAGTTGTGATATTTTCCACGGTCAAATAGCTTGCCAACACTCACTTTCAAGGCTCACATATAAATAATAGTCACTTGAGCAAAGTATCGGATGGCACCTGGCACCTATGGAACTTTACTCCAATACGAAGACAATGCTTTCAGGAGAGGAAGGCAAGGTACCAGGAGGAAGCTGCCACCCATAGAACTGAACATCAGCAATGAGTCAATGGCCCTGATATTACCAGGTAGGTGGGTTGGCAGCAGGGGGGGGGCGCCTGGGCACGTGGGTAACCTGCCCAGTCAAATTGGTACATTCCCCACACGATCATGGGTAAATTGAAGCCACTTACCTTGGCTTCTGGGTTTCCCGTTGGAAACCTGTGCAGTGGGCGGACTGCGCATCCGCATCACAGGCTGTCAGCTGGAGGAGCCCTATTTAAAGGGGCAGTCCTCCAATGCTGCTCCTGCAGCAAACAGCCAAAATTACAGCATGGAGCAGTCCAGGGGAAAGGCTGCGCCCAGGTTTAATGTTGCCTCACTCCAGGTGTTATTGGGTGGGGTGAGGAGGAGGAGAGAGATCTTCTACCCGGCGGACGGGAGGAAGTGGCCTGCTTCTGCCACCAAGAAGGCCTGGCTCGAGGTAGCAGAAGAGGTCAGCAGCACCAGCAACATATCCCGCACCTGGATACAGTGCAGGAAGCGCTTCAATTACCTAACTAGGTCAGCCAAAGTGAGCACACTTATTCATTCTCCTACACTCTGTCTTCCACATCACCGCCCCCACCCCCCAACTCCTTCTGCACTGCCAACACTACTCTATCACATCACTCCTCACACCCACTCAAACCTCATCCTCAACTTACTTGCACTTACTCACCTCCCCAGTACTCATCCCACCAATACCACTTAACCCAATCCTCATACAATGTTATGGCTCTGTCTCATACTCACCCTCTGATGCATCTCTTTCACGGTCACCATCACCCAACCTGCCACTACCTCTGCTGCAGCCACAGGAGATGCATCACGTATGAGTAGTAGGAAGCGTAAGGCAAAGGTTTCGTGAACACAAAGGGGATGCACAAGGGTGTTTGACGGTTTGTCATGTTTTTTATTTATATTTGATTTTGGTTCAACTCACATTAAATATTATATTGTCACCACTACTGCCATGTCTTGGCCATTCTTGACTGGCTTGTGCAATAAATCCCTCTCATGAGGTTCTCCATGAACACCCACACTTGATGCCACCCATTGGGTCACCCTACAATGGGTGTATGTGTAGTTGCACGACTATTTTGTACAGGTGCCTGTGGCGCAGCACTGTGTTGTGGAGCTCCACATGGCGGAGGTGGACGGCATGCCTGGCGAGGCTGGTGATGTTGCTCGTCCTCGGATGAAGTGATGAATGCAGCCATGGCGCCCCCCCCATCCTGACGGTGTGATTTTGAGGGGGTCCGCAAAGTAGGTAAATGTGTTTGCACAGCAGAGTTTGGGGTATAAATTAATAATTTTGAGTGGAAAGACAAAGGTATTGCAGCCAAAACTTCATCTGAAGTGACAGAATGCCCTGCTGCAATAAATGAGGTATTCCCCCCAACTGTCAAAAAATCCTTTGCATCTCCCACTGGCTGCTGACTGAAACACGTCTGCTCCAACAGGGAGTGTTTCCCACAGCATGGGAAACATGCTGAGGATCCATTAAAATTGCACCCCTGCCAAAATCTCCAGTCAATGAGGTCTGTCAAGTACCTCAACTAGGTAAGTAAGTATTTAAATTGTCATCCCGCCGGCTTTAATTGCCGGTGGGAGTCCCGCATGCGGGAGCTGCGCGCCCCCACACTCCCACCCCCCGCTCTGTGATATCACTAGCTACTGTTGGAGAAGCCTCTGGCTTGGTGACGTCACCCACAGAGAGCTGTGACCTCGTGGAGTGCAGTCAGGAGGAGGCTGAAGAGTCGGGAATCGAGGAGTCTCGGCATTTGGGGAGTCCCGGCATTCGGGGGTGGGGGGGGGGTTCTGAAATGGGAGGGTCTCTGAAATGGGGAAGGGTTCCTTGGTTTTTTCTCTTTCCCACCCTCGTTTTTTCTTCTTTCCCACCCTCGGTTTCCCTCTTCCCCTGTTCACGGGTGGCCTCCTGGTTATCGGAGCTTGTCACACAACATGTGAATTTCCTTTCACGGTTTCACCATTTTTATCTGCTGGCCTAGTTCTGAAAGGCTTCTTTGCTGGGTCATTAGGAACAAGTAGAGTTCTCAATCCTCCTGGAATAACCGGGAGTTTCCCGGAATCGGGGGCTTCTCCCCCATGTGTTGCCTCCAGAAGCATGATCGGCTGTTTAAATTTCACACCAGCAACACCAGAAACCACGAGCAAAAATAGTCAACTACAAAGGACACAACTGTTACAAGATAAATGCAATAACATTTGTAGATCAGATGTCACATGATCAAATCTCCAGGAATGTTTCCAACCAGAGTTGACAATCCCAGGAATATGGTGTCACAAAAAAAAACACGTGATGCGATTCGTTTTACATAGTTATCATGCACTACTTTAGAAGAGATTTAGCTGAACAGAGCATTGTATAAAATACTCCACTTTGTATAAAGTTATGCTTGGAAAGCTTTGTTTTCAATATGGATGAAACTCATGTCGTGAGGAAACCATCAAGTTATTTTCATTGTACCTGAAATTTGCCTTCAATCTGCTGGTAATATCACTTTGAACCTAAAGCAATAATACTCCATTTTACATCATTGAAATTAAATACAACAATGCCTATTTAAAAAAAGAAAGGGCAAATGGAGTTGCATTTAAGAACATAAGAACATAAGAAATAGGAGCAGGAGTAGGCCAATCGGCCCCTCGAGCCTGCTCCGCCATTTAATAGGATCATGGCTGATCTGATCCTAACCTCAAATCTAAATTCATGTCCAATTTCCTGCCCGCTCCCCGTAACCCCTAATTCCCTTCACTTCTAGGAAACTGTCTATTTCTGCTTTGAATTTATTCAATGATGTAGCTTCCACAGCTTCCTGGGGCAGCAAATTCCACAGACCTACCACCCTCTGAGTGAAGAAGTTTCCCCTCATCTCAGTTTTGAAGGAGCAGCCCCTTATTCTAAGATTATGCCCCCTAGTTCTAGTTTCACCCAACCTTGGGAACATCCTCACCGCATCCACCCGATCAAGCCCCTTCACAATCTTATATGTTTCAATAAGATCGCTTCTCATTCTTCTGAACTCCAATGAGTAGAGTCCCAATCTACTCAACCTCTCCTCATATGTCCGCCCCCTCATCCCCGGGATTAACCGAGTGAACCTTCTTTGTACTGCCTCGAGAGCAAGTATGTCTTTTCTTAAGTATGGAGACCAAAACTGTATGCAGTATTCCAGGTGCGGTCTCACCAATACCTTATATAACCTTTAAAATGCGTATCTTCGTGAATGGAGCCCTAAGGATTTTTGTGTAGGGTTAGTACCATCCACCATGCTTCAGAATCTCGGCATTCCTGTGAGGGCATCTCTATAGAGTGTTTTAAAACCTGTTAAGAATAAAATAGGTAGGTGAACAAAAATAATATTTTAAGGTCCAAGACTCACTTTTCATTATTTCCCCTTAAGCTGTTTTTTCCAGTAATGTTAAAGGTTGCAGGCTACTTTGAAAACCCTATGTAACTTAGACATTAGGGTAAATTTTCCACTTATATGTTCCAGGTGCAGAGCCTCGCCTGCCAGGACCACATAACAGGAAATCATAGAATCATACAGCACGGAAGGGGGCCATTCAGCCCGTCGTGCCTGTGCCGGCTCTTTGAAAGAGCTCTTCGCCAGAGCTATCCAATTAGTCCCACACCCCTAAGTTCAACCCATGATTTGCCATCCATTAATTTTATTGGATAGAAAAGCATGGGCTATGTACACACAACTTCCCAATATGTGGTTCCAGCAGGCAAGGCTCTGCACTGGGAGCACACAAGCAGAAATTTTATCGTATTGTGCATTCAAAGACTATGTGAATAATTTCTCCAATACTATTATAAAGATTAGCATTGACAGAACATTCAGCCCAACAATACTGTGCTGGCTCTTTGCCACAGCAATCCAAAACTAATCGCACTGTCCTGCTCTCTCCTCATGGCTCTGTATCTTCCTCTGCATTCAATATTTGACCATTTTTCCCTTAAAAGTTGCAATGGTCTCTGCTCTCCGTGCTGCAACAATTCTCTGTGCAAAGAAATGTCTCCAAACTTATCTCCTCATTCTCTTAGTGATAATCTTAACTTGATGCTCCTTGGCACTGACTCCCCAACTCTTTCCTTATTCACAATTTCAAAAACCTAATAAATTTCCTCTTTGCCTTCTCTGTTTCAATGCAAATAGTATTTCAAGTCTTTCCTCATAACAATAATTTCTAATGTCTGGTTAATTATGCTGTATACTTCCGGTGTCTTTAAATTATCTTTCTATATGCACATATCTCTCAGAAACATTTCAAAGCATTCCAATTACAATGAATTATTGTGAGTGACCTGTTGTGTAGACAAACATAGAGTCATGTTGCACACAGTAAGATCCCTCAAACAGCAATGCAATGAATGACCTATTAATCTGTTTCTGGGTGGTGGTTGAGAGAGCGTTGTTAATAAGACCATCAGGAACACTCTCTGCTTTTCTTCAAGTAGCGCTATGATATCTTTAACATCCACTTGTACTGGCAGACAGTGCCTTAACTTAATGTCTCATCTGAAGGACAGCACCTCCAGCAATGCAGCACTCCCTCAGTACTGCATTGGAGTGGCAGGCGAGGCGATGGGCTAAGTCTGAGTAGGGCTTAAACCCACAACCTTCTGACTCAAAGAGTGTTACCAACTGGGTCAGGCTGACAATTGTAGCTTATTGCAATTGCAGAATCTTGGTGTGAGATTTACTCTAAACAATTTCTTCTTGTCTCTAGACCTTACCATGGAGGGATCTCGAAAACCACATCTCCAAGAACAATAGTTTCATTTACTATGATGAGTTGACTGATCATACACTCATTTCATCCAGACTAGGATATGATCTTCTTATTGTTGAAACTGCATCTGCAAATCACACTCTTCTCAATGTAAGTGATATACCAAGCTTTTCTATTGAAAGACAAAGCTCAGTGCCCATTTTAAAGCACCATACACCTTTCTAGTTCTAGCAGTAACACATTTAGAAGAAACATTGCCATGTCCTTTTTATTGCTACATGGTAGATTTTCAGAATGTTGACAATGTAGAGCAAGGTACAGTTACAAAAAAGTGCTAACACTGATTGTGATAATCAATGATTGTTAGTCCTGCAAATGGGCTTCCTGGAAGGTAGTTTTCTTTTAATTGGTCTCCACCTGGAGTGCACTCCTTTACTAGTTTTACACTGTTCACGTGTGTATAAAAGAAAACTCAGTGAGAATTTCAATAATTTATTCACACCTGAATCCTTTACATCCTGGAAATCTGAAATAAAAATAGAAAATGCTGGAAATATACAGCAGGTCAGTCAGCATCTGTAAAGAGAAAAAACAGGTGTCAGGTTTTGGGTGTAAAACCCTTTCTCAGAACTAAAAACTGAAAGATAATGTAGCCTCTTTGTAGGATGGAAGAGAGAGAAAAAGAAAGAGGGGGAGGGGAAGATAACAAGATACTCCCATCAGAGAGGAAGCTAGTGGTTAAATAACCTGCAAATTACATAATGGAAAGGAGGAACCTGTTAGATGGTATCTAAAAGATCACCTAGCAAAGGAATGAAAAAAAATTAGGAAAAAGAAACATACATGCAGCTGGGATAGTGAAAAGCTGGGAAAAGTCCAGGCCAGGAAAAAGATGCAGGAGGTCTGAAATGAAAACAGGAAATCCTGGAAATAGACAGTAAGTCTGCCAGTCCCGAAAACACAAAAGGGCAAAACTTCAAACACAGAACCATCTCCCGGATGTGTCCCCCACACACCCAAAGAGTTAACCTACCTGGACACTGACAGACCCAACCCACATCCCAGCACCTAGTAATATATTTGTAACTGGAACTCTGGCTAGTAACTGCGCTGTTTTACTACATTTTGTTGAAGAGCATTCTGCTTATTCTTCATACCACTGTTTTCTTCCTTAATTGACCATATTGCCCAGTGGCAATTTTCCAGATTTTTTCCTTGACTGAATGCTTTATAGTGGGCAGATTTCCCAATAAAACAGTTCCTTGTAGGTTACAGTATTCAAAATATAATGCTTTAATTACAAGGTTATTTTACAACCCGCTACTCTGGATCGCATGCCCTACCTGGCATCATTTTTACTGAGAGGGCTTTCCACAATCAAGTGAGAAAGGAACCAGAAAAAAGGCAAAATGGCACAGTTCCCTAGTGAGTAACATTACCACTGGATTTCTCCATATTCCAGCCACACAGCTCAGAACATAGGGCAGATTCTGTGATCCTGTGCCCGCAGCAATGAGCCTCACTCACAGGAAATGCATTGCAGGTGATTTTTGAACTAATTTTAATGGACAAAAAAATCACAGCTGTTTACTTGCAATTTCCTGCCATGTGCTTATAATGAGTGTAGTTACCAGCTGGGAGGACTAAATCTCAAAATGGGCACTGAGGTGTTTTAGATAGGGTTTAATTCAAAAATTTCCCTCACTTCACTTTTGACATAATTTATGTATGTAAATTAGTAACACATTTGAAGAGATATTTGGCTGGAAATTTGCCCGCATATTACATTACATATCCGGTGGGATTAATGAATTTCAAACAAATTATGTTGTAAATTGAATAGTAAAGATCATGTCAGCTGAAAATCTTAGTTACATTTGGTAATGAATAGGACTTTAGTAACAAACAATGTAACCATTATTTAGAGGCTGCTTTTCTTCAGTTTAGGTGGTGATTTATTACAGTTAGGCTCTGAGATGAAGAACATACAAAAAAACCCAAAAAAGAACAGGAAAAGACCAGCTGGTCTATCAAGCGCATCCTGGATGTCCTGGAATGACATAACTTCTGCACACCATCACCCCCCAACCCCCCCATGCTGCACCCCCACTCCCCCAGGAGACTAAGTTGCCTGGGTGACAACCCCCAATGACCCCAAAAAGTCTATGCTTTTCTATACTACAAAGCCCCAGCTCTCTTATCCTATACTGATAGCTGAAGACCCTTAAACTAGGTATCAATCTAATGGCCTTTCTCTGAACTTTTTTCAGGGCTTATATTTCCCAACATGTATGGGGAGCAAAACTGGATACAGTATTATAGATGTGGTCTGACCATGGCTTTACACAAAGGATAGTATTTTTAGATTTATATTTAATAATTCTGACAATATATTTCTAACACCCTATTTGCTTTTACAATGGCCTTGCAGCACTAATCATGGACCTTCAATGACTTGTGTACTACAACCCCCAGATCCTTCTCTTGCTCAGCAGCCTTGAACACACAATCCTGCATAGTATATACCTGAGTGCATCATGCTACATTATCTCTGTTACAAGACATTTGCTAGATATCAGCCCATTCCCCTATCGCATCTACATCCATCTGTAATCTATTTTTATCATCTAAGGTCCTTAAACCTGCACATATTTTTGTGTCATCAATGAACTTGTGGATAGTTTCCTCAACATCTTCATCCAGATCACTGATAAAGATGATAAAGAGCAACGTCCCCAACACCTACAGGCTCCACTTGTGGCCAGACCCCATGCAGAGCCACAGCCATTAATAACTATTTTCGGTTTGTGAGAATACAATCAATTCCCTAGCCAGCCCAAAATCTGTCTGCCAATCCCACAAGGCTCAACCTTACTTGTAGTCTTTTGCGTGGCACTTTATCACAAGCTTTTTGAAGGTCAAGATACACCATGGCTTCCAACATCCACCAACTTTATAACTTCTTCAAAAATTCAACCAAGTTCATGAGACAGGACCATCTTTTCCAGAAGCCAAAGCTGAGATTCCAAATAACCCCATCTGTTTCAAGTGGTCATAAAGTCCATCTTTAATGATCTAGCAACTTGTCTATGACTGAATTCAAACCAAAGGGCCTATAGTTTCCAGGTTCTGACTTGTTGCCCTTTTAAATATAGGCACTACATGGGCCCCTCTCCAGCCCATAGGAACAATCCCAGACCCCAGCAAGCTATTAAATATACAAGCAAGTGGCTCTCAGAACACAGCCCCCATTTCTTTGAGAAATCCGCATTTATTTTACGTCATTGGTACGAGCATATGGGCATTTAATGTGTTTCTTCTTTTGCAATATCTGTGGAGGCATTAACCCATTTCACATAATGACTTAATGCCTTTACTAAAGAGGAATTTTGAGCAAATGCATTGGTTTCAAGTACATGAACACATCTCTGATGCTTACTATTCCGTACCTGTGCTAAGTAAGTGCTGAATTTGCAGAGCACAGGATAGGAACTTGGATATAACATGGATCAGGTCTGAACTGTTTTGTTGAATGATACCCTTCAGTCTTCAAATGTAAATTGGATTAACAACACGGCAATAATTATTTTACTAGCTGAAAATGAAAAGAAATAGAATCAGTATGATAGCTGACCAGCCACAGCTTCCTTTTGACAATGTTTAAAGGGGAAGGAAAGTGTAGGAATCAAGGACTTTCCCACATAAATATTCCCTGGTTGTTAGCCTTTGTGTCTAAATGTAAAAAAACATTTATAGAAATTTATTTTTTAATGACAGGAATGGGAACCTAGATTCTGCCATTTAATTTGGTGACTTCATGTTGATGATATCTATTACAGAGAAGTGAATGTGAAGCTTTCTTGCAATGCACTAAAATCACTGACAACGAGCAGTGTCTGCTCCTTTCTTTTAGTACATGATTTTGGTGCTTTGCAAGAAATGTTCACACTCATTTCTCTACAACAAACTAAATTAGATGGCAGCATCCTGCTACTTTCTCTTCATGTGAAAAAACACTTTTGGTTAAGTATTTCTGATTTTTAAAGGCACCAAGATGAACAACCTTCTGAATGGGAAAGTACTTGCCCTTTCTTTTCTTCCCCTTTAACTGATGTCCATATTCACACATACAACAAGCCTGATATTATGTCCTGTTTACTCGTAACATAAATAATGGCAGAATCATTAAGGCTTGTTTAATTATCTAATGAGGAGGTTAGATTGTTTGGCTGTGTTAAAGGGTGTTATAACTATTTTTTCTATCCAATTGTAAAATCTACTGAGTGGTTTACAATGATAAATGAAGCATTTTTAAAAAATTCATGAATTATACACAGTTAATTTTAGGACAGGACAAAATTTATTGTTTTGCTTTTTCAAAAGCTCCACCACCAATGGTGACTACATTTGGACAGAGACAGTGGTGATAGTGATAGCTCAGACTCATTTGCTGTAGTTTGAACTGGAATCAAATTGATTGTTGAACTAACTCTACTTTCATAATGGCAGAGTTCAAAGCTTGTGAATGGCAGGCACATTTTGGAATGGGATATAGTTGCCAGCAATGGAATTATTCATGTCATAGAGGGACCTCTAACAGCTCCACGTCCGGTAAGTGTTTCACAGGAGATTGTAGATACCAGTAGGCTTCCTTCATTATAATCAATATTTGAAACTTTCAAGTGGTTTAGACACTTCTTCCAACTCTAAGACTCAGAATTAACTCCACCCCAGACTGATCCGATGAAAAGCATCCCCTCTTTATTTATACTGAAATGGGAGAGTCCAGTCTCAATCCATTTCCGAGTGGATGTGAGGCCACAACAGAAAACTAGTCATAGTTCAGCACCAGTTATCAAGCTCGAACAGAGAGGTCTCAATGACTGCTGGTGTAAATGGAAACATCTCACTAGTGCAGTGGGGCGAGGCCTTTTTGGAGTCTTGAATTAGGAGTGAAGGTGTATTGCTGGGAGCAGAATGTAGGGAGCTTCATCCTTCAACTAACTTGTGCTATTCTTGATCTGGGAGTACCTGATAATGAAGAAAGTTGAAAAATGTTCCATTCCGCACGGCTGACATTCTTTACCTTAAGCACACAATCCATCCTTCCCTTTAAATGTATTCATGGGGAGAAATGTACATCCATTTCATATAAAAACTGAACCACTGTCAGTGGCCCGTGGTACACTGTGTTAGCAAACAGGACCACAGACTGGAATTCCCATCTTTCAAACCCAGCCTCAGCTGCTACTTGCACTTGGGCCTCTTCCAGATGATGAACTGCCAACTCAGCTGGGTCACCATCTGTAATACCAAGACAGACAAGGCGTTTGTTGATGGAAGGGGAGGAGAAAATAGTCGGGGGTTCCCACTTGGATCCTCATTCTGCACTAACGATTGACTGGCCATGGAGCAGTGTGGGTGAAGTCTGAGAAGGTGACTTCAATCACTCACCTGTCCCCTCACCCACGGTCAAGCTTACACGATCTGGGAGACAGTAAAGGAGAGAAAATGTGCCACAATAGATACAAATTCAAATATTGAATCATGTTGAGAGAGCTAATCACTTGTATGCCAATTTAATATTTGGGCTTTTGTTCTATTTTTATTTCTGAACTTATACTTGTTCCCAAATCAACAAAATTAAGAATTAGAGAAAGGTTTTATTAGTCTCTAAAGATCTCAGTTCAACCCCGTAAAGTATATTTTGAGATATATAATTGTGTCTTTAAATCTTAGTATGATGTTACAAGAACTGTATCATGTAGAAGACGTGCTTTTGATCCATTGATAACTGTATAAATGTGAAGTCTTGTTAATCAGGAAAGCCCCTTGCTTTACAGGTTATAGCTTCTGTAAAGTCATCCCACGTTGTCCTTGGTGCAGCATTATTTCTGGGATTGGCATGTTTGATTGCTGCCATTGTTGGCATGAGTTTTTGTCTCCGGCGCAGGAATGAGGGTTTCCGTTTTCAATACTTCAGGGTATGTCAAATTAGATCATAATTCGATCACTTCCTGACACTGCTTCTTTGCGGCCCATGTTGATGTACAGAATCTCAGTAGTACTAGTCTGGAACTGCCTACAAGAATGGACAGAGACTCCTGCTCCATAATTCTGGAACTGGCATCATTCCTGAATTGTGTGATCCTTGTTTAAGAGAAACCTATGCTATTCCTTACAATATTGCAGAGTTTCATGTGTGTTCTATGAAATTCCACATAGCTGAATGCTGTGAGACTAATCGTCTTAAAGTTGATTCAATCTGAAATTAAACAAGCCAAATACCAGTGCTTTGTACTAGTAAGCTGCAAAGTTTTAAATGGGTGCACTCCAGAAGTATCCTGGTTCACACTTCTGGGTTCCCAGGCCTTGGCTCTGCCAACCTGCAGCTGGGATTTTTAGATTTGGGTAAATCAGATGTGTCCCTACTGGGAGAGTGTGTGCTTTCCTTACTGGGCGAGGTGTAGTTTCCAAGTAGCTTGATTTGGAGACTGAAACATGGTGATGGATTTCTCCAAATGTCAGATACCAGACTGACCAAAAAAGAGTTGGGATAGTTGGACCCCTGTGTACGGCAAAGTGCATTTAAGACAAAAAAAACGTAGTTTTAATTTGCATCCATTATTAGGCTGACGATGATGATGGTATGGGCTCCAGGCCAGAGGATAATCCTGCTTTGGTTTCCGTGCCAAATCCACTGTATGGTGCATATGGTACAGTTACAGATAATACAACAGAGCCTTTTGAGGTACGTAGTAAATAAGTTTACACAAGGTACACCCAATTGTTTTCAATATGTACTGCATAGAATTTCAGTTGCAAGTTAAAAGACACAATTAGTTTTTTTTGGAAATTTAAAGTATGTGTAAAACAAACTGCTGGAATAATAATTTCCTCTATTATAAATCACATTCCTAAATAATCAGCTACAAGACATTGGTATTAAATCCCCAAGACCCACATCCAATCAAATGGCTTAACAAAAGCATTATAGCCTTCAAGCTACTGGCTGTTGTATAGCAATAGGATTCAAAATATGGCGAGTGATCAATAAATAAGAGTCAGGGAAAAGGAGAAGGTTTGAAGTTTTGCCTTCAGCATATTTAAAATGTTGCTAAATTTCCATAGATTCCTGCTGGTCTCAGTACGAGAGGCGAGAGAAGTTCCCACACATTTGAGGGTACATCACTAGAATGATTTAGTTTGTCCTCTATTATTTTCTTCCTTCTTTAGGATGCCATTCCAGTCACACATCATTTACATGTGAGATAATGGACAGGCAATCTGCTGCCAAAGCTTTACCAAACTTTCTACTTGCTAGGTGGTGTTGCGAGATCAGTGCCAGTGATTGTGTCTTTGATTAAGACATCCCACTGAAGGCAGTTCAAGATTGGAACTCACTATGTGAGGAAATCACAGGCACAAATCTATATTGTATCACTTCAAGGTACATCATGTTAGTGTCCAAGCTCACTGAGACAGCTGGCTACCATCATAACAACGCAGTATCAATGCACTATGCCACCTTGCTACTATCACTATGTGTTGGTATACCAATATACAATGCCACCTTGCCACTATCACTGTGCTGTTGTACTAATGCACTATGCCACCTGGTTACCATTACTGCGTTGGTGTACCAATGCATTATGCCACCTGTCTACCATTACTGTTGTTGTACCAATACACCTCACTACTATCTAAATGTATTAACTTTGAACATGTTTCTATTTACCATTAGTTACTAATAAACCATGCCAAAAAGGAATAGTGAAAGTCGGCAGCAAAATGCCTTCCATACTGTACACCATCTCCAGTAGGACATTTTATTCCCTCCCTCTACACAATATTAGCACTTGACAAACTTCTAAACCAAAAAATGAAAATCGTTTTTTTCGTTTTCTGTTACTGGATGTGAATGTATCAGTTTCTAAGGTCGTTTCTGCAAACTACACCAATAACTCGACAGTGAATGGCTTGTGAAACACAAGCTCTTAGAGATTCCAGGAAAGACAGCCATTAAAAGAGAGCATTTTTAAGGTGACTTCTAATGACAGTATTGATGAAAGAAGAAAACTCTGAGTAAAAGACTTATCCCAGGATTTAAACTATGAATATTAAATGGCCAGTACAAATGATATTTAAAGCACAAACTCTCTGCTTGAGAGGCAGGGAATACTAAATGGCATGGTCACATGTTTCAAGTTGTAGGACATCATCACAGATTTACTTGCAACTTGCTTAAAACAAATAGCGAAACCAGTTCCTAAATAAAAGCATCTTTTATGTCGATACAAATGACATCTGCATTTGTATTATTTACTTTAGCATTGAGAAGGTCTAATACAATCCAAAGAAAAGTGACAGTTGTTGATATATTAGATATACAAGTGTATTGTTTAAACATATTGTGCTGAACAAAAATAGGACTCATTCATGAGGATATGCTGATTTTTTAAAATTTGTATTTAAATACAGGACAATGATGAATATGGATATTATTCAGACACGCAGAACATTCTACAAGACTGAGAAGCCAGGCCTCACCACTTTTTACTATCAGCTCATTACTGTCCAGTTTTAGTGCAGCACATTACCATGCCATGGGGGGAAAAACAGACTCTGAACAAATGGAAGGCTCTGACTGATGGAGGGGCTGTACATTAGTAATGAAAAAGGAGAATCGTTGGACTTGGTGTCTGATTATTTTTTCTATTGATGTGTGCGTTCACTGCTGGGGTCACTGAGGAACATGTGGAATGAATCCACTGAGTTTCACTTGCAATTTTTTTGCAATAGTCAGGTGACTCTAGAAAGACTGAAAATTTATTTTTTCATTTTGTACTAATAGTCAAAGATAACACTATATATATATATATATATATAAAGTTCTGATACTCATCTTTTTACAAGCAGGTGTGTAATTAGGACATTGTAAACTTCATTTTTTTTGTATATATTCCATATTTTAAAGTAGTCAAATGTCAATTGAATTTTCATGTTCTTACTTACAACATTTTAAAAATGCATTAAGAGGACAGTGATAACTAACAAAGACAGAAAATGGTGGAAATGCTCAGCAGGTCTGGCAGAAATGAAAACACAAAACAATGAGTTACATTTTGGGTGGCGACCCTTCAGTCGAACAGTTCTGATGAAGTGTATCTACCCAAAACACTAACTGACCATTTCTGTTTGCAGATGCTGATGGACCCATTGTGTAGTTTCTGATCTATAACATTTTGCAGTTTTTGTTTCTATCCTACTAACATACCTATTATAAAGTCCTTTTGCTCAATCTAGTTTTGAATTCTGTGTTTCAAAAACTGGAGTTTTAGCTTAAAATGAGTGGGATAAAGTGTTGAAGGAGCAGTTAATGAAAATCATTTGTATTGAAGAAATATAAATATCAGGACTTGGATTTTACCCAACAATAAAGCACTGAGCAAAAAAAGGCTAATGGCTATTGAGATTAGGTTGTGGTGGCCTGCCTCACTAATGCTTCATTTTTCCAAAAAACACCCTGGTTCATGTTTATACCAGACCTCAAATTTTTCAAGAAATAAATGAGTTTTTATTAATATGTTTAATTGTCTGCATGAATGTTTTGTTTTCCAGGACTGAGCAGTGATAATTAACAAGGGCTTCATGCCAGGTGATGTAGACCTCCAGGGTGTTACACTCGGAGTTATTCCTCAGGTCACTTCAGTTCTTTGCGAATGACATTGATGATCCATTAGAATGGGTAAAACGCCATTGCTTTCTGAAGTAAAATCTTGCACATATTAGAATGTACCACTGGGTGGCGGTGTTTCAAAATGTTAGCCGTTAGCTCAACTCCTTAATATTAATACTGAATGTTATAAATTTGATACTTGTGGTGCATGTAATACTGCTATAAATCACAGTACACCATGTAATTTTAATGCATAATTGCTAACTTTTGGGGTGGTACAACAGATGAAAGAATCAAGAAATCTTATGTCTTTTGCAACATCAGAATTAGTAGTCTTGAAGCAGTGTCCTGGTGTATTTTTAATAATTAAAGTATGAACATAAATAAGATAGCAAATTTTTTGTAAAGTGCCTATGGAGTAAGAACCGACATTAATGTAACTAAATCTTTGAAATTCAAGAATTATCAATTGTACATTACCTTCATTGTTCAACATAAAATATTACTGGCAGCTTCATAACTGAACTAATCATAGCTGACCTGAAGGATGATCAATATACAGGGGATGGTAACTGCGTAACTGTCTGGACACTTACCACAGTTATATGTAAGCGTGTAGGCACTTATTATGAATTAGCTTTTCTGACTTAATTACCAGTTTGAGGGACCAACTTTGCAGTTCACTGTTGACATATTGGGGGTAATTTTAACCCCCAAGGACGGGTGAGTTGGGGGGGCGGGGGGGGGGGGGGGGGGGTGGGAAGGTAAAAATTGTAAAAATGTAAAACCCGACCCCAACCCGCCTACTTCCAATTTTAACGGAGACTGGCAGGGGGCGGGCGACCAATCTGCTCTCAGGAGGCGGATTGGTCAGTAACATTTTTTAAGGAGGCTGCGGGCCTCCATTTTAATAGCATTTTATTTTTAACTCCTGGGGGCCGGGATTCCCTGGCCTTCTGATTCACGTCGTGTAAGAGGAGGCGAGAAGGGCTGGATCAACAGGTAAGTGCCTTTATCGCACTTCTTGTGGGCCAGTAGGAGCAGGAGTGTTTCCTCCAGACCCAACATCTGCCGCGATCAGACACGCGAGATCAACCGACCTCCCCCCGCCGTGTCTCCAACCCAGCCCCGATGTCTCCGACCCCCTCCATGATGTCCAATGACCCCCACGATGTCTCCAAACCCCCCCCACCCTACCAATGATCGACCCCCCTCCTTGATGTACGGACCCAAGCCCCCGATGTAGATTTACCTGCTAGCATCCGCTCCTTGGCTGCTTTCCTGTCCGACAGGCAGCCAGCCTGTCAATGTGGCTGTCACGCGGGAAACCTGCAGATAACATTTAAAAGACGTCAAAATTGTAAGGACGTCCAGGTTTCCAATCAGGAAATCCTCCCCCTCACCCTGGCTCGGAGTAAAAATCCAAACCATATAATCCGTTTTTACATTTTTTTTCACTGGATTAATAGAAAATAAAAAATTTTGGGTGACTTCATCCAGCCCAATAATAGTTTATATTATAATCAAAATGAATTCCTCAGCCCTTTTTCCTAGTTTATTATTTCAGGAAGGTACATTACATAAAGACACAACATCACAACATTTTTACTCTGAGCCTTCTAAAACATTGTTTTAAAAAATTAGCCTATAAATACACAAAATAAACCAATTAAAATCACTTTAACCACTATGCATGTTTAGTATTACACTGGAGAACTTTTGATTATCTACTAATATAACAGTTCATACCATAAAATGTGCTACAGGACACAAACAGAACAAGATGCCGCACTTTTACAAACCGAGGTATCAGAGCTACATCTCACTGGTACTTACTAAGAGTGCGGGCTTCAATTTCTCCACATTATCAACATCGATTCAGCTCAGGTCAAACATTTGATTCATAGAACACAAAAGTAACGACTGAGGTATTTGAAAAACACGAGCAACATGTAGACAGGTATCAGCTCATTTGTGAGATAGGAAACACTTCCCACGTAAAAGGTTTTTCCATTTCATGACAAACAGGCACAGAAGCTGCAGATTACAAAGTGCCACGAACTAGACTTTGTGCAAATTGGCAAAATAGCACAACTTATATTTCTCCGTTACCCTGTTTCAAGAGGTCCACGACCTAAAAACCTGCATTCCTTCAAGATTGCGTGACGATGCTGAAATTGTGAATGAGCTAAGATTTTAAGAAAAGTATTGCCTCGATCAGGATTTGAAATTTTGGATGGGCTTTGATGTCTCTCAATTGGATGATCGTCTTGGAGAAGAGGCACTTCACCTCAGGAGGTAAGGGAAAATGTGGCTGTTGCTGATCTACTGTGGAGTTGCATCAATAGTCATGGAGAATCTGGGAGGTTTTGTGGGTGCAAATGGTTAATCCATAAGGAACATAAAAGAAATCATAAACTTTACAGGATAGATTTTATATACTGCAAAAAAAAAGGTAATGGGGAGGAGTAGACGAATTTGTAACTAAGAAACTATCTAACAGAAGAGGTCAGAAACACAGCACTTCCGGACTAACTTGCATCACAGCACTGTACCACAGAGCAGTCAGACATGGTCCGCAGCTGCAATTTACCATCGGTCGAATTCTCAATCTCAGTCAGGACACTGAGCGAAGATGAAGGTCAGAGGGATCGCCGCACACCTCCAAGGTTACAGGGCAACGTTTGCAGGAACTTGGCAGCAGTAGTTACCAATCCCGCAAAAGCAAGCAACTTATCACTGAGCTTTAAGGATGCAGGCCGTGGTCATCTTTCCATCTTTACTGGACACTGAATACCTAGCCCTTGTCCCAATCTGATGACGTTAAGCTGCCTTATCAGGTGGCTTTATCCTTTCAGTCAAAACTGACTCAAAACATTCAGATAATTGAATGACTGTCTACATCATCCTGGGTTTAATCCCCAAGCTTTGAACAAGAACAGAAAAAACACAAATTTGAAACAACTCCAGTGTGCTAAATTTGAACCACATCTTGTGAATTTTTTTGTTTTTGGATGTTAATACTGCAGTTAATAAGCTCATAATCAAGTACAGTATTGTTATTTTTTTTAATCACATCTTTATTAACTACAGTAGTTTTTTTTTAAGTGCAGAGAAAACATATTCCTTTTACAGCCACATAAATGTTTGAACTGAAAAATTAAAATGATTCCTGGATGGTAGCCACTTCTATTTAGCCTCACTCTGCTGTTGGTAAAACTTCATTTCATGTCTGTGGTAGTTTGTGACTGAGGAGTTCAGCCTCCCTCATGTCCTTCTGCAGTTTATGCAACTTGGAGCACTGGTTTTAGAAGGAATGTTATTTGAATTAGGGTGGTACTCCAGTCCAATAACATGTCGTGACAGGGGGCCATTAAAATACAAGATCTTTGCGAGACCCGTGTGAAGAATTCACAATTGTTGCTGGTATTTGGAGGTGAGGGGTGGGTGAAGGCTCCCTTTCTCTGAGGGAAGGAGAAGAAATCAGAGCAAGTCGATCCATTATTGTCCTACACTTCTAAGCGGTTGGTTTGGGACGCTACTGGCAGAAGCCTGGGAACAAACTACATACCTGGCTTCTCAGATAGGGAACTGAGTGTGACAGAATGTAGGGCTGGTGGGGGGGAGGGGAGGGGGGTGGCAGTGGGGGAGGGAAGCAACAGGGCAGGTTAGGATTTGATTGTGATGTGTTTTACTCCAGTGCATTTAATGATCCTGAAATTTACAAATGTCCAATATTACCAACACTAACACCCTACAAACTACAAAATTAAGAATTCAATAAAATCTTTTGGTGGCTTCATTAACAAAGTCCAACACACAAAAAGCAACTGAAACTAGAACCTCACATGTCAGAATTCTACTGTAGGGACAGCTTAACAGTGAGTTTATTGTGCAGATTGACACAACTGACACGTACAAATACGGTGCATTTAATCTATAAATAAACCAAGAAATTAGAAACTTAATGTAAAGCAGAACCTCAAAACCTTTACTAAAAATAAACCAAAAAAGCATAGTGTTGGTAAATCTTCATCACAGATTACAACACAGGGCTTCCTCTGTAGATTAGCAGCTTTAATATAACGCAATTAGGGCATGTCCATCACACTCCAGGAGTCACTCTTTGTTACAGATGCAAAACAAATTAAACAACAAAAACAAGAAAATGAGTCCTTTCAACCTGGAGCCTGAAACTTATCAGCAATTTACTGACCTCTAATTGACCTGAAAATTTAACAAGCAGCTACAGTTACCTGGGTTCCTGCAGGGAATACTCGAGCAACAGCCTTAAAAGGGGCAGGCCAGATTAGCAAGTATCATACTGAGCTCCATATCACAGACTACCCATGAGCAACACCACTGTAGATCCACTAGTAATAGTAAATAGATCAGCAGACAGTTTTGTTTTCAATCCAGTTTTGTTAACAAATTGAGGTAAGACCAAATAAAATGACCTGTCAATCCACAATGGGTCAGATTACAGAATCGTAGAATAGTTACAGCACAGAAGGAGGCCCTTCGAGCCTGTGCCGGCTCTTTGTAAGAGCAATCCAGTTAGTCCCATACCCCTGCTCTTTCCCCATAGCCCTGCAAATTTTTTCCCTTCAATTCCTTTTTGAAAGCCACGATTGAATCTGCTTCTATCATCCTTTTGAGCAGTGCATTCCAGATCATAACTACTCGATGCGTAAAAATGTTTTTCCTCATGTCAATTTTTTGCCAATCACCGTAAATCTGTGTCCTCTGCTTCTTCACCCTTCCGCCATTGGGAACAGTTTCTCTTTATTTACTCTATCTAAATCCTTCAAAATTTTGAACACGTCTATCAAACCTCCTCTTAACCTTCCCTGCTCTATGGAGAATAACCCCAGCTCCTCCAATCTATCCACTTAACTGAAGTCCCTCATCCCTGCAACCATTCTAGTAAGTCTTTTCTGCAGCCTCTCTAAGGCCTTCACATCCTTCCTAAAGTGCTGTGCCCAGAATTGGACACAATACTCCATCCGGCTGTGGCCGAACCAGTGTTTTATAAAGGTTCAACTTAAGAAAATAAGAAATAGGAGCAGGAGTAGGCCATCCGGCCCCTTGAGCCTGCTCTGCCATTCAACAAGGTCATGGCTGATCTTCTACCTCAACACCATTTTCCTGCACTATCCCCATATCCCTTGATGCTTTTAATATCTAGAAATCTATCGATCTCTGTTTTGAATGTACTCAATCACTGAGCCTCCACAGCCCTCTGGGGTAGAGAATTCCAAAGATTCACCACCCTCTGAGTGAAGAAATTTCTCATCTCAGTCCTAAATGGCTTGTCCCTTATTCTGAGACTGTGACCCCTGGTTCTAGGCTCCCTAGCCGGGAGAAACATCCTCCTTGCATCTACCCTGTCGAGCCCTGTAAGAATTTTGTATGTATCAATCAGATCACCCCTCATTCTTCCAAACTCTAGAGAATATGGGCCTAGTCTACTCAATCTCTCCTCATATGACAATCCCGCCATCCCAGGAATCAGCCTGGTGAACCTTCGTGGCACTCCCTCTATGGGAAATATATCCTTTCATAGGTAAAGAGACCAAAATTGTACACAATACTCCAGGTGCAGTCTCACCAAGGCCCTATATAATTATAGTAAGACATCTTTAGTCCTGTACTCAAATCCTCTTCTAATAAAGGCCAACATACCATTTGCCTTCCTAATTGCTTGCTGCACCTGCATGTTAGCTTTCAGTGACTCATGTACAAGGAAACCCAGATCCATTTGAACATCAACATTTCCCAATCTCTCACCATTTAAAAAATACTCTGCATTTCTGTTTTTCCCACCAAAGTGGATAACTTCACATTTTTCCACATTATATTCCATCTGCCATGCTCTTGCCCACTCACTTAGCCTGTTTATATCCCCTTGAAGCCTCTTTGCATCCTCCTCACAACTCACATTCCCACCTAGTTTTGTGTCATCAGCAAACTTGGAAATATTACATTTGGTCCCCTCATCCAAATCATTGATATAGATTGTGACTAGCTGGGGCCCAAACACCGATCCCTGCAGTACCCCACTAGTCACAGTCTGCCAACCTGAAAAAGACCCATTTATTCCTACTCTGTTTTCTGTCTGTTAATCAATTCTCAATCCATGCCAGTATATTATCCACAATTCCATGTGTTCTAACTTTGTTCACCAACCTCCTGTGTGGGACCTTATCGAAAGCCTTCTGAAAATCCAAATACACCACATCCACTGGTTCCCCTTTATCTATTCTACTAGTTACATCCTCAAAGAACTCCAATAGGTTTGTCAAACATGATTTCCCTTTCATAAATCCATGTTGACTCTGCCAAATCCTATTATTATTTTCTAAGTGTCCTGTTATCACATCCTTTATAATAGATTCTAGCATTTTTCCTACTACTGATGTCAGGCTAACAGGTCTGTAGTTCCCTATTTTCTCTCTCCGTCCTTTCTTAAATAGTGGGGTTACATTTGCTACCCTCCAATCTGCAGGAACCATTCCAGAATCTATAGAATTTTGGAAGATGACAACCAATGTTTCCACTATCTCTATAACCACCTCTTTCAAAACTCTGATATGTAGATCATCAGGTCCTTGAGATTTATCAACTTTCAGTTCCTCATTCTCGCCAAACCCTAACTTCCTTGCTTTTGCACTCTATGTTTCTATTTATAAAGCCCAGGATCCCATATGCTTTTTTAATAGCTTTCTCAACCTGTCTTGCCACCTTCAAAGATTTGTGCGCATATACCCCCAGGTCCCTCTGTTCCTGCACCCCCTTTAGAATTGTACCATTTAGTTTATGTTGCCTCTCCTCATTCTTCCTGCCAAAATGCATCACTTAACACTTCTCTGCGTTAACTTTCACCAGCCTGTCTATGTCCTCTTGAAGTCTATTATTATCCTCCTCACTGTTTACTACACTTCCAAGTTTTGTGTCTTCTGCAAATTTTGAAATTGTGCCCTGTACATCCAAGTCCATGTCATTAATATATATCAAAAAAAGCAGTGGTCCTAGTACTGACCCCTGGGGATCACCACTGTATGCCTTCCTCTAGTCTGAAAAACAACTGTTCACCACCACTTTGTTTCCTGTCACTTAGCCAATTTCGCATTCATGCTGCCACTGCCCCTTTTATTCCATGGGCTTCAATTTTGCTAACAAGCCTGTTATGTGGCACTTTATCAAACGTCTTTTGAAAGTCCACATACACATCAACTGCATGGCCCTTATCAACCCTCTGATACCTCGTCAAAAAACTCAATCAAGTTAGTTAAACACGATTTGCCTTTAACAAATTTGTGTTGGCTTTCCCTTATTAATCCACACTTGTCCAAGTGACTATTATTTTGCCCCAGATTATCATTTCTAAAAGCTTCCCCACCACAGAGATTAGTTACTTTAGTTGCAGCATCATATTTCTGTAACTTCCTCCAGCCTTCTTACCCTGGTTCACACCCTCTACTCTTCCGACTTGGGCCTACTGTGCATTCATCCCACCTCTGCCCCTATCCTTTGCTGCAGCAATGGTGGCAGAGCCTTCAGCTACCTTGCATCTGCATTCTGGAAATCCTTCCCAAACCCATATGCCCTGCTACATCTTTCCCCAAAAAGCCTCCATCTCTGACTCAGTCACTTCCTTCAGCTCTTGCTTGGTGTCTAACCCTACATCATGAAGTGCTTTGGGATGCCGTACTGTATTAAAAAGGTGTAATTGTAGTGCAAGTTCTTGGTAGTTAAGAGAGGTTAAATACCAATAATATTCTCCCATTAAGTTCTTTTCAATATTTTTGTCACATTTCAAAACACATCAGCCAAATTCTATGTATACTAGGAACTCACCATTTTTTTTGTTTCCCTCCAAGTCTGTCTTCACTACTGTGCTTTCCTGCACGTTGGGCCCAGAGAAAGTTCATTCTCTCCTCCTCCAATTTTCTTTTCTTTCCCTACACTGGGGGAGACATTTGTGTTGGGTGCCGAATGAGCGCGATATCGGTATTGCGTGTTCAGGCCTGTCCAACCACAGCAGTCGGGAGGCCCAAACCACTCAGTTCAGGCCTCGTAAACGTTTTTGTTGAGGAGCAAAATCGACCCGCCACTGCATGCAGCGGGCCGGCAAGTAAGCCCTATTGGAGGGGGGAAGCAGATGCTGGGGGGCAAGACCGGCTGCCAGTGGGCCGGAAGATTTTTGTGAGGCCCGTTGGGGTACTTCTACTCCTCCTAGCCCCATAAAAATCTTAAAAAGAAACACAGAAAACTTATCTCTTGGGAGAGGCCTCCGGTAGTGCATTTAAGGACTGCTGGTTAGGCCTCTCAAAGTGGAACTGGCATGCTTTGCCCATTTCTCTTTGAAAGCTGCAATCGAGGTACTACAACGGGTGTAGGACCAGAATTTGCATATTTAAACAGCCTGTTTTGGATGGGAGTGCTGGGCTCCCATTTAAAGGCCAGCCTGAAAGTTGATTCAGATGGGCAAATTGGTGCACAAGGTCCCCACCAGATTTTCAACTGCCAGTCAACTGTTTTTCAGGCGAGAAACAGGTGACCGGCATTTACAAGTCTCCCCCACCATCTCTACGTGGTTCCTGCCTCAGATGTTCCAGCAGAAACCATGAACTCATAAATCCTGACGTTATGGATATGAGACCATGTCCTACCGCACATCATCAGCATGAACTGATAAAGCAACACAGTGCTCTACCGGGCCACCTACTGGACTAGGTTTCACAAGTTCCCAAAACATTAGCTGTGACTGTGCTCGAGTACAACACCTTACCAAGTCACCATTCAGCTCTCCAACATCATTCAAAAACTCAGAAATTTCATGTGGACTGATCATCACATAAATCTGGAAATAAAGCAACAGTCAGTTTGAGTACTTGGTGTTTAGTGTATTCATGTACTCACAACAGCAATAACTAAAATGCATATAGAGTATGCATCATGGTACTGTTACAGTACTCCACTTATGTGTCATTAATACTCCATGTATATTAGATACACATATACCTTTTTGTAACCCCCCCACCCCACTGAACTTGACAGAAAGTTTGATGAATCTCTTTACATTTTATCTGTGAATCGCTTACACTAGCAGAAGTTATATAGAAAACTAGTTATATGTGTTGGGATCCAAAGGGTCAGTCAGTCTCTCATAGTAATAAAACATTGCTACAGCTCAGTCTTTAAAATGGATAATGAGCAACTTGTGTGAGATTAACTGACTGAAAATATTTCCAAGATTGCTGCTCCCATGGAACAACCACTGCTAATGGTTTGCTGGCAATACAAGTTACAATATTACCATTATGGCTGTTAACTTCTCTCCTACCTGTCATCAGCCTGGTCGTGCGTAATGGTCTCCATCATTTCTCTGTGATAGCTCTGTATGACACTAATTTCAACATGTTCTATACAGTTCATAAAATATTGCCACAAAATGTGGACGAGATACACTTTGACCTGATTTCTGCCAATTATCCAAACCTACATGCCAACGGTTAATGTCATGAAGCAAGTTTCTGAATTGTTAGGATACTCAATTTATTTAGAGAATTATAAATGTTGCAAGTAAAAAAGTTCCTTTCAAAGCAATGTTTTTTTCTTACTATTTCTTAGAGTAGTATATTCAGACCTTCTTATTGCTGAATGGATAATTGCATTGCGCAGTACTGAGGTCCCACTTTCCATCACCGTTTGTGCAGTTAGCCAATCTCAGCTGGGGTGGTAGTGAGGGCAGCTTCATTGGGCCCTTCTCTAGTTTGATTATAGAGGAGAAAAAAATTAAGAAAAATAGGCCAAGGTAGCTGAGTTGCCATCCAACAATCCCTGCTGTAATTGCACGTGTATGGGTGTAGGTAAGGATAGGATGGGACTTCACTGTGACACCCCCTTACTGTTGACAGTCACTAGCCAAGCTCACGCACTTGAAGAATGTGTTACTTTGTCCAAGTAACCAAAGCAGGAACTAAGTGTCAGAAAACATATTTGAAAGTTCTTTATCTGAATGCACGTAGCATTCGTAACAAAATGGATGAGTTAACGGCACAAATAACTATGTATGGGTATGATCTTGTGGCCATTACAGTAACATGGCTGCAGGGTGACAACGACTGGGAATTAAATATGCCAGGGTATTTAACAATCAGGAAGGACAGGCAGGAGGGAAGGGGAGGTGGGGTGGCTATGTTAATAAAGGAAGGAATCACTGTAATACAGAGAAATGATATTGGGACAAAGGATCAGGATAATGAAACGGTTTGGGTAGAGATAAGGAATAATAAGGGGAAAAAAACACTAGTGGGCGTAGTATATAGGCCTCCTAATAGTTGCAACTCTGCTGGAAGAAGTATTAATCAGGAAATAGTCAGGGCATGTAATAAGGGAACAGCTATAATTATGGGGGATTTTAACTATCATATTAATTGGACAAATCAAATTGGGCAGGGCAGCCTTGAGGAAGAGTTTATTGAGTGTATTAGGGATGGATTTGTTGAGCAGTATGTAACTGATCCTACAAGGGGGCAAGCAACCTTGGACCTGGTCCTGTGTAATGAGCCAGGATTAATTAATAATGTCTTAGTTAAGGATCCCCTTGGAATGAGTGACCATAACATGGTTACATTCCATATCCAATTAGAGGGTGAGAAGTTTGGTTCTCAAACAAGCGTACTGAGCTTGAATAAAGGAGACTATGATGGTATGAGGGCAGAATTGATTAAAGTGGACTGGGAAAATAGATTAAGGGGTAAGACGGTACATGAGCAGTGGTGTTCATTTAAGGAGTTATTTTACAACTTTCAAAACAAATATATTCCACTGAGGAAAAAAGGGTGTAAAAGAAATGACAGCCATCCGTGGCTAAGTAAAGAAATTAAGGATAGTATCCGACTAAAAACAAGGACATATATGGTAGCCAAACTTAGTGGGAGGATAGAAGATTGGGAAGTCTTCAAAAGACAGCAAAAAGTAACTAAAGGATTGATTAAGAAAGGGAAGATAGATTATGAAAATAAATTAGCAAAAAATATAAAAACAGATAGCAAGAGTTTCTACAGTTATATTAAAAAGAAAAAGGGTGGCTAAGGCAAACGTAGGTCCCTTAGAGGATGAGACCGGGAAATTAATGGTGGGAAACATGGAGATGGCAAAAATGCTGACCAAATATTTTGTTTCAGTCTTTACGGTAGAGGACACTAAGAATATCCCAACACTGGACAAACAGGGGGCTCTGGGGAGAGGGGGGAGGAGCTAAATACGATTAAAATCACTAAGGAATTGGTACTTAGTAAATTAATGGGACTCAAGGCGGATAAATCCCCTGGACCTGATGGCTTACATCCTAGGGTCTTGAGGGAAGTGGCAGTGGGGATTGTGGATGCTTTGGTAATAATTTTCCAAAATTCTCTGGACTCAGCAAAGGTCCCGGCAGATTGGAAAACTGCTAATGTAACACCCTTATTTAAAAAGGGTAGTAGACAGAAGGCTGGAAATTATAGACCAGTTAGCCTAACATCTGTGGTGGGTAAAATTTTGGAGTCTATTATTAAGGAGACAGTAGCAGAACATTTGGACAAATATAATTTAATAGGACAAAGTCAGCATGGCTTTACGAAGGGGAAGTCATGTCTGACAAATTTGCTTGAGTTCTTTGAGGACATAACGTACAGGGTGGATAAAGGGGAACCAGTGGACGTAGTGTATTTAGACTTCCAGAAGGCATTCGACAAGGTGCCACATAAAAGATTATTGCTCAAGATAAAGAATCACTGGATTGGGGGTAATATTCTGGCATGGGTGGAGGATTGGTTATCTAACAGGAAGCAGAGAGTTGGGATAAATGGTTCATTCTCGGACTGGCAACCAGTGGCCAGGGGTGTTCCGCAGGGGTCGGTGCTGGGTCCCCAACTCTTTACGATCTATATTGACGATTTGGAGGAGGGGACCGAGTGCAACATATCGAAGTTTGCAGATGATACAAAGATGGGAGGGAAAGTAGAGAGTGAGGAGGACATAAAAAACCTGCAGGGGGATATAGACAGGCTGGGTGAGTGGGCGGAGATTTGGCAGATGAAATACAATATTGAAAAATGTGAGGTTATGCACTTTGGCAGGAAAAACCAGAGAGCAAGTTATTTTCTTGATGGCAAGAGACTGGAAAGTACTGCAGTACAAAGGGATCTGGGGGTCCTAGTGCAAGAAAATCAAAAAGTTAGTATGCAGGTGCAGCAGGTGATCAAGAAGGCCAACGGAATGTTGGCGTTTATCGCTAGGGGGATAGAATATAAAAACAGGGAGGTATTGCTGCAGTTATATAAGGTATTGGTGAGACCGCACCTGGAATACTGCATACAGTTTTGGTCTCCATACTTAAGAAAAGACATACTTGCTCTCGAGGCAGTACAAAGAAGGTTCACTCGGTTAATCCCGGGGATGAGGGGGCGGACATATGAGGAGAGGTTGAGTAGATTGGGACTCTACTCATTGGAGTTTAGAAGAATGAGAGGCGATCTTATTGAAACATATAAGATTGTGAAGGGGCTTGATCGGGTGGATGCGGTGAGGATGTTCCCAAGGTTGGGTGAAACTAGAACTAGGGGGCATAATCTTAGAATAAGGGGCTGCTCTTTCAAAACTGAGATGAGGGGAAACTTCTTCACTCAGAGGGTGGTAGGTCTGTGGAATTTGCTGCCCCAGGAAGCTGTGGAAGCTACATCATTAAATAAATTTAAAACAGAAATAGACAGTTTCCTAGAAGTGAAGGGAATTAGGGGTTACGGGGAGCGGGCAGGAAATTGGACATGAATTTAGATTTGAGGTTAGGATCAGATCAGCCATGATCTTATTAAATGGCGGAGCAGGCTCGAAGGGCCGATTGGCCTACTCCTGCTCCTATTTCTTATGTTCTTATGTTCTTATAAAGCCACTGCTGCCAATGGAACTGGACACTGGCACAAGTCACCACCTCCAGGAAAGCAAGGGTGAGGATAGACACATTACAGGGAAAATTAGAGAATGGAAGATAAAACAGTGTGCTCAAGTGACAATATACGAAATAAATGAGTCTGAAAAATCAGCTAATTCAATATATATAGAAAAAAGAATTAAAATATAACTTGTATGATTGAATGCAGAATGAAATGCAGAATGAAAACATTTGATGATTCGTTCCTATTCACAAGAAATTAATATAATTATTGAAGCTTTTTGAAGCTAAAGCATGTTTCATTTGTCACTGTGTGATATTAGTATTCACTGCATGATTGTCAATGTCTGAAAGTGGCAGACAGTTTAACATTATTCCACATCAGGATTTGCTTCAGTCCCTTATTCCTCCACAAGTTCTATTCTTTTTATTAGAACTGTTTTCGTGCCCCTCCCCCCATTTTAAACACCATCGTCTGTGCCGTGGTAACCTCAGTGTGTTGGTCATAATCTGACCATCTGATGAGTACTGAAGGACAACAACATTTCCTCAGCTTTAACTTATATCTGATCAGCAGGATTCAAGAGAAAACGACACATAACTGCAACAACTTGCATTTATATAGCACCTTTAACGTAGTAAAACGCCCCAAGACGCTTCACAGGAGCGTAATCAGACGAAAATTGTCACCGAGTCAAGATGATATTAGGATGGGTGACTAACAGCTTGGTCAAAGTGGTAGGTTTTAACTAGGGTCTTAAAGGAGGAGAGTGGTGAAGAGGCAGAGAGGTCCAGGGAGGGAATTCCAGAGCGTAGAGCCTAGATGGCTGAAAGCACGGCCGCCAACGGTGGCGAAAGAAGTGGGGTATGCATAAAAGGCCAGAGTTGGAGGAACGCACAGTTCAGAGGTTGTAGGGCTGAAGGAGGGAGGCCATGGAGGGATTTGAACACCAGGTTGAGAATTTTAAAATCAAGGCATTGGTGGACTGGGAGCCAATGTAGGTCGGCGAGCACAGGGTGATGGTTGATGGTACTTGGTGTGAGTTAAGAGGGTAAATTTTAACCCCATGAACGGGTGGGAACGTAAAAACGTAAAACACAATCCCAAGCCGCCCACTTTCGGTTTTAATGGAGGCGGCTCGAGGGGCCGGCGACCAACACGCTCTCAGGAGGTGGGTCAGCCAGTAAAATCTTTTAAGGAGGCTGCGTGCCTCCATTTTAATAGATTTTTTATTTTCAACTCCTGGGGGCCGGGATTCCTAGGGCTTCTGAGTCAAACCATGTAAGAGGAGGCGAGAAAGGCCAGATCAACAGGTAAGTGCCTTTATTGCACTGCTTGTGGACCAGGAGGAGCAGGAGTGTTTCCTCCAGGCCCAACAAGCTTACCTGCTGCAACCCCGCACGTGATCAACCGACCCGACCCCCCCACAATGTTCAACACCACCCCCCACAATCTCCAACCCCCCCCCGCCCCCCAGGGCTGAATCCCTGATGACCACTGACCCCCCCCATGACTACCACCCCCTCCCCCACCCCGATCTAAGACTTAGCTTCTGGCATCCGTTCCCTGGCTGCTTTCCCATCTGATTGACAGCCAGCCTGTCAATCTGGGTGGCTGTCGGGCAGGAAATGTACTGCAAAAAATTGAAACCCGGAAGTATGGGCTTCCCGTCAGGAAACCCCGCCCCCTGCTCCCCATTAAAATTTTAAATTTTTTTTTAACTCCCCTGCCCATCCTGAGTGGTTAAAATCCCCCCAATGAGTTTATTTTCTGCCAGCACTTGCTCTGACCCACTCTACACAATGCCATTTTCTGATATTTCCTGATCTCCTGTTGTGAGCTGTGAGGTGGTATTACTCTCAGTCTTCAGCATCACTTCAGTACTAACATTGCGACTATTTTATGAAAAAATTATAACAATATATGGTAGAGCAGAAGTAATGACTAATTTAACCTCAGTCTAACGGACATCCATGAATCATTAACGTTTCTTCTCAAGACTAATGTTTCTATCTGAACCTCAGGAGTAAATCTGTCTTACTGTTATTCATCAATCCGCATATATTGCCTAACCTCATCACTATCCAGAGAGGTACAATGTGTTGTTCCATGGTCATATTAACCTGTTAGTGCATATTTTAGATGTACAGTGAAATTTGTCTTGAGGCCCTCTGTATACAAAAACGCTCTAGTGATCACTTAATGATAATTAAATTGTTATACTGATTTATAGTTGAACCTACATTTGAGATAGGCAGATGTATCTAGACTTCAACATATCCCTTGGGATGTAATCTTGCCAATACATGATATTACACAAGATGCTAAAAACTTGGATAGGTCTCAGAACCTGTGACAGGATCAGGCCAGGATGCTAATGGTTTCATGTAAGATGATGTTGTTATTGAGAGGATGGGGAAAGTACAGTTTTGGTTAAATGCCAGTTTTAAAAAAATATCTAGCTTAATCTTGAGAGGAATCAACTTTACTGCTGATTCAAATAGTTTCAATTACTGTATCCTAGGGGGTATTGGAAAGCAGAAGCTGGCCTGCTGGCCTAGATCACATGGTGGAAAACATTTTTCTTCAGTAACTTTTAAGCACCTAAAACAGCTGCTGATGTTTGAAGTAACACCAGACTCAAGCATTTCCAAAATGCTTTTAAGCTGTTCCCAGTTAAACACCCTTGTATAGAAATCATCTATAAATATAACTGGTCTAACACATTAAGATTATTCTTCCCCTTAACGAGCACAACTTATCAAAACGTTTCAAAAAGAATATTCATCAATCGTACTGCAGAGGCATTTTAATTACGGTTTCTGCTTTTACGTGTACTTTGCGGTTCTCATTTACAAGTAGGGTTAATGATGAGGGACACAGATATAAACAGCTCTGTCTCTTATCTTAACCCTTGGATGAATGAGCATTGTTTAGAGATTAAAAGCCCAAATGTGATGCTACACTTTCAGTATCATATTGTTAAATGAAAGAAAGTGGTAGGATTCACATCAGTCAATTGTAACATGTGAATGCAAAATTGGCCAGGTCTGCAACCATCTGAAAACTCTAGAATCCATTAAATGGCTGATAATGTGGACCAATGGGCACATATAATGTCCATCTGTCCAGACCTTGCACTGTTTTCAGTGACATCATAAAACCTTTGGAGCTAACACAAAGTGGACTATAATTTTAAAAAAGGAGCAAGACCACAGCCATCAGTGACATCAACTGGAAAGCACTATGAAGGAAAAGGGCCTGGTCCAGGAAGGGTTAACAACATAGTCATTACTATTTAAAACATGATCATTTAAAACTCAACCAGATTGCCTACCATCATCAGTTCATTTAAACGCTCAATTCACACCTCTTCAAAAAGAACATGCCACAGGGTTTACTCCTATGGGATAACCTCTATCTCACTGTAGGGATGAAATGCTCCTTTAAACAAATCTGCAGTCAAGTCCTAATTGAGTTTATCGTATGTGTGCCATCTCTTCTAGAAAAGGAGTCTTCATGCAGCCGGTGCAGAGCTGGTCCATCCAGAGTGGGGCTTCGTGTTGCAAAGGAGTCCGCCTGGGATAGAAGGTGTAGGTGGTGTCATAGTTCAGTAGGCAGCTGATGGATGACATGTAGATGTCAGAGAATCTGCACAACCTTCGGGAAAAGTAAGTGGGGTTGTGATAGGTCCTGAAGATGCTCCCAAACTGTGGGTTGAATAAGTTCTTTGTCACAGACCTAAAATAAGATTGAAAAAACAACATGCATCAGGCTCTCCCGACATGACTTTTCTTTTGAACAAAATCAAAATACTGCGGATGCTGGAAATATGAAATAAAAACAGAAAATGCTGAAAACACCTAGCAAGTCAGGCAGCATCTGTGGGGAGAGAGAAACAGAGTTAACATTTCAAGTCGATGACAATTCATCAGAACTTTTGGAAGGTCATCCACTTAACTCAGTCTCTCTCTTCATAGATGCTGCCTGACGTGCTGGGTGTTTCCAGCATTTTCTGTTTTTATTACTTTTCTTTCATTGCTGTCTCTTTCCCACCCACCCCTCATTTAAAAAAGAATGTTCTTGATTAGGAAGGTGGCCTTGAGGCATCTGTCTTAATTCTATCAGTGATATCCACTAGGTATAACCCACAATTTATTACTTTAATTTGCCATCTGCAATCTTCAATATATGGATGTATTGGTTTTAACAGACATAATTATTACATCAATTTAGGCCAATATGGAATAACATGCCTCCATAAATGAGAGAATGCTTTGTTTGCTTTGTAATTAACAAACCAATAAAGAAATTCCAGGAGTATGGCTTTCAGATGTGCAATTTTGTTGGTGTGTCATTAATTACAGAGAAAAACAGTGAGTCTCATTTTTCATTTAAAGTGGCATTTCACTCTTCAGGGGTCACAGTATGCATCATGGGGGAATATCTAAAGCCTCAAGCTGCACATGCAATTCAACCTGCATAAATAGGAACCTGTAAGGTGTGTCAGTGATGATGTCATGATGTTTACATCGTGCACCCTGGCCAAGGTCTCAGTCAGCCTTGTTACAGCACTGACTGGTTGCACATGACAGTATTAAATGCAACAGAGTGGCTCAGTTATTTCACCCTCCTGCTCACAGGCTGCACTGTAAAAGCAGTTTCAACGCTCTTGAAACATATTTTCTTTTGTGTAAAGCTTAGTAACATTTTAACATTTTCCACAAATGCTACGTTAATTTACTGAAGTAAAGAAAGAAAAAACTTCATTTACATAGAACCGTTCGAAACCTCAGGACATCACAAGGCACTTTACAGCCAATGAATTACTTTTTGAAGTGTAGTCACTGTTGTAATGTAGGGAAATGTGGCAGCCAATTTGTGCACAGCAAGATGCCACAAATAGCAACGAGATAAATGTACAGAAGATCTGTTTTAATGATGTTAGGTTAAGGGGTAAATGTTGACCTGGACACTGGGAGAACTCCCGTGCTCTACTGCGCAAAATGCCAAGGGATCTTTTACATCCAGCTGAGAGGGAAGACAGGACCTTGGTTTAACGTCTCATCCGAAAGACGGCACCTCCGACGACACAGCACTATTTCAAGCAGCAGAGTTCTTCCTGGTGTCCTGGCCAATATTTATCCCTCAACCAACATCACTAAAACAGATTATCTGGTCATTATCACATTGCTGTTTGTGGAACTTTGCGGTGTGCAAATTGGCTGCTGCGTTTCCTACATTACAACAGTGACTACACTTCAAAAGTATTTTGGCTGTAAAGCGCTTTGGGACGAACTGAGGTTGTGCAAGATGCTATATAAATGCAAGTTCTATATTTTCCTGGAAACAGCTCTGCCACCAATGTTACTTCAGAGGTCATTACTGAACCTCTGCTCTCAACAGAATTGAGGGAACGGGTGATCTTTCTTCTGCACTGAACTTCAAGTATTTTTTTAAAGATGAAAGTTTAGAGGAGAAAAATGGCCTCTAACTCTTGGTGCTTTTTACAGCCAATCTGCTGACATATGAACCTAGAAAACAATGGCAAACACATCCTGATGGTTGGGAGGTAAAGTTACATCTCTGAGCCATACAGATCAGGGAGGTTTGATTGACAGTCTGTGCTGAGTCAGATGACTACACTGCTGAAAATACAAAGTAAAAAAAGCTCCCCAATTCTCAGTAGGTAAACAGACTGATAATGATACATAAGGCCAGTATGGTCTTAGGTTTGATTTCTGGTCTATGCTCAGTAAGGTACCTCAGCCAAGTCAGTAATTTTGGGCAATACAACTGATTTCAGATTGGCAGCGCTGGGACTAGTTAAAAATTAACCAACCACCCCTGTTGAGAGAGAGATGTGGCTCTATGAACATTACCACTTCAAACTAGAATGGCAGCAAAGCAGATGAATTCATTTACTGGCAAACTAGCTAAAATTTTAAGCAGATATTTAGTAAAATATCCTAGCTTCACTATGTAGTGAACACATGGGAGTCAAGAATGTCTTGTAAATTTGGGAATTCTTAAGGTTATTGATTTAGTAATTCGGGAATCTTCTGCTGCACTAGTTTAAAATTACTTTTTCTTTATTCCTTTCACCTTCTCTCCCTTTCTCCCCTCCCCCCCACAAAAAGTATAATTCGCTACCTGAAACTGCAGTCATATGATTCTCATTCACTGTGACAGTGGAACTCTCCTCACTCCCTCCCCATTCACTGGCTTCCCCAATAGCCCCTGTCCCAAACAGACTGGGAGCTCGCTGTGAGCGCTAATCATACTGTGATGTAACACCAAACACCAAAATTAGCCACACACAATAAGAGTTTCCTGTTCTGTTGCACTGACTTGGTCTCATTCTGAATAGAAACATAAAATGGCTACAGCACGGAAGGAGGCCATTCGGCCCGTCGAGCCCGTGCCGGCTCTCTGCAAGAGCAATTCAGCTAGTCCCATTCCCCCGCCCTTTCCCCGTAGCCCGGCAAATTTTTTCCCTTCAAGTACTTATCCAATTCCCTTTTGAAAGCCATGATTAAATCTGCCTCCGCCACCCCCTCAGGCAGTGCATTCCTGATCATAACCACTCGCTGCGTAAAAAAGATCTTCCTTATGTTGCCTTTGGTTCTTTTGCCAATCACCTTAAATCTGTGTCCTCTGGTTTTTGACCTTTCTGCCAATGGGAACAGTTTCTCTCTATCTACTCTGTCCAGACCACTCATAATTTTGAACACTTCTATCAAATCTCCTCTCAACCTTCTCTGCTCCAAGGAGAACAATTCTAGCTTCTCCAGCCTATCCACCGTAACTGAAGTCCTTCATCCCTGGAACCGTTCTAGTAAATCTTTTCTGCACCTTCTACAAGGCCTTCACATCCTTCCTAAAGAGCGGTGCCCAGAATTGGACACAATACTCCAGTTGTGGCCGAACCAGTGTTTTATAAAGGTTCATCATAACTTCCTCGCTTTTGTACTCGATGCCTCTATTTATAAACCCCAGGATCCCATATGCTTTTTTAACCGCTTTCTCAACCTGCCCTGCCACCTTCAACGACTTGTGCACATATACCCCAGGTCTCTCTGTTCCTGCACCCTCTTTAGAATTGTAGAATTTTTGCTTATTTTCATCCACAAGTTTGCTAGCACTTTATCGATGGGGACTTTCCCCTCAACACATCCTCTGTCAGATGACACAGCAAAGTAGTTCTGTTTGCAGAATTCTTAATGTTGCCTCAGTGTCATTTAATGCACTATTTTTACTCTTAGAGAGCCACGTGAATCTTTTTCTTCCCTCATGCAATACACTCTGCTCATTATAATTTTTACAGTATTATAGCAAAATAAAAATATACTTTACATTAATTCTTGTCTCTCCTTGACCCATTCGTTGAGCACTTGCTTAGATTCAGCATCCTGGTATACCTGTAGACACAATATATTGTGATATAATGCCCCACAGAAGTATGTGAAATCATTTTATGAAATAATTTTAAGACTTTTCAAATTTACTGTTCAGTAAATATTTCAGTCGCCATACTGATCAAGCAGCATTATCCCATTACCACAGAAACTCTGCTCAGAACAGTGACTGAAAATATATTCATGTGGGAAGGCAACAGTAATTTACACTACTTAGGAATACAGTCTAAAATCATTTTCTGCACTAAGCAATTTAATCATCCAATAAATTAAATTAAGCAACATAGGTAATACAGAAAAGTAGGTATTTAGTGCTAAAGAAAATTTGAATTAGGTGACAACTGTGCACAGGGTAACAGTTTGCCAGCACTGTGTTCAAATTTGAAACACAATTATGGGGCAGAATTTTTATTTCCAGCCGGGAATGGAGCGGGGGCTAAAATTTTAGTGTGCGAAACCCGGAAGGTAAGTTGGTGGGTCGCGATCAGCCAATAAATTTTACTTCCGGGTTTCGTGCCCGGCAGCTAGCCTGATTGAAAGACTGGCTGGCTGTCAGGCAGGAAGGCCTGTGGCAGCAGGCCGCAGCTGGGGATCAGAGAGAGGGATCTTGGTCCAGGGAGGAAATCGGGGGACCGGGAAGAAGATTGGGAGGCCAGGCAAAAGATTGGAGGTCTCTGGAGGTCGGGTGAAGAGTCGGAGGTGGCCGATCACGGGGTTCCTGTCAGCCAGGTAAGCTGGGTTCCTGTCAGCCAGGTAAGCCTGAATGAAGCACTCCTTCTCCCCAGGGCCCACAAGCAGTTCAATAAAAGCACTCACCTCATGGATCCGGCCCTTCCCAACTGCTTTCACCTGACGTGAATCGGAAGCGATGGGAAACCCGACCAGGTAAGGTTAAATTCATTTTAGTTTTCCAATACACAAAATATTAAGTACCTCAAGTATTTCAATGAGGTACATTGCCCCTTTAAGCAATGGCCCGCTAACTTTAAGTGGGGGCGGGACTTCCTGGTGTCTGCGGTTCACCCACATCCAAATCTGCCTGGGTTAAACCGAGAAGTGGGCGAGTTGGTGTCGGGGTGCCGCCCCGCTCCAAAAAGCTGTTAATTTAACCTCCCACCTGCCCCCAACCCACCCGTTGTTGGTGGTTAAAATTTACCCCATTGAGTCTGATAACAACTTAGACAAGGAGAGCAGAGACTGTGCAAATTCTGATCCTATCATTGTACATCAAGTTGCAAAATGCCCTATTCACCATCGGTCTCATCCAATACCTTAAGTTCCAACTAACAGTTTTAACTTCAGACTGTTAGTGGGCCTAACAGTGGATAAAGTGGATCAGAATATTCTAGAACACCAGTGCAGTTCTCAGACTAAAGTGGCTCTGTAGGCTCGAAGGCTGCTTTTGTTCAAGAATCAGAGCATTGTTCTGGAGTGTTCTGGCCCGCTTAACCATTGCTTCTTAAAACCCAGCACTGGAGCTTAAAATCTTTGCCTTACACATTGAAACTTTGGTACCAAAATGGTACTGCTCTCCTCTTTTCATGATGTGCTCCATTGAATCCCACTAAACAGATAATGTGAGGAGAATGGGTGTCATTTAATCCATCACCAAGAACAGTGGGAATAACATGAATTTCACAGTATAAGGGGAGGTATAAAGCCTGAAAGCTTTGAGCATAATTCTCTGAAGGGGATTAAGTTATTTCTCAGAATGTGATAAGCTTATAAATCAGTAACATTCGTTTGAACCAGGATACATACTGTGACAGTACTGCCATTACCTGCAGCCTCTCCAGAAGTCCTGTTAGGGCCTGCAGCCAGGTCAGCCCATGTGTAAACTGCTCAGTGTTAATGATGCTGATTTCTGTATCCAGTTCTGGTACAATCGCTCCTGTCCTCCAGCCATGGCGGAGCATTAGGTCCTATTGATGATAAAAGATAAATGCTCTATAAACCTCTATAACTTACAATTGGTTCACCAGTGAAACAGTTTACTCATCATTTTACCCATGTGCATAAATTTCAATACAATGAAAGTGGGATTATAATTGATTGATAGCACATCTCACAGGAACATGAAGAACCTCAGTGATGTGCCATGCCAACGTGTGTTGTCCCATGTCTCTAGTGCTGCTCAGACTGATTGGAGTTTCAGCATTAAAACTTAAATTTGAAAACCGTATCAAGTGATCTGTAGGTCTCCTGATAGATCAATGGGTGAATGCAGTGCCTGCTGTGGGACTGTACCAAACAGACTTAGAAAGTCCCTGATTCAGTCCCTGGTCTGTACAGGATAAATGGACTCAGCTGGGACAAAATTGATCTCAGTTTCCCCCGACTAGATATGGGAGACGGTGGATGGAAAGGGAACTAGAAATCAGCCAGGATTCCCACTCTTGATTCCCATTTGGTAACCCTCTGTTGGTATCATTAGGTGAGGACAGGCTCAGCTCTGGTACCCTCAAAGTACCTTGCCAACACTGTCGCTTGATGTTCACACATGAGAAACCATATGGCAAGTTACCAGAGGCGGCTGCCACCAAAGGAAATGCATGAGTCAGCACATTGAGGGTGAGAGTGGGATAGAGGGAAGTTACAATCGCTCACACAGAAAATGCTAATATTACTCGATATTTTACATGTATAAATGGTACAACTCGTGGCTGTTGCTGTCATACAACATTTACATAGCTTCTGGGCCCAACTTTGCTGCTTCTAATCATAATTTACTCTTTGGATTTCTTCAGCTAAATCAGAATTAATTAGTGCTACGACCAATGCTATTACTGGTTGTGTTGAAGCTTTACCCAAGATAGGAAATCAAGACAGCACAAGTTGTGATAAAAAGAATACTGAAAATTCTGGAGATCTGAAATAAAAAATAAATTCAAAACAATGCAGGAAATACACAAATGTCAGTCACATTTCAAGAGGAAAGAACAGGTGTAATCGGTCAACGCATCTCCAGGTCTGACTTGCAGAGGAATTTATCCAACAACGCTCCTCTTCAACTGCCAGTCGTCAGAATGGGAAAAAACCCAAAGCAGTTTTAGTTTTCTTCACTATCAAGCTAAACTGTTCAATGTATTTGCTAAAGACAGCTGTTATATGTAACCTTTTGAAATGTGGACAAAGATGTAATCATTATTTAATATAGTGCAATAATTTCAGTTGTCAACACAAATTGTCAAAGGCATCATTACACATCTCTCAAATATTCCACTCAATACTCCACACTCCTACAACCTCAACTGATGTGAAGTATGGGAGCGTGTTTCAGCACTGTCCCCTATAAGCAAACGGTTTTGCTTTTCTTGATACAGTTTACGTTTCAAAGGCCAATGGAAAAGGATTACCAATCGGACTCTTTTAATCAAGGGTACATACCTAAACCCACGACTTACTTCCAGTATTTTCTATTTTTGTTTGTAATATCAGACTTGACCTGGTTGATAGGAACGAGAAAGCTAAATGCCGCTGGCAATAGAAACAGTGAGACTACTCACGCATAGCAATAGTCTGTATGCATCATCATGTTTTGTACTAACTCCAGGCCATTGACAATAGACTGCAGCAGCTTAGCTGTCAGTTTTAAATTTTCCACGCTCATTGATGGCATCAAGGGTCACTGCCACATTGATTTGTGCTCTACGCTCAAACTAGATTTAATCCAATAGGCTTTGTAAAATGTAATTTTCATCCGGGCATACTGCTTCTGCTTCCAGTTATCTGCCCTTTTGGATTCTTTCTCTAGGGGTGTCTTGGCTCTGCCTATTATGGCAGCTTCCTGTACTTAGGTCCTATGTGGAATCATTGACCAATAGGACAAAGGTGACCTCGTCTGTCGTGACTGGAAATCAAAGACTGCCGGCTTGGTAAGAAATAATACATGAAGCTTCTTAGGTAACGTTTGAATATTCATCCACGCAACATGCCCCATGTTACTCTTCTAAGTAGACTATGGTTCAATGCCTCTTACACTGAAGTTGTCCAGAAAAAAACATTTCAACTCATCACAAGTAGACTGCAGCTCTAACAGCAATCAGGGTACACTACCATGTCAGTACTTACATAACAGCATCTTTCAAATGAGTTAAAAACACAATACAGCAGCTCTATATCTAATCAAAATTTCCATGTGCGAGCAGCTTCTAACAAAACATCCAATCTGCCATTAGTGCATGAATCCGTAACAAACATCACAAGACAAAGTCAAACATTTTTCCTTAAATAAGTATACTCTGGAAATATCCCACCCAAATCAGTAAAGCAGGCAGACTTTACATCTGTGCCTGTAAAAAGAAAACAAGTACAGAACGTTATTCAGTGCAGCATACAGAAGAGAGTATCAATGATTATGGGTCAAAGCACAATCCAACAGCTTTCTAGTCACTGACCATTCATCTTTTTGTGAGCTGACCCATTAAGCTGCTGTTAAAATTCATGCAGCAGCATATAAATTATTTGGACACTAGCTCGGAAAATTCTGAGTTACAATGTAAAACTGTACTTACTGCGAGATCACTGTACAGATGGTCACCAAAATAAAGCACCTTGGATCCACGCCAGTCTGTCAACCGTAGGAAATCAAATAGGTTTCCCTGCAGATTGAGAGGATAAAGTCGAGTAAGGGTTGACATTTCAAAAACTGTTCAATGGGACAGATATGGGGTTAGCCTTCAAAGGTTACAGAGGTGTCTTGAATAATGCATCGAACAGATTCTTAGAAACCTAAAAACTGGTACAGCAATTGACCAGTGTTAGCCACAAAATGGCAGTTGCAAAATATCGAAAAAGAAAACCCACAACACCTGACAAAATACATATGTTAGATCATGGGTTCAAATAGACAGGGGGAGGGGTGGCACTTGCCAAGAGTGAACTGAAATGGCAGAGATAAATGGACTTGACCTGGGAGGTCTGGATCAGTTTGGATTCAGAAGCCACTTCTGAACTTACTCCCAATACCTTATTTTGCTAATTTCTTTAAATGAAAAAAATTATTAAATACACCAGATTTTTGCACAGACATTTCTTGAGCTAAAAAAAAATATATTGTTGACTCTTAATAAATCTGGACAATCAGATAACTGTCAGCTTGGTTCAGTGGTAGCTCTCTTGCCTCTGATTTAGTAGGGCATGGGTTCAAGCCCCACTTCAGCACATAAATCTAGGCTGACATTTCATTGGAGTACTGCATAGTTGGAGGTGCCACCTTTTTAATGAGACATTAAACCGAAGCCCCGGCTGCCCACTCAGGTGGATGTAAAAGATCTCATGGTGCTATTTGAAGAAGAGCAGGGAGTTGTTCTGCCCAACATTTATCCCTCAACCAACATCAGCAAAACAAACTATCCAGTCATTTGTCTCATTGTTGTTTGTAGGACCTTGCTGTGCACAAACTTGCTTCTGCGTTTGCCCACATAACAGTGACTACTTTAAAAGTACTTAATTGGCTGTAAAACACTTCGGGGTGGCCTGGGGACATAAAGGCACTATATAAATAAAAGTTATTTCTTTCTTTCAATAAAGTAGTGCTTCATGTAAAATAAAATACTGACTAGCGCTCCATTTGCCTCAGTTATTTAAAGCTGTAACGCATTGCAGTAATTACTTAATTTCCCAGTTGTCATGATTAAAGAAATGTAAAAATGTTAACCATCAATTTGGGAACAAGTATGGTTCCCCCTTCCCTTAGAAAAAATGACTTGTTTCTAAAATATGTATCAATAAAATATTAGTACAGTTAAACCTCAACATGATTGGCTCAACCTGCCACACTAACAGTCAATGTAGTTTTACACGGTCACATTAAAACCACATAAACATCAGGGTATCTGGACACAATCATCCAAAAACAATCTTTCTTTTACTTAAATGTATCTTTAAAACATTTTGTCAAAATGCACATTATATGTTAAAAGCTGCAAGAAGTAAGGGCTAATGCTGGCACAGTGCTAACCCCTTCTAAAAGGCAGATGGGGCAGCTTACAAAATATATACAACGCTGTTCAACAAATATGCAATCGTAACAAATATTTTGTGGACCACCCATCTCTTAATCGACCTTATTATGGTTTTGTTAAGTAAATATTAGGTAGCTGATGTGATCGCTAGTATTGCTTGGGGCTTACAACTGACTATTTTAAGATCAGCTAGCAGGAAACAACTTATGCAATGCACACAAAACCAGAACCAATCTCCTCAAGTAAAACGCCTTGGTTTCATTCCCATCAGCTAACTACAAAGCAATTATCAAACTGAAACACTGTACAAAGGTGTTCGGAATTTTACGCTTTTTTTTGCTAAATAGGACATCCAGGTTAAGCAAAAACAGCCCTGCTTTAGTAAGCCCTGAAAGAACTCACTGTCCTTTCCTGCATTGATGTGGAGATGCCGGTGATGGACTGGGGTGGACAAATGTAAGGAATCTTACAACACCAGGTTATAGTCCAACAGTTTTATTTGAAAATCACAAGCTTTCGGAGCTTACCTCCTTCGCTCACCTGACGAAGGAGGTAAGCTCCGAAAGCTTGTGATTTTCAAATAAAACTGTTGGACTATAACCTGGTGTTGTAAGATTCCTTACACTTTCCTGCATTGGCATTAATTTATATAACACTTCAGGCTCCAAAGCCAAAAGAGATATACACCTGCAACATAAACTGGGCTAAAGGTTTGTCAAACAGACTTAATTACATAGTAATTTGTGTTACAAGTATCTTTCTTCTCATAGTTTAGAATCTTACTGGTAACACAGGCCTTGTCCGACAGGCACGGAATAAAATCTGCCAACTTTAACAGGTTATTATACTTATAAAGAACGAAGAAGCTGTCAATTACATTGCAGAAATTGAACAGACTTAGTGATATGAAAAAGTTGTGCCTTTCTTTAACATGCCATGGTTTTTTGTGTTGACCTTATTTTGTGTCCTGTTCCTAAAGTTATTTACTTACAGTCTTATGCACCTAATTCCCACCAATGCCGCTCCCTGTAAATGGTCAGGAGCTGGGTGTGCATTAGTAATGCGAGTTTGCTCTTCTTTCGGTTTTTCTTTGTCACTCTTATGGGATTGCCTTATGCAGAGGACTTTTGCTTGACTTTGGGAACTTGAGCTGGGGAGACTCTCACATCTTATTGCCCATCAGTGCAGCCTGTCATTGCACCACTCACCCAGTGAGCGCATTCAGGCTACTTATAGAACTGTTTTGTCATTTGAACAGACAAATGGTGAAGATTGTGGTAAGATTGAATATGTTCACTGTCTATTGTCAGTCAGTAGAGATTCCAGCTGTTTTCATTCATCGGATGCATACAATTATCAGAGTTGATGGCACCTTTCTACCCTCCTGGTTCCTACCTTATGCTGCTGCTATTGTGGCACGGTATGGGCAGGAATTCCTGATCTCACAAAACTCCTGTGAAAAATCCCATCCACAACGTGCAGCAGAGTTCCATCCCCTGGAACAGCAGCATCAGGTAGGAGCTGGAAGCAGTGCCGATTTTCATCTGCAAACACACAGAAGCAGATACTAACTCCAAAATGCTGACTGTTCACGTGAAATGCAGACGGTTGGCATGTGTGAAATTGACAGCAAGGGAATGGTATTTCACACTGATACACTTAAGCCCATGCTATATCTGACAATGGATGGCAAAAATGAGGAAGATATTCTCTTCCCAAGCACAGACATCCTTTACGTTGTAAAGCACACATCCAGTTGTCATTGTTGCTGCATTAAATTTCAAATGCAGTGCAAACTGCAAGTGAGAGGCAACTGGTGGAAAGCAGATCTGCATTTCACTGAGAGTCATGTTTAAAATATGACAGGGTTATTGACAGAGCCAGATTGCCGCTCCCCAACTGACTGAGTCATGACATTGTCAAACTATGTATACGTATCCAGAAATACATCTGACTACAAGTTCTGTTCCAATCCTCACAAAGCATGGTCCAGCAATAAAAGTTATAGAAGCTGAGATTAAAAACTGATATGTTTGTTCTAGTTTACACACTGAAAAGATGATGCAGCTAATCAATGAGTGACTACTATACCAGATAAAATTTTGAAATACGTCCACAATTATTCTCCAGACTAATTATTATACTGTCCTGTGAATCAAAGATGAGGTTTGTTCTCACTATCAGGGCACTGCCTCTAACAGTCATTAGCATTCCCCTCCAAGCACCCAGTTTCTGCAGTAGCGCCCTTGTGTTGGCACAGTTCCTAATACCTTGCTTCATTGCAAAGTCAGTTGGCGCATATGACAAGAAATACTACATGTTTTTAAAGGACTTAAAGGCTGTAATTCAATCCTACAGCTTGCTGTAACTAAGAACCTTCTTTTGTTGCATTCTCACACTCTGTGGCACCATTAGAGTCCTTCATCTGAATAACAACCTTCTAGTTACCTCCACATATGCATTTTTCCACATGGCAACATGCAGACTGAAGTTTAAAAGTTAGAATCTCATACAGTCCGCTGTTGTATTTCAAATTTCTCCCTTCTCCGTTTGTCACGTTTCCATCTTCTATGTTCAAAGGTTGATGCATAATGATGAGAATTTACAGCCAGAAACCAGCGTTTGACTGTTTAGAAATATTTTGTACCTCTCTATTTTCCAAGCGCTGCCCATTCTGCATAAAAGGAATTCACCGTTGCACTGAAGTGATTTACATGCTAATTGTGAGCAGTGCTTACATAAAGGAGCAAGCTGCACAGGCTCAATGAGCCAACGGTCTCCCTTTTGTGTAGGAACTCCCATGGTTTATTCCTAAAAAGCCAATTTTGATGGATTTAGTTTCTGTTTGTAAAGAAATTATATGAAACAATTACTGAGTAGAAAGTTATTCACATGTTCTCCCCTCATCAACTTTATTCTCTGCTCTCCTGGATGGAATACACTTCCACAGGTGCTATGCTTTCTGGCACCGCGCACAGTTGGCCATTATTCTTGTGCCTGCTATTCATCCACAGGGGCATCACAGCAACATTCAATCTTGTTCTCACCCAATGTCCACACACATGCACTTTCCAGCAGATGTTGTGGGATAAGGATCAGGTGCAGGAACCCTGATCAATTTTCCACCCCCAAGCCCAGGGATACTGAGGCCAATTTTAGCACCTTTCCTGCAACCCTAGCTGACATCTGCCAACTCAACACTTACCAGGGATCGAACCTGGGAACTCCCTTGTTTGTATAGCTCAGCTACTCATTGGGTAAACTTATCATTTTCGTTTAATTACGAATTAATCTCAAATGTTACTTATTTTTCTTTTCATAGTGCTTTGTACTTATTTAGGCCACCTGAGCCATGATGACATTTTCCCTGAAAAGAACTATAGCTAATTGAGGTTGCTGCAGGCTAATGATTATTGTCTAAGGCCTGCCATCCAAGAAGTTATTTTTGTTTATGAAATGACTCTAATAAGGAATTCGTTATTTCAAAAAGTGTAGTGGACCTGAATTGTCACCTATCCATTTACTAATACTAAGAAAGACAAAGAAAGACTTGCATTTATATAGTGTCTTTCATGACCTCAGGACGTCCCAAAGTGCTTTACAGCCAATGAAGTATCTTTGAAGTGTAGTCACTGTTGTAATGTAGGGAAACGCGGCAGCTAATTTGTACACAGCAAGATCGCACAAACAGCAATGAGATTATGGCGATTATGACCAGATAATCTGTTTTAGTGATGTTGGTTGAGGGATAAATATTGGCCAGGACACCAGGGAGAACTCCCCTGCTCTTCTTCGAAATAGTGCCACGGGATCTTTTACGTCCACCTGAGAGGGCCACAGCTGACACCTTCAAAGACATCACTTCCTTCAGTATCTGATTTCTTGAAACTTTATTTCCACTTCCCCCTTAAGTTAGTTCCTTCTTTTCAGTTCCTCTGAACACTAGTTACCAGCCAATGGGTGGACAAATGACCCTCTCCGGTCTCCTGACATGCAATCAGTTCATAAGGTACATAAAAGGACTTATCCTCCACTTTTCCCTTCCTAACTGGGAAGCATCTCCTCGCTACTTGCTGCTTCTCCGTGGCCGGTTAGCTGGGATCAGAAACCCAGAAGGCTACCATGCACACAAAAAAAGACTGAAATTATGTAACATTTGGTTTTAACATGAAAACTGACTTCATGAACAGCCGCAGTAACGTGAGTGAAAATACAACTGATCTTCATCAGAGTCGCATTTCAATTTCACAGTGGATGCATGGGACAAAACATTCAGCATGTTTTGCTTGTTTGTTAGAATGAGAGGGATATTGTCATGGTAACAAGGAAGAAGGACTATGCTGAAGTACCCAGAGAATCACAGCATCAAAGACAACGATCTCTGAATTACAAATCAATGAATAAATTGCTATCGTAAAAATTATACAAATCTACTGAACTATAAAAAAAGCTGCATAATGAAATAGAAACAGCACATTTCAGTTAAATTATTATAGCTTAAATCTGAGCAGCCATTAATATGTATATGTATACGTGTGGCTTTTGACGGAACTCAGCTTGTTGTGCTTGGACTACACTGAGGTGAATATGCTTACAGCAGAGAGATGCAGCCAGGTCAGCCAAACTGGGATACAGCCAGCTCATCATTCTATTGTATTGCACATCAAAGCTGCCTACTGCTGTACATTCACACAGAAAAAAAATGAAAAGGAGGCAAGAGTTGGGGGGAGGGGGGTTGTATGGGAGTGGATGGGAGTACTGTCAATATAAAACTACACAGACACAGCCAATTTAGGTAATAGAAAAAAAATTAAAAGTCCACCTTATTACTCCCCTGATGGTCTTGTGGTTAAAGGCATCACTCAGTTTAGCAATAAACCATACAGACCAGATCACGTGAAGTTGAATTCTCAGTCGGTGCTAAATTAGCTGATCTCAGCTGGGGCAGCATAGGCCTCTGTGTCCCCAAGCTAAAGAGGGAAGAGGAGGAGGCAAAGGATTCTCATTCTGAAGTGTATATGTATGGACAGTGGGCGAGAACAGGATCCATCTCACCTGTGATGTCCTCCATTGTTGAATAGCCTGCTGAAGCTCACAGTCTAGGCTCACACAAAAATGGCCACTTGGGCCAGAGAGAGGGCTGTCTTTGAACTCTACCCCTGCAAGAGTCAGCATCTTCAGGAGAGGGTGGGAGAAAGTGGAAGAAAATTGGAAAACACAATATATAGAAAGCGGCCCTTCTTATAGGGGATATTCTAAGTTTCCCTTCTGCTGGAAACTCCATGGGGAGGGAATATAAAGATATCTCCTATAAGAAGGAATTATTTCCATATATTTTGCAAGCTCCCCACACCAGCAGGGAGCAAGTTGGCCAGCTGATTTTGCTCAGAGGGCAAGTAGAGTGGAAAATGCTTCAGGTTAACACCCCTTCTCATCTTGGCTGCTGAACTGCAGGTACTGAGCCAGTACACTTCGGAACTGGCCAAGTATTTCCCTTGCCTTCCTCCCAGGCCTCCAGCAATGCCACTCAAAGCTGGTCCTGATCAGGCCCAAGAAAGTCCAGCAATGACTCTCCATCATTTGTTCCTCACTGCTTGGGAAATGCCAATTGGAGACTCAGTAGAGTTGAAGTGGGGGAGGAAATCAAACAGAACTGCTTTACACATTGGTAGACTTAAATTGTCCTTATTCTTTGACTTTTTCTTACTTCTGCATGAACCCAACAAAAATCCAGTGAACTGTATAATCAATCAAATGTTTTAAAAGTTATTTATTTTCCAAAACAATCGCCTCCAATGTTATCGCTGCAGTGTTTTTCCTTTCTCTCCCCCCCCCTGCCAAACTACCCTAAAAAATCCCACCCCTAATCTGAAAAGTTTGATTTCTTTAAATCTTTTTTTAGCCTCACGCTCTTGGCTCGAGCAGTACTGAAATATTCAACATGGGTAATTAATTTAACTATAACCAGTTAGAGAAACATAGTTGGTAAGACCAGTCTTTCTCCAGCTTTAGTCTACGGTTCAACTTACAAGAAGAAAAACAGCCTTGACGTATATTTTTCTCCATTTATGAAGTCTACCGAAAAAGTCAGCTTGAGTATAAGGCAGGTTTCCCACTTCATGCTGACCAACATTAGTAAACATCAGAGAATATGATCCCAGCAATGCAATACAGATCAAGGGAATGTTGGAAAACACACTGTAGCACTAAACACGGACCAATTGTTCTGACCTGTTTATACATCTTGCCCTTCTCTAGTTTGTTGATTTTGTCCCACTGCAGTGCACCCGTGTCATCCAGTCTTCTGAAAGGCCTGACAAAAGAAAACAATCATTACCCAGCCAGTAATTAGACAGTCCGAGGATGAAACTGCAGAAAAATTGCAACCCAGACAGACTTAATCTCTGTCATTAGATGCCAAGTAGCCAGGCATAGTTACACAGAAAATGCAATTCCATATATTTACTTTGTGCTCTTAATTTGGGAAAATACTATTTTCCTTCTGATCAGCTTTCCAAAGAAGGTTTGCTTGACCCTTTCTATGTTTGCCTCTCTGTGCTCTTGGCTTTTACCATAAAGAGATCCTGGGATGAGTCTGTACTTTACATATGCTTCTAGATATTTTTCTTCATTGAAAATCACATTAGTCCAGAAGAGTTACAGTTTATAGTTATTTAAAATTGGTTATGTTTTCTATCTGACAGCGTTGAATGGTTTTCTACAACATGTAGAATACATATTGTAGCCAAACTAAAGTGAACAGAATAGTTAAGGATATGCTCCACTTCAAACGCTTACAACACCACTTACTTGCGCTTATCCGTAAAAAAGGTCGGCTTGTCAGCTTGGACGATCACCAAGTCAAAAAGATCCCGCCAGTCCTTTCCCGCCATGTATTTCATTCCTTTATCACTGTAAAAAAAGAGAGGGTACGTGAAGAAGATTGTGTAAATACATTACCACATTAGTGCACTTAGGATGTGCTTTTTTCTCAAAAACGTATCAATCTTAATGGACTGTGGACTTTTGGTAACATGTACTATACATAGTCTAGCAACAAAGGTCTGCCTATTTTCAAAGTTTCTTTGCAGCTGACTGGTGATTTGGTTTAGATTTGTAGTTTGTATGAAGGGACAAGTCATACCCAGCAGTGAAATATGACAAATACTTTCACAAGTTAGGCTGGCCTGATATCTCTACTCGTGACTTACTAGTTTATCACTGCCGGCCCTGTCAGGTTGCGTTTACATAATTTTAAAATTAATTTATGTGACGTCAATGGTGCAGAGATACAAAAAAAACTTCACAATTCATAGACCACACATGTAGTATGAAGGATTTATTACAACTGGAGTGATGGACAGACTTTAAAGCAATCCTGTCAAAGAGGGTCAATTTATTACTTCATACTTGGAAAGAAAATCAACACAACTGACAGCAAGGCTCATGAAATTAAAGGTACAGTTATACTTGTACTTAGTACCAGATGGATAAAATCTTTAAAATCAGATTGTTTTGTAACTGAGATAAGCAAGCAAAACATTTGCTATAATTTGGATATATAAGGGATATTCTGCGTAATGCTGAGTGCTTCAAAAAATAAGGAGCAAGGTATAAAGAAAACCTCCAACTCCAAATGATTTCCTTTTAATTTAAATATGTTACCGCCTTTAGGATGCTGCCACTTCTCTAATGCAAAAGAGAGCGAATCTTGGCTCTCAGTTTCTTTAGGTTATATTTTATGTTGCATTCTGAGATATTCACTATCGCTTGCACTTTTGTTAAATACCCAAAATGCTTAGCTCCCCAAAGACTGTGTTTACAGAGTGAGGATAAAGTGTGTTTACACCACTGTTGATCATTAGGATCAAAGATTAACAAAGTCATAAAAAGTGCGAACAATGCACTGGGGTTCATTTGAATACCATTACCAGCACCTGTTGTCCGAGAAAATGGTCAATGTTGAGTCCGGAAGGTTGTAAAGTGCCTAATCGAAAGATGAGGTGTTGGTCCTCGAGCTTCTGTTGAGCTTCATAGGAACAGTGTAGGAGGCCGAGGACAGAGAGGTCAGAGTGGGAGTGGGACGGAGAATTAAAATGGCAAGCGATTGAAAGCTTAGGGTGCAACTTCAGATCATAACCACTGCTCCCATTTTTTTTAAGCAGGTATTGGTATTGGTTCTGCTGTTGCCATTTACAGCTCCTCTAGACCCATCTTTTATTTCATTACTTGTCCCATTACCACCCCCTTTGCCTTGCACCATCATCCCTCTTGTCAGCCTAACCTGCTGAGTATTTCCAGCATTTCCTGTTTTTATTTCAGATTTCCAGCATCCGCAGTATTTTGCTTTTGGACACAAATATAAGATAGTCATTAAAAAATCCGATAAGGAATTCAGGAGAAACTTCTTTACTCAGAGTGGTAGAGGCGAAAAGCATAGATGCATAGAATCATAGAATGTTACATTACAGAAGTCGAGGCCATTCGGCCCATCGAACCAGTGCCAGCTCTTTGTAAGAGCATTCCAGTTAGTCCCATTCCTCGGCTCTTTCCCCATAGCCCTGCAAATTTTTCCCTTCAAGTATTTATCCAGTTCCTTTTTGAAAGCCATGATGGAAGCAGGTTCAACCACCCTTTCAGGCAGCGCATCCCAGATCAGAACTACTCAATGCGTAAAAATGTTTCTCCTCATGTAGCCTTTGGTTCTTTTTCCAATCACCTTAAATCTATGTCCTCTGGTTCTCGACCCCTCCGCCAATGGAAACAGTTTCTCTTTATTTACTTTACCTAAATCCTTCATGATTTTGAACACTTCTATCAAATCTCCTCTCAACCTTCTCTGCTCTAAAAGCTTCTCCAGTCTATCCATGTAAGTAAAGTTTCTCATCCCTGGAACCATTCTAGTAAATCTTTTCTGCACCCTCTCCAAGGTCTTCACATCCTTCCTAAAGTGCGGTGCCCCGAATTGGACACAATACTCCAGTTGTGGCTGGACCAGTATTTTATAAAGGTTCAACATAACTTCCTTGCTTTTGTACTCTTATGCCTCTATTTATAAAGCCCAGGAACCCGTACACTTTCTCAACCTGTCCTGCCACCTTTAAAGATTTGTTCTCATATACCCCCAGGTCTCTCTTTTCCTGCACCCCCTTTAGAATTGCCCCTCCTCATTCTTCCTGCCAAAATGTATCACTTCGCACTTCTCTGCGTTAGATTTCATCTGCCATGTGTCCGCCCATTCCACCAGCCCGTCTATGTCCTCTTGAAGTCTATTACTATCCTCCTCACTGTTTACTACACTTCCAAGTTTTGTGTCTTCTGCAAATTTTGAAATTGTGCCCTGTACATCCAAGTCCACGTTATTAATATATATCAAAAAAAGCTGTGGTCCTAGCACTGACCCCTGAGGAACACCACTGTATACCTTCTTCCAGTCCGAAAAACAACCATTCACCACTACTCTCTGTTTCCTATCACTTAGCCAATTTCGTATCCATGCTGTCATTGCCCATTTTATTCCATGGGTTTCAATTTTGCTGACAAGCCTATAATGTGGCACTTTATCAAACGCCTTTTGAAAGTCCATGTATATATCAACGCATTGCCATCATCAACCCTCTCTGTTACCTCATCAATAAACTCAATCAAATTAGTTAAACATGATTTGTCTTTAACAAATCCGTACTGGCTTTCCTTTATTAATCCACACTTGTCCATTTAAGACGAAGCTAGATAATTACATGAGGGATAAAGGAGTAAAAGGATATGTTGATAGAGTGACATTAAGTAAGGTGGGAGGAGGCTCATGTGAAGCATAAATACCAGCATAGACCTGTCGGGCCGAATGGCCTGTTTCCGTGCTGTAAAATTCGATGTAATTCTATGTAATGCTATTGCAGTTCTGAAAAGGCTCACTTTTAGCAGCTCCTTTGGACACATGGTCAGTCTCTCAATTCAATTTGTCAGGGTCGGCAGTTGCATTTATTTGCGACTGCATTGGACGAGTCACAGTAGTAAGAATGGGTCAACATGAAAATCAAGCCTTTCTGACTGAATAATGGCCCAGCCATTCACTTTGCACAATTCACTTTGCCTCATTATGGAACATCTTTGGACTTTAAGATAGTTTTAGGAAGTTGTGCTCCTGCCATGGAGTTTCAGGTGCTGGGAGCACATTCAGACGTGGAGGATTTCCTCTCTGTTCAAGAATGAAAATTTTACAAAATACTGGCCTGCCAGAATTCCTAATGTAGAATCCTGGCTTACAAAGCTCTGCATCAGGAGTACAAATCTGTAAATTCTACCCTTTGATGTCAACCAGGCAAAAAAAAGGGTTTGTTCCCCAGCAAGGAATTCCAATTAAATCAATGTCAAAAACATAGACATACTAACATAAGGAACAGGAGTAGGCCATTCAGCCCCTCCAGCCTGTTCCACCATTCAATTGGATCATTCTAGATAGTAGAATGAAAAGAAGATAGGGTCTTCTTTCATTTTTTTTTTTATTCGTTCACGGGATGTGGGCGTCGCTGGCAAGGCCAGCATTTATTGCCCATCCCGAATTGCCCTCGAGAAGGTGGTGGTGAGCCGCCTTCTTGAACCGCTGCAGTCCGTGTGGTGACGGTTCTCCCACTGTGCTGTTAGGAAGGGAGTTCCAGGATTTTGACTCAGCGACAATGAAGGAACGGCGATATATTTCCAAGTCATATATTTCATATTTTTACGATAAAAAGATGACCCATTATATAGGTCACTTAAGTTGCATTCATAAATGTTGCTCATAAGTCTATAACATTTTAGTCAACCATCCCCTTTTAAAAACTACCCTTAAAAGGTGAACAAACGTCTAGTGGGAGCTCTTATTGTTTAAAGCACGCCTCTTTTATACAAGAAAGTTATTCTTCTGTTTTTATAAAAAAACGGCAATTTTATCACCTATTAGCAACCCTCGAGTAGCGTGTTTCTTCCTCCTCTTTAGGAAACTTTAATAATATCAAGGGCTGTATCTTGAGTGGCTTCATTATAAGTAGCCAGTGTACAACCTCAAAGCCAACTGACCCCTAGGAGACCTGGCTACTGGCCAGAAGTGAAAATTTCCCAGATTATGGTGTAATTTCCTTGGGTCAGACAGCTCCATAGCAACTCTCAGTCCAGTCTGGTGTTACAGCCCCTCTGCTTGCAATAGACCAACTCCAGAATATGCAGGTGCATTCCCGTAATTAATGCCATCGCAGTAGTCTCGCAGGGAGGGAGCTCCTACCAGAGGGAATTCATGGCAGGGATTTCATTGCCATTGGAAAAAAAGTCACTTAGAACAAAAAATACACTTTCATTCCCCTTTTAATTAGAATTATAGAATCATAGAAGTTTACAACATGGAAACAGGCCCTTCGGCCCAACATGTCCATGTCGCCCAGTTTATACCACTAAGCTAGTCCCAAAACCATAATTATTATGGTTTGAAGTTGTTTTCTAGCTATTTATAATGAAGCCGCTCAGGGATGCTGCCGATAGGTACACTTTCATTTCCCCATTAATTATTACTGTACTAGGCTGGAACAGAACACAGCACATACAACCCAAACGCGAAGATAAGTGTTAAAACATTATGGCAAACTAACGTGACTATGATCTGCTGGGTTTTTTGTAAGCCTCACTTTTACTCAGCATAGAGCCACACTTTCTGGACCATGGAGGAAAGGCACTGGCTCATCCCAACATATTACAATTGAATCCAGCTTCCATTTATTTTTGGACTGATTACTTACAATTGCTAAATGCAATGTGGAGCTCATTAATTCAATGGTCATTGCATATCTTAGTCACAGACTCCCATATGATTTTGGAATGTTATAAACCACACAATAAAAGAGAGGAGAAGCTAACCCAGTATCTAGGACAGTAATGCCCTCCCGGAAGGATTTCATTCAAACCCAACTTTAAGATTATGGTAAGAAAATGACAAACAGCACAGATGACAAAAGTTACCACGTACACAAAGTTGAAGGGACTGTTGGTTATAAGGAAGAGCTTCTTTCCATTATTAACCAGCCGGTTTAGGACAGCATATGTTTCTTCTCCATGAAGAATGTGTTTTTCTGCGATTGGGGAGGGAAGAAGAAGATTGTCAATCTATTCCAATACTAATACGGAGCACTTTTTTTGCTTCAAAAACAGAAATCCTTGATACACCTCCTCATTTTTCAGCATTTTGCTGAGGGTAATGGAATAAGACAGTTGGTGAATTTCAGATCTAAAAGTCAATCTCATCTCTCATTTCCTCACTTTAAGTCTAATTCATTTAAGATTACAGTTCCAGCTCCATTATTTAACAAATCTTCTTGCAAACCTATAAAAAACATTTGACTCAACCTACAAATTGGACAGAGTTGGGTGCGGGAATTGTGCGGGTCTGATTGCGGGAGCCTAGCTGTGTCCATCAACCCCTCCATCACGTGCCACTAGATGAGGACGAAAACTCACCAAACAGATGAGGAAACGTCAAGAAATACAGCTTTCAAAGTTCTACCCAGGGTAGTTATAGTCAGTTTGCCGTTACTTCCTGCATATGCTGCGAGTCCATGGATTGGTGTTACGCTGTTATACACTGAATATTGCTCTCCTGGAATGAGTGGGTGGGGGAATGAGGGACAAGGACAGGACAGACACATGCGCAGGAAACAGTATAGCTTGCACTGGATGAAAACATATCTTTACAAAGCCATTCCAAAACTCTAAGTGCTGCAACTCTGTAGTGAAGCTCAACATTATAATGCTGAATATTACAAATGTAGGTAAAGCTGCAGCAAACCCACCACTGTAGAGTTAATATATAAAAGGCCCAACAAATGGCTGAACTATTGATCTTAAAAATAAGCAAAGATCCAGTGGAAGCTCAGGAGCCAAATATATTAGCAATAACACATTAAATATTCATTCTTTATGCTAAAATTAGAATCAGAGAATGGTTACAGCATGGAAGGAGGCCATTCGGCCCTTTCGAATCCGTGGACTTATTTGGACAAGTAACTCCAGCACAAACTCCAACCTTGGTGACAAGTGGCTGATGAGTCTGATTGCTTGAAGTAATGTTTAATCTTGATAAGATTAAAAAGTTGAGATTCTGGCCTAGAAATTAGAGATGTTGATCTGTAAAATAGCAATGTTGGATTCATACTAATTTCAAAGAGGAGCCCAGCAATTGTGCTGTCCAAGGTGGGGAGGGGCAGGATTTGCTACAATTGGCCTCAGCACCCCTGGACTAGGGACAAATAAAGAAAATCAGCCAGGAATGTGCCTCTGAGTGTACTGAGCTCAGCTGTGATGTTCTTTCTGGTTAATTAGTCAGACAATGTTCAACACCCACAATCAAGTCCTACACATGAAAAAAAGCCACGTGGGTGATGTACTGGAGACATGCCAGAATGAGTGGAACTGGACCTCAACATGAGTTTGTACATTTAGGAGTGGATGGGTTCTAGACAATAACTATCAGAAACTTAGAACTGTGATAACTTATAAACTGAATAGGACATTGCATTTGTGCAATCGTGCAAAAAAATAATTGTTTGGGAACATTGTATTTCCATTAAGTGTGGTGTGAATACATTATTGAAATTAGGTCTTCCGCATGTAAACAATGGCTCACATTTAAATTGGCCTTCCATTTAAATACATAATTGTTTCCCCACATTACAACAGTGACTACACTTCAAAAATTCATGGGCTGTGAAGGGCATTGGAACATCTGGATGATGCAAGTTCTTTCTTTTCTTTCTATCTACATTTCAATAGGCAGCAGACTGGACAGATACTAGCTTTCTGAGGCAACCTTAGAGGCACAATGTTATTATTTCAGTGACAAAGATTTTGCTGTGAGCAGCGAATGAACAGCGCCAGCTATTCATTAGACTTGCACTTGCCCATAGACTTTCTATGAGCTTTTGCACAGCACATTACTGTCAACGGGACAGCCAAACAACGGGGCACCATCTGCAGGGCATCTAGGATCTCTGTGAACAGGGCAAGTAACTGTGTATCTCCTTGACTAATCAGACTGAAGCATTGTTAATAACAGCGCAAAGTCAGAAACAGGAAGTGTAAGTTGAATAGCGAATTCTATGTCATAGCGAAATAAAGAGAGGGAAAGAAAGATTGGGATTAAGAGAAAGCGATTAAAGAGACAGAAAGAAAAAAAGTTTTAAAAAGTTTATAAATTTGTTTTTAAAATGTTCAATAATAATTAAAATCTGAAGGAATGAGACTACACACTTGTAAAAAATTAATTTTCAGTGCCAGAGAAATTGTTTGGCAGTAATTAAGACTTACCATGCCGTTAAAAGGGTACTTACACTGGAATGGACAAGCCCTAATGTTTTTTGGTGAGTTTAGTCCAGATAAGTACATTTGAACGGTGAGTCAGCTTTTGGAGGAGCAGGGCATCTCGAGCAGCAAATTCCCAATTTCCGCGTTTAATTGCGCACATCAGGTCACCGGAAGTTAATGTTCAATTTGCACATTAATAATGGTAAGCGCTGTTAGTCTCACCATTATTTTTACAGCAAAATCTGGCCCATTGAGTTAGCTTATCATTGAAATAAGAGTATGAAGCAGCGAGTAGGACTGTTACAGAGAATTCATTCTCCAGATCAGTGCTGTCTTAATGATTACCTGATGGGAATCGCCTACTTAAATCCGATATTTGAGCATCTAGCATCCCAGATGTTCAATAAATAAGGTTTTGAATTATTTTGTTAAGCATTTACAGGATTATATACAGTTTCTAACAGGTCTAACCCACTTTGGGAGACAACAGTGTTAAATACTGCTCACTTACCCATGTCCTTTTCAATCCAATCGTACATCATTCCTTTGATATGGACGGTACTTATGGCATCCTGAAAAGACAGAAGAAACCAATAAGGATTTCAACGTTTAAGAAGATTTTATTCTTTCATTTCATAGGTTCTCGATAAAATATTTATATCAAAAATCCTGAATTCTTGATTCCCCCATTAGCCCCCCACCAAACTAACAATTATATGCTTTTAGGAGACCCCTCCCCCAGAAGTACACCCACAAAAAAATGTTCTAAATGGTGACAATCACATCTACAAATGTCCTTCCGGAGTACTGCACCTCCAGTTGCGCTAGCTCAATCTCCTCATTTGCTGGCTCTCTCTGCCTTCCGGATGTTTCTGCCTCTCTCTGTTTTTTTTCTCTGTTTTTTTTCCCTGTTTGTTTTTTTGTTGAATGTGTATTCGGGGGTTCTGCAGGTGACACCTCTCTGTCTGAACACGGTGATTGCCTTGGCAACGGGCAGTTGCAGGGGCAGTCTGTAAACACCATGTATTGTTCTATATGTATAAATGCGTAGGCTTCAAGGAGCTCTTGAAACATTTGCCTGAGGAAGGAGGAAATCTCCGAAAGCTTGTGAATTTAAAATAAAATTGCTGGACTATAACTTGGTGTTGTAAAATTGTTTACAATTGTCAACCCCAGTCCATCACCGGCATCTCCACATCCTCCTTCCAGCACAGTGACATAAGCCAATCCAGCAGCTGTTCAAAGTGGGCCATCCTTTTCTCACATTTGTACGCGGGCAAGTACTACACATCTAGGGTCCGGCTACAGCGCCAATCTTTTCTCAATCTGTTAAATGGAGGCTTGAGCGCACCAAGAAACAAATTGGCAGGAGATGACTCCGTTTAAGTCCATACTCTGAAAAAACACAAGCGGGAATCTGGGATTGCAGATCCCTGTGTAGATCCCTTGCCAGCCCTTTCTCCTCTGCCTTACCCTCACACCTCTTCCACTACCAACTACATCACCGCCACAGACTGACAATTCCAGGAATGAGAACGCACAAACAGACTTGCATTGATATAGTGCTATTTAAGTCCTCAGGACATCTCAAATAACCAATTAATTACATTTGAAGTTTAGTCACTGTTGTTTTGTAGGCAACCACAGCAGCCAGTTTGCACACAGGTTTAGGGACGTATGCTGTCCAGGACACTGGGAGTACTCCCTGTTCTGCAAATAGTGCCATGGGATCTTTTATATTCACCTGAGCAGGCAGATGGAGCCTCAGTTCTCCCTTAGCACTACAGTGAAATAGCAGCTGTTCTTTGTGCTCAAGTCCTGGAGTGGGACTTCAATCCACAATCTTCTGACTCAGAAGCCAGTGTGTGACCACTGAGCCATGTTCATATTAAATAACCATTTTACAAGGAGAAAGAGGCACTTCTCAGGAATTCAGAAGAAAATCTGAGGAAATAGGTCTTTCAAACCATCCTCCCATTTCAGCCAGCGTCCCCATGGGTAATTAAGTGGTTACCTTGCTTTGTATTTTTCTACTTTTGGCTGAAATATCATTCTTTCTTTAAAAAAAATAAAAAGCAGCCACTACAAACAGAAAGAGAGGAACGAGCAGGCCTTTGGCTAACCTCCACCCTATTGATGGGTGATATACTTTCTGGATGGCTCTCATCCTTAAGAACTTACACTTCATTTACATTAGTTTTGTGCCACATTAATGCCACCACTTCCCAATACTCAAGTCAAGTGCAGCCTGCAGCATCTCCAAAGTAAAGCCAAGGCCAACCATAGGGGTGACCTGTTCTTCATCGGGCCTTCTCAAGAGCTGCCCTCAACGACTCCAGCAATTTAATCATGGGGTTGCCCCCATCTGTGCAAAACGCAAGCCCCAGAAGCTGGTGACATTAACGTAGCACAAAACCAACATAAAAGCAGCTTTAAGCAGACATTGTTATGTATACCTGCCAGCGCAGTCACACGATGGTAATAGTCACATTGACCAACTATTGCGCTTACAATCAAGAAGAGATACAGTGCTGAAAGCCCAGTGGGACAAACCACCTTCAACACTATATCCACTTGGAATCACGTTACAACAATAAAATAATTCCTTTGGAAGGACAATAGATGCAAATCAAAGCTCATTCTGGCTGTCCACTAATAGCAACAAACACGTTGGGGTCGATTTTAACTCCCAGGCAGGAACACGGTAAAGCAAGTAGCCATCCCGCTGGGAGGGGTAAAAGAGAGGCCCGGCCGATTGTAATGGCCAGGCCTCATTAACATGCCTCTTGCCGATTTCCCGACCAAAATGGCAGTGAAGTGGGTAGGAAGTGGCTGCCTGGCTGTTAAAATTAGGTGGCAGGAGGTCGCCGCTGGGGACCCAGAAGAATGGTCCCCGGCACAAGGTAAGTGCTCTGGGAGGGGAATCCTGGTTGGGAGAGGGGTGGCGGGGGGGGGGGGGGGGCGGAGGAAGCCCAGGGAAGGGCTCCCCCCACCCCGAGGATTTCTTATGGACCTGGAGGAGCACTCTGGCTCTTCCTGGTCCACAAGGAAACCTGTAAAAAAAAATTAAAACCCACCTACTAGGCCTCTTCTGGCCCTGGTTGCTGTCCCCGGCAGGTTTTGCCTGGCGGGGAAGCCGCCATTGCTCGATCGCTCAGGCCTCAGTTTAAAATGGTAGATCGGGCCTCAATGATGTCACCGGAAGCTGATCTGCATATTTAAAGAGGACCTCACTGGTTTATCATAGAATGGTACAGCACATTCGGACCCATCTTGCCTGTGCTGGCTCTTTGAAAGAGCTATCTCACTCCCCTGCTCTTTCCCCATAGCCCTGCTTGGAACAGGTGCCTGCAAGGAGTGGGTAAGTCCCTCGCTCAATTTTAACTGGTTACCGTCAACCGGGAGGAAGTTCAAATTGACCCCATTGTACTGTACTCCTTTCAGTTTAATTCAGAAACTGAAATTTGAGTGGAGAGGACAAGTTTCTGCTGTGTTTGCTGACCTACACTATAAATAATCTACAGTAGTCATCATTCCAAGTTCTCAATTATCTCCCAGACCAGTTCCAACTTACTACAGCGAAGATGTTATCTGCGTGATTTTGTTATACAGCACAGACAATTGTCCGAGACAACCAAAATGCTTGCCTGGACAACCAAATCTTTTATTAACCAATGTTAACAAATTGCAGACCTGAAAGTATGATACTCTCAAGTACTCACTTCATGCCCCTATTCAAATGCTAGCTAATCCTAACTTGAAAATATTAATACATCACTTTAGAGACCAGAATCATTTTTTTAGAAAACCTTTGTCCCAATACAGTATGTTTCTGCTCTTCATTTGTTCACTTCTCTAAACTTTAAAATACTGACCATAAATTGCCTCCCTGATCTCTGCTCCTCGAACTAAATCTGGGCAGTTCTTAACTTGGACCAAAATGATGCTATGAGATACTAACACATGATTAATTAACATTTGTCCTAGTTCCGTTATTTTAGCAGATGCATTGATCCATTAAAAATAAATGTGCTGACACCTCCACTAAAATAACAGAGACAAGAATTTTAGAGTACACGTTGTTCATAATTATCCCCCCAATCTAATTTAATGGCCCTAGCTTTCTTTCCACCTTTTATCCATAGGCACAGTATTGTGCCAAATCCTGCTTCAAACTGAATTCTGTTTACTGTGCAGCCAAATCAAAGCGATTTAAACTTACTATATAGAAAATTGAAGAAGTCAATCTAGATTTTAAAATTCTCTCCAACACCATTATAAACAGGTTTTAACTTTCTATGGTTGTAGTCAGTTTTAGGAAGGTACCATTTATGTACTCATAACTTTGACCTCTGCTTTTTGACCCAAAATTCCTGACAATCACAGAGCCAGAACCTGGAGGAAAAGTGTAGCAATTAATGGTGTAAGTAAATAAACCACATCTTCCTGCAAGTGCTGCAACAACTTCTATATATTGTAGCCCTTGGGGTTTAATGTGGCTCCTTAGCTCCTGGGAGATGAATAATGATTGTGAAACACTGCAGCTTTAAGATTCAATCTGAGCTTTTCAATTGCATTGTGTTTGTTATCAATGACATTTCTTTACGGGCAGAGAGAGAAAAAAGGAGCCATTAGTTTCAGTAACCTGAAGATAAATGACAGCAACCAGAGGCTATCCTTTCAGCCTTGTTATTTTTGTGTTTCTAACAGTCCCTGATTAGATATGAAATGGCTCTGATCAATCTACTATCAATTGACCAGAAACTTAACTGGACCAACCACATAAATACTGTGGCTACAAGAGCAGGTCAGAGGCTGGGTATTCTGTGGTGAGTGACTCACCTCCTGACTCCCCAAAGCCTTTCCACCATCTACAAAGCACAACTCAGGATTGTGATGGAATACTCTCCACTTGCCTGGATGAGTGCAGCTCCAACAACATTCAAGAAGCTCGACACCATCCAGGACAAAGCAGCCTGCTTGATTGGCACCCCATCCACCTCCCTAAACATTCATTCCCTTCACCACCATCGCACTGTGGCTGCAGTGTGTACCACCCACAGGATGCAATGCTGTAACTCGCCAAGGCTTCTTCAACAGTACTTCCCAAACCCGTGACCTCTACCACCTAGAAGAGCAAGGGCAGCAGGCATATGGGAACAACACCACCTGCACGTTGCCCTCCAAGTCACACACCATCCCGACTTGGAAATATATCGCCGTTCCTTCATCATCGCTGGGTCAAAATCCTGGAACTCCCTTCCTAACAGCACTGTGGGAGATCCTTCACCACACACACTGCAGCAGTTCAAGAAGGCAGCTCACCACCATCTTCTCAAGGGCAATTAGGGATGGGCAATAAATGCTGGCCTTGCCAGCGACGCCCGCATCCCATGGACAAATTTTTAAAAATTTAAAACTCTTGACAGACCATTTTGTAGGGCTGAACTACTTCCATTGTTATTATCCACCCATCCTTAAGTGTACCACAGCATTATGATGTGAGTAAGTACTTCCTTAATGGAAAAGTATCTTGAGACAACCAAAATGTTTGCCTGGACAACCAGATCTGTTACAGCTACTAGCAGACAAATATATAATTTTTAAAAAGGTGGGGGTAATTCCTCATGGAAAATTCAAAACCCTAAGAATTAAAACATAGTCAAATCACTGGCCTATAACTGTAGTTTTGATGCCATCTATAAAATGCTATATGAATTTTCCAAAATCATGCAAATATATGATTTAGAATTGGTTTCAATATTCTGATATAGCATCTATAGGTAATAGCTATGAGTTTCAAACATTGCACATGCCCTTAGATTCATTTGGTCTTTCATGTAAATGAAAAAATAGCAAGCATCCATCTTTATAGGATGCAGTCTAAATCAGAAACATTCCACAGACATAAAAAGTACACATAGTTGGTATGTTTACATGGCCATAGCTGATGTGCTTTGGTTGTCCAGCAATTATTCCCATTACATTAACAAATCCAGCTAACACACACGCTTGAGATGAGGAGTAATCAGATGAGGAGTAACCTTAATAATCAGTGTAAACCTGGGGCGGAATGTTAACCCTACCCGCCTGGCAGAAACCATGCAGGCAGGCAGTTAAAATGCCCCGGATTACTTACCCACTGGAAAAGTGCCTGGATCCCACTGTGTCCTATTTTAACCTGCTCTTCTGAGCAGGCAATAAAAGCAGCCACCTGAAGTCGACGGGATCCTTCTTTAAATATGCTAATCGGGGTCTGATGAGGTCAATCGGACTCAGACAACATTTTAACTCAGGCCTGAGCGGAGAAGTTGCTGCAGTCTTATCGCCAGCTGAGATTGTGCCGCAAACATAATGTTGCCGACTGACTATATACAGAAAGATAAGCTTTTAGACCACAGTGCCTGCTTATATGAATAAATTGATATCTGCAGGCTATTAAAATGCTCATTTGGTAGCTTAACTTGTGCAATAAACTCTTGTCCCTTTTTGTAGTGGAAGCACATCTATACTTTGTACAACAAGCAGGCATACCGTTCTTTGAAGAAGGGGAAAGGGGACCCACAACACAGTTTCTGGACCACCCGTAGTGGATGTCCAAGCTGCGCTGATACTGGTGTCAGTGCCCACCCACTGTGTATTACTTGCCTGACCCTGGGAATTCTGACGGGGTCAGGCATGTAACTGAGTGACATAAAGGGAACACTTAAGACAGCTGTGTTTGTGAATAAACTATTGTCAAACATCATTTAAAAAAAATCCTTTTAAACAACAACTACTTCCATTTATAAAGCGTCTATAACGTAGTAAAATGTCCCAAGGCGCTTCACATGAGCATTATCAGACAAAAATGGACACCGAGCCAAAGGAGATATTAGGATAGATGACCAAATGCTTGGTCAAAGAGGTAGGTTTTATGCAGTCTAAAAGTAGGAGAGGCAAAGAGGCTTGGAGAGGGAATTCCAGAGCTTAGGGCCTAGATGACTGAAGGCACGGCCGCCAATGGCGGGGTGAAGTGGGGGGGATGCACAAGAGATCAGAGTTGGAGGAACGCAGTGTTATCAGACAGTTGTAGGGCTGGAGGAGGTTACAGAGATAGGGAGGAGTGAGGGCATGGAAGGATTTGAACACAAGGATGAGCATTTTAAAATCAAGGCATTGGTGGACTGGGAGCCAATGTAGGTCAGCGGGGTGATGGGTGAACGGAATTTGGTGCGAGTTAGGATACGGGCAGCAGAGTTTTGGAGTTAGGATACGGGCAGCACAAGTTTATAATAATTTGGTAATCCAGCTCCGCTACTGTGATGGTGGCAGGGCAGGATTGCACATTTGCCAAATTTTAACAATATTTTCCTCTGGAGCTCACGATAACTAAAAACAAATTCAAAGTTTAAAAGGGAAACCTGTGTTTTTTTTAAAAACGGGATATATTAATAGCTTAGTCACAAACACAGTGCTGCCGCAAGTATTCTGAAACCTACAATACTGCATTACGGAAGAATGAGATTCAGACATCCAATTTTCACTACCACAGGAAAGGCCTCTGCTTCTCCTTCCTGCAGTGCATTTTGGATGAGGCCAACTTGTGCTCTGCAGAGATACTTTTGTGACTTTTCACTAAATTTTAGCTTTTAAATAACACATTTATATAAAATCTTTCTTTCTGAAATGAGACAAAATTACATTGCGCAGCGACAGCCAAAGGCAAGACATGGAACCATCAGCCTATCTAGAACGCAATGGAAGAAGGAAAAGGAATTAAATAAAACCAACTAATGGATGGAGCAAAACACGGCCAAGTGTACATAAAAATGCATAAACAAAAATAAATGACAACGACCTTTTCTCATTAAGTTCACTTCTGCAGCAAGTGAGTCCACAAGCACCCTGATGCCTTCAGTTTTAATGGAGGGACGAGCTGTAAGTAGAGCCTTCTCCCAAGTTGTAAAGTCTGACCTGGCCCATTTAAACACCTATTTACATATTTTAGTGAGGCCACTCATGCGACTAGCACAGCCCCATTTTTTTCACTCCCAATTACAGGTCGCAAAATCGGGTTTGTAAGGCCGGGCCCAATTTTGTGACTGACGACTACAGATTACAAGACCCCACTGGTGGCACAGGGCTTCACAAAATCAGGACTTACATCTAAGCCAATGCCCCTCCTGGTAGTGGCTCCGATTTTTTTTTGTGGGCTCCAACTGGGCCCACCAGAAAAAAAATTAGCTATCTCCAGAGCAGTTTCATGAGTGGCCTCCAGCTGTCCCTTTAAGGAGTGCATAATGGTCTCTTTGCGTGATTTGGAACACTTACCAGAGGACTTTGTGTGTAAACGATCTAATCTCAACTTCAAACAAATCAACAGGGTTTGACAAGAGGGCAGTTTGACATAAGTCTTAAGGATTTGAGATAAAACACATAGGGCACGATTTTAAAAGGGAGAAACAGGGTGGGTTGAGGGCGGGGGCAATCAAAATCGCTGGTTTTGGGAGCGGCCAGACATCCCGGCTGGAACCCGCACATTTTTGAATGAGACTCAGGCAAATCTTATCAGTCACCAGGAAGTCCCGCCCCCACTTAAATCCGGCGGGCTGATAATTAAAGGAGCAAATGTACCTCATTGAGGTATTTAAGGTAGATTATTTTTTGTGTATTGGATAGTTAAAAAGATTTTAACGTTACCTGGGCGGCTTTCCAAGGGCGTCTGATTCACGCCTGGTGAAACCAGGCAGGAAAGACCGGATCAGTGAAAAATAAACTAAATAAATTAAATAAAATCACATTTCCCATTGCAAACAAATTAAATAAGCAGACCTTAAAAAACAATGTTGCCTGGACCACCCCCCCCACAACCACTCTGATCCCGATGTCTCCCCTCTGATCCCGATGTCCCCACTCTAATCTTTGTTTCCCCTCCCCCATTTCTATCTTAACTGCCGATGAGGTCTCTCTCTCTCTCTCTCTCTCTTTCACACCCCCCCCCTCGGATGTGCAGCCTGTCAATCAATGCCTACTTCCCTTCCGGGTTTGGCGCCCGCAAATCACTCCCCACCCCCCCACCCAGTCTCTTCCTGCTGGCATATTAAGATTGTGCCCATAATATACATAGAGCATTACAGCATGGTAGGTCTTGCAGCCACTGACTGCTAAGTAATTGAACTCTGCATCCATCCAGATTTTACCATTCATACTAGATAGGTCCCATATTTAGTGAAGGAAACTGTTCCATACTGAAACCCTGTTGAACTATTCCTGACATACAATCCACGATATCTAATTAAAATAGAACGACAGCTGCAAACATGACAACATTGGTCTGTTGCTGCAGTGTTAAACAGGAACCAATACACACAGGTTTTCTATTTAGATTTTGTGTCGTTTTCATTTCTGACTATTGGCCTATAAGTGAAGCTTTCCACGGTTAATAGATAAAATGTTACATTTAATAAACTTGTTGCCTTTCTTTTACTGTAATTCTTGTTAATGTGATTAAAAAGTTAAATCTGATCGTTTAAGTGACTTTAATAATGTGGAAGGGTTGTGTGTATATACAGTTTATTAATGTCACTTAACAACAATGAAGTGGGTGAAAAGCTCAGTCCTTTTCAAACGCTGTTCAGAAACAAAGAACAAATTGCATAATCAACCCATTCCTTTCCAGTGTTAGCAGCTACAAATATCTGGGAAGTATTGGCTGCCCTATTACGTCAAACTGCTAATATTGCAGCAAGTCCCAATTCTCGTCCCATGGTCTGAGAATGCAGATTAATCAGGAGTAAATTGTGTACTCACGCTCACATCTCTGAAGAGATGAACAGGATCATATTCAATGTTGTGGGTAATAAAATAGTCATTCACACACGAAAGAAGAGTCATTTCAGGAAGAGAGAAAATATCCATGAACTGTTTCATGGAAGGACCCTAAATTATAAAAACACAAAATGCAAATAAATACAAAGACCTGCATAAACAAAAATGTCACAATTCTCCTGTTAACATACCGTATATCGGAGTCTTCTGCATTGAGAAAGTAGGGCCAATTTTAACTCAATTAGGTGGGTAGGAACAGGGTGGTAGAGGCCTAAAGGTCGGAGTGCTGCATTTAACAGCCCCTTTCCCGTTCCCTTCCCCATTCCCCCTTCCCCCTTCCCGGGTCCAACTGTCGGCCAGCTCAGCGTGACAGCCGGACGATTCCCTGCCCTCCCAAAGCAGCAGCGGAGTGCCCACAGCTTGCTGGTGGAATGGAAACGAGGGTCGGGCCTCTAATGTCTCGGGCCTCCAGCCGGCAAGTATGGATGGGCAGTCGCTGCCAGCCCATTCACTGTTAGTAGTTAACATTGCCCATAATGTGTCCACATTACATACATATCATAGCATTTTGCATATTCACTTACTGACAAATGACAATTTTAAACATATCGACAGTACCAACAAGAAGTTAATGACCTCAGTTTAGCAATTCAGTAACATACACTTAGGAAACATGTTTCTCAATAGTTCTTATAAAAGAAACTCTAGACTAAACAGAATGGCAGACCATATTAGTAACAAAGGAAGTTACTAAGTATTTACTTTAGTTATGTTTTTATTTTATATTCTAGAATAGTTACAGCAGTGTTTGCCATAGTCAGTAAAGCATGCTTGAACAGCTAGGTTGTCACATGTGAAATTGATCTTCTTGACAACAGCTTGTGACTGCCACACGTGGATCAATGTGGACTTAAGTTATCCTCGCTCTTCATTTGAAATAATTGCAACTAAAGGTACTGAATTGATACAGAAACCGCTTCTAAACAGACTAATGTAGTTTGCATGAAACCCTCAAGAATCAACTGTTTTTGTTGAAAATTCCACCATCTACTCCATTAACTAGCTGATATTTTGTCAACCAGGTGGGATACATGCCAATCTGAACAGACAATGACCTGTTTCCACCTTGAACTGTGGAAATACCAGACAATCTGAAATCCCTTTTTTTTTAAAAAAGAAACTTATATGAAAAGACCTCCCCTTTAAACACCTGGCCCTCTTCACAAGAGACCTCTAAATTCACCCAAAGACTTTTGCTCGACTACCACTAAAGATTATAGCAATGTACACTTCTACTAATTTACTTTATGTGTCAATACAGGATATCAGCGTGTGACCTTGCAAGTACTGTAGGAAAACAATGTCACATATTTAACCTGATGTGTAAATATACTGGTAATTACTGGTCCACAAAGAATTGCAGATTTGTTTTTAAATATAATTTACAAAAAGGTAAAAAGATAATAAATAAGCTTCAGTTTACTCAACATTGAAATATCCTGGCATAGCCCAAGCTGCCAGTTGTTGACTGTGTCTGGTGTCTGTAGATAAGTGTTCTAGTTTCATGTTTCTGCTGGCTGCCAGAGAATTTCAGGAATTGAGGACTATCTAAAGATCAACAAGTGTTCTGTTCAAAATTTCAACAAAACACCAACTGCTTTATTTGCAGTGCAGAATAGAAGGAGAAGTGGCTTGCTATCCCTTGCCCCTTCCCCACCCTGACAAGATCCTCCAATCCCAGCCATGTTAAACAAGGAGGTGCCGAGTAGAATCTAAACAGCAGCCTGTGAAGCAAAAGAAAAATGACAGATAGAGTCATCACAGGCTTGTCTCATTCGCCTCTGGTAGCTGGCCAAAATAAGGATACTGGTGAAGACTCGAGCGCAAATTCCCCCCTCCCCACTACAACTATCTCAACCAGAAATGGTGCATGGACTGGAGGGAAAACTGAATCAATCAAAACTGGAGTGAGGAAATCATTTTTAATGGTAGAGAAGTATGTACCCGTGCCAAAATAAGTACAAATGAGTGCCTGAAAGGGTATAGTTGTTTCTGTAACGTCCCTTATATGATCTGTAAGCAATATTTAATAACTAAAAATAGCAACAAGACAAAGCTGTGCAAACAAGTGAAATAAAACATCACTGGTATTATCAAACACTTTAGTGTTGAACTACAGTCTGAATTTGCAGAGATAAATCTTTTTAAAATAATCTGTTAATACAATGGGGATGGGGTCAAAAATCTAAGGCCATTCCAATATTTATCTGCCAGAATTCCTCCAGAATTGTACTTGAAAGGTCAGACTCTGGTTATGGCAGGTCTCTGCCTTGCCTGGGACTAACTTCCCAGAAATACTAGAATGTAGACAGACACAACACAGCTTTCTGTTGAGCCCACAGTTTGAAAAAAAGAAACCTGCTTTTTATGGTTATCGCCTCTCAGAAAAAAACATTAAAGCTACATATTTCTTATCACTTGGCAACATAAAAGATCCTTGAAAAATTACAATGACACAGATCAGATGCCATTTATCTAAAGTGGCCAGTTAACTGATCCGACTGACCTCCTAGCTTGCCCCATAGGTATAATCATTTCATTGCGCTGTGCATCAGTTTCTGTGCTGATATCATTGCAATTAATACACGGCTATTTAGCTAAATTATTTGTTTTTTTCAACCTGCTTGAATAATGTTGAATCCCTTGAATTGGGTGTAAGATTTTTCACCAGAACTTAAAATCTGAAAATCAAAGTATCCAATCTTTTGGTTTTTCCAATTTGCTTCAGCGTAGCTCGAGTTACCCTGGTAATGCAGACCATTGGGGTACTAATGGACACCTATGATTCCTTTTAGGACAAGTACTAAATCTCAGCTGACCTATCAAAAGGAAAAAAAATGTTTTCCCTCCTGTTGTGCTCTTGTCAGGATGTGGGCAAAGAGAGCAAGTGGGCAACCTGCTCCCAGGCCTCCCCTCATAGCATTCCTGACTTGGTCACTAAAAGGCACATGATGGTAGCCCATTGTTGACTAACCCTTTAATTTCTCCTCCTCATCATCATTAGCCAGTCCTGGCCTTCTTTCTCTCTCTCTGTCTTTGAACAGAGATGTAGCCGAGACCAGGAGCTCATGTAGGTGGCGAGGGGAGAGGAATAAAAAAAGAGAGAGAAATATCAAACCTGCATCCTACTGCTCTGTGTTGACGTTTGTGCATATGCCACTATGAAGATTTTTTTAAAATTACATAAAACAACTTTTAAATTACCTTGCCATAGAAATCACTCAATTGGTGTAGAGGAACATGCTGGGTCCCTTCATACATTTGAAACACTTCTTCATCTGGTACTGGGCTGAGTCCTCTGCAAATAAGTAAAAATTAGTTTCAGTCATTTCGTGAAATTACTTGTTTAATTTCCTTTACAGAATGGGAGTAATTTTAACCCCCCAGAGTGGGTGGGAGTTAAAAATTAAAAATGGGGAAACCCGACCCCAACCCGCTCATTTCCGGTTGTAACATGGGCAGGTCGTGGGGCGGGCGATCAATTCGCTCTCACGAGGTGGGTCGATCACTAAAATATGTTAAGGAGGCTGCGGGCCTCCATTTCAACTAAAGTTTTATTTTCAACAGCTGCAGGCTGGGATTCCCGGGCCTCAGGAATCACGGCAGACGAAAGGAGGCAAGAAGGGCTGGATCCATGTGTTAAATGTCTTTATTGCACTGCTTATGGGCCAAGAGGAACAGGAGAGCTTCCCACCCCCAGCCCACCAAGCTTAAACACCCGCGATTGGTTGACCCCCAATGTCCAACTCCCCTCTATCCCCCGCGATGTTCGACTTACCCCACCTCCCCGCCATGTCTGTCTTCCCCCCCCCCCCGTACCCCCACCGCCCCAATGTCCGACTCCTTCCTGCAATCGGACCCCCGCGATCCAAACCTCGAAGATCCCGATGTCTCCCCGATCCAAACACCGAAGAGCTCAATTGCTCCCCAGCTGCTTTCCCGCCCGCCCAACAGGCAGCCGGCCTGTCAATCTGAATGGCTGTCGGGTGAGAAACCTGTTGAAAAAATTTTAAATAGGTCCTACGGTAAAAATCAGCAGGACCTGCGGGAAACCTTCACTTCTGGGTTTCCCATCCACAAATCCTCCCCCCCGCTCTCTTTCCACCTTGGAGTTAATATCTAGCCCAATGAGCTTTGTATATGATAGGGAAAGATTCCTATAAAAAGCAGGCTATAAAATCTCATTGACAAACAATAAATATTCTTGATCGCAATGGTTATCTGTATCAGATGGAGGGAAATGAGATTGAAGACTTAGTTCAAAGTACAATACAGAATGAGTGTTTTCATTTTTAGGAGCAGTTCAAATACATATGGTTGCTGATTTAATAAGCAGATAAGGGTAGACAAGGACAATCTGTTCTGAAAGAGCAAACTTACTACCAAGTCTCATGCGCTCCTGACATAGACCTTCAGTTGCAAACTTAATACAGATGCATCAAAATGAAACTTTTCCATTACTGCCGACAAACAGCTGGAGTTTCTCCAAGAAGTAATTGTTTTCTTGCAAGTCTGCACAAGCTTTGTGAATAAATGCCGTTGTGTTCTGGTATAGCCATTTTTCTTGTATAATAGTCTATTTTCCAGTTCCAACTTCACCACATGTAACAATATAGAACTATACAGAATATCGTACCTGTACACTGTTCCTAACTGGACATAATGGAAAGCATCAATCTTCATTAGAAATCCCTGTCAAAAAGAAATGTAATTTATTCAAGCACTAGACTTTTGAGCAATATTAATCTATCATTAATAACCTTTTAGTAGAAACCTATTGCCACGTTTTGAGATTTTTGACTATTTGGCCTAGGAGGATTTTAGGCTGATTTATTTTAGGATGTTGCCATTAAGTTAAATTCAGCCCACAAAGGGTTAATTCCCAAGTCATCTGGGAAGTTAGGCCTGTTAATTGGGAGAAGACCAAGTGGTTAACAGAACTGAGTTTATCGCATACTATATCAGTTTGAGACAATGCGGTTCATTAGTACATTTGAGACATTCACACCTGTAATGATAGAATGGCTTCCCTTCACTGGATACAGGCAATGTAGGGGTCATAGGGGGGAGGTCTAGGGAAGTTTCTAGTTGAAGGCTGCAGCTTTGATTGGTGGCTCTATGAGCCAATGCTTGGCAGAGAGAGCTGGGGAAGGGTCAGTGGTCAGCTATGTCTGTTCATGTCTTTCTAGAAAACATTATATGTAGTAGTTTGAATTTGAAACAGAGAAGGAGGCAGAGAACTCACTTGTTTCTCAAGTTAGTGCCATCAGTTCAATGAACACTGACTGGTAAAGTGAAACTAGGCCCATTTCAAGGGCTAAGGTCATGTAATTATTTTCGGTGTTATGAGCAGCAATACAAAATAGGTAAACTGTCTTACGAAAATGGTGGACTGTTCAAGTTATGTATTTCATATAAAATAAATCAATTTGTTCATTTAAAGTTGGCCTGATCTCACTGGAGTAATTATCAGTCTGCCTTCCGGAAGATAGTAGAAGCCCACAAGGCACTTATAAGATCACAAGGTCCAGTCCACACCACAGGGATCTTACTGTTATGGCCCTTGGACAACACGATCATGTAACTAGATAGTGAACATTAAAGGTACTCACTAGATGGTAAGAGACAAGGAGGACACTTATGCGAACAACCAGTGATGCTGACCCCGAAAATATATCTCATACAGACCCAAAATTTGTAATACCCATGGTTAACTTTTATTTACTAGACAGGTTACTGTTTCTTCGTATAGTACAGCAGGGGTGGTCAACTGGTGCCTTGCAAACTATGAACGGCTCTTTTGTGGCTGAAATATGTCGCTTTGCTTAATCACAGCTGCCCACACATTCATCCCAGAAAAGGGGAAAACTGGGAGAGGTGATGCTTCTAGTGTCACAATCACAAACCTTCAAATGTGTACAGAAAACAAGGCAGATGGAATGGAGGTCATTCACAACCACATGGATTACACAGACATTAAATAGGCTTTCAATGAAATAGCGATGCACAGATCCTGAGGATCCCATGAGAGTTGTTCTACAAAGCACAGACACTGATTGAAGAGAGAAAGAACTGAGGGAGAACAAAAGACACAGCTTTTGCTCAATAAGTTCAGATGGAACCCCAGCCCCCACCATAATTCCAGAGAACAAGTTAGTTACACTTTTTTAACTTCAAATGAATAAAGCATAGAGTAGAAACAGAGACAGAGAGAGGCACATACACAAAAAGAAAAAATAAAGCAGGAACAGAGGGAATGAGACAGAAAGGAAAAGAAGGTGGAGAGGGACTGAGAGACAAGAAGAAGGTGTGACAAAAGGAATGAGAGAAATAGAAGGAATGAAAATAATGAGAGAAAGAACAAGAGTGAATGAAAGACAGGGACAGAAGGAATGAAAGATAAGTGATTGACTAAGAGGGAACGAGAGAGGAGGAAAGAGGGAATGCAAGAATGCATTGGGCAGAACTGAAAGCTGAGATGGAATGAAAGCAAGGGGAACAGGGAATATGAAAGAAAGAGAATAATAGAGAGGGGTAAAAAAGACAGGGAAAGAGTGGAGTGAGAGAAATGCCAGGAGAGGGTACAATCCATATTTCAAGTAAGCAGTTGGAACCAAATGATGTGAAGTCAATTGTGAATATACAAATTATTTTTCCTGCTCCTAATCTTTGAAAGGTTCACCACCCCGCACTGCAATAAAAAAATATGTATATATATTGTTCAGATTAATGAGGTAGTGTTTTCATGAAATAATATTTGTGACCTTTTTGGGGGGTGGCGATGTGGAAAAAGGGGGATAATAGAGCTGTGCATCAATCTATTAGCAATGATATGACATGCAAATGACAATGTAATTTGGTTTGGAACATTGCATTATTTATTTGTAAGCAGACTATAAAGATTTGCCACACAAATGTTACTGAAGACTGTCCTCGTTTATAATTATTTTTTATATATTACCTTCCGCACATCATAATGGAGGCCTCTAATGGCAAAGTCAGACCGGTATTCATACTCCTTGATTCCTTCTGGGTACTAAAAGAAATAGGGATAAATATTCAAGGTAAACAAAAAAAGTTTTAAATAAAATACAGCATTTAGCACAACATTTGTCTGTTGTCTCCCACATGTAATTGAAAGAAGGCACACTTGTTTTGCAGGACGAGACAGGTGAAATATCACTGTTCTGCATGCTTCTGAGAGCTGACTGAGAACTGGTAACACCTTATTCTTAAATACAACAGGACCCATTTTTAAAAAAATATATAAAGTACATTATTCTTTAAGCCAGGCACCAGGATGAGTAGGATTCTCATTAATTACCTCATAAGGTATTGCTCCAACTGGATTTTATTAGTTACAAGGGAATTTGAAATGTTTTCTTTCAAGGCAAACCTAATATTTCTCCAGGCTTTTCTAAGTATTGAAACCTGTCTAACCATATTATGTTTCTTAAAATTATATTTTATATAATTAATATAAATTAGGCTTTACTAATAAACTTTAACAATTACCTGCTATTATTTTTCACTTGCTTCTGTTTTTCAGGAGTTATCATTTTTGTGTATCTTGTTTTGTGTTATGCCTCAATTATACTGTGGAACCCAATGTGATGTCAAATGGAAGGGAGGTAATGTCTGAGTATCTCCTAACAGTGCCGCACTTGTACTATTTTCCTCATTCAATTCAACAGAAAGAATCTTAGAACCCCATCTACAAGAAATCGCTTGCACTGTTACCCATTGCAGCACTTCATCGCAATAAAAGCCAATATGGCTGCCACTGTGTCTTCCTAAATCAAGTGTGTGCATATAATCCTAGGCCAAAGCATCAACACCTGATTTGGTATTGGCACAAACTAAGCAAACAATTGAAGCTTCGATATTATAGATACCTTTGTCCCTCATTTGACAGAAGCATTAAGCATTCATATATATTCATACAGCAGAATTTCAAGACCTGACTATTAATTACAGCATTCATGTTGAGCTCTTCAATAAGAAAATATGCTGTATAATTCAAGGCTACAAGCTAAATCTGGTGCTTACTAGCCTATGTACTAGCTGACTTTACTCGTTTCCTGAATGAACTGCATTAATCATACCAAATCAGTTGGCTTCAGCCAGCTGCTGCTGAGCAAGGGAAGCACTGTGCTACTAACAAATAAGACACTAATAAATCACCATCATTAGGGAGCTCCCTATAGCCATTAATTATCCTCTATACTGTAAGCATGAGTAATTTCACTGCTCAGCGATGTAATAATACATTGCACAGAATACTCAGATTGTAGCACGGGATTCAAAAATAATAAAATCACAGTGAAAAATATCAAATTACTGATACAAAGAAAACTAAATGTTGAAAATCAGAAGGAAAACCCCCAGGAAATGCGCCTTCTATCAGCATCTGAAAGAGAAGACAGATTAATGTTTCAAGTGGAAGCCCTTCATCCGGATAAGCATTTTCTGTTTTTACATCAGAGTACAAATGATGCGTTACTGACGTGCAAAAGATACATTTTTCCTTTTTCTTCCCTCCTGTACTGCAAGCGGTGACTCATACCAGGGTTTCCCTGGCACTCTTCATGTGCCAATCTAGACTGTGCTACAGCAGGCTATTCATTTCTGGGGACCATCACAGACGACCAGTGTGACCTCACCCGACATCCATATACATTCCAGTAGGTAATCTGGAAGCCGAGGTGATCTTTCCCTCCCTAGTCCAGGAAGCCCAGGTCAACTGTAGCACCCCACAGTTGACCTAGCTCAGATCAGCCAATTCAATACAGACCATGTATTGAACTCAAGACTTGCTCATCGCTGCGGCTAAGTACCACACGATATAATGTTTTTACCCACCAAACTATCAGTTATATTCACAAACACAGTTTAAAAATGCACCATCAGTATAGTTTCCTAAATTTGTGTTTTACTAAAATTATTGCAGATTAAAAAATCAACATAGCACGCCAGCCCACTAATGAGGTATATCACAGAACAATGGGAGGCTTATTCTCTCCACAATTTCTCCCACCATGCATTTCCCATCTTGTTTGAACAATCAGGGATGACAGAGACTGGGACTGGTTGTCTGCCAGCTCTCAGTTCAAGAAGGATGGTTGTCATGTTGGAGTACAAGAGAAATATAGAGAAATCAGACCATTAAACCTGGTGTATACATCACATCAAATTTCTTTTGTGCCAGGCAGTCAAATTACATAAATTCCACTTTCAGGCTGATTTGTTTGGTTCCACACTCACTAATCTGATCAGAGACAGAGCATCTCCAGCAATGGCTTCTCTTCCCACCCCTGCACCAAGGATCCATCCTTGGCCCCTCCTCTTCTACGTACTACCCCCTTTGCGACATCATCCATAGTCATCTACACAGACGACACCAGCTCTATCTCTCCATTACCTCTCTAGACTCCTCTACTGCCTCTGTGCTGTCAGACTGCTTGTCTGACATCCAGTCTTGGATGAGCTGTAATTTTCTCCAGGTAAACAATGGGACGACTGAAGCCATTGTCTTTGGTCCTCACCACAAATTCTATAACCTCACCACCAACTCAATCAACCTCCTCAGCCACTCTCTCAGGCTGAACCAGACTGTTCACTGTTAATCGTATTCATGTGATTTACATCAATTAGTCTTAATTGTATTCAGGTGGAACGTATCAATTGGGGACTCTCTTGTATCCATTTATGAGAGCTTATCTAGGATGTGGGTTGTGTTGATCTCTGTGAATAAAGGCTTGGAAGCAACTGAAGACCAGGCTCTAGTACTCTATCCTTCACCACCTGGCTATCTCATTTGCAACCTCGGCATCCTCCTTCACCCCGAGTTGAGTTTCCAACCTCATATCCTCTCCATAACATCATCCACCTCTGCCCCTGCCTCAGCCCACCTGCTGCTGAAACCCTCATCTGTGTTTTTGCTATCTCCAGTCTTGACTATTCCAATGCTTTCCTGGCAGACCTCAATCTTGCACCCTCCGTAAACTTGAGCTCATCCAGAACTTTGCTGCTCATATCCTAACCCGCATCCAGCTCCTCCTGCTCACCCATCACTCCTGTGCTCATTGACCTACATTGGCTCCCAGTCCTCCAAGGCCTCAAATTGAAAATTTTCAAATCTCATGTTCAAATCCCTCCATAACCTTACTCCTTCCGATATCTAAACTCTTCCAGCTCTACAACCGCACCCTCCCCCCCACATCTCCCCATTCCTCTGATTTCTATCTCTTTTACATCCCCGGTTCCATTTGCCCCACCATTGGTGACTATGCCTTTAGCCACCTAGGCCCTGTGCACTGGAATTTGCTCCCTAAACCCCTCTGTCTCTCCACCTCCCCTCAGGGCTATTTTTGCCAATTTGATTTGTCCAATCCAAATGAAAGTTAAAATCGTCCATGATTATTGCATTACCTTTTTTACAAGCCCCCTTATTTCCTGATTTATATTTTGCCCTACAGTGTAGCTACTGTTAGGGGGCCTATTTACTACTCCCACCAGAGATTTCTTTCCCTTGCTATTTCTTAGAAACCCCTATTCAAGAAGGGAATGAGACAGAAAGCAGGTAACTATAGACCATTTAGCCTAACATCTGTCATTGGGAAATGCTGGAATCCATTATTAAAGGAAGTAGTAGCAGGATATTTGGAAACTCATAATACAATCAAGGAGAGTCAGCATGGTTTTATGAAAGGGAAATCATGTCTGACAAATTTATTAGAGTTCTTTGAGGAAGTAACGGGCAGGACGGATAAAGGGGAACCAATGGATGCAGTATATTTGGATTTCCAAAAGGCATTTGATAAGGTGCCACATAAAAGATTACTCCACAAGATAAGAGCTCATGGCGTTGGGGGCAATATACTGGCATGGATAGAGGATTGGCTAACTAACAGAAAACAAAGAGTCAGGATAAAAGGGTCATTTTCAAAATGGCAATCTGTAACTAGTGGGGTGCCACAGGGATCAGTGCTCGGGCCTCAACTATTTACAATATATATCAAAGACTTGGATGAAGGAATAGAGTGTCTTGTGGCCAAACTCGCTGATGATACAAAGATAGGTGGAAAAGCAAGTTGCGATGAGGACACAAAGTGTCTGCAAAGGGATATTGACAGGTTAAGCGAATGGGCAAAATTTGGCAGATGGAATATAATGTGGAAAAATGTGAAGTCATCTGCTTTGGGAAGAAAAATAAAAAAGCAAAATATTATTTGAATGGAGAAATACTACAAAGTGCTGCGGTACAGAGGGATCTGGGTGTCCTCGTACATGAAACACAAAAAGTCGACATACAGGTGCAGCAGGTAATCCAGAAGGCAAACAGAATATTGGCCTTTATTTCTAGGAGGATGGAGTATAAAAGCAGGGAAGTCATGCTACAATTGTACTGGGTGCTGGTGAGACCACACCTGGAGTACTGCTATAGTTCTGGTGCCCTTATTTAAGGGAGGATATACTTGCATTGGAGGCAGTTCAGAGAAGGTTCACTAGGTTAATTCCGGGTATGGAAGGGTTGTCTTATGAGGAAAGATTGAACAGATTGGGTCTATACTCATTGGAGTTTAGAAGAATGAGAGGAGATCTTATTGAAACATACAAGATTCTGAGAGGACATTACCCCTCATGGGGGAATCTAGAACTAGGGGGCATAGACTCAGAATAAGGGGTCACCCGTTTAAGACAGAAATGAGGAGGAATTTCTTCTCCCAGAGGGTCGTGAATCTTTGGAATTCTTTACCCCAAAAAGCTGTGGAGGCTGAGTCGTTGAATACATTCAAGGCTGAGTTAGACAAATTTTTGATCAGCAAGGGAGTCAAAGGATATGGGGAAAGGGCGGGAAAGTGGAGTTGAGGTAAAAATCAGATCAGCCATGATCTCATTAAATGGCGGAGCAGGCTCGAGGGGCCGAATGGCCTACTCCTGCTCCTATCTCTTATGGTCTCTTATGGTCTCCCTTGCCTTCCCTCCTAAAATCACCTCTCTAACCAAACTTTTGGCCACCCGTCCTAATCTTTCCTTCTTTGGTTCATTGTCCATTTTCCTTATGTTTCATTGAAGCACCTTGAGAACTTTTCTATTTTAAGGCACTAAATAAATGCAAATTATTCTGTTGTCATAAAACCTGGCACAAAAAGTGCTACTTATGCAAATCATATGAAAAGTGTAGCAAAATCAATGGCAATATTTATTATCGCTCTTTGTATTTTTGATGGTGTTTATTAAATTCCAAAGAAATAATCCACACTCCAATTATCTGTCTTCCCAATTATCTGACATTTTTCATGGAACAAAGACTTGTATAAAACGTGGCCTCATTTCATAGCCCATTAACATCAATTTTTCTAAAATAAATTAACCTCACAGCCAAAGAAAGATTGAATTCAATTTATCTTATTTGTATTAAACTTACCTTTATTCCCATGGCTAGGGTACCTGAGTACCATACGTGCAAGACTAAAATGTAGAGATTCTCAATTATCCTCCAATTTCCATTATCTACCAACAGGATCCATTCCATTGTGGTGGATAATGTTGGTTCTACTGTAATATTTAGCAGCACTGTCAATAGGCTTGAAGAAATCAGTGTAATCATTTTAAAAAGAATCAAAAATAACTTACCTTGTATTGATCAATCAGGATTTCTCGTGCAGTGTCAAAGATCATTGTGTGCACTGAATTGGAATATTGTGCAAGAGTATAATCATAATCAAATCCGTAAATTTCAATGTTCCCCAACTTAACCTCATTATTTGCATAGATATTTGCAGGATTGAGGAGGTTGCAGACTCCTGGGGGAATAAGTTCTGGGAAAAAAAACACAATTTAATAATTTATTTTAAAAATTATAAATAAATGATTATAAACATCTAGCATGCATCTATAGCACTGCACCTTAAAATGTGATCTCAGGTGTCACACCTCCAAAGTGTCACATGTTGCAGGGCAAAAAAAGTGATGGCTCAAATAACATTTATGTTAAGTTGCCAATCAAATTGACTAAATTCGAACAAACTAAAAGTAGCAGGAAGTACCAATGAGAAAAAATAACCAGCAGAAAACCAAGCAATCAAGTCCCTCAATTTTTTTAACAAAACTACCATTCATAAATCTGCAGGTACCACAAAACTAACTAGTCAAATCACAAATAATTTCTTCATGCTGTTTTCAGCCGCCATTTTCCTTCTTCCCTCAGGTCAGTGGATACAGCTAGGATCAAGTTAGCGCGTGTAAAAAAAATATGGTACTTTGAAACGATTTTTACAAGTCAGTAATGTGAAATATTGCTTTAATAAATTTGCTGCGTTACAGTGATACGTAATCTGGTGTGATGATTAAGCTGTAGCAGGACCTCAGTAAACATCAAAAACTAAGTCCCCGATTACCCATGAGTAATGCCATGGGAGATCTGCTAGTATGAATTAATTGGAATATTTATATCACTGTGATATGCCTTTATTACTTCAGGCAGCATCAATACATATCTGGGGATTTTCCACAGACAGTTTTAATGACGAGTTTAGCGAATATGACAGCTTACCATGACAATAGGGAAACTTGTGTTTTAGATTTAAATGCTGTAACCAACAAATTGGATTTTTCTTTGTAATTGTTTTACTAATCAGTTAACTAAGGTTCCACATGCTTGCAATAGATTGCCACAGTATAGTCTACCGCTATTCTACGTAAACCTATGACCATATACTGGAAACACATAGTTAAGTTTTGTTTATTGTGATGAAAAATACATGACTGGAAACACATAGTTAAGTTTTGTTTATTGTGATGAAAAATACTTGTATAAAACGTGGCCTCATTTCATAGCCCATTAACATCAATTTTTCTAAAATAAATTAACCTCACAGCCAAAGAAAGATTGAATTCAATTTATCTTATTTGTATTAAACTTACCTTTATTCCCATGGCTAGGGTACCTGAGTACCATACGTGCAAGACTAAAATGTAGAGATTCTCAATTATCCTCCAATTTCCATTATCTACCAACAGGATCCATTCCATTGTGGTGGATAATGTTGGTTCTACTGTAATATTTAGCAGCACTGTCAATAGGCTTGAAGAAATCAGTGTAATCATTTTAAAAAGAATCAAAAATAACTTACCTTGTATTGATCAATCAGGATTTCTCGTGCAGTGTCAAAGATCATTGTGTGCACTGAATTGGAATATTGTGCAAGAGTATAATCATAATCAAATCCGTAAATTTCAATGTTCCCCAACTTAACCTCATTATTTGCATAGATATTTGCAGGATATCTTTTTTGTCATTGTATGAACATTAAAGCATGGAACAAAGAGTTGGGGAATGGAGTACTTTTATATCAGTGCACTCAGTAAAACCATCAGTGAAGTGTATGATTTGTAGTACTAGGAAATATAGCCAAGACTTGAGAGGATTTCAGCTAAACATTTGTATTTTACCAGGAATGACATCTTCAATCAACCAGCCACACACAAGTACATTATTGTTATTTAATCCAATTTTTGAAAAAGAAACTAAAATTTAAAAAGCTTTAGGGGAGCCTGAGCCAGAGTCAGTTTTTATTATAAATATTAAAATTCTCACCAAAATATTATAAATAATTTTAAAAGAGAGCAGTGTTTGCAGAGCTAATTCTTTAGAAAATAAAGTACTAAAAACAAAAGGCCATTTCGCCCAAAAGATAATTTTTTAATATATATAAGTACAGCTAGTTCAATACATTTTGGTCTCCATCACAAAATACACACACTAAACTCTGCCTTTTCCCAGTTTTCTGCACATAAGCACAATATTCATACATGTTCACTTGAGCATCATAAAATAACACTACCTAAGCAATGTAGAATACCATAAGAACATAAGAAATAGGAGCAGGAGTAGGCCAATCGGCCCCTCGAGCCTGCTCCGCCATTCAATAAGATCATGGCTGATCTGATCCTAACCTCAAATCTAAATTCATATCCAATTTCCTGCCCGCTCCCCATAACCCCTAGGGAGCAATATTTCATTATTGAGTACTTCCTCTCCCTTCCTCATTTATATAATAGTAAATTGCAAGGTGCTTGAGCTCGAAAAAGGCTATATCACTTGAGTATTCTGCTGATTCTGACTTTTTCCCAACTCAAGTGCTTTTCAGTAGACATCTAGGCCAATCCCAAATATACTACTGGAAATTAAGTTTCTGCAGGTAAGTGTCGAACTTCAGACAGTTAATAGAGGTGTATTGTGAGAGATATAATGGCAATGGTTCAAAGTACAGGAGCAGAAACATAAGAATGTAGTTTGACCAGCTTAAAATCATAGGTTTTCAAACTGGCGATCCCCAAGGGAACTTTAGGGGGTCCGTGAGGGCATCAGAATTCTACATGCTATTTCTATTGTTACATACTAATAATAATAAAAAAAACATTTTCTAGAGTCATAGCATTGTTTTTCTTTGAGTTGCTGAAGCAGAATTTTGGAAGTGTGGATCCTCAGGAGAGCGTCAAAAGTTAGAGGGCCCCACGCAGAAAAGATTGAGAGCCACTGGTTTAAATATCCGAAGTCACAGCTTAACTTGGAGGACAGAATACAATTTTTCTGTTACATGAAAGTTATTCAAGTGCGGGTTAGGAATCATGCTGTTTATTATTTATGTCCTATTGGAATGAATTATCTTGATCCTAATGCAAAGAATTGACTCTGAACTTAAATAGATTTGAGCTTAAAATCTAAAAAATGTTTATCACTATGGATAGTTTCTCTCGCAAGCATCAGAAGGATTCTATGTATCACTTCTAGTTTTGCAATACTAGTTATACTGGCTATCCACACATCTTAAATCCTCCAGTCCATTTAATACGTTATGCACATGGGATATAGATATTTAATAAACCCATATTTCAGCTTGGCATTGATGATATTTCCTATCAGTCTCAAAGTACATAGAGAAAGATATTCCTCTTAAACTAGGCAGTTACACACAACCTTCATCTGTGAGAAAACAAGAACTAGTACAAAAGGGCAAAAGAAAAAGATAGATAAAGAGGATAAAGCCAAGAGGAGACAGAATTCAAGAAGCTCAAGACAACAGGATGAGGTCAAAAGCTGACCATTGGTTGCCATGAAGCATGGCTAATGCACAGCAAAACACACCAGGAAAATCAGATAAAGACTAACTTCGATAAACTAGGGCAGGTGGTTAAGATATAAAGTTACAGAGGTACACTCAAGAGTGCCTTGAAATTTAGTCCGTCTATATGGGCAAAATGATAGCGTCCAGACTTTCTGCCATAGCCCTTCTTATTGCATAATTTGTGGGTACTGCCCCAAAGAGGCAAACTTGTTTCACAACAACTTACATTTGTAAAGTACTTCAATGTAATAAAACATAGAAGAACACAGAGAGGTAATACAAATATTAAGAGGGCTGGCCAAATGCAGGATCAAAAAATTAGATTTTGAGGAGAAAGAGAAAGCAGTAAGAGAATTGAACCCTGATGTTCACTGTCCCCATGATCTTCTTGGTGTGGTGAAAGAATGGCGAATAATTAATCTTTCATGTAGTTTATCAAGCTGGAGAAAAACTACCGGTGGTTGAAGCTAACATGCCTTCTATTAGATATTAGACTATAGAGACACTTTTCATTGGACTTTCTTATGTGCTCTGAAGTCTTCATTCACTTCCAGTATCCTTCTGCCAGGTTTTTTCTTCATAATCTCTATGGTTTATGTTGCACATCTCAGTAGCTTCTCTACATATATAAGTGTGATACCTTGCTTGTGCAATAACCCTTAAAGCAGAGATCATTCATAAAGAACGTCACACAATATGCCTAAATCCTGGATGAATTCATAGCTCAGTTTCCCCTTTGTCTTTTCTCATCTTTTGAAGCAACAAGGGAATAAGCAGAAAGCACCTCAGAGTTATTTTGTACAGTACACACCATCCTGTATGAATTTGCAACCCATCTGGTTCCTAATATACATCCAATTTTATTTAATTGTAAATCCAGGTCTTGACCACATTCTAACAATTCTTTTTGGTTGAGTACTGAATAGCTATATGGAATGAATAGTTAATGGATAAATGTCTGAAAATGATTGAAACTTTTCACTTCATCCAATAGATTCAAGAACATGTAATGAGGATCATTCTTTTCTTGTTGTCACAAAGATGTATCACTAAATTACATTTGTTGCTCAGATGTAAATTTATCAATTATTTTACTTTGAACTTCTTTAACTTGATTGCAGATTTTATTTTGCATCTCATTGGGAATGTGGTCATTGATCTCTGTTGCACTATACATCAAGTGTATAGTGCATAGGGGTGCAACGCCCTTTAATTTTTTTCCCTTCAAATATTTATCCAATTCCTTTTGAACTTACTACTGAATCTGCTTCCACCACCCTTTAAGGCAGTGCATTCCAGATCATAATAACGCGCTGCTTAAAAAAAAAGTTTTCTCATGTCGCCTCAGTTGCCAATCACCTTAAATCTGTGTCCTCTGGTTACCGACCCTTCTGCTACTGGAAACAGTTTCTCCTTATTTACTTTATTAGAACCATTCATGATTTTGAACACCTCTATCAAATCTCCTCTTAACCTTCTCTGCTCTAAGGAGAACAACCCCAGCTTCTCCAGTCTTTCCACATAACTGAAGTCCCTCATCCCTGGTGCCATTCCAGTAAATCTCTTCTGCATCCTCTCTAAGGCCTTGACATCCTTCCTAAAGTGTGGTGCCCAGAATTGAACACAATGCTCTAGCTGAGGCCTAACCAGTGTTTTATTAAAGGTTTAGTAAAACTTCCTTGCTTTTGTACTCTATGCCTCTGTTAATAAAGCCAAGGATCCCATTTGCTTTTTTAACACCTTTCTCAACTTGTCCTGCCACCTTCAAAGATTTGTGTATGTACACTCCCAGGTCTCTCTGTTCCTCATAGAATCATAGAACCATGAAAATTTACAGCACAGAAGGAGACCATTTGGCCCATAAAAGAGCTATCATGCCTAATCCAACTTTCCAGCACTTGGTCTGTAGTCTTGTAGGTTGTGGCACTTCAAGTGCATATCCAAGTACTTTCTAAATGTGATGAGGGTTTCTGCCTTTATCACCCATTCAAGCAGTGAGTTCCACACCTCTACCACCCTCTGGATAAAAAAGGTTCTCTTCGGCTCCCCTCTAATCCTTCTACCAATTACTTTAAATCTAGGCCCCCTGGTTATTGACCTTTCTGCTAAGAGAAATAGGTCCTTCCTATCCACTCTATCTTGGCCTCTCATAATTTTATACACCTCAATTAAATCTCCCCTCAGCCTCCTTTGTTCCAAAGAAAACATTCCCAGCCTATCCAATCTTTCCTCATAGTTAAAATTCTTCAATCCTGGCAACATCCTCGTAAATCTCCACTGCACCCTCTCTAGTGCAATCACACCCTTCCTGTAATGTGGTGGCCAGAACTATACACAGTACTCAAGCTGTGGCCTATCTAGTATTTTATACAGTTCTAGCATAACCTCCCTGCTTTTATATTCTATGCCTCGGCTAGAATGCCTTCTTAACCACCTTATCTATCTGTCCTGCTACCTTCAGGGATCTGTGGACATGCACTCCAAGGTCCCTCTGTTCCTCTACATCTCTCAGTATCCTCTCATTTATTGTGTGGCTCCTTGCCTTGGTTGCCCTCCCCAAATATATTACCGTACACTTCTCAGGACTGAATTCCATTTGCCACTTTTCTGCCCACCTGACCAGTCCACTGATCTCTTCCTGCAGTCTACAGCTTTCCTCCTCACTGTCAACCACACGGCCAATTTTTGTATCATCTTCAAATTTCTTAATCATGTCCCCTACATTTAAGTCTAAATCATTAATATATACCACAAAAAGCAAGGGACCTAATACTGAACCCTGCGGAACCCCAATGGAAACAGCCTTCCAGTCACAAAAACACCCGTCGACCATTAACCTTTGCTTCCTGCCAATGAGCCAATTTTGGATCCAACTTGCCACTTTCCCTTTGATCCCATGGGCTTTCACCTTTTCAACCAGTCTGCCATGTGGGACCTTGTCAAAAGCCTTGCTAAAATCCATGTAGACGACATCAAACGCGCTACCCTCATTGACGCTCCTTGTTACCTCCTCAAAAAATTAAATCAAATTAGTCAGACACAACCTTCCCTTAACAAACCCATGCTGACTGTCTTTGATTAATCCGTGTCTTTCTAAATGACGATTAATACTGTCCCTCAGAATTTTTTCCAATAATTTGTCCACCACCGAGGTTAGGCTGACTGGCCTGTAATTACTCGGTCTATCCCTTTCTCCCTTTTTAAACAACAGTACAATGTTAGCAGTCCTCCAATCATCCAGCACCATGCCTGTAGCCAGGGAGGATTGGAAAATGATGGTCAGAACCTCTGCCATTTCCTCCCTTGCTTAAATTCAGGACTGAATTCCATTTGCCACTTTTCTGCCCACCTGACCAGTCCACTGATCTCTTCCTGCAGTCTACAGCTTTCCTCCTCACTGTCAACCACACGGCCAATTTTAGTATCATCTTCAAATTTCTTAATCATGTCCCCTACATTTAAGTCTAAATCATTAGAAATTTAAAATAAAATTGCTGGACTATAACTTGGTGTTGTAAAATTGTTTACAATTGTCAACCCCAGTCCATCACCGGCATCTCCACATCATGCTTCTCTTAACAGCTTGGGATACATTTCATCCGGGCCTGACGATTTATCTACTTTCAAAAATGCTAAACCCTTTACTACTTCCTCTCTTACTATGTTTATCCCATCCAATATTTCACACTCCTCCTCCTTAACTACAATGTCTGCATCGTCCCCTTCTTTTGTGAAGATGTGGAGATGCCGGTGATGGACTGGGGTTGACAATTGTAAACAATTTTACAACACCAAGTTATAGTCCAGCAATTTTATTTTAAATTCACAAGCTTTCGGAGGCTTCCTCCTTCGTCAGGTGAACGATGTGAAAATGAAAACCTCGAAATGAAATCGCATTTATAATTCACAGAACAATGCTTGGTGAGTACAGACAGTTTTTTCAACTGCCCGTTGCCAAGGCAATCAGTGTGCAGACAGACAGGTGTTACCTGCCAGGTCTCACAGAATATACAAATCACCAAAAAAAAAACAACAAACAAAAAAAAAGAGATAGAGAGGTAGAAACATATGTTTCTACCTCTCTATCTCTGTTTTTTTTTGTTTGTTGTTTTTTTTTTGGTGATTTGTATATTCTGTGAGACCTGGCAGGTAACACCTGTCTGTCTGCACACTGATTGCTTTGGCAACGGGCAGTTGAAAAAACTGTCTGTACTCACCAAGCATTGTTCTGTGAATTATAAATGCGATTTCATTTCGAGGTTTTCATTTTCACATCGTTCACCTGACGAAGGAGGAAGCCTCCGAAAGCTTGTGAATTTAAAATAAAATTGCTGGACTATAACTTGGTGTTGTAAAATTGTTTACAATTCTTTTGTGAAGACAGGCGCAAAGTATTCAAAGTTCCCGCACTCCCTTTAAAATTGTACCATTTAGTTTATATTGCATTTCCTAATTTTTCCTACCAAAATGTATCACTTCAGACTTCTCTGAATTTCATCTGCCATTTCACCAGTCTGTCTATATCCTCCTAATGTCTGTCACCATCCTCCCCACTGTTTATGACATTTCCGAGTTTCGTGTCATCTGCAAGCTTTGAAATTATACCCTCTATACCAAAGTCCAGGTCATTAATATATGTCAAAAAGAGCAGTGGTCCTTATACCAACCCCTAGGGAACACCACTGAAAAGTCTGAGAAACAACCGTTCACCACTACTCTCTGCTTTTTGGCCCTTAGCCAAATTTGTATCCATGCTGCAACTGACCCTTTAATTCCATGGGCTTTAATTTTGCTAACAAGTCTATTATGTGGTACTTTATCAAATGCCTTTTGAAAGTCCATATACATATCAACCATATTACCTTCATCAACCATCTCTGTTACTTCATCAAAGAACTCAATCAAGTCAGTCTAATATGATTTTCCTTTAACAAATCCATGCTGATTTTCATTTATCAGCCCACATTTTTCCAAGTGCCAATTAATTTTGTCCTGGATTATTATCTCTAAAAGTTTCCCTACATTAGGCTGACTAGCCTGTAATTGTCAGGTTTATCCCGCTCTCCTTTTATGAACCGAGGTGTAACATTTCCAATCCTCCAGTCCTCTGGCACTGCCCCCATATCTGAAGGAGGAATGGAAGACTGTGGCCAGAGCCTCCGCAATTTCCGCCCTTACTTCCCTCAGTAACCTAGGTGCATCCCATCTGGACAGGTTGACTTTTCCACTTTGAGTACTGTCAATCTTTTAAGTACCTCTTCTTTATCTATTTTTATCCTATCCAATATCGCTACTACGTCCTCCTTTACTGTTACATTTGCAGCATCCTCTTCTCTAGTGAAGACCGATGCAAAGTATTCATTTAGTACCTCAGCCATACCCTCTGCCTCCACAAGAAGATCTTTTTTGTCCCTAATCAGCCCCACCCTTCCTTTGACTACCCTTTTACTATTTATATATATGTTTATAAAAGACTTTTGGGTTCCCTTTTATGTTAGCCAACAAACTATTCTTATACTCTGTCTTTGCCAATCTTATTCCTTTTTTAGATCTGCTCTGTATTTAGCTTGGTTCTCTACTGTATTATGAACCGTATATCTGTCATAAGCTCCTTTTTCTGTTTAATTTTAATCTCTATATCTTTGGTCATCCAGGGAGCTCTAGCTTTGGATGCCCTTCCTTTCCCCTTCGTGGGACTGTGTCTACTCTGTACCCAAACCATCTTCTGTTTGAAGGCCTCCCATTGTTCAATTACTGTTTTGCCTACCAATTATTGATTCCAATCCACCTGGGCAAGATCCCTTTTTAACTCACTGAAGTTATTTTTACGCTTGATTGTTCCTTGTCCTTTTCCATAACTATTCTAAACCTGATGATATTATGATCACTATTCTCCAAATACTCCCCCATTGAAATATGCTCCACTTAATTCCCCATAACTAGATACGATGTGGAGATGCCGGTGATGGACTGGGGTTGACAATTGTAAACAATTTTACAACACCAAGTTATAGTCCAGCAATTTTATTTTAAATTCACAAGCTTTCGGAGGCTTCCTCCTTCGTCAGGTAAATGTTCAGGAGCTCCTTCAGGTAGACTTCAAGGAGCTCCTGAACATTTACCTGACGAAGGAGGAAGCCTCCGAAAGCTTGTGAATTTAAAATAAAATTGCTGGACTATAACTTGGTGTTGTAAAATTGTTTACAATAACTAGATACAGCACTGCTTCCTTCCTCGTTGGGCTGTAAACACATCCCGAAAGGACTCCAGATCACGAACCCACTCAAGTCCACATACAACTCGGATTACGCTGAGAGACTCTGCCGCCGTACCTCTCGCACACTCCGCAACCATCTCATACACCAACTCTACAGCAGACGCCACAACCTCGAAACCAAGATAGAGTCCATACTCTCAACCTGTACTCAGGACACAGCAGACCAGCTACGTTATACCGCCAAACAGACGAGGCAATGGAACTACGCTGCCTACATGAAAACCAAGAGCAGGAAGCTTGAGAAACTCGGCATCACCACCAGCAACGACCAAGCTTCCCCTGGTACCACGGTTGCAACCACAGGGAAGTCTATTGTCAATTTATCCGACCACACCCTTCAACCAGACGAAATCGAAGTTCTCAGCCGAGGGCTCAATTTCTGCCCCACTACCAAAATGGACCCCACTAGTCTCGCGGCGGACACAGAGGAATTCATCAGGAGAATGAGGCTCCGGGAATTCTACCACAAACCCCAAGATTTCAGCAGCGAACCCAATGAGACAATCGACGATCCGGAACAGCAGACAGAGGGATCCGCGGTACAGCAACCGAAGAGGAAAGAGTCAAACTGGACTCCTCCGGAGGGTCGCTGCCCTCAGCTGGACATGTATGCTCAAGCTGTCAGGAAATGCGTCAATGCCAGATTCATCAGCCGCACTCAGAAGACAGTCCAGAATGTCACCCGAGCACAACGCAACGCCATCAACGCTCTCAAGACCAACCGCAACATCGTCATCAAACCAGCGGACAAAGGAGGAGCCATAGTCATACAGAACAGAACAGACTATTGCAAAGAAGCATACCGACAACTGGACAACCAGGAACACTACAGACGGTTACCCGCAGATCCGACCAAAGAACACACCCACCAGCTCAACAAACTGATCAAGACCTTCGATCCAGACCTTCAAAGCATCCTACGCATTCTCATCCCACGTAATCCCCGCGTGGGAGACTTCTACTGCCTCCCAAAGATACACAAAGCCAACACACCCGGACGTCCCATCGTATCAGGCAACGGAACCCTGTGTGAGAACCTCTCTGGATACATCGAGGGCATCCTGAAACCCATCGTACAGGGAACCCCCAGCTTCTGTCGTGACACTACAGACTTCCTACAAAAACTCAGTACCCACGGACCAGTTGAACCAGGAACACTTCTCACCACGATGGACGTCTCGGCACTATACACCAGTATCCCCCACGATGACGGCATCGCTGCGACAGCATCAATACTCAACACCAACAACAGCCAATCTCCGGAAGCCATCCTACAACTCATCTGCTTCATCCTGGATCACAATGTCTTCACCTTCGATAACCAGTTCTTTACCCAAACACACGGAACAGCCATGGGGACCAAATTCGCACCCCAATACGCCAACATTTTCATGCACAAGTTCGAGCAGGACTTCTTCACTGCACAAGACCTCCAACCAACACTATACACCAGATACATCGACGACATTTTCTTTCTATGGACCCACGGCAAGGAATCACTAAAGAGACTACACGATAACATCAACAAGTTCCATCCCACCATCAAGCTCACCATGGACTACTCCTCAGAATCAGTTTCTTTCTTGGACACACGAATCTCCATCAAAGACGGGCACCTCAGCACCTCACTCTACCGCAAGCCCACGGACAACCTCACGATGCTCCACTTTTCCAGCTTCCACCCTAACCACGTCAAAGAGGCCATCCCCTATGGACAGGCCCTGCGAATACACAGGGTCTGCTCAGACGAGGAGGAACGCGATGGACACCTACAGACGCTGAAAGACGCCCTAGTAAGAACGGGATATGACGCTCGACTCATCGATCGACAGTTCCGACGGGCCACAGCAAAAAATCGCATAGACCTCCTCAGGAGACTAACACGGGACGCAACCAACAGAGTACCCTTTGTCGTCCAGTACTTCCCCGGAGCGGAGAAACTACGCCATGTTCTCCGCAGCCTTCAACATGTCATCAATGAGGACAAACACCTCGCTATGGCCATCCCCACACCTCCACTACTCGCCTTTAAACAGCCACCCAACCTCAAACAGACCATCGTTCGCAGCAAACTACCTAGCTTTCAAGAGAACAGCGTCCACGACGCCACACAACCCTGCCACGGTAACCTCTGCAAGACATGCCAGATCATCGACACAGATACCACCATCACACGAGATGACACCACCCACCAGGTGCATGGTTCATACTCCTGTGACTCGGCCAACGTTGTCTACCTCATACGTTGCAGGAAAGGATGCCCCAGAGCATGGTACATTGGCGAGACCATGCAGACGCTGCGACAACGGATGAACGGACACCGCGCAACAATCGCCAAACAGGAGGGTTCCCTCCCAGTCGGGGAACACTTCAGCAGTCATGGACATTCATCCACCGACCTTCGGGTAAGCGTACTCCAAGGCGGCCTTCGAGACACACGACAACGCAAAATCGTCGAGCAGAAATTGATAGCCAAGTTCAGCACCCATGAGGACGGCCTCAACCGGGATCTTGGGTTCATGTCACGCTACACGTTACCCCACCAGCGAACAAATGTTATCTGTTTTTAATATAATGGGTCATTTGCTGGCTCTCTCTGCCTTCCGGATGTTTCTGCCTCTCTCTGTGTTTTTTTTTTCTCTGTTTTTTTTCCCTGTTTGTTTTTTTGTTGAATGTGTATTCGGGGGTTCTGCAGGTGACACCTCTCTGTCTGAACACGGTGATTGCCTTGGCAACGGGCAGTTGCAGGGGCAGTCTGTAAACACCATGTATTGTTCAATATGTATAAATGCGTAGGCTTCAAGGAGCTCTTGAAACATTTGCCTGAGGAAGGAGGAAATCTCCGAAAGCTTGTGAATTTAAAATAAAATTGCTGGACTATAACTTGGTGTTGTAAAATTGTTTACAATTGTAAACACATTGATTAAGAAAGTTCTCTTACACACATTTCAGGAATTTCTCCCCCTCTTTTGCCCTCTACACTGTTATTATCCCAGTCTATATTGGGATAATTGAAGTCCCCCCTTATTACTACTCTAAAGTTCTTGCATCTTTCTGTAATTTGTTTGGAAATTTGCTTCTCTATGCCCTTCCAACTATTTGGTGGCCAATAGTATATTCCCAGTAGCATAATAGCTCCTCTATTGTTCCTTAGTTCTAACCAAATAGATTTTGTCTTTAACCCCTCAACTACTTCATCCCTTTCCAGCGCTATAATAGTTTCTTTGATCAATACTGCCAACCCCCACCCCCCACCCCCTCCTTTCTTTCCTTCCCTATCTTTCCTGAATACATTGTATCCAGGAATATTAAGTACACAATCCTCCCCTTCTTTGAGCCAGGTCTCTGTTATTGCCACTATATCATAGTCCCATGTGGCAATTTGTGCCTGCAGATCACCAACCTTATTTACCACGCTACGTGCATTTACGCACATGCATTCCAAACTCATCTCAGACTGCCTCGTGTTTGCCCCTTCTCTGAGCCCTCCTATTTCTGAACTATCCTTTACTCCAGTGCTGTCTCTCCCACTCGTCTGTACACCTTGTTTCTCCTCTCTAATGTTTCATCCTGGTACCCATCCTCCTACCAAATTAGTTTAAACCCTCCCCCACAGCACTAGTGAAGTTCCCTGAGAGGATATTGAGCTGCAACCCATCCATCTTGAACAGATCCCTCATGCCCCAGAACTGGTCCCAATGACCCAGGAATCTGAAGCCCTCCATCCTGCACCTTTTCTCCAGCCACACATTAACCTGTCTTATTCTACTATTCCTATGCTTAAAAGTCGCTTTTAAGTAGTCTTTACATCTCTTTTGCTGTCTACCACAAAATCACTTCCCAGTTGTCAATGTGCCATAAAAGATCTTCTTTGGGATTTGTTCATCAGATATTTGCACCACATGACTTGACCATTGTAGCCGTGCCTTCATGACCAGAGCATCTATGCTTGGCGTGTCAGCTTTTTAATAACTTAGGTGTCAGGGAACTTGTCTTGCCATCTGATCTTCATTAGTTGAAAGTGATTCAGTTTCTTAATGTGGCATGCATACGTTGTCCAAGATTCACAGCCATAAAGCAGGATTGTCAGAATGGCAGTCCTGTATACTTTGAGCTTGGACTGCAGGCTGGTGGCTCTCTTGTCCCAAAGGTGCTCAACAAGTTTGCTAAAAGCTAAGCCGGCTTTGGCGATTCTGCAGGTTGCTGCTATATGTTTTCTACATTGCAACAGTGATTACACTTCAAAAGTACTTCATTGGCTGTAAAGCACTTTGAGACGTCCTGAGGTCATGAAAGGCTCTGTATAAATCCAAGCCTTTCTTTTGTATCGATAATGACTTCTCTAGACAGGGTGCTACCCAGGTAGGTGAATCTGTCCACAGCCTGAAGCGTGTGATCACCAATAGTAATGATAGGTGGTGTGTAATCCTTGCCTGGGGCTAGTTAGAAGAGTACCACCATTTTTTTTAAGGCCGATAGTCATGCCAAATTGCAGGCAAGCTGTTGCAAGGTGGTTCATGATTGTTTGCATATGATCCTGGGAGTGAGCCACAACAGCACAGTCATCAGCAAATAGGAGTTCACAAACAAGTTCATCCAGCACCTTTGTTTTAGCTTATAGTCTTCGAAGGTTGAAGAGTTGCCCATCCATCCTGCATCCGATCTTGACCCAAATTTCAAGAAGCAAAGCAGCAAACAAAATACTGAAGAACGATGGTGCAAGGACACATCCTCGCTTAACACCATTTGTAACGGGGAAGGAGATGGAATTGTCCCCATTTTCCATCACTCTAGCCATCATGGAATTGTTTGACCATTTCAATGAATTTATCTGGACACCCAGACTTAGAGATGATTTTCCAGAGACCTTTTCTATGGACAGTATCGAATGCCTTTGTCAGGTCAACAAAGACACAGTAGATGTGCACATTTTCTCTCTACATTTTTCTTGTGGCAGTCTGGCTGTGAAGCTATCAGTTGTGCCTCTCCCCACATTGACAGTCCACATTTACTAACAGTATTTTATACTGCATATATATTAAAGCAACTTAGAAAGAAAGACGAATTTGCATTTATATGCAAATAATTAAATTGTCCAATCATCCCAAATCACTTCACAAATAATGCAGGGAAACGCAACAGCCAATTTGCACACAGCAAGGTCCCACAAACATCAATGAGATAAATGACCAGATAATCTGTTTTTATTGGTGTTGTTTGAGGGATAAACATTGGCCAGGTCACCAGAAGAACTCCCCTCTTCAAAAAGTTCCATGGGATCTTTTATGCCCAAATGAGAAGGCTTTGGTTTAATATCTCATCCGAAAGAAAACACATCCAACAGTGCAACACTTCCCTCAGTACTGCATGGAGATGTCAGCCTAGATTATGTGCTCAACTCAGTGGAGTGTGGCTTGAACCCAGGACCTTCTGAATTAGAGGCGTGCGTGCTACCACTGAGCTAAGACTGACACCTACATATACATCCATTATGTATTTCTTTATTATATCATAACCATTGTAAAAACAATTTTTCATTTTAACTACTTGATTTGTATTAATATATTATATATGTATGTGTAGGTCCTTAGTTGAAAATTAAATTGTCCAATCAGCATACTGTTTTGAACCGTCACTAAACAAGTTTCCTGTGGGCTTTACATGTGCACAGTTCAAAATACTCAACGCTTCAAAATGAAATAGTGCAAGGTTGCCGCCACCTAAATAGAATTTACGAATGCGTGAACTAATCCATATTGTGAACTAAAATTAAAGATTAAGCTTAAAAAAAGCGAAAATCAGCACAAAAATGTAAACGGACCACCTTTACAAAAGCATACACATTATATTATCGATACATACGTTTCAGAATGAGCTACAGAAATCTGGAAAGCTCTCAAATTCAGGTCAAAAGCAAAATACTGCGGATGCTGGAAATCTGAAATAAGAACAGAAAATGCTGGAAAAGCTCAGCAAGTGAGGCAGCATCTGTGGAGAAAGAAACAGAGTTAACGTTTCAGGTCGAAGACGTTAACTCTCTTTCTCCACAGATGCTGCCTCACTTAATGAGCTTTTCCAGCATTTTCTCTTTTTATCTCAAATTCGTGTGATCTATTACCAGAAAACAAATAACAGAATGCACTGCAAATGAATAATAACTGTTCCTTCGCCAGACTTACCGTAAACTAATTTTTTCATCTCATTGTAGCGACCCCACAGATAAGTTTTGTTCTCGATCTTCCCTGGTGCGGTTTGTCTGCTGGTGATACTGGAATCTGCTGGAGTACCTAAAGGACTGGGCTGCGGTGCCTGAGCTCTTTTCTCACTGCCAGACACGTTGCTAACGAAGGACACATCAATAGCTTTAGTGCAATAGCCCACAGCTAAATTAACGGCGGAAAAGTTCGCCGTATTCCACTGCAAAGATGCAGATAAAGATTTTGCAAGTAAACTAGCCATAATTCTGTATTGCACTTTGAATTCTCTTGTTCAAGACGTGCGGTGGAACGAGTGTGGAACAAAAGTCTTTTAAGCACCGAGCTGCCCTTTAATGCACGGATCACGCTTTAATCGTATTCCGATGGATCAGCCTAAAAGCTCCCGTCACAAACAAAGGATCCTCCAATCAAAAAGCCTACCTTTGTGACAGGCAACCAATCTAATTGAGGCAATCTCCCCTTGCGCAAATTGGTGGAGGAGGGCATCTGTTAATTTGTAGTTTCTCGTCAAAAACCGCTGAAGAGAACCGTGCGGGAAGCAAACAATTCCGCACGTACTGGTGCTGAATCGGCCGGCTGTGGGCGCATCTCCTTGGAGATCGGTCCTTTCATTAAAGACGAGAAAAAAACTGCAGAGACTGGAAATCTGAAATAAAAGCAGAAAATGCACAGCAGGTCGCTTATCACATTTGAAGACAAAAGACTAGGTTATATACCCTTGGTCAGTACTGAAAACTGAAAGAAAGCCCGAAAAATAGTGTGGAATATGAAAAAGGCAAAAAGACAATGGGCATTCTCTCAGTGAGGCAAATCCAAAGACATTAAAAGAACAAAAGATGAACAAACATGGGAGAGGCCCACACGAAGAAAGGGGCCAAGAAAATCACGTTAATGTAAGACATTTGAAAACAATGGGGGAAAAAATCAGGCTGAAGTGTAAAATGGGCTCGTGATTTGCTATAGCCGTTTTGCGCTAGCGCGCAAGACCAATCTCACCTCCCAATGTTCCTGGCGTATGCATTGAATTTGGAGAGGCCAGTGTGGGAATAGGAGGGTGTGTTAAATTTGTGAATCACAGAGAGGGGTCAGGGGCATATTTATGGACAGAATGGAAGTGTTTGTAAAAGCAGTCACCTAATCTACATTTGGTTTCCCCACTGTAAGGGAGACCGCTCCATGAGCAGTGAATATAGTATTCTAGTTTTCTGCTTTAATAAGCAGTTTGCAGGGCATTAACTTCCACTTTTTTTGTATTCAACACTATTTAAGGGCTTTCTTATTTTTCAGTTCTGACAAAGGTTTTATAACCCAAACGTTACCCTGTCTTTTCTGTTTATTGATACTGTCAGATGATATTTTATTTCCAACATTTTCTAAGTTTATTTCAATCTTTTCATCAGCGCAGTCAACCTAACAAGAGTCAGTGTCACCAAAGAAACCTACAAGAAAATTAATTTGAAATAACTGATGTGAAAATATGGAGTCTGAGAAGTATTTAGGATTGAGCACAGAGGTTGGGAAGGACAAAGAGTGAACCTCTAATGGAGTGAAGCACTAACACAGTGAAGACATTCAATTGGGAATTTGGTGAGTGTATGAATTAGGTGCAGAGGGGGAAGAAGGTGCTAAGTGATTTAAACCAAAGAACTATAGACTGAGATTGAGTGGAGCATAAAGGGAACTGCAAGAAGAATCAAAACAAGGCAAGGAGGAGTGCCGAGGGTAAGTCAGTAAGTATTTAGTTCATTGGTTAGTGTTTTTTAGTGGTTGGTTAGTGTTTCTTAGTGGTTAGTGTTTTAGCGTCAGATAAGCAGTAAAGTGCCTTAAAGCTAAACAAACAGTTTAAATATTAGCTAACATGGCAAGATAGCTGGGGCCCATCACATGCACGTCCTGAGCCATGTCGGAATTCCAGAACACTTTCTGTGCTCTGGAAAACCGCATGTGCCAACTGCTTGAGTTCAAGCTGAGCTTCTGAGCTTGAGGGGCAGCTGGCGTCACTACAGTGCATACGGGAAGCTGAGAATTTCATGGATAGCACATTTCAGGAGGTGGTCACCCCGCTGCTACAGAGTTCAGGCAGAGAGTGAGTGGGTGACCAACAGACAGAATGAGAGGAACAGGCAGGCAGTGCAGGAGTCCCTTAGGAGTGTGGCACTCGCAAACCAGTATTCAGTGTTGAGTACAAGTGAGGTTGTTGAAACCTCAGGCTAGTGCAGTCAGGAGCAAATCCATGGCACTGTGGGAGACTCGGCTGCACGGAGGGCAACAGAAATGCAGTTGTTAAAATGGATTCGATAGTCGGGGGGCAGACAGGCGTTTCTGCACCACCGACGTGAGTCCCACATGGTATGTTGCCTCCCTGGTGCCAGGGTAAAGGACGTCACTGAGAGGGAGCAGAATATTTTGAGGGGGGAAGGGGAACAGCCATAAGTCGTGGTCTATGTGGGAACCAATGACATAGGGAGGAAAGGGGCCAAGGTCCTGCAGTCAGAGTTTCAGAAGCTAGGGAGGAAATTAAAAAGCTGGACCTCAAAGGTAGCAATCTCTGGATTACTTCCAGTGCCACGCCCTAGTGAGTATAGGAATAGTAGGATAAGACAGGTTAATGCATGGCTGGAGCAATGGTGCAGGAGGGAGGGCTTCAGCTTCCTGGGGCAATGGGACCAATTCTGGGGCAGGAGGGATCTGTTCAAGATGAACGGGTTGCACCTCAACAGAACTGGGACCAATGTCCTCGAGGGGAGGTTAACTAGTGCTGGGGGGGAGGGTTTAAACTAATTTGGCAGGTGGAAGGGCATCAGGATGAAACATTAAAGAGGAGAAACAAGATGCACAGAGGACTGGGAGGGACAAGTAGCACTGGAGAAAAAAAATAGTTCAGAAATAGGAGGGATCAGACAGGGAGCAAGTGCGAGGCAGTCTAAGATGAGTGTGGAGTGCATGTACGTAAATGCACGTAACATGGTAAATAAAGTTGGTGAGCTGCAGGCTCAAGTCGCCACATGGGACTATGATATAATGGCAATAACAGAGACCTGGCTCAAAGAAGGAGAGGATTGGGTACATAATATTCCTGGCTACAATGTATCAGGGTGGTAGTGTTGATCAAAGAAACTCTTATAGAACTGGAAAGGGATGATGTAGTTGAGGAGTCAAATACAGAATCAATTTGGTTAGAACTAAGGAACAACAGAGGAGCTATAACGCTACTGGGTGTATACTATAGGCCACCAAATAGTGGGAAGGACATAGAGGAGTAAATTTGCAGGCACATTACAGAAAGATGCAAGAACTATAGAGTAGTGATAATGGGGGACTTCAATTATCCCAATATAGACTGGGACAGAAACAGTGTAAAGGGCAAAGAGGGGGCGGAATACTTGAAATGTGTTCAAGAGAACTTTCTGGAACTGTGTTTCCAACCCAACCAGGAAGGAAACAGTGCTGGATCTAGTTCTGGGGAATGACGTGGGGCATGTATTGGTGGGGGAGCATTTGGGGAACAGTGATCATAATATCATTAGGTTTAGAATAGCTGTGGAAAAGGACAAGGAACAATCAAATGTGAAAATGTGAAAATGTGAAAATGCTCAACTGGAGGAGGGCAAATTTCAATGAGTTAAAAAGGAATCTTACCCAGGTGGATTGGAATCAAAAACAGTAATTGAAGGAGGAGCTGGTTTGGATACAGAGTAGACACATTCCCACAAGGGGGAAAGGAGGGGCATCCAAAGCTAGAACTCCCTGGATGACTAAAGATATAGAGATTAAAATGAAACAGAAAAAAGAAGCTTATGGGAAATGTAAGGTTCATAATACAGTAGAGTAGTGTTGTTCCAAGATGGCTTCTGGGCTGGCTGCTCCCTATGGAGCACCTTGCTGTGCAACTCTATCCTTGGCTATCTGTTGCCATCCTTTGCCCTCTCTTCCCCCAATCTCCTCTCTTCCACTTTTAAGTTCCCCTGGCTCAAATAGTGGGTGCATTTTAGCCTTAACTATAAGTTCAAGCTGCAAGTTTAAAGTTACCTGGGCCCACTGCCCATCCTCCGACCATGCCTGCTGTTTGCTTTCATCAGTGAGACTGAATCTTTACTCAAATTTGGCTTACAAATTCCTGGACTTCTCTGCCATCAAGACTACGCTACTCCACTGGACTATACTGTAAGTCTCAGCTGCTGTGACTCTGACCTGCCATTCAATTGCTTAAGTTTTAAGGCAACTTTGTCCAGCCTACAGCCCATTCCCCACCACTGCTGTTACCTGCTGAGCTTATGACTGCCCTACTGGTCCTACTGGTTTTTCAGCTTTATTTTGCTACAGTATGGTTCCTGGCCAGAAATTCACTCTGCTGGGCCGTAGTCCATTTCTCCACCGCTTCTGGATCTTATAGTGATCTCCAACTTCGCCACTGTTTTTCTGCCCCATGATCGATTCTGCACACCTCCTGGCTCTTCATTCCCATGGAAATGCCTCCAGCAGTGCGTCCTCAATACTCTACCCTCAAATAGCTTCTGGACTCACTCGCCCTCCACACCTGTCTCCAAACCTGGACATCATTTTGTCAATGCTCCAAGCTGATGCCGCCCTCTCTACATCAACTTTATCCCACCACAGGACCTCTGACTTTAACCTTGGACTCCCTCCAATTGCCTCCTCTCTATTCCCTGTTTATTACCAGGACAGATCTATCCCAATCTTGCTATGTAACCACGCATATATAACTTGAGTTTCCCTGTGTCCATTCGCGAGCACATTTTGGCTGCCACTCTGGACCCAAGCCCATCACTTCTGTTTCCCCTTTTTTGACCTTTTTTCTTCTTTTCTCTTTACCCCACTTAGGCCCCTCTTTCTTGTCACCATGCTTTCTTTCATTTCTCCCCACTCGGGTACTCTGCCCCCCAAATCCCTACCCCAACCCTTTAGCACTCCTCATCCTTCCTACTCTACTGCCACCATCCCAGGCTTGATTCCTTCTTGGATAAGCCCACAGCATCCCTCTGTGCCTCCCTTGGCATCCTCCAAAGGGCCCATCGAGGTACTCGTCGCGACCTCCTTACGAGCAGCAACCCCAACTGCTCTATCTTACTCTCTCACCGACTTTCCCGCCCAGTGCGTCCGCTAGGGGCTAATCTTGCCAATCTCCTTCCCATACCATTCACCCCTCCCAGCACTGACCCTGTGGACTCTGCCAGCGGATCAGCTATCACCACCCCTCTCCGCATCTCCCTCAAGAATGTCCGTTCACTTGTGAACAAGGCCCTTGCCATCCATGAGCTTATTGTGGATGATTGCATTGACATCATGGCCTTGACAGAAACATGGCTAACGGGTGATGACACCTTCCCGCTTAATGAAGCCTCCCCACCTGGCTATATCTTCCACTACTTGCCCCGTCCAGACCACCGTGGTGGTGGTGTGGCCCTTATCACCAAATCACACTTTGGTCAGTCCCCCTATTCCTCTGGCACCTTCTCTTCCTTTGAGCATCTCACCTTGGTACACCCCTCTCGCCTCCTTTAAAATCCTCGTTCTCTACCGCCCACCTAAGTACCACGCCAAGTTTCTCACCGTGATATCTTCACTGCATTCCTCCCTCGGCCTCTGCACCGAGTGACTTCTCATCCTCGTTGATTTCAACCTCCATCTCAACTCATCATGCTCTCTCTCCTCTGAGTTCACTGCCCTCCTATCCTCCCTTAATCTCACCCTCCATATAAACTCTCCTACCCATATGCATGGACACCCCCTCTACCTCGCCATCTCACATGGCCTCTCTACTCCCATTGTGTCAATCACGGATAAGGCCATCTCTGATCACTTCCTTGTATTCCTCTCCACCCACTTCCCCCTTCCGCCTCCAAACCCACAAATTTGAATGTTTATGACGGACAACTGATGTAGCCATTCATCACCCGATCTGGCTAGACCACATAAAGCACTATCGGGTCCTGCTCTCCTCTGCCAAAACTGCTCACTATTCCAGGATAATCCTGGAATGCAAAGATAACCCCTGGCTTTTCTCCACTACAAATCATCTTCTTAAATCCCTCTTCCCTCCAACCTCACCTCGAACGAAAAGTGCGAGGAGCTCATGGACTTCTTTGTCACTAAGCTTGAGACCATCCATTCAGCTGACTCTGCCACTTTTCTCTCTTCCCCTAGCCCACTAAGCCAAATTTCCCCTATGGTTCCCTGCTGCCCTATATGAATCTCACCCTCCATATAAACTCTCCTACCCATATGCATGGACACCCCCTCTACCTTGCCATCTCACATGGCCTCTCTACTCCCATTGTGTCAATCACGGATAAGGCCATCTCTGATCACTTCCTTGTATTCCTCTCCACCCACTTCCCCCTTCCGCCTTGTATGTAGTTTCTCTCCTATCTCCCCTCATGACCACTGCAAGCTCATTTTCACCATGAGACCCACCTCCTGCTCCCTCGACCCTGTTCCCACTAAATTGCTGATCACCCAACTTCCCTTCCTGGTCCCCATGTTAGCTCATATTGTTAACGGTTCCCTCTCCTCAGATACTGTCCCCCCCCTTCAAATCTGCCGTCATCACCCCCCTTCTCAAAAAACTCACCCTTGACCCCTCTGTCCTTGCAAACTACTGCCCCATCTCCAACCTTCCTTTCCTCTCCAAAGTCCTTGAACGTGTTCTCACCTCCCAAACCCGTTCCCATCTTTCCTGCAACTCCTTGTTTGAATCCCTCCAAACAGGTTTCCACCCCTGCCACAGTACTGAAACGGCCCTCATCAAAGTCACAAATGACATCCTATGTGACAGTGACCGTGGTAAACTATCCCTCCTCATCCTTCTCGATCTGTCTGCAGCCTTTGTCACGGTTGACCACACCATCCTCCTCCAATGCCTCTCCTCCATCGTCCAGCTGGGTGGGACTGCGCTCGCCAGGTTCCATTCTTATCTATCCAGTCGTAGCCAGAGAATCACCTGCAATGGCTTCTCTTCCCGCTCCTGCACTGTTACCTCTGGAGTTCCCTAAGGATCTATCCTTGGCCCCCCCTCCTATTTCTCATCTACATGCTGCCGCTCGGCGACATCATCAGAAAACACAATGTCAGATTCCACATGAACGCTGACGACACCCAGCTCTACCTTCTCACAACCACCTCCCTTGACCCCTCCACTGTTTCTCATTTGTCACATTACTTGTCTGACATCCAGTACTGGATTAGCAAAAATTTCCTCCAACAAAATATTGGGAAGACCGAAGCCATTGTCTTCAGAGTTTGTGGCGGGGACCGAAGCCATTGTCTTCGGTCCCCGCCACAAACTCCGTTCCCTAGCTACTGACTCCATCCCTCTCCCTGAGGCTGAACCAGACTGTTCGCAACTTTGGCCTCCTATTTGACCCTGAGATGAGCTACCAACCACATATCTGCTCCATCACCAAGACCGCCTACTTCCACCTCTGTAACATCGCCCGTCTCTGCCCCTGCCTCAGCTCATCTGCTGCTGAAATCCTCAACTTTGACTTTATTACTCCCAGACTGGACTATTCCAAAGCTCTCCTGGCTAGACCCCCATCTTTCACCCTCCATAAACTTGAGCTCATCCAAAACTCTGCTGCCCGTATCCTAACTCGCAACAAGTCCTGTTCAGCCATCACCCCTGTGCTTGCTGACCTACATTGGCTCCTGGTCTATGAATGCCTTGATTTTAAAATTCTCATCCTTGTTTTCAAAACCCTCCATGGCCTCGGCCCTCCCTATCACTGTAACCTCCTCCAGCCCGACATCCCTCCAAGATCTCTGCACTCCTCCAATTCTTGTCTCTTGTGAATCCCTGATTATAAATTGCTCCATCATTGGCGGCTGTGCCTTAGCTGCCTAGGCCCTGAGCTCTGGAATTCCCTCCCTAAACCTCTCTGCCTCTCTACCCCTCTCTCCTCCTTTAAGCCGCTCCTTAAAACCTAGCTGTTTGACCAAGCTTTTGGTCACCTGTCCTAATACCTCCTTATGTGGCTCAGTGTCAAATTTTGTTTGCTAATTGCTCCTGTGAAGCACCTTGGGACATTTTACTATGTTAAAGGTGCTATATAAATGCAAGTTGTTGTTGTAGTAGTAGTAGTAGTAGAGAACCAATCTGAATACAGAAAATACAGTGGAGATCTAAAAAAGGGAATAAGAGTAACAAAGAGAGAGTAGCGGCTAACATAAAAGGAAATCCAAAAATCTTTTATAAACATATAAATAGTAAATGGGTAGTCAAAAGAAGCGTGGGACTGATTAGGGACAAAAAAGGAGATCTTCTTGTGGAGGCAGAGGGCATGGCTGAGGCACTAAATCAATACTTTGTATCCGTCTTCACTAGCGAAGAGGATGCTGCCATTGTAGCAGTAAAGTAGGAGGTAGTACTGATATTGGATAGAATAAAAATAGATAAAGAGGAGGTACTTAAAAGATTGGTAGTACTCAAAATAAAAAAGTCACCCAGTCCAGATAAGAACATAGGAACAGGAGTTGGCCATTTAGCTCCTCGAGCCTGTTCTGCCTTTCAGCGAGATTATGGCTGATCTGTGACCTTACTCCATATACCCGCCTTAGACCCATATCCTTTAATACCTTTGGTGAACAAAAATCTATCAATCTCAGATTTCAAATTAACAATTGAGCTAGCCATTTGCAGAAGAGAGTTCAAACTTCTACCACCCTTTGCGCGTAGAAGTCCTTTCTAACTTCACTCCTGCACTTTCTCCAAGGTCAATATATACTTCCCATGCCCAGACCTGAACACAATACTCCAGTTGTGGTCCAACCAGGGCTTTGTATAGCTGTAGCATAACTTCTACCCCCTTGTATTCTAGTCCTCTAGATATAAAGGCCAGCATTCCATTAGCCTTTTTGATTATTTTCTGTACCTGTCCATGACATTTTAATGATCTATGTACATGAACCCCTAGCTCTCTTTGGACCACCACTGCTTTGAGCTTTTCACCTTTTAGAAATACTCTGATCTATCCTTTTCAGGTCCAACGTGGATGAGCTCACACTTGCCTACATTGAAATCCATTTGCCACAGTTTTGCCCATTCACTTAATCTATTTACATCTCTCTTATTTTATGCTTCCATCTACACTACTTACAATGCTGTCTATCTTTGTGTGGATGCATCCTAGGTTACTGAGGGAAGTAAGGGTGGAAATTGTGGGAGGCTCTGGCCTCAATCTTCCAATCCTCCTTAGATATGGGGATGGTGCCGGAGGACTGGAGGATTGCAAATGTTGCACCTCAGTTCAAAAAAGGGGAGAGGGATAAACCCGACAATTACAGGCCAGTCAGCCTAACGTCGGTGGTAGGGAAACTTTTAGAGACAATAATCCGGGACAAAATAAATTGGCACTTGAAAAAGGATGGGCTAATAATTGAAAGTCAGCACGGATTTGTTAAAAGAAAATCATGTTTCACTAACTTGATTGAGTTCTTTGATGAAGTAACAGAGAGGGTTGATGAGGGTAGTGCAGTTGATGTGTATATGGGCTTTCAAAGGGCATTTGATAAAGTACCACATAATAGGCTTGTTAGCAAAATTAAAGCCCCTGGGTTTAAAGGGACAGTGGCAGCATGGATACAAAATTGGCTAGGGGACAGAAAGCAGAGAGTAGTGGTGAATGGTTGCTTTTCAGGCTGTTCCCCAGGAGTCAGTATTGGGACCACTGCTCTTTTTGATATATAATAATGACCTGGACTTGGGTATACAGGGTATAATTTCAAAGTTTGCAGATGACACAAAACTTGGAAATGTGGAGGATAATAACAGACTTCAGGAGGACATAAATAGACTGGTGAAATGGGCAGATACGTGGCAGATGAAATTTAATGCAGAGCAGTGTGAAGTGATGCATTTTGTTAGGAAGAATGAGAGGCAAAATAAACTAAATGGTGCAATTTTAAAGGGAGTGCAGGAACGAAGAGACCTGGGGGTGCACATACACAAATCTTTGAAGGTGGCAGGACAAGTTGAGAAATCTGTTAAAAAAATGTATGGCTTTATTAAGAGGCATAGAATACAAAAGCAAGGAAGTTATGCTAAACCTTTATAAGACACTAGTTAAGCCTCAGTTGGAGTATTGTGTTCAATTCTGGGCACCACACTTCAGGAAGGATGTCCAAGGCCTTAGAGAGGGTCCAGAATAGATTCACTGGAATGGTGCCAGAGATGAGGGACTTTAGTAATGTGGAGAGACTGGAGAAGCTGGGGTTGTTTTCCTTCGAACAGAGAAGGTTAAGGGGAGATTTGATAGAGGTGTTCAAAATCATGAACAGTTTTGACAGAATAAATAAAGAAAAATTGTTTCCAGTGGCAGAAGGGTTGGTAACCAGAGGACACAGATTTAAGGTGATTGGCAAAAGAGCCAGAGGTGAGATAAGGAAACATTTTTTTACACAGCGAATTGTAAGGATCTGGAATGAATTGCCTGAAAGGATGAAGCAGATTCAATCGTAACTTTCAAAAGGGAATTGGACAAATACTTGAAGGGAAAAATTTTTACAGGGCTATGGGGAAAGTGCAGGGCAGTGGGACTAATTGGATAGCTCTTTGAAAGAGCCAGCACAGGCATGATGGGCCTAATAGCCTCCTCCTGTGCTGCACCTACTATTAACATTCCAGCACAGTTGGTTCCTAAAAAGTTCATATTTAATTTAATGAGAAAAGTCTTTTTTGGTTCGATTAGTAAAAGTGAAAACAACAGAGGCTCATTAAAAATTAATTAAACTAAATCCAGGCTTCTGCAGATATACTCTTTAGAAGAAATATTTTCGTTATTCTAGAGTTAGAAATGCTGTAACTCTTAAATAATACTGTATGATTGATTAATAGTCGCCGTGTACAACAGTTTAGGATTCAGATGAAAAATAAAAGAGTAAAAACTGCTCCAATGGATCTCCAGTGCATCGTGGGATGTGTAGTCTTTCAGCGATCTGGAATTCGAAGCCAAAGAAAAATAAAACTTCCAGGATACATGAGGTTATCAAGCATTTGCTAAACTTGTGCTTGTCTCTCGGATCAAATACTTTGTAACTGAATGATCTAGAGGGACAGAGCGACCGAGGTATGTTAGGGCGATCATGTCTCAGAAATACAAACTAGAAAATATACAGTACAACAAATAATTTGGAAAATGAGTTGCTTGTTCCAGATTCTTTATGATAGTTACAGCGACAAAAGGGAAGTTACTGCATACCTGGGGTAAACAGGATATTGCACCAGAATTATGTTTTTAAATAAATTCACACTACACACAAGTAGTTAACACGTTGACTAACCGATTACAAAAAATACAAATACTTTTTATTTCTTAATGTTGTTACAGATTAATTGACATCATTTAAGTCTGTGAGCAACTAAGTAGCAAGAGGAAGAAACACAAATCCTATTTTGTGACATCTGAAATGATTAATAGGATAGTAGTCGTCATTGACTGTTACTCAATTTGTTTGGACATTTGATTGTAGTGGAAGATTAATGCTTCTAATTTTCTAGGGGAAATGAGTATAAAGGACTTTTCAATGGGGAACTGAAAATGCGGTCAGCAGCAGTGATACAACTTTAAAGCCTTTTAATGAAATATTTACCATTGGTTACATAATTGACTATGTATGTCACTATAAGAATTCTAGTGTATCGAGACTGCCAGGTATTTTACCCTTATTACATTAACAGTTACCATATTTCTAATGCTTAGAGGCAAGCATAAAACACTATCTCCAGTAAAGGGGGCCCTGTTCTTATTTCTGTTTAACATGACCCCTCGAAATCTGGCATTTACTCGGTTACATTGAGCAACACCGACCACACTGAAATCATTCAACTACCTCATGCACAAGACAAAGCGACCATTCTGTACATTGCCCCAATACTCTGGCTGTGTGATAGGATATCAGCAATATAATTTCGTCATTGACAGTTCACGTGAATTACAGGCATTTGGTCATTTGTTTTAAATAAATTATTGCCAAATTCTGAAACCTACATTCTAACCAATTTATTCTATGTAATATGTCAGTAACCTTAATGTACAGTTCACACATTAACAGATAATTGTATCATATGTCTTGTTCACATTGCTTAGTACTTTACAAATCAAAGAATCATAGAAATTTACGGCACAGAAGGGAGGCCATTCGGCCCATCATGCCTGTGCCAGCAAATAGTCATAGATTTAAAGGGTACATTGATAATGGTTTTTATTTTCCTCCCCAGCCCAAGGTCCAGTGTATCCAATTTGGGTTGTAGACAACTAAAGTTGAGGTGGAGTCTTTGTCTCAAATATAGCTAAACACCCTCCCGAACTTCAGTACAAACAGGCCCTCCTCCTACACTGCGCATGTCTTGTCTCTCATCTCACGCAATCATAACACTGATATCAACTGTGGTTTCCTCAAAGCTGTGTTGTGAATGTTGTGTGAAAAAGTTACAAATTGGGAAAACAGCATTGTATTGCTTACACAATGTAGAACAGATCAAAAATCGTTAGAATGGAAAAAAGGTCACAATTCATTACTAAATAATGGCATTTTGATTTAGCAGTACTATACATTTATAATTAATAAAATAGAAAGATGTTTAAGTTTGACGTGGTATATAGTCTGTACATAAAGTGGACCCGGAAATAAAAAATTCAGTGTGACAGTAAGTTCAAAGTTAAATGCTGTATTTTCCTACCTTCATCTAAAGCATTAGCTCCAGTTACAGCATAGTTTGTGACAAGGGCGTACAGAATTAAATGTCAAACCACAACAATTTGGAAGAGGGCAATAGTTTTCTCTGCCCCCATTTTAAAAATAATTTCAGCTGTAACCAGGGTCCTAACTATGGACCTCTCAGTGCAATCACTTAACTGTACTTAGAAAATGGCACCGCAGATTTCCTATTCCAACGACTCCTTTATACAATGGAAGTACCTGTTAGTGCACCTAACATTGGATTCATTTGCATAGTATAAATGAGGCGCAGAACACAACCTCAGGCAAAGTGCTACTGATGGAAACCATACTGAACCCCCTTGCTGAAGCTGCCCCCTTTTTTTCTGGTTGTCTTGGACGGCAATGCAGTTTCCACATTTTTGGCTCGGACAGACTTTTTTCCAAACCAACGTGAGGAATATGACGGCCAAAAATGTAGTTATAAGAATGATTTTTTAAAAACTGCACATGCACAGTCTTCCCTGAGTGTAGTTATTTTGATGTTGCTGCTGATGCCATGTAAACAGGGTAAATTGAGAGCACTGCCGAGCCTCTCCACATTGCACAACTGTTTCTGCTGGAAGCAGTTCTGCCATAAACATGGTATGAGCTTTCCACTTCCAAAGGATTCCGGCAGCTCTTTAATGGTCTGTCTATAATGAATTCTCATTGGGACAACATACATCTCTCATACGCTTTGAGATGAGCCCGTTACATATGCAAATCTGTGTATCACCCTTAAAAAGCCTGTCCTTTCTTGATGTTATCTTCTGCCGTGTGGTGGAGCCATGAACTTAAAAAGCCGCTGTAATCTATAAGAGAAACAATCCCCCTTCAGTTGACCTCAGCAGATGCTTGCCTCCAATTGAACTCAGTATTTACCTATTTATAGGAATCAGACCCTACAGCCTTAAAAGGACCTGCTAGATTATGCATAGCACTACTTTAGCAGCAATATAATACATCGTATGTTACATGGCGTAATGCTCCAGTATTTATGAAACAGCATATTTTTTTTTTATTCGTTCATGTGATGTGGGTGTCGCTGGCACGGCCAGCATTTATTGCCCATCCCTAATTGCCCTTGAGAAGGTGGTGGTGAGCCACCTTCTTGAACCACTGCAGTCCATGTGGTGAAGGTTCTCTCACAGTGCTGGGGAGTTCCAGGATTTTGACCCAGTGACGACGAAGGAACGGCAATATATTTCCAAGTTGGGATGGTGTGTGACTTGGAGGGGAACATGCAGGTGGTGTTGTTCCCATGTGCCTGCTACCCTTGTCCTTCTAGGTGGTAGAAGTCGCGGGTTTGGGAGGTGCTGTCGACGAAATCATGGCGAGTTGCTGCAGTGCATCCTGTGGATGGTACACACTGTAGCCATAGTGTGCACCGGTGGCAAAGGGAGTGAATATTTAGGGAGGTGGATGGGGTGCCAATTAAGCAGGCTACTTTGTCCTGGATGGTGTCAAGCTTCTGGAGTGTTAGAGCTGCACTCATCCAGGCAAGCGGACAGTATTCCATCACACTCCTGACTTGTGCCTTGTAGATGGTGGAAAGGTTTTGGGGAGTCAGGAGGTGAGTCACTCGCCGCAGAATACCCAGCCTCTGACCTGCTCTTGCAGCCACAGTATTTATGTGGCTGGTCCAGTTACGTTTCTGGTCAATGGTGACCCCCAGGATATTGAAAGTGGGGGATTCAGCGATGGTAATGCCTTTGAATGTCATGGGGAGGTGGTTAGACGCTGTCTTGTTGGAGATGGTCATTGTCTGGCACTTGTCTGGCGCAAATGTTAATTGCCACTTATCAGCCCAAGCCTGGATGTTGTCCAGATCTTGCTGCATGTGGGCACAGACTGCTTCATTATTTGAGGGGTTGCGAATGAAACTGAACATTGTGCAATCATCAGCGAACATCCCCATTTCTGAAATTATCCTCTAACTTCCATGACCAACACCATAGGAATCTAACCATGTTGAAAGATCCTTCTGGTACATGTACATATAGTTTCCATTCATGTATGTGGAGCTGCTCATTAATTCCTAATGGGTTTTAACTAATTACAATGTAAAGAGATTCAAGAGCAGCTACCTGTTGCATCGTGAGAGCCTTTCTGCATCCATGCAGCGTCCAGCAATGGGAATTCCTGTATTGTTGATTGAGCCAGAGGGAAATGAGATACCCTGGTGTCCAATTGTAAGAGTTTTAAAACTGGGATATTATGGTGTGAAACTGAAAAGGTACGACGTGGATATCCTGCAAGGTGTTGTAGCTAGGCAACCCCAAATTAGTAATTCTCAATGTATGGAGTCATTGTGGGTTATTAAGGTGAATCGACCTCAACCAGGTGTAACTACCATACTATTTTTTACCAATGTGTGAAATATTGTTTCCTTATTTTTCTTGATATGCTTTCACTAATGTGGGCAAGACTTGCAACAATCCATCTGCTGCTGGCTTTCATGAGATCCAAAACTTCTCAAGGATCATAATATCTAATATTCTGTGAAATGAAATTTGCCTGTTTCCACATTGAGATCAGTGTAATATACCATAAGGGCATTAGAAATTAGACAGCCAATGTCTCTGCTTCTGCATAAAATACCTTCATAGAATCATAGAATGGTTGCAGCACTGGAGGCCATTCAGCCTGTTGAGTCTGTGCCGGCTCTCTGTAAGAGTAAGCCAGCTAGTCCCACTCCCCCCGCCCTTTCCCCGTAGCCCTGCAAATTTTTTTCTTTCAAGTATTTATCCAATTCCCTTTTGAAAGCCACAATTGAATCTGCCTCCACCAGCCTTTCAGGCAGTGTATTCCAGATCATTCGCTGCATTAAAAAAGTTTTTCCTCATGTCGCCTTTGGTTCTTTTGCCAATCACCTTAAATTGGTGTCCTTTGGTTCTCGACCCTTCCGTCAATGGGAACAGTTTCTCTCTATCTACTCTGTCTAGACCTCTCACGATTTTAAACACCTCTATCAAATCTCTGCTCAACCTTCTCTGCTCTAAGGAGAACAACTCCAGCTTCTCTAGTCTATCCACGTAACTGAAGTCCCTCATTCCTGGTACTATTCTAGTAAATCTTTTCTGCACCCTCTCCAAGGCCTTCACATCCTTCCTAAAGTGCGGTGCCCAGAATCGGACACAATACTCCAGTTGTGGCCAATCCTGTGTTTTATAAGGGTTCATCATCCTCAACTATTATTTTTTTCTAGAACATCCCTATTTTAGCAATGACATTCTGGAGTACAATTGATCATTCTGCTCATCACCTAAATATTTTAAAATGTAGATCATACCCATGGTTCCAGACCTCTTTCTCAACATGACATAAACCAGTTTAATAACTCAGCTCATAAATGCTTATCTGTGCTCCATAACCATAAGCAGTTGATTGATATTTTACAAATTAAATATACTCACCCTCTAATCATCTCTTTCCACGCTGTCCCCATGTCCTTCTCCCTCATGTATGCATCAAGCCTCCCCGTAAATGTGTCAATGCTATCTACTTCAATCACTCAATGTGGCAGCCAGTTCCACTTTCTGTGTAAAGAAATTCCTCCTAATTTCTTTATTTGATTTATTAGTGGCTATCTTATATTTATGCCCCCTTGTTCTGCACCAATTGTGTCAGCTTGGCTCAGTTGGTAGCACTCCTTTGAATCATAAGTTTGAGGGTTCAAGCCCCACTCCATATAATCTCACCTGACACTTCAGTGCAGTACTGGGAGAGTGCTGTGTTATTGAAGGTGCCATCTTTCAGATGAGGTATTAAACGGAGTCCCTTTACAGGTGGAACTAAAAGATCCCATGGAACTAGTATCCTGGCCAACATTCCTCCTCCAATATCACCAAATACAGATTAATTTGTCATTCATCTTGATTGCTGTCTGTGGGATCTTGCTATGCACATAATCTGCTGCCTTATTTACATACATAACAAGAGTGACTATACTTCAAAAATAAATGGATGAGAAGTGCTTTGGAATATCCCGAGGATGTGATAAGGTGCTATGTAAAACATTGACTCAGTAATATAAATACAATTCAAACAAGAAACCTCAGGTAATGCTACATTTCTTTCAAAACATATGCTGTATTTGTTTTCATCATTATGTAATTAAAATATCTTTCCTGAGATTTACATTTTAAGAGGAAATAGTTTAATGGACCAATTTTTCATAACACAATTAGCTAATTATGTAGAAATGACTTATTTTGAAGGCGGTTGATATCTAGATGGGGCCAGTTCTTCTAATGTCTTCTGGTACTGTCGTTCAGAACGTTTTCTTCGGTACACGTCATCTAGATAGACAATAAAATCAATAAGTCCACATTAAGAAGTAAAATTGAAGCATTTTCTTTTACACAGTGAGTAGTTATGATATGGAATGCACTGCCTGAAAGGGTCGTGGAAGCAGATTCAATAATAACTTTCAAAAGGGAATTGGATGAATACTTGAAGGGAAAAAAATTACAGGGCTATGGGGAAAGAGCAGTGGAGTGGGCCTGTTGGATAACTCTTTCAAAGAGCCGGCACAGGCATGATGGGCCTAATGGCCTCCTCATGTGCTGCACCTACTATACTATTAACATTCCAGCACAATTGGTTCCTAAAAAGTTCATATTTAATGTACTGGGAAAAGTCTTTTTTGGTTCGATTAGTAAAAGTGAAAATAACAGAGGCTTATTAAAAAATAATTAAACTAAATCCAGGCTTCTGCAGATATACTCTTAAAAATAAATATTTTCGTTATTCTATTGTAAACAATTTTACAACACCAAGTTATAGTCCAGCAATTTTATTTTAAATTCACAAGCTTTCGGAGACTTCCTCCTTCCTCAGGTAAATGTGAAGGAGCATTCGTTATTCTAGAGTTAGAAATGCTGTAACTGTTAAATAACAGTACTGTTTGATTGATTGATTGACACCATGATACAACAGTTTAGGATTCAGATGAAAAACAAAAAAAAGAGTAAAAGCTTTCCAATGGGTCTCCAGTCCATCGTGGGATGTGTAGTCTTTCAGCGACCTGGAATTTGAAGCCAAAGAAAAATAAAACAACTTCCAGGATACATGAGGTTATCAAGCGTTTGCTAAACTTGTACTCATCTCTCGGATCAAATACGTTGTAACTGAATGATCTAGAGGGAGAAGCATTTTCTTTTATGCAGTGAGTAGTTATGATTTGGAATGCACTGCCTGAAAGGGTGGTGGAAGCAGATTCAATAATAACTTGCAAAAGGGAGTTGGATAAATAGTTGAAGTGGAAAAATTTACAGGGCTATGGGGAAATGGCAGGGGAGTGGGACTAATTGATTAGTTCTTTCAAAGAGCAGGCACAGGCACGATGGGCCAAATGGCCTCCTGTGCTGTATCATTCTACGATTCTATGATTTAAAAATTAATACACACTACTGGTCATATTCACTTCGTGTAGGACCTTTCCAGCCAGACAAAGGAGACATTCGATCCATCGTTCTGGACTATTAAACACAGGTCCTAACAGGGTCTTAAGTGAAATGAGTTGTAAGTAGCTATAGCTTTGTTTGTCTTGGACCCTAGTCCACAGCATAAAATTGTTCATCACGAATCAGTTATTAATAGTGTCATGGAGACTGAATTTATTTTGCTGTGGATGGCAATTCCAATGTCAACAGAGATCAGATCAGAGTTTGATTTCAAGGCTGAAATGTTGAATTATTGCAGACATGCCTGGCTATGGTATTGGATTACCAAGCTTGCCATGGAGGTTTGACTCACTAGGTGTGGCATCATTTGCACTAAATCAACCCTCCACCACCACCAAAGGATGGCAGCCACCAGTTAGCAAATGACAAATGCGGGTTTGAGGCCCATCTGGGTGTACAATAGAAATCAGCAACTCAGAGGGTAAAATGGGGAGCAGCTTGGGCTGATAAGTGGAAAGTAACATTTGCGCTAGGCAAGTGCCAGGTAATGACCATCTCCAACAAGAGAGAGTCCAACCACCTCCCCATGACATTCAACAGCATTACCATCACCGAATCCCCCACCATCAACATCCTGGGGGTCACCATTGACCAGAAACTTAACTGGACCAGCCACATAAGTACTGTGGCTACATGAGCAGGTCAGAGGCTGGGTATTCTGCGGTGAGTGACTCACCTCCTGACTTCCCAAAGCCTTTCCACCATCTACAAGGCACAAGTCAGGAATGTGATGGAATACTCTCCACTTGCCTGGATGAGTGCAGCTCCAACAACGCTCAAGAAGCTCGACACCATCCAGGACAAAGCAGCCTGCTTAATTGGCACCCCATCCACCATCCTAAACATTCACTTCCTTCACCACCGGCGCACCGTGGCTGCAGTGTGTACCATCCACAGGATGCACTGCAGCAACTCGCAAAGGCTTCTTCGACAGCACCTCCCAAACCTGCGACCTCTACCACCTAGAAGGACAAGGGCAGCAGGCACATGGGAACAACACCACCTGCACGTTCCCCTCCAAGTCACACACCATCCCGACCTGGAAATATATCGTCATTCCTTCATCGTCGCTGGGTCAAAATCCTGGAACTCCCTTCCTAACAGCACTGTGGGAGAACCGTCACCACACGGACTGCAGCGGTTCAAGAAGGCGGCTCACCACCACCTTCTCAAGGGCAATTAGGGATGGGCAATAAATGCTGGCCTTGCCAGCGGGCCCCATCCCATCCCATGAACGAAAAAAAAGCACAACTCAAATATGAGTGCATTGTCACTGTCCTCCTGATCATAGCATGCCTTTTGATTGAATTACACTACAAGATATTTATGAACCTGCATTTATTATAGATATACAAATAGCAGTTGGTTTGTGGCGTAAACTGGCAGAAGCACTGAGAGCAGCATTGCAGGGCAGGAATCACCAATTGACAGATTCCCCTGGATCTTTAATTGCAAACCTAAGCTTGGAAGTAGAGTTACACAAGGAGTAGTTGAGGCGAATAACATAGATGCTTTTAAGGGGAAGCTAGATAAACACATGAGGGAGAAAAGAACAGAAGGGTATGCTGATAGAATTAGATGAAGAGGGGTGAGAGGAGGCTCCTGTGCAGCAGCGTGGACCACTTGAGCTAAATGGCCTGCTTCCGTACTATAAATTCTATGTAATTTGTGTGGGCACTCTACCAAAAAAAAGACTTGCACGTATATAGCGCCTTTCACGACCTCGAAGCGCTTTACAGCCAATGACGTACATTTGCAGTGGTCACTGTTGTAACATAGGAAACGTGGCAGCCACTCACTCGTACTTACAAAACGTTTCGTGCCCAATGCGCACGTTTATCATGATCCACTCCAGCACACCGCCCAGGACAAAGAAACAAGGCAGGAAGCGGTAGGTCCCGAATCGCCGCTTCCCAGGAACTAAATTCAACCAGCGCTTTACCCGGGAGCTGCGCAGCATCGCCGGGTCCGGATCCGGGTTCGAGTCCCGGCTATTACCAGGTTTCTTTTTTAACAAAATGACTGCGGAAGACCGGGTAAAGCCGCAGCTTTTAATGGCGAAACTCCCCACCTACTCGCCCCAAACCCAAACTCCTCTTTGTAATTTTGACCTTTCACCGCATCGACGGCACCAGCAAAGGACCAAGCCTCTGCCACACAGGTTTTATAGATAATTATTTAAAATCTTTATTAATAGAGGGAGCCAGCTCAAGGCAGGCTAGCCGTTGTAATATTAATGATTATTCTTTTAACGCCTCCCCCCCCCCCCTGAATGGATGTGTCTGGAGCGGATCAGAAGGAGCAGAGTTCGGGAATAGACCATTCTCACATCCTCCATACTGCTTTGAAAATGAGGCTGGGGCTTTCATAAATAGTGAACTCGTAAAGTCATGAATCGCGAGTTAAAGACACCGTGACGCGTTGTAGAATTAGTAAAACAAAATTACAGCAAGAGTTTACACCTCTGAAAAGATAAATGTACAGAATATTTGCAGCTTAGTCCTGTTAACACCCCTGCCAACCTTACACTCCAGACATCACGAACCATCTAACAACTGGCGCTCTATCCTAGAATCATAGAAAATTTACGGCACAGAAGGAGGCCATTCGGCCCGTCCTGTCCGTGCCAGCTGACGCCCAGCCTAATCCCACTTTCCCGCATTTGGTTTGTAGCCTTGCAGGTCAAGGCTCTTCAGGTGCACATCCAGGTATTTTTAAATGAGTTGAGGGTTTCTGTCTCTACCACCCTCTCAGGCAGTGAGTTCCAGACCCCCACTACACTGCGTGAAAAAAAAAATCCTCATTACCGCTCTAATCCTTCTACCAATCATTTTAAATCTATGCCCCCTGGTTATTGATCCCTCGGGTAAGGGAAGTAGGTCCTTCCTGTCCACTCTATCTAGGCCCCTCATAATTTTGTACACCTCGATCAAATCACCCCTCAGTCTCCTCTGTTCCAAGGAAAACAACCCCAGCCTATCCAATCTGTCATCATAGCTAAAATTCTCCAGTCCAGGCAACATCCTCGTAAATTTCCTCTGCACCCTCTCTAGTGCAATCACATCTTTCCTGTAATGTGGCGACCAGAACTGTGCGCAGTACTCAAGCTGTGGCCTAACTAGTGTTTTATACAGTTTCAGCACAACATCCCTGCTTTTATATTCTATGCCTCGGCTAATAAAGGAAAGCATTCCGTATGCCTTCTTAACCACCTTATCTACCTATCCTGCTACCTTCAGGAATTTGTGGACATGCACTCCAAGGTCCCTCACTTCCTCTACACCTCTCCGTATCCTCCCATTTATTGTATATTCCCTTGCCTCGTTTGCTCTCCCCAAATGCATTACCTCACACTTCTCCAGATTGAACTCCATTTGCCACTTTTCTGCCCATCTGACCAGTCCATTGATATCTTCCTGCAATCTAAAGCTTTCCTCCTCACTATCAACCACACGGCCTATCTTTGTGTCATCTTCAAATTTCTTAATCATGCCCCCTACGTTTAAGTCCAAATCGTTAATGTATACCACAAAAAGCAAAGGATCTAGTACTGAGCCCTGCGGCACCCCACTGGAAACAGCCTTCCAGTCGCAAAAACACCCGTCGACCATTACCCTTTGCTTCCTGCCACTGAGCCAATTTTAGATCCAATTTGCCACTTTCCCTTGGATCCCACGGGCCTTTATTTTTTTGACCAATCTGCCATGTGGGACCTTGTCAAAAGCCTTGCTAAAAGGCTTCCTTCCCTTCCACATCACAAGTAGCATTTTCCTATTCCTACAGATCCAATAGTGACTTTAGCAGTTTCAGACATAAGCTGCTTCTAGGATATGTAGAGCACTTCTTCTTCCAGCCCTGTTTAGGCTCATTCGCTGATCAATTCCTTGCATTGATGATTGTGACGGGGTTGCTTCCTTCTGTTATTCTGAAATGGTGAAGTTAATTGACTCTGCTTCCCAGTTCCACTTTTCCTCCACCTTTACATTTCTTACTTTTCCCTCCTTTTAACAGATTTCTTTTACCACCTCTAGCAGCAGCCTTTTCATGCATATTTAATACAAACTCACTGACTCCTGCAACTTGAATTATATTTCATCCCATCCTCCTTTCTGTAAAATTGCATGTCCTTCTTTGTTTTATTTACGCTGATGATTCCAATTTCCACATCTAGGCCTCTGAACTGTCCTCTTTTATCCTCTGCTGAGGTTTTGTCTCAACTGTGGTCAATCAAGCCCTCACCTGAATTTGCCCTACTTCCTGTGCCTCCATTCTCAACCCCTCTCCTTTCAACATTAATGACAGGATCACTCTTGTCCTTCACTTTTTATCCCACTAGCCGCTGCATCCATCTTATCTCCATCTACCAGTTCCACCATCTGCAGTGTGATCCCAACATGCATTTCCTTTACTCCACTTTCACTTTCTCGAGGGACTGTTCCACCTGCATCACCCTTGTTAACTTTTCCATTGCCCTGCTCTTGCCTGCTCCTTATGCAGCCATAGCTAATGCTACATCTGTACATTCCTTTCTTCCCATACCATTGTCCATGACCCAAACATTCTTTTGTGTGAAAATGATTTGCATGTATTATGTCCCATCTAGTACACTGTATTGGCAACTTATGGTTCAGTCTCCTTTATACTGGGGAGACCAAATGTAGTTTGGGTGACTACTTTGCTGAACATCACCAATCTATTAGCAAGGACGATCCCGATCTCCTTGTAGCTCAGGGTTTCAATTCCCATTCCTATTTCAAACGTTCCACCTTTGTTTTCTACTCCCACACTACTAAACCCATCAGTTGTTGATTTGTCATACTATTTAGCATATTTGACCCCAGGCCATGGCCTGTTCTCCCCTTCCTGTTATGGCCAATCCTACAAAGGTCCTCACCCATACTCTCGTTCCAGATCTGACAGAGTCTCTACCAAAAAACATGAATCTGACTTTTCAGTTGTTGACAGAATTGCTGTGTATTTCCAGTATTTTCTATTTCGTATTTTATTTTTTTAAATCTATTATTTTTTTCTTTTCATTTTCTAGCACTCTGCCCACTGAGCAGTATTCCACATCACATTATCTATTGGATGAGAGACTGACAGAGAAGGGATTCCCTTTATTTTTGAGGATACTTTCCACAGTTGAGCGTGTAACATTCTCAAGATATGATGTGGAGATGCCGGTGACGGACTGGGGTGGACAAATGTAAGAGTCGTACAACACCAGGTTATAGTCCAACAGCTTTATTTGAAATCACAAGCTTTTGGAGCTTTCCTCCTTCGTCAGGTGAGTGCAGGGTTCCATAAAGGCACAGCATATATAACAAATATTTCAAATAAAACTGTTGGACTATAACCTGGTGTTGTACGACTCTTTACAATTCTCAAGATAGTCAGAGTGCTCTCAACAAGGAGTTTGGGTTTAATATTAAAGAAGATTCTTTTATATTTTATTCCTCATCAATCAATAGAAATCCCAACTGGAGCTGGAGTAGGATTTGTACTTAGTTTCAGACATCATTGGGCAGTCTCCTAACTCCAGCATTGATTCAGGACCATGAGAGTGAAATGTTCCCCTCTCAAAACATGATTTAAGTACTTGAGAATTGTGGGGCTCATCAGCTATATTTGTGGTAAAGAATTCAAGATTCTTCACAAGGTAATAATAGTTAAACCTTTCCATACAATTATCATTGACACATTTTATCATCAACAGTAAAGATTATCCAGAATGCAGCTTTTGCCTTAATCTCATTGTCTCATGAAACAAATACCTCCAACTTGTTTTGCAATCAATTGTCTATAACATACTTTACAGGAAATTTAAGAGCTATTTTCCTTTGGACTCAAGTGTAGTTTTTGGGAATAAGGGGACTAAAGCAGTGACACACAAACTATAAGTGGCCCTTTCCCTATTTTTGTTTGCAGTTTTCCACAGGTCCTTACTGGGATCGGTAGAGAATCGAGAGAGATGGGGCCCTGAATTTTACGCTGCCTGAGATAGCGGTTTTCTTCAGTTCAGAAAAAAATTGGTTCTGGGACACTGAGTTTGTCTCTTTTATAATGTTGGGTGCCATTTGCAGAAGTATTATGCAGGTGCAGCTGATGGTAAACTATCATGGTAAAATTGCCTGCTGATGGTATATTACGGTAATGTTGTCATGAAGCGTGTTTCCTCTGCAAACTCCGAAACCATTTCTACACAAGTGGCAGAAGCTCCCGTAATTAGCTAGGACACATAGGCAGGGGTCTTAGACCCAAGGTGCAAGGATTCACCAACACACTTTCTGGAACAGCAATACACTCAAGCTTCAAAGCTGGTGGGGGGGGGGGGGGGGGAGGGGATTCACTCCTTTCTTACATAAAGTAGAATTATCACTGGGGTCACAACCTTTTCTGCTCAACATCTCAAGTGAGCAGAACATCATAATGGGGGCCCTCATAAATTGTATGTGATTAAAAAAAAAGTCAGGATATTTCAAACTTCATTGTATGAGAAAAATTGAGTAATTTTTTTTAGAAGACTCTTCAAAATGAAGACAACTGTTTTCAGATGGACTGCACAAAATGAACATATCGTATAATTGGAGAGGGGAATCTGATACATGTTTGTGTTATTTACAGTCGGATATAAATTGTGCATAAAGCACCTTTTTGCACTTTTACAGCACAGTGAAGTGGTACAACTAAAGTAATTTTTCCAATGTGCATTTTGTCGTGACTTGTGTATATCTACGAGCAGTCCTTTGGCTTCACTGTACATTAATTAAGTTGTGGCTACTTTATTTGGGAATTACAGAAGACTTGGAACACAGGGCTCGATTCATCCATGTGATTACATGACCTAAGCTACATTTTACATAGGTAATCACATGTGAGATGAAGGTCACCTGGTAACAATTACATAACTGAATGTTCACCCAATGCCGATAGACAAGCAATATTGTTTAACAACTAATAAAATAATGCAAAGCACCTGAATGGAGAATGAGCTATATCAGTTCAGTTCCAAGTGGTCAAAATCCATAAGATGTGATTTGGAAAATCAGACCCACACACCCGTGCTGCATGGATGTACTTTCCTTTTTATTAATGAAAAATGTTCAAATTGGTCTCATTACAACACAAATGTACTGAGCAAGCATACTCAGCCTCCAAAGTACCAGTGAAAAAATGAAACTGAATTCCATACAAGGGATAGAATCAGTGCAAAAATATAATAGGCTTTCCCATAAGACCATAGCAGAGTCTAACAATAGTAAATTGAAATGTCCAGTGACAGCTTATTTAAAAAGTCTTTATAAAAACAAATACAATTTGACCATACAAGAAATGCAGTAAAATAAATTGTACTACCATTTCCTCTCAGGTACTAAAACACACAGCCACATTTTTCACATAACTCTTGCATCATAACAAATGGTGGTAATGTAACAGGAATTCAGACATTATTCCAGACTATATGCATGCCGAATATTGAGAGTGTCGCGCAGCATGATGTCACGTAAACGCCACAGTGCATCGACCATGGTTGTGTGAGCACCTTTACTTTTTAACCAGTGAGAAGGCAGTCGGCTCTCTTGTTCTTTTGTAAGGTGGACATCTTGCCTTCTTGCTGTAAAGGAACATAAGGCAATGTAATATATGTAAATGTCTATTTGTTAAATTCACAACCATTTTGGGCTCAAGGTTGAAAAACCAGGCCACACATAGCCATCCTGGATCTCAAAATTTCTTACTTCTGTAATGCATTTAAAATCCTCAGGCAAGAGCAGTAATACATATAAAAATCCAATCTATACCTTTTAGTTTATTGGATATCAGATTAAAGGCTGTCAGCCACGTTGGATTTGCCAGAATTTCTACTTATTGCAGAATATAACATTATATAGTAAATCATGTGAAGCTGCTGTCCCACATTTGATTCATGGCACTCCCAATTTTCCAGTGATTAATTTTAATGACCGGGAAATCAGGAGAGATGCAAACTGCATATGCTGATCTCTATGCCCGATATACTGATCCACTGGCTGAGTGAGTGCTGCTTTGCTGAATTTACCTTCATATTTCAGGAAAAATCTTAAAAAAGCACCTGTGAAACAATGCAATTTCTGCTATTCCCTACACCATCATACAAAAGTTCATCTGCAACAGTAGTGAATAAAAATAAACTCGTTAAATGGCAAGTGAAAAGACTAACAAAACAGATGGGTTACGGTAGAAATAGAATGAAAGAGAACCTTTACTGGAAAGTCACCAGTAAGTGCAACAGAATTATACTGCACTGTTGTGGGGTTATCAGTTACGTGACTTGACTTTTGGTGACGTAGAAGGGAAATGATGAAAGAAATTATACAGAACCCACCAGGTAGGATCTCCATGTGCAGCTAAAAGAGATACACAGAACCAAATCTTGCAAGACCCGCAAAAAAAATGCAAAATTTTGAAAACCTGAGTATGAATGTCGGTTGATCTATGGGTGAAACAATCATAAAAACAATAGGAATAATTTGAAATCCTGGTATTTATTGTGTGGCTCCCAGTGCCAGTGAGCTGACTTCAAGAGTTTTGTTTGCGTTTTCAAATTCCTTCATGGATTTGCCCCACTCTACCTCCGTAATTTCCTCTTCCAACCGTACGCCCCTCCACTCTAACACCGGGTTATTTCTTGTTCCTTCCCTCCTCTCCACTATTGTTGGGCACTTGTTCAAACTTGTGTCTTCTGGAACTCCCTAATTCCCTCTGCCTTGCTTCCTCCCTCCTATCAAATATCATACATTCAGACCATCACCCTAATCCTCTCTACTTTTCCCTCTTGCATGGAATCCACTGTTATTTATTTTCCGCTCCCAATGCTTCTTGATGGCCTACCTGCTTCTACCGATCCTAAATTATAACTATCCAGAAGGCAGCAGCCCGTGTCGTTACCTGCATTAAGGCCTGTCCCCACCAAACTCTGTAGGTTTCCTGTGTCCCAGAGAATTGATTTTAAGGTTCTCATCTCTCCCTACCTTCCCAATCTCCTCCAGCCCTTTGTCCCTGCACAAATCTTTCAGTCCTCCAACACCATCACTTCCTCCACTCCACCTTTGTTTATGTCCCACCATGGCAGCTTGAGAATTTGAATTCAGTTTAAAAACAGATTTGGAAATAAAAAGATGGTATCAGTAAAAGTGACCATGAAGTTGTTGGATTGTCATCAAAACCCAACTGGTTCATTCATGTCCTTTAGGGAAGGAAATCTGCCATCCTTACCCGGTCTGACCAAAATGACTGCAGTCCCACAATAATGTGGTTTACTCTCAACTGCCTCTGAAGTGGCCTAGCAAGCCACTCAGTTGTATTAAACCACTAATGGCTCAAGATGGTGGCCCACAATCATTTTCTCAGGGCAACTAGGGATGGGCATTAAATGCTGGCTTTACCAGCGGTGCCCACATCCCAAGAATTAATTTTAAAAAATATTCCTTCAGCCACCTCATCCCCACCCTCAACATCCCCAGTTTCCCATTTCCCTTCCTGCTTTCAAAAACATTAAGACTGGACTTTTGCTCCGTCCTGACCCTCCATTTTTCACCTCCTCCACCACAGCCCACTTGCTAGCGACTCCCTGCAAAGTGCTGAGACATTCTCTTTTTATGTATTGAGTGCTGTAGAAATGCACGTTGTTGCTGTTGAAGAAAGAAATTCGTAAACAAATGAAGACAAAAGAATCCTACAGCAAGACTCCTGCAGTGTCTGTTGTTTGGCACTAGATGACACCAGTATGTTTAATAAAGCAGGGGTGTCTAAGCTCTTGTTTTTGAGGGCCACACAGGGCCACATTGGAGCCTCCAATAACGTAATGGTAGAAAATAACTACCGTAAATGGTAAGCTGCAATAATACAGGGTAGGTATATCCATTCAGGTGAATCTGAACATTGAATTTGTATTACTGTGCTAGGTATCAATATAAATGTAAGGTTAGTCACACTGGCTAGATCATATTCTTACCTAGCAGTAACTCACTACAGCAGGAAAAGAACTTGCATTTACATCGTGCCTTAGACAACCTCAGGTCATCCCAAAGCGCTTTACAGCCAATGGAGTACTTTTGAAGTGGAGTCACTGTTGTAATATAGGAAACACAGCAGCCAATTTGCGTACAGCAAGATACCACAAACAGCAATGAGATAATGACCAGATAATCTGTTTTAGTGATGTTGGCTGAAGGATAAATATTGGCCAGGACACTGGGGAGAACTTCCTTGCTCTTCTTTGAATAGTGCCCTGGGATCTTTTATCTCCTCCCGAGAGGGCAGAGGGGGCCTCGATTTAACATCTCATCCGAAAGACGACACCTCCAACAGTGCAGCACTCTCCCTGTACTGCACTGAAGTGTCAGCCTAGATTATGGGCTCAAGTCTCTGGAGTGGGACATAAACCCACAACCTTCTGACTTAGGGAAGAGTGCTAGCACTGAACCAAGGCTGACACAACTAATCAATCCCAGGTATATTTTACATGTACATTTTAAGTACAGCTTTTTACCAATTATATTTAGCATGCCATTGATGGTACCTCATATTCAATTTTAGGTACACTGCTAGTGCTATAATACAACACAAGTATATGTGCTTCATAATAAATCCGTAAACAGCTATCTGTGAAGAACACAAGAACATAAGAAATAGGAGCAGGAGTAGGCCATACGGCCCCTTGAGCCTGCTCCGCCATTTAATCAGATCACGGCTGATCTTCAACCTCAACTCCACTTTCCTGCCCGATCCCCATATCTCTTGATTCCCCTAGAGTCCAAAAATCTATCTATCTCAGCCTGGAATATACTCAACAACTCAGCATCCACAACCCTCTGGGGTAGAGAATTCCAAAGATTCCTCCTCACCGCAGTCTTAAATGGCCAACCCTTTATCCTGCGATTATGCCCCCTAGTTCTAGACTCTCCAGCCAGGGGAAACAATCTCTCAGCATTTACCCTGTCAATCTCCCTCATAATCTTATATGTTTCAGTGAGATCACCTCTCATTCTTCTAAACTCCAGAAAGTATAGGCCAATCAACTCAACCTTGCCTCATAGGACAATCCTCTCATCCCAGGAATGAATCTAGTGAACCTTTGTTGCACCGCTTCTGAGGCAAGTATATCCTTCCTCAGATAAGGAGCCCAAAACTGTACGCAGTACTGCAGGTGAGGTCTCACCAAAGCCCTGTACAATTGTAGTAAGACTTCCTTACTCTTGTACTCCAACCCCCTTGCAATAAAGGCCAACATGCCATTTGCTTTCCTAATTGCTTGATGTACCCTGCATGCTAACTTTTTGTGTTTCTTGTACTAGGACACCCAAGACTCTCTGAACACCAACATTTACTAGTTTCTCACCATTTTAAAAATATTCTGTTTTTCTATTCTTCCTACCAAAGTGAATAACCTCACATTTCCACACATTATACTCCATCTGCCACCTTATTGCCCACTCACTAAACCTGTCTATATCCATTTGCTGACTCTTTGTGTCCTCCTCACAGCTTACTTTCCCACCTAGCTTTGTATTGTTGGCAAACTTTTTAAAATTCACTCATGGGATGTGGGCATCACGGGCAAGGCTGGCACTTATTGCCCATCCCTAAATGCCCTTGAGAAGGTGGTGGTGAGCCGCCTTCTTTAACCGATGTGGTGAAAGTACTCCCAGAGTGCTGCTAGATGGAGTGTTGCAGGATTTGGACCCAGCGACGATGAAGGAACGGCGATATATTTCCAAGTCAGGATGATGTGTGACTTGGAGGGCAGCAGGCGCATGGTCCTTCTAGGTGGTAGAGGTCGCGAGTTTGGGATGTGCTGTCGAAGGAGCCTTGGTGAGTTGCAGCAGTGCATCTTGTAGATGGTACACACTGCAGCCACGGTGCACCGGTGGTGGAGGGAGTGAATGTTTAAGGTGGTGGATGGGGTGCCAATCAAGCGGGCTGCTTTGTCCTGGATCGTGTCGAGCTTCTGGAGTGTTGTTGAAGCTGCACTCATCCAGGCAAGTGGACAGTATTCCATCACACTCCTGATTTGTGCCTTGTAGATGGTGGAAAGACTTTAGGGAGTCAGGAGGTGAGTCACTCGCCGCAGAATCCCCAGCCTCTGATCTGCTCTTGTAGCCACATTATTTATCTGGCTGGTCCAGTTAAGTTTCTGCTCAATGGTAATCCCCAGGATGTTGATGGTGGGGGATTTGGCGATGGTAATGCCGTTGAATGTCAAGGGGAGGTGGTTAGACCCTCTCTTGCTGCAGATGGTCATTGCCTGGCACTTGTCTGGTGCGAATGTTACTTGCCACTTATCAGTCCAAGCCTGGATGTTGTCCAGGTCTTGCGGCATGCAGGCATGGACAGCTTCATTATCTGAGGGGTTGCGAATGGAACTGAACACTGTGCAATCATCAGTGAACATCCCTACTTCTAACCTTATGATGGAGGGAAGGTCATTGATGAAGCAACTGAAAATGGTTGGGCCTAGGGCACTGCCCTGAGGAACTCCTGCAGTGATGTCCTGGGGCCGAGATGATTGGCCTCCAACAACCGTTACCGTCTTCCTTTCTGCTAGGTATGACTCCAAACACCGGAGAGTTTTCCCCCTGATTCCCATTGACTTCAATTTTACTAGGGCTTCTGGATGCCACACTCGGTAAAATGCTGCCTTGATGTCAAGGGCAATCACTCTCACCTCACCTCTGGAATTCAGCTCCTTTGTCCATGTTTGGACTAAGGCTGTAATGAGGTCTGGAGTCGAGTGGCCTTGGTGGAACCCAAACTGAGCATCGGTGAGCAGATTATTGGTAAGTGCCGCTTGATAGCACTGTCAACAACACCATCCATCACTTTGCTGATGATTGAGAGTCGACTGATGGGAGGTAATTGGCTGGATTGAATTTGTCCTGCTTTTTGTGGACAGGACATACCTGGGCAATTTTCCACTCTGTTGGGTAGATGCCAGTATTGCAGCTGTACTGGAACAGCTTGGCCAGAGGCACGGCTAGTTCTGGAGCACAAGTCTTCAGCACTACAGCCGGGATGTTGTCGGGGTCCATTGCCTTTGCTGTATCCAGTGCATTCAGCCATTTCTTGATATCATGGGGAGTGAATCGAATTGGCTGAGGACTGGCTTCTGTGATGGTGGGGATAGCGGGAGGAGGCCGAGATGGATCATCCACTTGGCACTTCAGGCTGAAGATGGTTGCAAAAGCTTCATCCTTGTCTTTTGCCCTCACATTCTGGGCTCTGCCATCATTGAGGATGGGCATATTCACGGAGCCTCCTCCTCCAGTTAGTTGTTTAATTGTCCGCCACCATTCACGACTGGATGTGGCAGGACTACAGAGTTTTGATCTGATCAGTTGGTTGTGGGATCGCTTAGCTCTGTCGAACCATGCTGCTTCCGCTGTTTAGCATGCATGTAGTCCTGTATTGTAGCTTCCAGGTTGGCACCTCATTTTTAGGTACGCCTGTGCTGCTCCTGGCATGCTCTTCCACACTCCTCACTGAACCAGGGTTGATCCCCTGGCTTGTTGGTAATGGTAGAGTGAGGAATATGCCGGGCCATGAGGTTACAGGTTGTGGCGGAATACAATTCTGCTGCTACTGATGCCCCACAGCGCCTCATGGATGCCCAGTTTTGAGCTGCTAGATCTGTTCTGAATCTATCCCATTTAGCACGGTGGTAGTGCCACACAACATGATGGACGATGTCCTCAGTGTGAAGTTGGGACTTTGTCTCCCCAAGGACTGTGCGGTGGTCACCCCTACCAATACTGTCATGGACAGATGCATCTGCGATAGGTAGATTGGTTACATTACACTTACACTTGGATACATTACACTCGGTTCCTTCATCTAAGTCATTAATATAGATTGTAAATAGCTGAGGCTCAAGCACCGATCCTTGCGGCAACCCAATAGTTACAGCCGGCCAACCTGAAAATGACCCATTTATCCCTACTCTCTGTTTTCTGTCCATTAACCAATCCTCTATCCATGCTAATATATTACCCCCATCCCCATGAGCCCTTATCTTGCGTACAACCTTTTATGTGGCACTTTATCGAATGCCTTTTGAAAGTCCAAATATACTATATCTACTGGTTCCCCTTTATCTATCCTGCTAGTTACATCCTCAAAAAACTCTAATAAATTTGTCAAACATGATTTCCCTTTCATAAAACCATGTTGACTCTGCCTAATCATATCATGATGTTCTAAGTGCCCTGTTACCACTTTCTTAATAATGGATCCCAGCAATTTCCCGACGACTGATGTCAGGCTAATTGGCCTGTAGTTCCCTGTTGTCTCTCTCCCTCCTTTTTTGAATAGCGGGGCTACATTTGCTACCTTCCAATCCGCTAGGACGTTCTAGAATCTAGGGAATTTTGGAAGGTCATAACCAATGCATCCACTATCTCTGCAGCCACCTCTTTTAGAACCCTCGGATGTAGGCCATTAGCTCCAGGGGATTTATCAGCTTTTAGTCCTATTAGTTTCTCAAGTACTTTTTCTCTACTGATATTAATTACTTTAAGTTCCTCATTCTCATTAGAGCCTTGGTTCCCCACTATTTCTGGTATGCTTTTTGTGTTTTCTACTATGAAGACAGATACAAAATATTTGTTTAACGCATCTGCCATTTCCTTATTCCCCATTATAATTTCTCCTGTCTCAGCCTCTAAGGGACCAACGTTTACTGTTGCTACTCTCTTCCTTTTTACATATTTGTAGAAGCTCTTGCAATCGATTTTTATATTTCTTGCTAGTTTACTTTCTCCTTTGCTGGTTTCTAAAACTCTCCCAATCCTCAGGCTTATTACTCTTCTTGGCAACATTATAGGCCTCTTCTTTTAATCTAATATTATCCTTAACTTCTTTAGTTAGCCATGGGTGGATCACTTTTCCTGTGGAGTTTTTATTTCTCAAATGGAATGGGTATTTGTTGGGAATATGGAAATACTTCTTTAATTGTTTGCCATTGTTAATTAACCGTCATACCCTTTAATCTAATTTCCCAATCTACCTTAGCTAACTCATCCCTAATACCTATGTTATTGGCTTTATTTAAGTTGAAGACTCTGATTTCTGACTCAAATACATCACTCTCAAACTCAATGTGAAAGTCTATCATCTTCCCCATCACTCTTCCCCAGAGGATTCTTTACTGTGAGATTACTAATTAACCCTGTCTCATTACACAAATCAAGATCTAAAATAGCCTGTTCCCTGGTTTGTTCCATGACATTTTGTTCTAGGAAACTGTCTTGAAAGAGAAAAGATAGGTTAACATTTCTGATGTAGATTCTTCTTCAGAATTGGAAAATGAAAGAGAAGATACTCCCTTAATATAACTGAACAAAACGTCAGGAATGGGGATGGGGGAGCAGAGAACTACAGGTGAAAGTCGAGTTACAGGAATGTTTGCTTAGCTATTTTCACACCATGTTTTTTTAATGTCTTTTCATTCCATCACTGAGATAACTTTTACATATCAACCACCAATTTTCACCCATTTCCAGCATTTTAAAAGTCTATCAACTGGCCATTCAATGCATAATCTCTTTACTGTAACAGGAGTCAGCATTCCTGATTCTTGACTTCTACCTGTTCTCTCTCTTCCCCCTCCTGTTTATGTCTGTCCTATTTACAAGCACATTTCTCTCTCTGACAAAGGGATTACAGCTACAAAGTTAGCCTGTCTTTTCTCTTTACAGATACTGCTGGGCGTGCTGTGCGTTTTCTGTTTTTATTTCCTATTTCCAGTATTTAAAATGTTTTCCTTTTATTTGCCTATGTTTTACGATGCATCCAATCACTTCTTGACTGACCAGTTTTAAATCATCGTTGCAGATTGGCCATGCTGTTAAAGTGCTTTGCAGAACAGTTTATGAAAACAAAAACTACTCAAAATTTAGAATTATGAAAGTAATGGAGCTATTTTTAAAACATATTATAATAGATACATTGCTAACCAGTATGGTTTTATTACTTCAAATCAGTTGCTGGAACATCTCATGCCACGTAACTTGTTTTTTGTTTGTAAAACCTGCATTGATTAATGATGTTTGCTATGTGTTTATTATTTTCATATATCTTACCTGAAAGTGCCTGGTCCCATTTGCTGACAGTATTAGAGTCAGCGCTGAGTCCCTCAATATATCGCAGATAAGCTTCAGAGTGCAGTAACCGCTGAGTCTTTGGTGGAGGAGCCACAAACATTGGTGTTGACGGTTGCTGTTGGATAGCCTGTTGAGCTGCCACTTGTGTAGGATATGGAGGTGGAGCCTGTTGACCCTGAGGTCCAAGATTAGGATGAATACCAATCTAAAACATAGTCATCATTGTAAACATTACGAAACTGAGCTAGATACCAAAATTACATATTTTAACTTGCCATGAGCTTTGACTGTAGCATGTGGTCTGAAGTGTAGTGTATTTTTTAATTAACAGGATTGATCTAATCATATCTGGTATTACAAAGCAAATATATTCTATGAACATACATCCTAATCTTGAGAAAGTACCCAATCACATAACTTGTTTTACCTGCTGACCATATGGGGTTCCCGTTGTGGTCATAGTCGGTGAGCCTCCCACCATGGTAGTCACACTCTGACCTATAACACCTGCAGTTTTAATGGAATACATTTCAGAGGATTATAAATATTTAAATGACATTCTATGTAATACCTAACCAAAGATCCAAAGATTCACTGCAATTACTATATTTTCATAGTACTATCTGAAGGTAGATATGACTATTTTATAGTGCATCAACCGTGCTGAAAAACAAACTCTTTTTATAATGGATTCCGAACTAGGCTAGTCTGATGAAAACAGATACCAAAATAGTAAATATCAAGTTTAATTTTACATAATTTAACAGTCACTCCTTTCTCCACTTAGCTGAATTTTAAATAAGAAAACTAAAACAGTGGAGGAGTGTGTTGAGCAGTGGGTTGGGTTCCACATCCCTTTAGCTGCTGAGTTTTCAATTGTACCCTTGCTGGGAGATGCTGAGTGGCCCAGTGATTCTCCATGTGGAAGGAGAGAAAAAGTTTGAGGGAGTTGTCCCCAAGCCACTCATACTTCCTTGCAGTTGGCCTACAGCAGTGTTTCTGGAAACCTGGGAGTAGGTTACCTGACCTCCCTCAAAGACTGTGTAGCCCAGTCTAGAAACCAGGGAGAAAACACAGATTTCAGACCCTTACAAGGGTAGAAAAAGTACTGGTTATATCAGATTTAAGATGAAACCTCAACCCATAATAATAAAGCTACTTTACGTGCTTTAGATATGTGTGGAAAATGAGGTAGCACCTTAAATGATTTCCAAAATAAAACAACAACATTCAACCAGAGTATAACAATTAAATGGTTACAAAACTTTGAGTTCCATCTAATATTTGACTTCAAAGTTTTTAAGTAAAGATGCATTTTTGGTGCTATGTTTAATGCTTTTCTGCTGAAATTACAATATGGACAGCTTTCCCATGGCAGAATGGGTTAAGGCATCATTTGGTGTAGTTCTCAGTCAAATGATACATTGATAGACAACCAAGTGCTCTTTCTTATATTGGAAAGCACTTAAAAGACTGAAAAAATGCACCTGGAAGGAGCATGGAGCAAGCTGACAACAGTACTTACTGAAAGTGTACAGCACAATTGTCATTACCATTCTGCTATATGGAAGAGTGCCCTGGATGTGCTATTGCTGTCTTATTCAGCACTATGACAACTTCTGTCCCCAACACGGGAGGTTGACCATGCACATCAAGTGGCAGAGCAAAATGATCAATTGTGATATCCTTGAACATGCCAAGACCACTGACACTGAGGCTGCGATTTGCTGATTAGGACATTCTGTCCATATGGGAAATTTTAGAATGCTGAAAAGGATCCTGTAAAGTTAATTGGAACAGGCCAAGAGGAAGCAGAGTGGGCAGCACAGCGATAAAGGCACACTCAAGCATGACCTAAAGCTATGGAACATCAATTCTGACAGCTGGGAAAATCTCACAGCTGATTGCATGAGCTAGTAAACAGCAAGACATGACTGTTGCCAGCTAGTTCCAGCACCGGTGCACCTTAGGCCTTCCAGCATGACACCTCTGCTTCTGTCAAACCTGTTTAAATCACTCCCCTACCTCTGACTTTGATGCCCCGTACCCGGCAAATGACTCACTGGCTCCCATTCCTGTCACACCCTCTGGTATATAGCCCCTATCTTTGCTCCTTAAAGACAGAGGGCTACCAACTTGAACGTATCTGGTGTGCAAATGATCTAGTCATTAATTGCTTGACCTTGTTTCCTGGCTCAGCGTCCATTTTCCTTACACTTATTTGTGAAGCACCTTGGGACTTTTTTTAAATGTTAAAAGTGCTGTATAAGTGAAGTTGTTCGTGTTGATCTCCTGAAGAAGTGGAAATAGCAGAAACATGTATCGCAGTACCCTACTGATCCTATGGGCTGCTTGGGTCTGTGAAACACATGGGAGAATGTGCCTCTTTCATATTGGCCTTAATAAGCACCAGCACAGTCACCAAGACTGATTCCTTTTCCAACAAGGGGCATCGCTTTGGGATTACAATCACTACAATTTTAAAATAAACACTTTTAACTGCCAAAACGGAACACGGTTAGTCTGTGTTTCAACAGCACATAACTAAATGATAACCGATTTTGGTCGTTTGGGCAAATGATTTGTTTAGCAAGAAAATAGGTTAACAATTACATGATCATTTGACAATGTTTGTGGAACATGTTTAGGAAGTTGTTTTATTTGGAGATTAAATTAGGTTAATACAAGATCTCTTCACTTTTAGAGTGACAGTTTGACAGAAAATAGTTTTCTTATATTATGAAAGGAAACCATTAGAAAGTTTATTGCTACAAATCAAAAGTTATTATGTTTATTTCAGCACAACAGATCAGAACATGGCAATTTAGTCTAAAAATGCATCTGTACTTTCAAAATGAAAATAATACGAAGAAATTAGCACAAACTGTTGAGTACACAAAAGCCCCAAGATGTTAATATTTTCCCAATTTCCAGAATAAAAATGACAGATAACTATTCTGTAGTCATCTCTTGCTGAACATTACACAGTTAGTATCAATGGTTGTTTAAAGCAGAATGACACATTATAAACAAGATAATGATTTAGCAATGATTTTCTTACCCAGCGGTTGAATGCCTGGGGGAAGGTGGGGTGGTGGAGGCACCCCAGGGTGAAGTGGCTGCATGCTGCCCAAGCTGGCCATGCCATCAAGTGGGCCTTGTAATGGTGGCATGCCCTGTGGGTAGCCACCTATCATGCCTTAAAGGATAACAACAAATTTCAAACATGCATCAAGGATGTCAATCTCATGCAACACAGTCTGCATCAATGTTCCCTCTAAACTAGTTATGCTAATTTGATCAGAAAACCTCTCTCTTACTGATCCAACATTATTCATATAACATATTGGCATGTACCAATAATGGAAACTGTTTCTATCCAATTTATGATCGTTTTTTTAAACCGTGAACATATAAATTTGTTTTCTAATCCACTTGAATACTTAGAGGGAACCTTGGTCTGCATAATGAAGCATGCACTACAAGCTAATGAATGAGATCTACAACTACTTGAAGGAATGGACATGATTAGTATGTGGTGATGAGATAACACATGAGTAATAAATTGATATGTAACACATTTTACCAAGTATTTGCATGGTAATAAAATGTGTCCGTTCATATCTCTATGTAGTCTACTTTGAAAATTTAATTTTCTGACTGAAAAGTTGGATTACCTACCTTTGGTAGGGTCTTCCCAATTCTCTGAATATTATCCATCACATACCAAAGTCCTGTCATCCAATGGGGGAAAAACACAGGGACATTGTCCCTTTAAAATGTTTTCAGTGTAAAATTAAGGTAAGCCACATGATTCTTCCTCTTTCTACACTCTATAAATTCTGCTGTCCGGCTCTTTTTCACCCAATGAAGCAAAACAGTAAAGCATGCAAATATGCAGAAATCAGATCACTCAATTTTGTTTGTTTAAAGACATGTTCAGATCAGAGGACAGCAGGGAGCCTGGTATATGGAGGATAACATCATTCAAAGGAGGAGGAGAGTGCCTACTGAAGGTTGGTGACCTGTGTTTTTTTTTCCTCAGTTATTTTCCACATACTATAGGATATTTCATATAGTTGTGGAGATGAGTGTAACCTTTGGTCTGTTCCAATGAGCTGAATTAAGGATTGCCTCCCTAATTGTGTATCCTACTTACCTTATAAATCCAAACATTAAAGTTTGATAAAAATGAAAGGAAGTTTCCAAGTAGCAATATTGCTTATGCTATCCAAACTAACCCTCTTAGAAGCTTGGGATTTATCCATGGCTCTTACCTGGAAGGGCTCCCAACCTGATAAACAGTGGCAACGTATGATAAACTTGGCAAATGACTGAATCACCCGTCTTTGTTCCAGAACGGATAAAAATCTGTTGATTTGTGGAAATGTTTTCTCTTATCCACAAAGTATGATTAAAAATCCCTTCAACATAAAGCCCTGCACTTTACCTCAGACATATCAAGCTGGGCAACTATAGGAACTGAAGCCCAAGACAGATGACACTGTGGCACTTTATACTAAAGAATTTGGAGTAAGACCATAAGGCCGGCAAGTCCTCATGCCAAAACCAACTAAATAAGCAATGCATATAGTTCACCCACGCTTCTAGGGGGCACCGAAAAAGCATTAACATGGCTATTTTGAAAGTTAAAAACTTGAGGTCAAAGAAAACCATAGTTCCAAAAATTGTGTATATTAGTTTCTGCACTAGAAGGTTCAAATCTCAAGTGAGGATTGAAAGCCTAATAAAATGTTTGATTTTTCAAAGCTCCTTTCACAAATGAAGATACTAATGATGGCTCCCCTATCAACATGCAGCGTTCCTTCATGGATGCTGGGTCAAAATCTTGGCACTCCCTACCTAACAGCACTAAGGGAGTACTTTCATCACATGGACTGCAATGGTTCAAGAAGAAGACTCACCACCACCTTCTCAATGGCTACTGTGGATGGGCAATAAATGCTGGCCTTGCTAGCGATGCCCCTATCCCCAGAATGAATAAAAATATATATATTTTCAACAGGGAGGACTTATGCACATTGATCAAAATGTGACTTCAATCTTTGTGAACATTCCAAAGAGTGAGAAATATTGCAAGAGATATGGTGATTTCCATTTTTATGATTCCATAAATATTTATCTCTCATTTTTCTTCATAAATATTTCTACTGGATAGCTTTTAAAAATTATTACGAAGGACATATCGTCTTGGATTATAACATGTCCCTTTCAATAGCTTCATTCAAGCTCTGGCTGAATAGGGGCATGATGCCAAATTTGGCTGTCCAGTTGTGATAAAAGATCCATCTGATCAGTGGTTGAGCCATGATCTGGTCAAGAAGACATGAGTACTATACCACTATGGCTAGTGCAGAGTTAACATAATGACCTAGGCGCCTTCTGTTCTAATGTTTTTATGGATTCTCTAAATAAGAAGAAATTAGAGTAAATAGAGAAATAGATTGTCAAGTGCAACTGTTATTTGATTATAAGTCCTGAAACAAAATTTTCCCAACCTTGTCACTGAATGTTACAAAAGATTCAACAATGGATAACTCATATTTGACTGTGGACCAAATTCTGTAAAAACTGCAAGACACAGAGTTTATTGTTCAGCTTGTTCTGTGTTGAATGGTTCTTAGGTGAGCCTATGGCTGTAAGAAAATCCATAGTCTAAAAACATATTTATTAGATGGATCCTGTAATTTAAGATTCCAGTTTCCAAACACAAAGCTGATGCACTATCACCTTTGCAGCTTGCTGAGTGGGAACTGTGATGACCCAACTATCTTGATAAGGATAGATAAGAAGGTACAACAGTTTTAGAGGGCTGCTAATGTCAGACATTTATTCAGCACCTTGGTATCTGATGTATAACAACATAGAAGTTATTACCAGGCAAAATCAAGAATTCGGTTGGCTGCCCCACTCTACTATCTCCAATAATATCATCACTGAAGCAAAAGTTCATAAAATTACTGAAGCCAGGATTCTATGCAAAATATCTGCTCCTGGTCTATGTCTGATTACTAAGTAGAAAAACAAACAATGGAAAACAGAAAGACATCAGTACATACGTTTTCCTTATAACATTTAGGCTGTCTGTGCAAACAAACCTTAAAACCACATGAATGTACGCATATATTGTATTTATCTAACACAGGAAAGGCTACGGACAGAAATTACAGAATATAAACATTTGTGATAGCATGGATCAAATATGCCTTTTCAAAAAAATTACCTAAGCATGGATGAAAACTGTTAGAATTAAAACTGTAAGCCTAAGGCCTACACAAGCTATTTATCTAAACATTGCGAAAATGGTAAAACAACCAATGAAGAGAAACAATCCTAGGAATGAACACTGTAGTAACAATAGCACAGCAGCTCGTGCATAAGCAACAACCACATGACTATAGCAGATGATGAGAAAAAAGAACTGCAACCTGAGGGAATGGAATCATGTGACTTACTTAACCTGACTGTGTTTAAGGGACAGTGTCCCTGCAATTTTCCTGTTGGATGACTGGGCTATTGCTATGTATGTGGAAGATAACAATGAGGAAAAAAATATTGCCAGATTACGACCAATGTACAGCTTTAATCAAATGAATTAAAAACTCATGTACATGTGGTTAACCGTTGGCAACAGTTAGAAACAGTTTGTAAGTAACATCATATTGTTCTTGACTGTATAATAGAACCATTTGTTTATGGAATACATAGACTAAACATCATATTTTGCAATGATTCATACTTTTTTGAAAGTATAATAATCTCCTCAGGTTTTTACAACTACTTATTGCACCAACATATTGTTATTTTTCATCCCAGAAGGTGTTCTTTTAGCTTCCCAAGTACTAAATATCGTTCATAGCTTTTAAATTGTGCATATTTCACAGTCATTTGTAAAAAAAATATATCTTTTTTGATTGTTTGCAATAAGAGTAAAGAGTAAAAGCACAGAACATTTTGTAATTTATAAAATAAGACAATTTTTGTAAAGAAAAATATTTTGGTGCAGAAATGTTGAACTTTTCAAGATATAAGGAGAAAACACAACTTAAAATGATCATTTTGGATCACAAAATCTAAGAAAACTGTTTTAAACATAAAAAATTCTGTTATGTGACCCTAGAGAGAGACTTGCTACATGAACTTTTGGTAAACCACCATGACACTGATGAAAACCTTGCAGTGCAAAACCAGCAAAATGACCCCCAACCCCAAATTTGGTTGAAAGCAATTCTCAATAGAATTTTAGTCCTTTGCCATTTAGCTAGTTCTCATATGCTACCTGTGACAGGGGTCATCTGCTGATGGAGAATTCCCATTGGTGTAGGAGGTGGTACTACCCCCATGATGGCACCTACAGGTGTACCAGCCCGTGGGGAGGCACACTGCTGCTGCTGAGCTGCACGCTCTCTCTCCTGCTGCTCAGCCTGCTTTGCTGCCCGCTCTGAAAAAACACGAACGTATATTCACATGGGCACACCACTCAATTTATTTATTACAGCACAGAATTAGAAATTTGCACGGATGAGATAAAGCAGATACTGGTTTCAGTGAATATATTCACAACGACTAACCTACATTCAAAACCCGAAGGGAGTGTAGTTATTCAGATCCATACAATAGCCAGAATAGCTGAACCACAGCCTCCTTCCAAATAATTCCCAGGAAAGATGAGACAAACCCCTCCCAACCAGACACACAATTTCCAGGCTCTGACTGATGGGGATTAGCTTGGTTGTCAATAGCAGCGGATTAAAAGAACAGCACTTCTCAGCATTTCTTGCAAACTCTTCAACTGTGCGAAAAATGGCATTTTATAAAACACTGGATAGATGTACTTCAAATTCAATTTTTTATTTTCAAATATAAATAAATTGGCCAGTTAGAAATAGCACCAACTAAAACTTTTTTTTTGCCTGCAAGCAAATTTGAACCTTCAGACAGATCACAATAAACCTTTCTGCTTATTGAAGGAAGGTTTAGAAAATTAAGTGTTCAGGTAGCTGGCAGAGACCTTAAAATTACAATAGCTAGCAATCAGTAATGCTTTGAAGTAAATGAAATGGTAAAGATTCGCACCATATATGTATCTAGTTGTTGGTATCAGATAATTTAATTTAGGCATGAACTGGCCACTGAGACGTCAGGCCATTTGTTTTTTTTAATAAAACATACACTCTGAATGGCTTTGTTATAAAGAAAAAATAATGAGCTACCTTCATACTCTGCTTTTTTGACAGCCTCAAGGTTTCTCCATTCTGTACCCACAAGCCTACTCAGCTCTCCAAAAGAGAAGTCAGGATGCTTGGCTTTGATAACAGCTCTCATTTCACTGCTAAACAAGATGTAACCACTTGGGTTGGTCTTCCTCTTTCCCTCCTTCTGTTTAGTGCCCTTAGCAGATTTAGGGGTTGACTATATACAAGCAACATAGGAAAGTTAGATGTTAGCATTTCTAAGCCATATATACGTACAGAGGTTAAATTAGGAGGATCCTTGGAATTTGATTTATATCCAACCAGTGGGACAAAACCATATCCCATGGGTCCTCAGCACATATTCTGTTTATGCTACACACCTTAGATAATCATATTATAAAAATAAAAGTCTAACAAAAATTTCAACGTTAAATCTAAATTAAATTGGTGCACAGATTGCTGATCTATGATGCAAGGTCGTAAACAATTGAATAAAGAAAAAATCCATTAAAAAAAGACTTGGAGTTATATCTGATTACATCAATTGGTTTTCACATTACTGCCCCAAACCTTTCATAAACTATTTTCCATGGGAGTATTCTTTTGGTAGGTTTTTACTTATTTTTTGTAATTTTTCTGCCTTGATATCTTGCATGATGTGGAGATGCCGGTGATGGACTGGGGTTGACAATTGTAAACAATTTTACAACACCAAGTTATAGTCCAGCAATTTTATTTTAAATTCACAAGCTTTCGGAGGCTTCCTCCTTCCTCAGGTGAACGATGTCGAAATCGTTCATCGTTCACCTGAGGAAGGAGGAAGGAGGAAGCCTCCGAAAGCTTGTGAATTTAAAATAAAATTGCTGGACTATAACTTGGTGTTGTAAAATTGTTTACAATTGATATCTTGCAGCCAAGGAAGGCAGATGCTCTGTCTAGTCCCAGGCTCCTGCCAATGCACTCTGGAACTGGAGAGGGATTACCCAAATGTGACTGTTCTGATTTTCTCTGTCCTTTGCAGGGAGAGTTTACAGTTTCCACTTGGCATCTTTCAGCTGGAGGTGGCTTAGATTGAGAACTGAGTGGTTCGGGGCTTCAACGTGTGACTATCTTCACTTTATGACAGTGATCTCAATTTTATTACATATATCATGACACCAATCAAAATGGTTGTAATTGTTACTGCGATTAACCTGTGATGCCATATGAGTAACTTGCACCTGAAAGGATCTGGACCAATGAATCAATGACACATTACACAATGTCACAGGCATACAAATGTGCAAATAAATGACTCGTTATTCTACTGAATGAAACTGTGAGAATGTGATTTCCAAATTGTCGCTTGTTTAATAATTTTTTTTTAAGTGAAGACATGAATCTTTTCTCCCCCAATCTTTCTTGGTAACACCAGTCCAGAGAATACAAGGGCATGCTCTTTATCTTCCTCTGATATTGCCCAAATATGTACAGATACTCGTCATCATGTAAGGACCACACTACCTGTGGGGGCATTGGTTTGCAGGATTATTTGGAATCGAATGGGAAGAATCCCGGCCCTTAGTGATGGGTCCACCACTCCAGGGTTCCATTGGTGAGCCAGGTTGGCTGTTAAGTCATCAACAATGCCCTCAACTACCATGGAACTGCCTGGTTCAGGTATCACATTACCGAGTTGACCATGGAGGTTGATTTCGTTTCGAGCTTCCATTACGTGGCCTGTTATCTTGCAGCCACCTCACGAAGATGACCATGTTTATGATACATTGATCTATCAGTGTTGCTTGAATTATGGAAGTTTTGAAGTATTTATTGTTTATATGTAACTAACCAGGTGAAATTTTACAATCTCTGTTTGTAATAAAAATGGAGAACAGGATTCTTCTAAACTGCCAAATTCTTAAGTTCCATAAACCCGGAAAAATATTTTGGCTTTAATCTTCAAAATGGTGATTTAACTCCTGTAAAACATGGCTCCTCTTACAGAACTGTTCTGTGGTTTTTAATGATTCTGTACCTATAGAAGTCCCCCACAAGATCCCACTACTGTACCTGTGGAGGCGTATAAGGAGCTATTTCCATTTCACTGGCAACAGGAGTCTGTAACTGAGGCACAGAGGGCTGTTCAGCAGTTTCAGCCTCCTCTTCAATACCCTCTTCATGATCTTCACTAGGCTCCTCAAATTCTGCAAACTTCATCTCTAACTCCTGTATTTTCTTATCTAAAAGAGGAGATGGCTCCTTGTGGGGAACAATAAGTTTCCTGGAACAATACACATAATTACTGTAAAACCGATTTCCATTTTATCACCGCCAACAACAATTGTTACTGTACAAGACTTGTACATTTATTGCAACACTACGAAAAGCAAAATTCTTTAAATGTGAATTATTACTTATTTTGTAATTGCATTACAACAGTGAGCACTTCAAAACTAATGTAAATCTCTTTGGAACGTCCAGAGGTCGTGAATGGTGCAATATAAATGCAAATTTTTTCTTTTTATTTCTCTTAGATATTTCCCCATTTTAGATCTCCATGGCCAAGTTAAGTTTTTTACACAGGAGGAGCAGTTAGAAGCTGCAGATCTATTTACACCTGAGCAAATATAACAAGCGTGTCTTTGTGAGCAAAGATCAGTCTTGACAGTATCTTCCTCTCTTTAGATCAAAAGCAAAATACTGCGGATGCTGGAAATCTGAAATAAAAACAGAAAATGCTGGAAAAGCTCAGCAAGTGAGGCAGCATCTGTGGAGAAAGAAAGAGTTAACGTTTCAGGTTGAAGACCTTTCATCAGAACGGGGGTGGTGGAGGGGGGAGGAAAGAACAAAAGGGAGGGTCTGTGATAGGGTAGAGGGCATGAGTGATTAAATGGCAAAAGGGATGATGGAGCAAAGCAAGGAGGGTGGTAATGGGACAAATAAAGAAACACAAGATCAGTCTAGAGTAGCTGTGAATGGCAACAGCAGAACCATTACCAGCACTTGCTGTCCGAAAAAATGGGAACAGTGGTTATGATTTTTCAAACACAAGAAGGGAAACAGAAAGCAATGAAGGTGAAAAAGGTAATAGAGACAAACGGAAATCCCATCGGAGATCATAACCACTGCTCCCATTTTGTCGGACAGCAAGTGCAGGTAATGTTTCTACTGTTGCCGTTCACAGATACTCTAGACCGATCTTTTGTTTCTCAACTTGTCCCATTACCACCCTCCTTGCCTTGCACCATCATCCCTTTTGCCATTTAATCACTTGTGCCCTCTACCCTATCACAGACTTTCCCTTTTATTATTTCCTCCCCTGCCCCCACCCCCTTTCCTGGCATTGTACTTGCTTAAAAACTTTAACATCGTCCAGTTCTGACCAACGGTCTTCGACCTGAAACGTTAACTCTGTTTCTTTCTCCACAGATGCTGCCTCATTTGCTGAGCTTTTCCAATGTTTTCTGTTTTTATTCCTCTCTTTAGAAATGGATTACAGGACCATTAAATGCTCCATCCAGTGGCACAATTAAGAATAGATAAAAGCTATCTAAACCAGGGTAATAGAGTTTGAATGTCGCTCAAGGCTAGCATTTGAATTTGGGGTGAGTCATTAGGAGTCTGATGTTATAATATTAGTGGCACCAGGAGTAAGTATCTATATTGAAAGTTTCGTGTCTGTAAGAATGTACTAGTCTAGACAGTGGATGACTGTAGAGTGCCAGCAGCATCGGTAACTGGTTTATGCTAACCATGTGGTATTACTGGTTAAGTAATCAGCATGTACCAATTACATCCAGAGAATCAATAGCAGAAAAAAGACAATGCAGCCATATTGCTCTCTGCTCTCCTGCCCACCAGTTGCTCTGTAGCCTGCATATGCTCCATTTCCCTTTGCAGCTACTATGTGTTGCTCACTCTGTCCTGCCTTAACAATCCCCCCCACACCTCCACTCCTTAACCCACAACTAACACAGCGGGAAAAATGGCAGTGATTATTAAAAAAAGAATGTTCCTTGCTTTTCAGCTCTGCACTATTTGAATCAATGATTGGTGCAATACAGATAAAGTAGCCTAATTAGGAAAAGTGCTCATAACACTTAAGTGGAGTAATCGGTATCAAAGTCAATCAGGAAAATTTCATCATTAATAAGAGTGCTTCTTTTCCATTTTATAGTACTAGGCCTCACCTGAAGTAGTATACTTCATCATCCAATATTTTAGCAGATAATGAGAATCTCTTTAGTCCTTTAAATCTTTTCATTTGTTTGTCAGTCTCATTGTAACGACTCTCGCAAATGTACACATCATTTTCATTCACTTCCGTTGGTCGACAAGAGAGGTAGTCTTTAAATGATAATACACTGCACTTGCCTGCATGCAACACCACCAAAATATGATCTTAGAAACACTAACATTAAATGTATATCTAGTCATTTACAGTACTACAACATGAAATCCATAGATTTGTAACAATCTGCATATTATAAAAACCTTTTACACCAATTGGTTATACTTTTGATTACTAAAATCAGAATGATGTATTTGATTCTGTTGATCAAAAGATACTAATACAATCAAAATGGGCTTTTTAAAATTCCAATACTCTCCAGAATAATTTATGAAATTGATGCTGAAACCTAATATATTATTTCACCCTTAATTAGTCCCAAGATATCCATTACTTACCAAGCACACAAGTCATGGTGCAGGTTTCTTCCACATTGCTAAGAAACACTTCCTTCTTGTAAAACATTTTGGTAGGTTCATGTTCAGTCTCCTCAGGATGGATGAAGATGGGGCCAAAGAAATATGCAGCGCCGCCCCGCACCCACATTTTCTCAATCCTATCAAACAAGGTATACAAGAAGCTTGATTTTCTACATTTTGAACAACGGTTCCTTTTTTTTTACTCAAAGGAATATAGAAGCTATAAGACCTGTATGTTCTGACTGTTGCAACAATACTGAGGAATTAAAATAATTCTGCTCATATTATACCAATAACCAAATTATTCATAGCAATGTTTTCCCAAAACTTACACAGAAAGTTGATGAAAAGTAAAAACTCGCATTATAAATTAAATGTTTTGAGTTGTAACTTACTTACCTGCCCACACGTGGTTGCACTAAACCATGTGACTTTATGAACACACAATCTCCAACTTTGAGCCACAAGTCATTATAATGAAGCTGCTCGTAATACTGGCAGCCTGGTTCTCCATTTGAAATGTCCACTGGCACATCCTCTCGCTCCTGAACAGACAGATTGAGTAATATTACCTACATGGACTGCATCTTACAATCTTACATCTACTGACAATATACAACCCTGAGAATTGAACAGCCAAGTTCTCAAATAAAAAATGAAATGAATACACTAGTAGAGCATTTCTGGAAATCACTGTTTTGCAGAGCCGATAGATTGAGAGCTTTGTACCTATGCGCAAAAACACCTGAATGGAATTCCACTTGCTGGCTGGTTAAGTTTTAATGTTAAATATAAGACTGGTCAGGGTCTCTCCTAACCTTAAAAACATTTAAATTTAGAAAGTTTGCAGGCGGTTCAACGGAATGTTTGGAACATCTTAAACTATGCTAGAAGTAGGTACTAGGATGTTTACACTGAGGAAAAAAAGCAACTTAGAGGTCATCTTATTTAGGTTTTTAAGATCCTAAAGGAAATAAATAATGTTGAACCTTGCTCCAGGATCCAGCTTAACAAAAGCTCCAAGCCAATGGGAAATGGATTCAAGTTTAGATGAGAAAGGGTGAATGCATGGTTATGATATAACTTTTCCACACATAGGGTGATGAATGTGGAATAGCCCACCCACAGATGCAGTAATGTGGAGGATATTATCAAGGTCAAGAGTGATGAGTACATTTTTGTCAGACAGGGCTATTGACAGGTATGAAAGGTAAAGTGGGATAGGAAAACTGTGATCCTTGGAACTGCCCTGATGAGCGAATGGACAGATAAACTGTTTTTGGTAGTTTCGGTTGAAGGGAGATGAGACCTCTGTTTAATGTCTCATCTGAAAGATGTCACCTTTGAAAATGCAGCATTCTCCCAGTACTGCACTAAAGTGTCAGAAAAGGTTCTGTGCTCAAGTCCTTGATGAGACTTGAATCCAGAATCTTTTGACTCAGAGGGGAATGTGCGATCAACTGAGCCAAACTGACACTTGGTACATGAGATTGTACAATCTAACGGATGGGTGAGCATTAATAGGCTGGATGGTTTTTCCTTGTTTCTCTTTCTGTATGTTCGTATAATATACTACAGTTGGTGTGGAGGCCAAGTGTTATGAGGCTACTTCCTAGAGGTGGCATCGCACCCCTTGGATTTAATGCCAATGGGAGTCAGATCACTGACTATAGACTCCCAAGCTACACCACAGCTTTCATATAGATGAGTATCCAAAACTTTTTCCTACCGATGAGAAAGTGTATAACATAAGCCACTTGAAACAAGTTGCTGCCAGAGCTGCCGCCTATGCAGCACAACAAGATCCAAGCATATACATTCTTTTTGACAATACCCAATTTCCTCTCTTACATAATCAATAATTTTCATCCTGATCTCTTATACAACAGGATTCCACTGTAAACACAAATATTTGTACCTTATCAATAATGTTGTTACTCTCGTCACCTTTGGTTTCTTCAGGTATTGGTTCAACAGGTTCTTTGTTTTCTGTTTTGTCTGCATTAGCAAATACAGAAGCAACTCGAACAACTGGCAGAGGAGTGTCTCTTGGAACAAATTTCACAGCACTTAGGGGCATGGTCCACAATTTAATCTTTTTGAAAGACTTGGTCTTTGCTGAATAGCGAGATTCACAGACAAATACATCTTCATCTCTGAAACCCTCAGGGCAGATTTTAAAGTATTCCTGTTTTTGTGGGCAAGCAGAGGAAGGAAAAGTAAAAAGCATGTTATATCCACATCATGTTGCTCTTATTGTCAACAACTAAATTGTTCAGATAATATCAAAATTGTAACTTTAACAATCTTAAAGTCAAATGAAAATTCTCTAATACAATCATGAAGACCGATAAAATTAGAGTGAAAGACTGGTCTCCATATTAATCCCCCCCTCTCCCCACAACGGGCAAGAGAGGGTTGGTGTGGATTAAAAAGTGAAATGCGGGGGTATGTGACCTCCAACCTGCCGCGCACATGCCTGCTACCTTTTTTCCTACCATTCTGTGACACTGGGACGCAAATACACTGTATCACCATGCTGCTCTGCACTTGTGACTTTTACAGCAGTTACAAAAACATTGTAATGAAAAATATATATGCCTAGAAATGAGTGCGCACACGTTGCCTGCCATATTGGACCCATGGGTGCCTGTTTTACGTCCAGCAATGAGATAAATGACCAGATAAATTGTTTTACTGATGTTGTTTGAGGGATAAATATTGGCCTAGATACTAGAACTCCCATGCTCCTTGTCAAATAGTGCCATGGGGCTTTTTACATCCATCCGAGAGGGCAGGCGGAGCATTGGTTTAATATCTCAACTGAAAGACGGCTGTTCCATCAGTGCAACACTCTCTTGGTATTGTACTGAAGTGACAGCCTAGATTGTGTGCTCAAGTCTTTGAAATGAGGCTTGAATCCATGACCTTGTGACCCTTGTCCACATCCTGTGAATACATTTTTAAAATAGCTCTGACCAAAGAAGCTGGAGGAAAAGTAAGTTTAAATGCAATTTAAAAAATAAGTTTTCCTTCATTTTTCAGTAAGTGCTACTATGGAGAAAATAGAAAGCAAATACTCACCTTTACAAACATCACTACACATTTGCCTAGAATTTTGCTGACCAGAACTTTATTATAGTAGTCACTTTTGAAAACTTCTTTTTCAAGGAATTTTCGTGTGGCTAGGTGGAAAGTTTCATTTGGCCGATAAAACCAGCAACCATACAGCCACTTCTCACCTACAAAATATATTGTGTACAAGAGAGTTCAGTTAGCTACTTATAAGGTTATAAAAGTGATAAGGTTTAAAAAGTAAAAAGCAACAAAACTGATTTTAATAGCAATTTTTAAGCAAGTAGGTATAATAAAAAACCTCTTTTAGGATGATATAAGCACAAAGTTAAAGCATTGCACAGGACATCAAGTTAGATAATCTCCACCCAGAAGTGAAGAATGAGCATTATACTATTAATTTTGTTATATTTATTCCCTGAATGATTCAAGTTGTAAATACAGAGTCCGGTGGTTAGGTGATAATGTGTTGCCACAGATACCAGCCTTTCAAAGGTATAGTTTTCCTTCTCTGAATGCCGATCCTCCATCGTATAATTGAATAGATTGTCTAAATGGGAGAAATTACTGGGACACAGTCCTTTTGAAGAGCTTGGCACGATATAAGGGCCATAAAAATCATTTAACCTGTAGAGTGAATATTGTTTGTTCTAGGTTTGTTGCATTACCACTTTGACTAAAGAAGTTCTGTCAGGTTGTATTAATCTTGATATTTAAACAATGTATTTTATTAATTGTTGTACTTATTAATTGGCACTTGAAAAGTATGGGCTAATAAATGAAAGTACGGATTTGTTAAAGGAATCATGTTTGCCTAATTCGATTGAGTTCTTTGATGACCTGGACTTGGGTAAAGAGGGTATAATTTCAAAGTTTGCAGATGACTCAAAACTCGGAAATGTAGTAAACAATGTGGAGGACAGTAACAGTCTTCAGGAGGATGTAGACAGACTGGTGAAATGGGAAGATACATGGCAGATGAAATTTAATGCAGAGAAGTGTGTAGTGATGCATTTTGGTAGGAAGAATGAGGAGAGGCAATATAAACTAAATGGTACAATTTTAAAGGGAGTGCAGGAACAGAGAGACCTGGGAGTGCACATATACAAATCTTTGAAGGTGGCAGGACAAGTTGAGAAGGCTGTAAGAAAAAAGTGTATTGGATCCTGGGTTTTATTATGAGAGGCATAAAGTACAAAAGCAGGGAAGTTATGCTAAACCTTTATAAAACACTGGTTAGGCCTCAGCTGGAGTATTGTGTTTAATTCTGGGCACTACACTTTAGGAAGGATGTCAAGGCCTTAGAGAGAGAGTGCAGAAGAGATTTACTAGAATGGTGCCAGGGATGAGGGACTTCAGTTATGTGGAGAGACTGGAGAAGCTGGGTTTGTTCTCCTCAGAACAGAGAAGGTTAAGGGGAGATTTGATAGAGGTGTTCAAAACCATGAAATAATTTTGAAGAGTAAATAAGGAGAAACTGTTTCCAGTGGCAGAAGTGTCAATAACCAGGGGACACAGATTTAAGGTGATTGGCAAAAGAATCAGTGGAAACATTTTTTTATGCAGCGAGTTGTAATGATCTGGAATGCACTGCCTGGGAGAGTAGTGGAAGCAGATTCAATAGTAATTTTCAAAAGGGAATTGGATAAATACTTGAAGGGAAAAATTTTACAGGACTATGGGGAAAGTGCAGGAAAGTGGGACTAATTGGATAGCTCTTTCAAAGAGCCGGCACAGGCAGGATGGGCCAAATGGCCGCCTTCTGTGCTGTACCATACTATGATAATCAAAGTGAATTAGTGCCAGGAATGGAATGTTTCCCATTTCAGGCACTCAAGTGTCAGCATTAAGCAATCCCAAGTCAGGTATGGCACAGCCAGATGCTCAGTAAGGCTTTCTGTACTTTGCCTAACCTCAGAAGAGTACTCTCCAATGTACTAATGTGCAGTCATCGTTGTGACACAATAATATGATTGCTAATTTTACTATCACTAACAGTTCAATTTGTCCAAACATTTTTAAGCTGGAGAAGGCTATACAAGTGCCAGGACATTTTTCCAGTACGTTTTTGATATTGGACACAGCTCAGCTGGTGCCGTTGTTTTGGGAAATTCCTTAGAGTAGCTGACGAATTTGGCTCTCCAGTTGATCTGGAGCTGTGTCACTGTGATGAGCTGGAGCTGTTAGTCTCTTTGACATATGGGTTTGGAGGATTTCTTTGCATCAAATTCAGTGCTCACAAGGGATCCTACCACTGAACTCAGCACAGGCTGTACGATTTTGGAAATCAAGGATCATCAGGAAATAATAGATACTTCTCTTGGATGCTGGTCACTTATGTGATCTGTGGCATGACACGCAAAGGCAGAAGCCCACACTGAATGTAGTCAAGATAAGTTGACTGGAGTAAATCTCCAAATAAAATAAAGCAAATCTCAATTAACTTAGAAAGTAAAAACAAGAAATTGGTTTGGAAAGTGGCCTGTTCATGTTTGTGGAGACTGAATTTATGAGGAAGATTTATTTGTTTTTAATTAACTGAATTGAATTTTAATACTTGTGGGCAGTGCATGGTATATAATAATGGTGTATATATAATAAATAATATATAATAAAGCCTATGCAATTCCTTTAAATGGTGTTAAGATGCAAGTTAAAATTCATGGTCTGTCCCATTCAAATCAACCCACTCACTATTCTATTTTTCATAGTGTTGACTTATACTTAGTCCTGAGAAAAAGTTTCAATTTAAACCCATTACCGGTATCATCTTCCCAGAGTCTCTCAATGCACACAATGTGAGGGAGGAGGTTTGGTTCAGCTGGCTCAACGTACACATAATCTCCAACATGGTACATGTTGTCTTTAAAACTGCAGTCTTGGCTATAAGTACGCTGGATTCCATATGTTCCATGGTTTCCTGAGTGATCACTCATGTTTTTCTCAGATTCTGTTTGTAAGATTATATAATTTGTTTTGCAATTAAAACATTCATTTAAAAAAAACAAAAGCAAGATGGTCTGGTCTTCTAAAGCTTTCTACAAATACAAATTACATAGAATTTACAGCACAGAAACAGGCTATTTGCCCAACTGGTCTATATAGGTATTTATGCTGCACACGAGCCTCCCCACACCCTATTTCATCCAACCTTATCAGCATTTTCTTCTATTCCTTTCTTCCTCAAATACTTATCTATCTTCCCCTATGCTATACATTTTCAAAACAAAAGGGTTTCCACTAATCACAATAGTCTGTTTTAAGTTTCAGCTCATGGAACTGTTGTTTGAGCTGCCTTGATGGCTCAGCTGTTTAATGAGTAGATGAAAATTGCAGACTATAAACTTCCCAGATTCAATCCTTGGTCTGTGCTGAGTTAGTTGCTCTTAAGTGGGGTGGTGGTAGGAACATCAGGTGAGGACAAGATTGGGGTCAACTACGACACCTCCATGGCCTGCTGACACTCACTGTCAAGGCTCACATATGAAGGTTGGCCACTTGGGTAAGATACAGGAAGGGAATCAGTACCTGTTGTAACACACCCCAGTAAGGAGTCAACACTTTAAGAATAGGAGGCAATAAGTGAATATTGGCAAAAAAGGCAATAAAAAAAAAGTTACTATTAACATCTACACTTCTTATAAGAAATTCCAAGGAACTGGTTATTAAAGGAGAAGGCTTGGGAATCATTTTTGGACAAAATACTCTCTTCCATCTCAGACTTTAACATATTCCCATTTTGTACTGCACTTTCAGTCTCAGTGACCTAACATTTCACATCTCCATTTCTCTCCTGAGCCACTACAATGACAAATTAATGGGGCAGACCTTGTGCATCTTCAAATGGCATTGACTTGATTGTGAGGTGAAGCTTTTATTTCTTTCAACATTCGTTGGTTTTGGAATATGTAAATAGTGATGACATTTTTGGGAGAACTGGCTGGGAGGAGATATGGAGCCCAAAAGTGCAGGGGGAACTGATTAACCCAAGATGTTTCTGGCCCCTTACAGTACTGCAAAAAAGTCAAAATTTACCAAAAGTTGTCAAAATTTGTTGCAATGTTTTGTTTTACTTAAATGGAGTACTGATGATTGTACTTTAAAAGAAAATAAAACAACTCCAAATAAACAGTTACCTGATAACTCTTTTTTTTCCTCCTCTCTCTTCTGCTTATCCTCCTCTATCTCTTTTGGTAGCTTTTCCTTCTTTTCTTTTTCCAAATCATGCTGCAAGTGTTTCAGAGTATAGCTGAGAGCTGGTGAAAGTAGAATCTCTCCATTTTTGCACAGCTCATCACGGATCTTAATGAAAAAATGCTGAAGTTCCACTGCGTCCTCGTAGATTTCAGAATCAGTTCTAAGGAGACCACAAAGTTAGTTGTTAGAACCATTCATGTTACTCGGTCCAGTGCATTCACCTCTACATGCCATTATTATTGCTTTCCTCTAATTTTGGAGGTGGCGACATGCTGTATTATCATTTCATGGGCCCCTGACAGCGTTCCTGTACTTCACCCAATTGGCGATTCTTCATGTTTGAGCCTAGACAGTATCAGTAGATTATTCAGTGTGCGTGTGTGTGTGTATGTATGTGTGGGTGTGTGGGGGGCAGAAGGGGGGAGGCAATCAAAGCCAAGGCTGAGCCTGTCCTTACCCAATGTCCACAACACGCACACGGGTCACTGCATAGCAATCAGGAATGGGAATGCTATATGATTATTCCTCTCCTTAGCCAGAGACACAGAAGTCAATCGTAGCCACTGTGCTGCTGCCCTGCCTGAGACCTGGTAATTCAGCATGACCAGGAATTGAACCTGGGACCGTCCTCATTTATATGGCTGAGTATCATACTGCACAGTGCATTTACCCACTAAGCCTTCAGAAAGTCTATCAATTGGGGACCAGGACCAACCCCAGCCGGAGATAAGAAAAATTACCAAAAAAAAAGACATTTGCAAGAAAAACAGGACAAGAATAGAAAGCGTGAGCCAAACAGAAGTGGCAGGCTCCAGAGAAACAAAAAACTCGAGCAATGAGAATACGAACACAAGAAGGGACAACTACCCTCCTGCCCGCACTCCCTAACCTAATCCTGACCACAGCATACATTCCTCTAATTCTTACGCGCAACAACTAACACTGAGCAGATTATCAGATACATTTACTTTTCCATTTACGTCCATGTCAGACCGATGAGACTAGTCTTCTTTTCTGCTGGGCTGTAAAGGTGAAACAACTATGGGTTTTCTCAACCCAGTTCCAAGAATGCGTAGGTATACAACACAAAATTATTTATAAATTGGCAATTAAAAAAAAATTGTTATCTGGATGTAGGTGATACTGGCATGGCTGTATTTAATGCTCAATCTTAAGTTGCCCTGAGAAGGTGGTAGTGGGCCCTTTTACTTCATAGCAATTGTTTTTACAACTGCCTGGCTTGCTAGGCCACTTCAGAGAGTACTAAAAAAACATGTAGTGACAGAACTTGTCAGACCTGGTAGCGGTGGCAAGTTCTCTGAAGGACATTAGTGAACCACTGGGGTTTCATGGCCATTTTTCCCCTACCAATTACCAGAATTATTGAATTTAATTTCACAACTTGTCATGGTGGGATTTGAATTCTTAACCTCTGAGTTGCTGGGCCAGTACCAAAACCACTACACTACTATACTCTGTATCCAATTTGTAGAAGTCATAAGGATGTCTGGTGTGGGAAATGGAAAAAAAACACACTAGTGTGGTAGCGGATACTCTTTTAATGCCCTTTACTGCAGCAAAGTATTGGGTGCTTTACTTTGAATCTGGACATACTATTCATGCTATTCCTGAGAGAGCTGATGATAATATTGGTTGCCCAAAACTGGAATCTTCACCTGTGCTAACATTCCTCACCTTGTAGAGCACAAGCTTCTACCCAAAAAAAAGTATTTTACTGCTAAGATGAGATTTAATAATAATGAAGAAAAAATATACTAGTAGACTACACATTTTGTTTGAAACTTGATGTTTTTCACACATCCTCTCTACAAAGCACATTTTCTAGGAACAGCACCAAATGATGGTAGACATCTATGCTAATAGTATATATTTAGAAACCAGTGCTACATGTGAAGGGTTAATCTAATGGAAATGAAAGGTTTGGGTCTTTTTATATGCTCACCTGTTTAACCGTCTTGCTCTTTCTAATACCTCAAACATGTGCTCCTGAAAAACATCAAGTCTTCCATACCGATTAGTTTCAATATTTTTCCTAATAATTTCAAAGGTCAAAGGTGGCTTGTTAGGGACACTTGGATCAATGGCTGGAATCTCTGCTAAAGAGTCACTATAACATCGTCCTTCATCATCCTGGTGGCTAAGGACGGAGACAAACAGGTTGTGTATCAACTCCTGTATAAGTAACTTTACATTGGGAATATGTGCATCATCTTCTCCATCCAATTCCTTTTTAGTTTCTAGAAGGACTTTGTGAAGGACAAGTGCATCTTTATAAATAAGTGATTCTGGTTCGTTGTAAGTGCAAGCATTATTAAACATTAACACAAAATCATCAACCAATGAATCAACATCCTGGTACTTATTAGCCATCATGTGACTTTTCACTTTCTCCATGTCAACTGGTTTTTTAATTGTCAAATAGTAGTCCGGGAGTTCAGATCGAGTAGGTAGCCTGAGAAAGATGGCACTCAGTCTGCGACCCCTGTTGTCGGTGTAGTTTTTGACTGCTTCATATAACTCATTTAATTTTTGCTGTAGTGGGGTCAAGTACTTGGATTTTTTAGGAGAAATACCACTCTTCCTGCCTGAAAACAAAAATTAAAAAGATATTTAATAGTCACTTCACACAGAATAACTTTCGAACTCAAAAGGATTCTTTGAACAATTGCCAATCCAAACTGACAACTATCTGCAGTGATTAGGAAACCACTTCACTGACCATGTATAGCAGCATATTTAGTTATGGATAACATTCTTCTTTCCTAAAGAACGGCAATTTAGATGAGAATTTTAATTTCTTGGCTAAATCACTATAATTCTTCTGTAATGTTAGTGACTGCAGATCTTACACACCCTGCTTATATATCGACTTAGTATTTTTGTTTACATAAAAACATACACAAATAGAAAACAGGTACAACATTAAAAAAACTAAATAGCCCTTAAAGTGGTTAGCTCAAATTTCTCTGTTGTTTTCTCCACAGTTCATTATGTTGGATTATATTTTTTACTAATATGTGCTGCCAAATAAGCAAAACTGACTAATGCTGACTATGTTCCCCACCACTAAGGATTTTCAATTTTTAGGCTGACAAGAATACTTTGTATTGTTTAAAGAGGAAGTTATCTTTCCTTTGTACATATAAACATAGCTCAGTGTGTAGTTTGCATCTTTATATCAGGTAATGGTCTCACATACTGTAATTACAGATCAATATTTAATCTTTCTACCGAATAGGCTAAAGATTATATTTGGCATCTCAAATTCTGTGACAAAATCTTTAAAGGGTTCAATAAAAATGCAGTATTACCAATGTTAGAATAAGAATCAACGGGGTAGAAATTTCTTCGCGTTTCACTGAGTTTTTGAGCGCGAAATCGGCGTTCCACTTACCAATTTCATGGTGGGACGTCCCGCATTGGAAGTGCGCACAAAAGATGGCCGCCAATGCCATATTGCTTAAGGCGCACATTAGGCAGCCCTAGCAGCCGCCTGAAATGAATGCTAGCTCCATTAAAATATGTAAATAGGGGCCCTGCGGTTGAATTAGGACCACTTTTGGAAATTGGCGCCTGGGAGCATTTGATTCGCTCATTCTTATGCCCACACAGCAAAACATGGCGCGAGCACTCGGGAAGCTGGCTGAAGCAGTGATACTTAAAGGATTCCCACCTGCATTAAGATAAGTCTCTGAAAAGTCATTTTCGGCTACTGGGGATTTTTCGAGTCATTATTTGGCTATTATGGTAGTTTTTGAGAGTATAGAGTTGTTGGAGAGCTGACTTTTGGCTGCAGGTGCACTGTTTGACTTCATTGGCTCCAGGAGTACTAGAAAAGATGGGTATGTTGCTTTGATTACCATTGAGTCTGCCACAGCAGCGGCAACACCTGTGGAGGGTCAAAGAAGATGGCGAAGGAGGCAAAGGCTAAGGAGGTGTTACAGCATGTGGGTCTTCCAGAACTGGATGTCTTACCTCAACATGGCAAGAGGTGCAGTGTATGAGGAGGCTGTACTTCAGCAAGCAGACAGTCACTGACCTACGTCACCTGTTGCAGCAGAATTAGAGCCAAACACCAGAGCACACACAGCATTGCCTGTGGCTGTGAAGAGAACAGTGGCTCTCAACTTCTATGCCACAGGTTCATTCCAGGCTGTAACAAGTGACATCAGCAACATTAGTCAGTTTCGTGTTCATACGGCCATCAAGCAGGTGACAGATGGCCTCTTTGCAAGGAGACAGCAATACATCACCTTTCCAATGCAGGCTCCTGATCGGGAGGAGAGAGCTGATCCTGGGCCTGGAATTGGACCCACACAAATTTTTACCTCCAGGAATTTAAAAACTCCATTCAGCTTGCTTTGCCATTTGTGATTTTTCCTTGGTATTTTTATTCAATGTTATTACAATAAGGCTGAGACTTTTCATGTTAACTAAAATTTGATCATTCAGCACAGTCCCACTGTCCACTATGATTTCAGTAAAATTAGTGGTAAAGTCTGCAGAGTTTAATACTCAATACAGATTATCCAGTACTCGTTGATCTTCCATGACTTTGCACATAGACAAAACACAAGGATGAGAGATAAACTGAGGGTGCAGGCCCAAGCAGAAGAAAGGCCCTGGCCTAGATGAAGGATTGATGTGGTCAGAGAACTTTTTGGGAATTCTGGCCTCGATTGGCTTTCTCCCTCCTTTTTTAAAAAATAAATGCACAGTAAGGCTTCGCTCCTGGCGCAGAACATCGCTTGAAGAAAGTGCAGACCTTAAAATCTGGCATGGAGGTCAGCACAACCGACTCATGACGCTCCAGATTTCCCAGTTAAATTCAATGACTGGAAAATCAGGATGACTGCAAGTCAGGGCTGCTGCTAAAACTGCTGTGAAAGGGGGAGGGAGCAGATCTGGAGCACAGCTGAAGAATTCATACCGGCATCAGTGAGACTGAAGAAGTTGAGCTGGATCAGTTGGGCTGGGTGCAGAAAGGAAGGAAGCAGTGCTGGAGTGGGCACAAGTGACAGTGGGCAATGCACCAAGCTAAATCACACCCTTGCAGATGTATTATAACTGCTGTATCAAGAGCAATATTAGCAGTGATCCAGTCTCTCAGTCACAAATAGTACGTACCATGTTGGGGCGGGGGAAACACAGAAAAGAAACATTAAAAAGAACACAGTGAGGGTTAAGTTTCAGTTACCCTAATATTCAAAAAGATTAAGCTTTTGTTTATTAGCATCAATAAACTGTTTTATGAATGAAAGTTAACCAAAGGACCAGTTAAATCAATTTTTAATCAACTTACTTAATTTCAACTTAGGTGAAGCTGTTTCATCATCAAGTAAGGGGCCTAATTCTTTCCTTTTCTCTTTCAGAATTTTCTCCAGTATGTTGGCATCATTGTATACCTGTTTAGTAATTCAACAACTCTCATTAACTGATTTATATTGAAACTATATCAAGACACTGTAAAATGCTAAATAACAGTATTCCTTTTTCCCATATGACATTATTCAGCAGATTAGTGTGTTGGAAAGAAAAATAGTCAATTTCATTTTCCACAATTTGACTTGATCCATAATAAATTTAATTCAAGAATATATACGAATAAAAGGATTGTCACAATTGTTCCATATACTGGTTTGCCTTATGCATATCCCCCATTTTGTCCAAAACGTTTTTCTCCTTCTTGCCTGTACACTTCTTTCAGGCCATGATCCACATTCCTTGACCAAGAGAGCAGACAGGCTGGCAACCTACTAGAGTCTCTACCAGTGCTGTTCTATAACCAGCCATTAGGAGGTGCATGATAATAATCTGGGTTGACCTGCCCTCTGGAGAATTTGGTATCTTTCATAGAAAGTTCAGGTTGAGATTGGGCTCACTCTATGGCAAACCATAAATGTGAATTCATAGACTAGCAGCACAATGCCACGGATGGTAGGATATTGCAGCTTGCTTTTTATTCTGTGAATTAATTGCCCTCTAGTATTTTACTGCTTGAAGAGCTAGTCACATCCCCATCACGCAGAACATAAAAAGGACCAGATACTGTTTTTTTTTTGAATATACAAGGAATTGTATTTTTGTGATTCAGAAGTGCTGTACCTGATCATAATTAGCATACATACCTGTGAGCCCTCTTCATTATAGTGCCTTGCATTTCGAAACATTAACTTCAAGTCATCTGTAAATGCCTCCTCGCTTGAGTATTTTTCACTACGTATGTTATGTTCTAATATCTTCAGGTCAATAGGCTCCAGGATGACTTTATAGTAATCCGAATAGTCCTTTTTTGAAGGCTTAACCAAAAATAGCTCGCAGTATCTTCGTCCCGTTGTTGGATCATGAGACTCGACAATTGTATTGTACAGTACTTTCAGTCTGTGTTTTAAATGAGTTTCAGTTTTCTTTCCACTCTTTTCTAGCTTCTTGCTGGAATTTAAAAATCTGTGTGTATACTTAATCATTAGTCTTCAAAAGAAAAGCAGTAAATATAAAAAGGAATAAAATGCAAAACCAAAAAAAATTCAGTGCATGTCTGTTTACCTTTTTGCACCAGAATAAAGTAACTCATTTTTATTCCAGAAAAATACAATTTATATCTATCAGTTCGCAGTAAATTGTTCCCTGCCTAGCATTTAACATTTTCAAAATTGCAATAAAAATAGGCAATGGTCATGGTGCCCAATTTATTGTAACTGATGATCACAAATAGGTACACGGTCAACAAAATATCCCAAATTCCTCTTTAACTACAGAACAACAGCATTCATTAGAATAAATAGCTTCACACCTACTTTCACAACCAAAAAAGGTGATATGAAGCAAATCAGTTACTTAACCTGCCCTCCCGTGAAGTTGAACTGCATGTGAAGTTACACTGGGATATCAACAGTCTTCTTAAAACAGAACAGTAGTGTATGGTGAGTGAAGTACTTTTCCTACCCTGCTATAAAGTGGCCATTTAAAATCCACTATATTGGGGCTTCCAGATAGATGAGAGCGGTTCCCCTGACTGTGAATCTCACTGTGGTCAAGCAGATCAATATCCTTCTAGGTTCTGTTGCTGATTCTGGACCTCAAACTTTATTACCAGGAACTACTAAGTAATTTATCATGCCTGTCTTATGCAGACAGATGATAATACATAAGCAAGCAAGCTTTTGTGCCAAGTCCTGTAACCTTTTTGCAATTACAGAGTCAAAAGCTATTTCATGGCAATATTTTCCATAATGTTTTTCAATGTCCTTTAGATATTATATATTATATATCCTGTGTAGAAATCATACATAATATTTTAAATCGGAACCTTTTTTTAAAGACAAAAAGTTCATGCTTTCTTCAATTTAATGTTTTCTAAGTCCTATTTCGCACAGTATGCATGCCATCATTTGTTACAATCAAATGCATGCAAACTATCTCCAGGTTTAATGAATACAGTAGACTTTGTATATAATGAAACATACGCCTGCCAAATGAATTATCATTCTAACTGACTGATTATTACATTAGAGGTTACCCTACACTACTCCCTTGATCCTATAAAAATATTTCTATACTGGCATATCACTGCTAGTGAATGGAGTAACATCTGCTAGATACTGTACATTCAGCAATATGTCCTTTCTTCATTGTGATTTTAAATATGTTCCTGTTTAAAATTAGAGTCTAAAGTGCTGGTGAGTGGAGCACATATTGAGTGTACAGTAAACAGCTGGTGTTACATTCAAAAATGCCCTCTGCTCACTGGCACTTTAAACATTTAGATCTCTCATTTTAAACAGGGGCACATTTAAAGTGCCAATGCATGGAGCACGCTGAATGTAACACCAAGTGGTTATTATACACTCAATGACACATGCTCGTTCACTGGACAACAATGCACCTTTTTCTGAACTTACTCCACAGTTGGGTAGGCAGGGAGAGGCAGATCATCAGGAATTAGGCTGTGAGCAACTCCAAGCTTTAGTTAGAAGATGCCAAACTTTATTTTATAAACACAAGTATATTTGAGGAACTGTATTTCTAATTATAATCTGTTTTTTCAGGACAAGAGAGAATTTCACAGCTCATTCACAGAATGGCCTGTGAAATTCTTTTCCGTGTGGAGATGGACTTTAATTAGAGGTACGGTGCTGCTAATCTGATTTTACAGCCAAACCCCATTTATCATCTAGAAAGCCAGGACACATCGATCAACATATCCAAATTATCACCATCACCATAGAATTCCATTGTACGTTGAGAAAATATATCATAACTTGCTCCAATCTGAATGACAAATGCGGGAAAGACTGACTACCCTGGATCTTTTCTCTCTTGGAAAAAGAAGTCAGAGGGGATATGATAGAAGTGTTTAAAATTATGAAAGGTATGGACAAATTGGATTCAAGTAAGCTTTTCTGCCGTGTACAGAATTTCAGCATAAGGGGTCATATTTACAAATTAAGTACAACAAAAGAAAATAGGAAATGCAGGAGGAACTTTTTTTTTAAAACTAAAAGAGTGGTAAGTATGCTGAACAGATTACTGGCACAGGGACAGAACAAGAAACCTTAATAGATTTCAAGAAGGAACTAGATAGGTTCTTGTCAACAAATGGGATTGAGGTTTATTAGTAATGCACTAAGAGAATGCTGTCGATAGATGGGCTAGATGGGCCAAAGGTCTTCTCCTGCTTGAAACTGTTACTATGTCACTAATAGCCTTCGTCTGCAACGTGAGGAAAATTCCTTTTGTTACATCGAATGTCCATATTTTAAAGCTTTGAAAATCTGTGAATCTGGAAAAAGTATATTAAGTGATGCATAATAATCTAGCCTGCCATTTAAGCATCTGCCTTTCAATAAGGAATGTGGAGATTCTAAATATCACGTGTGAAATCTGTAGTGGTATTTACAAGATCTGCACCTTGAAACTGAATGCAATGCTACAAATATCAGTGTGGATACTCTCAACATTGGTAAATAATTTGCTAAAATAATTGCAAACCGTTGTCAGCTATTATTTTAGTGAATTATTCAGCAATCTATTGAAACAAAGTAGAAAAAAGAATATGTTGTAACTACTGACATTTACAGCATCAAGATTTGGTAACCATAAAATTACCACAATGTAACTTGACTAATATAGAGTCAAAGAGTCATAGAGTTATACAGCACGGATAGAGGCCCTTCGGCCCATCGTGTCCGCGCCGGCCATCAGCCCTGTCTACTCTAATCCCATATTCCAGCATTTGGTCCGTAGCCTTGTATGCTATGGCATTTCAAGTGCTCATCCAAATGCTTCTTGAATGTTGTGAGGGTTCCTGCCTCCACAACCCTTTCAGGCAGTGAGTTCCAGACTCCAACCACCCTCTGGGTGAAAAAGTTATTTCTCAAATCCCCTCTAAACCTCCCGCCTTTTACCTTGAATCTATGTCCCCTTGTTATAGTACCCTCAATATAGTGATGAAAAATAGCAAAAAGAAGGTACTATATATTAAGCATGAATTGGACTACACAATCTCAGGAGTCAGACCTTTTAGGACATTAATAGCCATTTAGAATTGTCTTCAAGGGTTGTTGTCTATTTTACTTTCAAATTTTAAAGAATACAATAATGTAAACTAAAAGCTATTCAAATCATATACACTGTGACATTAGAAATAAATCTGAATTGAAAGGGCAGGAAACCCCCATTGGCCGGATATAAAGGAGAGCAGAGAGAAAACACAGGAATCCCCCCCACAGTGGTCAGATATAAAGGAGAGCGGAGAGAAAGCGCAGGAATCCCCCGCCGTGGCCAGGTATAAAGGAGAGTGGAGAGAAAACACATGAATCCCCCCCAGCGGCCAGGTATAAAGGAGCGCAGAGAAAGCGCAGGAATCCCCCCCCAACGGACGAGTATAAAGGAGAGCGGAGAGAAAGCGCAGGAATCCCCCGCCGTGGCCAGGTATAAAGGAGAGTGGAGAGAAAACACATGAATCCCCCCCAGCGGCCAGGTATAAAGGAGCGCAGAGAAAGCGCAGGAATCCCCCCCCAACGGACGAGTATAAAGGAGAGCGGAGAGAAAGCGCAGGAATCCCCCCCAGCGGCCAGGTATAAAGGAGAGCGGAGAGAAAGCGCAGGAATCCCCCCCCGTGGCCAGGTATAAAGGAGAGCGGAGAGAAAACACATGAATCCCCCCCAGCGGCCAGGTATAAAGGAGCGCAGAGAAAGCGCAGGAATCCCCCCCCAGCGGACGGGTATAAAGGAGAACAGAGAGAAAGCGCAGGAATCCCCCCCCAGCGGACGGGTATAAAGGAGAGTGGAGAGAAAGCGTGGGAAACCCCCCTAACGGACGGGTATAAAGGAGAGCGGAGAGAAAGCGTGGGAAACCCCCCCAGTGGCCGGGTGTAAAGGAGAGAGGAATATTGTTTAAATGGTGAGAAACTATTAAATGTTGGTGTTCAGAGGAATTTGGGTGTCCTTGTACACAAAACACAGAAAGTTAACATGCAGGTACAGCAAGCAATTAGGAAGGCAAATGGTATGTTTGCCTTTATTGCAAGGGGATCGGAGTATAAGAGTAAAGAAGTCTTGCTGCATTTGAACAGGGCTTTGGTGAGACCACACCTGGAGTACTGTGTACGGTTATGGTCTCCTTACCTAAGGAAGGATATACTTGCCTTAGAAGCGGTGCAATGAAGGTTCACTAGATTGATTCCTGGGTTGAGAGGACTGTCCAATGCATGAGGGCAGATTGAGTAGAATGGGCCTATACTCTCTGGAGTTTAGAAGAATGAGAGGTGATCTCATTGAAACATATAAGATTCTGAGAGGATTTGACAGGGTAGATGCTGAGAGACTGTTTCCCCTGGCTGGAGAGTCTAGAACTAGGGGGCATAGTCTCAGGATAAGGGGTCAGCCATTTTGGACTGAGATGAGGAGAAAATTATTCACTCAGAGGGTTATGGATTTTTGGAATTCTCTACCCCAAAGGGCTGTGGATGCTCATTCGTTGAGTATATTCAAGGCTGAGATTGATAGATTTTTGGACTCTAAGGGAATCAACGGATATGGGGATTGGGTGGGAAAGTGGAGTTGAGGTCGAAGATCAGCCACGATCTTACTGAATGGTGGAGCAGGCTCAAGGGGCTGTATTGCCTATTTCTGCTCCTTTTTCTTATGTTCTTATGAATTTAAGTGAGTCAAATGATAGAAAACCATCAAAACAGTTAAAATGTTATTCTGATTTTTAGTATTTAAGATCTGTAGACTTGCTATAGCATGGGTTCAGTGGAAATCCTGCATTCCCATTGTTTTCCAATAAACATGGTTTTAGATAAAAATTGTTATGAACAACAGGCATCGATATTCAGCCTTTCCCTTATAACCTTTGTTTGAGATTTATAAAAGTAATCCATTTTAAACATGTTAATGCTGCAGAATTATTGACCCTTACCTCTTTCTCTTTGCACTGCCTGAATCAGATGTTACAGAAGATACCATGCTGTCACCATCTTCAGTGTACTCTCTTCTAGCCAGCTCCTTCCTCTTTGCCTGAAAGAGCAATTCTCAGGAGTAAAGTACCTCAGATGAAATTATTCAGAATATATAAATATTAAAACACTGGGCACACTGCTATTTTTATACCTGCATGATTTGCTGCAGCTTCAGCACTCGTTTGAAGATTGCAGAATTGGGAATATTATAGCGCTTGGCATTTTCAAACATTAGATTCATGTCTGACTCCATTTGATCCAGGTTCTCAAATTCATTGTTCTTCAATTTTTGTCTATAATTAGAAGAATGGAATCGAGTACCATATTTATGACTTATGTAAAATTGCATGTTATAACATAGTCACCGTTTCTCTTCAGTTACCCAAGATATCTTGGTTTCCAAAATCATTAGTACAATGTTCTATTAACAATGAGCTTTGTTACACCCAGACAGACCTGTCTATTTTTCAGTTAGATTAAAAACTGTAATCTACAATGAAAGCAGAAATTTTAGAAAATATATACAATGCAATCTCTCCATAAATTCAATTAATAAAGAACATTTTACAGCATAGCCATGCCCTATGTTGGTGATAGGAGTATTAGATTCCAGGTTTTCATCTGTGATTACAAACAAGACAAACTTCTGATCTGGGTCATGCAAACAGGGGAAAAACAAAGAAGGGATGGGAAGTCACCTCAAGCCAGTCCCCTGTACCTCATGGAATGCAACTGAAGAGTGACATAAACCAAAAATTGGGATAAGGTTGCCTGCCTCTTTGGCAGGAAATGGCACATAGCACAGAGAAAATTAAATTTATTGGTAAGGAGGAAGGAGGGAGTAACTATACTGATACACAGAGAGACATGATTGAAATTTTGAGGAAGGGATACGCTTTGGTGAAACACATCCAACAACAGATTACATACTTTATAAAAATAAATCCAATGGGGTCCAAGGAAGTATGTGGAGTTGTCCATACCCATATTATTATGGAAGAATTCACCTTGAATCATGAAACTGTGATACTTTTATCAACTGTAAATACCACTGGGGAACATTTGGTTTGTTTGCTATTTGTAGAAATTATAAATACGAGTATAAAGTAATAGTGAACAGAGGAAACCGTCCCTAATTATGAGCAACAGCTTTGGTTGAGTGAAAAGAGTTAATTTGTGGAAAAGTTAAACTCAGAATATAAATTATTGGATCCAAAGGGACATCAATTCCTTGGAGACACCTTTTCCAAAAATTCTATATCTGAACATGTCCAGAATATATGCTAAACTGAATCGTAAATTTCATCAAAACCCATTATTACATATGGAATTCATTTGCTTTAAATTGTGCAAGTACAAGAACTCCCATGCAGTAATTGGTGCCGGATTTCATGAGTCCCACTAATACGTTTTAGGCCAAGGTACCAAAAAAGATCTTCTGAATCCGGTTGCATTGTTGTTCATCATTTGTTCCTTTGAAAAATGTGAAAACTTGGGAGATTTTACTGACTATGCCCTCATACATCTATGCCATTAACACACACATTAAAAATAGAAAGTATCCCAAGACTGATACCACGTGTAATCTCTTTCTGCCCTGAAAAGCTCCCATTTATGGCTACCCCTAGTTTTTCATTTTCAAGCCAATTATCTCTGTTGTGCCATATTTACTCTCATTGGCTGACAGCCTAACTTTTTCATCAGTCTAGGTGTGGTATTTTTCCAAAAGCTTTCTGAAAACCTAAATACGTATATTAACTAGATTTCCCCTGTCCACCATGTCACCCTTAAATGTTCCATTACCTTTATGATAGCGAATGATAGTATGCCAATACACCATGAACTGAGGAAAGGTGTTTTTGAATTTGTTGCTGTTGGCAGTTTTAACCAGCAATACAGTGACTTAATTTTTTTTTAATGTTGTGTCTTGGTAGGCTTCAACATGCAATATTCTAAAACATATTGCCATTTGAAACAGTCAATTGCCAACAATTTCAAAACCTGGCTGGGCTGGTGAAAAACTGTCCCAGTTGTAACGCTGAACGGAGGAGATTTTAGTTTTGACTGCATCAGTGTACATCAGCTCCTTCATTGGAACGTGATTTCCTTCTTGCACCACAAAATGTCAAACTTCCAAAATGTGAAAACTAAGCACCCTGCTTCAAGCCACAGATATCTTCTATGAAGGTGTTTAAAAGCATCTTCTTGAGTTAAGCCTTTTAAAGTTGTAATCAAATCATTTCAAGAAAGGAATAATCAACCTTGCTTGGTCTAAAGACAGGATGCAGCACTATTTGGGAAGAAACATGACACATCCAAGTAGATATGTACATGCTTCTGCATTGATCCAAAATTTTAAGCATCATACTGATTACAGACTGTTTCTTTTAAATGGCAAGGATAACATTTCTTACCTAATTAATTGCAGTGACATGGGCTGTTTGATTTGTTGATAATAGTCAGGATAATCTTTCTTGGAAGGCAAGCGAAAGAAAGGCTCAGCCAGAAGTTGTCCCTGACTGTTCCGGTAACTTCTAACTACTTCAAACAGCTGGTAAATAGGGCTAGTAACATCAACAGATGAACCAATGCTTTCTCCTTCAGAGTCACCCTCTTCATAACGAGTGACCACTGTAGAAACAAAAAAACAGATGTATGAAAAAGCTAAAAAAGCCACTTTCACAAAGCTTTATTCAAATATAGGGCGCTAAATTGGGTCGTTAGCGCCTGTTGTTTCGGCGCTACGCGGCCTCTCCGCCATCCAAGATGGTGTCTTGGACACGCACGCACGTTTCCAGCGTGATGTCTGCCAGATGCCATCTTGGTATAGGGCTTAGCACAGGCACAGATAACGGAACTCTGGAATCATGTAAAGTAGGGAGAAAATGGCTTCAATCAGTGTGCAACGCTGATTTAAAGTGATAGACACCATTTTGGGACTTAAGGCTCAACTCAACGCATAGTCTTAACCCTGACCATCTGGACGTGTCTTAGAGTGCCTGGAGGACCCCCCACCAGCGTTATTTAAAGGGACCATGCAGGATTTACAGGTTAGTTGCTGGATTATTGCTTCTGGCTGCCGATACATTTGTAACTGTTTTTGGAGGTCTCCTATACTTCAATACTAGGAAGCGGGGACACAGCCTAACATTTAGAGCCAGGTCGTGCAGAAGTGAAGTTAGAAAATGCTTCTATATGCAAAGGGTGGGAGACGTTTGGAATGCTCTTCTGCAGACGGCAGTTGATGCTAGTTCACTTGTGAAAGTTAAATCTGAGATTGATAGAATTTTGTTAATCAAAGGTATTAAGGGATAAGGGGCTAAGGCGGGTATATGGAGTTAGGTCAAAGATCAATCATGATCTCGCTGAATGGCGGAACAGGCTCGAGGGGCTAAATGCCACTGCCACTTGCTGCCTCTTGATATGCGCCACCTTCTCCTGCAGGAAAGCAGGACGTGTGTCTGGGTGATGTGCCTGTCATGGTTGAATAGCTGCCAGTGTGTGTGGTCTGTAAGTTGTGGGTGGGCAGCTTGAAGCAGTGGTAATGTGTAAGGGTGAGAGGAAGCATTTGGTTGGAAGAGTTGAATACTGAAGGAAAGAGTTTGTTGGTATGTGGGGGATTGGGGGATGCAGTTGGTGGGACACACCACTTAACAGTTGACCTCACTCACCTTGTCCACTCATGTCAAAGTATTGAACTTCTTCCTGCACTGCATCCATGTTCATGATGTTGTGTGCCTGGCATTGACTTCATTCCCCCGCTGCCTCTAGGATATATGTCTGGAGGGCCTCTTGGTTTCCCCCCCCCCGACAGTCCCTGCCCCCACCCCACCCCCGTCCCCCCTACCCCCCCCACCCCCAAACCCCCCATCCCCCCTACCACCGCACCCCCCCAACCCCCCCACCGCCTCTTGCACCAAGGTCTCTAGTGCATCAGCAGAGAACCTTGGTGCACGCACTCTCGCAGGCCTGGTAGCAACTCAGATCGGCAGATTGGTGAGGTCTGGCGTGCAGATTGGAGGATGTAGGATTTAGTAGTGCGCAACCTTTATTCAATGTTTTAACATAACTCATCAGTGTGTAAACATTGGAATGGGACCTGCATCTGTGTTTTTCGTGTGCAATGTCTAATCTCTGTTCAGACTCTATGCAGACAGTAGACTGTTATTTTCAGCAAATAACAGGTACCAGCTACCTTTAAGAGATTTCTAAGAAACATCCTCCCTTTAAGAGATTGCACTCCCTCTGGTGGTGGAAAGTGCAAACTGCATTGATTCCACGTGCAAGGCCTGGAATGGAACGCTGATTGCAGGTAAGTCCTGGGGTGGGCTGAAACTTGCATCCTGCCTGTGCAGGGGCCATCGGGCGTGGGGTAATAGCACATCACGCTACCTGTGCCCAAAAACGGCCCCTATCCAATTTTTCCCCCATAGTGTCATAGTGCCTTACCACCTAAACCACTTTCCTCTTCACTCTCAGATCCATACTGCAAAGCCATGGTAATGGCTGACAAACGATCTCCTTGAGCTGACCGTCGGTTCCTATTAAGACAGAATTTCAAAAAGCCTTTAGAAATTCAGAATTTTCTATTTGCTGATGTCTTAATCATACATGTTTTAGTTATACACATTAGATCTCCCGTGGCATTGCTCACTGGTAGTCCAGGACATGGGCAGGGGAGCAGATCACTCAGATGGGAAACGGGAGCAAGGAGAGAGGAACAGAGCAGTGGGGCAGGAAATGCAACACCAGGCCAGGGAACAGAACAATTGGGCAAAGTGGGAGTTGAAGCACCGTGGTTAGTTTCCCATCACTAGCCAACGGCAAAGTCTAGGGCTGAGGCAGCAGGAGCATTGCTAATACCTGGAATTGAGGCTGAAGTCAGAACAGATACCAGTTAGAGTGCAAGGCCAGTACTATATAACATGTTTACATTATTATTGCTTATTATATATTACAAGCCCTTGTTTATAGTTAGTTACATTGCTTTTCCCCATCAAAATTACCTTAGATAACGACTTCCGTGGGTTTTAGTACCATCAAGCCTTTTCTGTGGCTGGACACGTAAGAGTGGGTGGGGTTTACAAACAAGTCCCAAGACGCTTAGAATGGCCAGTCTTACTATCAATCATAAACATTAATTCTGGTATGTTATGCGACATTCTGCCACTCTCCAAAATGTGGTGGTGTTTGTTAGACTCAGAGGGGAGGTAGCCATATCTGCATTCTGGAAGTTTTACTGTACATAGTGACAATGGTATTTTGTGAGTGTTGCTACCAATTACTCGGTTGAACATCTTCCTTAGGGTAGTTAATAACTGACACGGTGATAGCTGCAGGCAGCCCTATGACCTCAAGTTCCAGATACCTGATGGGCAGACTTCTGAAGGGAAACGGTATTGGAGATGTCAAAGACAGAAAAGGCAGCTTATGGGTAAGCATAATGATTTTGTTGTGAATTATGTAAATTTTCATACTGTTTTGTTGCAAACTTTATTTTTTGATCCATGTTTCTGCATTACTGATAAAATAAGATGGGGCCAAAGGATTTTCAAGAAGTATTTTGAGTGATTTAATTGGTTTCCTCTTCTCCTCCTTACTAGTTATACTAGTTAACAGCTTGCTGATTCTTGATTGGTACTTTTTGTATACAATTGCTACTTGTTCATTGGTACGTTCCCAACCTGTTCAGTTGTGAATTGTTCCCGTCTTATGAGCCAATCAGAGACACCGACTTTGAGAGATTGAGGCCCTAGTCAGAAAGAAGAAGAAGGAGGCATATGACATGCATAGGCAGCTGGGATCAAGTGGATCCCTTGAAGAGTATAGAGATTGCCGGAGTAGAGTTAAGAGAGAAATCAGGAGGGCAAAAAGGGGATATGAGATTGCTTTGGCAGATAAGGCAAAGGTGAATCCAAAGAGCTTCTACAAATACATAAAGGGCAAAAGAGTAACTAGGGAGAGAGTAGGGCCACTTAAGGATCAACAAGGTCATCTATGTGCGGAACCACAAGAGATGGGTGAGATCCTAAATGAATATTTCGCATCGGTATTTACGGTTGAGAAAGGCATGGATGTTAGGGAACTTGGGGAAATAAATAGTGATGTCTTGAGGAGTGTGCATATTACAGAGAGGGAGGTGCTGGAAGTCTTAACGCGCATCAAGGTAGATAAATCTCCGGGACCTGATGAAATGTATCCCAGGACGTTATGGGAGGTTAGGGAGGAAATTGCGGGTCCCCTAGCAGAGATATTTGAATCATCGACAGCTACAGGTGAGGTGCCTGAAGTAGTAAATGTTGTGCCTTTGTTTAAGAAGGGCGGCAGGGAAAAGCCTGGGAACTACAGACCGGTGAGCCTGACATCTGTAGTGGGTAAGTTGTTAGAGGGTATTCTGAGAGACAGGATCTACAGGCATTTGGAGAGGCAGGGACTAATTAGGAACAGTCAGCATGGTTTTGTGAGAGGAAAATCATGTCTCACAAATTTGATTGAGTTTTTTGAAGGGGTAACCAAGAAGATAGATGAGGGCTGTGCAGTCGACATGGTCTACATGGACTTTAGCAAAGCCTTTGACAAGGTACCGCATGGTAGGTTGTTACATAAGGTTAGATCTCACGGGATACAAGGTGAGGTAGCCAATTGGATACAAAATTGGATTGACGGCAGAAGACAGAGGGTGGTTGTAGAGGGTTGTTTTTCAAACTGGAGGCCTGTGACCAGCGGTGTGCCTCAGGGATCGGTGCTGGGTCCGCTGTTATTTGTTATTTATATTAATGATTTGGATGAGAATTTAGGAGGCATGGTTAGTAAGTTTGCAGATGACACCAAGATTGGTGGCATTGTGGACAGTGAAGAAGGTTATCTAGGATTGCAACGGGATCTTGATAAATTAGGCCAGTGGGCCGATGAATGGCAGATGGAGTTTAATTTAGATAAATGTGAGGTGATGCATTTTGGTAGATCAAATCGGGCCAGGACCTACTCCGTTAATGGTAGGGCGTTGGGGAGAGTTATAGAACAAAGAGATCTAGGAGTACAGGTTCATAGCTCCTTGAAAGTGGAGTCACAGGTGGATAGGGTGGTGAAGAAGGCATTCAGCATGCTTGGTTTCATTGGTCAGAACATTGAATACAGGAGTTGGGATGTCTTGTTGAAGTTGTACAAGACATTAGTAAGGCCACACTTGGAATACTGTGTACAGTTCTGGTCACCCTACTATAGAAAGGATATTATTAAACTAGAAAGAGTGCAGAAAAGATTTACTAGGATGCTACCGGGACTTGATGGTTTGACTTATAGGGAGAGGTTGGATAGGCTGAGACTTTTTTCCCTGGAGAGTAGGAGGTTTAGGGGTGATCTTATAGAAGTCTATAAAATAATGAGGGGCATAGATAAGGTCGATAGTCAAAATCTTTTCCCAAAGGTAGGGAAGTCTATAACGAGGGGACATAGATTTAAGGTGAGAGGGGAGAGATACAAAAGGGTCCAGAGGGGCAATTTTTTCACTCAAAGGGTGGTGAGTGTTTGGAACGAGCTGCCAGAGGCAGTAGTAGAGGCGGGTACAATTTTGTCTTTTAAAAAGCATTTGGACAGTTACATGGGTAAGATGGGTATAGAGGGATATGGGCCAAGTGCAGGCAATTGGGACTAGCTTGGTGGTATAAACTGGGCGACATGGACATGTTGGGCCGAAGGGCCTGTTTCCATGTTGTAAACTTCTATGAAGGTGTGATGCCGGAAGTGTGACAGACGTGTGTTAGACACAAGATGTTAATTTGATTGAACGCAAACCAGAAATTATAAACACCCAGCTTGTAAGGAAAAGATTATAAGGGCTTTTATTTCATCTATGAATCATATTTTTAAAAAATGTTTTCCCAAAAGTCACATTTTGCATAAGAGACATTTTACAGTAAAATATACCAAAAAAAAAACGCAATCATTTGTAAACATTGTATGGAATGGCTACCACAGTCTTCAAAAGCCATAATACTAGACCAAAAATCTGTGTACCTGATTCGGAGACTGGATTTAGTAGGCTCCAAATTATGCTCAAGTTCAGCTCTCTTCTGATTAAATATTTTCTTAATGGTATTTGCATCCTATAGGATTGGAAAAGATATTTTCACCATCAACAACATTAATAAACTATCGCTATGCCAGCCCCCAAGCTGTGGACCTGGATATGTCACGGTCTGGTACAGCCCTTTACATCTGAATTAAAGAAGAATCTTATCTGTGTCATACTCTACAATAGAAGAATCCAATGTTTTAGCAGTATAGTTACTTAAATCTTATGATTTTATTAAAAGATTTCATGTTCAGTTTGAAAAGTCTGGCTATTTTGTAATTTTGGCTGTAGGGTGGCATGATCTAAAATCTAACTCACACCCTTCAATTTTTTTCAATCTTACCTTGAAGATCGGTGACCCTGGCTCATTGTAGGTTTTTGCGTTCCTTACTAAAAGCTCAATATCTCTCGCCATCAAATTGACACTCTTATAAACACCATTCTGTCAAAAGAAATTGGTATATTCATATTTAAAAGAGTAAACATTCATTGTAATCTAAAGTGTTTTCCAGTACAAAACAAGTTAAAATTACACATTTAACAGTCAGTTGCAGCATCAATGGTACAGCATAATTCCTCACATCATACAGTTCGTGATTTTAGCTGCAATGTTGTGGCAGGAAAAATAAAAGTCAAAAAAGGGAAAATAACAGACAAAATTGCAGAATAGTCAAACCTGAATCCTTTGGGCAATTGTCTTCAGGTCTACTGGTTCCTTAATAATTTCATAGTAGTCAGGATATTGCTGCAAATGCAAATAACAGTTCAAATATTAAAACTTTGACTTATCTATCAAATTTTTCAAAACAGGCTTTGACCAAACAGATTCAAAGTGGACCTCAGTGTTGCTACTTGTGATAGAATGGGCTCGATTTTCGGATGTCCGAGCCGGCGGGTTCATGGCGGGGGGGCTCCGAAAATCAGGGATTCCCGGGGCAGGTCCGGAACCTGGCTCCAACCTGCCCACTTCCGGGTTCCCCAGTGACGCGCTTAGATGCATGCGCAGCCCCCGCATGTGGGACTCCCGTCGGCAATTAAAGCCGGCGAGATCCCACTTAAACCAATTAATTAGATAGCTCAGGTCGTTTGCAGACCTGATTTGTAGGATATTTTAAGAGGGGTGGGATTTTCAACTCAACTGAGCGTGTTTCCCGTACTGGGGGAAACACTCCCAGTTGAAATGGACGTGTTGCAGCCACCAGCCTGTGGCGGCTGCAAAGGTCCATTTGACAGGTGGGGGAAACCCTCACTCATTGCAGGAGGCCACTCTGTCACTTTGGACAAAGTTTGGCCTCCATCACCCTCTTCCTAACAATCAAATTCACAAACTTGCAGCCTCAACCCCGGTGTGCAGACACATTTACCTACCTTGCGGACCCCCTCAAACGTACATCTTCTAGATGGGGGTCGCCATAGCTGCAGTCATGGCCTCCTCGGAGGACGAACAGCATCACCAGCCTCGCCGTCCACCTCTGACACGTGGAGCTCCACAACACAGTGCTGTGACACATCCACCTGCACAGCAGGAGGGAGGGCAATCGCAGAGAGAGATGCATCGCAGAAGGCACTACCCTCGCCACAGGGTGCACAGACCGAGGCTCAGCTTCCTGGACCTCTCTAAGCAGCAGTCCACACGGAGGCTAAGAGTCACTCGACATGTAGTCGTGGACATCTGCAGCCTCCTTCATGCCGAGCTGCTCCCGGCTGGCCCGAGCACCATCTTCTTACCTGTCACTGTCAAAGTCACCACTGCCCTCAACAACTTCTCCTCTGCATCCTTCCAGGGTGCCACCAGGGACATCGCCGACATCTCTCAGTCGTCTGCACAAAAGAGCCCTGCAAATACACCTACACCCAGTCTGCAGTGACACAATGGGTAGCATCAGGTGTGGGTCATCATAGTGATCCTCAGGAAAGGGCATTATTGCGCAAACCAGAGAAGATTTGCAAAGACGTGGCAGTAGTGGTGACAATATAATATGTAATGTGAGTTGATCAGAAATCAAATATAAGTAAAAACCATGACAAACCCTCAAACACCCTTGTGCATCCCCTTCATGCTCACGACACATTTGCCTTATGCTTCCTACTACACATATGTGATGCATGTCCTGTGGCTGCAGCACAGGTAGTGGCAGGTTGGGTGAGGCTGACCGTGAAAGAGATGCATGAGAGGGTGAGTATGAGACGGAGCCGTGAGATTGTATGAGGATTGGGTTGAGTGGTAGTGGTGGGATGAGTACTGGCGAGGTGAGTAAGTGCAGGTAAGATGAGGATGAGCTTTGAGTGGGTGTGAGGAGTGATGTGATAGAGTAGTGTTGGCAGTGCAGAAGGAGATGTGGGGTGGGGGCGGTGATGTGGCAGACGGAGTGTAGGGGAATGAGTAAGTGTACTCACTTCGGCTGACCTACTTAGGTCATTGAAGCGCCTCCTGCACTGTATGCAGGTGCGTGATATGTTAGTGGTGCTGGTGACCTCCTCTGCCACCTTGAGCCAGGCCTTCGTGGTGGCAGAGGCAGGCCACTTCCTCCCGTCCTCCGGGGAGAAGATCTCTGTCCTCCCCCTCCTCCTCACCCCATCCAGTAGGACCTGGAGTGAGGCATCATTAAACCTGGAACCAGCCTTCCCCTGGGCTGCTCCATGCTGTAATTTTGGATCCTTTCTGCAGCATCAGTCAGTGGAGGACTGCCTCTTTAAATGGGGCTTCTCCAGCTGACAGCCTATGATGCGACTGCGCAGTCCGCCCGCTGCGCAGCTTTCCAGCGCGAAACCCGGAAGCCAAGGTAAGTGGCTTCAATTAGGCTGCGATCGCGTGCGGAGCACCCTGAATTCACTGGTTGCGTTACCCACGCGCCCAGTCGACCCCCCGCTGCCAACCCACCTCCCTCCTAAAATCGAGCCCAATATCTCTAACAATGTCTATTGAATCCAGGTTCTTTAAGATTAGAGCAATTAATAAACCATCAATTATAATTGGAGATGAGGTTTCTCAAAAGCAACTTTTTCAGATTCCAACTTTGCAGGGCCTAAAATATATATATTTATAAATCTCAAGCTTGAAAATTAAATTCTACTTTTCTAAACCCCCAGGCACAGGCATGTATTTCCTCCTAAAGAATACCATGGAATGAACTTTTTATACAGCAGCTCTACATTTGTTTATCTAAAATCATTGCCTGCTTAAATAATAATATTTAATACTACTGATACAGTAGTTTGGCTAAACACGTCAACAAAGTATATTTTTATATTGCATAAAAAGATACAGGAAAGATTATAAAAATGATAAGGGATAACAAATTCTGTCAACTCAATTAAACTGTGTAAATGAACTAGCTTCTTCTATCAAAATGCAACAAAGTCAATGACGATCAATTTATAGTACCCTCTCAACAAGCTACTGGAATTATTTTAAAACCATACAATTTTACAGTAAAAGCCTGGGCACATAATGGCAATAAGTGTGAGAAAACAGACCAGGAAGATAAAGAGATGTCAAAAGATAAGTTTTTACAACTATCTATATAGTATACTAAAAATCTTACACCTGCATGGACTTCCTATCAATGTTTCCATTATAATTTCCTACTTTCATATTTATGTAAACTTGTAGCACTGTAAATACATCCTCCTGCCAGTGGTGGTGCTACACCCTTCAACCCGGTTTCATCTGAAGTCTACTTTTGATCTATAGTCAATCTACCATGGCATTGCACAGTTTTACTTAATTTTACTGAGAAGAAAGTAGACTTCAGCTGCAAAAAGAGAGGTTTTCGTTAAAGTATCTGTCCATACCTGTTCTTTTCTGCTTAAACATTCAATAATGCATTTTCAAAGGCAGAATTTTTTTCCACAACTGAATTACTATAATTTATCAGTTTACTATTTGTGAACAGATTTACTCACCACTCTAGAAGGCAATTTTTGAAAAAGCTCACTGATGAGATGACCTGTTGGGTCAACATAAGTGGCTACAGCTTCAAAAAGGTGCTCCAGTTGTTCCTTTAGATTATTATAATGTGTTGTACTCTACAAAAAAATAATAAAATTCAATACTCAACAGCTTTCATATCCCATCAATTCTACACATTTGTCTAATTTTGAAATACATGGATTCTACTCATCAACCAAGAGTGCAAAATTAACATTTTAATTCTGATTTGACATTTTATTTAAAAGCAATGTTCTAAATCTTAAAGGGGCAACACCCAAAATTTTGTGTAATATGAAGAAGAAATGCATAAATAGTTCCCACCAAAATACCCCTATGCCTACACGACAATAGTAGAGAGGAGGGGACTCTGAAGACTAGAATTTTGTTACTAGATATCTGATTAATTGGATACATTACAAATCTGAACAATCAATAAATATCCTGCCTAAAGGAATAATGTAGGGAAATTAGAAAATGCTAAATACTAGCCGAATACTTATAAATAAGATTGTTGTGAACTTTCCCTGGAGAATTAAAGCTGCACTTACTTCCTCATCACCAGTTGTACCAGGATTGTCTTGACCATCATAATCATCCTCTTCATCTTCATCTTCATAATCTCCCCTTTGAACAAATTCATTTCTTGTTCTAGTATACAAATCCCACAATTTACCTGCAGCTTTGCACTCAACTGAATCTTCCTGTAAGTGATCAAAAAATTTGCTTTAAACACACAAACACTATAAGTTATATATTTTCTAATCATAATTTGCATAAACATGTGTAATTGGTGCGTGCAGTCAAATCAACAAACACTAATTCATATGAGTTAAACCGTCTCAACCAAAAGTTATTTTTGTATCATAACATAGATATTAAGCTAGTATCTTAACCATGTACATGTGTTCCACTTCGTAAGCATTCATCAAATAGCATGGAAGTTGAATTGACCAGAAATATACCAGAAGTCATGTTTCTAGTTATACAGTGATATAAGATCATGAAACTCAGCCTTCTAAGCATGTTTACAGCGTCCTCATCTCCAGGGCCAAATATGATTAAAAATATATTTTTGAAGCTATCTGTACCTAACATTCCACCTCAGCTCATTGCGAAATCCAACCATCATTTGTTTTATTTTCAGACGTGTCCTTTTTAACAGCGATAGCATACAGAACATTCACATGTTTTAATTGTATTTCACGTAACAAAAATTTTAGATTTTAAAAATTCTATGAAAGAGGTGGCAACTTTAAAAAAAAGAATTTTAACCATGTAATAAATCAAAATGATAGGTAAATTGCTCAGTGATAAAATTCTATAGATAGAGAATAAACTTCAAACGCTGGAAACTTGAAATGAAAACAGAAAATACTAGGGATTCCAACGACTGAAAAGAGAAAAAGGTAGATTGAGATTTTGGCTGAAGACCCTGCTCAACGTTCTGACGGAGGGTCTACACCACAAACAAGAATCTGTCCTCTTTTCAGATGCTGATGGATCTGCTGCATATCTCCAAAATTTTCTGTTTTTATTATAAAATAATATACCACTCATTTAAAACAACAACTTTCATTTATACATCACCTTTAATGTAGAAAAATGTCCTGAGATGCTTCACAGAGGCATAAACAAAAATAAATGGACACCAAGCCAATGAAGGAGGCATTTGAAGGCATTGCAAAAGCTTGGCAAAAGACGTATATACAAACCAGTTTAGTCTCAAAGCTCATTACCTTATAGTAGGCCTTTGCATTATTGACCATAAGCTGAAAATCAGAAGTTAACTGATCGACATCATCGTATTCCTCCATCTTCAATTTCTGCTGGATCTTCAAAAGATCAATGGGATGGGAGACCACGTCATAGTAATCTGGTTGGTTCCTATTTTACAGCACATTGCAAGATATGCTTAAAAAATTATGTACACTCTTCAAATGCCCATAACTGGTATGACTTTTAGTTCAAAACTAGTAGTAACCAATATAGCATATTAATTTTATACTTTTAATTCTCAGTAATATTATTACACACTTGTGCAAATTCATGAAAATAGAATTCACAGTCCTGACCATGCTCTTCACTACTCAAGGCACAGTGTGACTAAGTCAGCTCACAAAACCAAGTATATTGCAGAATATGCATCATCATTGGAACTTTGTATTAGTATGTATATTTAAATTCAATAAAAAAAAATCTTTTTAGAACTTTAAAAAGGTTTCTGACCATCTTTTACACAAGGTGTTAACATAAGAAATGGAACATTGTATTGGTAGAAATGCATTAATGGGTCCCCTTCACTCGTTCAAAAGATCTCAATTATTGGTCAAAAACCTTTTCTCAGTGCAGTTTATGTGATTATTGACTTGATCTAGACTTATCATTACTGTATTAAACACTGTTTAATGTTTATTTCATATACTTTTCAGAAGATTAAATGATACAATACACAGGGTAAATTTAGCATGTTGGCTGAAGTGGGCCAGTGAAACACATTGCTCAATGACAGTGAAGACTCAACCTTCATACAGTTGCTTTTGGGAATAATTAATATCTTTACATCCACCTAATTGTTGAGTTCACTTCATTTTTGAATTGCAATATTACAATTTTACAGTAATTAGCAAATTTTCTGCTTAAGTTCAAGCTTTAAAAAATAACATTTGAATTGCATTCACAAAGTATTCAGTCATCTGAATTGCAGCACTAGTTGCAAAGCTGCACACTGCAGTCTTCCTGCTAAAATAACAAAATCTACAATTAACTGGTGGTTCCATGACACTACAGTGAGCAATTTTTTTGCAGAGAACCATTCCTTTAATATAGTTGACCTTGAGAAAACCATGTTTTTTCAGCTGTACTGAAAGAAATCCACAAACATTATTATTTATGGTATCCAGTCTCTGGGCAAGCAACTTGTTCATAGAATCACAGAATGTTACGGCACAGAAGGAGGCCATTCGGCCCATCGTGCCAGTTCCGGCCGAAAAAGAACGATCCAGCTTAATTCCACTTTCCAGCAATTGGTCTGTAGCCCTGTAGGTTACGGCACTTCAAGTGCACATCCAAGTACTTTTTAAATGAGTTGAGGGTTTCTGCCTCTACCACCCTTTTAGGCAGTGAGTTCCAAACCCCCAACACCCTCTGGGTGAAAATATTTCTCCTCAGTTCCCCTCCAATCCTTCTACCAATTACTTAAAATCCATGCCCCCGGTCACTGACCCCTCTGCTAAGGGAAATAGGTCCTCCCTATCCACTCTATCTGGTCCTGTCATAATTTGATATACCTCAATTAAATCAGCCTCCTTTGTTCTAAAGAAAACAACCCCAGCCTATCCAATCTTTTCTCATAGCTAAAATTCTCCAACCCTGGCAACATCCTTGTAAATCTCCTCTGTATCCTCTCTAGTGCAATCACATCTTTCCTGTAATGTGGTGACCAGAACTGTACGCAGTACTCAAGCTGTGGCCCAACCAATGTTTTATACAATTATAGCATAACCTCCCTGCTCTTATATTCTATGCCTCGGCAAATAAAGGAAAGTATCCCGTATGCCTTTTTAACTGCCTTATCTACTTGTCCTGCTACCTTCAGGGATCTGTGGACATGCACTCCCTTTGTTCCTCTACACCTCTCAGTATCCTCCCATTTATTGTGTACTCCCTTGCCTTATTTACCCTCCCCAAATGCATTACCTCACACTTTTCTGGGTTGAATTCCATTTGCCACTTTTCTGTCCTCCTGACCAGTCCATTGATATATTCCTGCAGTCTATGGCTTTCCTCCTCACTATCAACCACAGGGCCAATTTTTGTATCATCTGCAAACTTCTTGATCAAGCCCCCCAGATTCAAGTCCAGATCATTAATATATACCACGAAAAGCAAGGGACCTAGTACTGAGCCTTGCGGGACCCCAATGGAAACAGCCTTCCAGTCGCAAAAACACCCGTCAACCATTACCCTTTGCTTCTTGCCACTGAGCCAATTTTGGATCCAACTAGCCACTTTCCCTTGGATCCCATGGGCTTTTACTTTTTTGACCAGTCTGCCATGTGGGACCTTGTCAAAAGCCTTGCTAAAATCCATGTACACTACGTCAAACGCATTACCCTCATCGACCCTCCTTGTTACCTGCTCAAAAAATTCAATCAAGTTAGTCAGACACAACCTTCCCTTAACAAATCCAATTGTAAACAATTTTACAACACCAAGTTATAGTCCAGCAATTTTATTTTAAATTCACAAGCTTTCGGAGGCTTCCTCCTTCGTCAGGTGAACGATGTGAAAATCATTCACCTGACGAAGGAGGAAGCCTCCGAAAGCTTGTGAATTTAAAATAAAATTGCTGGACTATAACTTGGTGTTGTAAAATTGTTTACAATTGTCAACCCCAGTCCATCACCGGCATCTCCACATCTTAACAAATCCATGCTGACTGTGCTTGATTAACCCGTGCCTTTCTAAATGCTGTCTCAGAATCGAATCCAATAATTTGCCCACCACCGTGGTCAGACTGACTGGCCTATAATTACTTGGTCTATCTCTTTCTCCCTTTTTAAACAACCTAATATTAAAAGGCAAATAATAGTAACATTTTAGAACTGCTGGTTTTTGATGCCTTGGTGATATAGAAACATAGAAGTTTATAGCACAGAAGGAGGCCATTCAATTCTTCATGTCTGTAATGGCTTTAGAGCAACTCAAAACTAACCCCACTGCCTTGCTCACTCCCCATAGCTATATGTCTATATCTTTCTCTGCTTCAAATATTTTTTCACTTTTCCCTTCAAAGATGCAATGGCCTCTGCCCCAACTACTTTGTGGCAAAGTATTTCATGCTCCTACAGCTCTGTTTAAAGGAATTTCTCCTAGCCTCTCTCCTCACACTCTCAGTGACAATTTTAAGTGTATGATGCCCTCATGTTTCCCCATTCACCCTATTAAAGCTCTTCATAAATTTTTAAAACGCCAATTAAATCTCCTCTTGGCCCTCTCTGCTCCAGTAGAAATAGTCCCAATATCTCATAATGGGTTAAAGTAACAACGTGGTGCTCCCCACAATGGGATCATATCTACAGTTTCCCATGTTGTGAGACCCTGATCTGAATCGATGTGAACCACCTTTTTGTGCCTGGCTGCAGGGTGGCAATGGCAGAAGCCTTTGACTATGTTATCTCCCTTCTTGCTTGGTTGCAGAATGGTGTTGAGTATTGGGAAAGGAGAAAAAAAGAGAATTACTGTCATCAATGATGCTCAATTAAGAAAGAATACAGAATCTGATATTTTTCAAGTATACAGGTCATTCCTATTAAAATATACTTTCCTTGATCTGCAATATTTCACTGGTTGTTTAAACACACCCAATTAATTATACCGAATGTATTAAAGCCAGTACATTTATGTACCAATGTGAGATAAAACTGTTTAATTCAGGCAGTTTTTAGATTATACAAAACAGTAAGCAAAGCTATATTTTTACATTTTGTGTCTTTTGACCCAGACATAAAAAACATTAGCTTGTTAAATCAAACTTTTTTCTCAAGAATGTGTTTTTTTTTAAATGAATTCTGAAAAACTTCCAAGATCAGGATTCCAAAAATGCTACCTTCGTTTTGGTGCTCTGATGAAGAGCTCACACAGAAGTCTTCCGTGATCATCCTTGTAATCTCTAATGGTATTGTACAGCTCATGGCAAACTGCAATCTGTTGAAAGAAAAATTTTTATACTACATATGTGCAAATGCTTTAGTTGTACAGAGCCTTGGCAGACCCCATCTGGAGTAGTGTGTTCAGTTTTGGGCACCGTACCTCTAGAAGGACATACTGGCCTTGGAGGGGCTACAGTGCAGATTCATCAGAATGATAACCAGGGCTTAAAAGGTTAAATTATGAGGACAGCTTGCATAAACTTGGCTTGTATTTATGTCCTTGAGATAAGAAGATAGACAGGTGATTTAAATGAGGTGTTTAAAATGATAAAGGAGTTCAATAGGGTAAATACAGAGAAACTATTTTGTCTGGTGGGGGAATCCAGAACAAGGGGGCACAACCTTAAAATTAGAGCTGGACCATTCACGAGTGAATCAGGAAGCACTTTTTCCACACAAAGAGTAGTGGAAATTTGGAACGTTCCCCTAAAAGGCTGTGGATGCTGGGTCAATTGAAATTTTCAAGACTGGGATGGATAGATTTTTGTTGGGTAATGGTATCAAGGAATATGGAGCAAAGGCAGATAAATGGAGTTGAGGTGAAGATCAGCCTTGATCTGATTGAATGGCAGAACAAATTGGCGGGCTGAATGGCCTACTCCTGTTCTTATGTCTTTATGTACATTATACATACATGTAAACTGTAAAACAAAAATCTACAGCTTAAAGATAAATTTAAGGATTAAATGAGGAAAGACATAATCTGTTAATCAAAATATTTATACTTCCTAACTGTCAACATACCAGGTAAGACAGGTTTGCTTCAAAATTCAAATAATCTTTTTTGAAAAATGAATTTAATTGCAATGAGGAAAGCACATTCTCTCTCTGAGCTTAATGAATTTTCTGAATTTATAGACCCACCTCCCTAAGCTACAACAGGCGTGTAATCAATACTCTGTCGTTTTCCACACACACACACACACACACACACACACACACACACGTCTCTGTTTAACAAATAAAGAAACAAATGAGATTTGCCCCCTAGCTTTTCTGCTAGAATAATCCACCAGTGCAGCTGACTGACTGGTATTGGTGCATCCTGGGAAATGAAGCACACAACACATGCTCAGACTGCACAATCCAAATTCAGCTCACAGAGTCAAAGCTCTGAGCAAAGATATCAAGCCAAAGCCTAGGCTTTTGGGAAAGGCTGAGACTTTTAAGTAAAAAACTTAATGAAGGCATTAAAAGGGGGAAAAGACAATTCAGTGGATAAATTTAATGATGTTATAATGAAACAAGTAATTTTAATTTTGTTTAAATCCTTGCCTTGCTCATTAGACATTTCAGTTACTGAAAAAAACGGCAGATGAAAGAAAAAAAATCAGAAAGCATTTTGAGTGATTTGTGGAAACATGGTGGCCAGATTGCACAATCATAAGGCAATGTTTGCTCACTATAAAGTTACAGCTATTGTGAGTGACACAAGCTGCAACAGGGAAATGCAACACCTTTAATATTGAAAACACCTATCACAATGCCACCTGCCGTACTTAATGAGTTTTCAGTGAAACATGCACCCCACGTACCAAATTTAATCTGTAATAGGTAGATCTATAATACAGCAGAATAATTATATAGTCAGAAGGTTTGCAAAAGTAACGCATTGGTTTACCAAGTAAATGGTAAACATGTTTACATCACTTATCTCCTTTCTTTACACAGGCAAAGTAAAATAAGGTGAAAATCTAATGCCAAATGATTCAGATGACATTATTCAACCAGTACATCTGATAATTGACCAGTGAATGAGGAAAGTACCAAAAATAAACTTCAGCATTTCTTTTATTATTGAAATTTTGCCACCAGTCTTCTGTAACAAAAAAAATAAATGTCCAGAAAACTGAACCAGTCTGGACAAAGAAGGTAATTACATTTACTTAGAGAAATTAACAGGAATATAGAAAGCATTCACTTCTACCCCTTATAGTCAAACTTACTGGATCTACAGTTGGAACATTGGAAATTTTTCTTCTTTTTCTGCTTGATCCTGAGGTGCTTCCAGAAACAGGATGCCCATCATCACAGTCTCCACCACTAATGCTGCTTGAAGGAGAAGTGGCCCTTTTTCTTTTTGAACCCATAGGAACTTTGGTAATATCTTTAAAAATAAGGTGTTCAACAGTGAGTTCACTCAAAGGAAAACAAACATGGATACTCATAGTCTTTGTATCATAAAACACAAGTCATTCTGTCAATCACTTTATTAGATTTTGAATACCTACTTCTTCTCAATATCATGAATGCATTTAATGGTAAACTTTATTTAGTAGCTTACAACATGCATCAACTTCTGTTTTTGGATCCAACTCAAACTATTAAAAGCTAAAATCAGAACACTTTTTTTTTTACAAATCCTGAAGTGCAACAAATAACAGGAACTCTTGGCCTATCAAACAATTAAAATTTTCCAGGCTGATAGTCTCCCCATCCAATTTCATTCATACTGGAAGGAGCACTATTTTCTACAAAGCAGCACAAAGCTCTAGGGTCCTTCATGCAGATTATGTCTCCTCAATGCATATTTCATAATTATAAAAGAGAACCTGTTTTGATATGTTATTATGGGCATGGAGCTCAGGCTGTATCAGAATCACACTTCTTACACCAGAAATTCACACCGTAGATTGGCACTCATCAACAACTTAAAAGTTTTCTGAACCTATATAATAATCATTCTAGCAGCATACATGTTGAAGTATATAAAATATTAAAAAGTGTAGATGAGGCAAACTCAGATTATTACTACCAAGAAAGTAGAATTAAATGGAAATGATTGAAGAGTAAATTTGGAACAGGTATCAGGAAAGTTCTTTGCTCAAAGAGTGCTAAATGTTTAGAATAATCTGGCACGCAAAGTAATAGAGGCAAAAAAATCAGACTTATTTTAGGTCAGTTATACAACACCCACTGGTCTGCGACCAGTTCAGGTCTGAGTACACACCAGACAGACTGTGGCTCTATCTCCCTCTGCTCTTGTGAAGTTCTTTTAAGTTCAGAAAGCCATTGCTGACTTGCTAGATATGTTATATATTATTGATGTCAGCATGGTGATGCACCTATGTGTGAACTTTCATGCACAAACAATGCCAACATTCTGAGTGTAAAATTGAAATGTTGCACCAAAAGCACTGTGCTCTATTTTGTAGTATATAAACTGAAGTCTGTGAGCAAAAACAAACAACTGTCATTTGCTGGGTGCTGTTCATGGTGCTTTGGGTGCAGTGCAGTCATCCAGCTGCAGCTGAACGTAGGCGGGCAGAACTTCTACTGTGGCTCGAAGAGGTGTCAAACCACCTAATGGAAATGGCTTCATTCCTACTATAATGCACTAGCGAGTCCGATAACCAAAAACAATGAAATCATGCAGGTGTTCATATCGAGTATTGTAAAATAAAGAATGTTCATTTGTATTCCTCAAACAGTGTATTGGAATCAAATAGAAACACACTTTCAGCAGGCATTCAGTGAGTAATTCCACTGTTTCTTTCCTTTATCTGATTTAATTATACCATTGTGGAAGTACCATCATCAGAGGTTCAAGGCAGCCATGCCAGTATAGCTAACTTCCCGAGAACAAATAGTAAAAAAAATGTTTGTGTTTATGCAATAAGTAGCATGTGGTAGAATTTCATCTAACATGATAAAGAACATTGATTATCTGAATTTTTAGCTTCTATATGAATAATTTTACATACATGTAAAAGACTAATATAAACATTAAGCAGCAAATTGTAAGTATAACTTATGTAAAGTAAGATCACTGTCCTCAAGAACAAAGGGTTCTCTTCAGCAATGGGGAAGGCAAAGCAAGCTATCATCTCTTTTACTTTAGACTTTTTTACTTCTTGGTTAGGAAAAGGAACAATTTGGGAGTGCTGGATCTTTATTGTGTAGATTTGACATTTAAAATAATAGGTTCCAAGCAACTTCATACAGTTGTGCTTTTTTCTCTCAATTATTTATGATTAAAAGGGGACCAATAATTTCACAAATCCCTGGCCAGTCACTCACAGCAAGTAGGATTTACTTTTTTCCTCCTTTTTATCTGGGGAGAACCCTGAAGCCCTTCAATAGGTTTTCCCAATATACAAACAACCATCAAGTTCAATTTAACAATACCATACACCAGTATTAAGTTACTTAACATTATTTCATAGGCAAATGTACAATAGGGTACTTGTAAAAATATAATTTAACAGAAGGGAAAGTGCTCACTTGGAAACACCACATTAGGACAAAAGGACGTCCGATTCATATGCAAAGTCCGTCTAGTCCAACTTCAGTTTTGTAAAATAACTGAGAAACTCCCAACCTCTGAGGCCTGCACCAAGTTGAAAGCATGTGGGGAAAATGGACACACAGAAATGATGCCTGAATCTTGTGCACTTAAAAACAATACTCACTCCTACAACTTCCAAGCAATTTTTAAAAGAACTGCACATTCACAATTTTTTCCCCTCTTTGTTCTTCTTTTGATTTTCTTCAGTTAATACTTGTACAACAAATAGGGTAGTGGGGTCAGGCGGAGAAACAATACATGGGAAAGCGACACAGTTACAGCAGACCAGATATTTTTCCCTTATTTTCTCATTCATGAAACTACTCCTTTTACAATTAAATTCATATGTGAATTTTGATATCTGGAAGCAGTAAATTGGATACAAGAATGCTCCATGACCACAGGACATTTGGGGGGGGGCAACAAAAATCAGACTGCAACATCCTACCTTCATATATTATAATGCTTGACCACATACAAAGAAAGTTTTCATGCTTCCTTGTAAAGGTTTGCTCTGCTGATTTTCCCAGTTTTCCCCCCAAATTTCTTTTACATGCCTGTCTCAGTTCACGTGAGAAAAATCAAAGTTTTGCTGTGGTAGGCAGGGGATAGCAATGTCCCCCTTGTGATGCTTAAACTACAGAGAAAAAACAAACACTATACCAGAACAGTCATTTCCACTTGTGTATAATTTTTGCAACTGTCAAGTCAAAGTTTCAAGCCTGCTGACTTAACTGTATTAGCAACAAACTTTTCATGTGGCTGTTTTTCTTAACTAGCTGTTTTATGGCAGGAGTGGCCAAGCCTTTTGATTTGTGGACCACATGGATCTGTACCAAGGAGCCTCATATATAAAGTTATATCAGCTATTAATGTATATACTAAAGTTGTGGATACTATCAGATCTTGGTATACTGATTTAGGATTAGTCCACCATTGAAGCAGCAGAGTTTAGAGCCCTTTCCCAATTACCAGACCCACAAAATTCAAACAGGAAAAACCAACAAATAATAAAAACAAATTGCCTAGAGCTTATAGACTGCAATTAGCCCACAGGCTGTAGTTTGGACACCCATATTATGGGAAAGACCAAATTTTATATAGTGCTCAAATGCAAACTGCCTCCGTATGAAATAGTCTCTGGAGGTAATTGTGAAGAAGTTCATTAGGAATTAAGTCATTCAGAGATGGAAGCAGTATAATGTCTATAGTTTGGAATCAAAAAGAAATGTTGATAACTATTAAGTTATTGCAGGGTCAATAAATAAATGACAAATATCCAGGATCGTTGGTGAAATTATTTGTCTACAATTTTGATGTAGTATACGTTAACTGTCAATTTTCTTTTCCTTATAGCCTAATGGGTCACTCTTGTCTGAAAATTTTCAACAGGTTTATTACCATCTTTAGTTGAGTTTATTTTTTGCTAAACATTATTCTTGCTCTGTGAATCTTAGTAGACTTTGATTAAATACAAGATAAAAAGAGAACCCTTTGCTAAGTCTGACCGAATTTGAAATAACATTTCCAGCAAAGTTTTCCAGATCGACAAAATCGCCAATAAAACATATGGTTTCATTGGGCAGCTGTTTGTATTTCTTTAGTGAAGTAACATTTCAGCAATGTAAACATGTTTATGTAGTTGTTCCCATGACAGCAACCGTCAAAAGGTAGTTTGTTCCCCCAATCGGGAAGTGTTCTAGTCCTAATTTCTATCACCAGCAAATTTTATTTATCGATTGTACACAACTAATTATTTTTGTTTAAAAATCCCCTTGAAAGCGATGCCAGATGACTCACAAGTTACCTTCTTGTATGAATAAACACGTCAAATGTACATTCAATCCCTGGATATAAACGTATTCTGCAATGTTATCTGCACGTTGCGGGCGGATACATTTCATTCACACCACAGGAAAAAAGAACTGGCTAAAAAAAAAATCCAACTTAAAAACCCTTGTTTTTTTTTTACCCCTTCCACATGTGCAAAACAAAAACATTAAAATACTGAATGAAATGATTTGAGTGAACGACACAGCCCACCCGCGCGGATGATGCGCTGAAGTCTGGGGTCCGGGGACCTGATTGACACAACAAAAGAAAAAGCGGCCTGCGCGTCATAGGCACCATCGCAGCCGCGCAATACAGGATACGAAAAACTCTCCAAAACACAATCTCTACACATTACGCGTCTCAGTGAAGCACAGCAACCAAAGCCGTCCTTACCCTACTTGGAGGATCCCGAAAGAATGTATAATAATAACTACAACAATCTGCTCTCTCTCTCTCTCTCTCCCCTTCCCCTATCTCCACCACCGGCGCCACAGCCGTAAAGCTGATCCGATAATGTATTGGCGACACTAACGTGGCGCATGTGCGTTTACGGCAGGCAGGCAGGCAGGCGCTCGGCCGGTTGGAGCCGAGTCACGTGGTCCCCCAGCAAGACAGCATGAAGCGGCCGAGTGAGTATCGTGGCGCGGGGCAGCGACTTTTATAACTTGGTATATTCGGTTATTTCGCTCACGGAAGTTAATATTATTTGACGCCTTCTATTTTTATTGCATTTCTTATAGAGTTAAAAAAGGCCAGCAAGCGCCTCTCTTGCCACAAGCGGTTTAAGATCCAGAAAAAGGTGAGTGTGAGAGCCATGGTGAGGGGCCACGAGTGATGCTGCTGTGAGTTTGGTGGCGCAGGGCCCAGCATTGGCCGCGTTGCTCATTTTTTTTTCAAGTGTGTAAGATGTCTTTTAAGTATGTTCATACGATATTAAAAGTGGATAAAGAAAGAACTTGCATTTATATAGCGTCTTTCACGACCTCAGGTTGTCACAAAGCGCTTCGCAGCCAACCAAACTACAGCACACAAACAGGCCATTCGGCCCAACTGATCGATGCTGGCGTTTATGCTCCACACAAGCCTCCTCCCTACTTCATCTAATCCTAACCCAGTATTTTTTAATTGTAGTCACTGTTGTAGAGAAAGGTCAGTAAAAAAGCTCATGGATTGCTGGGTTTTACGGAATATAAAAGTCAGGAGAAACCCTGAATTTATATTTAGTATAAATCAAAGGACATCATTTTGACACTATGCAGCTTGCTGGTCAGACTGCAGCTAGAATACCCAGTTTTGGTCCTCTGACATGGTGATGTAGAGGCTTTGGAAACGGTCTGGAGGAGAGCTACAAGAATGATTCCTAGCTTAAAGAACCTCAGCTACTCAGATAGGCTCAAGGACCTTGGTCTATTTACTTTAGAGCAGCTTAGACTTAGAGGTGACCTGATAGAGCTCTATAAAATAATAGCATCCCTATTGATAGGTTATTCCAGTTTAACAGGTTGGGAAGGTCCAGGTGACACGAGTTTAAACTATGGAAGAGTAGGAATAGACTGGGTGATAGGCGGTTCTTTTCCCAGAGAACTATGAGTCTCTGGAATACATGGCCTGCTGGTGTGGGTGATGACTGCATGCCTTCAAGAGGGAGCTGGACCGGTTCCTGACTGGGGCACAGATCGCTCAGAAGATAAGTGTCTTTTATAGACAACACTTGGTCCATGTGATGATCTGGATTGGTTTCGGTCGGCTGAGGGGGTCGGAGAGGAATTTTACAGAGTGTATTTTCTGTTTCTTGCCTCGCCCAGGATATTACACGGGTGGGAGGTTGGGGGAGGGAAGAAGTGTTTAGCCATGATGGTCTGGTCATCATGTTGTAGGGCAGGCTTGATGGACCAGCTGGTCTTTTGTTGCCCGTCAATTTTGTATATGCTCGTATATAAACTCTTAGACCACGATTTGAGTAGTGTGCCGTTTTGGACATCACACTATAGGAAGGATGTTGCGACAGTGGAGCCCAGTGCAAATTCACTAGAATGCTGCCTGATTTGAGGAATACAAATATGACTTGGGAAAATTGTGGCTGTTTTCATTTGACCAGAGATTATGGGGCGATTTGATAAAGAGTGTTTAAAATTATGAATAGAAGGGATGGAGTAAATCCAATGATTGTGAGGTCTAGAAAAAGGAACAGATATGAGATTTAGGACAGTGCAGGAGAAGCATTTGTTTTCCACAGAAGGTTGAGAGTTTGTGAAATATACTACCTGAGTTTGTGATTGAAGCAGAGATCATGTCTCATTTAAGAATAGGTTAGATAGGTGATTGAAGGAACATGGAATAAAAGAATACGAGGACAGGGTGGGCATGTGGAATTAAGATTAATGCTCATCTTGAGGCTAAGCATCAATACGGACTGGCCTGTTTTCGTGTTACAATTTCTACGTAATTTCTGTATTTGATCTATGTACCTTTAGCATGAAAAATTCTGATGCTAACTTTTCTATGCTTGAATTTGTGTGCAGTTGTCTCATTGTTGATATTTCAAAGACAATTTGCGCATCATAATGTGCTATATGGCCTTTTTTAATCATTTTATTTTACAGTCTTGCTGATAACTTCCAAGGGTGTTTTATACTGTTCTGAGCCGTAACCAATATTATGGTGCAATAATGGTATAAACTATTTGGCATACTGTATTTTGTCTTGGATCACTTAAATCAGTGACGTTCAAGCCTTTTTTTAATGTAAGGGACTCCCTGCAGATGTTGACATTCCTGGAAACCTTTTATAACTTCCAAATAAGTGCCATCTATCCAAAGGAAAACAGTGCTATTGTTGCAGAACACTCTTTATTAGTAAGAAAGAACTTGCATTTATATAGTGCGTTTCATGTCTCTAGGACATCGCAAAGTGCTTCAGAGACACTGAAGTATTTTTGTAAAAATCTGGTCACTTACCACGTATGGAAATACAGTAGCCAATTTCTGCACAGCAAGGTCCCACAAGGAGCAATGAGATAAATGACCAGATAATCTTTTGTTGGGGTGTTGGTCGAAGGATAAATGTTGGCCAGACACTGGGAGAATGCCGTTGCTTTTGGATTATGCCATGGGATCTTACATGTCCACCCGAGAGTCAAATGGGTCCTCAGTTTAATGTCTTATCCAAAGTAACACCGTAATGAATAATGTGCTAAATAAACAAATATACAACAAGAGTGGCTATATAGTCTCTGTATAGAATGCCTCACCTAATTTGATGAACCTTTTTTTAGAACAGCATTGCTAATATTTCAACTGTGTACAGGTTCGTGAACATAAACGGAAAGTACGAAAGGAAGCAAAGAAACAGGGAAGTAAAAGTAAAAAATCCAGAAAGGACCCAGGTGTTCCTAATGATGCTCCATTTAAAGAGGCTATTCTTCGAGAAGCTGAACAAAGAAAACAAAAAGTAAGATCTCTGTTTATGTAGAAATATTTGATATTCTGTAGTACTTTGTATGCACTTGGCAGGCTTCAGTTCCAGTTTTCATGATATTTCATGTGATTGATTGTATGTATGTATGTGTCTGAATTTATTCTTGTTTTTATTACCTAAATTGGTGATCTCTGCATTCCAAATTCCCCCAGAATAATTTGAGGTGGCTGACAGCTTGAAGTATATGTTATAAATTCTACAAACTCAACGTGGCTGTCAGTACCCAACTTCCTAAAGTTATCTGGGATATTGTGGTACTTCTGGACATAGCTGGGATAGTGGGAGGGGGGTAGAAGAGAAAGAGGAACTTGGTATATGTGTACGTTTTGCGCTTTTAATTTAACTATAGACACTGGTATAGAGACAATTGAGGTTTTTTTTTAACATTGGCCCAAAAATTGCTGTGGCAGGCCAACAAACGGCACCCACTGTTAGTTAGACTTGTCCTTGCCCATTTAATATCGACAATATTTTGTCCTGCAAGTTGCCAGAAGTGGGAGATAGAAACAGCTCGGCACCCTCTACAGGGCATTGGATCTAAGTGAACAGAGGAAAAACTGTATCACCTTAAAGAATCAGATGGAAGGATTGTTAAATGAACAGTGCAAGGACTGAACAAGAAAGTGTAAGTTAGAATGGTGAATTTAATGACAAATCAGGTACAGAAAGAAATAGAGAGGGAAAGAAAGATTTGATTGAGAGAAAAAAAGAGACAAAACAAAGGTTTTTTAAAAATTTACATTTAAATTTTTAAAATTAAATCTCCAACAACAATTAACCTGAAGGAATGAGACTCAACAGTTGTAATAGTTAATTTTCAGTGCCAGAGAGGTTGACTGGCAGTAGTTAACACTCATCACGCCATTAAAAGGGTACTTAGACTGAAATGGACAAGCCCTAACTTTCTGTGGCAAGTTTAGTTCATATCTACGGCGCAAATACAGGAACTTTGCGCCGTGCAATGTATTTGAATGGGAGCCAGACAATGAGATGCTGATTTCGCTCAGGTGGAGCAGGCAGTCTTGCAATCTGAGGGAAAGAAGCAACTAGCCCTTGCATTGAATTACTTTTTTTGAAATCTTGCCACTTATAATGTACAGAAATACAGTCAGCAATTTGTGCACAGCAAGGTCCCACAAAGAGCAATGAGATAAATGACTAGGTAATCTTTTATTGGGATGTTGGTTGATGGATAAATGTTGTCCAGAACACTGGGAGAATGTCATTGCTCTTCTTTGATTATGCCATGGGATCTTTTGTGTCCACCTGAGAGTCAGATGGAGCCTCATCCACAGTCTCCCACAGCAGCTTTTTGATTTCCGCGTTTAATCGCGCACTTGCCCTCGCCTGAAGTTGCTGTGGCTTTTTACATGAATAACGGCAAGCGCCATTAGCCACGCCATTATTTTGACAGCAATTTTTGGGCCAATAACTTACCGACAGTTGCGTGCCAAAATTTTATGAATCAGCATTAAAAGCGAAGGCAGTCTACTGTGAATCAGATACATCCAATGCTGATTTAAGGTTCATGAATAATAATATGATGCTGCATATAATTTAGATTAAACATTTTATAGTGTTTTGAGGTGCCATTCCTAATGTGAATGATGATTCTAGAAATGAAGATAAATTCACAAAATGAAATCAAACCAATAAATTTGGGTAAGGCACTAAAATGTTGGAATGACAACCAAGCTGTTTTAGACGGGAGTTACTCAAAATACACAATTTTACAAATGCACCATAGCAGTCTTTTGCACTTGATTTCTTTTAGCTTGAAGAGCTGAAGCAGAAACAGAAGCTTGCCAGACAGAAGGAAGTTGCAAAGAAAAGGAAACTTGAAGCTAAAAAGAAAGACCCAGAAATAAATGAGAAGCAACATAAGGTACGAATTTGTCTGGCTTAATGTTTTCAGTTCTTGTAGTGGCAAATGTATACTGAACTTTATGAATTTTAACATTCTACTTTAGAAATTTCTATACATTTTATCTCTTGGCAGAATTCCGCTTTAAAGAAACAGAAAAAAGTGGTCAAATTGCAAGATAAAAACCCAAGAAAATCTCTATGTAGTGAGCTGAATAAGGTTAGTGTGTGCTTTTGAGTGAAGATATAATTTCATATCTCATTTATCTATTTATTTATTTATTTACAGGCATGAACAGGTTCCAAATTGACTAGGGGGACAATCAGATTCAGCACTTGTTCATGACTGTGTTATAAATGAAAAGGAAATGGAATAAACAAGATGATTTCAAAAATTTCAACATCAGAAGATGCAGTGTTAACACTGCTGTAAATTGTGGTTACCACAGGAAAACCGTTTGAGTTGTCGAAAATGTTTTTTTTAGTCCGTTGGGGAAAAACTCAATTTTAAGAAACTCACTGTTATCCCTGTGAGGCCTCCCAATTACTATGTAGTTAATCTTTAAATCCTCTGTCACCTAGTATTGTCAGTTCTAATTGCTTCCTGTTATTGTTAAGTGAATTGTAGAAAGAACATTAACAAAACTGATCTTGAAACGTGAGGGAACTAGTGCATATTAGTTGCATAGTTGAGGTGTTGGTATTCGGATTGTTTCCTATTCTTTGTTAGGTGATTGATGCCTCAGATGTGGTTCTAGAAGTGGTGGATGCCAGAGACCCTCTTGGTTATAGATGTCCTCAGGTGGAGCAGGCAGTCTTGCAATCTGAGGGAAAGAAACAACTAGTCCTTGTATTGAACAAGATTGGTAAGTGGACAATTTAACTGCAGTACAGTTTTATAACAAAAATATTAAACCAAACATTTAATAGAATTTGGGGGTACCAGGGGGACATGTATTTAGAATTTTGCCTTTTATGAAGCAGGAATCACTGTTCTTTACTGTTTAGATTTGGTGCCAAAGGAGAATGCAGAGAAATGGCTGAAATACTTGGGAAATGAATTTCCAATTGTAGTTTTCAAATCATCAACACAACTGCAAGACAGAACAATGGTATGTTTCCCAGAAGAGATCCAACCCAATCAAATGTCTTGTCTTAACTAACTGCCTTGAAACCTGATGAAGTTGTTTTAACTCTGATGTTTGTGAAGAGTAAGATCCAACTCTGATTTCACGCAGTTGATTTTTAAAAAAGTTTTCTTTAGACAAGGGTGTTCTTTTTTAAGCAATTGTGAGACTTAGTATTTTTAGTAAATTCAGTATTGACAAAACATTGCTTCTACATAAAGTTCATTGCAGGATAATCCAGAACCATATTGCAGCAAGAGTGTTCTAAAGTTGTAGAAGGCAAAATATCTTAAAAGTAATTGCGTAGCTGTGTGGAATTTGTGACCGAATTGCATTTTGTATTTCCTCTTCTGCATCCCCATACATTTTGTTTTCTTTATTCTGATTTTATGTAGGTTCTCGTGTCATATACTAATCCAAGACACAGTTCATTAGATACCCGCTACTAGTGCTGCCTTTTAGCTAGCTGCAATGGGTGCACAATAACAGTGTTGCTAACTTTTTCTCCAATTCCCACTATTGTGGGTCCCACCATCATCATGGAGAAATGCTTTACTTGCACCCTGGGTCATCTAGAGATACCAGCTGAGATTAGGAATTTAACATGTGGGTATTATAGAGGAACAGTTCATGTCCTACCATTTCCTGGCAAAATGCAGTAGCATACTAATGTGTTGGGCCACTGACTCATGCTTAATAATGTATGAAAACAGTGAACATTAAGAGTAATTAATAACAGCATAATTAGAAACTTGGTTTATCAATTTTAGATCTATTTTCTAATTTAAATTTTTATTAATAGCTTTTAATTCTTTTTTGAACAGGAACAGAAAAAAAACTCTAAACGGAACACTAGTGTAGAGATATCACATAGCAATACCTGTGCTGGTGGTGACAGTCTTTTAAAACTACTTGGCAGCTACTGCAGAAAACAGGATGTAAAAAGCATTAAAGTTGGTGTAGTAGGTGAGTGCTGTCTTTACGTGTCTGCTTATAAATTAAATGGTAACCTAATCGTGAATTTGAAACTTTCACAGGGAAACCCTCAAAATGGCCCAATGTAGTATTTTACTAATGCCATTGCATTCAGGTTCGCAAAATTACAAGTAACCCATGTTGCAAAATATTCTTTTGCACCCCTCGCCTATCCAATTAAAATTAAAAATATGCCAATTGATTCATGTAATCTGCTAAGCATGCTAGTAAAACCAAATTGTCCTTGTAGGTTTTTATATTTTACAAAAGAAGTTGGTGTGGTGAAAGTAACGAACCTTCCCTAAGTACGCTGCAGTTTTTAAAATTGGGTGAGGATGTGATGACCCACTGCAGACTGAATCTAAAACTGCAGACTCAAATAATTCAACTCTGATCTCATCTGATACTGGTTAGAAGCATATATTTTGTCTTTGTTTTTTGTAAACTAACAATCTCTCCTTTTTCAGGCTTTCCAAATGTAGGGAAAAGCAGTATAATTAACAGCTTGAAGAAAATGAGAGCTTGCAACGTGGGACAAGTAAGAGGTCTCACAAAGTAAGACAGCTGCAGTTAGGACATTTGCATGTTTATATAACAGAGTAGCTAATGAAGTACATTGTCAATCATTAACTTGCACACTAACTTTTATTGGACTTTCCTTTGTATTATCCTTAAAGGAGGAGGATAGCTTTTGGTTGAGAGTACTTTTAACAAAAAGTGCTCCTTGCATCAATATAATCCATGTGAGAGATGCATTTAATTTCAGTGACTTTGTTGCAGGAATGTTAGGAAGTGGTGCTACAGGAAATCCTATGAATTAATCCCTGGCCACTGAACAGGGAGGGGTTACAGTAAAATCAAAGTAGTCCTCTTCAAACCTATCCTGCTTTAATTTATTTGGTTGCTTTAACATATACCCCAGTAACCAATTCACTTAAAATACTGATACTTCAATATAATTATAATAGCAAAAAATAAACTGATGTGCATACTAGCTATTAGTTAAGTTGTTTCCTGAACTTCAAACACTGTAAATTTAACTAATGGATAAGTTCATTTAGGTCAGGGAAGTAGTATGAGTGAAAAATGAGGACAACTTGCATAGCCTGATGTTCCATGACTGCTAAAGATCCAACTCTGATTTCACTCAGTGGTATAAGGCCTGCTTTATTATCTCTGAATAAAACTTCTCTTGTATGGCATTGAACTAGTGACTATCATGGTAGAAAGGATTTCTGCACTGTTATAATAACTGCAATCTCTTATGAATACAGATCCATGCAGGAGGTACACGTTGATAAGCAGATTAAAGTATTGGACAGTCCAAGTATTATTGCTTCTCCATCAAATTCAGCTGTTGCCTTGTCCTTGAGGAACATTGTAGACATTGAGGCACTAAAAAATCCTACGGCTGTAGTGGAACCTATACTGAAGCACTGCAATAAGCAGCAGGTACTGAGTCCACTTTATTCCTCTGTGTTGTCTTTGGTACAATTTTTTCAAACTTTCAAAATTAATTAAATTCATGTCCTTTAATAGGCAAACAAAATTATATTTTTAAGTGAGAAATGAGGATAACTGAAATGGTCTGAAAGTATATGTGTGACTGCTAAAGATCCAACTCTGATCTCACTCGGTTATGGCTTCTTAAGCCTGTTTGTAAGAAAATACCCATTTCTGTTTATACTTACTGTGTAAAATGCGAAGTTCCGAGTTTCTACGGGCTGTTTTCTATAATGCTTATGTACTCGCCATGCCAACCTCCACACTTCCTACCTGAAGAAGAAATTACAAACTTTGTGTAAAAGTTCATAGGTGTCTCAATGGGTAAATGCACCTTGCTGTGTGCCATACCCATGGGGATTGCCCACAGCTTATACCTGGTCTGTACTTACCTAATCTCATAGGCTGACTGCAGTGAACCTGCTATGTCCCTTTACTGAGCACAGACCAGTTTAGTAATGCTGGGATTTCTACAAGCAGTAATAACATTCTCTGACACACTCACTATGAAGAGGACAGCAGGGAAAGTTATTGGAAGGCTTGTCATCTTCAGCTCAAGCTCTCAAAAATTGGAACTTTCACACATTTGTTATATTTAAAATGTACAAATTAGCTGTTAAGCTGAAATATACACACCTTCTCCCCACAACAGGTTATGTTGCAGTATAATGTCCCAAACTTTCGAACATCACTGGAATTTTTAACGTTGCTGGCTCAGAAAAGGAGTATGTTGAAGAAAGGGGGGATCCCTGATGTTGAGAAAGCAGCTAAGCTGATCCTTTACGATTGGACTGGGTAATTAAAATTCAGCTGCCTTTCTGAACCTTAATACACTAGTGAGCATAATAATTGAATGCAAATATAATGGTCAAACATGTTTCTAAACAATTGGGAATTTTGTCAGTGATTGAACCATTTTTTATTAAAACTTTGCCAAAGAAATGTAGAATGACAGATACCTAGGATTACTGTGTACGGAATATAAGAAAATTGTCATAACTATTTTTCTTTCCATTCCTCCTATTAAGGGCTAAGCTAAGTTACCATACACATCCACCAGAGAGACACGAGCTACCTGCATACATCACCACTAACATTTTGGACGAAGCAAAAAGGGGCTTTAATACTGGAGAACTAGCCAAAGACAATGTGAATACACTTAAAGGTAATTCATGTATTTGTGTAATAATTGAAATTGAATGTTGAGCTTTCCGTTTTTATGAATTTCCTAACTACTTGAACATAGTTCATCTTCGTTGTACAGATAAATTAGCAATCATCCATAGCAGGGAGGAAAACTACTGGGGTACTGTTGGAATCTCACACAGTAGCTACAGAAATGCAGGATCTTCTCACTCTGAGCTATATGTGTTCTTGCTTTGCAGAATTGGAGCCAAAATTTGTTTTAAAATGCATCATAAAAGGATCTAATGTGTAATTTTAACTAGAAAAATTAAATTAATTTTTCCCCCTCTCTGTTGTCATAGCAACAGCATGCGCTACTACAGCAGCAAAGAAAAAGAGAACTGAGGTGTGAAAGCAAAATGCGACTTAGGCCTAGATTTTCCTTTTTGAAAAAAAAACTGCCGGTTTTCCTGAAACCTGAAAGTCCACACTTAACACTGGCTGCTGCAGTTTCCCTCCCACTCAGTGGGTAGCACTCTTGCCTCTGAGTTAGAAGGTTGTGGGTTCACATTCCACTTCCAGAGGTTTATGCGCAAGATCTGGGCTGACTCTCCAGTGCAGTACTGAGGGAGTCATGCACTGTTGGAGGTGCCGTCTTTCGGATGAGACGTTAAACCGAGGCCCCATCTGCCATCTCAGGTAGACGTAAAAGGTACCACGGCACTATTTCGAAGAAGAACAGGGGAGTTCTCAACAGTGTCCTGGCCAGTATTTATCCCTCAACCAGCATCACTAAAACAAATCATTTGGTCATTGTCTCATTGCTGTTTGTGGGACCTTGCTGTGTGCAAATTGGCTGCCACATTTTTCTACATTACAACAGTGACTACACTTCAAAAGTAACGTGCTTTGGAATGTCGTAATGAGGGCCATCAACTTCTTAACGGCTAGATTCCTACAAGTGCAGGCTACCCATATGGCAATGAAAGCCCCCTCAACTTCAACAGGAAGGGATTTCATTCCCTGAATGTCCAGTAGGGAGTGATGCCAGGCACCTCATTATCCATGTCAATGCATGCTGCCTGGGGTTTGGCATGATTTCTTTAATCTCAGGTAATACCAGGATACCTGCACTGCTCAGCCAGGGCAATGTGACAGGAGACCAGCCTTGGCTGATTCCTTTTCAGCATCTGAGAACAGGGGCTGAAAGCAGGTTAAAGGGGGTGACTCTACAAGTCTCATTTCTGATGCCCAGACAGGTCAGGAATACCCTACAGTATAGTCCATCAAGGGTTTCCAGAATTATAGTGGCTTGCTGCCATAATTTGGCCAGTATAAAAGGGTTGGACCTTCCAAGTACACAAGATGAAGAGGAAGACGGTTCTGGAGACCAATCCCCTCCTCACGACCAAGATGCCTGGGGAGGGAGGGTGGGAAGGTGGGTGAGAGAAGGTGGGCCCAGGCACTCTGCTGCTAGCAGCACATGTCATCAAGCAAGATATTGTCACCAATTTCTTCCTATAAAGAGTGTGGCTTCCATTTCTGCATGACCCAATTAAGCCCCACATGGTCCCTTGCTATTCAACAGATCTATAAGACTCTAATATCCTCTCTGGGACTGTGAATCATTGTATAAGGGATGACAGGAGGCCTACCTGGGGGAGGGAAAACACAAACGAACTGAACTGCCAGAAATGTACCATTTGACCCTGAGCTGAGCTGCTGACCCCATATCATCTTCACCAAGATCGCCTACTTCCACCTCCATAACATTGCCCGTCTCTGCCCCTGCATCAGCTCATCTGCTGCTGAAATCATCATTCGTGACTTTGTTACCTCTGGACTCGACTATGGCCAGCCTCTCTAAACTTGAGCTCATCCAAAACGCTGCTGCTCACATCCTAACTCGCACCAAGTCCCGTTCACTCATCAGCCCCATGCTCACTGACCTACATTGGCTCCTGGTCCGGGAACGCCTCGATTTTAAAATCCTGGTTTTCAAATCCCTCCATGGTCTCGCCCCTCCCTATCTCTCTGTATCCTCCTTCAGCTCTTCAACCCTCTGAGAACTCTGCGTTGCTCCACTTCTGGCCTCATGCATCCCTGATTTTTTTTGCTCCACTATTGGCGGCTGTGCCTTCAGCTGCCTGGGCCCTAAGCTCTGGAATTCCCTCCTTAAACCTCTCCACCTCTCCTCCTTTAAGACAGTCGTTAAAACCTGTCTCTTTGACTAAGCTTTTGGTCACCTGTCCTAATACCTCCTTATGTGGCTTGGTGTCAAATTTTGTTTGGTAATCATTCCTGTGAAGTGCCTTGGGATGTTTTACTACGTTAAAGGCGCTATATAAATGCAAATTGTTGGTGTTTACTACTATCTTGTCCCATCATTATACCCTACAATTACTGCTATGTCTTATTGTGACTACCCTTTGTGCCTAAACTGTTTGACTGTGACTCTAACCGTTTACTTCAGTGTCAGGAGGTTGTGAGCTTTATTGAGGGATGGGGCAATGTACTGATGAAGGCCTCGAGGATGGAGGTAACGCATATCTCTTTAATGCCATTGCCATTGTCCTTTCAGGACCTGTTTCCAGTGTCATGTCACATGTGCACACAATGCTTACTGGGCCCAAACTAGAAGCTCCTTCATCTGCCACTGGAGGGGGCTGCAGTGATATCGATGTATTCTCACTGCATGAGAAACAGCGACATTTGAGCCCATTCCCTGCAGCCCATTAGTGCTGGGCACGGGCTCAGTTGGGCTAGTGGTCTGTGTGAGAGTAGGTAAGATAGTCCCTCTAAGTTCTGAAAGCTAGGGTGCTCTTCAGGCATCTATGGAAGCAGTCATTGCTACTACTCTGGTTCTCTTCCTTATATCTTATGACTACATTGATCTGGACTGCCAGTCACCAGGTTGTTTCTCATGTCATGCCATACCTCCTGCATTGTATTGCAAAAGCAGGTTGTGGACTTCTCCAACTTATCTACCATCTGCACCACATCTGAAGAAACTGTCCACTGCTTGCACAAGATCTATGCTCCCGAATCATAGATCTTGTAAAGACTGGGCCTGAGATGTTGCAGACTCTTGATGATTATTGAGGGATGGGACAGATTAGATAGAAACAGATAGTTTCCAATGATTGAGGGGACATAGATAAAAGATTAAATGCAAGGGATTTCAAAGAGCAGGAGAAACTTATTTACATAGAGGGTTGTGAGGCTGTGGAATACACTACTGGAGTTGGTGATTGAAGCAGAGATCTTGTTGACATTTAAGAATAGGTTAGATAGTTGGGGGAACGGGACAGGCACATGTGATTAGGACCACTGCTCGTGTAGAGGATAAACATCAACACAGACTGTTGTGGCTGAACAGACTGTTTCTACGTTGTAATTCTATATATGATGCTCCTGCATCTGCCATTGCTTTCTAGCCTTCAAACATATAATCTCTCTCTTTCTCTTCTCCCCCCGCCCCCCGCGTCGCCCCATTTAATTGCTGCAGCTAGGCCTAATTATCTTCCCTTCCAGTTAAGATTGGAATTCTTGCCCAAATCATGCCTTGCATACAAAATTAGGACTCCCATCTCCCTAAATAAATTTAATGACAATCACACACAAATCCAGCCCTTGGTATTCAATCTGGGACTAAGAAAAGGCAGATTGTTTCCTCTCTGCTGGCAAACCCCAAAGTTTAGTTTTCCTGGCAGTTGGAACTGACCAGATTTGTTTGTGGAGTTTTATTGTGATGAAATGCTTTTCTTTTTCTTTTTAAAGAAATAATGCTTGTTTTAAAAGACTTATTAATTTGGCTGAAAATTTTTCAGTTATTTTAAAAGGAATATTTGGCTATCTTAATCTGTGGTGTTCTACCAATGGTGCACTTATTTACAAAACATTGGGGTCATAAAAGGGAACTGGTTACCGTGTGTTGTGAATTTGTGCTTTGCTCCCCTTCCTTGACCACCTTACTTTACTGTTTGCTTTCTGAATTCTAAATTAGTACAGAATTTTGAGGCAGATTGTAAATTCTTGCAAAAGTATATTGTGTCCTGTGTAGGAGAGCAAACATATGACAAGTTAAATATTTAATGTTTCCTCTCCTAGCTGTTAGATGTCCTAACATGGCTGGTAGTATAGAATTCCAATCTACAGGACCAACCACTGGACTAATTGAAGAGGGCAATATGGTAGAGGAAATGCAGGATCAGGAAATGGATGAGGAGGAAAAGGATGATGACAAATCAGTGGACCAAGAAAATTCAGAGGTAACCTGACTGCTATTTCTAGTGTATCCATTATATAACATTTTGGCCTTTTGGAAATATAAAATTACACAAACCAGTGAGACTTCTCTATGAAATACTTATCTAAAAGTACAGTTGTGATAAAAATGGTTATGGTACCAAGTTACTACTTGAATATCTCTAGCATGCACTACAAGTTGTAAACCCGAACTTGACATTATTCCTTTGTTAGAAAATTAAAACCAAAGGTAGGAACATTGAATGCAAGGCTACAAAAGGGAACATCTTTGCGAATGGAAATCCGTTTCCAGTGATGTGCCACAGGGCTCAGTGTTGGGTCCCTTGCTGTTTGTAGTATATATTAATGATTTGGACTTGAATGTAGGGGGCATGATTGGCAAATTTGCAGACGACACAAAAATTGGCCGTGTAGTTGACAGTGAAGAGGATAGCTGTAGACTCCACTAAGATATCAATGGTTCGGTGGAGTGGACGGAAAAGTGGCAAATGGAGTTCAACCCGGAGAAGTGTAAGGTAATGCACTTAGGGAGGGCAAACGGAATACGTAGTAAACGGGAATGTATTGAGAGGGGTAGAGGAAGTGAGAGATCTTGGAGTGCATGTGCACAGGTCCCTGAAGGTGGCAGTACAGGTAGATAAGCTTGTGAAGAAGGCGTACGGAATGCTCTCCGTTATTAGCCAAGGTACAGAATACAAAAGCAGGGATGTAATGATGGAACTGTATAAAACGCTGGTATGGCCGCAGCTGGAATATTGTGCGCAGTTCTGGTCACCACATTACAGGAAAGATGTAATTGCTGTAGAGATTGTGCAGAGAAGATTTACAAGAATGTTGCCAGAGCTTGAAAATTGCAGCTACGAGGAGAGATTGGATAGGCTGGGGTTGTTTTCCTTGGAGCAGAGGAGGCTGAGGGGTGACTTGATTGAGGTGTACAAAATTATGAGGGGCCTAGATAGAGTAGACAGGAAGTACCTGTTTCCCCTAGCGGAGAGTTCAAGAATTAGAGGATATAGATTTAAGCTGATTGGCGGAAGGATTAGAGGGGACATGAGGAAAAACTTCTTTACCCATAGGGTGGTGGGTGTATGGAATTTGCTGCCTGAATTGGTGGTAGAGGCAGGGACCCTCAACTCTTTTAAAAAGTACCTGGACCTGCACCTAAAGTGCTGTAAGCTGCAGGGCTATGGACCGGGTATTGGAAAGTGGGATTAGAATGGGCACCTGGTTGTTCTTCAAACCGGCGCGTACACGATGGGCCGAATGACCTCCTTCTGTGCTGTATCTTTTCTATGGTTCTATCTTTAATATCCTTCTGGGATTTTGTAAATAAGTTTTGCAGTTACTATGAACTTTTTAAGTATTTTGGCTGTAAAGTAAAACAATATAATTCAACTGCTTGAAACTCTGATTAGGTTTAGAAATTATTTTTTAAGTCTTGCAGTTTAATTGTATGTCATTAGCTCCAGTCTCATCATTTGAGCACATTGAAAGAATGGCTGTTTCCTATTCCACATACATTCAGTTCATCAAGCCTGTTTATTCTGACATTACACAGATAAAGCAGTCACTACCCAATTTTATTTGACCAACTGAGTGAGATGAAGAACCAGAGATAGAACTCAACCTTTATTCCTGACTCTTGAAAGTAATTTAACACATATTTAGGAAAACCAATTTAACAATCTACCACCTTCAAGACTGACTCCATTTCACCCACAACTTACATTTCAGTGGTCCTAGCAGGACAGGAATCATAATGTTGCACAGAACACTGGATCATGATTTGATATTAATGGAACAAAGTTCATTAAACCAACTTGAAGAACACTTAGGACGTAGTGAAATGCTGTTGTTCAACAACAGCTAATGTAGACCAAACTCCATGTGGAAAATTGAAGAGCTTGGAGGAAAAGGTGCAGATCTTTCTTTACCAGGTCATTAAATTGCTGAGATTGCAGAAGGCTGTTGCCATTATAAAAATGGACTGGCAGAGCAGGGTCTGCTAATATAACAGATATTTTATTGATGGGTGTGCCTGCTTAATTTCCAAAGGGAAGCTCTTTTTAACAGTAAAAACACCGCTAGCCTTTTGCGTGCAGAAAATGTGTCTTCAATATTTGGCACGAGTACTTCTACCAAAAATATGTACACAAAACTTAAGGAAAAGATTAACAAACTTACTACAACCATCCACCGCACTAAATTTAATGACAGCAATGACATGCAAGAATAGCTGGTGAAAATGCAGAATTGTATACTCTGCCACCTCAGCATTGCTAAAATTAGGAACTCAGTACTGAGGTGATCAAATATATGTCCCCCTAGTGTGTGGTGCTACTTTTTGGCAGTTGTTCTGTAAATGCCTCATGATACTTTTAAGGGGAGTGCTTCACGATCGATATCTACCCATCCTTCTAACAATGGTGGCAATATGGATGGGGTAGATTAGAAGATGAGAGAAACTGTTGATTATCAGAGATTGACTTTTTAAATTGTTTCTAAACAATACCTATCTCCTCCTAGGCAGAATCTGCTGAAATAGATCAGGATACAAATGAAAAGTTAAAAGCAGACAGATGCCCTGTAGCCAAAGGGCAAATGGAAGTACCCTCCAAGAAAAGGCAACCAGAATCAGGTTGGTAATTACAATGCTTGTTAAATGCTGATCTTTAACTTTTAGTTTTCTTGTCTAAGCTGTGATTATTGTATACAGTACAAGTGCTTTTGTTCCACTTCTGCAATTGCAATTTCAAATTTAATGTTGAAATAGGAATTGTACTCTTGAGGGACAATGAAGTTGGAGGAATAGTGTAAACTAACAAATACATCTATTATGATCCAAAAGATGCAAATCATTTAAAAATGCCATTATATTTATTGGTTTTCATATCATTTTGTGGGGGTTAACCCTGTTGTATATTTTCCTTAGGTCCAAGATATGTTCACACACCTAAGGTTGACTTAGTTGTATTAGTATGGTGAACAAAACTTTTAGTCAGATGTCTACCACATTATTCTCAAAGTTGCATAATAAAAGACTATTACATTTTAATTTTAATAGTAATTGTTTTTTGTGTTTCAGAGAAAATGGCTATCCCTAGCCAAAAACATATCAGTATAGATCTTACATGTGAAAGCCCAATGGAGGATGCGTATGACTTCAACACTGATTATGTTGAGGATCTATCAACAGTGCCACTCAGTTCATCGTAGGGTGGCTAGTGTTTGTCTGTGGCTGTTGTAATGCAAGATTTGGACTGCACAAAATTGCTTTACATTTAAATGCAATCGTTTCCATAAACAGATGTTAGAAAGTAATGAAAGCAAATTGTAATATAACTTGTAAAATATATGGGATATGAGACATTAAATAACTTTGCCAAGCTGTGTTGCTTATTCTTTATTAATTTAATAATACAAATGAGATGGAAGAACTGGAAAGCAGCTGAACAATCTTCCATCACAGACATATTAAAAATGTACATACTCAAAAGTTTGGGCCCAGTTATGGAATTGTAATTTTAGAAATAAATTGGATTACCAGGAGTAATAAAATTGTAATTGAGACCACTGGTTCTGATAAGTAAAAATGACATATTTGTGGATGGTATTTAAACTTTCACTTTAAAATCTGGCTCTTATTGCTGTAGGAAATTTGAACAAGGGAACAGCAGGTTAAAGTTGCAATTCTTATTGCTTTAAGTAGAAGAGATTTTAAAGTTACAACAGGGATTCTAAACCATGGCTGTAACAGGCAAGGGAAATGTGTGTGTAGGAGGGGGAATTTTTAAAAAATAAAGGAATTCATTTCTTTTAGAATAATCATATTTAGTGATTTTATGCATTAAAGGAATTAAGCCACTGCAAGATAAACATCCTGTATTATTTGGTATTCTATATCACCTCTCTGTAATTGTGTTCAAGGTGAAGTATGTAAGAGCTGGAAATGAAACATTTTTGGGATGGCTACATCAGCATCAAACAGAGCCAGATTCAGAGCAAAGGAATCTTAACATTTATTGTAACCCTGTCAGAAATGCACCTCAACTGTAGACTTCACTGTCAATTTTCTTACCAATGGTTGACCAGAGGTTACGGTTACTGGCTTAGTACAAAGAGAAGAGTCAATTCTCTCTTAACTCTCAATTCACTTTATTCACGCCGCTAGATCACATATATATAGCTTGTATGTCTGGTTAGATATAGACATGTAGTTTACACCAGGTTATACAGTTTTATACCCAAACTAGGATCTAAACGCACACCTACCAGGTTTCTCTGACACTCCCTGAGTGGTCACAGAATATAAAGGATACTACCCAAAAAGGAGAGCTGACGCTGGCCAGGCGTTCCGTTCTCTCTCTTGACGTCGTCTCTATGTCCCTGACGTAGGTTCTTCCACTTCCGCGCTGGTTGGTCTCCGGAGTCTTCGCTCTGGCTTCACGCCCCAGATTCTTCATTCTTATTCCGAATCTTATCTCTTCAAGCTGTGCTGTCTTTCTCCCTTTGGTTTAGGCTTGCTCGCCTAGTCTGTGTCTTCTCCTCATTACTCCTTTTCTAAATAAGGACTTGTATCTTATCACATCTCCTTAGTCTGTCACAAAACTTAGCTAATTCAAACCGGTTCAGGCCAGCGACTGAACTCAGGGTACTTCAGTTCAAAAGTTGCTTTTGCCTGTGTGTCAGCATTGTCAGGTTACTTTCTGCAGCCCCTGACCACCACAACTATCCTTACAGCTGGTGTGATTAATGTTAGTATAGATTTGTTCTGTGGGTGGATAGTGTGTCACTAAGAATGAAGTGAAACTGGACAAATTGATGTCATATCTTTATAGTATGCATAGAAAAGAAACCTAATGGTCAGAATGGCATGTTTCGATGCTGTATCATTCTAGGAGAAAACTGAACTCAACTTCACTTTCCAGATAGATGCTAAACCATTATGCTACCCAATCAAATTAAAACGGTTTAAAAAAAATCTTTCAAAAAGTTACTGATGAGGATTCATTTTTTTTGTTTTCTCGAGGTAAAGGTATAGTGCAAACCTTATTTTTACCTGCTTGGTTAACTAATACACAATTGAAAGGTAAAATATATTTTACAAGGTAGGCTCTCTTTACCCACATTAGTACTTAAATGTCCTTGGCCTAGCTAAAATTTTAGTTTCTATTAAGCGCAAAATAAAATGGGAAAAAAACTGAATATGCCTATTTACCAGGACCTCTTTCAAAAATAAAACTGTTGCAAAGAATTCTTAACATAAGCAAAATACTGCAGCTGCTGGAAATCTGAAATAGCTGGAAAAGGTCAGCAAGGTAGACAGCATCTGTGGAGGAAAAAACAATTAACCTTTTAGAGTTCTGACAAAGGTCTTTAACCTGAAACATTAACTCTTGTTTCTTTCTCCACAGATGCTGCTTGACTTGGTGACCTTTTCCAGCATTTTCTGTTTTTATTTATGAATTGAATTTTAAGTACATTAGGTATGACTGTTGAAACAATCAATACGAAAGCTACAAACTGGTACTGCTAAGGTGACTTATGGTGCATTCACACAAATTTAGTTATGCAATGTCAGCCCTTGACTCAATCTGCATTTTCTCTACAACTGCAGAATTGGTGCACTGATATTGCAGTTATATTGTGAATGTACCCTTAAAGTGCAAGAATGCAAATTTCTACTGTGCTGTGAAATGTGTACTAAGAACTAGTTTTAAAACTATTGTCATAAATGGCCTCTGCCCTAACATCTCTTTTATAATGAGAAGAACTTGCCATCTTGGTTATTCTGGTGATAACATCCAGGATATTCTGTTGTACATTTTTAGAACTAAAATTAGATTCAACTTCAGTTCAGAGATGATATGAACAAAATTAGTTTTACGAACAAAAGGAAAACTTCAAATATTTAACAATATATACACACACACACATAGTGTTCTCTTACCTGGGTTAAAACATTTAGCCTGCAGTGCTTAGTACAGGTTTACACAGGATTTGAACAGCTTATATTGCTACTATCAGGAATTACTAAAACCCTTGGAGGAAAAATTCTCAATTTTTCCACAATATTGGAAGTTAAAAAAAATGCAGTCTAAATATTGAAACATAATACGAATGCACATTGTCTTAGAAACAAATGAGTCATGAATTCCTGAGGTGTTATTTTTGTACAAGCCTGTTATGTTAATGGTTTAGAAGTCACATTTTTGTTTTCTTCTAATGAGCATCCTCATCCTCAGCATGTCGACGTACTGGATGGAATTTTCCAGTAGGGTCAGAAATGTACCATCTATCCCAAATGTCACTGTAAGATGAGGTACGACCCCAGGGTTTGAATCGTCCATTCCAGTGCAGCAACTTGGCAGCTTTAATAAAATGCGATGAATATCTGGTACCGGCATTAGACCCTTCAGAACAAAATTAAGCATTAGTGGAATCAAAATAATAGTCTCTGTGATACTGTAATCAAATTCACTTCTAAACCATATTTGAATGTAGAAAATAATTTCCTAGGGTCAAGCTCAAAGTTCCCCAAAACAATTAGGAAGTGACCATTTTATTTTCATTAACACAAAAAAACACTAGTTCTTGTATGGTTTGTGCATTGTGCAAACCACCATTCTCTGATAGAATGGTATTGCAGGATGAAAGTAAGGCATCTTAGCTAATTAAGAGCATAAATTAAGGATTTTTCTGTTGATCCTTTGTTTATGCAACTTTTATTTAAAAATCAGTTTTTAAAAAAAAAAGGACTACAGTGAACGCAAACACTTCCACTACACAATCTCCCTACACCATGCATCCACCAGACCCTTGGCCTCTTTTCAATACCATACTTGATCTGGCAAACGAGTGTCTTAGTTGGGAACTGCAGTCATAAACTTACATCTCATCAGTCTGACAATATATTGCAGCTCCACCTTTAAAGCAGCATGCCCATTGTAACAAGTTTTAATAAAAAATGTGAAAAAAGAGAGACATTGCAAGGAAGTATGTTGAGTTAGGAGCTCAGCACTTGGGCGTAAAGGTCTGAACAAAATTCATTCACAATGCCATGACCGAGTAAAGATGCAATAGACAAAGGTGAGTGAAGTGGAAGAATATCGGTATTTGGAGAGGAGCTTTTCCAGAGTGGTCAACATTCCATCATGTGCCTATTATCTCTGTTATGCAAGTGCTAGCATGAAACTGACTCCTTGCACCAAATCCCCCAAGGTAGACTTGCAGCGACGGGGCCTGATGTACCACACCTGTACCAGACAAACTGTCGGACTGTATTCATCAGTCCTCATCATTTACATGCTGCCCCTTAGCGGCAATATGTGAACACATGGGGTCAGGCTCCACATGTACGCTGCCAACACTCCGCTCTATCTCCCGACCCCTCCACTGTCTATATTGTCACTGTCCAACATCCAGCCTCAGATGAGCTGCAATATCCTCCAGTTAAACATGGGGAAGACCAAAGCCATCATCTTCGGCCCCTACCACAAGCTCCGTACCCTTGCCACTAATTCTATCCCCTTCTCTAGCCACTGTCTTAGGTTGAAACAGGCTGTCCGCAACCTCGTTGTCCTATTTGAGCTTGACCTGAGTTTCTAACCCTATATCCTTTCCTTTCCATCACAAATACCCCCTACTCCTACCACCCTCAAATCATCTTCTAAATGGTCTTTATATTTAATTATCCACTATGGATTCAGATGATTTTATATAAATTGTATAATGCAGGCAATTTACTTACTTTTCCTTGACCTTCCTCTTCCTGTGCAACTATTGTTACTGTTCATCACTGACTACAAAATAAATTGTGCTGTGGATGTGCTAACTCATGAACTGTAGTCTGTATAATGTCAAAGTCTGAACACCACAAACCACCACATAAGGACAAATACATTATGGCTTTGGAAGATACTGGTATGACACAAAAGATGGTTAGAAAAAATTGAAGCACATGGAATTGGAGGCAACCTTTTGACATGGGTTGGGGATTGGTTAGGAGGTAGGATACAGAGTAGGGATAATGGATATGTGCTCCAATTGGCAGGATATGACTAATGGTGTCCCCTGGGGATCTGTACTGGGGCCTCAGCTTTTCACTATATTTAGAAATGACTTAGAGGAAGGAATAGAGAGCTGTATATCCAAGTTTGCTGATGACACTAAGTTTGGTGGCACAGTAAGTAGTGTAGATGGGAGCAGAAAGTTGCAAAGGGACATTGATAGATTAAGTGAGTGGGCAAAACTGTGGCAGATGGAGTTCAACGTGGAGAAGTGCATGGTCATCCACTTTGGACCTAAGATAGATCAGAGTATTTTCTAAATGGTGAGAAGCAGATAGAATGAGGGGTCCATGTACAGAAATCACTGAAAACTAGTGGACAGGTACAAAAAATAATTTAAAAGGCTAATGGAATGTTAGCTTTCATCTCAAGAGGGCTGTAATACAAATGGGTGGAAATTATGCTACAGTTGTATAAAGCACTGATTAGACCGCATTTGAAGTACTGCATTCTGACATCTATGACCATTATTCCTCCCATCTCCACACGGTCCCTTTTTTATCATTCAAATGCTACCTATAAGCAATATCATCTGCAAGCAAAGGGTCAACCTTTACATGTACACTTAATGATACCTAACGCTATTTTTCTGCCTCCATCTTCAACTCAAAGGCTGATGCTGTATTAGCCCTCTGTATCAAGTTATAAATGAGCTGAAATGTCCTTGAGCTAAATGTCAGCAAAACCAAATTTATTCTTTCCCAACAGTACCTGCGAATGTTTCCCCTTGGACAAGATTTCTTTCATTTCTCTAATCATGTGACAAAATAAACACAATGACCGGTTCATATATGAGTGCTCAGCTAAAATGCCTGAACTAGGAGGAACTGAGTGAGTTATTATTTGTTTAAAAAGTAATTTTTAAAAAATCATCCGCAGGTCATCTTTGGTTGCAGATCATCAGGTTTTGAGCACAATCTTTGCTCAGTTGCAATACATCACTTTGATGGTTATCGCAATATGAATGAAAATCACAGCATCATAGAATACAGCCATATTAGTATATATGGTAATATCGCTGGTAGCCCTGGCTGTGTTAAACAATATTTACATTTTTTTAAAACTGAAAACTTACCAAGATGCCTCACATGCCATAATGGATCAATGGAAGAGTACTGTTTATAGAACACCAAGAGCATAGGTGGTGTTGTAACACTGCCGGCCAGAGCACCACCATACAAATTCTCCCTGTCAGAATAAGGAGATATATATCTATTAATTCCCAACTGCAGTGGGTGGAGAGGGAAGCAGTGTAGTGAAGTAATTAGCTCACACACCATAAAAATGATCCAATGTGTTTCTTCTATATTCAACTATAAAGAACATATTTAAAAGTCAGTTTATGTTTGAATTTATATTATTTCTTGCTGAAGAAATTAATCTGTGGCCACAGGAATGTGATGTTGGAACTTCAGACCTTCTTCATTGAGAGAAAACTAATAAATGAGGAAAGCCTTTAAGTTCCTCTAATTGTGGTTTACAATGTTAAGCACTAAAAGTTAAATTTTCAAATACAAATTATGCAACTGCATATTTTGAGTAAAATACAGTCTTCAGGATTCGAAGACTATAAACTGCTATAATTAATGAAAATCATAATGTTTAAGTCTGCAAAAGTTTCCAGTTACCTCTACTCATTGAATGCAAGAAACCCTATTCATTTAATATTGATGCAACATAACAGCATGAAATACCTCAGTTTCTCCAAGAATAAGGTCAGAAGGATACTATAACTGCAAAATATAACTGATTTTGCCATATGAAAATATGTAACTATTGTAAACTTACACCATATTGACTTCCATCCATTTTTCAAGCTGTTCTGTGATGTTCTGTTGCTTCCACTCTGTGAGGTTAGCTACAAAAACACCAGGATTGAAGGAGCACGTGCCCGCCTTCATACCAAGTTTTCTAATGGTTTCCTTTTTATAATCAAGGAAGCCCAAATACGTGTTCTAGAAAACACAAAAAAAAGTGTGTTAATGAAAAGTGTGATTTTTCTCCAAAATTAGTATTTTAATAACCTTATTTTGGACTGTAGGGATTTCAGTTACTGAGATACAAAGTGGCAAACAAAAACATTTTCAAGTAATGTTCTGAACATGTTGGTTGGTTCACCTTTCCCTTGTTGAAAATGTGTCCTGGCCAACATTTATGCCTCAACCAACACCATTAAAACAGATCATCTGGTTATTTATCTCATTGCTGTTTGCAGGACCTTGCTGTGCACAACTTGGCTGCCGTGTTTGCCTACAAGAATACTTCATTTCCTGAGAAGTGTTTTGGGACAATGTAAAAGGTGCTGCATAAATGATGTGCTTTTTTTCTTACTTATAAAACTGAATTACAATTGAAATTCCAATTAGAATTAATAAATTTGCATATAAGCCAATCAATAGGAAGATATTTATTTTGAGGAACGACAAATCTGGTAATTGGGAAACAGAAATTTGTATTAGACTGTGCATTATGTCTGAAGCATGCTGAACATTTGAAATGTGATGAGCAGGATGCTAAAAACATGTAAATCTTATATAGAAGAGATTACAGAGAGCATGGACGCTAAATTGGGCTGTGTAGCGCCGAAACAACGGCCTCTCTGACCTCCAAGATGACGTCTTGGATGTGCACGCATGTTTCCAGCGTGACGTGCGCCAGACGCCATCTTAGTATAGGAGTTAGCGCAGGCGCAGATAATGAACGTTGGAATCATATAAAGTAGGGAGAAAATGGCTTCAATCAGTGTACAATGCTGATTTAAAGTGATACACACCATTTTAGGTCTTAATGCTCAACTCACGCAGTCTTAACCCCAACCATCTGAACATGTCTTAGAATGCCTGGAGGACCCCCCACTGGTTCTATTTAAAGGGACCATGCAGGATTTACAGGTTAGTGGCTGGATTATACCGAGACATTTGTAACTGTTTTTGGAGGTCTCCTATACTTGAATACTAGGACTAGGGGGTATAGCCTAGCATTTAGAGCCAAGACATGCAGGAGTGAAGTTAGGAAATGTTTCTACATGCAAAGGTTGGGAGAAGTTTGGGAAGTTCTTCTGCAAACGGCAGTTGATGCTAGCTCAACTGTGAATTCTAAATCTGAGATTGATAGATTTCTGTGAACCAAGGGTATTAAGGGACAGGGGGCTAAGGAGTTAGGTCACAGGTCCACCATGATCTCATTGAATGGCGGAACAGGCTCGAGGGGCTGAATATCACTGCCACTTGCTGCCTAATGGTATGCACTACCTTCTCCTGCAAGAAAGCGGGACGTGTGTCTGGGTAATGCGCCTGTCATGTATGAATAGCTGCCAGTGTGCGTGGCCTGCGGCTTGCAACAGTGGTAATGTGTGAGGGTGAGAGGAAGCATCTGATTGGAAGAGTTGCGTACTGATGGAAAGAGTTTGTTGGTAGGTGGGTGTTGGGGGGTTTAGTGCATGGAGGAGTGGATGCGACTAGTGGTGCAGTTGGTAGGAGATGCCACTTGACCTCACTCACCTTGACCACTCATGTCAAAGCACTGAACTTCTTCCTGTACTGCATCCATGTTCATGATGCTGTGCGCCTGGCAATGACTTCATCCTGTACTGCCTCCCACTGCCTTTTGGATGTATGTCTGGAGGGCCTCTTGCTCTTCCCCCCCCCCCCAACCCCCCTGCGGATATAGGATGTCCCTCCTTCTGTCCACCTCTTGCACCAAGGCCTCTGGTGCATCAGCAGAGAACCTTGGTTCACAGACTCATCGGCAGATTGGAGGATGTGGGATTTAGTGGTGCGCAACCTTTATTCAAACATAACTCATCAGTATGTATGAGTTATGTTTGAATAAAGGTTGCGCACCACTGTCAGGAAATGCGTCAATGCCAGATTCATCAGCCGCACTCAGAAGACAGTCCAGAATGTCACCCGAGCACAACGCAACGCCATCAACGCTCTCAAGACCAACCGCAACATCGTCATCAAACCAGCGGACAAAGGAGGAGCCATAGTCATACAGAACAGAACAGACTATTGCAAAGAAGCATACCGACAACTGGACAACCAGGAACACTACAGACGGTTACCCGCAGATCCGACCAAAGAACACACCCACCAGCTCAACAAACTGATCAAGACCTTCGATCCAGACCTTCAAAGCATCCTACGCATTCTCATCCCACGTAATCCCCGCGTGGGAGACTTCTACTGCCTCCCAAAGATACACAAAGCCAACACACCCGGACGTCCCATCGTATCAGGCAACGGAACCGTGTGTGAGAACCTCTCTGGATACATCGAGGGCATCCTGAAACCCATCGTACAGGGAACCCCCAGCTTCTGTCGTGACACTACAGACTTCCTACAAAAACTCAGTACCCACGGACCAGTTGAACCAGGAACACTTCTCACCACGATGGACGTCTCGGCACTATACACCAGTATCCCCCACGATGACGGCATCGCTGCGACAGCATCAATACTCAACACCAACAACAGCCAATCTCCGGAAGCCATCCTACAACTCATCCGCTTCATCCTGGATCACAATGTCTTCACCTTCGATAACCAGTTCTTTACCCAAACACACGGAACAGCCATGGGGACCAAATTCGCACCCCAATACGCCAACATTTTCATGCACAAGTTCGAGCAGGACTTCTTCACTGCACAAGACCTCCAACCAACACTATACACCAGATACATCGACGACATTTTCTTTCTATGGACCCACGGCAAGGAATCACTAAAGAGACTACACGATAACATCAACAAGTTCCATCCCACCATCAAGCTCACCATGGACTACTCCTCAGAATCAGTTTCTTTCTTGGACACACGAATCTCCATCAAAGACGGGCACCTCAGCACCTCACTCTACCGCAAGCCCACGGACAACCTCACGATGCTCCACTTTTCCAGCTTCCACCCTAACCACGTCAAAGAGGCCATCCCCTATGGACAGGCCCTGCGAATACACAGGGTCTGCTCAGACGAGGAGGAACGCGATGGACACCTACAGACGCTGAAAGACGCCCTAGTAAGAACGGGATATGACGCTCGACTCATCGATCGACAGTTCCGACGGGCCACAGCAAAAAATCGCATAGACCTCCTCAGGAGACTAACACGGGACGCAACCAACAGAGTACCCTTTGTCGTCCAGTACTTCCCCGGAGCGGAGAAACTACGCCATGTTCTCCGCAGCCTTCAACATGTCATCAATGAGGACAAACACCTCGCTATGGCCATCCCCACACCTCCACTACTCGCCTTTAAACAGCCACCCAACCTCAAACAGACCATCGTTCGCAGCAAACTACCTAGCTTTCAAGAGAACAGCGTCCACGACGCCACACAACCCTGCCACGGTAACCTCTGCAAGACATGCCAGATCATCGACACAGATACCACCATCACACGAGATGACACCACCCACCAGGTGCATGGTTCATACTCCTGTGACTCAGCCAACGTTGTCTACCTCATACGTTGCAGGAAAGGATGCCCCAGAGCATGGTACATTGGCGAGACCATGCAGACGCTGCGACAACGGATGAACGGACACCGCGCAACAATCGCCAAACAGGAGGGTTCCCTCCCAGTCGGGGAACACTTCAGCAGTCATGGACATTCATCCACCGACCTTCGGGTAAGCGTACTCCAAGGCGGCCTTCGAGACACACGACAACGCAAAATCGTCGAGCAGAAATTGATAGCCAAGTTCCGCACCCATGAGGACGGCCTCAACCGGGATCTTGGGTTCATGTCACGCTACACGTTACCCCACCAGCGAACAAATGTTATCTGTTTTTAATATAATGGGTCAATTGCTGGCTCTCTCTGCCTTCCGGATGTTTCTGCCTCTCTCTGTGTTTTTTTTTCTCTGTTTTTTTTTCCCTGTTTGTTTTTTTGTTGAATGTGTATTCGGAGGTTCTGCAGGTAACACCTCTCTGTCTGAACACGGTGATTGCCTTGGCAACGGGCAGTTGCAGGGGCAGTCTGTAAACACCATGTATTATTGTTCAATATGTATAAATGCGTAGGCTTCAAGGAGATCTTGAAACATTTGCCTGAGGAAGGAGAAAATCTCCGAAAGCTTGTGAATTTAAAATAAAATTGCTGGACTATAACTTGGTGTTGTAAAATTGTTTACAATCATCAGTATGTAAACATAGGGATGGGACCTGCACCTGTGCTTTACGTGTGCGATGTCTGATCTCCGTTCAGACAGCAGGCTATTATATTCAGCAAGTAACAGGTACCAACTACCTTTAAGAGATTTCTAATAGACAGTCTGCCTTTAAGAGATTGAAGCACCCCCTTCTGGTGGAAAGTGTGAATTGCATGGAATCCTTGCTCAACGCTGATTTCCAACGCAGATTGCAGGGGAGTCCTCAGGCCTGACGAAAATCTCGTCCTGCCTGCGCAGGGGCCATTAGGCGCGGGATAATGGCACATCACGCTACCTACGCCCAAAAACGGCCCCTATCCAATATTTTCCCCCATGTCTTTTTTATTTCTCATGTATGGTAAAGTAGCGGTTCTACACCATACTCAATATCATGCTTCATAGTACATATGGGAGCGGTGGAGTCTGAGAAGATAAAGGAGATGTGGAGACAGAACAATAAGCCTGAGAGGAGAGAAAAATGAGCCAGGATTGCTGATCTCCATGATGGAACTTGGATGAGTTGTGCAGTGACCCATGTAGTGAAGGAAACTCCCTTGTATAGAAAAGGAAGACTTATGCCAGGGGAACAAAAATAGATCAGATGGAGAAATAACTTAATAGTTCTCATATCGTGTGTGATACAAAATATATTCTGAACACATTTAATACATAATAAACCTATAATAGCACATTATTTATGTTTCCCCCCCTTTTCTGCCACTTTTGTCCCTTTCCATCCTGAATGGAATGTACTCCTTGCTGGGGTACAACTCCACAGGCACTGGGCACCCTCGGGTGTCGCACAGAAGTGGCTTTTCTTCATGTATGAGCTCTTAGACTTGGGGGGTAATTTTAACCCCCAAGAATGGGCATTTTGGGGGCGGGTGGGAGGTTAAAGTAGCAGCTTTTTGGAGCGGGACTGTATCCCAGCTCCAATGTGCCCACTTCCGGGTTTAACCAGGTGCGTTTGGATGCGCGTGCACAACAAAAACCCAGAAGTCCCGTCCCCACTTAAAGCCGGTGGGCCGATATTTAAAGGGTCAATTCAGGTAGTTGAAACACTTTAGGTACTTAGCCTTTTGTGGATTCAGCAACAGAAACAGATTTAACTACTCCTGAATGCTTCTCCCATAGCTTCTGAAACATGCCATCGAAACGGAGGTGAGTTGCAACCAAAGCTCATTTGGCACTTTAAACCTGTGACTGACACATTTCAATGAAACGTACGATATTGCAGCTGGGCACTCAGTTCTCTCAGACAAATGTTTGGTTGTGTGTGTGTGTGTGTGTGTGTGTGTGTGTGTGTGTGTGTGTAGATTGAGATTTCTTTGTTGACACACTGAATTCTTGTGTTCAGACAAATTTACCTACATTTTGGAGCCCCTCAAACTGACAAGATCAGGATTGGGGTGGGAGGGGGCGCAATGAATGTATTCCAGTGTACATCTGAGGAGGAGGAACATCACCATCCGTGCAGTTCTGGGATCTGCAGTTATACAAGACAGAGGCGCGCTCAACAAGGACCTGGAGAAGAGCAGAGAGGGGACCAACAGAGAGGCTGAGGTCTCAGGAGGCATTTCCCACGCGAGGGTCTCCAGGCAGAGGCTGAGCTTACTGGACCTCTCTGAGGAGCAGTGTGTATGCGGGACTGAGATTGAGTCGGCAGATGGTCGCAGACATCTGCAGTCTCCTTTAGGAAGAGCTGCTCCCAGCTGGATCTGGTGGCCAGGCATTGCCTGTCACAGTTAAAGTCATCACTGCCCTTAATTTCTTCGCCTCTGGATCCTTCAAGGCGCCACCGGTGACATCTCCAGGGTGTATCAGTCGTCTGCACGTAAGTGTATATGACAGGTGATGGATGGCTTGTTTGCCAGGGCATCCGACTATGTGAACTTCCCCCGCGATGACATCAGCCAGACTGAGAGGGCAGTGAGTTTCAACTCTGGCTGGCTTCCGAAGGATGCAGGGCACAATTGATTGCACACACATTGCAATCCAAGGACCTCCACATGAGCCAGGACAGATCATAAATCGAAAGGGATATCATTCCATCAACGTACAGCTGGTGTGCGACCATCGGAAGAGATTTCTGCAGGTGTGTGCCAGATTCCCTGGCAGCTGTCATGATTCATTCTTCTGTGTGAAAGAGGTCCGGGATGTTGGTCTCACACAGAATGAAAGACTTAAGGGCTGGCTTCCCTGCAGACGTGGCTCATGACACCTATGAGAAACCCCACCAATGAGACACAACTGCGGTACAACCAGAGCCACATCACCACTAGGTCTGTCTTTCAGCAAGCCATGGGAATGTTGAAGATATGCTTCAGGTAGCTGGATAGATCTGGGGGAGCCCTTCAGTGCTTGCCAGCGAGGGTGTGCAGAATAACTGTTGTGCGCTGCGTCCTGCATAACAGTGCAGCAGAGAGGGTTACAGGTGGAGGAGGAGGAGGTGGTGGTGGAGGAAAATGAAGATGGGGAACCCATGGCCAGAGCAGTGGTGCACATTGCTGCCCGTGATGGCAGGGATTCTCTCATCTCGTTTAGGTTTTCATAATGAGATGTGTAAATTGAAGACTTTGAGCTACTCAGGCTGCCTGGAACAACCACAATCACCAACCGCCCTCTCCCTGCCTTTGCAGAAAACAGTCCTTCAACCACGCATACACCCATTGCACAGCGTCCCATTGGGTGTCATCTCGTCTTGGCATCTATGATCAAGCAAATGAAATGGTGATTTCACACACACGATGCAATAATGGCCAAGTGGTGATAATGATTACATTTAATAACAAACAAATTATATAAATGAACAACATGACATCTCGTCACACACCCTTGTGCATACCCTTGATGAACTACAATTGCTTAGCCTTTCTCTTTCTAGTGCTTCTCCGTGGTGCATCAGTAGAGGTAGTGACACGTGCTCAGATACCTGCCCTGACTGCTGAGATGCTTTTGGCCTACGATCTCTGGGTTTTGGAGCCCATGAGGGCCCCGCCAAGACTCTCCACCTGAACCTGTGCAGGGGCGGACTGGGCCATTGGGAGAGGTAGCAGCATTGCGGGTACAGGTTGAGGTGGGGGCAACGGGAGAGACATGGAAGCACTTTGAGTGGATTTCCATGTCCCCTTTCGCCGTCATCCCTCTCCCTGGCCAGCGCAACATCACTCCCACCACTCTACTGGACACCAGGTTGGTGAGCAGAAGTGCTGCGTTGTAAGGCCACAGATAAGATACGTCAGCCTGTTTAAGGTGGTAAACACGTGGGCACCCAGAGACTGCATGGCCATTGTCATGGCCTGCAAGAACTCATTTAAGATCCGTGCTTGAAGCTCAACGGAGGCAGCCACTCTCTCCATCGCTGACATTCCCGCACTTACCTGCGGCAACAATCCACTGGAGCATGTGCATGGCACGTTTTCCAGTACCTCGCAAAGGTGCAGCTGTACCTCTATCATTCTCATTCTCAATGATGGCCCCTGGGGTTCAGCATCTGTGTGCAGCTGAGCAGAGTTTGGAGAGGAGTGCGCCCCGCGACGCGGACTCTCCACAGCTGCCCCTGCCACCAGTGTCTGCTCGTGCACACTTGAGTGGTGAATCACTAGGTGACAACCCAATTAGCTGTCTAACATGATCCACCAGCGTGTCAGTATCTGCGCTGGTGCACGGCTGTATGTGCTGTGATGGTGCATTCTCAGAAGGAATGAGATCCTCTGTGGAATGGCTTTCTTCCATTTCGGCACTTTCCTCTTAAAGGCGTGAAGGTCCGGGAGGACAACAGAAGCCAATATTCATTATTTATCGGAAAAGTGACAATCTTTCCAGTGACCATATTGAGGCCTGGAACGGTTCAATCATTGATGAGATCAATTTATCACATGTGTGAAAGGTATTAATGTTCTGTCACCAGCCATCTGTGGGTTACCAGTCTCTCCAGCTTTGATGGATAGGCATGCAACGGTCCGACTTATCTCCATGGCGTCCACCTCCGCGTCTGTGAGCTGGTCTAGTTGTGGGGGACCACCTCCAGTCCTTGTCCTCTCCCTTGGATTTTGCACTCTCTTCTCCTACAAAGTGGAGAAAGAAAAGATCTGAGAGTGACTTAAGGTGACGTATTCACCCGATGGATGCCCTGCTTTGGGTGAGGCTGACAATGAAACAGATGCATCAGAGGGTGACTATCAGACAGATGCATCAGGATTGGGGTAAGTGGCAGTGGTGGGTGCATAAATGAGGACGTTCACAGAAAGTGAAGGATGGTTGATGCTGAAACTTATGTGGGTGTGAGGAGTGATGTGATGGAGTAGGCATGCTAACATAGATGAGTGTGGGGGGGGGGGGGGGGGGGGGAGGTCTTGCACAACATAGGATGTGGGTGAATCAGCAAATGTACTCACTTTTCCTGACCTGGTTAGGTCATTAAAACGCTTCCTGTGCGTCAGCCAAGACCTAGGCACCGTGCTCCTGCAGCTGACCTCCTCTACCATGCCTTCTAGGTGGCAGAAGCAGGTTTCTTCCTCCGATCACTTGGGTAGATGACCTCCCTCCTGCTTCTCATAGCACCCAGCAGTACTCAGAGAACCTGGGTGCTGCCTTTCCTCTATGTACATCAATCGCTTCACTTCCTCCTTTCTCCTCCAAAAATCGATTTTTGCATTAGCCCTTTAAATAGTGGACTTCTGATTGAGTCATGCAGGTGTGCAGTACGCCCGCTGTACAGCTTGGAGATGCGAAACCCGGAAGCAAAATTCAGTTTAGTTGCGATTGCAGATTCAGACATGTTCACTTTACGTCCTGGTTTCCCACACGATTATCTACCCACCTGCTGAGTTCCTGGCTCCAGGTAAAAATCATGCCAACTGTCAGCATGCTATCATGCAATCCTTTCTTCACCCAAAGTGCACATTTGCACGCTTCCAGCAGAGATTACTTGATGGCAGTCAGGAGCAAGTACTATGGCTGATTTTCCCCTCCCTAACTTAGTAGCCTGAGATCAATGTACTGCCCCTATCTTAGTCCTAGCTAACAGCGAATAACTTAAAGACTAAGGATTAAACCTGCGAGCTTCCTGGTTTTTATGGCTCAGCAACTCACTCTCACTATCTTAAGCAACTACAGTTTTGAAGGAACCTCATTTGTATGCCTAACATGAACCTACCCTGTTTTTTCAAGTTATGGGGCCACTTTTAGATTGGTTGGGAGTGGGCAGAATATTAGGGTGTTTTTCCAGCAGGTACTAATTTACTGGATTGAGAACAATCAAGCTCATTGTCCCACACCATTTCATTGTACCTTTTCATAGTGAATATCTGACCTTCATTTCTTCTGTCCAGGTTGTATTCAAAACCAGATCAAAACAGTGAAAGAACATAATTCTTTATATACTGCAGTGGTCTTCAATGTATCACAGATCATATAACTGACTGGTCAATTTTCCCAATAGCAAAATCTGTACTGGACAATAAATACCTGACTTCCAGCACCTTTAACCATCACCTTGGAAGATACAGAATCACAATCTTCAGAAAATGCTGCAGCATGACCTGGCTTCAGTTCAGTGTCATAAAGTTCACGGATGTCTCCTAATGCACCCAGTGCAAGAGAAAAATAGTAAGTAAAACTTACATTTATATAGTGCTTTATTAGGTTGAAATGTCTCAAAGTGCTTCATGCAATGAATTAATTGTGGAATGCTGTGTCATCTATATAAGCAAACATAGATGTTTTCATTTACAGACATAGGACTGTCCTAATGATTTATTATTAAGAATTAACTTTTGCTAATTACCACCATAAATTGATGAAATTGGTGGAAATGCAGCTGGTATAAATTCAGCTGCCTTAAATAAGTAAATGTAATGGCTGAAAATTAAAACCGTTTGCAACATTTTAAAACCAGAAATCCAGTGCACATCATAAGCCAATTCACTAAAATCATTTAAAAAAATGTAATTCCTCTACTCGATGCTCTGTATGTTCACATTTTTGAGCTAAGTTCAGATGTTTAAAATAGAAGCAGAGCAAAAGATTACCTTGCACAATCACATCATCATCCAGGTAAATGGCTTTCTCTGTCCCAGAAATCAACATAGGTAGGTAAAACCTTGCAAAAGTCAACTAAAAAACAATGATAACTAATCAAGATGCGAGCTTTAATATTCTAATCCCATTAGTAAAAAGATCTAAGTTTACCAAAATGGTGTAGCAGCAAGCATTTATTTTGAGTACATGATGAAATGCTATCTTTTACAGTTAATCTTCTGTCAGAAATTATAGAGATAATCTTATCTTAGTAATTCGTATTTCTTATGTTTGTACTGATTATATGCAGAATTCGTTACCTTGCTCATCAAGATATTGAGGTGGAAGATGTGGGAAAAAAAATGGGTGGGGAAACATGAACCAGATCTTCAAAGGGCCAGTTATATTACTGGTGCCATTCTAAGACTGGTATCCATATGGAGTGACAACAGTGCCAGCATGCTGGAGTTACACTGCTGGTTGCTGTGCTGCCTCTGCCCAGTTTATGTCTACTTCTGCATGCCAATTAAATTCAAATGTTAGGAGAGAGGAGTCCGATCCCTATTAACATGAAACCTGAGAAACGCAAAATCAACCTGGAGGCACCTCACATCTCTTGCCTTCTGCAGTCTGTAGTCAGTTCAAAAATCAGGCTCCCAAGTCATACTTCTGGTCGCGAGTTCACGTGCATGCAAAACTGTTTCACATTGATACAAAAGTGGTAACACAACTGGCCCACAAAATGTTGAGGCATAGATGATCTCGACAGTTGCAGGCTATTTGACTTGGACTGTAAGTACACAACTAGACATCACAGGTTTAAAATTAACATCAAGCGAGACTAGCGGTTGGCAGAAACCACCCGCCCCCCCCCCACCACATAGAGTAATGCAGATGTAAAACAACACTCATCAAAAGTAGTACAGGCCAAGCTGACTAATTCTTTTAAAAAGGGGGTGAACAAATAGCTATTTGAGAATAGGACTGGTGGTTATAGGGATCAGTATAGGCCAAGAGAATCAAATACCCAAAGGAATACAATGATTCCTGCACTGTGGGGACGAGGGAATATTGTCTGGAGGACAGCAAGCAAGGGATCGTCGTATCATATCTTCACACTCTTCCCTTCCACAAGGTTACATATGCTTGGGTATTATCATTGTATTTGGCAATGTCGGTACCATTACAGGATTCAGATAAGAGTTGGCAGCGGAGCAGATGGGTCCATCATTTGCAGCTCATCAGCACAGTTACACATCACTGAGTTACTGTCATTATAACCCCAATCCTTTTTTAGAATGACTAGTACCAGTGTGTAAGCGAGTGAGGCATTGCCAGGTTTAGAGGCTCCTGATGCTCATCGGGTTCAATATCCATACGATGTGGCTTATTCTGTAGATGCGTTCTACAGTCATTAATGCTCCATTGTTTCACACTGGAGTTGAGAGGTTGACAGAGTGCAAACAAGGGTTGAATTGTAGAGCAGTGAGAATGGATGGATGGTGTTTGCTTTGCTGGATTGCCTTTGTGAATCAGTGAATTCTTATGTATAAAACTTTCCTTTAGAAGATTAAATGGGTGATGTAGTCAGTCCCAGGTTTGATCCCTGGTTTGTACCGAGTTGGCTGATCTCAGCCAGCGTGGCAGTATAGATCTACTATTGAGCTCTGCCTTTGGGTTAGGGAAGGGAAAATATCTGCACTTCCCACTCCTGACTGTTATTGAACAATTCCTGCAGAAAGTGCATTTGTTTGGCTATCGGATCAGAACAGGATCAGGCTCAACTATGATAACACCTGCGATCCATTAGCTTAGCACAAGAATAATGGCCATTTGGGTTGGGTGCTCAGTACCTGTGGAGCTGTACCTCAGCAAGGAATTAAGTCTTTTAGGAGAGGGGAGGAGAAAATTGACAGTGATAACTGATGAGTTCTGAAAGTTCTGCATAAAAATTCACTGATTCCCCAATCAAGCAAAGCAAATAATATTCATCCATTCTCATATCTCCACTCAGCTACTCACTGCCTTAATGAGGCGCACGATCAGTGGATGGTGACACCATTCAAATATGGCAGATTACTGTTGATCATGTATAGTAGCTACTTATTACCAGTTTTCTAACTGACAGGTCAGAGTAACAGGTTTTAAATGGCTTCCTATAACTCCTAGTTTACCCCAATTTAATTCAATCGATGTTCTTGTGACACACCTTTGCCTCAGACTGAGGCATGTGTTGAAATCTGATTTTAAAAAAAGCTTCTTGCTTTCAGGTGCACTGCTGGGCTAGAGGCAAGTTAAGTGAATGAGGCAGTATATCAGTCTGGCTTGAATCCAATTGCCATTTGGAGCCAAATTTCCTTCAGCATGTACAGGTATTAGTTAAATCTTCCTGCAAAGCAGAAAGGTTTAGTGTGTTGGTAAAGGATGCTTCATCCTTATTTTTATTTCATATTAATAGAATATTTTGATTAGGGACGAACCTGAATTTATGAGAACACTGTATATGCAGCTTTTAACAGCTGTTACCCTGCAGGATTATTTCTCTCATTCTGACGTTCATCAAAATCCCATTCAGCATCTGCCAGATGCAGGCCAATTTCCCCATTGCATCTAGATCTGCCTATAATTTATTTTTCTTATCTAAGGTCCCAATATCCACACAAACTTGCAGACGGCTTTCCCTGTGTCGTAAACCAGCTCATTGATAAAGACAGTGAAGATCAATGGCCCTAAAAATAATCAAATCTATAGTGTTAATTCTGGCAGATCAAAACATCACAACTTGGAAGGAGGTTATTTGAATTCCAAACATGAAGATAAGTGGCACAATGGAATTCAAATATTGTAACCTCTTTCAAAGTTGTAAATTTTTGGTCTTCCTTACAATTTTTTTTAAAAACATTAGCAATTGCAATTCTACATTTTGATATTGTGAATTAAAAAAGCAAAGATAAACTGACATACACAAATCTTTGAAGGTGGCAGGACAAGTTAATAAGGCTGTCCAAAAAGCATACGGGATCCTGGGCTTTATAAATAGAGGAAGAGTACAAAAGCAAGGAAGTTATGCTAAACCTTTATAAATCACTGATTAGTTCTGAGATGGAATATTATGTCCAGTTCTGGGCACCACACTTTAGGAAGGAAGTCAAGGCCTTGGGAGAGGGTGCAGAGGAGATTTACTAGAATGGTATGAAGATGAGGGACTTCAGTTTTGTGGAGGGACTAGAGAAGCTGGGATTGTTCTCCTTAGAATCTCCTTAAGGGGAGATTTAATGGAGGTGTTCAAAATTATGAAGGGTTTTGCTACAGTAAATAAGGAGAAATAGTTTCCACTGGCAGGAGGGTTGGGGGACACAGATTTAAGGTAACTAGCAAAAAGAACCAGAGGGGAGATGAGGAGAATTTTTTTAATAAATAAACGCAGCGAGTTGTTATGATCTGGAATGCACTGTCTGTAGGGTGGTAGAAGCAGATTCAATAGTAACTTTCAGGAAACATTTGCAGGGCCACAGGAAAAGAGTGGGACTAATTTCAAAGAGCCGGCACAGGCACTATGGGCTGAATGACCTCCTTCTGTGTTATTTGATTCTATATTTAATATATACATACACACATACAAAATAGTTACTCACTGGCTTTACATCTGTTGAGTCACCCTCAACTTGGACTTTGCCTTTCAAAATATGAGGATCAAATTCAAGAATTTTATACTTGATACCCATCAGTTCTTGCTTCTGAAGCCAGGGTCTTAAACCAAATAGAAAGATTAATTACAATTGTTTAATTCTGGTCTCATATTAAACAAAGTACAGAACATAAACAAGGTTTGAAATTTTTTTGCAAAGATTAACAATAAACACAAGTTTACCTTAAATGACCAACTGTGTCATTCGTAGTAACTATATAAAAGACCACATTTGACCTGGTGTTTCTATATATACTGTTCATAGCTGCTATTACACCTCCGAGTCGCTCTTCTACAGCTGGGATTAGAATTGGAATCTCTTCACCAGTTCTCTCTGCTGTAATCCTCTGAAAGTCACCTGGCTGTACTCCATCATATCTTGATTCTACGAAGTGAAGCATGAACAATAGGATGGGACAATTTACTAACTGGGGAGGTAATGCTTTAAACTTCTTTAAAGCTAGCTGACAGGGATCAAAAAGGGATTCTCCTAGTCTCTCAGTGACTAGACTGTGACCCCTACAATAATTGGATATTTAAAAAACAGAATCCAGTCAGTTATATCCCTTTAAAAAAACCAGGAATTCAATAATATATCCCGTGTACATTTGATTGTACTTATTCATGGTTTTAATTTTCTGTTGATTTAAAATGAAATAACCTATTAATGAAGTTATCAAATCAAACAGAGCACTTTATGTAGGTTAGATCTGATCATTCAAATCATGTTTGACAAATAAGTAATAATATTCCTGTAATAATCAAACATTACAAACATATTTTCTCTTTGTTGTATTAGCTGGGCAGCCAGTACTTGTATTGGTTGAAAAAAATCTAATATGAACGAAAGCTCATTAACGGAACACTAACAATTTGTCACAGTGTAAAAGATATTAAAATCTAAAACCAGGATGTGCTACCATTTTACAACAGTTAAAATTAACTAATGGGTATTTTAACTATTGACAGTTTAAATAAATGCTTTCTCACATGATAAGCCTACAAAATAAGTGAGTGGTGGTTACAAGATCGCAGAAGATACTGGTGGTTTAGTGGTTACAAGATCATAGAAGAGACATCACCACCTCTAGAATGTTTCTACCATTATTAGATATGCTCGTCAAATTACACTGATCAGATTACATTAGGTGCTTATACAACTAAGTGAATGAAATGAAAGAAGTTTAAAGCATTACCTCCCGAGTTAGTAAATTGTTTTCATAAACGGCACGTATATTTTTGAGGTAAGAATGCAATGTGGCAGAACTCTAAAAAGCACAACTCCAATGATATAAGATAGTTATTCTAGTAGTGTTATAAATGAAATGCTGACACATACAAGACTTAGTGCTGTGAACGAGCTGGAACACAGAATATCATTAAATGTTGTTACATACCTGAATTTTCCTTGCTCAAAAGGTCATGCACATTAATTAGATTATGGTGCACAACTATCAAAAACACTATTGCAACAAGCAGGATTACCAGGATATGAACTGGAAAAGAAAAAAGAATTAAAAGAACAAATCTAAATTTCACTTATTTCATCTTTCACCTCCACCAATTTCCCCTTTGCTTCTACAGGACTCGCGCTGAGGTATAGTCCCATGGGTACCAGCAGCTCCCCAGCATCTCACATCAGTGACCATTCTTCATGTGTGAGTCTAGATAGTGAGTGTGAACAGGCTTTTAAACTGACATAATTGTAGCCAAACTTAATCCGACTTTCCCTGACATTCCGACGTGCTGACTTTCCAGCAAAGATGACTGGGCAATGACCAGGAGTAGGAGCCCTATCCAATAATGCCTCACCATTGCAGAGGGGTGTTCAACTCAATTATAACACCCTCGCAGTATGATGACTAACTCATCACAGACCAGGCAGTGAACATAAGAATATGGGAATTTTCTATCTGTACAGATGTACGTTAATGCACCATTTGATGTGTTTACTCACTAGGCTGGGGGAGTCCAAATCACCTTTTTATAAAAGTTTGTTTATATATTTAGTAGCAGTGACTCTTGCTTACCTTTTCTGATTGACATTTTGATGTTTTGCTACAACTGTAGTTCAGAGTCTTCAGATCTGGAGAATGAAGCATATATTTTTTCATAATTTTCATCTGCAAGTCTGAGCACCTAGTCCACATTTTCATTTGAAAACAAAACTACTTAACAACTATTGAAGCAATCTCATTTCCATTCAGAGATTACAATTTGATCTCTCACCCCCTTCGTTTGTCTGGTTATTTGACTTACTGCAATTGCTATTCCATCTTAGGCACATATCCAGAACCTTCATAGGTTATGATGTTGTAGGACACAAACAATCAAATATGGGAAATAAGAATTAATTGGCTGCTATCTTCAACTAGATGGTCTTACAAACTATATTTTTGAGATTAGCCAATCCCCAGCAAAGCTAATTCTTAAACATTTCATATGGACAGAACAGATAACTTGTTCTTCTTTCTAGTACAGACTGTTCAGACAAGTAAGTTTTATCTTCAAAATCAAATTTTTTTTGAACCTATTGTCTCTCAACACTACCATGAGTAGCATTTTGGATTCAGAATCCCAAATTACTAGGCAATCCCATCATGCCATTTTATGCAACAATCACAGTAATTCTGTCTGCCTCAGCTATTTATAAACTTATTGGCAAAAACAGAGATGCTGCCCCTGAGAAGTACCAAGGTTTTTTAAGCCATACCAATGGCATATAGTCTCTTTCTGTAGCGAAATGGTGTGGGTACACAATAGCACACTACAGACGATTTTAATATATATGTACACACACACACACACACATACACAGCTATATACGCATCTATTCAAAAACAATAGGACGGGACAACATATATATAAAAACATATACACTAACACAGTCTCGCTCTCAGCATGCTTTGAACAGTTGAATGTCATGTTGCCAATCTATTCCCATATTATTTGCTACATTGTAGTAGGATACAACAATAATCCACATGTTTACAGGAAAAAACATTCAAACTTTCCTGCGGAACTGGAGTGCAAGTAGTCATTTTTTAACTAAACAAGCACTCCACGACATAACAAAAGAAACTCGCTCAATGTTCACACCCCTTCCTGCCCCATACCAATGAATGCCAAATTAACCTGCATAGCTCATATTAGCATATCGCCAAAAGTGACATTTTGGCTGCATAAAGACCTTTGTGATACAAACTGAAAACCCAATGTAATTATTTTAAACACATTACAAGTTGAAAGGTCAGATTTCATTTACACGCTCTTAGTGACAGCACAAACCCAATGCTCAAACTGCGTTTACTCGCCTGCTATCGCAGCACTAGGTTTTAAAATATGCTTTCCTCACAAAGGCAATATTTAAATCAATTTAGATCAATGGAAGAAGTCATTTTAAAATTCTAGTTATTTTGGGAGGAAAACATACATAAACTGAGTACCTTAAGTAAAGTGCGCGACTGCACACGTTTACACTTAATTTAAAGTGGGAAAATGTCCACTAGGTGAAAATTAGTGGCTGCAAAAGAACGAGATTAGACAGAAATCAAACTCAGCGGCAATAAAGTCTAATACTAATAGCAAACACTTTAAACAAGAGGAAGTGCTGAGAACCTTTACCTATATAACTCCCATAACCGCGAAGTTTAAGTTAACAACTGCCAACTCAACACAACAGAGCAGGCTGTCCTTTCCTATTCTAGACGTCCAGCCCACTGCCTGAATCGTTCATAGCTTCTAAAAAACACACCAATTACGGCGAAGTATCACTCCAGATTTATGATAGGCGAGGAATTGCTGATTATTATATTTTCATCCCCTCTCCCTCTCAATGCGATTCTGTGCCGGCATTTTTCAGGCAGGCTGGTTGGTTGCTAGGGAGAGGGGGCTTGCGGTAAGTGATTACGTATCCTTAAGGCGGCAGAGGCGAAGCTCCTGGAATCCCAAGTTGTGAGTGAGAAGCGAATAACGAAGTGAAAGAGGAACGAAGCTGGGAAAGGGGTGCAGCGAGCAGCAGCGGTTAAGATGCTTTCCTACCTGAAGTCGTTTCCTACCCATATGGTAAGGAGGAGTAAACGCACTTTAGGCCCGGGGTGCGGCTCCTCGCCCAGCAGATGGGCCTTGGATGCTAAACTTCTGCTCTAGTTCCATCTCGGAAGAGAAGACATTTTTGATGGGAGCTCAGATGTGCAGCTCGTTCCAAGCACCATGGCGATTTAAGAGCTGGTTCCGCCGGTGGTAGACGGCAATGAAGGTTTAAACCTTATGATAAATTATCTAGCTTCCCCTACTGTAATTTTTCAGTTGGTCAGATAGAAAATATACAATGTATTGTGGCATTTGTTTTTAGAAGATTAGTGTTCGCTGCTTGGCTTTATCTTGCTCCCTCAGCAATACTCAAATGTCATACACATACAGTACATATATATATATATAGACAGCTAATATTAGTATTCCCTTTCTGATCCTGCTATATAAACTTTAACTGTTAGACTCCTGACAGCCCCAGGGGAATGAATCTCCCTGGGCCAACTGGTCTTGTTAGTTTTTTAGTTTGTAATTACATAGAACGTACAGCACAGAAACAGGCCATTTGGCCCAACGGGTCCATGACTGTGTTTGCTCCCTCCTTACTTCATCTAACCCTATCAGCATATTTTTCTATTCCTTCTTCTTCTCCTCCCTCGTGTTTATCTTGCTTCCCTTTAAATGCATCTATGCTAGTCTCCTGTACTACTCCTTGTGGTAGCAGGTTCCACATTCTAACTACTGGGTAAAGAAGTTTCTCCTGAATTACCTATTTGATTTATTAGTGACTATTTATTTATCTTTTATTTATGGCCCTTAGTTCTGGTCTCCCCTGCAAAGGGTAGATATAAAGATGTTTCCACATCAAACCCTTTCATTACCTTAAAGAGCTGTATCAGGTCACCCCTCAGTCTTTTTTCTAGAGAAAACAGCCCCAGCCTGTTCAATCTTTCCTGATAGGTATAACCTCTAAATTCTGGTATCATCTTAATAAATCTTTTTTGCACCTTCTCCAGTGCCTCTATATCCTTTTTATAATATGGAGACCAGAACTGTTTGCAGTACTCCAAGTGTGATTTAACCAAGATTCCATACAAGTTTAACAAACTTCTCTGCTTTTCAATTTGATCCCTCTAAAAATAAACCCCAGTGCTTGGTTTGCTTTTTTAATGGCCTGTGTTGCTACTCTGTGATTTTTGTCTATCTGCACCTCCAGATCCCTCAGTGCAGAATCAAATTTATAGCAATCATGCCAGCTGTAGCTTCATAACTGTAATAATCCTATACTACAAGAATACACAATATAATTTTATCCTCTCTACTCCTGAAGGAGCTGACTCTAGCTGGGGTGTAGTTCCACAAGCACTAACTGCTCTCCAGTACATTGACCAAGTGGCTGTTTCTGTCTGTAAATTGAATGTTGGCAGCCTGTTTGTGCTTTCAGGGCATCACATTGAAACCCAATCCTGTCTGAATGCATTACCCTCCAGGAGTCACTGCACAGCAATCAGGAACTCTGTGCGTTTCCCCCCTCCCCAGCCTGGGGTGCTGAAGCCAATTGTATCACCCTGGCTGTCGAGAGCAGCTAACTGGTCACAAAATAAAAACAGCAAATGTCTGCTTACCTTTTACTCCTATTCTGAATGTTCTATTTTTGCCTACCTAATCTACCCAATTATACTGGCCCTTTTTTTTTTAGTATAAATCATTAAAAGCTATGTTCTTCTCTTCCTTTGCCTTCCCTTTGTGTTGGAGCAACTTTTTAAAAAAAAAAATTAATCTTTTTGCTGAAAACCAGCTCGCAAGGTACAAGTCCAAAGATTTGTCATAGATTGACCATGTCAGTCTTTGAAGCAATATTGTAACAAACCAGGAAGGGGTCTAATAGGCAGTCAAGGATAGAATGTGGTTAGGGAGGAGGTTATAATTGAAATTGATTTGAATTCTTTTGTGCAGTTTATACAAGAGTAGATGTGGTTACTGACTTGATTCCAAAATTTTAGCATCTCTCCTATTACATCTATATGAAAGTGTGTATTGCAGCTTGTTAAATTGCTCAACCTATATAATTCCTCACTTCTTTGTTTGCAGGACTACAAGGGACAACAATTAGCAGAGCAGACTTTTCAACGAGTAATTGTTGCATCTGCTGTAAGTATGTGCTTTTGAATTGGTGAAGACAATAGTGATCTTTGATTTGAAATTACAGTATTTATTTTCTTTAATAGATTATTGGCTTCATTTATGGTTACATGATTGAGCAATTTGGATGGACTGTTTATATTGTTCTGGCTGGTTTTGCCATTTCGTGCTTGGTAAGTTATAGAAACTATCTTCAATTTAATGTAATTACAATGCTTATTGTAAATTGACAACTTTTTAAAGTTTAATTCACAAATGATCAACTCAGTTTGCTTCAGGGAAAGCAAAAATCCAAATATCGATGGCTTTCAGTCCAATATACCCAACAAAAATGTTAATTTAATGTATCTGGTCTTGCTGTTTAGTTTAAGTTTTTTAAACTTTTTTATATAATTTTCTAAATATTTTTGATTTGTGTACTGGTGAGATGATGAGAGAAAACTTTATAACATCCTGTTTAGTCTATAGTCACAAAGTTAATAATATTTTGTTCAAACTGGCAACTCTGTTTCCAGACAAAAATTCAAGAACTTTTAGAAATCATTTAAAGCTGCCTGATGGCTATTAGTAAAAGCAACATGTACATCCATATAGACCAGATGGTCCCAGATTTGATTCCTGTTCAACGCAGAGTTAGCTGAGCTCAGCTGCGATGGCAGGAGGGAGTTAACTCATTGTGGTGTGTTACTGAATCATACCCCAGCTTCAGGAAAGCAAGGAAGAAAGTTACATAGCATTATGTAGAAGTCTCAACACATAGGCCATTTGGATCAACCAGTTCAGGTTGGTGTTTATCCTCCACACAAGCAGACCCATTTGCCCTTCTTGTTCCTATATCCTTTTATTCCTCTCTCCTTCATTTACCTGTCTAACCTATTCTTAAATGTTGACATGGTCTCTACTTCAATCATTAACTTCAGTGCATTTCACAGCCTCACAACTGGTCAAGCACTAACAGTCTGTTATCTACTCTGTCCTATCCTTTTCATAATTTTAAACCCCTCTATCAGATCACTCCATAATCTCATTTGTTCTAAAAAACAGCCCCAATTTTCCCATTTTTTTTTCACGTATGTATTTCCTCATACCAGGCAACATCCTAGTGAATATGCACTGTACCCTCCACTGCCTCAACATCCTTTCTATAGTGTGGAGCCCAAAACTAAACACTGTACTCCAACTGGGATCTTCCTAAGGTTTTATATAAATTCACCATTACATTTTGACTTTTATACTCTGTACCTTTTGCCACAAAATATAATATCCCTTCAGCTTATTCAATGCCTGTATCCACTTGCAGGGCTGTTTTTAAGGTATTGTGAACCAAATCCCTCTGCTCTTCCACATCACCTAGTCTTGCCCCAAAGTTCAATGACTACTTTTATTTCTTTTACCAAAATGTACCACCTCACACTGACATTGAATTCCACCATCTTATCAATATCTCATTGCAGCTTCCTTTTTATCCTCAATTATTTAGTATGCCTCCTATTTTACTGTTATCTGTAAATATGGACACCACTCCCTCTAGCCCTATATCCAAATCATTGATGTACACAGTGAAGACAAGCAGTCCCAGACTAGAACCCTGCAGGACACTGCTGACCACTTCCAACCACTCTGAGAAACGGCCTTTAGCTCCTACCTTGTTTCCTTCATTCCAATCAATTTTTAATCCAGTTTGCCACCCTTCCCCTAATTCCATACATGTTCTCCAGTAGCCTTCTGTGTAGTACCTTGTCAAAGGCCTTCTAAAAGTCCATGTACACCACACCATCATATTTACCCCATCCATCATATTTGTCACCTCCTTAAAGGAACTGTATCAGGTTTGTCAAGCATGATCTTTTCTGAAATTTGCATTGACTGCTCTAATTATTTTCTCAATCTAGATATTTAGTAATTTCATCTTCAGATTACAAAATTGACCCTCCTACAAATGTTAAATTAATAGGCCAGTAGTTATTCGGGTTAACTCTGTCTCCCTTTTTAAAAATTGGTATTATGTTGGCCACATTCCAGTCCTCTGGTATGCATCCACTCAATAGAATCCTGAAATATAATTTCTAGAGCCTGTGCAATTTCCCCCCCACTTTCCAACAACAACTTGCATTTATATAGTGCCTTTAATGGGCTTCACAGGAGTGTAATCAGACACAAATTATTCATAACTAGATCTAGCTATGCCTCTTCCCTTATGCACATGAACGCTTCTGGAAGAAGCCTGTCCACATTCCCTTTTCTTCATTTACTCCCTCCCTGTACCAATGAGTTGGTAATTAATTAAAATCTCAGAACAATAATTGTTACTCCTATTCATCTGATTTTGCTACAGTTTTCCTCTTTCATTTCCCTCCTATAATTGGAGGATCTGTATTACAACCCCACAAATGTCACTCCCCTTTTATCTTTGATTTCTAACCACATTGACTCTGTCTGAACCACTTTTTTTGTGTACATCAGTGCTGTCATATCATGTATTCCCTCCTTCGCCAATATTGCTGCTACACCGTCTTACCTATTCTGTTTTGCCTAAAAATAGTATAACCCAGTATGTTTATTTTCTACTGCTGCCTAGTTTGCAGCAAATTTCTGTTAGTGCTGTTAAGTCTATATCTTCCTGTGACATAATTGCTTCTAATTTCCCCAGACTGAGAATTGCAGTAGATGCACTTTATTTCTTTTTTAGAAATTGTATTTAACCCTACTCCTTGTCCCAGTTTTTTTTTGTCCAAGCTAACACCTTGTTCCTTTATCTCTTCCCCTGCTTACAACTGGTTGCTTTGATTTTCCTCCTCTACTCCCTTTATTCCTTCAAGTTTTTTTTAAGGGTACAGTAGCATAGTGGTTGTTACTGGACTAGTAATCCAGAGGCCTGGACTAATAAATTCAATGAATTAAATAAAATTCTGGAATAAAAAAAACTAGTATCAGTAATGGTGGCCATGAAACTACCGATTGTCATAAAAACACATCTGGTTCACTAACGTCCTTTAGGGAAGGAAACCTGCCGTCCTTACCCGGTCTGGCCTATATGTGACTCCAGACCCACAGCAATTGTGGTTGATTCTTAATCGCTCTCTGAAATGACTTAGCAAGCCACTCAGTTGTAAAATCTCGCTACGAAAAGTCATAAGAATAAAACCGGATGGACCACCTGGCATCGGACCACTAGGCACCGGACACGACAAAGGCAAACCAAGCCCAATCGACCCTGCAAAGTCCTCCTCACTAACATCTGGGGACTTGTGCCAAAATTGGGAGAGCTGTCCCACAGACTAGTCAAGCAACAGCCTGACATAGCCATACTCACAGAATCATACCTTTCAGCCAACGTCCCAGACTCTTCCATCACCATCCCTGGGTATGTCTTGTCCCACTGGCAGGACAGACCCACCAGAGGTGGCGGACCAGTGAAATACAGTTAGGAGGGAGTGGTCCTGGGCGTCCTCAACATTGACTCTGGACCCCATGAAATCTCATGGCATCAGGTCAAACATGGGCAAGGAAACCTCTTGCTGATTGCCACCTACCACCCTCCCTCAGCTGAAGAATCAGTCCTCCTCCATGTTGAGCACCACTTGGAGGAAGCACTGAGGGTAGCAAGGGTACAGAACGTACTCTGGGTGGGGGATTTCAATGTCCATCACCAAGAGTGGCTCGGTAGCACCACAACTGACCGAGCTGGCAGAGTCCTAAAGGACATAGCTGCCCGACTGGGCCTGCGGCAGGTGGTGAGTGAACCAACACGAGGGAAATACCTACTTGACCTTGTCCTCACCAATCTACCTGTCGCAGATGCATCTGTCATGACAGTATTGGTAGGAGTGACCACCACACAGTCCTTGTGGACAAAGTCCTGTCTTTGCACTGAGGACACCATCCAACATGTGTGGCACTACCACCGTGCTAAATGAGATAGATTTAGAACAGATCTAGCAGCTCAAAACTAGGCATCCGTGAGGTGCTATGGGCCATCAGCAGATTTGTATTCCAGCATAATCTGTAACTTCATGGCCTGGCATATTCCTCACTACCATGACCAACAAGCCAGGGGATCAACCCTGGTTCAATGAGGAGTGTAGAAGAGCATGCCAGGAGCAGCACCAGGTGTACCTAAAAATGAGGTGCCAACCTGGTGAAGTTACAACTCAGGACTACATGCATGCTAAACAGCAGAAGCAACATGCTGTAGACAGCTAAGCGATCCCACAACCAACAGATCAGATCAAAGCTCTGCAGTCCTGCCACATCCAGTTGTGAATAGTGGTGGACAGTTAAACAACTAACAGGAGGAGGAGGCTCTGTAAACATCCCCATCCTCAATGATGGCGGAGTCCAGCACGTGAGTGCAAAAGACAAGGCTGAAGCGTTTGCAACCATCTTCAGCCAGAAGTGTCGAGTAGATGATCCACCTTGGCCTCCTCCCGATATCCCCACCATCACAGAAGCCAGTCTTCAGCCAATTCGATTCACTCCACGTGATATCAAGAAACAGCTGAGTGCACTGGATACAGCAAAGGCTATGGGCCCAGACAACATTCCGGCTGTAGTGCTGAAGACTTGTGCTCCAGAACTAGCTGCGCCATGAGCCAAACTGTTCCAGTACAGCTACAACACTGGCATCTATCTGACAATGTGGAAAATTGCCCAGGTATGTCCTGTCCACAAAAAGCAGGACAAATCCAATCCGGCCAATTACCGCCCCATCAGTCTACTCTCAATCATCAGCAAAGTGATGGAAGGTATCGTCGACAGTGCTATCAAGCGGCACTTACTCACCAATAACCTGCTCACTGATGCTCAGTTTGGTTTCCGCCAGGACCACTGCTCCAGACCTCGTTACAGCCTTGGTCAAAACATGGACAAAAGAGCTGAATTCCAGAGGTGAGGTGAGAGTGACATTAAGGCAGCATTTGACCAAGTGTGGCACCAAGGAGTCCTAGTAAAATTGAAGTCAATGGGAATAAGGGGGAAAACTCTCCAATGGCTGGAGTCATACCTAGCACAAAGGAAGATAGTAGTGGTTGTTGGAGGCCAAACATGAGTCCCAGGATGTAGCTGCAGGAGTTACTCAATTGTAAACAATTTTACAACACCAACTTATAGTCCAGCAATTTTATTTGAAATTCACAAGCTTTCGGAGGCTTCCTTCTTCCTCAGGTGAATGCTGTAGAAATGAAATCCTCGAACCTCTCGCATTTATAAATCACAGAACAATACCTGGTGATTACAGACATTCATTCTTTCCAACTGCCTGTTGCCAAGGCAATCAGTGTGCAGACAGACAGGTGTTACCTACAAGGTCTCCGAATATACAAACCACCAAAAAAAGAGAGGCAGAAACATGGAAAAGACAGCAAATGACCTGTTATATTAAAGATAGATAACATTTGTTCGCTGGTGGGGTAACGTGTAGCGTGACATGAACCCAAGGTCCCGGTTGAGGCCGTCCTCGTGGGTGCGGAACTTGGCTATCAATTTCTGCTCGACGATTTTGCGTTGTCGTGTGTCTCGAAGGCCGTCTTGGAGTACGCTTACCCGAAGGTCGGTGGCTGAATGTCCTTGACTACTGAAGTGTTCCCCGACTGGGAGGGAACCCTCCTGTCTGGCGATTGTTGCGCGGTGTCCGTTCATCCGTTGTCACAGCATCTGCATGGTCTCGCCAATGTACCATGCTCTGGGGCATCCTTTCCTGCAACGTATGAGGTAGACAACGTTGGCCGAGTCACAGGAGTATGAACCGTGCACCTGGTGGGTGGTGTCCTCTCGTGTGATGGTGGTATCTGTGTCGATGATCTGGCATGTCTTGCAGAGGTTACCGTGGCAGGGTTGTGTGGTGTCGTGGATGCTGTTCTCCTGAAAGCTAGGTAATTTGCTGCAAACGATGGTCTGTTTGAGGTTGGGTGGCTGTTTAAAAGCGAGTAGTGGAGGCGTGGGAATGGCCATAGCGAGGTGTTCGTCATTGATGACATGTTGAAGGCTGCGGAGAACATGGCGTAGTTTCTCTGCTCCGGGGAAGTACTGGACGACAAAGGGTACTCTGTTGGTTGTGTCCCATGTTAGTCTCCTGAGGAGGTCTATGCGATTTTTCGCTGTGGCCCGTCGGAACTGTCGATCGATGAGTCGAGCGTCATATCCCGGTCTTACTAGGGCGTCTTTCAGCGTCTGTAGGTGTCCATCGCGTTCCCCCTCGTCTGAGCAGACCCTGTGTATTCGCAGGGCCTGTCCATAGGGGATGGCCTCTTTGACGTGGTTAGGGTGGAAGCTGGAAAAGTGGAGTGTGATGGAATACTCTTCACTTGCCTGGATGAGTGCCGCTCCAACAACACAAGAAGCTCGACACCATCCAGGACAAAGCAGCCCACTTGATTGGCACCCCATCCACACCCTAAACATTCATGCCCTCCACCATTGGCACACAGTGGCTGCAGTGTGTACCGTCCACAGGATGCACTGCAGCAACTTGCCAAGGCTTCTTCGACAGCACCTCCCAAACCCACCACCTCTACCACCTAGAAGGACAAGGGCAGCAGGTACATGGGAACAACACCACCTGCATGTTCCCCTCAAGTCTCACACCATCCTGACTTGGAAATATATCGCCGTTCCTTCGTCGCTGGGTCAAAATCCTGGAACTCCCTACCTAACAGCACTGTGGGAGAACCTTCACCACACGGACTGCGGTTCAAGAAGCCGGCTCCCCACCACCACCTCGAGGGCAATTAGGGATGGGCAATAAATGCCGGTGATGCCCACATCCCATGAATGAATTTTTTTAAAACATTTTTTCTAAATTCCTGTTATTTGTACATAACCCTAATCTGTTTCTACTTTCCCTTTTGATTGCTTTTATTTCCCTGCTGCCTTCCTAGCTTCTGTGACTCTTCACTTCCCCATTCATCTGTCTTGCTAGTATATTAGCTTCCTTCCTGTTGGGGAGGGGTTAAATAAAAACCCAGAATCTTAGATGGTATTAAAACTTAGGTATTTTTTTTTAAAAACATAGTTCCTTTATTGAAAGTTGTGTTTTTTATATAGTGTGCATATTGGCAAAAATTGAAGTGAATTCTTAATTTCATTAAAATAATTCAGTTACTTAAACTTACAGCGAATATATTCTATACAATTGTAGTTTTGTTTACTGATTGCCTGTTTTTAAATGCAGCAAATTATTTCAGAAAAATGTAACTGAAGCTGAAATAATTAACTTAACATTTTTTCTACTTTAACTTCTAACCATGTGGAGTGAGTAGATACTATCTGATTTTTAAAGATTTGCAAATGTGTATAATGACTACTATAATAATCCATGTTTTTTTTCTTTAAAACATTCATCCAGGTTGGGACACTTGGTAAAGTTTTAGCTTATGTACTAGCCACTTTTTTTGTCTGCCATTGGCCAGACCATTTAGAACCAATTTAAAATGATATTTATGGAAGTTTAACTTTTGTGTACTTGCCATTTTAAGTTACTGTTATCAGTCCTGGTTGAATATTTTGATAATTCATTCCAAAGTATAGCTTGTTTTTCAGATAACTGAGTAATCTAAAATAACTTTTAAATTTTTCAGCTAACCCTCCCTCCATGGCCTATGTACCGTAACCACCCACTGAATTGGCAGCCAGAGCTAGAGACTGAGGAGAAAAAGCAAACGGAGTGTGTCAAGAAACCAAAAAAGCATAAATAATGTCATAAATTATTCTGTATACAGTCACACATCCTGGTTATTATTTCCTGACTTAATAAAGGTTGCTGGATCAGAATGTATTATTGTGTTCAGTAAGTTAGTTCATGCAGTAATGGTTTAGAGCATAACTAGGTTCCCAATGCCAAGCCAAGTGAAAACAGAATTTCACATTAAATATTGTATGTATTTTGGTTTTTAGTTTGTTATCCTTCCCGTCTCCCTCCTCCAGTCCATTACTGATGCTATTCTTAGCTAGCCTAGTGCAGGCTTTTTTTTTCTCTTCCTGCTGAAACTCAACAGTGGGGGTGGGGACTGAATTTGAATTCCACTTCTGCAAAGTGAAGTGTAACCCTACAGCCTTTTCTTATCCTTGGAACACCATTCAAAGTAATGGTCTCTGATGGCACATAGACAAAGGGTCCATCTTTGCACCATAAATTCAAGAACATCCCAGATTTAATTTCCAGTATACTAGTTGATCTCGGCTAGGGCTACAGTACCCCAGTTAAGAAATGGAAAATTGGCCACAGACGTGCATGTTGATGCTGGGTGAGAACACTATCAGGCTTGGGTGTGATGCTGTCCAGTTAGCCTACCAGCAATCACTGTCAAAGCCAATGTGAATTTGGGTGAGATACCAGTGGGCAGCTACTGCTCAGAGGCTCCAGGAGGGATGGGAGAAAATAAAATTCCTACACTAGTACCCTCTTAAGAGAAGGGAGGATTCATTATTTCAGAATAGGATGCAGAGTTGTGAACATCTGACATTTTACCCTTACCACCAAAATATTTGGCAAAAATTGTTGACATTTCTGCTAGTTCAGAATTCCTTGATTTTATAAAGATGTGTTAGTGTATTACCCATATTTTTGGCTTGTTAATGGACTACAGCCAAATGCAATGCTTTGTCCTCCTGTGATATGAGAGGGCTGAACAGCTGACCTGTCAAGTCTTGGCTGCTGTTAAATTTTTAATGTCGTTTGTAGTAAATCGATTCTGCAATAACCTTTCAAGCTGTCAGTTTTGCCATTGGGTAGGTGTCTCCCACTTAGATTGGCCTGGACAACTCTTATGGCACAGATGTGATCAGAACCTGCACTGTCTGGAGCATTAGGACTTGAGGCAGCAGCAGCATGTTGTCCAGATTATTTACCTTTTTAAAAAAAAAATTACAGTAATTGGGAGACTCTCATTCTGCACCTGCCCAACTGAAAGGAACAATGTTTTCCTTTGTCTTCTGTACAATTCAGTGAGAAATTATACATTTCTATTGAATGCTTAGATATTTTAATTTGTACTGAAGAAAATTGCAATTTGCTTAACTTAAATAGCTGAATTTAAACTTTATCTACATAATGCATGAACTGTGTATTGAATGATGAGAATAGTTTGTGTTATGGTGGAAACATCTTAATATAATTTCACATCTGTTTTAATTAGAGGCAAGTCACAGGGTTTTATAGTAATTCATAACTAATGTAAATGGAAAATTACATTTCAAACCAGGCAAGTCATAGGGAGCTATTGCAATAAAAAGCAACGTAACTGAGAAATTAAAGACCCTTTGTGTCAAAAAAACTAGAAGGGCAAAATAAAACTTAAAACCAAATCTGTTGAATTTTTGTCTTAAATTTGGGGAAAAAAAAGTGACATGTTTGTTTCAGTGGCAAAGAATCTTGTTCAAAAATTTACATGGTTCATTGCTTTGTTAATGCCATCTTTTTCTAGTTTAGTTTTGGTTGCATTTGGAAGTATTATTGTGTAATTTCTTTCACACTTACATTTCCCAGTTTTATAACTTGTTCAGTTTCTTCTACTTGGCTATTATATACTCACTTTTTTGCTTTTAATTTACCTTTCTATATCTCACTTGATCTTTTACAAGGGCTGTACTTTCCTGGAGTTCCTCTAAATTGGTTACAAATTGTCATCCAGAAATCAAATACTGGGCAATATTCCCAGAACTACTTTAACAAAAAAAACTCAGTTGTCTCCTGTCAGTGTAGCTCAGTTGGTAGTATTCTTGCCTCTGAGGCAGAAGGTGGTAGATTCAAGTTCCACCAGGGAACTGAGTGCTAGCTTTCAGATGAGACATTTAAACCATTGTCCTCCTGCTCAGATGAATATATAGAAGCTACACTCTGGAAACAGACCATTTGGTCTAACTAGTTTGTTAGTGTTTACGTACTATGCGAATAAATAGTCCTAATCAAAACTATCCACCCTATTTCCATGGCATACTTGAGCAACAAAGAATCCTCCCTCAATCAACATTACCAGAAACAGATTATCTAGTCATTCGTTCTTTGGCTATTTATGAAGCCTTGCTGTAATCAAATTGGCTGCTATGTACGTGCTGTTCTCCGTGACTGGCCTGTTTGAATAACAACGACACCTTTTGATTGGTGTGATGCTGTCCCAACATCGTATAAGATATGCGATTTGAGAACCTTTTCATTCAATCATCTGACGAAGGAGATAATCTCCGAAAGCTTGTGATTTTAAAATAAATTTGTTGGACTATAACCTGGTGTTGTAAGATTCCTTACATTTGTCCACCCCAGTCCATCACCGGCATCTCCACATCATATGTAGGTGTCAGCTGTGGCTCAGTTGTAGCATTCTCACCTGAGGCAGAAGGTTGTGGGTTCAAGTCTTACTCCTGAGACCTGAGCACAAAAGTTAGGCTGACACTCCAGCACTGAGGGAGTGCTGCATTGTCAGAGACGGCACGACTTTCAATGAGACGTTAAATTGAGGCCATCTGCCCTCGGGTGGACGTTAATAAAACACCACGGCACCACTTTGAAGAGCAGGGTAGTTCTTCCCCGATGTCCTGGTCAATATTTATCCCTCAATCACTAAAATAGATTATCTGGTCATTATCACATTGCTGTTTGTGGGACCTTGTCTGAAAATTGACTGCCCCATTTCTGACATTATGACGTTACACTTAAAATAATGTACTTAATTGGTGTGTAAAGTGCTTTCGGACGTTCTGAGGACGTGAAAGGCGCTGTATAAATGCAAATCTTTTATACAATAGACTGCTTCAAAAATAAGCACTTTAGGACATCTTGTGGTAAGGCACTATAACAATGACTTCTTTCTTACTGAACATTTTCTTATCTTCAGAAATCATGTAACTTTTAGATTCTACTGAATGCTGTTCTGTTATTCCATTATTGATATCTATAAGGGTGTCTATAAGTGATGATCATAACCTCATTTCATAGAGAATCAGTGTTGACAGGTATGATTTGATAAATACCACCAAAATAATTAAAAACTAATTTAGCATTTAATTAGCAGTTTGGTTTAAAGAGTTGATAGATATTGTAAACTGCATAGTATATCAAGCCTAAAATCTATTCGACTGTTCAATTGCATCAGTTAACAATGATTTCAGCCAACATCTCAGACTCTTCCATCACCATCCCTGCATATATCCTGTCTCACCGTCAGGACAGACCTACCAGAGATGGCGGTACAGTGGTATATAGGTCAGGAGGGAGTGGCCCTGGGAGTCCTCAACATTGACTCCGGACCCCATGAAATCTCATGGCATCAAGTCAAACATGGGCAAGGAAACCTTCTGCTGATTACCACCTATCGCCCTCCCTCAGCTGATGAATCAGTCCTCCTCCATGTTGAACACCACTTGGAGGAAGCACTGAGGGTAGCAAGGGCACAGAATGTACTCTGGGTGGGGGACTTCAATGTCCATCACCAAGAGTGGCTCGGTAGCACCACTACTGACCAAGCTGGCCGAGTCCTGAAGGACATAGTTGCCAGACTGGGCCTGCGGCAGGTGGTGAGCGAACCAACACGAGGGAAAATCCTACTTGACCTATCACAGATGCATCTGTCGATGACAGTATTGGTAGGAGTGACCACCGCACTGTCCTTGTGGAGACGAGTCCCGTCTTCACACTGAGGACACCATCCAATGTGTTGTGTGGCACTATCACCGTGCTAAATGGGATAGATTTAGAACAGATTTAGCAGCTCAAAACTGGGCATCCATGAGGCACTGTGGGCCATCAGCAGCAGCAGAATTGTATTCCAGCACAATCTGTATCCTCATGGCCCGGCCACGGTAGATAGGCAATGGCTAATATTTAAAGAACATGTGCAGGAATTACAACAATTATTCATTCCTGTCTGGCGCAAAAATAAAACAGGAAAGGTGGCTCAACTGTGGCTTACAAAAGAAATTAGGGATAGTATTAGATCTTAAGAGGAGACATATATAATTGCCAGAAAAAAAGGCAAGCCTGAGGATTGGGAGCAGTTTAGAATTCAGCAAAGGAGAACAAAGAGATTGATTAAGAGGGGAAAAATAGAGTACGAGAGTAAACTAGCAGAGAACATAAAAACTGACTGTAAAAGCTTCTATAAATATGTCAAGAGAAAAAAGATTAGTGAAGACAAATGTAGGTCCCTTACAGTCAGAAATGGGGGAAATTACAATGGGGAACAAAGAAATGGCAGAACAATTAAACACATACTTTGGTTCTGTCTTCACAAAGGAGGACACTAATAACCTCTCGGAAATGTTAGGGAACCAAAGGTCTAGTGAGAGGGAGGAACTGAAGGAAATCAGTATTAGTAAAAAAAAAGTGATAGGGAAATTAATGGGGCTAAAGGGTGACAAATCCCCAGGGCCTGATAATCTTCATCCCAAAGTACTAAAGGAAGTGGCCCTGGAAATAATGGATGCATTGGTGGTCATCTTCCAAAATTCTATAGACTCTGGAACAGTTCCTACAGATTGGAGGGTGGCAAATGTAATCCCACTATTTAAAAGAGGAGGGAGAGAAAAAAAAAACAGGGAATTACAGGCCAGTTAGCCTAACATCAGTCGTGGGGAAAATGCTAGAGTCTATTACAAAGGATGTGATAACAGAACACTTGGAAGGCATTAACGGGATTGGACAAAGTCAGCATGGGTTTATGAAAGGGAAATCATGCTTAACAAATCTACTGGAGTTTTTTGAGGAGGTAACTAGTAGAATAGATAGGGGAGAACCAGTGGATGTGGTGTACTTGGATTTTCAGAAGGCTTTTGATAAGGTCCCACACAAGAGGTTAGTGTGCAAAATTAAAGCACATGGGATTGGGGGGAATATACTGGCATGGATTGAGAATTGGTTGACAGATAGGAAACAGAGAGTAGGAATAAACAAGTCTTTTTCCGGGTGGCAGGCAGTGACTAGTGGGGTACCGCAGGGATCAGTGCTTGGGCCCCAGTTATTCACAATATATATCAATGATTTGGATGAGGGAACTGAATGTGACATTTCCAAGTTTGCAGATGACACAAAGCTGGGGTGGAATGTGAGCTGTGAGGAGGATGCAGAGACTCCAACGAGATTTAGACAAGTTGGGTGAGTAGGCAAGAACATGGCAGATGCAGTATAATGTGGATAAATGTGAGGTTATCCACTTTGGTTGTAAAAACAGAAAGACAGATTATTATCTGAATGGTGATAGATTGGGAAAAAGGGAGGTGCAACGAGACCTGGGTGTCCTTGTACACCAGTCGCTGAAAGCGAGCATTCAGGTGCAGCAAGCAGTTAGGAAGGCAAATGGTATGTTGGCGTTCACTGCAAGAGGATTTGAGTACAGGAACAGGGATGTCTTACTGCAGTTGTACAGGGCCTTGAGACCACATCTGGAGTATTGTGTGCAGTTTTGATCTCCTTATCTGAGGAAGGATGTCCTTGCCATGGAGGGAGTGCAACGAAGGTTTACCAGACTGATTCCTGGGATGGCAAGACTGAGGTATGAGAGATTGGGACAACTAGGCCTATATTCACTAGAGTTTAGAAGAATGAGAGGTGATCTCATCGAAACATATAAAGCTCTAACAGGACTAGACAGACTAGATGCAGGGAGGATGTTCCTGATGGATGGGGAATCCATAACCAAGGGTCACGGTCTCAGGATATGGGGTATGCCATTTAGAACTGAGATGAGGAGAAATTTCTTCACTCAGAGGGTGGTGAACCTGTGGAATTCTCTACCACAGAAGGCAGTGGAGGCCAAGTCATTAAACATATTCAAGAAGTAGATATATTTCTTAATGTGAAAGGGATCAATGGATATGGGGAAAAAGCGGGAACAGGGTGCTGAGTTAGACGATCAGCCATGATCATTTTGAATGGCGCAGCAGGCCCGAAGGGTGGAATGGCCTACTCTTGCTCCTATTTCCTATGATTCTATATTCCACACTCTACCATTACCAACAAGCCAGGGGATCAACCCTGGTTCAATGAGGAGTATAGAAGAGCATGCCAGGAGCAGCACTAGGTGTACCTAAAAATGAGGTGCCAACCTAATGAAGCTACAACACAGGACTACGTACATGCTATACAACAGAAGCAACATGCTATGGACAGATCTAAGCGATTCCACAACCAAGGGCAATTAGGGATGGGCAATAAATGCTGGCCTTGCCAGCGACGCCCACATCCCATGAACGAATAAAAAAAAATTCAAGAAAGAACTACACACTACTTGACTGACTAGTTTAAAAAAATGCTCTTCCATGTACTTTTTCATTCTTACATTCTGACAGACCGTGGCAAAAAGCAATAACTTTTTTAAAAATGCATTAATTGTCCTATTGCCCTTATTAAATATAGCTGTTTTCTTAAGCTGCCAAACGTTTACCTTTGTAGGCTCCAGACTTGAAGTACAAGATATAAATTTTATAAACAGTAAAGAAAATTCATTTGTACAAAACTACTTAGTATTACCTAGGTCTTTGGATTCAATCTAGCTTAATTACAGGTAAGTTAATCCAAACAGTAGACACTCAAAAAAATGCAATCTGCGGGAGCCATAAGAATTATTACCATATAAAAAGTGACAATTTATCAGTGTTCTTAAGCACAGCAAAGATTACACAAGTCTGCAATGATAAATTTGCTTTATATAACTTCAAAAAGATTTCAAAATGGAATTAATGAGTCTATCTTACCTTGTTGAAACATGAAATTGGTAGGACACAACTACACATACTAACAGCACTTCTTAGTCAACTTGCCTTCAAGTGCATTTCAACAGTTTCCATCTCCTATTATTTGGCTGAGACAGGCAAATTTACCTTTTAGGAGACGGCAAGGTTGGTCAAGACTGAGACTTGAACTCAATCTTTTCTGGTTGGGAGTCCAGTGCTCTATAGTTAAGTTATTCTGTTTTAAAATCATAAGACTATGACCGTAAGATAAATCATAATTGGATACAGTGATAAGACTTCAGAGGTGTGGAATGTTACAGCCTGTAGAAAATCCAAATGAAACTATATTCAATTTTCTTTGGAAACTGTACATTATTTTTATTTTTCTAGCAAATGTTGCAATATAACTGCAAGTTTACGAATCCCATGTTTACTATTGTGAACATATCTAGACAAAGTTCAGTTAAAGAAACAATACAACAATCCTAATTAAGAATTTAGATATGATTTGCAATTGTGTCTTAAAGCTCATTTACTGTTTATCTGTTAAGTAATACAATACAAATTGCACACAGACCATATCATCTTTCTCGGTATAATATTGGTCTGGTTGGAGGTGAAACTATTATTGTGGGAAATTATTTCCTATTTCAAGCACAAGCCAGTGGCTAGAAAGATCTAAGCAAATGCTTGATCCAGGTAGTTCCTGTGTATAGAAAGTGTTTGAATATGAAGTTTTATTCACTTGTTTCCTCTCATATGACAAGGACCAATATGTCTGTGGTTTGGTTAACATGTCAGCTAATAGGCATATTTATATCCCCCTTCTCCCTTCCCCCTATATTTCTGTATTCTTAAATATGTAGTGTACAGATCGCGTTGATTCATATGAGCTTGCAAAGTCAAAATTTTGAGATATGCAGTGTATTCTGTTTTTGTTTGAGCACATAAATCTTGAAAATTGTAGAAATCTCATTAGAAGGCAGACTTCTAGATTGTTACAGGAGTTCTAGTGAAATTTGCTTCCCCCATGGCTGTGTGTGTGGATACACTGCTTGGTATGGTACTGAACCATACAGATTAGGAATGTCCAAGATTGAATCTGGTCTGTGCCGAGTTAACTCATCTCAGTTGGGTGGTGTCAAAAGCACTAAAAGTGACCTCAGCCCTCTGGGTCAGAAAGGGAAAATCATCCACAATACAAACTGCTTGTTTGCATTTCAGGCGAGGACCTTTCTGCTGCTCATTGTCTAGGCTCACCAAGTTCAGCCACTAGTATGAAGTAATAGGGCTGAAACTGTACCCCAGCAGAAATTTAGGAGAGAAGGTGAGAAAATTTAAAGGAAAATGGAACAGTAAAGAAAAAAAGAAAAAGTGGGCGGGGGGGGGGGGGGGGGTCAAGGATTTTCAGAGTTGCTTGAAAAAAGTTCTCTTAAAGCACATACTAAAATGTGCAGTGGTCTGTGGGCAATTTCTAGAAACAAAGAATGTGTAGTTATCCACAGACATAAACTGATGAACAACAATCATTTCAACTGACCTATGAATAAACTTAGCACTTTAATATACAACATATTTGGATCCTTAAATCACATTAATATAAGATATCAAAGCCAAAAGTGAAGTAAATTCCATGATAGACACTGCTTGTCTATATGTAAAGTAGGTATCTTGTGACACAAAATATTAACAACTGCATATCAACGATACTATGTGATACATATTTAACTGTTCATCTAATATTTCACCAAAAACCATGAGTTGATATTGAAAAGATATGATGCAATAGTCATTTTAATTCACAAACTGTAGGACGTCCTGGCTAGGCACACACAGTGTCCACTGCTTCATAATCCTTTGTACAGTTCCTTTGACATCAATTGCATGGTGCAAAGTTTTTTAAAAAATCCAAGATTTGCCAGTAGGTATTCGGACAATTGGGTTTTCCAGCTGTGATTGACACATTTTAACTGATCAGTGTCTGTGAAAAGGCACTTCTTAAATTGAACTAACCCGTTAAAATTGTTTTAGGTACCAGTCAAAAATTTGAATTATCTTCAAAGAACTTTAGCTGTCGGACCTTCATACTGTAATTCTTGTACAATTCTTCACCCATGTGTTCCTGCAGGCATTCCTAAAATAGTTACATAAATCAGACTAATTTTAAATAATTAGCTATTGATCTCTAAGACAAATGAACAATTCCTTAAAAAATGCAATGAATGCAATAGCTGAGGAACCTACCTCCCTCTTGACTTCATCATCATCTTCCATAATGTTGTAAACTTTTTCTAAAAGTTTTACTCCTAATCCTTTTACAACATCTGTTCGTAGAGCTTGAATTGTTCTTTTGATCTTCTCTGGCACAGACAAAACCTCTAAACAAAACAATAGTAAACAGGAAATGGTTTAATAATACAGTAAGCTGAACTATAGTGCAGCAATGGGGAACTGAGGTCACAACTTATAATTTTATTTACACCTCAATCTCAAAAAAGGTACTAAAATTAAAAAGTGCTTCAAATTAGAAAAACCTATAATTTTTAATTAACCAATCATTCAATTCACTTATGGAACAAAGAATATTTCAGATATGCATTAAGTATTCCTAGTTGCTACAGACCAGTTGGAAAATCGTTGAAATAGAAATCCTCTGGATCTTCCTTAGCTTTCCCATGAAGAATCAGGGTGTCTCTATACTTTCGCCGTAGTTTGAATTCTGGTACTGGAGCAGGCATTAGATTTTCTCTATAGGAATCTTTTGAATCCATGCTCAATGTCTGAGTCATCAGTTTTACCAGATCATGCATTTCATTGGAATCACGTTTGCTAGAAGATAAACAGGAAATGTGTAGATAGCAGCAGCACTAGAGAATTTGGGTTGTTCAAGATCATGTAAATCATTGAGATCTTTCAAAATCAGTTAATTAAATATGGGGGAGGGGGAAAGGATGGGGCACGTGAATATTCCTCGTAGCTCAAATGTTGACTAAGCCACATTCGTACTGCCACTTGTGTCATACGGGAGGAAACAACTGAGTAAAATGTAATATTTAAGCACTTCTATAGTCAAGAATTTCCTGTAAGGAATCTTACAACACCAGGTTATAGTCCAACTGTTTTATTTGAAAATCACAAGCTTTCGGAGGCTTTCTCCTTCGTCAGGTGAGCGAGTGTGGGATTCCATGGAAGGTTACCGCATTTATAGTCAGAGAACAATACCTGGTGATTACAGATAATCTTTCCAACTGCCCGTTGTCAAGGCAATCAAAGTGTTCAGACAGAGTGATGTTACCTACAGGACCACCAAATACACAAATGGCCAGAACACAAAACAGAGAGAGGGAGAGAAACATCCGAAAGGAAGAGAAAGACAGAGAATGACCCGTTGTGTTAAAAACAGATAACTTTTTTTCGCTGGTGGGGTTATGTGTAGCGTGACATGAACCCAAGATCCTGGTTGAGGCCGTCCTCATGGGTGCGGAACTTGGCTATCAATTTCTGTTCGACGATTTTGCGTTGTCGTGTGTCTCGAAGGCCGCCTTGGAGAACGCTTACCCGATTCAGCCACCGATCTTCGGGTAAACGTTCTCCAAGGCGGCCTTCGAGACACACGACAACGCAAAATCGTCGAACAGAAATTGATAGCCAAGTTCCGCACCCATGAGGACGGCCTCAATCGGGATCTTGGGTTTATGTCACGCTACACGTAACCCCACCAGCGAAAAAAAGTTATCTGTTTATAACACAACGGGTCATTCTCTGTCTTTCTCCTCCTTTCGGATGTTTCTCTCCCTCTCTCTGTTTTGTGTTCTGGCCGTTTGTGTATTCGGTGGTCCTGTAGGTAACATCACTCTGTCTGAACACTTTGATTGCCTTGACAACAGGCAGTTGGAAAGATTATCTGTAATCACCAGGTATTGTTCTCTGACTATAAATGCGGTAACCTTCCATGGAATCCCACACTCGCTCACCTGACGAAGGAGAAAGCCTCCGAAAGCTTGTGATTTTCAAATAAAACAGTTGGACTATAACCTGGTGTTGTAAGATTCCTTACATTTGTCAACCCCAGTCCATCACCGGCATCTCCACATCAAGAATTTCCTGGTTAGCCTTTATTTAGTTCATCAAGGAGCACTTTCAATGACAAGGCTTCCATTTTCTTAAAAGTTTCCCAATGTTTTGTACAAGCAAAAATGAGAATTCCTGCTGGTTTAGCTCGAAATCACTAATCCAATATGCATTTCTAGTAATACAGGTGAGGCCTAAGTAAAGTTGAAGGTCGATTCCGTCTGCACCCCTTTACAGTTATATATAACTCCACCTATGGAACAAAGTTGGTCTGAGTTGTAGACTGAAGTACATTTCATCAGCCTCTCTGTTGCTGTGGGAGTCTGGTGATCACAAGATTCATACAAATGAGGAAAGTCATTTGGTCCATCTTTGCTCACCTAATCAAAATAAAACCCAGGGTTGGGGTGAGGATGTTGATCACAGCATCCAACTGTTTAAATGATTTTAAGAGTCTGTACTACCTTGGAAGTCTATGTGTAAAGAAGATTTTCCTGACTATCAGTTCTAAATTTGTCTTTTATCAGTTTGAACCTGCATCCTCTTTCCCTACTATCATGGTTTAATTTGAAGCGTTCTAGATGTACCTTTTTCTATCCATACACCCATGTACGGTCATCTCTCAGTCACTCCTTTCAAGATTGAAAAATGCCAGATTCTCCAGTCTTTCCTCAAATTGAGACTGTTGAAGCTGCTGAGGTGGTTTCCACCATTGATGTCACACTAACTGACCTTTAGTATGCAGACATTTTGCATCACACACCATGATTACATAGAAGTTTCAAGATTTTGTGTCACTTTGATGATTCCACGATACTAAATGAACAGTGCATTTGGGAAGCAGCAAAGCATTATTAGTGAAAATTGCTTCTCCAACCCATATACTGATGCAGAGGTGGCATTTCATTATTTTTCAGTGGATCAACCAGCATCTGTATCACCAGTAAAGGAGACTCAAATAGAATGTTCATCCAGGTCCATCTTTGAGGCAGAAATAGTTTCCTTGTTAACTGATTCACTAACTAGAAATACCAACATAAAACAAAAAAGACAAAAGCTTTAAGTACTCACACTTCTTTGCAGTCCCCCTCTGATTTGTCAGTTGAGCTGGTTGAAGAGCTATACTCATCATCATCTGAAAGGCGATGGGATGACTCATTTACATCCTGGCAAAATTTGGATGAAATAATACAATAATTCAAAATGAAACAAAATATAGCTCATAGTACATTCTTCCTCCAGTCAGTCAATCAGTTGTTTTGAGAACAGATGTCATTTTTAAAAACTTGAGTTTGTATGGTGATTGCTATGTAGAAAGTACTGTATACTCCAGAGTGAATTTTGTTCTTTCGATTATAATTTCCGTGCAGTTATATAGAGTTCTTCTTCAATACATCCTTAAAATGATTTATATAAAATGAAAAAGCACCAAATAATACTTTGTTACAATCATCCACATTTCTGCTTGTGACTTAAAGGAAATATTAAAGTACATCGTACCATGCCTTTTAAATACAAGGAAAAGCAAATATCAACTCAGCTCTCACCTTATCTTGTGCACCACAGTGCCTGATGTGTTAATGTGTCATTAAGTAAATTATCATAAGGTGAAATATTATAGCAAAGCAATATTTAGTTGTAGTCTTTTAAATTTTATACTAGCTGATTGAGGCATTCCTTATGGCTAATCTGAGATCTGGCAGCAAGTGATATTTAGCATGGTCTCATTCTGAGCCAGAGAATGATGCACGGTTGACAGCTGGGAAGTTACAGCACAATGGGTAGTGGAGGCAGGCAAGGAATAGAGCACATTGGAAGAGCAGGGAGAGAGAGGAAAGTAGAGTACAGCAGGGGAAGTAGAGCACAGCGGAGATATGCAGGGTACAGAATTTTAAAATCAAAACTATTGGACCTTGAAAGAATTAGGGGCCTACCTTATAGAGCTAATTGTAAACAATTTTACAACACCAAGTTATAGTCCAGCAATTTTATTTTAAATTCACAAGCTTTCGGAGGCTTCCTCCTTCGTCAGGTAAATGTTCAGGAGCTCCTTGAAGCCTACGCATTTATACATATAGAACAATACATGGTGTTTACAGACTGCCCCTGCAACTGCCCGTTGCCAAGGCAATCACCGTGTTCAGACAGAGAGGTGTCACCTGCAGAACCCCCGAATACACATTCAACAAAAAAACAAACAGGAAAAAAAAAACAGAGAGAGGCAGAGACATCCGGAAGGCAGAGAAAGCCAGCAAATGACCCATTATATTAAAAACAGATAACATTTGTTCGCTGGTGGGGTAACGTGTAGCGTGACATGAACCCAAGATCCCGGTTGAGGCCGTCCTCATGGGTGCGGAACTTGGCTATCAATTTCTGCTCGACGATTTTGCGTTGTCGTGTGTCTCGAAGGCCGCCTTGGAGTACGCTTACCCGAAGGTCGGTGGATGAATGTCCATGACTGCTGAAGTGTTCCCCGACTGGGAGGGAACCCTCCTGTTTGGCGATTGTTGCGCGGTGTCCGTTCATCCGTTGTCGCAGCGTCTGCATGGTCTCGCCAATGTACCATGCTCTGGGGCATCCTTTCCTGCAACGTATGAGGTAGACAACGTTGGCCGAGTCACAGGAGTATGAACCATGCACCTGGTGGGTGGTGTCCTCTCGTGTGATGGTGGTATCTGTGTCGATGATCTGGCATGTCTTGCAGAAGTTACCGTGGCAAGGTTGTGTGGTGTCGTGGACGCTGTTCTCTTGAAAGCTAGGTAATTTGCTGCGAACGATGGTCTGTTTGAGGTTGGGTGGCTGTTTAAAGGCGAGTAGTGGAGGTGTGGGGATGGCCATAGCGAGGTGTTTGTCCTCATTGATGACATGTTGAAGGCTGCGGAGAACATGGCGTAGTTTCTCCGCTCCGGGGAAGTACTGGACGACAAAGGGTACTCTGTTGGTTGCGTCCCGTGTTGGTCTCCTGAGGAGGTCTATGCGATTTTTTGCTGTGGCCCGTCGGAACTGTCGATCGATGAGTCGAGCGTCATATCCCGTTCTTACTAGGGCGTCTTTCAGCGTCTGTAGGTGTCCATCGCGTTCCTCCTCGTCTGAGCAGACCCTGTGTATTCGCAGGGCCTGTCCATAGGGGATGGCCTCTTTGACGTGGTTAGGGTGGAAGCTGGAAAAGTGGAGCATCGTGAGGTTGTCCGTGGGCTTGCGGTAGAGTGAGGTGCTGAGGTGCCCGTCTTTGATGGAGATTCGTGTGTCCAAGAAAGAAACTGATTCTGAGGAGTAGTCCATGGTGAGCTTGATGGTGGGATGGAACTTGTTGATGTTATCGTGTAGTCTCTTTAGTGATTCCTTGCCGTGGGTCCATAGAAAGAAAATGTCGTCGATGTATCTGGTGTATAGTGTTGGTTGGAGGTCTTGTGCAGTGAAGAAGTCCTGCTCGAACTTGTGCATGAAAATGTTGGCGTATTGGGGTGCGAATTTGGTCCCCATGGCTGTTCCGTGTGTTTGGGTAAAGAACTGGTTATCAAAGGTGAAGACATTGTGATCCAGGATGAAGCGGATGAGTTGTAGGATGGCTTCCGGAGATTGGCTGTTGTTGGTGTTGAGTATTGATGCTGTCGCAGCGATGCCGTCATCGTGGGGGATACTGGTGTAAAGTGCCGAGACGTCCATCGTGGTGAGAAGTGTTCCTGGTTCAACTGGTCCGTGGGTACTGAGTTTTTGTAGGAAGTCTGTAGTGTCGCGACAGAACAGGGCTAGGAACAGGTCAAACTATGGTGGCAGCTGTTCTGAGAATTTGTTTTCCTTCCATCTGTTTTCTAATCAGAAGGCTACATGGGAGAACATGTTTGGTTTGTCCAATCAGAGTTCTGAATTTGGGATTTGTCTTTAAAGCACCAGAATTGTTTTGTTATGATTAACTGGAATACTGCTCATTCATAGAGCTAGCCATGACTTCCTGTCTGTAAGCCCACATTACGATATTAAACTGAGAGAATGAGGCAGCCTTAAGCGCACTCTGGGATTGCAGTCTATAGCAGTGACAGACACATTGATACTGAAGCATTGAGAGACTCTACTTTTTGATTGAGCTTCTTTACTCAATGCCGTAACAGGCTTCCTGAAAATATTCTTAATTGTTTCATTGGTTTCCCCCTTCTCTTTTTTGCTAGTTAATTTATTGCAGCTTCTTGCTGACTGTTCATTTTTGATTGGTTGATATTATAGCTCTTGGTACTTCTTTATTAGTAGTTTTCACTCCCAGCCTGTTCACTGGTAGTTCCATAACTATTCAGTTATGGTTTCTTGATTTATGAATGTTATTTGGCACAACCAAACTTGGCAAGTGTAACATGAAAGTGATAAACGCACAGAAGATGGAAGACCTTCATATATATTAGATTTCCCGTGGTGGTGCTCAAAGTGAGTTGGAGGTTATTCAGTTACACCATGTAACACAAAATGTGTCATCAGAGCTACTGATTTACAAGAACTGAAGAACTGAAATTCTGTTTTTATTACACAGTATTCTAGTATTTTTGATCAGTGTTTGGGGGATTGAATTCCAAACTGCTCATTTTCTGTAAAAACTGTAAATGAGTGGCCTTTAAAATAACTATATATATTTTTTTCCTTTATGTATTTTTTGCACAAAAATAATTATCCAGAAGTTCAAATTAAGCAACTTAATTAAAACAGCACTTACCTTTTTAGTGCTAAAATTAAACTGAATTAATGGATAATTGTAATGAAGTAACTTTGAATTAAAAGTAGATTGTCGTGCATAGACCTTCAATGATTTGAATGAAATCCCAAAACACTGCCTACTGCAGTAATGTTTTTAACACTTCCTGTTATTTAAAAAAAAATTAATTGTACCATTAGTTTTATGAACAATTATAAAATAATCAGAATAATTTTATTTTAAGGTTTAAGCAGCAGTAGAGAAGACTTGAGTCTGTTAAGTTTCTTTTCCCACTGAAAGCAATGGGAGCTCAAATACATTTATACTTAAGGGAAGACAAATTCCTTATGCACTAGTGTGCATGAGGTTTTGGTTTGTGCGACTAATAGTAATCTAAGTGGCACAGAACACGCTACAATAAATTTTAAGAAGCATAGCATTACCTTTCCATGATGGATAGCAATATCTGATAAGGATCGGCTGACTTTGACATTTTGATTCTCTTCGTATGAGTTTGCTTCTAAAGCTACACAATGTGAGCTCCTTCTTGAAGTGGAAACTGGCGAGGAAACTCACACAATTAGTATCAGTGTAACTTTATAAATCAGAATTAATACAATGTTACTCTGTATGTAGTTTAGAAAGGAGGGGGGGGGGGTAGGAAGATAACTCTACCTCTTAAAAATTCTTGGAACTACAAACCAGACTGGATTGAGAAACGATTACCATGGGTAAGCTGTACGGACTGAGCAAAATATTACACAGCTGTTGTCATTTCCTGACTTAGATAACTCCTGATTGACATCCAAACCTGTGCCAGAAGCTGATTATTCAGATTTGCAATGCACCAATGAGGTGACTTTGCCAAAGCAGCTTCCCGGTGCAAGGTAAGACTTGAGATGTGGGATCTCTGTGGGTGGTGGGGGGAGGAGGAGGGGAAGTCCAATAATGATATCAATCCAGGTGGGAGATTTTTACCCCAGTTTTTCATATTACATTGCTAGAGTGGAGGGAGGAAGGAATGCTTTACACTGAAAGAACCTTCCTGTATGCTTTCTAACTTAAACTTCAGGTACTTGGGATTAAACTCCAGTGAATAGCTCGCCTTGATGGCTCAGGAAATGTTTGCTATGAGCAGCTCAGCTATGCAGACTGGGAACATCTGGGATTCAATCCCCAGTCTGTGCATGTCTTTATGATTTCAGCCCATGGTAGTGGCAGGGGCACTGCAGTTGGCCTCTGCACTCCTTGGCCATGGAGAGCAAAATCAGCAAGGATTCCGATTCTCCAGCACTGTGCAGCAAGTCCTGCTCGAAGTGTGTGTATGACCTCAACTAAAATCATGATTGGGCTTGGCTGCAACAGCCCCCATCAAATAGCCTGCTAACAATCCTTCTCAAGTCTTACAAATGAGTAGTGGCCATGTGAGCAAATACCAGAAGGCTTCCGACACCTGTAGAACTGTACCTCGGCAGGGGGTCAACATCTCAAGAGGGGAAAAGAAGAAAATGCTAAGAGAAAAGAAACTCCAGCGAATACCTGAATAAGGAAACTCCTCTTGAGATTGTTTTAGTCTCCTTCGTTCTCTGGCAGATAATGGACGGTCCTAAGGTACAACAAACAAGATTTTAAAATGGAATTCTCAAAATGTAATTTTTTTTTATTCGTTCATGGGATGTGGGCGTTGCTGGCAAGGCCAGCAATTATTGCCCATCCCTAATTGCCCTTGAGAAGGTGGTGGTGAGCCGCCTTCTTGAACCGCTGCAGTTGATGTGGTGAAGGTTCTCCCACATTGCTGTTAGGTAGGGAGTTCCAGGATTTTGACCCAGCGACGATGAAGGAACAGCGATATAGTTCCAAGTCGGGATGATGTGTGACTTGGAGGGGAATGTGCAGGTGTGTTGTTCCCATGTGCCTGCTGCCCTTGTCCTTCTAGGAGATAGAGGTTGTGGCTTTGGGAGGTGCTGTCGAAGAAGCCTTGGCGAGTTGCTGCAGTGCATCTTGTGGATGGTACACACTGCAGCCACTATGCGCCGGTGGTGAAGGGAGTGAATGTTTAGGGAGGTGGATGGGGTGCCAATCAAGCGGGCTGCTTTGTCCTGGATGGTGTCGAGCTTCTTGAGTGTTGTTGGAGCTGCACTCATGCAGGCAAGTGGAGAGTATTCCATCACACTACTGACTTGTGCCTTGTAGATGGTGGAAAGGCTTTGGGGAGTCAGGAGGTGAGTCACTCCCCACAGAATACCCAGCCTCTGACCTGCTCTTGTAGCCACAGTATTTTATATGGCTGGTCCAGTTAAGTTTCTGGTCAATGGTGACCCCCAGGATGTTGATGGTGGGGGATTCGGCGATGGTAATGCCGTTGAATGTCAAGGGGAGGTGGTTAGACTCTCTCTTGTTGGAGATGGTCATTGCCTGGCACTTGTCTGGCGCGAACGTTACTTGCCACTTATCAGCCCAAGCCTGGATGTTGTCCAGGTCTTTCTGCATGAGGGCACGGACAGCTTCATTATCTGAGGGGTTGCGAATGGAACTGAATACTGTGCAATCATCAGCGAACATCCCCATTTCTGACCTTATGATGGAGGGAAGGTCATTGATGAAGCAGCTGAAAATGGTTGGGCCTCGGACAATGCCCTGAGGAACTCCTGCAGCAATGTCCTGGGGCTGAGATGATTGGCCTCCAACAACCACTAACATCTTCCTTTGTGCCAGGTCTGACTCCAGCCACTGGAGCGTTTTCCCCCTAATTCCCATTGACTTCAATTTTACTAGGGCTCCTTGGTGCCACACTTGGTGAAATGCTGCCTTGATGTCAAGGGCAGTCACTCTCACCTCACCTCTGGAATTCAGCTCTTTTGTCCATGTTTGGACCAAGGCTGTAATGAGGTCTGGAGCAGAGTGGTCCTGGCGGAAACCAAACTGAGCATCGGTGAGCAGCTTATTGGTGAGTAAATGCTGCTTGATAGCACTGTCGACGACACCTTCCATCACTTTGCTGATGATTGACAGTAGACTGATGGGGCGGTAATTGGCCGGATTGGATTTGTCCAGCTTTTTGTGGACAGGACATACCTGGGCAATTTTCCACATTGTCGGGTAGATGCCAGTGCTGTAGCAGTAATGGAAAAGTTTGGCTACAGGCGCGGCTAGTTCTGGAGCACAAGTCTTCAGCACTACAGCCGGAATGTTGTCGTGGCCCATAGCCTTTGCTGTATCCAGTGCACTCAGCCATTTCTTGATATCACGTGGAGTGAATCAAATTGGCTGAAGACTGGCTTCTGTGATGGTGGAGATATCGGGAGGAGGCCGAGATGGTTCATCCACTCAGCACTTCTGGCTGAAGATCTAAATAATTACTTTAAATCTACAACAAGTCATTGCTTCTTCTATTCACTTATATGGGTATTATCAAAAAAATCCTCTAAGCATTCAAATATTAAAAATGATGTGAAAACAGAAAATGCTGGAAATAATCAGCAGGTCAGGCAGCATCTGTGGAGAGAGAAACAGAGTTAACATTTCAGGTTGATGACTTTTCATCAGGACTGGAAGAAGTTTGAGATTTAACAGTTTTAGGCAAGTATAGAACCAGGGAAAGTGTGGGGGGAGGGGGGAGAACAAAAGGGAAGGTCTGTGATAGGGTGGAGGGCAGGACTCATTAAATGACAAAAGGGATGATGGTGCAAGGCAAGGAAGGTGGTAATGGGACAAGTAAAGAAACAAAAGATGGGTCTAGAGGAGCTGTAAATGGCAACAGCAGAACCATTACCAGCACCTGCTGTCAGAAAAAATGGGAACAGTGGTTATGATCTGAAGTTATGGAAATTAATTTCCAGTCCGGAAGGTTGTGAAGTGCCTAATCGAAAGTTGAGGTGCTGTTCCATTGAGCTTCAGTGGGACAGTTTAGGAGGCCAAGGACAAGAGGTCAGAGTGGGAGTGGGACGGAGAATTAAAATGGCAAACAACCGAAAACTCAGGATCACACTTGAGGACTGAACAGAGGTGTTCAGCAAAGCGATCACCCAATCTGAATTGGTCCCCCCAACGTGGAGGAGTCCGCATCATGAGCAGAGAATACGGTATATTAAATTGAAAGAGGTACAAGTAAATCGCTGTTTCACCTGGAAGGAGTGTTTGGGGCCCTGGACGGTGGGAAGAGAGGAGGTGAAAGGGCTGGTGTAGCATCTCCTGCGCTCGTAAGGGAGGTTGCCATGGGAAGGGCAGTGAGTGTTGGAAGTGATGGAAGAATGGACCAGGGTGTCACGGAGGGAACAGTCCCTTTGGAATGCTGAAAGGGGAGGGGAGGGGAAGATGTGTTTGGTAACGGCATCGCGCTAGAATTGGCGGATATGGCAAAGGATGATCCCTTGAATGTGAAGGCTGGTGGGGTGGAATGTGAAGTCAAGGGGGACCATATTGTGGTTCTGGGAGGGTGGGGGAGGGGTGAGGGCAGAAGTGTGGGAAATGGGGCGGACATGGTCCATTAAAAATGATTTATTTTATCAACATGTGGATTTATTTCTGCCACTGTCTTGAAGATTAAAATTTCCATTTTCCCCTTCCTCTTTTCCAGAGTTGCAAATATGAAGTGGTGGGACTCAGTTAAATGTAAACAACCCCAATTTGAGCCTAAGTGGAATATTTGTTTTTGATTTTGGCTACTGCTGAAGGAGAAAGGCAGATTTGAATTACATGTTAATGACCTGACAGCCCTTGCAAGTAGGTGAATGTATGCATACACACAGTGCCAAGCCAAGGTACTATTCTGCTCCTGGTAACGTTTTTTTTTAGTAATCCATCCTATTATTTCTATCATTATTGTGACAGAAATTAAGCATTTTTGCCCATGATGGTTCTTTTCTTTCTGTCATAAGGGGTGAAAAGCCTGGTTCACTCACAGAAAATGGCCCAACTTGCTCTGATACACAAAACCCAGAACGGAGATACTGTACTGCATCAGACATCTAAGGGACGGGCAAGCTATTCAATTCAAATACAAGCATCTTACGGTTTTGTTTGGATATGTATTTGATTGGCAGCTCTTTTTTTAGTTTAACAGACATATATTTAAACTTGCTTTGTACTGGTTAATTTTTTTTCCTTCAGGTCTGTTAGCCTGTCTGAAGCTAACAGAGACAGAAGGACCAGACCATCAGCAATAAACCGCCACATAAAGGTTACTATTTAGGGACCTTATGCCCAGTCCAATTTACATTGCAATTTACCGGAGTGGATGCTACTGCTTGTTATTTCCTATCTTCTGGGGAGAGATAGTTAAGCCTGTAACGACTGTAAATCCACAATGACATAGCTTCTGTATGTTTATCCATTTACTGTTTAATGAATCTGTTTGGCAATTTAAAGTCTAAGCCATGGTCTAGTGAAGCATTTATTATGTTGCTTTCTGAAGTCAAGAAAGTTCATGTGACAGCATGTAATATAAGTATTATGCAAAAGTACAGTAACAAGGGTTTTGTGTTCGAAGTCTGGGCTCGTTACAAATTACCTAGATATCAGACATATAGAGGCATGCTCCAAATCATAGTGAGCAAAGGTTCGCCTATAGGTGTGGTCTAAGATGCTGAACCCAAGAAAAATATTTAGAGTAAAAATCCAAAAACATTATTATGTACGCTATTTGTTACATAAAATTAACATACAGTATGCAATAAATTACCAGAATCACTTTGTAAGGATTAAGCTTCACTAGAGAAGACTTGTGTCAGTTACTTAGTTTCTTTTCCCATTGAAAACAATGGAAGCTTAAGTGCACACCATACTACTCAAGAATTTCCCTAAACTCCTGACTTTCTGCAATCCTGCTCTAAAAGTTAATTTTGATGGCATGGATCCATGAACAGGCCTCAGATTGAGTGAGATCTGGTAGTTGCTGCATGCTAGTAGCAGGAAATTGAGGGAGATGCTGAAAAACCTTCTAGTGTGATACAGGAGCAGGATAATCAACATACAAACCTGTGAGGCTCCAATCTCACTATCCTTGGAGTTAGCCATTGATATGGAGATTCCACTGACAACTTTATCGGGATTACTGTGCAGCTTCTGTATGTGAACTTTACAGACATTATGTGGTGGAGAAGGCAATTGTCTAGGAGCTGATGCTTTTACCTGAAAAAGTAAAAACCTTGTTTAAAATTGTGTAAAAGCTTATAATAGGCTTCTAAGCCTATTCAAAATAATATACTGATTTTAGGCATAAGAAAACAATACTGTATAATGTTGGCTATTTGTCAATACTTTTTGTAACCTTGTTTCCAGTTAGAGAATACCTGATTTTCCATACAATATGTAACACCTATTTTTGTGCGCTTTAAAAAAATAAAAACTGCAATATAATGGACAAGACCCAGCACAGATATCTGTTTTGAGGTAAACAAACTAGATGTTATTGACAAATTTATTTGTATTGATCTACTTACCTTCTGAGTCTTCCTCGGGAAGTCACCGTTCTTCTGTCTGCATTGCCGTGAGATTGAGGGCTCGGACGTAGAACAATGTGGCGGGTAAGGCATAGGATCTTTTTCTTCAGGTTGTTTAGTGACATTCTCTGAAGGGTCTTCCTAAATTGAAAACAAAATTATGCACTAGATGTAATGCTGAGTAGTATAGTTCAGTACTGCAATACAATTACAAATATAGCTGTTATTACAAACTGTTACAATCAAATCACTTATGCTCAGAAGTGTACAAAATTGCGCAATGGAGCCCTGCATAGGCCGACATTCAGAGCTATAAACCACAGTTTCTGTTGAAGTGCCCTCACCTGAAATGCTAACCTATCTTTTCAAATGCTGATGGGTTTTCAGTTCCTGTGACTAGTCTGCTACAGTATAATACATTTACAATTGCAAAGGAAGAATTAGAATCATTCTGTGTTGAATATTCTTATTTTGGACATCACTTGCATACATCAAAATCATAATATCTGCAAGCTTTGTTCTCTTCATGTACATCTCAACTGCAAATTAGATAGATTTCTTACAGAAAATAATATTTTGGGATACAGTATATGAGTAATTTGAGACATGACATATGGTAAGTGTAGCATGCTTGGGATGAACAGGTTTACAAATATTTCACTGTTTATTTCAAGCCTAAGAAGATGGAGTAAACCACTGGATGACATCACTCCCATGGAATGCCAATTCCAACATGTCAATGTCCACACAAGTGTTATCATGTAAATATATATTCCATGGCTGTGTAGGTTTCCTGAGTTCTACTTTCAGCATTCAAAATGCATAGAAAATATTTTTTTCATATGTTTAATTCTTATTAATACTTTAAAAATAGCATATTTAACTAGGTTGCCAAATCATTCTGGAGAATACAAAGATATAGCTATCTCGTTATGACAAAGAAATGTACAGGTTGTAAAATTCAATTAAGTGATAGAAAAATGCACATACACTTGATTTTAGAAGTTGTAAAGAAAATCAGGGGCAATGTGCAGATATTTAGGAGTTTATGCAAATAATTTTCACCATTTCTCTACTAGCTCTACTCCTGACTAAAATAAATCTGGGTGGATTTTTGTAAGTTTTGTAAGTCTGCCATCAGAGTAATTTTCATTTGTTAGTGCTCATGTTACAATGGGATTCCAGCACCTCAGCCACTGTCTGGTCTTTCACAGTGTGACTTAAGATTCAAAAACTTCTCAACCTGCACCCATTCGTTCAGATAGATCAAGGTGGCTGTTACCCGTCTACAGGTGAAATAAGCCTGCTTCATAACTACTGCGGAACATTTGATTAGTTGAAAAAGAGAACACAAATCAAACTGTTACAATCTCAATGCCGATAGGGTTAAATGAAGAGGGGTGAGAGGGGGAGGAAGCTCGTGTGGAGCATAAACATTGGCATGGAACAGTTGGGCCAAGTGGCCTGTTTCTGTGCTGTACATTCTATGTAATATCCTTTACCCAAATGTATAATTTAACAGGCAGATAGCAAAATTGTATGCTTGAAATCTAATTTTTACCAGAAACAAGTATTACAGTATACTTACCATTATTCTAACTGGAACAAATGGCTGCAGAAGTTTTTCTGTAGAGTCAAAACTCACCTGTACAGAACAAAAATACCAATTAAATCTCTCCTACTTTACCTTGATGTCCATTACAGCCTCAGCCTCTTAAATGTCCCCATATTACTATTACACACTGTTCACTTCACTCAATGATCTCGTAGAATGCAGACTGTTCCATAGGATCCATTTGAAACTATACCGAGATTGCTGTAAGAATATTTACTTGCGACTGATGCATTTATCAGAAAGATTACTTCAAAATGAGCCTAGTCAAGCATTACAGCACTGATATTAAGATTTTGTTTCCCCACTGAGCACAGTAATCTTTTTTATTTATTAATAGAAGTTACATTCCCCTTAAAAATCAAAAGTCAAATATACCTGTCCATTGTGTCTAGCATACCATTCAGCAGCCAAAATTGATCCAAACTCTTTACTTGTAGCACTTATTCAGATCCATTGTTTTTTGAAAACATTTGCTGCTTTATCTGGGATTTTAATCCTCATAATTAATAAATTTTGGTGCCTTACACTTAACCCAAAGATACTGCAATTTGTAGAGATACAAGAATAAAACCAGAATACTAGAGTAATGCTTGTTGATAATGTTATGCGCACATGCACGCACGCACACAATTTTATCAACAAAGTAAACTGCAGTGAGCTTTCTGAAATGTAAAAACTTCCTACCTGCACCTCAGGTGACTGCACTTCCTTAAAGATGGGCTGAAGCAGTTTAAAGGTGTCATCCTTTCCATCAGAGAGTTCAGCTATGATCTGGTTATTGGAGTTTTCAGCTTTTCCTTCTAGTTTTACACCATTGTGTAGTCCAGTATTGTCAACCTGAGCAGGTATTTTGGATTCTGCATTAAGACAGCCTTTTAAGTCCGGTACAGGTTCATCGCACATCATACTGCCAGAATTAGAATTCCTTCTTTCAGCTCTATGCATAATATCAATGTCCACCTTGCTTATTGTAGCCAGAGAGTCTCTAGTGCTGTTCAAAGCTTGGTGGGAAACATCTGAAGCGTTTTCTTCTGGCTGATTACTACAGGCCACATCATTTGGCTTGCTTCTCTGGGATGCTTTTTCTTTCTTCTAGAACATGAAGATAAATATATTTCTTCAAAATTACATAACCTCAAATTTTGATTCCTGGATACTTTATAAAACTTTTAAATAAGTCCATAATGTCAGATAAAGCTCACTAATTAAACTTCTTTTTTTTTCATTCTTGGGACGCGGGTGTCACTGGCAAGGCCAGCTTTTTGTTGCCCTTGAGAAGTGGTGGTGGGCCTTCTTCTTGAACCATTGCAGTCCATGTGGTGAAGGTGTTCCCACAGTGCTGTTAGGCAGGGAGTTCCAGGATTTTGACCCAGTGATAATGAAGGAATGGCGATATATGTCCAAGTCAGGATGGTGTATGACTTGGAGGTGATGATGTTCCAATGCACCTGCTGCCCTTGTCCTTCTAGGTGGTAGAGCTCACAGGTTTGGGAGATGCTTCTTTCATAGCACACGTCATGTACTATAATAATGCAAACTCATACGCACATCAACATGGGATGTCATGGATTGATGGGACACAGACTCAACCCCCATTCTGTTCAGTTCTATTCTATCTCTGTCACAAGCTCTCGCCATGTGCCTGGTTTGGGGATGGGGTTAAAGGAATTAAAACAAGGTTTTCCCATTGAGTTGTTCTTCCTTGCCCTCTGCTGGCTGGCCCAGAGTAGCATCGCCAATGGCCTGGGAGCTGGCTGTCAGCACTGTCCTTGGACTCCAGAGGGTGCATGACATGGGAGACGCCAGTGAGAGCACCAGAGAGAAAATAAGACATTGTATCATACCCTCAGAGAAGAAATAAATAATGAATAAAAAAAGGAAAGGATAGGCAAATACAGACAAAGCAACAGATGCTTATGAATGTAAAATATCAGAAGCTTCTGCAGGTAACATACTGGTGCACAAAATAATTAGGCCAATGATTAAAATATTAAATTGAAAAAATACCATCAATTTTTACCAGGGCACTACTCAGTACTTGCTTAGAATTCTGACCTTTATATATTTGCTAGCGGGATCCAAATCCTGCAAAGGAACCCCAGATTCACGATCTGATTCACGCCTTAATGTCACCATGGAGGAAATAATGGGTCTAAATTCTAAAGAGCTTTTCTTTCGTGTCTTTATAGCTTTCCTATAATATATAAAAAATAGTATTTTAAAATAATGTCAACAACTATGCACCATGAACAATCACAACATCACGATAGTTATGGATGAAGATAGCCATTTGTCCTGGATGAATTCATCCATCCAGAAAGAACCTAAAATCACCCCATTTCAGCATCCAATTGTTTCTTAACTGCTTCCAGGGGTTTCACCTCCTCTACTCTCTGAAACCTTATTCCATTTGTTGATCACTCTGTCAAATTTACCTTTTACCAGTTTGAACCTTTGCCACTTCCCCTACTTTTGCAATTTATTTAAAGTAATATTCAGGACTTACCTTTCCCATTCCCTTAGCTATCATATACTTCTGTGAGATCACCTCACACCTTTACAGACTAAATAGCTCAAGTTTCTCGACTCTTTCCTCATAGCTCAGACCATTGATACTAGGGTTCAGTCTCATAGACTGCCTCCAGCACTTGAATGCCCCCCCTTGTGTTTCGACAACTAGAACTGGACACAGTATTCAAGGTGCAGTCTAAACAGAGCGTTGTACAGCTTGATCACGACTTCCCCAGATGGATATTCTACTGTTTTGACAATGTAGTTCAACGGTTCATTGGCTTTGTTAACTGCTGCTCCGCATTGGTTGAACATGTTTAGCGTCGAGTTTACTAAGACTGGTAGGCAGTTTGCTTCTGTTTGAAAATAAAGATTGCCATGGGTATCTTTGCCCCAAACACAGTATCATGGTAGGTACAGCACAAGAGGAGGCCATTTGGCCCATCGTGCCTGTGCCGGCTCATATTACTTCAATGTAGAGAAAAAATAATTAATTTGATCAAAGATTTAATTTGCCAATTTTTATTTTTACATTTGTTATCAAATATACATACGCTTTTGTGGCTTCCAAGAACAAGGCAATATGACTCTTGATGTATGATTTCCTGAGAACAGCTTTCACATCTGGTCGTTCCTCAGGCCTTCTGCTCAACATGCTACTTATCAGCACTCCCAGCTGTTCACTGTATTCCTTCGGTATAGGTGGCAGCTGCACATTAAGGGATATGGATGTTGTTGAAGAAAACAATATCATGCCTTCAGTCTCCCTATCACTTTTATTCTAAATATACACAGTCACATGCATGTTCCAAGTTCTATTGTTCTTTGAAGCGAGTATTCTCACTTTTATCATACACTCGTTTTCTTCAGAGATCACTTTTCTGTGCATCAGTGGAAACCATGCATTTAAAAATATTAATGAGGTGGGCTCACCGTGCACCAACATACTATTGTACCTAGCGTGAGGACACAGGTTTACTTCTTTTTTCTGATTTGCCTAAATGTCATTAGAGGCCAGGTGCTTCCACAAAGAAGCAAACTGAGATAGGTGAGTCAATGGCTGCCTCTACATGCCTCCTAGCAGCTCAATTAACTGCAAAAGGATGCATGAGGACTTAAAAAAGATTTTTAAAAAAGAGAAACCAAGGCCTTTCATTTGTTCCTGAAAAGGGTTCTGACTGCAATACAGAGGCATGACTGACCTATGGCTATTTACATGTGAATTACTTTTTCCATGTTGGTATCACTAAAAGTATGTTGAACTGTATAGGCGCTGCTTTGGTACAATCTTTGGTTTGGCAGACTTTATGTAATTCTTTGCTTTACCATACTGCTTGTAATATTTTAAGTTAGAAAGCTCCCAGTAAAATTGAAAGAAAAACTTTACTTTTCTTTACATTAACACTCATCATTATTTCTCACCAACATACTTCAAAGGAAGACTGCATAGTGCTGTAAAAAAAAACTTACACTGCACTAGTAAGACACTTTCATCTCCCACCCCAATCCTGTGCCTCTCAAAACACAAACATATAAATCTATACATGAATCATGAGCATTATTGTTCTGTATGTTCTAGCTACAGCCAACTAGGCTGAAATTACTGGAATATAAGTCACTCATGAACACAAACTGCAGATATTCTATTAGACAAAGATACTAATTATAAATAACCTCATTCTAATCTTGCATTGCTTAAAAAGTTAGAAATTCAGGACTTTTCATTTATTTCTCAAAGCTTATCCATATTAGAGACTTTTGTCAGTGACCAACATACGAGCGAATTCTTCCTTTAATATTCTTTTTATTCATTCTCAGGATGTGGGAGCCGCTGGCAAGGCCCGGATTTATTGTCCATCCCTAGTTGCCCTTGAGAAGGTGGTGGTGGGCCTTCTTGAACCGCTGCATACTGGTAAAATGAGTGCAGTACTTGATTAGGTTAATAGAGAAAAGCAAAACGTCATGGAATGTACATTACCTTTCCTTCAATAATCTTGAAAACCAAGGAGTTCATATCCTTGGCGTTAAAGGCATGTTTCAACGTTGCCATTTCAAATGCACAACAACCGAGGGCCCAAACGTCAGACTATACAGAAAAATGAAGAAAGGCTTACAAGAGAGACAATACTGTTACTACAATTTTTATTCTTTTTAGGGCTTCACTGCAAAGATCTGTTCTAATGTTATCCATAATTCTTTAAAGCTTCACTTTATGACACACTGCCCAGAGTGTTCACAGGGAGTTAGCATTGGTCTTGGCATTCCCAAAGTATGGAAAGTGGGCAAAATAAAAAGGTTGCAGGTCGTGATTGCTATCTAGCAATTCGAACGGGAAATGCATGTGTGTGGATGCTAGGTAAGGACTAGGTTGGAGTCACTGTGATGTCCCCACAGTCAAATAGCCTACTCACACTTGCAGTATTTTTCAGCAACAACTTTTCACATTTTCATGTGCAAAAATGTTCAAGCCCCTGAAAATCTGCCAACTGGGGTCAGGCTGAAGAATTTCAGGTAGGCCTTGAGTTAAATTTTTAGACCCTTCCCAGGAGGTTGAGATGGGATCACGACCTTCTGGCTGACTATCTCCATTGATATCTACAAGATCCCAATCACCGTGGCCACATTTGCAGCTGCAAGCCGTGCTAAGATATTGAGTCACTTCGCAGCAAGAAAATTCCAAGTTCAATCCCTAATTGATGCCATGGTAGCTGACCTTAGACTGATAGGAGTTGAACTGCATGGAGTTGAACGACAATTAGTCTTGGCATCCTCTTGGGTATGGAAAGCAGGAAAAATAAAAGTTCGGGGTTCCTGATCTCTATCCAGCAATTCCAACTGGAAGTGCATGTGTGTGGATGCTCGGTAAGGGCAGAGTTGGCATTGCTGTGAGTTCCCCACAGTCGAGTAGTCTCCTCATACTCACTGTTCAGGTTCACGCATGAAAATGGTTACGTAGATGAGGTATTACAGAACAGCTGCTGCCCAAGTTAAAGGGAACATTTAAGGAGGAAAGAAAACACAGACCATGTGTAATAAAGATCTGTAGAAACAGGAGAAATGTATACTTAACCAATGATGATAACATGCAAAGCTGATCTAACTAAAAGCACAATAAAGTTTTACAGTAGCACTCTACCTTATAGTTGTAAGGTTTATTACAGAAGAGTTCAGGACTCATGTAATATGGTGTTCCAATCAGAGTACTGGCCATATCATGCTGGTTTTCCAACACTCTGGCTATCCCCAGGTCTCCAACTTTAATAATGTTTGTTTTTGTCAGGAAGATGTTTTGAGTCTTAAGATCCCTGTGCAGGATGTGTTTTTCATGTAAATACTGTAACAAAACATACATAGATCTCATTAAACATACATTCATCTCACAACAAAATAGTTTCCATTCCAACTATGATACTCAAAGCATCACATAACCACTTATTACATTCAAGCCACAAACATCTGTACCTTCCCCTTTTATGATTTACCCGAGTGAAATGTGCTGTACAAAATCCCAGTTGTACAATTAAGAATTCAAGTCAGACAGAGAATTTACAGAAGGACTGCGAGCAACACAAAATTTGTAATGCTCCATTTGAAAAAACATGCAGAACAATCCTAAACTGGTGGGTGAATACCTGTATCTAACTTAACACTAGTAAACTGGAAGTTCCATTTGTTACGATTATAAGTTATTAAATGATAGATTTTCACATCTGTAGACGTACTTTACAACAAACTCAATAAATGTTGCCTCAAAGAAGCTACATAGCCTTCTAATGTAAAATTAGGGGAAAATACCAGTGGAAAAAAATTCCAAGGAACGGTTGGTGAATGTATATTTCATCATTCGGGTCTTTACATGGGTTATGTCTTGGCCAAGAATGACAATATTAAAAATGGAAAACTCATATTGAAGTAACAGTAAACATGATAACTGCAATGAAGTATTACATTTTACTCTTTTTAAACTTTTCTTATTTCTTTGTTCATTTATAGAATTGTACCTGTAAAGCCATTGCAATCTGGACAAACCACTCCACGACTTGACTTTCTGGAAGCAATTTGCCCTTCTGTTCCTTCAGTTTGTGATACAAATCCCCACCTTCACAGTAACCCATCACAATGTATAAAAGTCGATCATCCCCTTCCCATGACTCTCTGTAGGTAACAATGTTGGGATGTCGAAGTTGGGATAGAAGCTGGGCTTCTTGTTCTGCTGCCTTGCGCTCGCGGCTGGAAGCACTTCTTAGGTTCAGCTTCTTTACAACATACTGAAAATTAAATAAAATTCAACCATAAGCGGGAGCATTATTTAATTAGAAACACTTTGCTAGGTCCTTGGAGGGCATTACATATTTATTTGCAACAGTTTTTTTATTTGAGAAATCTAAATGAAGAGCAAAGGTCTATAAGGAGCACATAGCACCATCAAAGTTGAAATGGGTATGGGAGAAGGCTGAGCCATCATACTTATATCTACTTGTGGATCTTCTGCAGCATTGGTCACAAGGCCTTAGGTTCACTTGACTCCTGTTCTGGCCTTGAGCCCACACAGTCCCCAGAGCATCTGAGAGTTGGACCTGCCTGGCCTGGAACCAGAACTGTTGCACCAGAAGTGGCCTTTCCTGATGGGGAGAGTGAAGTTCGTTCTTGATTTGTTCTGGGAGAGAGGGAATGAACAGGAGGCCAGGCACAGAATGGAAAGCAAAGGCAAGTCAAGTTCCTGTCCTTTTGTAGCTCTTGCTGGAACTTAGTGGCCCTCAAAGGGGACAACTGCGGCTGGAGGTTGATGAAGTCGAGGCAGGAGCAGGGCTTGAAGTAGCAAGACACGAACAATTGCTACTACTGACTGAAAAAGAATCCAGCATGTCCCCACCCCTAAGAGCCACATGGTTCACACAAACCAAATAACTACAATAGCAACAGAGCGTGGATCATGATTCCCACAGACCAATCAGATCGCTAAAAGGGGCCTCCAACTGAATTTTTCCTAGATAGATCAACAGATATATCAGTGGAGGGGGTCACCAAGTTAAATCCATAACAATTTTAAAACTTTCTGAATATATGCCATTAGATGCTTTACTAATGCTCAAATTACACTACTTGTGGGTTTTTCCTGGTGCACTGCAGTGGAATCAAAGAGTTTTAAAGCAAATCTGGCTGGGAGCTGTGATAGTACAATTATAGAAATGTAAGCAATCATTACAAAGCAATTCTTAATTTGTGTTATACTATGAAAAAACGAACAAATTGCTAAAGAGTTAAATTTCTGATTTTGGTAGAAATGCTATGGCTGTCTTTAAGAAGTTGAACAAAATGGCCACCTTCGGGCAGAAATTCTCTGTGCCCGAGTTGTCCAAACTGCAGCCCATGAGCCTATCCAGCTCTCGAAGCTCACAGTCTTACTTGCAATTATTTCACATTCACTGGTTTATCCTGTTTGAATTTTGTGGGCCTGGAGGTTTGGAAAAGGTTATTCTTGGCACCTGTTCCCCATTGGTGAATAAATCCTAAATTTACACACTAAGATCTGTATCAACAACTTGATATATATGCAAATGAATGTAATTTTAATTTAAACTTTCTATGCCGACCCTGAGAATCCATGATATGGACCTATGCGATTTATGAAGACAAAAGGCTTGCACACCCTTCCCCTATGCAATGTTGGATCGCCTTGAATTTCTGTATAATAAATCACATTTTATATAGGATATTATGTAAATGCAATACATATACAATGTAACAAGTGCAAAGTTAGGATAACCAGCAGCAAAATTCTTTGAACAGACTTCCTCCAGCAGTACTGATAAACATCCTCCCAGTAAATACATGGACACGGGCAACCACTGTTAGGGCTTTTGCTTGATTTAGTCTCCATGGTGAAAATGAGATAATGAAACAATAAGAGGTTAAACTGGTTTAAAATGTTGCCCTTAATGTTACTGATATTGTCAAATAATTCAAGTACTATTCATTGCAGCATGGTAGCAGAGTAATTAGAGCTGGCTTTCTATGCAATTGGTGTTGGGGGTGTGCAGGAAGAATTCCACCAGCTCCAGCCAGGCTGTAAAGTGGATGCTTTCAGATAGAAATGCTGGAGGGTCTCACCTTCGAGAGAGCTTTGGTCTGTCTTCCTCTTTCTGTTGAGTGATTGATCACTAAGTGACAACGGTAGCAAATGAGAGAGAAATCCACACAACATTCTCCCTCCTTTTAAAGTGGGTTTAAAAAATGTTTTATTTGTGTTGGAGATCGACAGTGTTCAATAAACAGCCTACAGGCCAAATCGAGTCTACGGGCTCCTTTCATCAAACCCTTGCTTCTTCTCATATTAAATGCATACAAAACCAAATTTCAACTCTGGTTAGTTTCTTTGGGAGCTGAAACTAATACAGTTGAAATTGGCATTGTGTGCTTAATATTAAGAGTTACAGCCCATTGAATTTTCCAGGCCTAGAAGACAAGAAGAGACTACTTCCTGATTGCTGGATGGAGACCAATCATGGAGGAGTCTTTTTTGCAGCAATCATTCTTCCAACCCAAGAAGTTTAAAGAGCTGCGCTAAATCTTCCCAGCTCTCAAGCTTGAGGGGAGGGGAAGGTTAGTGGTGTGGACAGTGGGAAGACAGCAGATCAGATGATTGTTGTTGTATTTGGGGGCTTGGAATTTTTGTGTACAGGGATCTTGCTGAGGGAGGGAGTGGTGACTTTGTGTGTGTTTGGGATATTGCTTTTTTGTATGTTGGGTCTCTGAATTTTTGTGTACAGGGGTGAATATGCATCAGGGCTTGCAATTCAGCAAAATAATGCAGCCAACTCAATGGTTTTGACAGGCTGGATATCCCTTCTTTAGGTCAGTTATATCATAGCAAGGGAAACAAAAAACAGAGGCATTATTATGCTACAATAAACTTTCAGTCATTGGAACCAGCAGAAACTAACACGCCTCAGAATTGACAGGTCTCCATGGCTACTGTTTGTTTACAGAGTCCTTGGCCAGTACTTCTCTTGTTAAAAATCCCTTATAGTACCTCTATATTATAATCAAAATAGACATCTTCTACATCAATTGTACCAAGCTGGAACCACCTTTTTAATATGGCTGAAGATCTGATCTGGCAGCCACGTGAAACTGCAAAAAAGCCAGAACTTTTCTGAGCTGGTGGATGTCTGTTGTTCCGCAAACAGCCTCCACAAATTCAATCTCCGCATACCAGCATACCCTTCATCAACAGCAGCTGACAGTTGCTACTGTCCATTGCATATATATAAAAAAATGATATGTGATCACAACTGTCTAATGGGATTGCGCCTGTAGGTGGCAGTGTGAGCTTAATGTTATGTGACCATCAGTCAACCGAATGCAAGCCCATTATGCCTAAAGAAATGGCCGCAACTAAAAATCACCACTTGGTGGCTCAGAGGTGCATTTCTAGATTCAGGGATTTAATAGAAACCTTTATTTTCTTTTAAAAATCCTAAAGTTTCAGCTGTCGGGCCATGTCGCTGGGTCTCCATGGCATCCCTTGCTGACCCCAGCTGATCATTAGTCTGGACAGCTCCTTCTTCCAAGCCCAAAACATCTCCCCCATCTTTAGCCCCTCCTCCACCATTATTATACTACCCGCTATAGCTGGAATCCAGCAGTCAGTGCAGGAATTGCCTGTTGCCGCCTAGCTTCTCTCCATCCTCAATGATTACCCCTCAGCGGCCTTACTGCTACTGTTCCATGCCCAGCCAGCCACTGTAATTCCCCTCTCACCGTGTAGAACTTCAGCAGCTCAATCTTCACAGCCACTGATGCTCTATCCGTGGGTCGATTGTGTGTCTCCACCTGCCCCCGCAAAACTTGCCAGGCCCCAGTTTCCTCCCAGGCTTGATCAGAGTGTACCTCTGGCCCTTTATGGGCTACCGCTAGAATTGAACAAAACCACCAGGAAGTGTTGTCCATAGAACATTGCCTTGCAGATATCAGGGTGCAAGATCAATTAAGACAATCAACCACCCACCCTAACTCCCCCCGCCCCTAGACACACTTAAGTAACAGAATTGCCCCCCGCCACTGAGCAGTGTCTTGAACACCCATCCCCAGTCAGCAGCATTTGGACAATAGACCCACCCACCCCATTGAGTACCCTTCTCAATCACTGGAACACCCCCTCATTCGGCAGCTTTTCAAAACTTCCCTCTTCGACTGAGCAGCTTTCTGAAATTAGGCCAACAATCCCTCGTATCCCAAGCTGCTTTTCAATAACTGGCAACTCCTCTCACTGAACAGGTTTGTAATAAATGCTCCCCCTTACAGGACATACGGATACCTGGCAAGCCCCCTCACAGAGCAGCTTTTCAATAACTGAAACCCATGCTCTCCCACACTGAGGAGTTTTTCACTTCCCCCTCCTTTCCCTCTACCCCTTCCTCTCTTCAGCCATCACTTTTCTGTTACCCCCCCCTCCATTTGGCTGCCTCCTCCTCTTCCTTCCTTTCCCTCCTGACCTCTTCCTCTCCCTCATCTATTCCCATTCCTCCTCTCCAATCAGTATAGGTGGACAGCGTTTTTTAATTATTCATGGCAAATTTGACCCAATCAAAAACACTATCCCATTACTGACTTACTTCATTGCCTCTCATCACATTACTTATAAATCGCTACCTCTGATTCGCCTGAGTAAAGCAATGGGTAATGGGTGATTAACTAGTAACTTATGAATGAAATGGAAGATAAATCACTTCCTTGATTCTAATTTATTTTGAGATCAACGCCACTGCATTCTGGTACTTACTGGGCTTTACATAAAATTTCTTTAATGCCATTAGGTAAATTATAATGAAAGGAGGTTTTCAGTTACCTGTTATACTCAGTATGTTTACAATGCTTTCATGCTAGTATGTGGGGTCACATTTTACCCCAAACTATATTTAATAAGAACTACCACAAATAACAAATACAATATTAAGTAAATATCTACCAATCCAATGCTTCTGAACACAAATTAATTTTACTGTATGTTGTGTTTCATTACTACTGTAAAATCTTACTTTAGAATACAAGAACAAACAACAAAAAATAGCTATGGATTTTTAAAATTACAAGTGGCTCTTTTGCAGCAAATTGGAGGATCTGCTGTTTTATAATAACAGAATGTTATATCATCTAATGTACAATGTATTATATAATAACAAGAGGAGCGTTTACATTTCAATAACCCATTCCTAATTGGGATGGATGAACTGTCTTTAAGTAAACTGTCTGCCGTTGAGGTGGAGCTGTGTTTAACTTGGTCTATCTCTAAGTCTAACTGGACCATGGTAGAAATCTGATATCTGACCTGTTCTACTGCTCCGCACGTAGTTTTAAAAGGTCTGTCTGTTAAAAGAAACTAATTTCTTAAGATACTACTTATTTGTTGGTAAATTCCCTACCTGGAGAGTGCAACTTGTTGCTGTTATGACATTTGAGTCAATCAGATGAAAGTGTGCTACACACTTTTGTATGACAAAGGCAAGACTTTTATCATATGTATAGAGATAGATTTGGCAATTATACACCACTGACGTGAGCCCATCCACTCTATTCAGTGGAATTACATCAGCAGCAGTGGGACACAAGGGGAATCATTGCCTTATGCACAATTGCAGATAAAAATCCTCTAATAGTGCAGGAGTGTGGATAAAGATTGGTACTAACCAATCTGGGATTTGCTAATAGTATATTAAAAAACATTTACTGACAGTGCATTGGAATTTTTAACTGTGTTATCTGCCCTGCTCTTTTTAAAATAGTCTATTCAACACTGATGTAAATAATTCTGGGCTTGGATACTCTTTTATATCTGCACTGAAATGGAATCAAATAAAAATAAGTAAAACTGCTTGATCTTGATTTTTCAATCTGATTTAATGGTATGGGTATTTTTTTAAAACTGTGACACTGTCTCTTTTAACGCTTGGCTCCGTTTCATGCAAGAAAATAATCACTGGTTTGATAAAACAACAATCTACACAAGCTTTCTCCTTCATTATGGAACGATCCAGCTTTGATTTATTTAGTCATGTTGTTTGTCAATGATGGCTAAAGCAGATAAAAAGACACTTGACAATTGAGTACTGTACTCACAGATACTATATGAATAGCAGTCACTCAGTGTGCTTACAGGCAGCAGCAATGTCCGCTCTACTTTACAACGAATATCTTTACAGCACAGTCTGGCTACTTGAAGTTGCCATAAAACCACCTCTACTGTCTGTGCAAAGACACTGGAATAGTGAAGTGTTTACACAACTACAAGCATCAAAGGAAACAACTGAAATGAACTCTGCATTATTCAGATGTGTTTGTATACAAATCAATGTACAGCACTCACGGTATGTTTACATTCAGCAGAAATCTTGACAGAAGGTCTCGTTACCTTCCATATTGACTAACCCTGATATCATATTACCCTGGACATGGAGCAAGGCTTTACACCTATAGGACATTTCCTATATCCAACTTCAACTATGCCCACATAAGCAGTTTAATGCACACTTGAAGAGACATTGACTGTAAAGTTAATGTTACTGTACTCAGTGTGCAAAGATACATTGATGGAAAAAATATAATCTACTGTCCGCAAATACAATTCAAACAATTCAACACCTTGGAAGACACATTGTGGCGAAGACACTGGGCAGAATTTTGACCTCAAGCCGGGAGGGTGGCGGGGTAAGATTTCCGGGTGCAAAATCAGGTAGGTAAGTTGGCGGGTCGCAATCTCCTAACGACATAAACAACTTTCACTTTGGGGCTTCGCGCCCAGCAGCCAGTCTGATTGACAGGCTGGCTGGTTGTCAGGCAGGAAGGCCTGCGGTAGGAGGTGGAGCAGGGGATTGGACGGAGGGATAGGTGGGAGCGATAATAGGCTTGTGAGGAAATCGCTGGGCAAAGGAGGACATCAGAGGGTCAGGACTTGGAGATCGGTGATCACTGAAGGTCAGGTGAAGAGTCGGAGGTAGGTGGGGGGGCACCATTTGGGGTTGGGGGTGGGGGTGGGGGGCGATCGCAGGGGTTCAGTCGGCCAAATGAGCTTGTCGGGCCTGGATGAAGCACTTCTGCTCCTCTGGACCTAGAAGCAGTGCAATAAAGGCACTCACTTCATGGATCCGGCCCTTCCCGCCTGCTTTCACTTGACGTGAATCGGAAGCGATGGGAAACCCAAACAGCGAAGTTTAAATTCATTTAAGTTTTCCAATACACAAAGAATTAAGTACCTCAAGTATTTCAACGAGGTACATTGCCCCTTTAGGTATCGGCCTGCTGGCTTTAAGTGGGGCGGGACTGCCTATTGTCTGTTGTGCACATGCATACATACCTGCCTGGGTTAAACCCAGACATGGGCGAGTTGGAGCTGGGGTGCAGTCCCACTCCAAAAAGCTGTTATTTTAACCTTGCACTGACCCTCAACTGTTATAAGTTGGATAGCCAGGTGGTGAAGGATAGAATACCAGAGCCACATCTTCAGTTGCTTCCAAGCCTTTATTCACAGAGCTCCACATCACACCCACCACACCCTAGATAAGCTCTCTTATATATGGATACAAGAACGCCCCAATTGATACACAACACCTGAATACAATTAACACTAATTGATATAAATTACATGGACACAATTAACACCAACCCACCTGTTCTTGGGGGTTAAAATTACCCCCACTGAGTCCATTTAAACAGTGTAAATATTTTTCAAATTGAAATTGTATAGTGCCTTTAATATAGAAAAAGTCCTAGACATTTTCATATAGGTGAAAATGGATGCCTAGTAACAGTGGGAAATTTAGGCCGTGGCTCAGTGGTAGCACTCTTGCCCGAGTCAGATGGTTGTGGCTTCAAATCACGCTCCAGAAACTTGAGCATGTAATCTAGGTTGGCACTTCTGTGCAGTACTGTCGGAGATGTCATCTTTCGCATGAGACATTAAACCGAGGCCCCGTCTGCCCTCTCAGGTGCGATAAAAGATCCCATGGCAGTATAACGAAGAAGAGCAGGGTGTTCTGCCTGGTGTCTTGGCCAATATTTATCTCTCAACCAACATCACTAGAAAAACAGTTGTCTGATCATTATCACATTGCTGTTTGTGGGACCTTACTGTGCATACATTGGCTGCCAGGTTTCCTGCATTTCAACAGTGACTACATTTCAAAAGTACTTCATTGGCTGTAAAGCGCTTTGTGACGTCATGAAAGGCGCTGTATCATAGAATTGAAAAGAATGTACAGGACAGAAATAGGCCATTCGGCCCAACCAGTCCGTGCTGGAGTTTATGCTCCACACGAGCCTCCTCTCACCTTTCTTCATCTAACCCTATCAGCATAACCTTCTATTCCTTTCTCCCTTATGTGTTTATCTAACTTCCCCTTAAATGCATCTACACTATTTGCCTCAACTACTCCTTGTGGTAGTGAGTTCCACATTCTAACCACTCTCTGGATAAAGAAGTTTCTCCAGAATTCCCTTTTAGATTTATTAGTGACTATCTTATATTTATGGCCCCTAGTTTTGGTCTCTCCTACAAGTGGAAACATCTTCTCTACATCTACCCTATCAAACCCCTTCATAATTTTAGAGATCTCTATCAGGTCACCCCTCGGCCTTCTCTTTTCCAGAGAAAAAAGCCCCAGCCTGTTCAATCTTTCCTGTTAGGTATAACCTGTCAATTCCAGTGCCTCCATATCATTTTTATAATATGGAGACCAGAACTGTGCACAGTACTCTGAGTGTATCAATGCAAGTCTTTCTTTCTTTCTTTCAGTGGGTAGCACTCTCGTCTCTAAGTCAGAAGATTGTGGGTTCAAGCCCCACTCCAGAGACTTGAGCACATAACCTAGGCTGGCACTTCTTTGCAGTACTGAGAGAGTGCAACATTGTCGGTGGTGCCGTCTTTCAGGTGAGACGCTACACCGAAGCCCCATCTGTCCTCTCAGGTGGATGTAAAAAGATCCCACGGCACTATTCGAAGAACAGGGGAGTTCTCCCGGTGTCCTGGCCAACATTTAGCCTTCAACCAACACCTAAAGCAGATGATCTCATCATTTATCTCATTGTGGGAGCTTGCTGTGCACAAATTGGCTGCTGCATTTTCTAAATTACAACAGTGACTACTCTTCAAATGTACTTCATTGGCTATAAAGCACTTTGGAACATCCTGTGATCGTGAAAGGCTCTACATAAAAGCAAGTCTTTGTTTCTTTAGTAGAGGTGAGCAACCAGATTATAGTTCACATAAATTCTTAGGTGTAAGCAAAGACACTTTAGGTAGGTTTCAAAAACCTCAACATCAAAATGTCACACTTTCTTAGTTTGTGATAATTTTTTTGTGCTGATCAAGGTGAAGGATGTCAATGCTGAGGAATGGAACACTCTCCCATTTTAAGCACCAAGTTTCAGTATCAAACAGGCACAGCAAAACCAAGTGCAGAGTAATGCTCACTCTATTCTATCCCTGTTTGATTTTTTTTCTCCAATTTCTCACACCTGCCATCCCAGTGGCCCCTCTGAGAATGTAAATTACTACCAAATTAGAAAGCTTAGTGAAATCCCTAAATTTAGGTTTATTTTAGCAAATATTTACCTTGTCAAAGGAAAGTGTCTATATAAAATGTTGTTTCCAGTTTTTATTTTTCAGTTTATCCCTCTTTACAGCTGAAAAGGGTATTTTATAACGGGAAACTGTAATTGATGCTGAGACTCGGATCAAGTTTTGGGATTAATACTGGGATAGATATACCAGAACTGGATCTGATACTGAAAAATAACCAGGATTGGGACAGTGATTTCCACTTTGTTTGTATTACTTTCTAGATAGGTGATCAAGTTTTGTTGATTCTGCACTAAATTAAATTAAGTGCTGACTATCCTGTTTTCCTAACTTCAAAAGCTTTGTATTACAGTCAGGTTAGTGGATCTTATGACAACTTTTAAACGTCATCAACCAGGGCAAAGTCGAAGTGGTGTGAGATTATCTCCTCTAGTTAGCCTCATGTGGCTTGGCAAATCACAATTCAGTTTACAGCATTATGTAAGATAAATACTCAACACTGCAACTCAGTAACAAAGTATAAAGAAATTGCTGCCTTCTTTTGTATATATAGCCCTGTACATTTATCAAAACTCTCTTTTAGGTTTTCACCTTCAGCTGTTCATATTATGATCATATCCTGGGGTGTAGAATGGCTGTTGGAATTTCTGGAAAATTCAAGAAATCTAAGTTGCATAGCCACTCCAGGCTATACAACATTGTGCACTCCAAGACTTTCTGTGCACGATATAATTACTGGCTAAATTATTTCAGTGAAGTTAGACAACAGTTAGTTACACTGTCCGTCCTGTTAGGTAACACAATAATCAGTTTGCACAATGCAAAATGTGCAGCATAGCTGCCCCATAAAATTAGTATTTGGGTTAGAATTGAGACTGGGTTGGGGTTGACAGAATGAGGTTAGAGCAGACACAGGGATTTGGAATTGAGAGTCAGACTGGTATTGAGGATTGAAAGTCTTACTGGGATTGGGAACTGAGTCAGACTAGGATTGGGAATTGAGAGTCAGACTGGGATTGGGGACTGAGAGTCAGACTGGGATTGGGGATTGAGAGTCAGACTGGGATTGGGGACTGAGAATCAGACTAGGATTGAGAATCAGACTGGGATTGGGGATTGAGAGTCAGACTGGGATTGAGGACAGTGTCAGACTGAGTTTGGGAATGGAGTCAGATTGGGATTGGGAATTGAGTCAGGCTGGGATTGGGAATTGAGTCAGGCCGGGATTGGGAATTGAGAGTCAGACCGGGATTGGGAATTGAGAGTCAGACCAGGATTGGGAATTGAGACTCAGACTGGGATTGGGAATTGAGAGTCAGACCGGGATTGGGAATTGAGACTCAGACCGGGATTGGGAATTGAGAGTCAGACCAGGATTGGGAATTGAGACTCAGACTGGGATTGGGAATTGAGACTCAGACTGGGATTGGGAATTGAGACTCAGACCGGGATGGAGGATTGAGACTCAGACCGGGATGGAGGATTGAGAGTCAGACCGGGATTGGGAATTGAGACTCAGACTGGGATTGGGAATTGAGACTCAGACTGAGATTGGGAATTGAGACTCAGACCGAGATTGGGAATTGAGAGTCAGACCGGGATTGGGAATTGAGAGTCAGACCAGGATTGGGAATTGAGACTCAGACTGAGATTGGGAATTGAGAGTCAGACCGGGATTGGGAATTGAGAGTCAGACCAGGATTGGGAATTGAGACTCAGACTGGGATTGGGAATTGAGACTCAGACCGGGATTGGGAATTGAGAGTCAGACCGGGATTGGGAATTGAGACTCAGACTGGGATTGGGAATTGAGACTCAGACCGGGATTGGGAATTGAGAGTCAGACCGGGATTGGGAATTGAGAGTCAGACCGGGATTGGGAATTGAGAGTCAGACCAGGATTGGGAATTGAGACTCAGACTGAGATTGGGAATTGAGAGTCAGACCGGGATGGAGGATTGAGATGAGTTTTTTTTGCAGCGCCTGATTTTGATCGGAGCTCAGTCTCAGTGTTTCTGTATGGTGAGCCTATTCGGCCCAGAGCTGCTGGGTTTACAGTAATAGCGAAAGAGCCTTTGTTGCAAAGGGTGGTATCATAGACCCAGCCCGAGCAGGGCCGGGGCCGGGGCCTCTCTCTGTCGCCCACTCTTTACCTGTTTCACGTCCTTCCCGTGTCTCACCAGCTGCACCTCTCCATAGCTGCCTTTCCCCACTGTCCTGATGACCAGGTACCGCTCCATGTTGCTCACTGCCGGTGGGGCTGTGCAGGAGGCGGCGGCGGACTCTCGGCGCTTTCCTGCGCTGCGTCTTCATTCATGTCTGACCCGACTCGGGTTACAGCAAATCGGTGGGGAACAGGCCGGAGCCCGGACACAGCTTCACCATCACCAGGCAACGGTAACGGCGAGCTCTGGGGCGCCATCAATGGGCCGGGATTGGAACTACAGCGCATTGGAACTGCAGCGCCACCACCTGGAGGAAATCGATAACTGCAGCTCATCGCAGCACTGCAGCGCCACCACCTGGGGAAAATCGATAACTGCAGCTCATCGCTGCGCTGCAGCGCCACCACATGGTGGAGTCGGTAACTGTAGCAAATCATAGCACTAGCGCCACCACGTGGGGGGAGTTGGTAACTGCAGCTTATCACGGTACTGCAGCGCCACCACAGGGGAGAGTCGGTAACTTCAGCTCATCGCTGCACTGCAGCACCACCACCTGGGGGGGAGTAGATAACTGCAGCGCCACCACGTGGGGGGAATCGATAACTGCAGCTCAGAGCTGCGCTGCAGCGCCACCACGTGGGGGAGTCGGTAACAGCAGCTTATCACGGTATTGTAGCGCCACCACAGGGGAGAGTCAGTAACTTCAGCTCATCGCTACACTGCAGCGCCACTATATGGCGAGATCTGGAACTGCAACTATTCACCGCACGAGCCTTCGAATGCAGTTTAGCGCCATCACAAGGGTGGAGTCCAGGTTTTTGCCCTGGTGACGCTGAGTCAAACCCATTGCCACCCTATTGGTTCAATTAAAATAGACCTGGCCACTGGTGCAGGGTTCATATCTCACATCTGGAGATCACAGCAAAGGTACTGCTTTCTCACATTGCTGACCTGCAACTCAACAATCTGAGGCAGCCATGAAGGTCAGATATTGCTGACAAAGCCCAGTTTTACTGTTTAAAAAACGACTTATAATGGACTCAATAAAGGACCTGATCTCCAGATACCCAATGGCATTGCACAATCCAAATTTTTGTGGGTCTTACGAGTTGCCATCAGATTAGGTGCCTTCTGTACTGGCCTACTAAGCATTAGTTCTATGCGTCTTTGTATTTGCATCATGATGCTATTTTATGGAGGTTAAGGGTCTCTGTTTCAGGCCATTGCCCTGATATCCAAACATTAAAGTAAAAGTGCCTGTAACAAAGTTAGCAGCCTTACTAATGTGAGTGATGGGTTACCTGAGAAGGGACAGAGATGAATGAGTCTGATGGAGTTGTTACCAGAAAAATGGTGTGCATTTGTGCAATTCAATTTACTTGATCCAGCAATATGCACAGAATATTTCAATAACAAATTAACCACATTAATTTAAAACAAACACGTCTCACTCACCTGTTTGCATCTTCTTCACACGTGGAGTGCTGCTGATTTCTTTCCTGTGTTAAGATTCATGTGCGTTAGATACCTATCCTTAGCTTGCCGGCAGGTTTACCTCCATTGTAAGGCTCCGATCCTTTAAGTATGTTAGCATTATACAGTTGCTCATAGTAAGTTAAATGACCATCTGTTTTATAATAGCAGGGGTGATATACCATGTAATGCAAAAAATTATTATTCCACTGCTAAAGTGCAGTCTAATTAATGTAATTAGGTAAATTTGAGGTCAATTAGAAGTTAATTGCTTTGTAAGGGAAGTTTGTAGATTGGCAGATACTTGTAAATTCAAAACTCCAGAAGAAACCAGTATGAAATGATTGCCTTTATTTTCTACTGCTTTAGATATTTTAAAGTATGACTTCAGAAGTGTGATATCTGAATCAGAAGGATGCCCGTTAGATGCAAGACTCATATACATAGATAATAAAAGTGGCCAGTTCGTATTCTGAATGTTTATCATGCTTCATTAGTGGCATGCAGTGCCATACCATGAACACTGTTGCTAAAACAGCCCTGCTTTCATAAATATTAATGAATTAGTTTCCTTTGCATGTGTGTTTAAAGGTGGAAGGATTCTCGTGCGCATGCACACAACAAAATTTCCCCATGGTGCAGATCATATTAATGGCATTTTATGTGCCTCTCTGGACTGTAGGAAATGGACCACTCTATCAACATGAGATTAGACCTTCAGAAGGGAGCAGCCGATATCTTGTTCAAACACCCAGCCAGTCGAGGATCATCTGATTTGCATGCAACTAACTCCCTTCTACACAGTCGCTGTTGCCCATTCCATGGCGGGCAAATACTTGCTTGAAATCCTTGGATTCTTGTTCACCCACAGGAGAGATAATGATCTTGAGAGATTTGGATGGATTATATCGATGATATGTTGAGTGTCTAATTGTTGAAATAGGAGCTAATGCCACGATGGGGGTAAAGATCTTAACCGAGCATATTGGAAAGTGCCTCCTCCCTCCCCCCTCATGTCTGCTCCCTTTCTGCCCAGCCCACTCCATCTGCCTACATTCCTCGATTTGCTGCGCAGTTGCCTCTGGCAGCACGGATAAGAAGTTGGTTACATGGGGTCCAGAAACCCCATAGAGAAAATTATTATAGAAATCACAGAAATTTCAGGAAACTGTTCAGCCCACATTGCAGCTATCAACTGCAATCTCATTTTCCTGCACCTTTCTTATTTTTCTTCAAATGTTTATGTAATCCCCTCTTAAATCTGTGACTTCAATAGCTTCTGGTGGTGAAAAATTATTTTAAACTCTCCCTTTTATGCATTTAGTACTAATCCTAAATTAATGCTGCCTTGTTGCCTAGTCACTAACCAGTGGAAATAATCTTTCACCGTTTAATTTCGTGAACCGTTTCAAAATTTTCAGGCACCTGGATTAGATCTCCCCTTAGCTTTCCCGGCTATTTTGTTTCCAAGTCTCTCATCACAAAGTATATCCTCCTATTTCTGATATAAAGCTAGTAAATCCATGTTGCATCTTTTCCATGGCTTTAATATCCTTCCTATGATGTGGTCCCCAACTGTTACTTAGTAATATCTTGTACAGAATCATTGTTACTTCCTTGCTTTTATATTCAATGTTCCTAGATATAAAAAAACAGAATCCTATTTGTCTTTATGGCAATCTTGCTTTTGGTTTGGTGTTGATAGTAGTCCCACAATATCCATGTCCAAATCAATTTTGTAAATGAAGAATGAAAGGTCCCAACACTGATCCCTGGGCACTCACCAGCTATATTTTGCCTATTCAAAAACATCCATTTATTTCTACTCTCTGCTTCCTATCTTTCAGCCATTCTCTATTCATACTGCCACTTTACCTTTAATGCCATGGGCCTTAATCTTCACAATAAGTCTCTATCTGGCACGTTATCATTTTTTTAATGCACAGACTGTATTTGTTTTGTCTATACTCATTAACTTCCCCGAACAATTTGATTAAAGAGAAGCATGACCTGCCCTTTACAAATCCATGTTAATTGTCTCAGATTAGCCTACATCTTTCTAAATGTTCACTAATATTATCCCTGATTATGGTCTTTTTCAATTTTTCTATAAGAAAAATTAGGCTAATTGATGTCTAACTACCTGGGTTATAATTACTTTGATTATCCCTTTCCTCTTTTTGAACCAAAATGTAACAATCATAACCATCTAGTCCAATGGTACAATAACTATTTCCAAAGAACTTTGGAAAATTATTGTTAGTGCATTTGCTATTTTATTACAAACTTCCCTCCATATTCAGAGGTGTAGACCACCTGTGCTTAGTGATTTTTCAACTGTAAGTCCCATTAGCCCCTTTAATTCAGCCTTTTTAATATCTATATTAATTAGTGGTTCAGGCAGGTCCTCCTCTGGTACTCCTGCAGTCCTTCAAGGTGGAGTCCGTGGTGTCCTCAAGGGTGACGTACATAAGGAATTGGTTAACTATCCAAAGGTATTGGAAAAGAAAGGTGAAACCTGGGTGGCACCAGATTTATCTTGCTGTACTTTGATCAGACAACTGGATGTGTCGGTGTGATGTCACCCAGAACAGTGCCCTGGCTTGTGGTTTCACCCTGGATGAGCACTCCCCTAATTGTACTATTAATATTCAAAGATGGAAATTGGGATGAGCAAAACATGGATACTTGTGAAGGGGTCGTTACTGTGTGACGACATCAGACTTGGCTTACCGTCATGGGAGCAAGAGTGCTCTGTATTAACTCCATCATTTTTCTTTTTACAGGGCCCTGTATTAACTCCATCATTTTGCTCCCGAGTTACCTACTAGAATTGCAAGTTCTGTCCTGATCCCAGAAAATGTTCATAATGCTACGGAAATTCAGGTGGAAATCAGTTTAAGGGAGGAAGTCAAGAAGACCGTTATACAGTTTGGACATCCAATTCCACCACTATCACTGAGGCTTAGAACTATACTTGACCGGTCACATCGGAGTGCCACCTAATTGACCTACAACTAGGGGAACATAAACAGTGGGAGACAGTGTATAACGTGGGACAACATCCTTGGGTTAGAATTCTCTCAAGTTCTAATTCTTACTCAATTGATGCTTATTGTAATTGCTATTAAAATGCTTTGTGTAGGATCCTCAATGTATAATAAGCTGAATATGCAAATGGTTTATTGCGCCACTGAGCCATGAGCTAAGGTTGGGGTGGACAGGTGAACCCAAGAGTAGGCTCAATAGGTGGGATATGTGAGAGATACATGTTTTTCAGACTTTCGGTTAAAGATTGTAAAAAGCATCAACAAATCTGTGTCTGCATAATTGTTAAACAATCTTTAGCTGAAGGTTAAGAAACATCATGGGGTAATTTTAACCCCAAAGAACAAATAGATTGGGGGGTGGATGGTGGACAAAAATTACAATTTTTTTGAAGTGGGCTCCAACACGCCCATACCTGGGTTTAACTCAGGCGCGCGTGCATCTGAAACCCGGAAGTCCCGTCCCCACTTAATGCTGGCGGGCAGATTGTTAAATTGGCAATGTACCTATTGCGATAGTTGAAGCACTTCATTTTTTGTGTATTAAAAAGGTAAAACAAATTTAACCTTACCTGCATGGGTTTCCCCATCGTTTCTGATTCTCATCACGTGAAAGCAGGCAAGAACGGCTGGATCCATGAGGTGAGTGCCTTTATTTTACTGCCTGTGGGCCCAGAGGAGCAGAAGTGCTTCATCCAGGCCCCACAAGCTCACCGGGCATGATCAGAGCCCCGCGATCAACTGACCTCCCCCCCACCGATGGTGGACCCCCCTCTGATCTTAAAGGCCCCCCACCCTGATGTCGTCCATGGCCCACGATCTCTCCCTCCCGCCTTCCTCTCCAATTCACATCTCCTTTCCCTCCCGAAAGGCAGCCAGCCTGTCTGGTTGTCGCGTGGGAAACCCGGAAGCACAAATACTTACCTTTAATTGAGTTGAGATCGCAGAATGCAACACACTCACTTGAGTTCAAGCTTCCCCACATGAACATCTACCCACACGCTGGGTTCCCGGCTCTGAGCTAAAATCATGCCCCATGTCTCCATTACTGTCTAATGTTTATAGTGCGTCATGGCATGAGAAACCTTTAGTTGCCTGTTTCTGTATCATTGTAGAATGTGCAGGAGTCAACAGATGGATTGATGTTTGGGCCCAAGGCTTGTATGAACTAATGGGTGGTTGTAACACACATATATATATGTGTTACAATCACGATATATATATATATCGCGGAACAGCTGGACTGCTTGATATGGCAGGGTCATTCGGGTTTGATCACCCTGGAACCACTGTCGTGTAAATTTTCTGTCAGGTTGTCTTGTTTAATGTCTTACACAGTATAACTTTCCAATTGCACTATTGTAACTTTATTTTAGCACTTAATAAAAACTTTATACTTTGAACAAACCAACTGCAAGCCTTTTTTGATTAAAGGCCAGACCGTAAAGTAAGAACTTATAAGAGTAAAAAGAAAAAAAGGACACAATTTAACATATCCTTTCAGAAAAGAACAGAAGATAAATACAAAAGATGACAGAAGCTTTAAGGAATCAGTACACAAAGGATGCAATATACAGAAGCGAATAGAAGCTTTAAGAAAGCATTACAAAAAAGAGAGCACTGTATCAATAAAGAAATTAGTGAGAATGACCTGAGTAGAAAGGAGCTGTCCATAGAAAAGTGATTAAGACAAGTGGACTGGATAGGATGAAGATTAACGAATGATGGTAAAAACCTGGAGAAGGAAGAAATAAAGAAATGAAACCAACAAACAAAACAGGAGCTCACATAAATAGAACATGAAGCCAGTGCATTAAACCACATTTAAAGGAAAAGCTAGATAACTAAATCTAATGTAAAGTTGAAAATATATTTGTGTCGAGAAATTTTAGGATATTACAGTCTATCTGATGGACGATCAGAAACCATAGGAAAAAAAGCAGCAATAACAACAGTACACATGGATTAAAATGAATTTTAAATAAAATTGATTTATTTATTTGTCTACATGTGTAATAATATCTACTGCATGTATAACATGTTTTTAGTGATTATGCACTTTATCTGAATCTTTATTCAGAGTCACTTCATTTGTACAGACATTAGAGCCCATGCAAAGCCTCATATTGGAGCCGGCCCTATCCCGGAAGCTACACCAACTTCCTTATTGCTAGCACCAGAGACGTTGTTCAGTGTTGCCACTGGGGCCCGCCAAATAAAAATTGAATAGCAACAATTAAGTTTATTCTACTATCAAAAATGCTTTTGGAAGCAACTTGGTATTGCTAAATTATTAGATGACTCTCTTAAGACACATCATCTTTCCAAATGCATATTCATACTGGAGCTTCCCAAAACCCTTGTGCAATGATTGAGTCCACCCAAAGTAAGTGCAGTGTTCCTTTGGCCCAATGTTTGTTCATTATAATGAGCAGTACTGAAGTCAATGCAGTACTGGGCCACATTCTCCTAAATTCATTATCATTGCTGGAGATGTACTAGTGCCTGTGCCAGTGTCACTGCCTCTGGGGTCAATAGTATTGTGTCAAAGTGGCTTTCGAGTTGAAATCAGGGAACTTACCTAATGCTGTCCCTTAAATGCTCTCCAATTCAGTTGGTACTGGAACCCAACTTATACTATATGCTGCCATAGGGTGAACACGCAATTGCTTCTGTAGGGGCGCTGATACTGGAATTGCTGCTTTTAACTTACTGGATCAGCATTGGAGCACATCTGACATCACCCAGATCCATTCTTGACACACAAACTAAATCTGGTCAGTTTACATAGGCAGTTTCCATTATAAGCGAACATAGGAATTTATAATGGAAAAGACATGAAGTGCGTAAGATTTTTAATCGATATATTTTATATATGAAGTGATTGAACAATAAAGCCATGCAAGGGATACTAAAGGGATAGCCTTTCATCATCTAGTCTCAGGTTATGGATATACTAAGCCAAATAAAGAGGAAACAATATAGTCAGTGGGAATTCCATCAATAAATCCTTTCCCATTGTAGTGAACAAACCAGCATGGGATATTGGTACCTCGCTTTGGATCGAATCTGTAATCTTTCTGGTACCCCCTAAAATTAAAATCATCAATAAAATACATGTAAGAAATGTACAGAAAAATTACAACTATTAAATAGGACAAAACAAAAGTATTACACTATCTTAGATATATTACCTTGTTACTCTGAGTTTGTGACCTTTTACAATCATTGTTGCATCATGTTTGCCTTGATCTAAGCCAGGGCGAATGTTATATATCTCAGCATTTACTTCATGGTAAAACTGGCCTGTGTCAAAGTAAAGTTAAATTAATTTGACTGGAAAGTCACAAATACAGTACAGTGTAGTAAGTGCGGGATGCCCGATGGGAATAATGGACTACTTAGTTTATTCTACCAGTGAGGAAGATCTAATGATTCATAAGAGATAAATGAGTTAAGAAGCTGTTCCTAAACTTTGTGATAAACCAAGAATTTTACCTTTCTCCATTGTGTATTGCTTTTGCTTGTGCAAGAGCTTTGACAATAATTTGGTTCAGTATAAAATTAATTTAATAGTTACAGGTAATTCCATTAAAATTGATTTTAAATAAAGTTTGGAATGGGTATATTACAATCACGGCAGCAGAATAATAATCTCCATTATTTATGTGAGTTCTCGGTGTCAAATCCCCTTAACCAGGGGTGAACTATTCTTTTCACTTTTTATTTCACAAATGAATGATCAAAGTGATGTGAACATTTAGTTTTATGATGATCTAGCAACAAAAAAATGAATATATAGTGCTAAATTCACTGTCAGTTTCAGTGAAGGTTGGAGATTACTGATCTTGGAACATACATCCTGTACATTCATCAATAAATCTGGTACTGGAGTATAATAGCTTTTTGATCCAAGGAATTTGTAAAACCACTTCATCATTATATAAGAATTGTATCCCTTTAGTGCTGTTCAGTGCTTAACTATGACTGGGCAGGTAATGAAGTGAATATTCTACATACCAAGTAATCCATGGGTCATATTTGAGAGCCTGTGGCTGTTAAGTGTATAAAATCCCAGAAAGTCTCGGTGTAGAGGGTGATTTTTCCAGACCCGATGCAGCACAATAACAAAAGTTGCATCGTCTCCCACGGTTACTGTGACATTCTTTTCTTTCATGATTGAGATTGAGAAACTAGGAAATAAATGTTAGAGACGATAAATTATGCAGTGTCTAAACTGATATCCTGAATACTGAATGGTTTAATAATCTATTTTTAATAATCTTTATATATTAATAAAAATAAAATCAATGAAGTCCCACTCAATTGGTCTGTGGTGATTATCAATCCAATTGGTCCTTGCTATCAAGTTGGAACAATCAGATACCATCTGTGCACCCGACTTTCACCACAGTGACAGGATCAAAGAGCTCCTCAGCCTCAGATCCCATTCCTATGCTCGTAGTTCTCAGTCTCACTCTTTCTTACCTCGGACCACTGGGCTCCCTCCATCCGACCTCATCCTGCATCCTCCATGCACTTGCTCTAAGCTCCACTGAATCCGTGAAGCCCATCTTCAAACTTGCACCTTTGGTATTTTAATTTTACTTTTTTTAAAAAAAAAGCACACTTTATGTAGGACTTCAGATGCGATTCAGAAAGGGATCTGAAAGAGTCACTGGCAATCAGAGCAGATGCATGGAGGGAGTGGGAAGATACTAAGGAGAGTAAGCCTGGCAGCCTGAACTAAGGGAGGCAGGGTGTGATCATTGGGAAAGGAGGAAAATAAAAAGCAAAAAAAATCCAGAACAGAAATGAGAAGCAAGATGAAAGAAAATGAGGAAAGAAATTAAACACAAAATGTAAAATGAGATGAGCAGGAAGGAGGGAAAGAAGGGGAAGGAGAAAAGAGAGGAGGGTGAAGGAAGGTATGGGCAGAGAGAGAAGGGAAAAGAAAGGAAGAATTTTAAGGACAGAACCAAAAAAAAAGTGGTGCATTTTGTTAAATGAAACTGTGGGTAGGATCCTTTGATGCATGCTGCATTGAAAGAACTTATATTTATGTAACACCTTCTATGTCCTCAGGATGTCCCAAAGTGTCTCATAGCCAATAAAGTACTTGTGAGGTATAGTCACTTTTCTTTTACAGGCAAACATAGCAGTCAATTTCACACAGCAAGGTCCCAAAAACAAATGAGAGAACTAATATGTTTAGTGATGTTGGTTGAAAGATAGATCTTAGCCAGGACACTGGGAGGACTCCTCAACTCTTCTTCAAATAGTGCCTGGGAGGACAGGCAGGGCCTTGTTCCAAAAGGCGGCACTCCCACAATGCATCACTCCCTCAGCACTGCGCTGAAGTTTCAACGTAGATTATGTGCTTGTCTCTGGATGGGGGCTTGAACCTATGACCTTCTGACTCAGAGATGAGAGTACTACCACTGAACCAAGACTGACACTTAACGATGTTAGTGAGTGCCAGAAAATGGACACAGAGACGGAATTTGCACGTCAGATGTGCTGGGCAGCAATGTGACCAACTGCTGTACCTGGGCAGGATCCATGTGAGGGTGGAAGGCCCCACAGTGGTTCCACTTATACAGCATACCACCTACTCACTAGCAAGTGAATGAGGCCATGTATCCAGGCTCCAGTCCAGAGTTCAGGATACATATTCAGCATTGGTGCTGGGAGCTGAGGCCAGGCATTCTTTTTTAACGGTGGGCTTAAATGCACAGCAATGCAGAGCATGCCCTGTTCCAAATCAACATATCCACCAGAACTTGGTAAGGCAGAGTCAGTGTTTTAAAAGTAGACAGTCTTACCATTTACTCTTCTATTTTTGGAATTGGATTGGAAGATTGGCATCGTAGGCAACTGCAGATTTTGGCTTATACTTTTGGATGTCCAATTGATCAGGATGGGGTTGCCTTTTCCTACTACTGGTGTGAAGCCAGAACAGGTGGTTTATTTTCCTGTTCCTAATTCACATTTACCCTACTGTGGTTGTACCATTTTGGGTTTGGCAAAACATACGCTGCCAATTTCACTATTATGAGTGATCTATCTGCCTGCTACTCTCTATGGGACAACTAGTAAATTCGTCCTGTGTTAGGTATATTCGTAGCGGCATGATTTGTGTCTTTCATGATTCTTCCACTTGCTGTACGTTGACTCAATCTAATCCTTTAATCATCTACAAGACAAGTATTATCTTAAAGGTGGTTACATCACTTTCTTTATGAGCTAGTAGCCACATCTTGACTTTCCAAGTTGAAACTGGAGTCTTTTTTGATTGGTTTAATTGAGGAGGATGGTTAATTTTACAACTCTATATTATATTGGTGAACTCATCTTGTAAATAGTGAACTCATCTTGCTTAGGAGAAGTTTGGAGTGTTGATTTTAACCGGATGATTTTGGATGAGGAACAGGAGCTATCTGGTCTGTGATTCCTAGACTATCCACCACCCATAATCTGTGGGAGAAACAACCGAAAATTCTCCATTGTATCTTCCAGCACGGTTGTATTGTTGGTAGCCGAAGATTATGAATCAGTGTTGGAACGGTTGCAGAGTACTCAACTCCTACTCATGTTCCTTTAGATTTGTCCCTTAGTCCACTCCTATTGGATTATGATACTGCAGAAGGTTGAGTCTATCACGGAAAAACTCTACCACACTCAATTTATTGCAGTGTATCTTGAGCCGTCCTGTAGAGGACTTATAGGTGCCCGAATGGGACTGTTAATCAATCTCCTTTTATTCACAGCAAGCCATCACCTTCCAATTCTCTGGAGGCAGGCAGTGATGTATTTAATTCAGTATGGAAGGAGTGATTATTAGAAGTGGCTCAATCAGATAGAATTATGCTTTCCTGTTTTTTTAAAAATTTCAGCTTGAATTTGTGCAGTGTTTCCTGTTTGATTAATTGCATAATTCCAATGTTCTCAGTTAATTCTTGAATCAGTTCTGGCACTGTTCTTGATGGTGCTAGGATTCTGGAGAGCTGTGTATTTCTCTCACTCCCATCTTATCATCCCTGCCCCAAGCACTGCTCTGGTTGCACCTGTTTGTTTCACTCCCTGCATAATATGTTACTTTTCATTCAATTTGTATCATCTCACATGCATGATACCAATGTGTGTAGTCCAAATATTTGATCCCTCTACTTGGATTGATCTCTGAAATTTATGTCTAAAACCTTTCCTAGTACTAATTCCAGGATTTGCTGTTCCAGTCCCAACCAGCCCTGCTAATATTGAGCCTGAATAGACTTCTTATGGTTCTCTTTGCCTTAGAGTTTGTCAAGACTCTCCCTACAATGGGGCTTCATAGCAACAGTGGCAGCACTGCAAAATAATTCATTGTATGCAAAGTACTTTGGTACTTTGGTACATTTCTAAGAAGTATGATAAGGCACTAAATAAAAGCAAATCTTTCTTTCATAATATTGCTCATCTTAGTTTATATGATCTTTTGACATTAATGTTGATCAGCTTAACCTTGCTTCAGATGTTTGACTGTTATGAATCTTCACTTAGGTTTGTTATTGTAGCAATACTGCTATGCTGCTGTGTACAGTGTGATGTTGACTTCTTGGTTTTTATTTGTACTTTAGCTTGGGATTATTTTCTTCACATGTTGTAACAAAATAGTTCAAAAATTCCAAAGATAAACCAAAATAATTGTCTCTCAAAAGGCAATAGCTGTACAAATTAAGTTTGACATTGCAAGGCATTTTGTGAGAATTAGAGTAGTTGAACCTTTTGCTTCTTGGCTATATTTACGTTGCCATCAACTGTTTTCTGAAACACAAATGTAATGCTGCTGTGTTACTACAAAGACCATACCTCTCTTTTGTTAAAGATGCTGTTGCTGACCAGGGGAAAACAATCTTATCTTCTCCATGAAAGACTGTAATCACTTGAGTTGATACTTCAACTTTTACATCCATTTTGTTGTTCACAATTCCAAACTTTCCGAAGTATGTGTTTATTTTCTTGTTATTTTCTATTTTCTTCTCTCCAATCAACTGTCCATTTACCACAAACCCTGCATGTAAATTTAAAAACACATTAATTAATGTCAATCAATTGTGACAATGACAAATTAAAATCCAGGGTATCACTTTTCCATAAAAACAAATGATGAATGTGAAGAGACCAGGAGGAATAGGAGGAACCAGCAAACTGATGATCTTATGGAATAGCTGAATTGTTGATAGCCGAGAAAAAGAAGGAAATTCTAGGAATGGGATGCAACATTTTGGTTATGTTGTCATGGGGAATCCCTCACGACACTAGCTATGACATTTTTAGAAAAAGCTCCTTTTGATTATATATGTAAATTACATTAAGGAACATTAACTAGGAAGATGACAAAAATCAGTCTGTAAAATAAAAAGAAAATAACTGCAAATGCTGGAAATCCAAAACCAAAACAGAAAACACTGGAAAAATGCAGATCAGTCAATTCAAATGAAGGGTTATACACCCAAACATCGACACCCATCTTGTCTCTTTGTAGATGCTGATCGATCTGCTGTGTATTTCTAGTGTTTTCCATTTTTGTTTGAAAAATAGCCAATATTTTCTCAAGGTACTGGAAATTTTACCTAACCTCTCAACATCGTCATGTAACTACCAATATTATATAGATGCAAGACACTTTGAATAAGAAATATTTTTTGTATACAAATTCAACTAAAATACATGGATACTTATGCCTTTTCTGTAAAATTGTCATTGCGATATTAAGCAGTTGATACACAGTATATATAATAAATTCTTACACTACAACTTGAGTCCAATGTTTTGAGTCTCAAAGACAATAAGGATGGTAGGGATTCAGTGAAGTGACCTTGATGTCAAGGATGGCAAGGTACTTATTGCAGATATAAGACCCTACCCAATTGCCCTTTATTGCTGGAAGACTCCTTCAGAGCCCATGAGTAAAAGTGATGGGAAATAATGAAGAAAGTAGTGGAAACATCAAGTGAATTATCCATAAGATTTGTATGAAACAGAAGTGCACTTAAATGGGCCACATCGTAAAGTTAGAAGCGGAATACTGGGCTGTCATTTCAAAACACTGAGTTCAAATCCTGGCCCTATCTGAGAGTTATGTTGAAATGTGGAAAAGCACCAATAATAAATCCGAGGCTTTGATTTCATATACCACTCACTACAAATAACAACTGTGCTATATATTTCCTAGCCTTTTCTCCTTTTAAATCCTTAAACTTTTTTCTATTAATTCTTCCCTTATCAGCCAGGAATGTGGGTAGGTCAAGCAGTAGACTTCCAGAATGGGCAGCTTTAATGTCCTTGTATGATCTGTTAACTCAAGGTACGCTTCTGATTGGTAACAATGCACAGCCATTTTTCCTTCTTTGTGACAGCTGGAGACACAGTATGGACCTACCTGTATATGGATCCACGATCAGATTTAGAATTGCACCTGGTTTCTCATCAATGTTGAAACAAATTGCATCATTGTGATTGTTCATTGAAATGATAAAATGGGGATCGCTGTCAACTTGAAAAATATATCAAAGTTTTAGAACATTTAAATGATTGTCACCTCTTTACAAAACAAGCTTTGAGTCCTTGACACTTCAAACTTCATACATTGTTACAGATGGAAAACAATCTTGAAAGAAAGCCAGTCATTTTCTGATCCATTTTTCTGAATTTGCAGGGAGCCAAGATTTAACAAATAATTACCCTGTAATTACTCTCATGATGTGCTTAAGAGGAATTGGCATCTAATTGACTATTTACAGCAATTGGACCTCATGGCCTTAAAGAACACAGATCCAATTTAGCAGCAGAATAAAACGTTGTGCTCCTGTCCTCATAAAGATAATATATAAAAATAAATTAAATAAATTAAACATATTGAGTTTGATGCTCTATACATAACTTACATGGTCCTTCATAATTCTGTGCATATATATTTATTGAATATAAGAAGCATACTAATAATTAGATCCTTTTTACAACAATGAAACATTCAAAAGGTATGCAATAGAGAGAGCATTGTGTTTGTTTTAAAAACGAGTCATTAGTGATATGTGCTTATATTAGAGTTAGTGGTGTATCAAATTATGTTGTTTTCTCTTGTGATTTTTTTCTCTCCACCTCCTCTCCTCAAGATGTTGACCCTCACAGGGGGATGGTTCCACTGTGGCTATTCGCTCTCTGGTACTTCACCTAGGTGGCTTTTCTCCATATGTGAGTCAAGAATGTGATTATCTGCAGCTTTTTCAAGCATAGAGAGCATCACAGCAGACACTGACCCTATCCTTAATCTGCCATGCACATGCGTGCACTTTCTAGTGAAGCTCACTGGATGGCGATCAGAACTGGTTCATTTTCCCTTCCTTAGTGCAGCAGTGCTGAAGTTAATTATAGCACCATGGATTGAAGCTGAGACCTTCTGGTTTGTATGGTTTAGTTACGCAATGCTTTTATCAAATAAGTGATCAGGGAACCTAGTCAAATAATATTCTATGTAAAGATTATCATACAATGATTTGTCTGTATTTGATATTCTTATTTCTTAAATATAGAAGCACACTGAGTTACTTTTTAAAAAAAAAACATGACAACCACAATATAAAGGTAGGAATATCACAGGCTAGACCTTTTTCACCCATCACCAAATTTATTATCATAATTATTTGGCATAATTGTGTTCTAGCAAACATAAAATAAGTTGACTGGGCAACCTACTAGATAGGCAATCAAGTACTGAGGACAAATAGGTTCTATTTAAAACCATTATCAAATAGAATGAAGACATGTATGTCCCAATGGTTAAAAGAAGGGCACATGGCAAAACAAAACCATTACGGTTGCCCAGGAATGTGCAGAAGCATAGGAGATTGAAACAGAAGGTATTCTACACACTTAAGGCATTTAACTCACAGGAGAACAGGGAAAAGTATTGCATGCAATTGGGTAGGACGAAAACAGCCACAAGAGTAGCCAAGAGATTTCTTGAAAACAAGGTGATGCGTAACTGTGGTAGTAATAGTAAAAGTTTTTTCAGCTATGTCAGAAGTCAGGAGACCATTAAGGACCATATAGGGACACTAAGGGATACCGTAGCACAGATTCAAACTGATTCTCAGATTATAGCAAACTGATTCTCAGGTTATGGCAGAGTTGCTAAATGACTATTTCACATCAGTCTATACTCCTGTAGATGATGTTTATGTGCTCTGTGTTGAATAGTATTATTAATATTAAAATAGATAGCAATGTCATCTTGGATAGATTAGGAAAGCTCACAATTGATCAGGCTCCAGGTCCGGATAATATCCATCCAAGGGTGATTAAAGAGATGGGACAGGTGCTCTGTGAGCCCCTTGCCCATATCTTCAATAGTTCAATAGAGTTAGGGATAGTTCCCTTTGGACTGGAAGCTAGGTCATGCAGTTCCTATTTTCAAAAAAGTGGAAAAGTCAGATACAAGGAACTGCAGGCCTATCAGCCTGACATCTATGATTGGGAATGGATCGTAAGAGATGCCTTTATGATCACAGGGAAGGGAATGTGGCCACTAAGACAATAATCCGGGACAAAATTAATTGGCATTTGGAAAAATATGGGTTAATAAATTAAAGCCAGCACGGATTTGTTAAAGGCAAATTGTGTTTGACTAACTTGATTGAGTTCTTTGATGAAATAACAGAGAGGGTTGACAAGGGTAGTGCGGTTGATGTTTTGTATATGGCCTTTCAAAAGGCGTTTGATAAAGTACCACATAATAGACTGGTTAGCAAAACTGAAGCCCATAGAATTAAAGAGGCAGTAGCTGTGTGGATATGAAATTGGCTAAGGGACAGAAAGCTGAGAGTAGTGGTGAATGGTAATTTTCAAAATGGAGGAAATTGTGAGTGGTGCCCCCTAGGGGTTGGTGTTGGGACCACTGCTCTTTTTGATATATATTAATGGCCTGGACTTGGGTACACAGGGCATAATTTTGAAGTTTGCAGATGAAACAAAAGTCAGTAATGTAGTAAACAGTGAGGAGGATAGTAACAGACTTCAGGAGGACATAAACTGACTGATGAAATGGGCAGACACATGGCAGATGAAATTTAATGCAGAGAAGTGTGAAGTGATTCATTTTGGTAAGAAGAATGAGGAGAGGCAATATAAACTAGCTCTCCTCTGGACCTTTTCCAAAGCCACTATATCACCCACCATGTGGGGGGACCAAAGCTGGGCACAGTACTTCAGATGCGTTCTGACCAGTGCCCTGTATAGTGACAAAATGGTGAACGTTGATTTATACTGAATGGTTCTATTAATACAACCTGTTAGCTTTAGCTACAGATTCTCTACATTGGTCAGGAACTTTCAGTGATCTGTGCACAATAACACCAAGATATTTTTCTCTCTCAACCTCTTTCACTATTGTTCCCTGCAAATAATACGTCTATTCTGTGATGACACTACATTTATCTAGATTAAACGCCATTTGCCATTGTGTGGCCCACTCCCCTAGCACATCTAAATCTTTTTGCTTTTGATTGCACTCCTCTACTATCTTAACCCTTGCACAGATTTTAGTGTCATCTGCAAACTTACTGACCATACTCCCAACACCACTGCCCAGGTCATTAATAAAGACAGTGAACAGTAATGGGCCCAAGACTGATCCCTGGGGGACACCATTTATAAAGTGCCTCCAGGCTGAACCACATCCATTAACTACAACTTTTTAGCTGTCAGATTAGAGCTAATTTCTAATCCAGCGTTTCAATTCCCTACTGATACTACAAGAATCTATCTTGTGAAGTACCCAAGTGTGAGCTACCTTATCAAAGTAGACAAAGTCTACCATATTTCCCTCATCCATTATCCTAGTGACTTTCTCAAAAAGCTCTACCAAATTTGTGTGGCATGATCTATTTTTTCAGAAGCCATGTTGTGTATTTCTAATCACAGAATCATGAAATGATACAGCACAGAAGGAGGCTATTTGGCCCATCATGCCTGTGCTGACTGTTTGAAAGAACTATCCAATTAGACCCAATCCTCTGCTCCTTCCCCACAGCCCTACAATTTTTTACCCAGAGAGTAGTGAGCCTCTGAAATACATTGCTGGCTGATGTGGTGCGTGCTGACTCTCTGCCTGCCTTCAAGAGGGAGCTGGACCGGTTCTTGACTGGGGCAGAGATTGCATCATATAGAAGGTAAGTGTCTTTATAGATAACACTTGGTCCTTGCGATCTCCTGGACTGATTTTGATTGCCTGAGGGGGATGGAGAGGAATTTTCCAGAGTACTTTTCCCTTACTGGCCCTCGGATTTTCGCTGTTTCTTTGCCTCTCCCAGGAGATTACATGGATTGGGTGGGGGGGGGTGGGGAGGAGGAGGGGTGGAGGAAGGGAGGAAATGTTTTTTCTTGTTGCTCCAGTCAACATAAGTATGGGGCAGGCTTGATGAACCAGCTGGTCTTTGAAAGGTATATTAGTAAAATTACACAAAACAATAAATGGTCAAGCTATGTCTTACCAAAAGTGAATACGGGTCCAGCTCCTGTAGATAAAAACATGAGAATCAATGTGTAATCAAGTAACTAAAGTAGCTTGAGGTATTTCATCACTGAACATCACTGCAGAACTTTTGGGTTACATGGGAATAAGTATATTTATCAGGTGTGCCAATTAAAAAGATTATTACTTCTGCATGTAATTAAAGTAGTTACACAGGAAAAAACTGCTTGCAATTGTCGAGTGATTTGTATTTGACAAAGAAACTCATATTTGTACAGCAAGTTATCCCCTCTCTCAGAAACATCTCAAAATGTTAAAAAAAATCTTACCCAGTCCATATGGGTTAGGACTGTAAGATGGTCCTTGCTGTGCGATGGGTGTTTCTGAAAAAGAAATTAAAACTTATATCAATTTATATAATTTATATAAAAGTATTTATTGCATACTAAATTTAATTATTAGCTGTATATAGTTCGATGGCTTGGGGAAAAACTGAAAAAAACTGTTTGAGGAATTTGATTGGTTTGTTTTGTGATATCGCTGGTTCAGGGGCATCAGACCTGAAAGTGTCTCACCTTCAAAGTATTACATCTCGTGAGACAAAAATAAATCATGATTGGTAGCTTAACAGATAAGTGGTTATTTGAACCAATCAAGTATTTGATTGACTAAATGTAAATGAACCAAAACGGTTCCCTTCACTTGGCAAGCGGCAAATGGCAAAAATTCCACCAACACTATGATGCACCACGCCAGGCTCCAAGGACAACCTCCTTCCCAATACTTTACCATTTCCACCCGACCAACTTACTCTTCATGTTCCTTACGTTAAAGTTACAAACTAGCCACACATAAAATTCTTTCAGTCATGTAACCGATTACAATTCCGAGGAGTCTTTCCACCTCCTGCTGGTGTTCTGGTTTCAGCTTCCTCTGGCATTCTCATTCCCATTCCAAGTGGAATACTTTCTTTCTCTCGCATTCAGGCTCTGGTACCTGCTTCTCCTGCTCGCAGAGCTACCAGACCCAATCCTTTACACCTTGATAAGTGAGGTGGCAATGGCTTGAAATCATGGCTTCCTTCACATATTTGTATTTGACAAATTATCTCTTACACTTGTATAGCAGCTTACCACATCTTCCAGAAACACCTCAAAATTAGATAAGATTTGTTTAAAAAAAAAACTTACGGTGTGCGTAGCCTGCAGCACCGTGAAATCTTTGTTGCTGTGCCATGTTTTCTGAAAATGAAATGAAAACTTGTACATCTATTTATATAAATGTTTTTAATTTGTGTCTAGCATGTGTTCTAAAAATGTTGTTGGAGCCAAGTTTAGTAAATTTTTTAAAGAATTATACAATATTTAAAAGTATTTATCGCATTCTAAATTTAATTATTAGCTACATATAGTTCGGTGGGTCAGAAAAAAAACTGAAAAAATTGTTTGAGCAATTTGATTGCTCAGTTTTGCAAATTGCAAAATCAAGGCTTAATAAAGGCTAGTTTTATTCAAACATTACCATCTTCCCCTGGTTTATCAGCCACCAAGACATCATCCTCTTTTTCCTCTGGTTTTGTGACAACCATTGATGTTAACGGCGTTACAAAGCTGTACTTCAGTGAAAGTTCCAGGATTCTGTCCGTTAGATTTTTCTTTTCATTTGTGTCTGCAGAAATCCTGAATGCAACAATCCAGAGCAATTAATTTTGCAACATATCATCATCCAATGCAGTAAATACTTGTACATATAAACAAAGGTACCTGCAATCATTTTTAACTGTTTATGTGATTTTAGTCTACAAGTAATCAAAACAGATAACAAAGCTATTTTGCGGCAGTGACAGCTCCAGTTAGAAAAGATAAAGGATGACGAAGGGTCTACAACCAAAACATTAACCTATCATTCAGGTGCTGATGGACCGGCTATATGTCCAGCAATGACTTGCTTTGTAAAACATGTGTACATCAATTATTTTTATATTTCAATTTCTCAGACAGCAAACTCTTGTTACTTTACCGCTGCTCTAAGAGCTGTTGTATGGTCAAATAAGCCCACAGTCGCTCAGTAAAGTCACCAAAAATATATTGCTGTTGTTGAGTAACATTTTCGACTTCTGATACCCTCACTTCGGCTTTTAGAGTCAGGTTTTCATTGGCCTGTTGGAGAATTATGGAGTTAGGCTGAATCTTGTCATTAAAGAACGGGAAAATAAAATTACATTTTGTTCGTTATAGAATCATAGAAGGGTTGAATGGCCTCCTGAGATGTAACCAATCAAGCCTGTGCCGGCTCTCTGCAACAGCAATCCAGCTAGTCCCACTCCCCCACCCTTTCCCCATAGCCCTGCAAATTTTTTCCTTTCAAGTATTTGTCCAATTCCCTTTTGAAAGCCACGATTAGGACTGCATCCATCACCCCCTCAGGCAGTGCATTCCAGATTTTAACCACTCACTGTGTAAAAAAGTTTTTCCTCATATTGCCCTTGGTTCTTTCACCAATCACTTTAAATCTACGTCCTCTGGTTCTTGACCCTTCCACCAAAGGGAACAGTTTCTCTCCATCTACTCTGTCTAGACTCTTCATGATTTTGAATACCTTTAACAAATCTCCTCTCAACCTTCTCTGGTCTAAGGAGAAGAATCCCAGCTTCCCCAGTCTATCATGTAACTGAAGTCCTTCATCCCTGGAACCATTCTAGTAAATCTTTTCTGCACCCTCTCTAATGCCTTCACATCCTTCCTAAAGTGCGGTGCCCAGAACTAGACACAATACTCCAGTTGTGGCCGAACCAGTGTACCATGACAAAAGCTCACAATTTGCAGTTAATTATGTTTTTGAAGATCCTGTTAATTTTTAACATTTTTCATTATTACTTGTTAGGCATAAAGCACGTGAATTATTTTCATAACTACATAACAACAGTAACTACACTTCAAAAGTATATGAAGCAATTTGAGATGTCCCAAGGACATGAAAGGTGTTATATGCAAATGCTTTCTTTAAGATTATATTCTAGTCAGACGTAGTCCGTACGAACTTCAACAGAACAATGCTGGATCCAATTTCTTTGCTGGGAGAGAAACTAGAGCTGTAGGGGAGGATTTAAATTAATATGGTAGGGGGAAGGGAAAAAACATGACAAGGAAGGGAAAAAACATGACACGGAAGCAAAAAGCGGAACAAAAAGGACAAGGCGTAGAAAGATAAAATGAAACAGATCAGAAGGAGGACAGAGTATACTGAGTAACAATGTCAAACAGACTGGGTGAGGATGAGTTATATATACAATATTGTGAATAAAATTGGTAATCTAGAAGCACAAGTTGCTGTTGGGGGTTGGGGTATGATGTAATTGCTCAGGCCAGGGAAGAACTGGAAGCTGAACGTTCCTGGTTACAAAATATTCAGAAGGGAGAGTGCGAAAAAAAAGGGAGGAAGGGTGGCAATATCAAATATTCCATTATAGGGCTAGAACATAGGGATGATATAGCGGATGGCATAAAACCTGTATCTATTTAGTGAAACATAAAATGGAAAAGACACCGAGCCCAGATGGCATGCATCCGAGAATGCTGAGGAAAGTCAAGAGGAAATAGCAGAGGCTCGAACCACAATCTTTTAAACACCTGAGATATAAAGGTTTTACCAGGTAACTGGAGGAGTGTCAATGTAACACCTCTGTTCGAAAAAAGAAAAGGGGATACACCAGGTAACTACAGGTGCATCAGCCTAACATGAATGGTGGGTAAGCTTCTAGAGGCTAATATGGAATTAAATTAATAATTACACAAAAGACATGGTTTGTTAAGGACAGCCAATTTACAAAAGGCCAGTTGTGTCTAGTTTTTTGAGGAAGTAATGGAGTGTATTGATAAAAGAAATGCTATGTAGGTTGTATATTTGGATTTTCAAAATGCATTTGATAAGATGTTGCATTGTAGGCTTGTTGATAAAATTAAGCACATTATTAAAACGAGTGGCAACATGGATAGGAAACTTGTTAAAGGACAGAAAAGAGAGAGTCGTGGTTAATGGATGTTTTTCAGACTGGAGGTATATAAACAGTGCTGCTCCCCAGAAGTCAGTGTTGGGAATATTGCTCTTTTTATTATATATATATAAAAATGAAAAATTATCTAGACTTGGGTTTCAGAGACACAATATTAAAATTGGCAGCCGACATAAAAATTGGGACCTTGGTTAACTTTGAAGAGGACTATGTGGGGGTAATTTTAACTTTTGGCAATAGTATAAAATGGGCGATATTGGATCGGCCGCCTGTTTTACATCTCTCCTTATTTTTAATGAAACAAAAATTGGGAGAGGTGTATAACAGGTGGCCGATCTGATATCGCCTGTTTTTATCCCCTAAGTGTCTTCAGGAGGACATAAACTGGTTAGTAGATTGGGCAGATAAATGACAGATGAAATTTAATGTGGAGGAATGCAAGATGATACATTATGGGAGGAATAAGAGGACACATACATTAAATGATAACATTTAAAAGGAGTTGAGGAGCTGAGATATACATAAATCTTTAAAAGTAGGAGGACAAGTTGATAAAGTTGTAACAAAGCATATGGGATCCAAGGTTTTAGAAATAGGAGTATAGATTACAAAAGTAAAGAGGTAATGCTAAACCTATTCAAAACTTTGGATAGGTTGTATTTAAAATATTGTGTCCCGTTTTGAGTGTCTTCTTTAGGAAGGATGTCAAGGCCATGGAAAGAGTGCAATTGACATTCAGGTCAGACAATACCAACAATGAGAATCTTTAGCTATGAGGAGAGACTAGAGACATGGGACTTTTTCTATTAGAACAAGGAAAATTAAGGGGAGATCTGATCCAATTTTTCAAAATTATGAAGGGTTTTGATCAGGTGAATTGGGAAAACTTATTTCCACTGGTCAGTGAGTCAGTAACTAGAAGGCATAAATTTTAAGGTCATCATCAAAAGAAACAAAAGGGAGAGGTTAGGATGGTTGTTAGGACATGGAATGTCCTACCAGAAAAAATGGTGGAAGCAGAATCCATTATAATATCATTTAAAATGGGAGTAGATAATTATTTGAAAGAGAACATTTGTGAAAAGGTATGGGGAACAGGCAGGGCAATGGGATTAAGTGGATAGCTCTTTCAAAGAGCCGGCACAGGCACAATGGGCTAAATAACCTCCTCCTGCACTGTAATGTTGTATTCTATGATTTGTCCAAATTATAAATAAATGAATTGGAATAACTGAGTGTACTTACAGTTTGAGCAAAGACCTCTGTTAGGAATACATCCAGGTTATCATCTGAAATCTTGCCAGCCACTACAATTTCAGACCCATCATAATACTGTCTAAAACTGGTTTGAGTTAATTCTGAAATGGCATTCTCTGAATATTGCAATTCAATATCCAAAAGCAAAGGATTTGCCACTTCATCATAAAAACCCTGTTAAAAAGAAATATATAAATAGTATGACATACTTTCTAAATAACTATAATATTAATGAGTATCTAGCCTGGAAATTCCCATTCAAGCACAAATTGAGGTCCACTGCACTAGCTCCTAATATTCAGGATTTGCAAGTTTTTTCTATTCAGTTTCAGCTCTCAACCATAGACTAGGCTTCCTAAGGGAACGTACATGGCTGATGGTCATTTAATGGACTGCAGCAGCCAAATATCTGCATTCTTGCCTGCAACACAAAGGAAGGGTCTGTGAGCTGCAGAATTCCTGGCTTCTCAATTTACTGATGCAGCACTGGGATTCATGTTGCAGGGAGTGAGAAAAAGGAGAGCTGTCCTATTTGGCACTGAAGGAGACTGGTGCAACACGCTTGACAACAAATAGTTAACAAATGAATTCTGCTGTCAAACCCAGAGACCCTAGCTCCAAATTTAAAAGATGCCAGGTGAAAGCTGCCAAAGTAAGGCTACACAATGACTTCCTATGTCAAGTAACTGCCCCAAGAGTGAAGGTACTCCCACAGTGCTGTTAGGTAGGGAGTTCCAGGATTGTGACCCAGCGATGATGTGGATGTAAAACATCTTATGGTATTATTCAAAGAAGAACAGGGAGTTCTCACGGTGTCATAGCCAACATTCCCCCTACCAACAAAAGCAGATTAATTGGTCTTGCCATTGGTGGGAACTGGTGTACAAATTGGCTGCCACATTTGCAAACATAACAGTGACTACAATGCAAAAATAATTCAATAGGTGTGATGCACTTTGGGACACCTGGAGGATGTAAAGGGCACTATAAAAATGCAAGTTCTTTCATTCTTTCCTTTAAATTTAGGGTTTTCGGTCCTCCCTACAGCCTGAAGAAACTTGTAGGTAAGTCTGTTGTATTCAATCTCACTCCTTGTCAGACTTTGAAAGACAATGGGCATGATTTTAACATGGCGGTGGGAAGTTAACGGGTGGGTGAACAGTTGCATGGGATACCCGGAAAAATTTTCTGTGCGATTTGGTTCGAGCGATCGCGACTAAATTGAAGGCCCTTAATTTTACTTCCGGGTTTTGCATCTCCAAGCTGCACAGCGGGCATACTGTGCACCCGAATGATGTGCTGTGAAGAGGAGTATGTAAAGGGCCATTGCAACAATGGATTTTGAAGGAGAAAGGAGGAAAATTCAAAAATGCAGCATTCATAGGGCGAAGGTAGCAACCCTTGAGTTGCTACTGGCTGGTGTCAGAAGCAGGAGGGCAGTCCTATACCTGGCTGATAGGAGGAAATGCCCTGCTTCTGCCACCAAGGTGTGGCTGGAGGTGGCAGAGGAGACCAGCAGCAGGAGCACGGTGCCCAGGCCATGGGTACAATGCAGGAAGCGCTTTAATGACCTAACCAGTTCAGGAAAAGTGAGTTCAGTTAATGATTCACCTACAACCTGTGATGTACAAGACTCCGCCCCCCCCCCCCCCAACCAACTTTGTCTTGCCAAGCGTACTCCATCACCACTCCTCACTGTCATTTAAGTCTCATCATCAACTTACCTTCACTTTCTGTGCACTTCCTCACCTCCCCATTTGTGAACCCATCACTCCCACTCACCCAAATCCTAATGCAATGTGATGAATGTATCTGATAGTCACCCTCTGATGCACCTGCTTCATTGTCAGCCTCACCCAAAGCAATGCATCCATCGAGTGAACTCGTCACCTTCGGTCATTGAAACGTCTATTCTTTCTCCCCTTGTAGAAGACAGTGCAAAATGCACGGGAGAGGAGGAAGACTGGAGGGGGCTCACCACAAATAGTACCCCTGACAGATGCAGAGGAGGAGCCGATGGACTTCAGCCACACGGTTGCATGCCTAGCCGTCGGAGATGGCAATACTGGCAACCCGCAGACGGCTGGTGACAGAACTTTAACATCCTTCACACATATCATGAATTGATATTATCAATGATTGACCTGTTGCACACCTCAGTATGATCATGGAAACTAACTTCTGTGATGATTTTTTAATATTGGTTTATGTTCTCTTTTGGGGCCTTCACGGATTGACGAGGAGGCGGGCACCATGGAAGAAGGCGATTCCTCAGAGGAGCTCAATTCTTCTGAGGGTGCACCGTCACATCACATTCAGCCATGCACCAGCGCAGATACTGGCACTTCGGTCGGTCCTGTTAGACAGATAGTTGGGTTGTCACCTGGTGATTCAACACTCGTATGCACGAGCAAACACTGGTGGCAGGGGCAGCTGTGGAGAGTCCACATTGGGGAGCGCACTCCTCTCCAAGCTCTGCTCAGCTGGACTCAGATGCTGAACCCCGGGGGATATCGTTGAGAGTGAGAATGATAAAGGTACAGCTCCACCTTTACGAGGTAATGGAAAAGGTGTCACGCACACTCTCCACAATAGCGGATAGGATGGGGGAGTCCAACTCCATCACTAGTGGATTGGTGGTGCAGGTAAGTACGGGAATGTTTTCGATGGAGAGAGTGGCAGCCTCCACTGAGCTTCAAGCGCGGCACTCAAATGATTCCATGCAGGCCATGACAACGGCAGTGGTGGGAGTGATGGTGCGCCGGCCCGGAAGAGGGATGATGGAAGTGGGGACTCCACGCAAAGCACTCCCACCCTCAACCAGTACCCACAATGTTGCCTCATCTCCCGATGTCCAAGTCTGTCCCTGCACAGGTGCAGCTGGAGCACTCTTTGGCGGGACCCTCACGGGCTCCAAAACCCAGGGGTCGTAGGCTGAAAGCATCTCATCAGTCAGGACATGAATCTGAGCAACCTGCCATTAGCTCTGCTGAAGCCACAGGAGATGCACCAGGTAGAAGCGCTAGGAAGAAGGCGGCTAAGGTTTTGTAATCACCGAGGGCATGCACAAGGATGTCTGACAGAATGTCATTTTTTAAAATATATTTGTGTTTTGTTAAATGCACATTAAATGTTATAATTCTCAGCACCACAGCCCATGTCTTGCCCATTCTTGAAACCCTTTTGTGAAAGCGCCCTTTCACGTGCTTCATCGTGAACATCAAGACAAGAAGCCACCCACTGGGCATGTGTACAATGGTTGTATGGGTGGTTGAAGGACTGTTTTGTGCAACTGGTGGGGGGGGGGGGTGAAAACTGTTGTTGCTGGTGGTGGGGGTTGTTCCAGGCGGCCTGAGTAATTCACTATCTTCAGTTTGCAGATCTCGTTATGAGAACCTGTTAGATATGAGTGCATCGCAGGCAGCCATGTGCGCCGCTGCTTTGGCGGTGGGTTCCCCATCTTCATCCTCGTCCTCTTCATCCATTTCTTCAATGTTGCCAGCAGATGGGGATGCTTCATGAGCGCATTCGAGCTCCTCCACCTGTAACCCTCTCTGCTGAGTGATGTGCAGGACGCAACACACCACTATTATTCTGCACACCCTCGCTGGTGAGTACTGAAGGGCTCCTCCAGATCTATCCAGGCACTTGAGGCGCATCTTCAGCATTCCTATGGCTTGTTCAGTGATGGATCTGGTGGTGATGTGACTGTTGCTGTACCTCGTTGGTAGGGTTTCTCACAGGTGTCATGAGCCACATCTGCAGGGGATATCCCTTGTCACCAAGGAGTCAGCCCTTAAATCTGTCTTGTGCGTGGAAGAGGGCCGGGATGTTGGAGGCCCACAAAATGAAGGAATCATGGCAATCTGACACACACCCACAAGTACCTCCTGTGGTGGTCGCAAACCAGCTGCCCATTGAGGGAATGATATCCCTTTTGGTTTATCAACAGTCCTGGCTCATATGGAGGTCCTTGGGTTGCTATGTGTGTGCAATCAATTGCGCCCTGCACCCATGGGAAGCCAGCCAGAGAGTTGAAACCCACTGTCCTCTCCGTCTAGTTGATGTCGTCGCAGGAGAAGTTGACGTAGTCGGATGACCTGGCAAACAAGCCTTCCATAACCTGTCGTATACTCTTGTGTGCAGATGATTGAGGGACCCATGAGATGTCACCGGTGGCACCCTGGAAGGATCCAGAGACGAAGAAATTGAGGGCAATGGTGACTTTAACAGCGAAGGGCAATGCCTGGCCACCAGGCCCAGCCGGGAGCAGCTCTGCATGAAGGAGCGTGCAAGTGTCTGCGACCACCTGGCGATTCAATCTGTGCCTGCGTAGGCACTGCTCCTCAGGGAGGTCCAGGAAGCTCAGTCTCTGCCTGTAGACCCTTTCACGTAGATAATGCCTCCGGCGATCTCGGCCCCTCCGTTGGTCTCCTCGCTGCTCTTCTCCAGGTCCTTGTGGAACACCTGTCTTGTGCATCTGCAGATCCCACAACTGCATGCCATGCCTGCCGTGGATGGTGTTGTGCCTCCTCCTCAGATGTACTGTGGAATAGATCCATTGCGCTCCCCATCCTGATGATGTCAGTTTGAGGGGGTCCAAAATGTAGGTAAATTTGTCTGAACACAAGAATTCTGTCTCAACAAAAAAATCTCAGTCTGAACACAAAGAACTCCCAGCCAAAGTTTTGTCTGAGAGAACTGAGTGTCCCACTGCAAAGGCTCACCTTTTATTCACATGTCAATCACTGGTTTAAAAGGTCCAAATGAGGGTCGGCTGCAACTCGCCTCCGTTTCCATAGCGTGTTTCAGAGGCCACAGGAAACACATTTCTGGAAAGTTAAGTCGTTTGTCTGGCTGAATACACAAAGTTTTATGCCCCTTAAGTGCTTCAACAGCATTAATTGGCCCTTTAAATATCAGCCAGCTGGCTTTAAGTGTTGGCAGGACATCCGGGTGTCTGTTGCGGGTGCACATTGAAACGTGCCTGGGTCAAACCCAGACGTGGGCGCGTTAGAGCCGGGATACAGTCCCACTCCAAGATCTTAGTATTTTCACAGCCTACCTGTACTTGGGTGTTAAAATTAACCCCATTATAATTTGGATTCATTTTGCTTAGAACATCGTATTTTGTATCTCTAGCCCTAAAGGAAGCATAAAAGCAATTGTAAGGCAGAATGCTATTTAAAACTGTGTCTCAAATTGGATAAAGCAGGAGGCTGTAGCCAAGGTCACATGCTTTGGTTTGTGATATTAGATCTGGCCCATCCAGCTCCCCACCCAAGTGACAGTAGATGTTCCAGAAAGTGTGCAGAATCAGCCAGCCACAGCAGCACCAAACATGGCTGAATCAGCACTAGAAGTTCAGAGTCACCTGAATCCCAAGAGGCTCCAATAAAAACCCAGCAGCCAGACAGTACATTTATTCCATCCACTGGGGAATCACTTCGAAGAAGTCATGGGCTAGAAACTCCAACAATCAATCATAGTACCACCATGACAAAAGTGATGATAAATACTTTAGCCAACCAACTCAAGAGCACTTTTTGTCAGTGTATCAGGTAACTGACACCTCAGGTGATCACTCACAGCTTCCTTGGTATGTTACTTACACCCAAACATTTTTGACAACCAAATATTAGAAGGCAACAGAAGAACTGCTCAAAGTGATGATTGTATCAGAGGAGTGTAATTGGGTGCCTAGGAGTTCTGAACCACGAAAGAGAACTGTTTGGACAAGTCTTATATGTCACAAGCTTAAACCAATTTGAGAACTTGGTGTCAGTAAAGAAAGACAAAAAAGATGAAAGCACCCATTACTCCTTCTTAGTCCCAAAGAACTGTGCCCATGCTAAATTTAGCATCCAATTTCAGGTGCTGATAGGAATCCTATTATCTTTGAGTCAGTACCTTTGAGATCCTCTCTTGAGCTTTGCAAAGCCATAATACTGCATTTGGTGACAACCACGATCACGTGCCATTGATTAGTCCATAACCTCTGCCTGTGATTCAGTTTATGCGCTAGGTGAACTTACATTTCAAACTCAGCACCTAACTCGCATTTTACTTTAGGACAGAATAAACCAAGAGATTCCAATCAGGTTGTTGGTATCAGTCAGATGGAAATTCCTTGATGTTCATTGGGCTTTACATCCAACATCTTAATTGGATTAAACAGTTGTAGTGTTCAGCAGCAGTCTTACAAGACAGGAGTTACCAGCTATGATGTCATTTAATACCACCCAGCTCATAAAATGACTCACGGCAGAGGTGAGTGAAATGCTGGGAATTTCCTCAGAGATGCTCCCGCTCCGCCACTATAACTTCGCCAGAAGTGCGGTGGAAATCCCGTTCACGAGTGTCAGAGTTTCCGCCACACTTCTGGTGAAGTTGTGGCAGCAGTGGGAGCAGCTCTGAGGAAATTCTGGGCCATAGTAAGTGAACCAATATCTGTAAACATCTAATAATGATTTTACCTGGAGCTGTAAGGGAGCGTCTGAATCCTCAAAAATTCGCCGTGCTATACCACTATTATCCAATGCCATTTTCTCCAGAAAATTGAACTTAACATCATAACCAAATCCAAGGCAGTACACGTTGTACCTGCCATTTATGGCATTTTTAACATTATACTGGATCTTTGTTGGGTTTGATTCTCCTGCATTAAAAATGAACAAAAGTAATTTATTTTGGAATCATTCATTCGATGAATACAGTTCTTAGATGGAACATGCTACAAACCTAAGACAAAATAAATAACTATTCACCCATATCTTCTTTTCACAGGCTTGATAAGGGGTTCTATCAGGAACAGTATAAGGTTTAACTTGAGGCTACATTAGCAGTAGTTTAGTTCCCATGAATAGAATGACTAAGGCATATATTACAGTACTTTTAACACTCATACACGTGACATATTTTTAGGAACTGTTTACCTTCTCTTGTAGAGCTGAAATTTTTTTGTAATAGTACAAGAACAGGTATTGGATCAATTTTATCAAGCGACTCTCATCAATCTCATTATTCTGTATGTTTTACCTACCATGGAATAAAGCAGCTTGTGATTTGAGCCTAACTTTACCTCACCCAATTTGAACTTAATCTGCTTTTGGAGAAATTGAAGGAGCACGGTGTTAGCTGTGGCTCAGTGGTAGCACTCTCGGCTCTGAATCAGAAGGTTGAGGATTCAAGTCCCGCTCCTTCAGAGACTTGAGGACATAATCTAGGCTGACACTCCACTGCCGTATTGAGGGAGTGCTGCACTGATGGAGGTGCTGTCTTTCTGATGAGACGTTAAACTAAGGCCCCATCTGCCCTTTCAGGTGGATGTAAAAGATCCCATGCCACTATTGCGAAGAAGAGCAGGGGAGTTCTCCCCTGTGTCCTGGCCAATATTGATCCTTCAACCAACATCACTAAAACAGATTATCCAGTCATTATCACATTGTTGTTTGTGAGACCTTGCTGTGCAGAAATTGGCTGCCATGATTCCTACATTACAACAGTGACTAAACTTCAAAAATACTTCATTGGCTGCAAAGCACTTTGGGATGTCCTGAGGTTGAGAAAGGTGCTATATAAGTGCAAGTTCCTTCTTTCTTTTAAGACACGGAAATCCAGTTTAGATCATAAAGGACAACTGTTACACTCCTCGATCCCTCCTACTGCACAAAGAGATTTAGGGCAGTGGGAATCAACTTCCATAAAAAGTAGGCACTCACACTGCTTAAGGGAGTGACTGACTGACACCAGTGCACCTGGGAAGATATCTAATGTAGTCCTGAATTTGTAACATGGACAAATCCCTCTTGTTTGGCAATTTCTAAAATGAACGCCAGACGTTTCATTCCTATTTTTGTGTTTTATTATCTGAAGGCATTGGTTATGAAATTTAGTAATGTTGTCAAAGAATTTTTCATCAGCAGCAAAGGAAGCATCAGGATGCATGCCCTGATATTGCCTGGCTCAGGCCTACCCTGTCCCTGTCTAGTTTTGAACTTCAGAACAGCTAGACAGACCCTCACAAGACAGAGATAGAATGCATTTATTTTTACTAACCTGAATTTGGATCACCATCAGTTAACAAAATAATCATGGAGACACTTCTTTCAGGCAGTTGCTTTTCTTGATGGGCCTTGTCCAAAAGTTTTACTGCATCCAGCATAGGATCATTTATATTTGTTACTATAACAAAAGAGATTTTGCAGTCAGGGGTAGAAATTTACCTAGTTGTGCCACTCTACCAAAATATAAGTTGGGCAACTAAATTTCAGATGGAAACAGATTCAATAGTAACTTTCAAAAGGAAATTGGACATATACTCGAAAAGGAAAAATATGCAAGGCTATGGGGAAAGAGCAGGGGAGTGGGACTAATTGGATAGCTCTTTCAAAGAACTGGCACAGGCATGATAGTCCGAATGGTCTCCTTCTGAGTTGTATCATTCTATGATTCTACATTAAAGCGTCAGTTGAGAACCTGTTTTTAACAATCAGGAAATTTTCACTGGGACAAAATTCCAAAGTGTAGCAAAGCGGGCCGTAAGTGCACCCACATCCAAAGCCCTAGACTCCACCCAGTCAGGGCGGGTCGCTAGTGTTGCGATCCAGCAGCAGATAATGATCTGGCCGAGAGAATGCCCGAGGCCCACCCAGGGGTTGAAGAATAAAAGGGTAAGAAATTTTAGTTAACTGATTCCCTAAGTGGGATCAATTTTCACCCTCGTTTTCACGTGGGAACAGGGTGGTAGGGCACATAAAACTGGAGTGCAGAAATTAATGCCCCATTCCTGCTGACATCCATCCCTTGCAATCTTGGTTGGGTGCTTGAAATGGGTGGCACAGGCCCCCGCCGAAAACAGGCAGTTGTTGTTGGTGGGTGTTGTGTCCGATGAAACACTCAAATTGGTGTGGTAATGACAAATTTATTTCCAGACCATCTAGAATCTTCCGATCAAAGAGTAACAAAATCAATACAGTGAGACCTTAGAGTGTAATTGTTGGAATGTGTTTACTCCCTTCAGGGGGCCAATGTAATGTTCAGTTAACAATATGCAAGTATCATACAAACCAGTGGGCACATGAAACCTTTTGTTTGATTTCCACATGACCACATTTTATTGTAATTTTGTGATTCTCGTTTGTTTTGTTTTAAAATCAGTTTAAGTAGGTCACCCCTCGCTGAGTCTTTAGTGGTGCCCTCCTTTTACAGAGACAGCAGGGAATGCTTGTAAGGAAAGAAATATCTGCAAGAGGTCCAGCGAGGGCAGCGTTGGAAGCCCTGGTCCAGTTGGTGGACAGGAGATTCTGTTTCGCCTGTTGGAGCAGAAAGCACTCCAAGAAACATCTCTGCTGCCAATGGGAAGAGATTGTTGAGGAAGTTGATGCCAGGTGCATAGTTCCCAGGACATGGCTGCAAGCCAAAAGAAGTTCAATGACCTCATCAGAGTTGTCAAGACCTCAACAACTCTCTCCTCACGCCTGTACCACCTGCAGCCTTGCTACTCACAATACTCTCCTCTCAGCTTCCCTTCACTCTCCTAAAATCACTGCAACACACCTGTCTACCCCCTTCTCTCTGCACTTCCTAATCTCACCACTATTGCAACTCTTACTTCCCCAGACCTCACATCTTCCACACAACATACAAACTATTCGACCATGACAGGCACATTATTGCAACCCTCACTTCCCCACACCTTACATGCAACATACGAACTATACGACCATGACAGACACAGTCTAAACACCTCACAAGGATGTCACTAAGACACTCCCTTTCTTGCAGAAGAAGGTTGTGCCTAAGAAAAGAAAGAAGGGGAATGACAGTATTGATCAAAGAAACTATTATAGCACTGGAAAGGGATGATGTAGTTGAGGGGGTCAAAGTCAGAATCTATTTAGTTAGAATTAAGGAACAATAGAGGAGCTATTAGGCTACTGGATGTATACTATAGGCCACAAAATAGTGAGAAGGAGATAAAGGAGCAAATTTGCAGGCAAAATACAGCAAGAACTATAAAGTAGTGATAATGGGAGTCTTCAATTATCCCAATATAGACTGGGATAGTAACAGTGTAAAGGGCAATGAGGGAGAGGAATTCCTGAAATGTATACAAGAGAATGTTCTTGATCAGTGTGTTTGAACCCAACGAGGAAGGAAGCAGTTCTGGGGAATGAAGTGGGGCAAATGGAGTACGTTTCAGTAGGGGAACATTTGGGGAACAGTGATCATAATATCATCAGGTTCAGAATAGTAATGGAAAAGGACAATGAACAATCAAATGTGAAAATACTTAACTGGGTGAGGGCTAATTTCAGTAAGTTAAAAAGGGATTTTGCCCAGGTGTATTGGAATCAAAAAACAGTAATTGAACAATGGGACCTTCAAGGAGGAGATGATTCGGGTACAGAGTAGATACATTCCCACAAGGGAGAAAGGAAGGGCATCCAAAGCTAGAGCTCCCTGGATGACTAAAGATATAGAGATTAAAATGAAACAGAAAAAGGCTTATGACAAATGTACGATTCATCATACAGTACATAATCAAGCTGAATACCAAAAGTACAGAGATCTAAAAAAGGAAATAAGAGGGACAAAGAGAGTATGGGAATAGATTAGCGGCTAACATAAAAGGGACCCCAAAAGTCTTTTATAAACATATAAATAGTAAAAGGGTAGTTAAAGGAAGGGTGGAACAGATTAGGGACAAAAAAGCCAAAATTCTTGTGGAGGCAGAGGGTATGGCTGAGGAATGAAATGAATACTTCACATCGGTCTTCGCTAGAGGATGCTGCCAATGTAGCTGTAAAGGAGGAGGTACTAGCGATATTGGATAGGATAAAAATAAAGACGAGGTACTTAAAAGATTGGCAGTACTCAAAGTAGAAAAGTCACCCGGTCCAGATGGGATGCATCCTAGGTTACTGAAGGAAGTAAGGATGGAAATTACGGAGGCTCTGGCCACAATCCTCCTTAGACATGGGGGTGGTGCCAGAAGACAGAAGGATTACAAATGTCACACCACTGTTCAAAAAAAGGGAGAGGGATAAACCTGGCAATTACAGACCTGTCAGCCTAACGGCAATGGTGGGGAAACTTTTAGAGGCAATAATCCGGGACAAAATTAATTGGCACTTGGAAAAGTATGGGCTATTAAATGAAAATCAGCACGGATTTGTTAAAGGAAAATCATGTTTGACTAATTTCATTGAGTTCTTTGATGAGGCAATATAAACTAAATGGTACAATTTATACAAATTAAAAACAACAGCAAAGAATGACTAAAAGAATAATAAGGAGGGAGAAATTAGAGTACGAGAGAAAGCTAGCTAGAAATACAAAAACAGATAGTAAGAGTTTCTACAGGTATTTAAAAAGGAAAAGAGTACGTAAAGTGAGCATTGGTCCTCTAGAGAGTCTGGAGAATTAATAATGGAGAATAAGGAAATGGCGGATGAATTGAACAGATATTTTGCGTCCATTTTCACTGTAGAGGAGACAAATAACAAGCCAGAAATAATTGTGAATCAAGAGGTGAAAGGGAGGGAGGAACTTAAAACATTTATAATCATCAGGGAAAGGGTTTTGAAAAAATTATTAGAACTAAAAGCTGACAAGTCCCCAGGTCCTGATGGATTTCATCCTAGGGTCTTAAAAGAAGTGGCTACAGAGATAGTAGATGCATTGGTATTAATTTTCCAAAATTCCCTAGATTCTGGAAGGGTCCCATCAGATTGGAAAATAGCAAATGTAACTCCTCAATTCAAGAAAGGAGGGAGAGAGAAAGCAGGAAACTACAGGCCAGTTAGCTTAACATCTGTCATAGGGAAAATGCTAGTATCTATTATTAAGGCGGTTAAAGCAGGGCATTTAAAAAATCTCAAAGCAATCAGGCAGAGTCAACACAGTTTTGTGAAAGGGAAATCGTGTTTGACTAATTTATTAGAGTTCTTTGAGGAAGTAACAAGCAACATGGATAAAGGGGATCCTGTGGATGTGGTGTACTTGGATTTCCAGAAGGTGCCACATTAAAGGCTACTATACAAAATAAGTGCTCATGGTGTAGGGGGTAACATATTAGCATGGATAAAGGATTGGTTGGTTAACAGGAAACAGAGAGTAGGCATAAATGAGTAATTTTCAGGTTGGCAAGATGTAATGAGTGGAGTGCCACAGGGATCAGTGCTTGGGCCTCAACTATTTATAATCTATATCAATGACTTGGATAAAGTCATGTATGGTTGCTAAATTTGCTGATGACACAAAGGTAGGTAGGAAAGTAAGTTGTGAAGAGGACACAAGGAGTCTGCAAAGGGATATAGATAGGTTAAGGGAGTGGGCAAAAATTTGGCAGGTGGAGTATAACGTGGGAAAATGTGAACTTGTCCACTTTGGCAGGAGGAATAAAAAAAGCAGTATATTATTTAAATGGAAAGGGATTGCAGAATCTGTATTGAGTATAATGCAATGAGACACCCCAGAATGTCATGAACTGTAATTATGTACAATGTGTTCATTGAACTGTACTTGATGTAACCTGCAAATTGTATAATCTTTATTGTGTACGTTTGGAATGTGATATGACAACTGTATTGTATGTTTGCTGCAAATTTTATGAATAAAGTATATTTTTTGAAAAAAAAAACTCTGAAGTAGAGAGGGATCTGGGTGTCCTAGTACATGAATCACAAAAAGTTAGTACGCAGGTCCAGCAAGTGATTAGGAAAGCAAATGGAATGTTGTCATTTATTGCAAGGGGAATGGAATGTAAAAGTAGAGATGTTTTGCTACAGTTGTACAGGGCATTGGTGAGACCACATCTAGAATACTGTGTGCAGTTTTGGTCTCCTTATTTAAGAAAGGACATTATTGCTTTGGAGGCAGTTCAGAGAAGGTTCACTCGACTGATTCCTGGGATGAATGGGTTATCTTATGAGGAAAGGTTGGGCAAGTTGGGCCTGTATACATTGGAGTTTAGAAGAATGAGAGATGAGGGAACATGAAGGAGTAGAAGCTGAGAGGATGTTTCCCCTTGTGGGAGAGACTAGAACCAGGGCCCACAGTTTAAAAATAAGGGGTCTCCCATTTAAGACGGAGATGAGGAGAAATTTTTTCTCTCAGAGGGTCATGAGTCTGTGGAGCTCCCTTTCCCAGAGAACAGTGAAGGCACGGTCAATGAATATTTTTAAGGCTGAGTTGGATAGATTCCTGATTAACAAGGGAGTCAAAGGTAGACAGGAAAGTAGGGTTGATGTCGCAATCGGATCAGCCACGATCTTATCAAATGGCAGAGCAGGCTCGAGGGGCCGAATGGCCTACTCCTGCTCTTAATTCGTATGTTCGCAGGAACAGAGAGACGTGGGGGTGTATGTACAAGGTGGCAGGATAAATTGAGAAGGCTGTTAAAAAAGTATATGGGATCCTGGGCTTTATTCATAGAGGCATAAAGTAGAAAAGCAAGGAAGTTATACTACACCTTTATATAACACTGTTAGGCCTCAGCTGGAGTACTGTTTTCAATTCTGGATGCCACAGTTTAGGAAGGATGTCAAGGCTTAGAGAGGGTGCAGCAGCGATTTATTAGAATGGTGCCAGGGATGAGGGACTTCAATTATGTGGGACTTCAGTTATGTGGAGAGATTGGAGAATCAGGGGTTGTTCTCCTTAGATGAGAGAAGGTTAAGGGGAGATTTGATAGAGGTGGTCAGAATCATGAACAGTTTTGATAGAATAAATAAAGAGAAACTGTTTCCAGTGGCAGAAGGGTCGGTAACCAGAAGACATAGATTTAAGATGCTTGGCAAAAGAGCCAGAGGTGACATGAGGAAACATTTTTTTTTTAACACAGCAAGCTGTTCTATCTGGAATGCACTGCCTGAAAGGGTGGTGGAAGCATTAACTTTCAAAAGGGAATTGGATAAATATTTGAAAGGAAAAAATTTACAGGGCTACGGGGAAAGAGCAAAGGAATGGGACTAATTGGATAGCTCTTTCAAAGAGCCGGCAAAGGCACGAAGGGCCGAATGGCCTCTTTCAGTGCTGTATCATTCTATGATTCTATGATACCAAAGTTGTAGTGATGGGCTGAATAGCCTCCTCCTGTGCTGTACCATAATATGATACTACGAACTTGCAACAGAAGGCTACAGTCGGAGGAAGCCGTGCCTGCCTGCTCATGCTCTACGCTATGGAAGAAAATGCACTGGTCATCACAGGCAGGAAGAGAATCATACAAACATGCCCATGATGAGTGGCAACGCTGGAGGAGAAGTCGTACAGGGTTTCTTCACACCGTATCCTCTTTTTACCTTTTCACATCCACCTCTCCCTACACACTCTGCATGACAAACTGCAGCTGCTTTCACCAGCACTTCTAACTCTGCTCGCCCTTCACACTGAAAGCTAACCCTCATCCCTCCCTTTAATTTCAGGTGCTGAAAATGGGGACACCCCTCAGTCAAGATTGCCTACCACAGCCACCTGAAGTGTCCTTCGTGTCTGAAGGCAGTATCTCTCGTTGCCCAGTAGCCAGCTTGCAACCCTGATGGCCTGGTTGGAATAAAGGCAGCACAGAGGACTGGCACAGGATGAATGAATCATGATTGCTGCCAGGAAACTGGGCACAGACCTGCATGTTGCATTTCCTGTGGTCACAAACCAGCTGCACAACGAGGGAGTGGAATCCCTTTCCATTGATAAGGATGTTAGGCTGGTGGTGGGGAACACGCAAGGCAATGTGAGTGCGGTTTATAGCATCTTGGACTCTCTCATCATTCTTTGCTCTGTGCATTAGGATAGAGATGTAGCTGTTTCTCCTGGCATGGAGAGCTTTGGTGACCTCCCCGATACAACAAAGAACAGCAAACTGGGAGATGTCACAGATGTCTCCTGTTGTAGCTTGCAACCTGCCTGTTGCATAAAAGCTAAGGGCCACGATGACCATGACAGCTACAGGCAGTGCTGTCCGCACCATGGTTCGAGGCTCAAGTTGTGGCTGCAGCTGGTTCCATAGCTCGGTGATAGCCTCCTTGGTGAAGCGAAGACGCCTGACACATTGCTCCTCAGTGAAGTTAAGGTAAGAGAAGTGCTCCCTGAAGACCCACAGTGGGTATGGTCTCCTGTGCTGTGCCCTCCTCCTCCTCCCTCTTCCCCTAGCTGGTCCAGCTCTCTCGTGTTTTCTTGGCTGCTCGCTCTCGTCCTCCAGCTTCTAAGGCAGACCTACCAAACCACCTATGACTGCAGTGAAACTATTGTGAAGGCAGCCAAAATTAGCGCAGCACCAGCAAAAACTTCTTAGGTCAGAAATCAGTTGTAGAAGTCAGAAAATAAGCCAATAACGGCCAGAAGTTAACCAGCAGCCGAGAAGGACAAATTCGCAACTAACTGTGTGTACTGGGTGAACTCTTTAAATGGTTCTGCTGAATGGTCCATGCTATCTGTTAGTGCCATAACTTGCTGAGTGTGTTTATGATGTGGTGAATCAGGCACTAGGACAGACCAATTTCATAAAAGGATTTTATACTTATTTAAATATTTTAATGAGCATTTTAAATAATTTTGGCCGCGCCCTAGAGACCTACTGAGGATCCCGATCTAATACGGCAGCCAGCACACTTCCAGCGTAGAATGAATACCCACACTGGATGGTTAGGCGCCTATTTTATGTTTGTAAAACAGGCACGACGCTAACAGCTTTCTAGGCCATAGTTTAAAAATAAACATAGACAACGTACTCCAATATACTCTCAGCTTGGCGCAGTAGTAGTACTCTTGTCTCAATCAGAAGGTTGTGTGTTCAAGCCCCACACCAGAACTTGAGTGCACAATCTAGGGCTGACACTTCAGTGCAGTACTGAAGGAGTGCTGCACTGGCAGAGGTACTGACTTTCGGATGAGATGTTAAACCAAGGCCCTGTCTGCCCGTGCAGGTGTACGTAAAAGATCCCATGGCACTTTTTGAAGAAGAGCAGGGAGTTCTCTTGGAGTCCTGGTCAACATTTGTCCTTCCACCAACACCACCATAAACAGGTGAACTGGTCATTTATCTCAATGTTGTTTGTGGGACCTAGCAGTGTGCAAATTGGCTGCTGCATGTGCCTATATAACAGTGACTACACTTCAAAAGTAATACATTGGTAAAGTGCTTTGGAAATCCTGAGGATTTGAAAAGTGCTATATCAGGTTTTTCTTTCCTTCTTTCCTTTGTGATACATTGGTATTTTAAAAATTGAAATAATTAAGAATATAATTTTCTTATAAAGAAAAATGGGGATATACTTTGAAGAATACATATTCCCGTATATTTTCCTTCCCCATTAACTGATTTTGAAAATTATAGTACAATAAATTCTAATTTTTTATTTATGAAAACAGTAATCTTTACCTCCTCTGGGTGAAATGGAATTCACAAATCCTTTAGCTTTAGCCACATTGTCTGGAGTTGCTTGAACTATGGAATCTCTCCATGTTTGAGTTTCATAATCAAAGATAATAATAGCAAAATGATCCTCTGTGTCCATATCTTCTAAAATTTTTATAAGAGCTTCTTTTGTCTGGAAGGGACAAAACATCAGTCTACAAATGATACTTAAGATCACCGACTTTAACAATCACATTAACTGTAGTGCATAGCAGGCTTTGATGCCATTTTTCTAGACATGTTGCTTATGCCATGATGATGGTCCCTATGAATCACAGATGAACACCCAATGAATAAGAGGATGCACCAGTAATTTTGAGGAAATAATTTTAAATTGACTTGCACTGAAGTAGATTTAAGAAGCATGTCATGCGAACTGTCAAAATGATTACTGTTATTTGCTCCTTAAATCAGAAGTAGCAATGTACAATTTAACTCTGTGTTATATCAACATTTGAAGAGGTTCATACTAAATAGATGATATACCATATTCATGAAATGAACAAAATGTTTATCAGATAAAGGGTTACACCCAAAACATATGGGGAAGGAAGATAACCATTAAAATACAATTAATTACCATATTAAGCTTGGACTTATGGTACAATTACCCTATATATATGTTCATTTCATCAGTATAATGACACTGCATTACCCATGGAACACTCTGTGGCTAATATAACGTCTGATGCCTATTGTACTGATGTGGAGGCCTGAGGCCTACACTGCAACCAATTTGCCCAGCATGCTCCAGTTTGGTTGCACTAAATGAAGGTGCTTCCCCACAGAGGGAGGGAAAAGTCAGAGGGATACGTCTCCCCGGAACACTATCATGTGCTTCCTAGTGACCAGTTGAATTCCATGTGGTGTCAGCAGTGGCTCAGAGGTAGCACTCTCACCTTTGAGTCAGAAGGAGACTTGAGCACAAAATCTAGGCTGACACTTCAGTGCAGTACTGAGGGAGTGTTGCATCGTTGGAGGTGCCATCTTTCGGATGAGATTTTAAACTGAGGTCTCGTTTGCCCTCTCAGGTGAACATAAAAGATTTAATGGCACTATTTCAAAGAAGATCAGGGGAGTACTCCCTGCAGTCACAGCCAATATTTATCCCTCAATCAACATCACTAAAGCAGATTATCTGGTCATTATCACATTGCTGTTTGTGGGACCTTGCTGTGTGCAAATTGGCTGCCGCGTTTCCTACATTACAACAGTGACTACACTTCAAAACTTCATTGGCTGTAAAGCGCTTTGGGACGTCCTGTGGTCATGAAAGCCGATATATAAATGAAAGTTTCTTTCTACTTTCTAATATTGGTAGATGTGTAGAATCAAGTTAGTTGCTCTTTTGGCTGCAGGTTGTGTACGACCTGGGAAGAAAAGTGAGTGAGAAAAACAGAGGGATTCCCATCCTCCCATCGCCCCCGCCACCCACCCCGCACCAAATAAAAACATTTCTTACCTGCTGCATTTTAGTCCCCCACATTGATCCGCTGCGGTCTATCACAAAGATGACATTTTTAGGAATTGTCGATAGATTAGCGGGTGCGAAATGATGTACAAAATATCCATTTACAATCTGAAAAAATATAAAATCAAAAATCATCAGAATAAAGAATCCGATGAGGCTCCCATTTTAAGTATAGTTTTCAATTACCTGAACACTACCAGCAGACAGGTCTCTGTTGACATCATACTGTATGATGAAGTCTCCATCCAGCAGTGTTTCATGACAACCAGGACACTTGCGCTGTTGCTCAAGCGTTGGTTTGAAGGAAACATGCGCCTAAATGAAGCAGTGACTCAATGTTAATTTTTCCGGTTATTGTTTCAGTAAACCTTTATTTTAAAACAAAAAATATGTACAAAGTCACATACCCTTGTTGCAGTAAGAGTCTTTTTCACAACTGAAGTCAGATTATTTATTAGGAATTTTGCATCAACATCCAGAAAGGCAATGCCTTGTGGTTCAAAAACATGTACATCAATCTGGAAACAGCAGTTCAAAATGTAACAGAATTTAATCATCATAAAACTGGAAAATAAAACACAACCAAAACTAAAATATATTAAGAATGTTGCTACTTTACAAATGTACCTGGAAATGATTGATAAGCTGCTGGGGTTTTACTCTGATGTTCATCTCATATTTGCCCAGGTTACGTTTTAATAATTCTTCGTAAGTTAGTTCAAATGTGACTTTTTTGGCTGGTCCAATATTTACTGACACTTTAAACTTCTCCATTTTTCTTCCGGATGCTCTTTGGATATCAGAAGATAAAAAGCAGAAGTTAAAATGTTATCGTTACATACACGCAAGATAATAGACATGTGCATCTGGCATGCCAGAATGCCGAGAAATGGTGAGCAGAATATCCTGTCCTCAAATCAACATTTAAATGAAGATCCCGCCTATTTTAGATGGGTACTTCCTGTGCACATTTTCCCCTTTCCCAGAAATGGGTGTGATACACAAAGTGGGCGAAGATCTGGCATAATGTATCTATGCCCACTTTTCCAATTGGGTTTGCCTGAGATACACCTTTAGATTGGGAGGACACAATCAGAAAACCCACGTTATCCAGTATGCATAATATACTTGGGCTTGTCAGAAGCTGTTTAATTATGTGGAGTGATTCCGTGATCTTGCACTACCAGCATGGAATCTCTGTGTGCAGGCAGCCAGAGTAGGAGATAAGGTTACAACAATGTAACACCGATTTCCGAAACTGCAATCCCAGCTAATTTCCTGAGTTTCCCGCTGGGAGCTTAGAAGTGCAGAATTACCCCTCATATTGGAAGATTTCGAAAAAGATAACACTGCTCGGAATTAATGAATTAGTCAGGTAGGTTGAAAACTGGCTTGGCAAGATGTGATGATAAATAGACAAGGGTCCGTCCATTGAAGGGGTGGGAGGAGGGGCACTGACCACTGGAATTTCATGTGTCTATTCTCATTTCTTTGCAGTTATGCTTACATGGACACTATCACAAGGATTTTCACTCACCAGACAGTGTGGGAAATAATTGAATTAGAAAGAAGGGAGGTCATCACTTAAATGGTATGACTTTGTTCTTACTTTACAAGCCCTGCAGTCTGTCCCCGTGAAACTGCTTGTTGGTACTGTCGCTGAGCAACTTCTTTCTCTTTCACAGCTCCCACGTATGTCACTCCATCTAGAGTCCTAAAGAGGGAGAAACCACATGAATGTTATAGCAGGAACCTGATTCATACGTCATCTCCTCTGATAAAACAAATCTTTGCACAAAACACAAATTAGATTTGTAATAATCACCTAACATTTGACATGTCTTTTAGTTGGTAGGATATCTGTTGAAGAAATATTTATTTCTGTCATGAGTGGAAAGATAGGGATAGGGGAGAGAGAACTATCCTGTATTATCACTAATCAAGATACCCAATTCATATTAATATAGGCATCTTGCGGAACTTCCTTACCTTAGTTACTAGAAGCTAATTAGCAGATTTTAATCCACTTTTCTTAATTCCATTCATACTGTTCAAGAAGGAAGATACACACAAATTTAATATGATTCTAATTATTAATAACTGTACTATATTTCAACACATATTTGTGCACATAGCAGGGCAATCTTGAATACACGGAATGGACACCCATGGGGCCTTGGATGCAGAAAAATATGAGGACATCTGTGAGACAAAGAGACTCGGAGGATGATGTCAGGCACTGAACAGGAGAATCTTGGAGGCAGAGAGCAAGGAGGAGAAATTTCAGAAAGAGAGAGGGGTCAATCCCAGAGTTATAGGGGTTGCAGATGTCTTGAAGACATGCAGTAAATTGAAACAAGAAAGATTGTCTTAAGGGCACAGAAAAGTCAGGGAGGAGATAAGAATGGGACCTTGGAGGCATGTAGCAGGAAGAACGCAAAACCATGGAAGAGACAATCTCAGAAGAATGGTATTGCAGTCGGAGTCCACATTAGTTGCAAACTTCTAGAAAAAACGGTCAGAGAGAGAGAAAGGAAGGAACGCTGCAGTTTGGACTGAATAGGGTCAGCTGCTCTTTTCTAGATTCAAACAAATCAAGTGTAAATTTCAGAATTTCAGAAAAAGATATGATGTAAGGGAAGATTACATCTTTTACCAATGTGTTCCAAGATTAGTGTGAATTAGAGACATTCAATAATTCTATTCCTTGCTCTAACTCAACTTTATAATCTTTGTCATTACATAATCTAATTTTTGCAAATTATATATAAAATAGATATACATTTTGAAAGTTGAAAATGGGTTTACAAAGAAAAACTATCCAATAATTTCTCAAATGCCTACAAATTATTTTGTAATAATAGCTACAAGCTGGCCAACTGGAAAACTGCAGAAGATTGCTGGAATTTTTCCTAATTTCTTGCAGAGAAATTGACAATATTGTGGCTATCATTATTCTCCTGCTGAATCTGAAATGGTAAATGTTTTCAAAATTGATTAATAAACTGCTTCCCTTCCCAGTTCAAACTTACACAGCATAGTCTAAACATTCTCAGTTGGTTCTCTAGCGACTTTTTTCTCTCCATGCAAATTAACCTTGCACATATTTTCTAGCTTTAGCTACAGTTTTCACAACTCTCAGCACTGTTGTGCACCATATACGCCACAATTGCATTGCTCAACCTAAATATATAACACAGAAGAGTTTGCTACAGAGGAACTCTTCCATGCTCATTAGTTTTCTGACTAAATAATGTAGCTGATACACACATGCTGAAGTTGGAAATGAAGGCTGTTTTGGGCAGCTCCACCTCGAAGAAGGCCTCCCTCGACTCATTTGCTCGATTTACCACTCGGCTGATTATCACGTTGTGAGCAAATCGAGATGTGACTTTGCAATCAATCTTCATACTGTAGATTTCAAGCTCCCTCACAGGCTGAAGGAAATTAAGGGGTAATATTTCAATAAGGAGCGACTTATGCAAGAAACTAAAATAACTGGAAAGATCAGACTGAAACTAAATTAGTGCTGTGTTGTACCGGAACTCACATCAAGGACTCGCACATTATCGACAGTGTGCCTAATATTTTCACTATAAATGGTCATAGTTCATAAATTGCATCGTCTGAAGTACATTTTACAAAATCACACCCCAATAAATAATCAAAACAAAGCCAATCAAACCGTTGTTCAGAGAAAAAAAAAATCGAATTTAACAGAACTGATAAAAATCACCCAGCATATTAAAAAAAAATCAGAAATTATTGAGATAAATAGTATCGGAGAAATTAAACCTACTTTCGTGTCATGCTCCTCGGTGCTTCTTTTCTGCTGCCAGCCAAGAAAAAGACCAACATAATCAATGTTATAAAATGCATTTATTTTGCACACAAATTACACAGATAAATGGAATAGTAAAAGAGATTAAATTAAATTCCAAAGAAACAGATGTTTGGTCCATGTAAAAATAAAATATCACTACTGTAAAGCTTTCCTCTCTTTTGTGAAGTGCAATAGTTAATGTACGATAGCTCACGATACAATCCCTCAGGATGTTGCAAGAGTTTATTAGCGGTTCTTGTTAGTAAAGAAACTAATTTAAAAAACAATCTTACCGATGAGAAATAATGAACATCAATACACATTACATTCTTGCATTTGACAACATAATTTTCTGAATCAACAGTTGTACCCCATAAATCCATAAAGGACTCGTGTACCACTGCAGTCTAAGCTTGTAGTTCACATTTAATGAACAGCAACAATGTACTACTAAAGAAGCTAATGAAAAAAACCTAGCCTATACCTCAGGCTTCAATCGGCTATCTGTCTGCCATTTGAGCACAAAAAACTAGAGCATTCATTTTAGTTGAAGTGCTGTCCAAAGGAACTGAGAGTTATGTACAAAATAAACACAGTGATACATTATTATTTAGTGTAAGTGATAATAGATTTACATAAAATTGCAGTAAAGATATCATAATCATTGATCCTTTAGTGCAAAGATCGTCCTCAGTGGGTGGCAGCATTGCCAACGAAGAGTAGACGCAAAACCCAATAAAACTCACACCATATTGAAGCAGTACACACCGTTAAAACAAATTAGATACTCGGCAGTGATTTTAAGATTGTAACCTAAACCAGTTCAATGAGGATCAATAGAACTACCCTGGGTTTACTCTTGCACGGGATTTCATTTGAAAATGTTACCTAGATTATTGCATTGTATCATTCTCATTAGTATTAAAAGAGATGGGAAGAGCAGGTTCGAAAATAGTTTTAGTAGTACTGTGCAAGACTTGTAAATCACTACTGGTGAGGACAGCGCGTGTTATGATTTGTTGGCAAAAAGCTCAGAGACGTGAAACATATAATTTAATAACATTTAATCCTTTTATATTTTACTTGAGAGAATATTTTGCTGTGATTAAATGAAGCACAGTAATTTTACATGTACAGATTAGCTGCTGAATACCTTCAGTGTTCTTGGGGCCAGTTTCAGCACATTTGAGGAAGGGTTCGCATAATCACTCTGCTCAAATTGAAAAATAAGAAGTTTAAACAGTAATTCAATGAATCAACAAAATTATAAATATTTGGTAGTATAAATATTACATTACCTTATGATGCTCTGATTCCGTTATTATAAAATCAGAGGATATTAATGCTGGAATAGAAATCAGTAAAAAATAGGACAGCATTGTCTTCATTATGAACAATGCTATGCTGTCAAACGAGCTACAAGAAACTAGGCTTTATTCTGAGCTCTGTTAATAAGCAACAATGCCATTGACTCCACTTTTACAGTGGCCAAAAAATGTTGACCCAGCAGAGGCTGTTATGTAAACAATCAGCATATTTAAAGCAAACAAAGATTTTTTAGGCAAATTGTGCACTCTGAACAGTTAGGTCTAAAGAGTAGTCCCTATATGGAGCTCAACACTGAAATATAAATGAATTAATTATTTTAGTCACGGGGCCCATAACTCGTCGAGGTTTCTGCCGGTCTCCCGCTCTGGTAACCAAAGAATTTTAGGACCAGGATGTTTAGTGGATTTTCTAATCGGGAGATTGGCAGAAATCCAACTACAGAGTTGAAGAGGTTTTTAGGAAGCTTCTGAAAGTTGTTACAAGACAGAAGGGTTTAGTGAAAGAGCTCCAGAGGGTAAGGGCATAATAATTGAAAGATCTTCCACCAATAGTGAAGGAGAGGGAGTGGGTAACAAGGACTTACCCACTATCAGGGGAGTGGAGGATGAACGTGGGGGTGGATAATTGGAGGAGATTTCTGAGGTAGAGTGGGGCATGCCATATAATGAATTGAAAGCAAAGAATTGGATATTGAAATCAATCTGCTGGAGTATGGCGAATCCATGGAGATTGGCATGGGCAGGGATGATGGGAATGCTATCTTTGTATGGGTGAAGATACGGGATGCAGCATTCTGAATGAGTTGTAATTTGTGGAGGGTAGAGGTAAGGAGGACGGATGACGGATGGGAGAGCATTAGAGAAGTCAAAACTATAAAAATAAAGTTTTGGATTAGGGTTTTGGCAACAGTGGGAGAGAGGTTATTGATGCTTGGTAAAGAGTGAAGTGGTTACCTGGTCAATTTATTGTATGAATATACAACCATTGATAAAACTAAGGGAGCACTACTGTGAAGAATATGGTGCCTGAACAAAGAAACGCTGACCATTTAGATTCTGGTAGCAGAAATGTTATTGGCATGTGAAATTTAGCATCAATCTAACTAGTTTTAAATTGTTTAAAGCTTGCTCCACCATTGGAGACAGTGGCACGCTTGATCTGTCGCCGCAACTGGCAATACTGTCTTTGAATTTGGGATCTAAACTTTGTGTCCCTTGCTTTCCAAACTACTGCTTCAATAAGGCTTCAATAATATTGCGGAAGCAACATGCTATAAGACAGCTAAGTGACTCCATAACCAACGGATCAGATCAAAGCTCTGCAGTCCTGCCACATCCAGTCATGAATGGTGGTGGACAATCAAACAACTAACGGGAAGAGGAGGCTCCATGAACATCCCCATCCTCAACAATGGCAGATCCCAGCACGTGAGTGCAAAAGACAAGGCTGAAGCGTTTGCAACCATCTTCAGCCAGAAATGCTGAGTGGAAGATCCATCTTGGCCTCCACCCGATATCCCGAACATCACAGAAACCAGTCTGCAGCCAATTCGATTCACTCCACGTGATATCAAGAAATGATTGAGTGCACTGGATACAGCAAAGGCTGACAACATCCCGGCTGTAGTGCTGAAGACTTGTGCTCCAGAACTAGCCGCACCTCCAGCCAAGCTGATCCAGTATAGCTACAACACTGGCATCTACCTGACAATGTGGAAAATGGCCCAGGTATGTCCTGTCCACAAAAAGTAGGACAAATTCAATCCGGCCAATTATCGCCCCATCCGTCTACTCTCAATCATCAGCAAAGTGATGGAAGGTGTCATCGACAGTGCTATCAAGCGGTCCTTATTCACCAATAACCTGCTCACCGATGCTCAGTTTGGGTTCCGCCAGGACCACTCGGCGCCAGACCTCATTACAGCCTTGGTCCAAACATGGACAAAAGAGCTGAATTCCAGAGGTGAAGTGAGAGTGACTGCCCTTGACATTAAGGCAGCAATTGACCGAGTGTGACACCAAGGAACCCTAGTAAAATTGAAGTCAATGGGAATCGGGGAAAACTCTCCAGTGGCTGGAGTCATACCTAGCACAAAGGAAGATAATAGTGGTTGTTGGAGGCCAATCATCTCAGCCCCAGGACATTGCTGCAGGAGTTCCTCAGGGCAGTGTCCTGGGCCCAACCATCTTCAGCTGCTTCATCAATGACCTTCCCTCCATCATAAGGTCAGAAATGGGGATAAATGTAAGGACTTGCACAACACCAGGTTATAGTCCAACAGTTTTATTTTAAATCACAAGCTTTCGGAGCTTTCCTCCTTCGCAGGTGAGTGAAGGGTTCTAAAAACGCATAGCATATATAGTCTGACTATATATGCGTTTTTAGAACCCTTCACTCACCTGACGAAGGAGGAAAGCTCCGAAAGCTTGTGATTTAAAATAAAACTGTTGGACTATAACCTGGTGTTGTGCAAGTCCTTACATTTGTCCACCCCAGTCCATCACCGGCATCTCCACATCAGAAATGGGGATGTTCACTGATGATTGTACAGTGTTCAGTTCCATTCGCAAACCCCCAGATAATGAAGCAGTCCATACCTGCATGCAGCAAGACCTGGACAACATCCAGGCTTGGCTGATAAGTGGCAAGTAACATTTGTGCCGGACAAGTGCCAGGCAATGACCATCTCCAACAAGAGAGAGTCTAATCACCTCCCATTGACATACAACGGCATTAAAATCGCCAAATCGCCAAATCCCCCACCATCAACATCCTGGGAGGTCATCATTGACCAGAAACTTAAATGGACCAGCCACATAAATACTATGGCTACAAGAGCAGGTCAGAGGCTGGGTATTCTGTGGCGAGTGACTCACCTCCTGAATCCCCAAAGCCTTTCCACCATCTACAAGGCATAAGTCAGGAGTGTGATGGAATACTCTCCACTTGCCTGGATGAGTGCAGCTCCAACAACACTCAACAAGCTCGACACCATCCAGGACAATGCAGCCTGCTTGATTGACACCCCATCCACCACCCTAAACATTCACTCCCTTCACCACCAGTGCAGTGTGTACCGTCTACAGGATGCACTGCAGCAACTCGCCAAGGCTTCTTCGACAGCACCTTCCAAACCCGCAACCTCTACCAGCTAGGACAAGGGCAGCAGGCACAGGGGAACACCACCACCACCTGCACATTCCCCTCCAAGCCACACACCATCCCGACTTGGCAATATATTGCTGTTCCTTCATCGTCGCTGGGTCAAAATCCTGGAACTCCCTACCCAACAGCACTGTGGGAGAACCTTCACCACATGGACTGCAGTGGTTCAAGTCGGCGGCTCACCACCACCTTCTCAAGGGCAATTAGGGATGGGCAATAAATGCTGGCTTTGCCAGTGATGCCCACATCCTGTGAACAAATAAAAAAAGAATATGTGATTTGTAACAGATTGCATCAATGTATGCATTGGGGTGTATTTCAGCCGATGTAACTGAGTTAAGCCCTACTCTGCTGTCATAGGCAGAGCACAATCATTGCATTATTTGTCTTTACCTATAGCCTTATTTTAACATTCTTTTCCCCTCACAGGATCATATGAGCCTACTAAAGAACAGGGAATCCAGTCACGTCCTGAATGGAAGCACTTGATCCAGCAGCATGGATATTAAAAGGCATGATTTTTCAGTCCTGACTCTATATCCATTCTGTGCTCGTGGTTCAGGAGAATATAAACTGCTCAAGTAGGGAAGGAAGGTTTGTTTCAAAGGATTTTTTATATCCACTGCCAATACATGCAAGATAGTTGCAACATGCACAAGAGGGCACCTAATTTATCCAGGTGGATGTATAGACAAACCATATGCTGATATATGACTTGTAAGTGATCTTTAAAGCCAAGTGAATTCCAGAGAGATCATTTCCCAAAAAGAATTATTCATAGTTTTAGAAATTTGAGAGATTCAATTGTTTTCCATTACACCATACCTGTAAATTGAATTTCTTAACACACTGGAGTTGCTTTAGGTTTGAGGTACAAAATGCAACTCGCCAAGGCTTCTTCGACAGCACCTCCCAAACCCGCAACCTCTACCACCTAGAAGGACAAGAGCAGCAGGCACATGGGAACAATACCACCTGCACGTTCCCCTCCAAGTCACACAACATCCCGACTTGGAAATATATCGCCGTTCCTTCATCATCGCTGGGTCAAAATCCTGAAACTCCCTACCTAACAGCACTGTGGGAGAACCTTCACCACACGGACTGCAGCGGTTCAAGAAAGCGACTCACCACCACCTTCTCAAGGGCAATTAGGAATGGGCAATAAATGGTGGCCTCGCCAGCGACGCCCACATCCCATGAACGAATTTTTAAAAAATCATTTTGTATCTCATAAACCGTAATGAAGCAGTACCTCATGTGCAGAGAGAGAGGCCGGCTCTCATTCAAGCTGTTTAATCATCATCCAACAAAGCAAATGCTGCTGTGGTTTCTATTCCCCCACCTCCTTAATAAAGGCGACAATCATTTCCTTGCTGTAAGTTGCCATGGTCTCAATCTAGTCATGAGTTGCTATCAACGCTGAATATTTCAGATGCAATTGGAGTTACATCTGCCATTTAATTTATACTCTTCAATAACAGTAGCTTCACTAATCTCAAAATAAATTGCGGTAAAACATTATCTTGGCCTCTTGGGCGGTAATCTGGCAGCATGAATTGCCTGCCTGTTGTAGAACCTGCCTGATTTTCATTCCATTGAAATGAATGAATCAGGTTGTATAAAAAGCCAGCAATGCAGTCCACCTGGTTACCACCCAGGCACTGAAGCTGAAAATCTACCCCAATTTCTTTCTTTTTAATGTACATCTTGACATCCTATAAAACAGTAGGATACATGACTGCAACTTTTATGTCATGTTGGAGGCATGATTTAAAACTATGTACAGGCGCCTTTGATAGTAAATGCACCAGTTTATTTCCTGCTGAGCTAGATAGGACAGGAAGGCCTTAGATACGTTCCCTTTTGCTGAGTTCGCTGATGTCATCTGGGTGGCAATGACAGGGAGGAGGGGACACAATTGTGCTCATTGATCCCCACTATGGAGGAGAAAAAATGAACTCACTTTCCACTTCGGATTATTATTCCTACTAGTTGGCTACTTGGGTGAGGTACCAAAGTTCTAACATATTCTGTGGTAGTGTACCCTATCATTGAAATAAATCAATCAGAACAAGAACAAAAAATGTCTGACAAAGTCCGATTATCAGAACTGATACAATTAACACAGAGATCAATCAGACTGCAATTGAAGAGTATAAATGAAATAGCAGATGAAACTCCCTGAATTGGTTAAGTTGCTGTGTTTTTAAATGCAATTTTACTCCTCTCTTGAGTTAACTTCAACTGTGAGAGGAACAATTTCCCTTCAGTTAAATCATTCTTCCTTAATAAAATTTTTTGGGTGGAGTGCATGAGTGGCTCTCCAGATGCTTAGCACCCATTTGGAATGGAATAATTAGCATGAAAACTGGGTCCTTTCTGTGACTTGCACACATTTTGCACAATGTGCTCCCCGTCATGTTTTCCTGGACAGTATGCATCGGTCGAATAGGCCTCAAGCCTCCATGCCTGATCATACGGGAGTCATCACATTATTGGCCCCATACTCTACTCTGTGCTGAAAACCCTTGAAATCATTTTTTTGAAGAAGCCCATTCCCATGTCAAGGACTGGAGCTCAGTTTGGAGTTATTTGCCTGGAGCTTCAATTATTGAGTTTGACTTTGTTGCAATTTTTTTGCTGAAGTCTTGATTCCTTTTGATTGGCTACGACTTACCCCTTCCCTCTTCATTTTGGCTCCAGAATTCAGGATAACAATACCATAGGCTTGGAATCATGCTGGGAGATGCTAGCATACAAATGCTTAATGCATTCATCTGAAATTCTTCTCTGCTATTTTAATCAGGTTCTACAGTCTGGATGAGTGGTGAAAAAAAACAGCTGCCATAGGCCAATGCAATGATACAAAATTCTAATAGTTTATTTTAAAGAATTTTTGACGAGAAAGAATACCTGAAACATTAAAATTAGAATTCAACATTTTTATTCTTATCCAATTGTTTAAAATGTGTTTAAAATAATTTGTGCACTTCCTTTTTCACTTCTAAGGGAATGGTTGAATAAAACATCAATTTTATTGTGATATAATCAATCTGTAAAATGTACCATTGGAATACTAGAATATCAAGGGAATGCTGCATTGTGGGAGGTAGTATCTTTTGGAAAAGTGCCATTGACAAATTATTTCAATTAGATAGGTTGGGGAGGACCAGCGGTCATGCAAGGGTAGAACTAGATTAGATATTAAATGGTTTGTCGTTTCCCAGAGGATAGTGGCCTTATGGAACAAGTTGCCGGCTTGTGTGGTGAGTGCTGATTTGCTGCATATCTTCAAAAGAGAACTGAACCGGTTCCTAGCTAGGGCAGGGATCACATCATACAAGAGATAGGTACCAAGTAACACAAGTCATGGTCAATGTAGGCTAATTTCGCTCGCCTTGGGGGCAGCGGGGGGGGGGGGGGGCAGAGAGGAACTTTCTAGATTTATTTTCCCTAATTGGCCTTAGATGTATATCTGTTTTTTTGCCTCTCCCAGGAGAACAGGTAGGTCCTGTCTGTCTATTCAGGTGGACGTTGAAGATCCCATGGTACCATTTGAAGAGCAGTGACTTTTGATTTTTACATAACATCAGTTACCGGACTTCAAATGCAATTCATTCTGTGAACTGCTTTGCAATGATTTGACATGATCTGTTCAAAAATTAGTAATGTAAAAACTATAATTACGTACTTTCACCATCTTTATTTGTTAAGCTGATCTATTGTTATGACTATATTGAGTCAAATAAAGAGGAAACAATGTAGTCAGTGTGAATTCCATCAATAAATCCTTTCCCATTGTTGTGAACAAACCAGCATGAGATATTGGCACCCCATTTTGGATCCAGTCGGTAATCTTTCTGCCAACCCCTAACAAAAAAGTAATGTATATGTAAGAAATATAGAAAATTGTAATTCAAAAAAAATTTCAAAAATACAACCTAAGCTATGGAAATATGAAACTACATTTGAAGCTTTTACCTTGTTACTGTGAGTTTGTGGCCCTTTACAACCATTGTTGCATCTGGTTTCTCTGGGTCTGATCCAGGATGAATGTTATATACCTCAGCATCAACATCATGGTAAAATTGACCTGCATCAATATGAAATAAAATCAGTTCAGGCTAGAAGTTAGAATTTCACTAATCCATCACAGTATAATAAGAAACTTATCCCTGCTCCAAAATTCAGTCTTAGTTATGAGGGATGTAAACCTTGGCTCAGTGATAGCGCTGTCACCTCTGAATCAGAGGTTGTGGGTTCAAGCCCCAATCCAGAGATTTAAGCATATAATCTAGGCCGACACTTCAATGCAGTACTGAAGAGGTGCTTCACTGTCAGAGGTATTGTCTTTTAGATGAGACATTAAACCAAGATCCCGTCTGCCTTCTCAGGTGGATGTAAAAGATTGCATGGCGCTATTCAGAGGAGAGCAGGGGAGTTCGCCCGTGTCCTGGATAACATTTATCCTCAACCAACATCACTAAAACCGATTATCTGGTCATTTACGTCATTTCTATTTGTGCGATTTTGCTGTGTGCAAATTGGCTACCACGATTCCCTATATTACAACAGTGACTACACTTTAAAAGTATTTCATTGGCTGTGAAGCACCTTGGGGCATCCTGAGGCGCTATATAAATACAATTTCATTTTTCTTGACTGGGCAGGTAATGAAGTGAATATTCTACATACCAAGTAATCCATGGGTCATATTTGAGAGCCTGTGGCTGTCAATTGTATAAAATCCCAGAAAGTCTCGGTGTCGAGGGTGATTTTTCCAGACCTGATGTAGCACAATAACAAATGTTGCATCATCTCCCATCGTTACTGTGACATTCTTTTCTTTAATGACTGAGACAGAAAAGCTGGAAAGAGATTTTTTAAGGCATTCTATTATTATTGTTCCAAAATTGTTTCAATTCTTTATAAAAGCATGGGTGAAACTAAACGATTGCAGGAACATAATCTCAAGCCATTTGTCATCTGAGGCTTTAGACAAAATTAAGTTTATTGAAATTATAGCTATGCTACGTGTGGCCTGTGAATGCTGCTTTTCTCCCCCCCAGTGCTTGACCTGATGCTCCAAGCAGTTTACACTTGGATTGCATTGTCACTGAAATCTTAAATTTGTGATGTAATCACTATAAAAATACTGCAGTAGCATCACCTTTTCTTGTTACATAAATTTTACCGTGCAAGTCAGTATACTGGCATGCTGATGAAAACACCCTACAGACTGAACTCAGGTAAAGATCTCAGAGATTCTTCTTATTTGGTACAGGGAGCAAATATTTTTAGCTCCTATATTTAAAGTTATTTTACGCTGCCTTTTCCCCCCCAATTTAAGAGTATGGCAGGTGACCTGTCAATTCTAGTTTGCAATTCTGTAACCATCTGTTAGGAAGTTGCAGAAGAGCAGCCAGGGTTTAGTCAGCACCCAACCTTCCTCTCTCTCCACGTAGAAAGAGTCTTACATCTATTTGCTGCCTTCCTTGGCAGCCTGGTGGAAGAACTCAGGAAGGCATTAACTTGCAGAATGGGTGTGTAATTGGCAAATGAATTTCAATATAGCTAAGCGTGTGGTATTACATTTTGGTAGGGACAATAACGGGGCCACATGCTGCTTGGATAATAAGAGTCTAAATGGTGTGGAGCAGCAAAGGGATCTGGGGGTACAGATACACAAATCATGAAAAGTAGAGACAGGTTAATAAGGCCATAAGAAAAGCAAACCGAGCCTTGGGGTTCATTCCCAGAGGGATAGAATTGAAAAGCAACGATGTTAAACTTGTGTAGAACCTTGGTTAGACCCCACTTGAACAGTTCTGATCTCCATATTATAAAAAGGAAATAGAGGCACTGGAGAAATTGCACAAAATATTTACCAGGATGATACCAGAACTGAGAAGGTATACCTATCAGGAAAGATTGAGCAGGCTAGGTCTCTTTTCTCTAGAAAAGAGAAGACCGAGCGGTGAACTGATAGAGGTCTTTAAGATTATGAAAGGGTTTGATAAGGTAGACAGAGATGTTTCCACTTGCAGGGGCGACCAGAACTAGGGGCCATAAATATAAGATAGTCAGTAATAAATCCAATAGGGAATTCAGGAGAAACTTCTTTACCCAGAGAGTGGTTAGAATATGGAACATGCTACCATAAGGAGTAATTGAGGCGAATAGCATAGATGCATTTAAGGGGAAGCTAGATAAACACACGAGGGAGAAAGGAATAGAAGGATATACTGATAGGGTTAGATGAAGCAGGGAGGGAGGAGACTTATGTGAAGCATAAACACTGGCATGGACCTGTTGGGCCGAATGGCCCGTTCCTATGCCGTACATTCCTAGTAATTCTATGTAATCTTAAACAGAAAATTGGTAGATCACAAGATTAAAAGATAATTATGGATGAGGAAGGCTCATCTTCCTTTATCTATCCAGAAAACCCTAAAGAACCCCCAATGTATCATCCAATTGGTTCTTAAAAGATTCCATACTTTTCACTTCCACTACTCTATTTGGAGTCTACAGTACCATTGATTAGAACTCTAAAATACAAATGTACAGTGGTTACATTATTACAGTGCAGCCAATACCTCTCACACATTAAGGCTGCTGTTGTTGACCAGGGGATTATAGTCTCATCTTCACTGTAAAAAACGGTGATCACTTCAGTCGTCACTGCTATTTTCATGTCGATTTTACTGTTTTCAAGCCCAAACTTTCCAAAGTATGTATTTAATTTCTGGTTACTTTCTGTTTTCTTGTCTCCTATCAATTGTCCATTTACTTTTATGCCTATTGTTTTATGACAAATATATTGAAAATAAGTTAATAAACAATAAAACAATGTACAAATAGAACATTTACCATTAATTAATAATTAAAAATTAAAACATTGAAATATGTGTATATATTATATATAAACACATATTTATATAGAATAACATGATTGAATGTAAATAACGGTAGTAATTTAATTGAGGGGTTCACGCAATATTGTCATCCATAAAATCACAGCTCCAGCTGTTTATGGTCATCACTAGCTACTCTGATTTAATTAATGTCTTGTATATATTGTAGAAATGAGTACAATACATAAACAACAGCAACAACTTGCATTTATAGAGCACCTTGATGTAGGAAAATAACCCACGACACTTCACGGCGGAGAAAAGAAGCAAGTGCCAAAACTCTTCTGGAATTCTAGAGAGGTGACCAAAACCTTAGTGGGAGCAGTGCCTGCGTTCAGAAAGCTGCGTGCCGCACTTTCAAAACTAAAGGGCCTCTGAAATCAAGGTTAGACAGAGACAAAGGCAGAGCATAAGCAGTAGCCACTGCCTTACTTCAAAAGCATTCAGTTGATGAACAACCTAAGGGAGTAATTGTGGATTCAAGTGCAATAACGTAAATAGGGGATCAGCGAATATGATATAATTCAAGGGGAATTGGTGTAGGGGTGAAGGTAGTGCAATTAAGTGAGGATTTGGCAGGGTGGAGATTGACAGGGATGGGTGAGATTCAACAATGCATGGGAGAAGATGGAGCAATTAAGTGGGGATAGGAGAAGCTAATGGGACTTAAGGTGAATATGTGGGATTCAGGGATAAATGGTGCAATGTATGGGATTGAGGACAGAATAGGGGAAGGTTCCATGATTAGGCGGGGGACAGGAAACCTGGGATGAGGCAATGCAGGGGCAGTTCAAGAAGGGCAGCATGAAAGAACAAAGTGAGAAAGTGCAAAACAGCAAAAGTTGCTGGCAGAAATCAAAGCATACAGGAAAATGAAGAACTGGAAGACTACAGGGAGAATGGAAAGGTTATGGAGGGAAAGAAACAGCGACACAAATAGTAAGGAGACAAGAAGAAGTGCAGAGTGGGAAATGGGGGAATAGGACATGCTAGGAAGGTGAGTGGGAATGTGGACAAGCATATGACTGAGGCCAAAACAGAAAGGAGCAGCATGTGATCATTGGCTATTCCCTTCCTCACCATTGTCCAGCCAAAACAAAAAAAGAGAAACATAAATGCAGATGATGACTGAGAGACAAGCTGAAGAGAAGAGAAAGGCACAGAGAACTGAAAGAGAGAGGCAGAGAGGAACAGCAATGTGAAGACAACAGAGACAGGTAAAAAAGATAGGTTCCCTCACTCCCCATCAGTAATGCCATGGCAGATCTACTAGCAGTGCTATTAATTCCCCATCTTTTCTAGTGGATAAATTCTGTGCCAATCTGTAGTGCCCTCCTGTGGATATTTTTGTATTAATGTAATGGATGATGGCATTGTAAAATTTGGTAGCTGAATTATGGGATAAATAAAAAACCATCTATAAAGACAGTTAGCTGCAGAACAATTCTGTTTTCCACAAGATTTCCATTGGTAAGGAAATCAATGTACAGCGCTGAAGAAAAATTACAGTAAATAAGGACAAATAAGAATTTCAGGGGTAGGCACTCAGCATTAATTCAGAACTAATTCCACTGTTTTCATTTTATGAAGTTATAGAAATTCGTTTTCTTTTGCAGAACTTTATAAGAATTCCTATTGTCTTAGTTCAATTGATGTTGTGATATGTTGTGTTCACTTAAATGCAGCATAAAAGCCTGCCTGTTCAGATGCATGTACAAAATCCCAAGGCAAAGGAAAGCAGAGAAGTTTTCCAGGTGACCTGGCCAACATTTATCCTCATTTAATTTCATTTCATTTATCTCAATGCTATCTGTGGGATCTTGCTGTGTGCAAATTGGCTGCTGTATTTGCCAAAAAACAACAGTGATTACATCTTAAAAGCAATTCATTGGCTGTGAAGCACTTTGGACATCCTTAGCATATAAAAGGCACTATATAAATGCAAGTTCTTTCTTTCCTTCATTGTGACAAATTCAATACTGGTTCTGTTCTGTTCTGTTGCTCTGCTTAAAAGCAACACAACATTCGATATACAAAATACTGTGTGTTACCTGTGTGTAGATCAGTGACAAGATTTACTATTGAACCTGGTTTCCCATCAATGTTGAAACAGATAGCATCATATTGCTTTTGCATTTGGATAATGAAATGCGGATCTCCATCAACTTTAAAAAATGTAACATTAACAGATCATAAGTGATTGCCATAAACAATTAATATTTTATATTAACATAGAAACATAGAAAATAGGAGCAGGAGTAGGCCATGCGGCCCTGAGCCTGCTCCGCCATTCAATATGATCATGGCTGATCCTCTATCTCAATACCATATTCACACTCTCTCCCCATACCCCTTGATGCCTTTTGTGATTAGAAATCTATCTAGCTCCTTCTTAAATATATTCAGTGACTTGGCCTCCACAGCCTTCTGTGGTAGAGAATTCCACAGGTTCACCATCCTCTGAGTAAAGAAATTTCTCCTCATCTCAGTCCTAAATGTCCTACCCCGTATCCTGAGATACGGAATTGATGGCACAGTGGGTCACCCAGCTCTGATTGATCAAATGAAAGTTTCCACTTTCCACTAGATTAAAAGCAGTTTTGGCAATCTCAACACACTTACTGATGAGTGCAGGCTCACAACACAAAGCCACTCACAAATTGGCAAATAGGCATTAAATTTGAAAAGTCACTGACACAGGTCATCAAGAAGGCTAGTGTAAAGAATATAAAATTTCATTAGCAGAAAATTGTGTTTTCTGAGAGTAGGATCAAGGCAAATTGTTAACACAGTGCAGAGAGATTTAAAACTGTGCATGGACACCGTAAACAGCATTAGGAATTCTAAAATGCGGCTGGAGTATTAATAACTTTTCAGAGTGAAATTATTGAATTAAACTCAATAGCAAGCTGGGGATCCACCTTTTGTTGTGGATGGGATGGCTGTACAGCTGCCCTTTCTAAAGAAGAAATATTCTTTTGGCTGTAAATGTTTCTAAGGAAATTAATTTGGGTATTTACATGTTCTCAGCTTCTAGCTCTAAGAAAACTGACGCTACTGTGGACTTTCCCTTAATTAGGGTACACAGACAAAATAATGGCAACAAATGACAAAAAGTACCAGCAACTTTACTTGGAAGGGGTTGAGAAAATACAGGATATCTGAACAGAGAAGTAGCATCTCCAGCCTTTCCCCAGCCCGAACCTGATTTTAAAGGGAAGGCAAGACAGATAGCAGAAGTGATTAGAAATGGCCAGAAATATGTACAAATGTGATTGAAAACCTATTAATTAAGCTGTTAAATACATTTCGAAGTAGCTTGGTGCACACTGCATTTATTTAGTAGTTAGAAAAAAACATGGCCAACTTACCACTAGTTACTGGATGGTAAGCTGTTTAGGAATAAACAAAACAAGTCATTGCAGTGTTCATTAAGATTGCATAGAGGAGATAATACTCAATTTCAGTGTATTACGAAGCAGTAAGCAAATTAAGAGGTTCAGATAATAAACATAAATCACTCGAGCTTCACTTTCTTAGTTCAAGTTGATTATCTTAACTCTTGAAATTAAGCTGCTGTTTTAGAAAGACTGTCAGGATCAGTTATTGTGTATAATAGTTATGTAGTAGTGACATTGTTTTAAATTATTTTCCTTAGTGTGGTGCTGTTGCTATTACTCTTTAAAAGGTGCCATGTGACAGTAGGGCTCTAAGAGAATTTTTTCTTAGCATAAAACTTAATGAAGTGTTTCATTTGTGATGTAGCATCTAAACGTAGTTTGAATGCATGATAGACATTTGCAGTATTACCAGATTTTTTTTTTGAATTACAGAAATAAAGTTACTACCTTGTATCTATAATACCGAAATATCTTAGCGCTGATGAAAATGACTGAAAAAGTTTCCCAAATCCTTGTTTAAGATGACATACAACTTTGAGCAAATATAGTTTACGAATTGTTTCGATTATAAGAATCACTTACGGAAATAACAGAAGAGATGGAAGTATGAGGGATGCTGTTCTTGTATGAACTCCTAGCGCACTCACATGAAATTCTTCTCTGCACTATTTCAATGCAGGCATTAACTCATTTAAAATGGAATTATATATAAGTGCATTACACATTCACATAAGAATAGTACCCATCATAATCTGTCTCTGTGGCACAATGGGACAGTGTGTTCAGCTATTAAGTAAAAGGTGGGTGGTTCAAGACCACCCTGGGACGCAAATCATCAAGCAGCCCTTTATTAATACTAGCAAATGGGATTCAGGGTTATTAGAAATACATCAAGGGAATACTGTAGATAGGTGGGCTAGATGGACCAATGATCTTCTCCTGCCTGAAAATGTTACAATGTATAATTTCAACCCTAGGGTATTTCAGAACTGCTTCAGGGGGCCTGATGGCATAAAGTTATATTGAATGGATCATTTGGGTGTATGCTTGCATTGAGGCCAGGAGCCAATTAAACTGTGACAGGAGTTTGTGCAGAACTATTCATTATAACTATCAACAAATTAAAAAAAAACAAAGCATGATCTTAGAATGTGGCATTTTGACACAGCTCAGTGCTGGATACCAGTTAAATAGATTGTGTCTTATGAGTAAGCCTATTGATATTCTCATGCAAAAATCTGGAAATAAATACATTTTTATACAATTCAATTTATAATAGATCCTAAAATGGAATATGTGATGGTCTAAATAAAACAAACTGTTAATATTATTTTTTGCTATTATTACAAAATGATCTAACCTTTACAAGCATCTATTTCTGAATGTAACTTGAATTGTATCTGTGACTGGAACTTCAAATCTGTATTTTAAAGAATAAAAGTAACAGCCTTTGGTGTCTAACTGCAGGTGTGTTTATCAGCGGGCTTACTTTGTTCTGGGAAATGACTGCCAACTGGACAAATTCAATCATTAATCAGTCAGTAAATTTGTTAGTGCTGCATCATTGTGTATTAATAAACAAAGTGGGAACAGTACTGAAGGTCATCGATTGATTTTCTTTATCAGTTTGTGCACAAAGCGTTGTGCAATGCCAAAGCACAAACAAGAATAAAATATTTCTCTAAATATTACTGAAGATGCATGTGTTCTCTGGAAAAAAATTGAACATCAACCATCAAAATCCAACAAATACATTTGAATTTATAGAGTGAAAGGGAATATAGCACAAGTAATGATGTGTGATAATGTGCTAAAAGATAGCTATTTGATTGGATGCTGTATATCCCCATGGAAATTATATTATTCAGGAAAATCAATTCTTCTATGGCACTATGGCTCAATTAAAGATCTATTATTTTAGAATTAAGACATTTAAAATCAGCTACTAATGATCCAAGGTTGTATTCTGGGTAACATACAATGATGGAGGTGAATATATCTGGTGAATATTTTGGATAACTTCTAGCTTGGGTAAAGGCTGAAAAAGAAATCAAAATATCTGTGTACTTTAATAGTCAATTTCATTTGCTCCTGTTGTCACTACAAGATTTGATTAGAATGTATCGTATGTACAGCTTTGAAGACCATATCTACTTCTGTGATAGATTGACTGAGTGAGGCGCTAACAGAGAGTGTTTTTGCCAAGAGAAGGTAATTTTTTAAAAATTTGTTCATGGGATGCGGGCGTCGCTGGCAGGGCCAGCATTTATTGCCCATCCCTAATTGCCCTTGAGAAGGTGGTGGTGAGCCGCCTTCTTGAACCGCTGCAGTCCGTCTGGTGAAGGTTCTCCCACAGTGCTGTTAGGTAGGGAATGCTGGGATTTTGACCCAGCGGTGATGAAGGAACGGCAATATATTTCCAAGTCGGGATGGTGTGAGACTTGGAGGGGAACGTGCAGGTGGTGTTGTTCCCATGTGCCTGCTGCTCTTGTCCTTCTAGGTGGTAGAGGTCGCGGGTTTGGGAAGTGCTGTCGAAGAAGCCTTGGCGAGTTGCTGCAGTGCATCCTGTGGATGGAACACACTGCAGCCACGGTGCACCGATGGTGGAGGGAGTGAATGTTTAGGGTGGTGGATGGGGTGCCAATCAAGCGGGCTGCTTTGTCCTGGATGGTATCGAGCTTCTTGAGTGTTGTTGGAGCTGCACTCATCCAGGCAAGTGGAGAGTATTCCATCACACTCCTGACTTGTGCCTTGTAGATGGTGGAAAGACTTTGGGGAGTCAGGAGGTGAGTCACTCGCCACAGAATACCCAGCCTCTGACCTGCTCTTGTAGCCACAGTATTTATGTGGCTGGTCCAGTTAAGTTTCTGGTCAATGGTGACCCCCAGGATGTTGATGGTGGGGGATTCGGCGATGGTAATGCCATTGAATGTCAAGGGGAGGTGGTTAGACTTTCTCTTGTTGGAGATGGTCATTGCCTGGCACTTGACTGGCGCGAATGTTACTTGCCACTTATCAGCCCAAGCCTGGATGTCGTCCAGCTTTGGACCATATGGGCCATAATAAATGAATTTGGCCTGAACAGAAGTTAAGCACTGAGATACAATGGGCCTGAATCAGCCAGGGTAGTGAGTGAGTATTGACTGTGTGGGTTGAGAGGATTTAAGTGGAACATACAAGCAAAAGGCAATTAAATTGCTAGGGCTAGTGGAGTGAGAATGCAGCTGAGTGAGTACAGGGAGTTTGACCTGAACTAGAGTCTAGCACTGAAGTGCAGTCGATTTAAAACAACTTTCAGTTATTTGAATTTCCAAGTATTTTGAATCCATTTATTATGGCAGGACGTGAAAGCCTATGTTGTGCAGAACTTGCATTATGTGGGAGTTTCTTGAAACTATGTGTCCAGGAGAACCATAGGTGCCAAGAAGTGTCTACTGATAGAGTTACTGAGCTTCAGAAATATTTGGAGACATTCTCCACTCTATGGGATGGAAGAAGGGTTGTTACAGTGCATACTGCAGGAGGTGATCATTAGACAGCTGGAGATGAACATAGGCAGAAGAAAGGATATGGGTGACCATCTGCTGTGGGGGAAGAGGGGAGATGAAGATTCAGGTACAGGCAATGCAGGAAACTCATGGGGTTCTGAAGCTGTCTGACAGTTATACAGTGCTAGGTACCTATGGCACAATTGGGGACAGTAACTCAGGGTAGACAAATCATGAGCAATGCCAATAAATTACCTGGGGCGGGGCAGGTGGGCAGCATGACAGTTAAATTCAGGAAAGCTGTTGCCTAGCAGATGCCAGGTTAAGAAACAAAACAGAATGAGTGCAGAAGTTCTTGGAAAGGAACAGGGACAACTGGAAGTCATAGTTCATTGAGTTCATGTCAATACCAATGGATTAGTGAAGAAGTACCATGAGTTAGGAAGTAATTTATGAAGTAATTTATGAAGCAGGACCTCAAAAGGTAGTAAACTCAGGATTACTATCACTGCCACACCAGTAGAGAAATAGTCAGATTAGGAAGGTTACTGTGTTGCTAGAGGCATGCTGAAGATTTTGGTTTTCTTGGGCATTGGAAACAGCAGGAGTGAGTTGTACCAATGGGATGGCCTACACCTGAACAAAGCTGTGACTAATATCCTCGTGAGGATATTCAATGGAGCTCTGGAGGAGCAAGAAAGTGGAGTAGGTTGCTTGGAAGGGAAAGTAAGCTTTAGGTTTTTCGGCAATAAGAAGGTAGAAAGGTTAAACAGGACAAGATAGTTGTCATATTTCAGAATGTGTTGCCTATTTTTTTCCACAGAAAGAATTTGAAGAGCTCTTTTAATTTAGGCCTTTTAAACACAATGTGTATTCTCATGACTTTAAAAAAAGTTATCTCGGTGAAGGGTGGTTAATATGCTTGATGGAAGTTTATTGCACTTAGGGACTAAACAATAAACAAATCATGTCAAGCTAACGGGGAAAAAAACCTCTCACCTTCTGTGTTGGAAAAGCCTTTGATCTCTGTCTGTCTGTGAAGCAGAGATTAGGAAAAGAGACACCAAAAAGGCAGTCTGATTTTTGGAAACAGGACACTACACAGGTAGTCAATAGGCAAAAGGCTGTAAAAGACGAGAGTCTGCAGGAGTGGAGATTCAGCTCTGGGCTGTAGGACAGGATGCAGAAGAGTTAATCTGGTCAAGCCAAGCAAGGTGACTCAGAGAATTCTTGGAAGAAATAACAGATAAAGGAATGGATGTGATTCATATGGATTTTCAAAACGCACCACTATCTTTGCCATGTCTCTTATGTGATACTTTATGATAAAGAAACACATAAGAGACTTATGCAAAGATAATGGTGTGTGGAATTAAGAAGAATGTGACATGTGGATAGAAAATGATGGGCAGAAAGCAAAATACAGGGGGAAAAGGAAGATTCTCAGAACAGAAGGGTGTGGCGAGTGATGCTGTTGCAACCTTTTCTATATATTTAAATGATCTGGATTTAGGGATTGAAGGAAGAATATCAACATTTTCTGATGATAACAAATTGTGGGGGGGGGGGGTTACAGAAAATTGTGATAAGGGTTGTGAAAGACTGCAGTAGGACATACATAGGCTAGTAGGATGCAAATAAAATGCTGGAATAGCTCAGCAAGTGGGGCAGCATCTGTGGAGAAAGAAACAGAGTTAACGTTTCAGTTCAAAGCCCTTTCATCGGAACCAGAAGATGTTAAAGAGTTAAAATTTTTAAGCAAGTACAGAGCTAGGGAAAGGGGGAGATGGAGGGGAGGGGAGGAAAAAACAAAAGGGAAGGTCTATGATAGGGTGGAGGGCAAGAGTGATTGAATGACAAAAGGGATGAAGGTGCAAGGCAAAGGAGGAGGTAATGGGACAAGTAAAGAAACAAAAGATCAGTCTACAGGAGCTGTGAATGGCAACAGCAGAACCATTACCAGCACTTGCTGCCCGACAAAATGGGAGCAGTGGTTATGATCTGAAGTTATTGAAATCAATGTTGAGTGCAGAAGGTTGTAAAGTGCCTAAACAAAAGATGAGGTGCTGTTCCTTGAGCTTAGGTTGAGCTTCATTGGAACAGTGTAAGAGGTCGAGGACAGAGAGGTCAGAATGGGAGTGGGACGGGGAATTAAAATGGCAAGCGACCGGCAGATCAGGGTTATGCTTGCGGGCAGTGCAGAGGTATTCAGCAAAGCAATCACCCAATCTACGTTTGGTCTCCCCAATGTAGAGGAGACTGTATCGTGAGCTGCGAATACAGTATGCTAAATTGATGATACTAACTAAATATTAACTTGCTGAGCTTTTCCAGCATTTTCTGTTTTTATTTCAACACTTGCTGAGCTTTTCAAGTAATTTCCGTTTTTATTCCAGTGCTTAAAAAACTTTAACTCTTTAACACCTTATGGTGCTGACAAAAGGTCTTCGACCTGAAACATTAACTCTGTTTCTTTCTCCACAGATGCTGCCTCACTTGCTGAGCTTTTCCAGCATTTTTTGTTTTTATTTCAGATTTCTAGCGTTTGCAGTATTTTGCTTTTGGTAGGATGGGAAGGCTGGTGGCTCAAAAAATCCTCGGGCCACAATCCTCAGTTACATCAGGATTGTCCCATCTGGTGCCCTCCAATACTGTCCCTAGCAGATTTTACAAGGGAGTGGGAGGGCACCTAATTGAAATGGGGCAGTCAGGCAGGCACCCCTGCCCCAGGGCACATCTCCAGCACCCACTTGTCCCATGCTGCCAGGAAATCAACACGGGGCCACCATTTTTAAGATGGGGGGGCGGGGGGGGGAGTTGTTGGGAATTCTGTGTTTTGTTTAACACAACAATAACTAAGTAATTATTTACACTTCAGCTTGAAAGCTTAAATTGTGCATTTCTATAATTATACTTAAAGTATTTAAATAAATGGGTTACTGTCTGCGCGAAAATGTAAGGAATCTTACAACACCAGGTTATAGTCCAACAGTTTTATTTGAAAATCACAAGCTTTCGGAGATTATCTCCTTCGTCAGGTGAGTCGCTAAAATAGCAGAGGTTAATCATTCATAGGAGAATACTGATCATAATTTCTATACCACAATGAATGATTCAATCATTCTTTATTTGAACCTTACTGGTTTCTAATTTTATATGATAATTATCACTATAGAATGAACGTAACCTATATTGTCTTCTTTCCTGATTAATATTGCTTTTAGCAAATATACATGCATGACTACATTTATTTAAAAAAAATCTTACCAGGTGATGCAAAGTGTGATGTGGGAATATATCCTTGTGGCGTTCTGGAACCTTGTGGCGTTCTGGAACCTTGTGGTATAGGGGAATATCCTCCATTCTGCACTGTCTGGCGTTTGGCTGGATCAAGAAATATTTTTCATGTCTTCTTATTTTCATTTGTGTTACTCTATTTCTTGGGCTTACAATTGGTGCAACTCAATTTACTGGTCTGCAAATTGGAGTGGAAGCCACTTCCACCAGTATTCTGCCCCAAAGTTGAAGGAGTAAATTTTAACTCCCAAGAACGTGTGGGTTGGGGGCGGGTGGGGAAAAAAATACTCCGTTTTCAGAGCAGGATTGCATCTTGCCTCCAACGTACCTACTTCTGGGTTTAACCGAGGCAAGTTTGTCTGCATGTGGCCAGCAGACACCAGGAAGTGCCGCCCCCACTTAAAGCCAGCAGGCTGATACTGAAAAGGGCAATGTATCTCATTGAGATACTTAATATTTTGTGTATTGGAATTATAAAACAACTTTAAGGCTTACCTGTTCAGGTTTCCCATCGCTTCCCATTCACGTCAAGTGAAAGCAGGCGGGAAGGGCTGGATCCATGAGCTGAGTGCCTTTATTGCATTGCTTGCGGGCCTGGAGGAGCAGGAGCGCTTCATCCAGGCCCAACAAGCTCACCTGGCCGGCAGGACCCCTGTGATCGATGAACCCCCACCCTCTCTCCCAATTGTAAACAATTTTACAACACCAAGTTATAGTCCAGCAATTTTATTTTAAATTCACAAGCTTTCGGAGGCTTCCTCCTTCCTCAGGTAAATGTTCAGGAGCTCCCAATGGTAGACACCCTCCCCTGTAATGGTGAACACCCGCCCCCCCCACCCCCCAACAACCGATGGTGGACCCCCACCTACTTCTAACTCTTCAGCCAACCTCCAGTGACCTCCGATGAGTTCCTCGGCCCCCCATGCCCCGATATGTTCCTCGGCTCCCCCCGCCCCCACCACTGATCTCCCGGCCCATGATCCCTCCCTCCGATCCCCAGTTGCAGCCTGCTACAGCAGGCCTTCCTGCCAGCCAGCCAATCGGCTGCCAGGCGCGAAACCCAGAAGTGCAATTGATTGGCTTGATTAAAGTCACAATCTTTACCTTCTGGGTTTCACACCCTGAAATCTCCTCCCCTCCCCATCCCCGCTCCCTGTTAAAATTTACCCCAATGCATCTGAGTTTCTGACTGTGGTTTGGGACTCCCCACGATCCACCCACCAAGTTCCCATGGAGCTGCTTTAAATATATGTAAATGAGTGCCAGTGGCATTGGTGTGCAAAAATTCTGAAGATACACACACAATGCACTGGGGTAACTTACAGCAGGTTTTATATCGGGAACCTGTTGCCAGTAACAGCTGGGACTGACCTAAATGAGGAACTTTTGAGTCGGACTACAGATTACTGGAACTGCGAAAGGTTTTTGTAGCTTTTTTTTTTGCTTTTCTCCTAAATAGTGCTGGACCTGCCTCTGACTGACTGACTGAAACCACTGCAATATTTTTGCCCCCACCCACAGTGAGAGATTCTAAGGACCAGGTATGGAATTCTCATTGGGTATTCTTTTGTTTTCCGTTATAATAGAGGAAGAGGTGCAGAAGGAGAGGATGGAGGAAAGGAGAATGAGGCAGTGTATGAGGAGGACACACCCTTTAAAATATTATTTCCCTCTCGAAGATTTACAGGCCACACAGGTCCTATGAAGACCTTAGGGAAGTGCTCTATGCTAGAAGAGTGCACCTCACTAAAGACATAATAAGGGAACTGTGCCAGCTACCACATGAAGACCTGCAGCCATGGTCATCTGCCTTCACACCTCTGCCCGTGGCTGTGAAGGTCACGATCGCTCTCAACTTTTATGCCACCGACTCATTTCAGACAGCGAGGAGATCTGTTGAGTCTCAGCAGGGTCATGTCCAGGCAAATATTTATCAGGTAACTGACATCGTTTTTTTGGAGGCTTGGGGAATTCATCCAGTTTGGCATCACAGTATGACAAGATAGGGCTACCCAGTTTGATGATGTTGCTGGGGCAAGCTCTCATGGTCAACCCCCTCAACTTCCTGAACAGAAAGCGCTACCACTCACTCAATGCCCAGATTATGTGTGACAACATGCAAAGAATCCTCCTTGACAATGCAAGATTTGCTGCAAGTTGCCATTATGCATTCGTCCTTAGGAATTCAACCCTCCCTGAGCTCTTCAAGAAGATCATGTGAACAGATGGCTTACGCACACAGGCATTGTGTGTAAGTTTCTCCTGCAACAAGATTAAGTGAATCAAGTGAAATCTAGCAATTGAAGTTCATCTCCCAGGTGGTATCAGACAGTTGATGTAATAGATATTAAAGCAGTGGAAGTTTTAAAGTTCTGCATGCAAGTAATTGCTATTAGGGGAGATGGCAGCATATAGTGTAAGGTCCCTAGTTTAATGACCCCCACCTCCCCTTAACTAGAGTGCAGTGTGAACGGTTAAATGGGCAACTATTAATTTTAGAGGATGAAGTGTGTTGGTACCGACACGAAAAGGGAGAGTGGTCAGTGTGTTACCTTGCCTGCCCTTATGAGGTCATTGAACCTCTTGCAGCACTGGTCTGCAGTTCTGGGGGTGAGAGACGTGACACTCAGTGCCACTGCCACCTCTCATCCCCAGAACTGCAAGACCAGTGCTGCAAGAAGTTCAATGACTTCACAAGACACACTTTTTTGTGGCTTCCTCTCCTTTGCTGCATCCCATCCAGGAACAATTGTAGGTCGGTCTCACAAAAGTTGTGGACTCTTGTTTTTTGCCTCCGTGCAATGTCCTTCTCCCTTCTTTGGGTGCCTCTGCCAAAACCTCCATTGGAAGATATTTTTTTTAAAAGTTGCACAAAATCACACAAGCCATCCAGTACAGTGACCTGATGGTCAACTCACTGAGCCCAAGCATTTTCCTACTTACATGCTGTTTCTCCAGCGTGCTGCTGCTCTCTTCAGCAGAAGATCGGCAGGTGTAACTCCCAGCTCAGGGAGCAAAACCGGCAAAAATTACCCCGCAGAATTTCGGGGCCTAGTTGTTTTTGAAACATTCTAAATCATGAACTGCCTGCTAGTTTAGGTAGTAATCAAACTTGGCATTAATTACTATTAGAACTGTGCCCCGATAATGTTACTGTAAACTCACTGCCCCTAGTCAGGCACATTGCTTTAACTTCTGCTCTCTATGTATTTTCATTGTGGTTAATTATTACATTCCTGTGAAGTGCAAATACTGCAAGAACATACAAGCCTAGAAATTACCATGGCAATACCAGCAGATGAATTATTAACGTGTTGGAGGCTTTAAAATAACACGTGGGGAATGTGTTATGAACCCATTAAATACATCGGCTGTAATCACCAAAAGTAATTTCGAGGCTAATTCACTCTCAAGATATTTTTATGATAGGTTTTACAGAGGAAATATTTTTACGATTGATGTCTTGGCCAACGTTTAAATGATATCCATAAATGAGAAATTTAAACCAGAGAACTTAAAACAAGGTTACCATTTTCCATAGGTTTGTCAGCCATGAGGATTCCATCCATTTTGTTCTCCTCTGGTTTTGTCACAACCATTGACGTTAGTGGCGTTACAAAGTTGTACTTCAGTGAAAGTTTCAAAGCTTTGTCCATTAGTTTTTTCTTCTCCTCTGCACCAGCTGAAACCCTGAATATGGTAACAGGTTGAATGATTTATGAGCTGCTTCAACAAACAAAGATCAATTTTTCTCTCCTCCAACTTTCCCCTTCTGAAAGCAATGACTCGTGCTAGGGTATACTTTCAAATGCAGGGACAACTTCCCCAAATAGCCATTCTGCATTGGAGAGTCTGGACAGTTTGTGTTTATAGGGTATTTGACCATGGGGTCTTCACAGCCAATCCCAAACCTATCCTCAGCCCCATCCAAACACGTACATTTTCTAGCAGGGACTGTTGCATAATGGTAACGAAGAGCAATTTGGCCAACTTTTCCCCTTCCCAGCTGCAGAGATGTTGAGGGCCAATTGTAGCTTCCTTAGTTTAGATCAGCTAACCCACTACATCGCTATTCTTTATGATCAAAGCATATTGCGTTATTTACAAATGCAAGTTAAAGTGCTCAGAGTTCTTGTCAAATATGAACTCGACCTGTTCCACTTGCTAATCATCAATGGTGCAATTTTGTAGATAGCAAGAATTCACTATTTCACCTTTGTTTTAAGAGCTGTTGAATAGTCAAGTAAGCCCACAGCCTCTCAGTAAAGTCACCAAAAATATATTGCTGATGTTCAAGAACGCTCTCTACCTCAGACACGTTGACTTTAGCTTCAAGAGATAAATTACTGCTGGCCTGAAAGGGAATTACATCATCAACATGGTTGACATTAAAGATTTCAATCTGACTCCATAAAGATAAATCATTCTGCTCTTGGGAAGGCATTTTAAATTAGGCAAAATCAAGTGTGCATCTTTGAAGAGATAAAAAGAAAAACTGAATGCAGGAAATCTGTAATAAAATAAATTATATTGTACATGCACTGGTTGCCAGCTTGGTTTCGTTGACAGCATTCTCACCTATGAGTCAGAAAGTCATGGGTTTAAGCCCCACTAAAGAATCTGAGCACATAATTTAGATTGACACTCTAGTGCTGTATTGAGGAAGTGTTGCATTGCTGCAGGTGCTGTTCTCCAGATAAGATATTAAACTGAAGCTCCATCTGTCTGTTCTGGTGGGTGTTAAAGATTCCATCGTGCTACTCAAAGAAGATCAGGGAGTTTTCTATATTCAGGAGTTCTCCCTGATCGCCTCCACCATTGAAAGTGTACTGGCTGGTCATTTATCTCATTGCTGACGGTGGGAGCTTGTGTGCAAAATGGCTGCTGCATTGTTTACCTAAAAACAGTCACTGCATTTCAAAATTGTTCATTCTATGTAAAGCACTTTCAGACTTGAAAAGGTGCCACATAAATGCAATTCTTTCTTTCAGTTTGGTCAGCATCTAAAAAAAAGAGAAACAAAAACAGCAACAACTTGCATTGACATAACACATTTAATGTGGCAAAACGTCCCAAGGCGCTTCACAGAGAGGAGATCAGACACAGAGTAGAACTTTGCAAGATGGGTTAGGAAAGGTGGCCAAAGGTAGGATTAAAGAGATAGGAATTAAGGAGGCTTCTGCATCGCTTCCTCTCTCCCAGTCTTTAAAGGCCTTTTCAAAACCAACCTGATCGCCTCCTCTAATGTTCCCACTTAAGCTCAATGTTCACTCCGCTGTAAAACACTGGAGCCATTTTCTATGTTAAAGGCACCACATAGATAGAAGTTTGTTGTTGTGAAAGATGTGGCACGGTTTAAAGAGGAGCTGAGAAAAGTTCTGACTAATATCCCCCCTCAACCAAAAGCACAAAAAAAAATCAAGTATGAGTCATTCCTCTCACTTCTGTTTGTGGAATCTTGTGCAAAAATAGCTGCTACATTTACCTACATAACAGCAGTTACTGCCCTCCAAAAAAGTAATTAATACTGTATGAAGATTTAAGATTTTTGAGAGTGATAAGTTGCCATGTAAAATCAGGTCTTTCTGCTGACCAACTTGCTGTGGCTTTTGTTTTTACTTGTGCTGTTGGTCAAAGTAGAAATGATTATTTTAGATATGGAACTAATAATCAGTAGCAATTTTGTTCTGTTTTGCTTTATAATCTATTATATAAAATGCAAATGCAAAGTGTTAAAGAACACGTATGAGGAGTTCAGGGACTTACAGTCTGAGCTATAATTTCTACCATGAATATATCCAGACTATTGTCTGAAATCTTGCCAGCCACCACAATTTCAGATCCATCGTAATACTGTCTAAAATTGTCCTGAGTTAATTCTGAAATGGCATTCTCTGGATATTGCAATTCGACATCCAAAAGCAAGGGATTTGCCACTTCATCATAAAAACCCTGCAGGAATACAAATAAGTACATTTACACACAATGAAGGATTTAAGCGACTTCTAAAAGCCATTTCATTAAAGCCTAATGAAATGAAACATTAAATACAAACAGGCAAACTGTAAAGATGACATTTTAAGTGTATTTCTCAGTCCATATATGCACAAGATAAAGTTAATACAGGGAGGTGAAACAAGTATCTATCTTTCATCCAGTGATAGATCACTGATCCTCAGATTAGGTACAGCACTGGCCAAATGCCAGAACTCCCTTTTATGTGCAAAGTGTCTCCTCACACAGCCATTCCTGATGTGCAGTGCAAGGTGAAAATTTCATACTTTTCTAATTGATCATATGTGAGTGAAACATGATAGTAGTTTGGGGCTGAGGCGTCTATCGCGTTGCAAACCGTCGAGACTTTTTTTCCCACTTAGTATACTTAACAGTTATGAAAGAGTGAGAAAATACCTTGCCATGTATTTGACTTGCATTCAGACCAGGGGACTCTGACATGAAATAATAATGTTGCAACACTTGGTAGAATTTAGAACTTTGAAAAGGATACACTTAGTATAAGTTGGCCACCCCATCCTCACATTTTCACTCAAAAATCCATCACCTTCATAGAAGTCGAGGGTGAACATTACAAAGCTTCTATTTATCAAAATTCTCAACTTCATATCAGCTGACAGGTACAAATACCCAGCCTTTGTATCAGATGTTGCTCCACCTCCTTCATCATTATGATATTCAAAAGGCAACTCTTCCTCCCAGCTTCAGTCTAGCTTCCCTCTATCTATCCTGAGATGTCTCCAATTTTTAAATATCAGTCCCAGCTTGGACTCGGGAGGGAAAGTTGGCTGGAGGAGTGAAGCAACTGCTGATAGCTATGCACTGGTACGATGTTTACTGCTGGGTCCACCATCTTTGGAGAAATTTCTCTGCTGGGAAGAAGAAATAACCTGAGGAAGGATATGGCCCATGAACAAGATAGCCTCCCTCTTTTAACCGCAAAAGCAGCCATAAATTTCTGGCCTCACATGCGAATATATATACGGAATGTAAAAATCAAGTTCTAAAATTTTTTGACTGAATAGGAAGACTTTAGCAAACTGTAAGTTAAAAAGATAAAACAGGGCTCATAGATTGTATGGTAGGTTTAATTTATTTTCTCTTCCCCTGAAGGCACTGACTGGGTAATCAAGGTTGTGGGCACTTGTTGCCCTCAGGTACCTTACATTATCAGTGTGTGAACCTTGACAGTGAATGTCAGCAGCCTATTTACCCTGAGCCTAACTCAATCCTATCCTCACATGATGTTCACAAGCAGGGCTTGCTGAATAGTGATCAAGAGTGGAAACCCTAGCCGGTTCTCCCTCCCTTACCCAGCTGTAGCATTCTTACCACTCTCTTGAATGAGATTAACTCAGCACAGACCCAGGATCAACCCTAGGATCTTCCTGGTCTGTACAGCTTAGCTACTCACTGAATAAACTAACTGATCCATTGGGGGAGCCCTATGTTGTTAGATTGGCATGGTTTGGAAAGAAGACTTTCAGTAATAGATTGAAAAGGAATTACATGGATTCCATGGTAAATCAAGGTTGTCACTAAAGTGGAGGTAAAACATTGCATTCTCAAGGTAACAATGTGATAAATCAGATCTTTGTAGATTTGTACCACTTCAGTCCTTCCCATTATTTTTATGCAAGTCTGTTTGCCTATGTAAATCTGTACAACAGGTAAAATGTTATCAACTTTCCCCAGCTTTCCTCTTCTGACAAACATTGATCCTACTTTACTTCCCCTCCTTCTAGTCACACAAAAAAAAATCCTTTCTGATATAGCAAAGGCAAACTACACAAATGGCATTGCCTTTTCCTATTCTCCCCCTGAACGAGGGGCCCATGCTGGAATCTGATTCTAATCGTGAATGAATCTTTACTTTGCCATTTGCTTACCTGGAGCTGCAAGGCTGAATCTGAATCATCGTAAATACGTCGAGCCACACCACCATTATCCAGTGCCATTTTTTCCAGAAAACTGTAATCAACATCAAAACCAAAACCAAGGCAGTACAAGCTGTACCTTTCCCGTATGGCACTTCTAACATTAATTTGGATTTTTACTGGGTCTTTTTCTCCTGTAATAGAAATTAACACATTTATCCTATTAAGCTGCTTTTTGTGTTTTTCTTAATCCCCCTTTTAAATAGTTTTCTTCCAGTCTTTAGATCTTTAGCTATGCACCATTCCCTGGCAGGGAGGAAAGCCAGACAGCTTTCTTTTATCAACCCCACTGTGTAACCAATTGCGAGGATATATGCAAGAGTGGATTAATGTAAATCATCTTCCAAGTTCCCTTCATTATTTGAGGGGTACCCAATGTCCAAGATGGTACAGTTTTAAAGGGGGCACAGGAACAGAGACACCTGGGGGATGTACATACACAAATCTTTGAAGATGGCAGGACAAGTTGAGAAGGCTGTTAAAAAAAGAGCATATGGGATCCTTGGCTTTATTAATAGAGACATAGAGTACAAAAGCAAGGAAATTATGTTAAAACCTTATAAAACACTGGTTAGGCCTCAGCTGGAGTAGTGTGTTCAATTCTGGGCACCACACTTTAGGAAGGATGTCAAAGCCTTAGAGAGGGTGCAGAAGAGATTTACTAGAATGGTAACGGGGATGAGGGACTTCAGTTATGTGGAGAGATTGGAGAAGCCGGTGTTGTTCTCCTTAGAGCAGAGAAGGTTAAGAAATTTGATAGAAGTATTCAAAATCATGAAAGTTTTTGATAGAGTAAAAAAGGACAAACTGTTTCCAGTGGTAGAAGGGTCAGTAACCAGAGGACATAGATTTAAGGCGATTGGCAAAAGAACGTGAGGCGACATGAGGAAACATTTTTTTTAACGCAGAGAGTTGTTATGACCTGGAATGCACTGCCTGAAAGGGTGGTGAAAGCAGATTTAATAATAACTTTCAAAAGGGAATTGGATAAATACTTGAAGGGAAAAAATTTACAGCGCTATGAAGAGCAGGGGAGTGGGACTAATTAGATAGCTCTTTCAAAGAGCTAGCACAGGCACGATGGGTCAAATGGCCTCCTTCTGTGCTGTAACATACTACACTATGATTAGAAACTCAGCATATCTTCTGGTGTGAACCTACATCCTACTATTGTATGTGATTATGATCAAATCAGTAGTGATGTAAATATGATGACAATTAAAATCAACCAAGTACTGGTTCATATTCACCTCTCCCAAAATAAAAATCTTATTCAAGACTTAACATAAATTCTAAATTTATGGCCAGAAGATGCTTTTATGTACCATTTAATAAATGTATGTTATAGGTGCAGGGATTACACAATATTTGAAAATTTTGATTATTTCAATAGTTTTATATCGAGTAGGAAGATTTTTTTTTTTACTAACCCACATTTGGATCACCATCAGTTAAGAGAATTATCATAGAGACACTTCTTTCAGGCAGTTGGTTTTGTTCATGTGCTGTGTCCAGAAGACTTACAGCTAGTAGCAGAGCATCATTTATATTTGTTTCTGGAATGAAAGGAATATCTCAGCTTGTGATATAAGTTCACATTCAGCAATGGATATCTGATATACATATATATGAAAAACACATGGGGGAAATTCTTCTCTGTGATCCTGCCCGAAGTCGGTTGTGAGGTCCTCTCTTGTTTAAACCAGAAGTGTGACGGATAGATCTCAATCTTTTTATATATATTCTAGTGAAGCTCCCATGGCATTATTCACAGTAAATCAGATTATAGGCTGTTTTATAAGTACCATGTTATACATTATAATGCAGAATGCAACATTCTGCTGCTAAGGTGAATTGTATCCCTCCAAGGCCAAAAAGCTTAACCGCTCTTAAGTGAGCACTGTGTGAGGTCAGCATTTAATTGTCGTTTGAATGCCAGGTCACCACTGTGGCTTACTTTTTTTTTGGTAAGATCACTCAGACATTACAGACAATTGCTCCTGACTCAAGTTACTGCCTTTGATGGATATACTTTGTGACACAGAAATTTTTAGTGTGATACTTCAAGTGTGACAGAGAGAAAATACATGCTGGCCTACCATTAATATTTAACTATAATAAATATTTTATAACCTACTCAAAATGGTGCAGTAGATGCCACGCAAAAACACAGAACTGATGTCATTATAATTCTGATTGACGCACAGGTTCTCAAACATACCAAATTGCCTTCCATTTATTAACATTATATCTGATCGAGGCAATATAACATTAAAATGTATAACATTAACCCAAGCACAAGGTCTTCCTCAATTATTCATGTTTTCATCACTTAGCACGCCGAGTATAATTAGTCCAATGCACTGTGAGTCATTCCTCTCACAGTAACAACTCTTTGTGAAAAATTGGATTTTGAAAATTGTTTTAAATGATATTCATTAGTGATTAACTGTGGTACTAATATAACAAACCAGGCTGCATTCCCCTTCACCGCCCTGCCCCCATCCACAATCAGTCTGTCAAAATTCAGGATCCAGTGTATAATTTTTTGGCAGATTATTTTTAAGGTTTAGAATTTAAATGATAAAGGAAGAACCTGCATTTATATAGCACCTCATCATGCCCAACGCACTTTACAGACAATGGATTACTTTTGCAGTGCAGTCATTGTTGTTATGTTGGCAAATGCAGCAGCCAATTTGCACACAACGAGGTCTGGCAAACAGCAAATGAATGGTCAGATAAACTATTTTTGGTGTTGTTTGAGGGAAGTGTGCTGGTCCGGATACCAGTATAACTCCCTGCTCTTTTTTGAATGGTGCCATTTGTGTCCACTCAAGCAGGCAGATGGGGGTCTCAGTTTAAAGTCTCATCCAATATATGGCACCTCCAACAATGCAGCAATCTCTCAAGTACTGCACTGAAGTATCAACATAATTATATGTTCAAGTCTGTAGTTTGGCTTGAACATACAATCTTCTGACTCTGAGGCTAGAGTGCTTTCAAGCAAGTTAAGCTAATATAAAAGATCCTATTCAGTCACATCAAAGCTACCTGACTTCCCAATGCCAAGTAGGGAAGGGGACAAATGGAGACTTTGATGTCTCAATTGGAGTGAAGAGATACACCTAAGCAGTCCTTGGTGCTCCCTGGAGGAAGAAGGAATTAGTGGCAAGTTGGAAGCTGGCTGGCTACCTGCCCAGCCCCTTGGCTGTAGAGGCATTAAGACAAGCGGACTAAAGATGAGGGATAACTTACACAGGTAAAATTTACTTAAATTCCATGATGGCAATAGAAAAAAGGACAGAAGTAATATTAAGATAGAAATGGAATCCATATGGATTGAGACAAAGGATAAGAAGGGATCGATCACCCCCAAATAAACTGTCAAGAGGTAAGGAAAGGAGAAAAGGGAATGGAGTATTTAAAGTATGCAGATGACTCCTTTCTTACCCAGTATGTGAGAAGCCCAACAAGAGAGGAATTGCTGTTGGATCTAGTAATGGGAAATGAACAAGAACAGATAAGAGATGTAAACACAGGGGAACATCTAGGCAATAGCGATCATAACATAATAAGGTTTGAAATAATGATCGAGAAAGACATAAGTTAGACAAAAAACAAAGTAATAGATTGGAAAAAAAGCTAATTTTGAGGGGATGAGAATGGAACTAGGGCAAGTAAACAGGAAAAAATGTTTGACAGACAAAGAAATAGAACAGCAGTGGGTAATATTTAAAATGATCAACAGAGTTCATGAGAAATATATGCCTCTAAAAAGCAAGAACAAAATGGCCAATAGTGGAACACCATGGATGAATAAAGAGACAAGGGTAAAATTGAAACTAAAGAAAAAGGCATACTTCAAGTATGTAGACAACAAAGGAGAGAATGACAAAAGGGAATATGAAGAGGATAGGAAAGAAGTCAAAAAAACAATTAGAAAAGCAAAGAGGAACTATGAAATTAAATTATTAAGGAATATAAAAATAAATAGTAAAGTATTCTACAGGCACATAAATAACAAAGGAAAAATCAGAATAATGATAGGGCCAAGAAGAGATGCACAAGATAAACTCACAAGTAATGACAGCAGAATGGCAGAAATATTGAATAGTTACCTTCCCTCCGTATTTACCAGGGAGACTAACAAGGTGGGCATGACATTAGAAGAAGAGATCGAAAAAGATATAAAACCATTTAAGATAGGAGGGAGATAACTGATAAACTAATCAAACTTAGGGAGGATAAGACCCCCCGTCCAGATGGATTGCATCCGTGAATATTAAAAGTTAGGGAGGTGATAGCAGAGGTACTGTTACATATATATAAAAAAAATCACTAGAATAGGGAATAGTGCCAGAGGACTGGTGGACAGCTAATGTTATTCTTATATTTAAAACGGGAGATAGAGCAAGTCCAGGGAACTACAGACCAGTTAGCTTAATGTCGGTGGTAGGAAAGATAATGAAATCTTGACTCCAAGATGTAATAGAAAGAAATCAAGAGAACGAAAATATAATAATCAGCACAAATTTCAGAAGGGAAAGTCATGCTTGACCAACCTTATTGAATTCTTTAAAGAAGTAACAGAAATAGTAGTCAAGGGTAATGCAGTAGATATAATAGAGGAGCAAAGGGATCTATGGGTGCAGATACACAAATCACAAAGTAGTGACACAGGTTAATAAGGCCATAAAAAAGGCAAATCAAGCACGAGAGTTCATTTCCAGAGGGTTAGAATTTAAAAGCAAAGAAATTATGTTAAACATGTATAGAACCTCGGTTAGACCACACTTGGAGTACTGTGCACAGTTCTGGTCTCGATAATATAACAAGGGTATAGAAGCATTGGAGAGGGTGCAAAAAAGATTCACAAAGATGATACCAGATCTGAGAGGATACCCTTATCTGAAAAGGCTGAGCTGTGGCTCTTTTCTCTAGAAAAGAGAAGGTTGAGGGGTGACCCGATAGAGGTCTTTAAGATTATGATAGGGTAGATATAGAGGAAATATTTTTACTTGTGGGGCGGGGGGGGGGGGGGTCCAAAACAAGAGGTCATAAATATGAAATAGTTACTAATAAATCCAATAGGGAATTCAGGAGAAATTTCTTTACCCAAAGAGTGGTGAGAATGTGGAACACGCTGCCACAAGGAGTAGTTGAGGCAAATAGCATAGATGCATTTAAGGGGAAGCTGGATAAGCACACGAGGGAGAAAGGAATTGAAGGGCATCCTGATAGGATTAGATGAAGTAGAGAGGGAGGAGGCTCATGTGGAGCATAAGCCACTTGGGCCGAATGGCCTATATTTGTGTTGTATTTTCGATGTAACTCGATGTAAAAAGAGAGCTTTAGGAAAGAAACTCCCCCTCTTCCCTCCGGGCCACCCCCACCACCTGGCCCGCCCCGCCCATATGCACACAAATGGAACCACAGTGATAATTATTTAGGAGAAGCATTTGGGTGTTTTCTTTTATTTTCTGTTTTTGATTGTCCAATTTTTATCCTTACGGAACCAAACAAATTGAGTAATAGGATGAATAATAGGAGGTGGATTCATCCCCATTGCCCACAAGGCCATGTCCTGATCTCAGTTGTCACATCCAAGCAAGTTAAGGAATAAAGGCTAAGTGCTTCATCACAAGAAGATATAGAATATTAGAAGCTGAATCAACATGTGATGCTCTCTCACCAGTCTTAGCAGATATTTGGCAGCAGGTTGCCTACAGATATTGTGACCAGCGAGTGTATATGGGGCATAGGGCAACAAGAGAGAAAGACAGAAAAAAAATCAAAGGTAAGGATTGAGAAAGAGACACAGACAGTTATATAACTTTACATTAGAAGTAATCATTGCAATGTAAATCACTAACTACTCTGTCATAAAGTCAGGAGTGGGGCTGTTCATTGATGGTTCCATAGTGTTCAGCTCCATTCACAACTGCTCTGGTCATGAAATAGTCTTTGCCAGCTTACAGTAGGACAACATTCAGGCTTGGGCTGACAAGTGATTGGTAACATTCACATCACATGAGCACCAGGCAATGGCCATCTCCAATAAGAAAAGGCCCAACAAATTCCTCCTCACCTTCAAAAGCACCACTATCACCAAGTCCCCCATCATCAACATTCTGTGGCTCAGCATTAACCAGAAGCTCAACTGGACCAGGCATATCAGTGTTTCATCTGCTTTATCACTGACAGTATTGTGATGGGTCTGTTTGCAGTCTGATTCTTTTTCAGCATTTTACTTGCACCTCCGGTCTCTGTAGAGTATTTACTAAAATGTAGCACAAGCTTAGAAACTTATAATCTGCTGAAAAACATTACATTGGAAGGTGCTTACATTTGAAATTGATGACAGCAATAATTAGGAACTCATCTTGCCTGCACTTAGCTATAAAAGTGCATCTTTACCTTTTCTTGCTTGTATTTTTACTTGCTCTTAGCTGTAAGTAGAAAGTATAACTTTACCTGCTCCTAGCCGTAAGTAGAAGATGTATCTTTTTGCTTGCAGCACATTTTCTGGAGTTGCCTGAACTAATGAATCCCTCCACTTTTCAATGGTGGAATCAAAACTGATTATTGTAAAATGATCCTTTTTGTTCATATCCCCTAAGATTCTAAGAAGAGCTAGCTTTGTCTGTAAATGAGAAAATAATATTCATGCTATTGCCACAGATTAAGGCTGTTCTTCTCTCCTCTTTAATATTTCTCCCACATTGGGCAGCATTCCCCATGTGAAGCTAGAAAGGCAAACCTGGCCAATGCAGCTGAGGATGTCTCAGCACCTAATTTTCCTCCCTCTGCTCCGTATCTTCTCTTATGTCACATGGACAGAAAACATGTGCATCTGCTTTAACTTCAAAGAAACAAGCTGCACAGAGCATGAAGCACTTTTGTCATTGTGCCTGATGCAGGAGATCAAGGGTGCACCACAATAATCACATTAAAATGGGGCAAAAATACATAACACACTGCTCATTTAAGCAGGCAATATATGGTGGGCCACATGGGAAACCATGTAATTTTTTGGATGCCTGACACCGCACACCAAAAATTGAGAGCAAATTGCTCTTGAATTCGCTGTTGCTTTGGAGAGCTGATTAACATCAGTCCTCCCAAACCCATTCTCACTTATTCTATATGCAACCAGTTTTCAAGGTCTGTGACATTCTGACGTCATGATGTTACAAGGAGGCCAGTGATAGGAAAGAAGAATTCGAAATACACACTGCTGAAGATCTGTGTTTACACTTCAACTACAGCATCGCTGCAACAATAAGGTTGTTGTGCAAATGCACATTTGTTGCAATGGCGTGCTTTGACACAAATAGCACTATTGAAGACATTTTGAAGTATCTGTCAAACATATAGGGAGGGTTTGCCAAATGTTTTTCAATAAAAACTTTAATGAAATGTGTAATATTTATTTATTCATCACTAGATGGATTAGGCGAATTACAATACCTGATAAAATTTGAGGCCACGCATAGAAAAGCTTCGGTCTATCACAAAGATGATATTCTTAGGCACTCTTGGTAGATTCGTAGGTGCAAAATGGTGGACAAAGTATCCATTCACAATCTGAAATAAAATATATGAGGCAATTAGTGAAATGTTACACAACGTGAAGTAGTAGAAGCTATTTCAACTTGTCATCTATTCACCTGTATGTCACCACCAGACAGGTCTCTATTGACATCATACTGTATGATGAAGTCTCCATTCAACAGTGTTTCACCACAATCAGGACATTTGCGCTGTTGCTCCGGTGTTGGTTTGAAGGAAACATGGGCCTAAATTGAGTGTAAGTTTAATTTTAGATTCCAGTTATTATATTCTGAAATTCTGATAAAGGGAATGTTAAAAATGGCTAAGTCAGGTTTATAATTACACACCTTTGTTCCAGTTCTATTCTTCACCACAGCTTGATCCAGGTCTTTAGTTAAAAAGGTTCCATGAACATTGAGGAAGGCGATGCCCTTTGGTTCAAAAATATGGACATCAATCTAAAAAAATTGTTCAACAAAAATATTAAGGAATTTAATTATAATTTTATCATGCGTATGTCAAGTTCAAGATAAAATATTGTTGGTTATGGAATATTAAATAATCATTTTATAGATGTACCTGGAAATGATTGACAAGCTGCATAGGTTTTACTCTGATGACCATCTCATACTTCCCCAATTTGCGTTTTAATAATTCTTCATAAGTTATTTCAAATGTAACTTTTTTTGCTGCTGCAACATGTACTGACACTTTAAACATCTCCATTTTTCTCCCGGATGTTCTTTGTAAACCAGAAAACAAGTTAAAAGGTAAGAGTTATCACATAATGGTGCTTTTGGCAGTGTTTTGAGAACAATGCACGAAAATAATTCAACGGTGGATAACAACAACAACAATATTTTGCATTTATATAGCACCTTTAACGTAGTAAAACATCCCAAGGCACTTCACATGAGTGATTATCAAACAAAATTTGACACCGAGCCACATAAGGAGATGTTAGGACAGGTGACCAAAAGCTTGGTCAAAGAGGTAGGTTTTAAGGAGCGTCTTAAAGGAGAAGAGAGAGGTGGAGAGGCGGAGGGGTTTAGGGAGGGAATTTCAGAGTTTAGGGCCTAGGCAGCTGAAGGCACAGCTGAAATGGTGGAGCGATTAAAATCAGGAATGCGCAATAGGCAAGAATTGGAGCAGTGCAGAGATCTCGGAAGGTTGTAGGGCTGGAGGGAGATAGGGAGAGGTGAGGCCATGGAGGGCTTTGAAAACAAGGATGAGAATTTTAAAATCGAGGCCTTCCCAGACCAGGAGCCAATGTAGGTCAGCGAGCACAGGAGTAATGGGTGAACGGGTCTTGGTGTGAGTTAGGATACGGGCAGCAGAGTTTTGGATGAGCTCAAGTTTATGGAGGATGGAAAACGGGAGGCCGGCCAGGAGAACATTGAAATAGTCAAGTATAGGAGGTAACAAAAGCACAGATGAGGGTTTCAGCATCAAATGAGCTGAGGCGGGGGCGGAGACGGGCGATGTTACGGATGTGAAAGTAGGTGGTCTTGGTGATGGAGCGGATATGTGGTCATATAGGGTCAAATAGGACACCAAGGTTATAAACGGTCTGGTTCCGCCTCAGACAGTGGGCAGGGAGAGGGATGGAGTCAGTGGCTAGGGAACGGAGTTTGTGGCAGAGACTGAAGACAATGGCTTCTGTGTTCCCAATATTTAGTTGGAGGAAATTTTTGATCATCCAGCACTGGATGTCGGACAAGGGCTGTGACAAATCAAAGACAGTGGACGGATTGAGGGAGGTGGTGGTGAGGTAGAATTGGGTGTCGTCAGCGTACATGTGGAACCCAAAGGTTGTGTTTTCGGATGATGTCGCTGAGGGGCAGCACGTAGATGAGAAATAGGAGGGGGCCAAGAATAGATCCTTGGGGGACTCCAGAGGTAACAGTGCGGGAGCGGGAAGAGAAACCATTGCAGGTGATTTTCTGGCTGTAACTGGATAGATAAGAATGGAACCAGGCGAGTGCAGTCCCACCCAGCTGGACGGCGGAGGCGAGGCGTTGGAGGAGGATAGTGCGGTCAACCGTGTCATAGGCTGCAGACACATCGAGAAGAATGAGGAGTGATAGTTTATCACGGTCACAGTCACTTAGGATGTCATTTATGACTTCGATAAGGACCGTTTCAGTACTGTGGAAGGGACAGAAGCCTAATTGGAAGGACTCAAACATGGAGTCGCGGGAAAGATGGGCACAGATTTGGGAGACAACAACACGTTCAAGGACTTTGAAGAGGAAAGGGGGGGTTGGAGATGGGGCGGTAGTTTGCAAGGTCAGAGGGGTCAAGAGTGATTTTTTGAGGAGGTGGGTGATGATGGTAGATTTGATGGGGAGGATAGTACCTGGGGGGAGAGTACCATTAACAATATCAGCTAAAATGGGGGCCAGGAAGGGAAGTTGGGTGGTCAGCAGTTTGGTGGAAATAGGGTCGTGGGAGCAGAAGGTGCGTCTCATGGTCAAGATGAGCTCGGAGAGGGCATGAGGGGAGCTATGAGAGAAATTAGAGAAAGATGCGAGTTCAGGGCTAGTGCAGAGGGGAACCGTACGGGAAGTTTGGTTTGATGTGCTAGGGGAAGGGAGGAAGCGGCAGAGGCAGCTGAATGGATGGCCTCAATCTTAGTGACAAAGAAGTCCATGAGCTCTTCACACTTGTTGGAGGTGAGTGTGAAGGAGGTAGGGGAGAGGGGTTTAAGAAGAGGGTTTGTAGTGGAGAAGAGAAGCTGGGGGTTATCTTTGCATTCCAGGATGATCCTGGAATCGGAAGCAGTTTTGGCAGAGGAGAGCAGGACCTGAGTGCTTTATGTGGTCCAGCCAGATCTGGCGATGAATGGCTAAACCAGTTGTCCACCATAAACGTTCAAGTCTGCATCCCTTGGACTTAAGGGAGCAGAGATGAGGGCCGTACCACAGGGAATGACCAGGGTGAGAGAGAGTAATGGTTTTAATGGGGACAAGGGCATCAAAGGTGGAGGTGAGGGTCTGCTTGAACAGATCGGCAGCTGTAGAAATGACTGTTGGGAATTTGAAAGTGCCATTGTGAGTGACTTGGGGGAGGGTTTTTTCCAGGGGCGAACACAGAACAAAGTGGGAATGGGAGGGGGGAAAGGGGGATGTGGGTAGAGAGGGATACAAGGAAATGATCAGAGATAGCCTCATCTGTGATAGACAGGATGGGAGCAGAGAGGTCATGTGAGATGGCAAGGTCGAGGGGGTGGCTGTGAACTGGAAAGCTTGTAACCTCTGCACTCTGTGGGGTGAGGGTAGGGATGCGAATAATGTTTCCATTGCACCACCTTGTGAATTATTTTCATGTTTCTCACTATTCTCTGCCAATTATTCTGTAATTATATGCGTATAGCTTAGTCCTTACTTTACCAAACCTGCAGTCTGTCCCCGGGAAACTGCCACTTGGTACTGTTTCCGAGCTTCCTCTTTCCCTTTCACATCTCCAGTGTACATCACCCCATCGATAGTCCTACAGAAGGCATTAGAAGAATGTATTATTAAACTACAATGAAACAGGCTGTTTAATCTATCGTTAGCCATACCCATAGCCTGGGCAGATGGGAGAAAGATTAAAGAGGGAATAAAGTTAATTTTCCATAATATTCTTGTGATTAAACTGGAGCGTGAGGGGAAAAAGTCAGTTTGCATGGTTTTCAGGCTGGGTATTTTCTGCACATTTAACCGCAATGTTTGAAAAGTTGCTTTTTTAAAAACTGCATTACAAATTCAATCTTCTTGCAATTTACATTTAATAGCATCATACCCTTTAAAAGATACTAGGACCATCTGTTCTGTTCCAGTTTAGATTGGTTGTCAGCCTGAAATAACCTTTGCAGGACTCAATGCATTATTAAGTTCCTATAAGGTTAACTTGGTTTTGAGTAATGCGTGTGCTAGTATGATTCAACAAAACATTTTTTCATGGATCCAGACTAAAAAGGGACAAAAAATTAATTTAGGTCACAATTATACTGAAATATATTAATACTTACGTATCAGTTGGTCAGAACTTAATCTGTGCAGTGTCTTCTTTTTAATATATTTGAAAAATAATTAATTAGTGTGGTGCAACAATAATTGTATCAAAGTGCCATTTACCCATGATATGCAAATCAATAGTGCGCCTGAAGCACAATCTTATAGAATGATTCATTCAGCCCTGCCAGAGTGTCCATGAATTTTCATTTGCTTTACACAACTTACGAACACACGAATTAAGAGCAGGAGTAGGCCATTTGGCCCCTCGAGCCTGCTCTGCCATTTGATAAGATCATGGCTGATCTGATTGTGACCTCAACTCTACTTTCCCGTCTACCTACTGTAACCTTTGACTCCCTTGTTAATCAGGAATCTAAACTTACATTTATATCACGCCTTTAACGTAGTAAATCATCTCATGGCATTTCACAGGGGCATTATTAGACAAAATTAGACACTGAACCACATAAGGAGATATTAGGAAAGGTCAAGGAGGTAGGTTTTAAGGAGCGTCCCATGTTTTATTCTTATCTCTTAACTATGTACGCTTGCTATTTCTCAAAATTCTTCTAAACACGAAGTACAACTGCCTACATTGGAACGAAGGCTCACCCACTGATACTAGGACTATACAAAATGGATTTAATTTTAAATCAACAAAATCACAGGCTGGAACGTCAGCCATCTGGTGCACCCGTCTAACAAAACTAAAGCCAAATCATGCATAGGATATGTAAATGGCTTAATGAATAGTGCACAGATGTTTGTCGGGGGTCACTACGTATCTTGAGCGTATTGATATGTCTACAGAGAGAAAAAACTAGCTCGCCATTTACAATTCATCCAATTGTATTGTTTACACATGGGGGTTAATTAAACACTAGGAATCATAGGAACATAGGAGCAGGAGTAGGCCATTCAGCCCCTCGTGCCTGCTCCGCCATTTGATAAGATCATGGCCGATCTGTGATCTAACTCCATATACCTGCCTTTGGCCCATATCCCTTAATACCTTTGGTTGTCAAAAAGCTATCTATCTCAGATTTAAATTTAGCAATTGAGCTAGTATCAATTGCCGTTTGAGGAAGAGAGTTCCAAACTTCTACAACCCTTTGTGTGTCAAAATGTTTTCTAATCTCGCTCCTGAAAGGTCTGGCTCTAATTTTTAGACTGTGCCCCCTACTCCTAAAATCCCCAACCAGCGGAAATAGTTTCTCTCTATCCACCCCATCTGTTCCCCTTAATATCTTATAAACTTCGATCAGATCACCCCTTAACCTATTAAGTATTAACTGTCCCCAATCTAACTCTAAATTCAAGTACAAATCACCATGCAAACTCGGAAATTAAAAAAGAAATCGCCACTTTTCATTTCTTAGTTTACAAGCTGTAAGTAAAGCACATCCTTTTCAAGATGTAATTGGCCATCTCAAGGCTCTGCATTAGTCACGAGCTTGGGTTGGATCCTGTTGTTAAATCTGCCCGACTGAGAAGTGTGAAAAAAATCTGAAAGGATTAAAACTACTAATTGCAAAGGCTGGTTACATAATTCTACAATTCCAGCATCATTTAAGTCTCAATTAGACACAAAAATAAAATTAGAAACAGTACAAGTAGTTCCCACTTGCTACATACAGTTGCCACCACTAACTTCGTCCTCGCTTATCATACAGCCGCCTATATCAGGCAAATGGCGCTAACCATTTGTCATCACCATAGGCGTCAATTACAAATGCGTCAATTAAAACGTATTAAGCGCGCTGGATATTTTGTGCAGTTCAGTACTTACCGATTTAAAAGTTCCGCTGATTACCGCCAAAGTCAGGTCTTCAAGGAGCTTCAATCAGCTGATTAAAGATGCCCGAGGTCTCCACTTTAATTCCCCTATAATTGTTAACAGTGCGAGCAGCTGATGGAGACTTCCAACAGCTTCATTCAGGTATTTTTCCTGACCACCACTTTTAGCAAGCAAATCGTGTTGGCATGAACGCGCCCGCTATAATTGGTGGGGACTGTACAACCAAAAGCCCATGATAAATGATTAAGGCATTAAGACTTGTGAGAGAAGAGATGGGAAGAGTCTGCCAGCATATACATTTTTTTTTTAAAAAGACCAGAGACCAATAGGTAACTGAAAGAAAGGGAATTAACAGAAGTATAAAAGTATTAACAGAAGTACGGAAATGTGTCCTTTTTAACCCTAATTTGGTAGTTTGTTGGGTAATTGTAGCAGATACGTACATGGTAAAATTGGTAATGAAAGCTGTTTTGGGCAGCTCAACTTCAAAGAGGGCTTCCTTGGACTGAGTTGCCCGGTTTACCACTCGGCTTGTTATCACATTGTGAGCGAATCGAGATGTAACTTTTGAATCGACCTTCAAGCTGTAGACTTCAATCTTTCCCCCATCCTGAAGAAATGAGAAAAATAAAGTACCTAGTTTTAACTGGTAAAGAATTACAATGAATCACTGCATTATGAACAAAGTAAAGCTGCTTTTATATTGGGCTTCAGCTTGGCTGGTTCCCATAGCGTGGATCTTGTTAGGATAACATGCTTACCAGCCCCAGGAAGACTAGCACGACTCGGAGGCCTAGTAAAAACAGATCTTTCTAGCCACTAGTCTTAAACAAAATCCAGTAAGTTGATCCAGAAAGTCCAGGGCTCACTAGATTGATTCCTGAGATGAAAAGGTTGTCCTATGAGGAAAGATTGAGTAGAATGGGCCTATACTCTCTGAAGTTTAGTAGAATGAGAGGTGATCTATTGAAATATACAAGATTAGAACATAAGAGATAGGAGTAGGAGTAGGCCATTTGGCCCTTCCAGCCTGCTCCGCCATTCAATGAGATCATGGCTGATCTGATTCTGGCCTCATCTCCACTTTCCCGCTTTTTCCCCATATCCTTTGACTCCTTTGCTGATCAAAAATTTGTCTAACTCAGCCTTGAATATATTCAATGACTCAGCCTCCACAGCTCTTTGGGGCAAAGAATTCCAAAGGTTCACAACCCTCAGAGAAGAAATTTCTTCTCATCTCCATCTTAAATGGGCGACCCCTTATTCTGAGACTATATCCCCAGTTCTAGATTCCCCTCTGAGGGGAAACATCCTCTCATCATTTACCCAGTCAAGCCCCCTCAGAATCTTATATGTTTCAATAAGATCTCCTCTCATTCTTCTAAACTCCAGTGAGTATAAGCCCAACCTGCTCAATCTTTCCTCATAAGAAAACTCATCCATACCCGGAATCAACCTAGTGAACCTTCTCTGAACCGCCTCCAATGCAAGTATATCCTTCCTTAAATAAGGGGCCCAAAACTGTACGCAGTACTCCAGGTGTGGTCTCACCAGCACCCTGTACAGTTGTAACAAGACTTCCTGCTTTTATACTTCATCCCCCTTGAAATAAAGGCCAATGTTCCATTTGCCTTCCCAAATACCTGCTGCACCTGTACGCTAACTTTTTGTGTTTCATGTACGAGTACACCCAGATCCTTCTGTACTGCAGCATTCTGCAGCCTTTCTCCATTTATATAATATTTTGCTTTTTTATTCTTCCTACCAACGTGGATGACTTCACATTTTCCCACATTATATTCCATCTGCCAAATTTTTGCCCACTCACTTAACCTAGCTATATCCCTTTGGAGACACTTTGTGTCCTCCTCACAACTTACTTTTCTACCTATCTTTGTATCATCAGCAAATTTGGCCACGGTACACTCACTTCCTTCATCCAAGTCATTGATATAGATTGTAAAAAGTTGAGACCCCAGCACCGATCCCTGCGGCACCCCACTTGTTACAGATTGCCATCCTGAAAATGACCCCTTTATCCCGACTCTGTTTTCTGTTAGTTAGCCAATCCTCTATCCATGCTAATATATTACCCCCAACACCATGAGCTCCTACCTTGTGCAGTAACCTTTGATATGGCACCTTATCGAATGCCTTTTGGAAATCCAAATACGCTACATCTACTGGTTCCCCTTTATCCACCCTGCTTGTTGTTTCCTCAAAGAACTCTAATAAATTTGTCAAACACGATTTCCCTTTCACAAAACCATGTTGACTCGCCTTGATTGTATTATGAATCTCCAAATGTCCTGCTACTACTTCCTTAATAATTGATTCTAGCATTTTCCCAATGACAGGTGTTAGGTTAATTGGCCTATAGTTATCTGCTTTCTGTCTCGCTCCTTTCTTGAACAGGGGCGTTACATTTGCGGTTTTCCAATCTGCTGGGACCTTTCCAGAATCTAGTGAATTTTGGAAGATTACAACCAATGCATATACTATCTCTGTAGCCACTTCTTTTAAGACCCTCGGATGCAAGCCATCGGGTCCAGGGGACTTGTCAGCCTGCAGACCCATTAGTTTGTCTGGTACTTTTTCTCTAGTGATAGTGATTGTTTTTAGATCCTCCCTCCCCTTTGCCCCTTGATTAACTATTATTATTGGTGCGCTTTTAGTGTCTTCTAATGTGGAAGACAGATACAAAATCTCTGTTCAATGCCTCTGCCATTTCCTTGTTTTCCATTATTATTTCCCCAGTCACATCCTCTAAGGGACCTATACTTACTTTAGCTACACTCTTCCTTTTTATATACTTGTAAAAGCTCTTGTCAGTTTTTATATTCCTTGCTCGTTTACCCTCATAATCTATTTTCTCTCTCTTTATTTCTTTTAGTCCTCCTTCGCTGGTTTCTAAAGTTTTCCCAATCTTCGGGCTTACCACTAATCTTTGCCACGTTGTATGCCTTTTCTTTTAACTTGATACCATCCTTAACTTCCTTAGTTAGCCATAGTCGGTACACCCTTCTCGTGGAGTCTTTCCTCCTCACTGGTATATATTTTTGTTGAGAGTCATAAAATATATTTTTAAATGTCTGCCCCTGTTTATCCACCGTCATACCTTCTAATCTATTTTCCCAATCCACTTTAGCCAACTCTGTCCTCATGCCATTCTGAGGGGGCTTGACAGGGTAGATGCTGTGAGGCTGTTTCCCCTGGTTGGAGAATCTATAACTAGGGGGCATGGTCTCAGGATAAGGGGTAGGCCATTTAGGACTGACACTGAAGAGAAATTTTTTCACTCAGAGGGTTGTGAATTTTTGAAATTCTCTACCCCAGGGGGCTGTGGATGCTCAGTCGTTGAGTATATTCAAGATTGAGACTGATAGATTTTTGGATTCTAAGGGAATCAAGGGATATGGGGATCTGGCGGGAAAGTGGAGTTGAGGTTGAAGATCAGTCATGGTCTTATTGAATGGTGGAGCAGGCTCGAGGGGCCACGTGGCCTACTCCTGCTCCTATTTCTTATGTTTTTAAGATTTTGTTCCATTAAGATCCATCCAGGAACTACCTGAAAAGTCAACTGCCACGGAACAGGGGCTGCAATAGAGCCCTGCTCTCCCTGAGATTAAATCAACCCCACTCACCAACCATTACATCACATCTTTTGTTTCAGATGCCGCAGTATCACATTAGCACCTCTGAAGAGGTGATTAATCTCTTTTGGATCTGCATTCAAACTACAATGACCAATAACTTTGCAGGAAGTTCTGGGTGAACAAGTCCCAGAACAAGAAAAATAGATTGATGCCAACTCGTGCCAAATTAAGGGCAAGGTTTTTTTTGCTCAGTAGAATTTGGGTGAGGAATGCCCAAATCCATTTCACATAGGACCCTACAGCTAATAGAGAATTTTGACCCATCAGTTTAGGCTGGATTTGCATCTAGGCCCCTAAAGGTTAAAGGTTAGTGACTAACCCACCACACACACACACACACACAATTTTTGCTTTTTCATAAACTAATGGAAATTGTTGCAAATGGATTAAAAATCCCCAGCAGTTGATAATTTAATGCTGTATAAGATTTCCTTAATTTTAAGGAGATATATCAAGACAAATTAAACTTCATATTTTGTGTTCAGGTTATCCAAGGTTCAAATGAGATGAATTGAAAGTCCAAAAAATGTCAGAAACACAAAAATAGACATTTCCTTCACTATTTAGTTGCAGATTTTCCTTCCCCTCCCGACTAAATTGTTAGGTAACCTAGACATCAACACTTCTTCCCTACCACCAGGAAAAGTGAACAAATCACAACAATCACTATCACGGGGTAACTCAAAAACAAAGAAACGTAGAAATAGCATCCCCGACCCCCTCCTTCGGCCTGCCCTGCTACTCTCTTTCAGTCAGCAACACCAGCCCACAAAATGTTTAATATAAATTCTGAGAACATTGCACATTACCAAAAGGAATTAAACACCAAATTGACCCGCTTCACATTCAAAGAATTAGGCTTTTTAGAAACCAACTGCTTACAGCACATCTTACATTGGCAAAGAAGATAATTGTCATTTAAAAGATTTGGCAAATAATACCTACTTTGTATCTGAGCCCCTTTGTGCTTCTTTTCTATTATCAGAAGGGAAAAAGAACAGAATTTTTAATGAATATATCAGTACATTGGCTGTTGAGAGGTAAAACAATTTTGATATTGGGTGTTATGTGTGACAGACTTTCACAAAGGGATGCCAGATGAATGTATAATAAGAGAATAGTCATGTATTAAGTTAGCTGAAGACACAGAGAATTAATGATTCAGACATGGACCAGTCTCTGCGTGAATCAGTCTCTACGGACTGAAGTCACTCCCAGAAGTTTAATTCTTTATATTCTCCAATAAACAGCAATGAAAATATAATAGTTACAAACATGGTCAACCCTGATTACAGCAAACATAAGGGGATCAGTAAAACAGTTTGTTTTAATCAATATTTAAGCTCTGGTGTTAGCAGAGGGCAACTTCTCCGGTGAATGGAGAAAAAAGTTTGTGGCACTGAGTTTGTAATACCTGGTTTCCATAGTAATAACTTACCTTTGATTTATGAATGATGTAACATGTGAAATTTGTAGGATAGAATTATGAAATGCAAAGAAATTTATAAATTGAAGATTTTTTTCAATGATATACCTTTAGTAACATTTTTAACGGCTGAAGGTTTGGTGAGAGGCTTCCATATCCAACCTGCCATGTTAATTAAAAAAACAAAAATCTACGTTAGTCATAATTTTAAAATATATTCGAATTAGCTACATAGTCAAAATAAGTTGTACATTACCCCAGGGTCCTCTGATTCTGATATCATGAAATCAGCTGATATTAACACTGGAACAGAAACCAACAAAAGATGGACTAACATTGCCCTCATTTTGAAACAAAGATCTGCCCAACAGGTGAATGGCTTTATTTCAATCTCTGTTAATATTGAAACATATTTACTATTGAAACAAAGTCAACAGATTTAAAGACAAACTACATGTTTTTCACGTTAACTCTTGTACTGCCGACCTTTCAGTACCTTGTTTTGGTTAATGTTAGGGTTTTGTTGCTCATTAAACTGACTGAAAAAAAGTATTTACAAAGTAGTACAAAGACTCTTGTGGAAAATATATGTGTTCATGTTAATGTATCCTAGAGTAATTATGTTAAAGTGTGAAACTCCACTCATCAAAAGGAACTGTGTGGTTTGGCACTATGCAGTGGATTGGATAGTCAGTGTAACCATTAATACTCAACACTTAAAGTAACATCAACCAAATTTCCATGTACTTGACAACAACTTTCATTTATATAGTCCTCATGTGCAGGAAAACATCTGAGTATTTTACAGAAGCAGGATAAGGATACAATAGACATGGTATATGGGGGAGGGGAGAAGAAATAATTGGCACAAATTAAATTTACTACCAAGTGTTTTGAGCTATATGCTGCTGTGTTGTGGAGAGATCTGTGGCAAAACATTCCTGCAGGTAAGGGGCATTTGCTTCTCTTTCAACTGACAGTTCACAGTGGTATCACAGCACATAATCTGCAATTTTACTTTACAAATTTGCAAAACTTTTACCTGATGAAGGAAAGGCACATTTGTCTGTAAAGCAAAACGGGAAAATTCCATACCTATCCCGCTTTAACTTGTTGGCCACTTTTCTTGTTTAGGATCAGGCAGTTGGTTTTTGAGTGGGATGATTGAAAGTTTCAAAGATATAAACCAACCACGAAGGGCTGAATTTTCCTCTGCTAACCTGCCTGAAATAGGGTGGAATAGTGGTGAAAAGGTGGGAAAGTTTGGTGGCAAGGCCTACTCTTGTGTCCCCACCCCTAATTTTCCTCAGCCCTGCTGACGACCCCTTCCTTTGCTGCCACGTATACATTTTTACTGGGAGGCGGGGCCTGGCAAGCCACTGAATTTTCCGGGGATCACTAGAAGGATGGTGGTAATCTCTGTGGTAGCAGCAGTAAGCCCATGACAGTGGAGGGAGAAGGCCTAGTCGTGGGCTCCCCTCCCTCCATATATGCCCCAACTACTAAACCTTTTAGGCCTTGTAGCTCCTTGAGATTCCTTCTTCTAAATTTCCTCCTGCTCTTCAGGTGCTGCAGTGGTGGTCTTCCTGCAGCTTTGCTAGAATTTTCCTTCCTTTCAGCAGTTGGCTCCCTCTTAGTGATGGGAATCCTACCATGATTATACTCTGCATACTTTATGAGCCTCGACCCAAGAAAATGGGCCGGGTTTTGGCAGGTGGAAGTCCTACCCAATGCAACCCCATCGACAAGGAGAAAATCCAGGTCCAAGAGTATGGTTTCTTAAAATTCCATTTATGATGAATTTTTAATAAAAGCAAATTTCAGGACTCAGGCAATGATCCTTTCCGATTTTGGACTTGACAATAGCTTACCACCATATTAAATGCTCCATTTATTTTTTTGTCTGCTCCCAAATGAATTAACACTCACCTCTGATTTGCCTTTTCTCTAAAAAGCAGGTACCAGAACTGGATTCTGGTCTTTTTGCAGGTTTTGACAGAACCAAAGGCTGTCAGGCTGGCCATTGTTATGCATGAAGCAACGTGTTCAGAATGTTATTTAACCCAGTTCCGGGCACCACACTTTAGGAAGGCTGTGAAGGCCTTAGAGAGGGTGCAGAGGAGATTTACTAGAATGCTTCCAGGTGTGAGGTACTGAAATTATGTGGATAGACTGGAGAAGCTAGGATTGTTCTCCTTGGAACAGAGAAGGTTGAGAGGAGATTTGATTGAGGTATTCAAAATCATGAAGGGTCTAGACAGAGTAGATAGAGAGAAACTTTTCCCATTGGTGGAAGGGTCAAGAACCAGAGGGCATAGATTTAAGATGATTGGCAAAAAAAACAAAAGGTGACATGAGGAAAAACTTTTTTACGCAGCGAGTGGTTGTGATCTGGAATGCACTGCCCGAGAGAGTGATGGAGGCCAATTTAATCATGGCCTTCAAAAGGTAACTGCAAAAGTACTTGAAACGAAAAAATGTGCAGGGCTACGGGGATAGGGCAGGGGAGTGAGACTAGCTGGATTGCTCATGCATAGAGCCAGCATGGACTCCATGGACCGAATGGCCTCCTTCAGTGCTGTAACCTTTCTATGATTCTATGACCAGCTGGCACCTTTCTTACAACAGAAATACATTCTCTTACTGAAGGTGTATTGAGTAGTGGTGCAGTGCTGCTACCCAGTGGATTAAAGGAATTACTACATCTGGGCATTTGTCATTGTAACTTGCCCTGTTGCTTTCCACTGTACATTAGTTTTAGCAAATCTGTAAACATATTTACAAATCAGCCTTGAAATTACATGGGATTTGAGTAGACAAATGCTTAGTGTGTCTGAAATTACCAAACCTATCATGGATGCATTCTCAGAACCCCACCCCATTTTGTCTTAACCCAGTCTACCTTAGGTTAGCTACAATTCTCTATTACAACTCTGTTACGACTGCAAACCTCTCAATTGCCTAATTGCACCTTGATTCCATTTCCACTATGTGGTAGCCTGTAATGCAACCCAGACACCCATCTATGAAACCTTTTAATTAATAAGTTTTCACCTAAGCTATATTATGTTGCTCCATTATAATTAATATTCTGGTTCCACAACATTATTTCTAATGATCTGCAAGTTTGTATATACAAAATACTGCAACCCTGACAATCATAATCCACAGTACCCTTTTGTTTCAATTCCTTCCCTAGGCTTCTGCTCAGCCTCTCTTCAATCTGTCTTAACGTACATCTCTTCCTATGCCCCAAGCTTACTATTTTTTAAACTGCTAACTCCATCTGATGTACTTATTCTTAACCTACTTATGTCCTCTTTAGGTTTGCTTCTCTCCGTTTTACTAGATTAAATCCTTCTCCATTGCTCTATTTATTTTCTGTGCAGGACAATGGTAATAAAATTTTACATACTCATCCCAATGCCCTGAAAATCTGATACCGTCTTCAACACCATTTGTCAAACTGCATTACTGTGCGTAATCTGCTTCTCCTTGTTTTAACACAAGGCGCTGGGAATAATCCTGAGATTACTACTGTGGCAATCCTGCTATTTTAACCTTATATGGACTCCTTAACTTCCCTTTGCAAGACCTCTGTCTTGTTCTTTCCCATGTTATTGGTTCCAAAACTTCAGCCACTCTTTCTAGGATTCACCCACCCACGCAGTTGTGCCTGATAGCCTGGCACCTGAGAGGCAAGAGACCATTCGGGAGTGGTGAATACTATGACTTCTCCCCCCATGCCCCCAAGGCGCCCACTTGGTCCATGTTGCCAAGCTGTTGCTCATGATTTCCCTCCTGTGTCAGTGTCCTCGTCTGTATCATAGGTATTCAACACTGTAAACCCATCAGAATACTTCAGACCTTCAGGAGTTTCCTGAACTGCCTCTACCAAAATTGTCCCCCCCACCACCCACACAATAGTCACTCACCTCATTATTCCTTAGTGTGTGACCACCTCCTGCATTGTGCTCTCCAGGAACCCTGCCTCGTGCTCTCCAGGAACCCTGCCTCTTCCCATGTACCAAGGAATGTTTCTCAAGCTCAGTAACTTTAGCTCAAGTAAGTCCACCTAAACACCCGTGATTAACCAGGTTCTGCACAAGGATCTCCACTGTCCTGGACTCAAACTCAAAACATTGAGAGCAGTTTTAATCCAGGTACACTTCAGTTCCATACTCCAATCACTTAGCTGCTTTTTCACTTCACTGGCCTCTACTACCTCTCGCTTGTACAACCTACTTAAGCTCACAAAACAGTCAATTCAAATACAAATAACACCTTCACAAGTCAATCAACCCAAATCACATCCAGCCACCAGTACTTTCACACAATCGCTAGTTTATCAGTTAAACCAGCCCATCGGTACTTGCAGAAACAAGTCACCTGTACAGTTAACTAATGAATAAATAGAATTTAGCATTCACCAATTCACTTCCAATTCAGGTCCAATCAATTTCAATGGATTTTAAACCCAAAATTTTAAAGACGACCTGCCTTTTTTGTCATGAATTTCCTTAAGAAATTTAGATACAGAAGCTTACAGGCTGAAAAATGGTACATAATGTCTGTCTTGGATAAGTCTGGTAAGACCAGCAATTGAATATGACAGCTGCAGGCAAGAGAAACCGAACTATAAAAGGTAAGGTGTTAGAAGCAGGGATATTATTAGGGATGACAGCTGAAAATAATCCATTCAGAGTTGTCCTCTGTTCATCAGCTGAGAAGATGAGTGTGTGGTTGTATTATATTTACCTGTGCTTTGATGTTTAAAAAGTGCAATCTTCGGTTAAAACACTGTTACAACCCTGCAATTGGAAGGCTGATTCTCTGCACCTGTTAATCTCAATCTATCAAGTTGTTAATTGGTTTTGCTCTGTATGCCCCAGTGCACACAGGGGGGAGGTTTGCTTTTGGGAGTAAATGGGGATTAATTCTTTTTCAAAACTTCTAATCTGAAAAAACACTAATGAGAAAATTCCAAATCCTTGATACCATTTGAATGTGGGAATTACCTGCTGAATTAGAAACTATTAAAAGCCAAATTAGTAACAATATTACAAACTTTTTATTTTATTTTGATGTTAGCAATGCATCATTGTTATAGGTTACAGAGCACAGCAAGTTTAAATGCAGAAAACATTCACAGTATGCCATTTTAGGAGCCACTTTTTTTTTTAAAAAGGTCTGGTGTGTTTATAATCAACTGCACCTTCCAAAGTGACCAGGAGTTAAATTACTATTTTATGAACAAACTGGAAGAAAATGAGCTCCTCATTCAAGACAGAGTAGACAATATTTTTAATCTGCTCCTCCCCGCTCCGCGCCCTCAATGTGTTGACTCTTTGTTGGAGTACGGTTCTATGGATGCCGGTTACCCACCAAAGTGGCCATTATTTATGTGTGAGCTTTAACAGCAAGTGCTGCCAGTGCATTTGACCAGAGCTGGATTCTGCTGGATGGACCAATGGTCTTCTCCTGCCCAAAACATCACTGCGTGACTATAAACTTGCTGAGCCAAAGGAGCTACCATTTTTAAAGTGCTGTAATTACTTAACATTAATAGAAAAGGTGTTCAGAAATTAAGAGCACCGGGTCCTTTGTTCAACATATAATAGTACAGTTAAGAGAACCACTAATACAAGCAACACACCATTCATTGTACATCAAGGTTTTACACAAAATTGGATACATCGTGGGATTGAGCAGAATGTAGTGCCTATTTTTTGGGCACATGAAAATTCAATTTTCTTCCCCTCCACCCCACTAAAGTTTTGCTTTTTTCAAATCTTCGGGTAGAATACGTCCCTTCTTTCTTGCCTTGTCCTTCTTTTGTTCTATCTTGGCATTTTTCTTTTTCTTTATATTTGCTAGCCTCTTATTTTGACGAAGTTGCATCTTTTCGACAACATGTTCCGTTCGCTTTCCCCAACTCTTTTGCCGCTGGGCCTTGCGCTTTTCCTTCCTCTTTAATGAAGCTTTCAGCATTTCTTCGTTGTCTTTGATTTTTAGGCCTTCAGCTTTGTATAAAACATTGGTCCACTTCATCTTTGCTTCGACTTCCTTTGCTTTATTTTCATCCTTACTCTTCAATTCTTCGATCTTATTCTTTTGGGCTTCTAACCTAGACAAGAGTTGTTTATAGTTTTTGCCAGTCAAAGGTGTGATACCACCTTTAACGTTCTGCCTTTTCTCTTTTTGCTTGAGTTTTTTGTCTTTAACTACTTCAGATGACATGTCCACTTTATTGAAAATTATTTGCTCTTCCGTTTTCTCAACCATGTCTTTTTTCTCTCCGTCTTGAGTCTTTGCTGCAATGCTCTCTTCCTGAACAGTCTTCTCCTGTTCTTTCTTCATTTGCAACTCTTTCCGTTTTCGTTTTTTCCTTTCCCTCTCCTGCTTTCTGCGCAGGCGTTTCTTCGCTAATTCTTCAGGCAGCAAGCCTTTTTGGTTGCCCTGTTGATAAGTGCAAGAAACAGCATAATTAATGATTTGAGTAGTGAAAAGGCAGCAAGTGAAAATCTGGCAAATTATATAAACAACTTAGTTACCCAGAATGCACAGCACAGAAACAGGCCATTCGGTCCAACAGGTCCATGCCAGGGTTTACGCTCCACACGAACCTCCCCCCACTCTTCTTCATCTATCCCCATCAACATATCCTTTTAATCCTTTCTCCCTCTTGTGTTTATCCAGCTTCCTCTCAAATGCATCTATGCAAGTCGCCTCAACTACTCCTTGTGGTAGCGAGTTCCACATTCTAAACCATTCTCTGGGTAAAGAAGTTTCTCCTGAACTCCGTATTGAATTTATTACTGACTATCTTATATTTATGGCCCCTAGTTCTGGTCTCTCCCATAAGTGGATACGTTTTCTCTACGTCTATCGTATCAAACCCTTTCATAATCTTAAAGACCTCTATCAGGTCACCAGTTGGTCTCTTTTCTAGAGAAAAGAGCCCCAGCCCTTTCAATCTTTCCTGATAGAGGGTATCATCCTGGTAAATCTTTTTGCACCTCCTCCAGTGCCTCTGTATCCTTTTCATAATATGGAGACCAGAACTGTGCACAGTACTCTAAGTGTGGTCTAACCAAGGTTCTGTACATGTTTAATACAACCTCTCTGCTTTTCAATTCTACCCCTCTAGAAATGAACCAGAGTGCTTTGTTTGTTTTTTTATGGCCTTATTAACCTGTGTCGCTACTTTTAGTGATTTGTGTATCTAAATCTCCACCAGATCCGTCATCTTCTCTACCCCATTTAGACTCTTATTTTCCAAGGAGTATGTGGCCTCCTTATTCTTGCTACAAAAATGTACCACCTCACACTTATCTATATTAAAATTCATTTGCCAATTACACATCCATTTTGCAAGTTAATTGATGTCTTCTTGTATTTTGTCACAGTCCCGTATTTTGTCGCAGTCCTCCTCAGTGACTATTCCCCCACCCCACCCCCATTATATCTAAATAGCAGTTTTCATTCCTCTTTTTCTTGTATAAAGCAATAGTTAAATTGAAGGCATTTCAAAATATCATACCTGCCCACGGCTTTCTTCAATTTTCTCGTGTAGTCTCTGACGCAGAATATTTACCGTTGAAAATGAGCCTGTGTCCACTTTACTGACTAAGAAAGCAAATTGGAAGTTATGATTGACAATCGGCAGTTACATCTGTGCCTTTAACTTACAATAGCTATGTCAAGGATGGAGCTTTAAACAATACATTACTTTCAAAAGACTTTTACAAAACATAGCAATCATTTTGAGAGTGTTTTTTGTAATGTAATTTCACTGGAAAGTTTTCAATGCGATGCTGAAAGAATGAGTGGGCGGGGAGCAGAGAGAGGAAGGAAATGAGAGGAAGTGTATGCAAAGGTGCAAGAGTGCTTGATCAAAGTACCTCATTTTATGAAACAAAATACATTTCACTACCCAGGAGAATAGGGAAATATTATTCATCATAAAATGTGGTTCTCGCACCTCTGGGACTTTGCTGGATTTTGTTCTCTTTCATTCCATCTTGAGCAGTTTTAGGCTGATCCCCATTCACTGCCTGAAAATCTTTCAGCTCCTTGGGAGGTTGCTTTTGTCTTTTCCTCTTCTTCTTCTTCTTAGGTTGGGCTGCGTCTTCTGAGCCCCCCCTTCTAGAAGCTCAAAGAACAAAAAAAAAAATCATAACCTTTCTTTGGGTCAAACACAACTTAAACAGGAATCGAGTTTCATTGAATAGCAACATTTAATTATTAACAGCATCATCTGAGCATTACTGCAGTCCCCAGTTACGTTAACTTTTTCCACAATATTTATACTTAAATAAACAGCACATCCATCAGTGTCTGAAAGGAGAAGAAACAGATTGATGTTTCAGGGCGAGATCCTACATCTAGGTCTCAACTCAAAATGTTAATCTATATTTTCTCTTTCCAGCTTTATGTTTCCAGCACTCAAGTTTTCATTTTAGAGTTCCAAAATGAACAAATTTTATCAATGTAATGCATTTCGGTATGTATTTCAGCACTAAATACAAAGGTAATCCAAAAACTCCACTCCTCCTCAACCCTGTTTCCAATGGATAACCTCCAGCAATGCACCCACTGATACTCTGTCCCTCAAACAGCTCCTAGATTCATTCGCTTTCCACAACTGTCTCCAAACCTGGACAATGGTTCATCAATGCTACAAGGTGACTCCACCTCGTCTACAAGCCAACTTCATCCCAGCACTGTACCTCACACGTCAACTTTGGACTCTCATACTGTATCCACCCATGTTCCTCCTAATCTCTGCCATATCTATGCAACCTTAATTCCATCTTTGTATATTTATATTTTGCTGTCGTTCCTGATCCAATCCCATTGCTTCTATCTCACCCCCCAAACCCTTCTCTCTTAACTCTTCCCCTTCCTGTCACCTAGACATACCATGTTTCACTTCTCCCCTCTCAGGTACTTGCCCCCCTCAATCCAACACTACACCACTGCCTTCCTACTCTCATGCTGCAGTAGCAGGCTTGAATCCCTTTGGATAAGCCCACAGCTACCCTCTGCACCTCTCTCTGCATTCTCCAAAGGGCCCATCCCACTTACTCCAGCCACCACTGCCTCTTTGGACTCTGGAGCACATCAACAATCACCGCCCCTCTCCATGATTCCCTCCAGAATGTCCATTCACTCATGGACAAGGCCCTTGCCATCCAAGACCTTACTGTGGATGATTGCATTGACATCATAGCTTTGACTGAAACTTGGCTCACAGGTGGCAGCACCTTGCTTCTTAATGAAGCCTCCCCTCTTGGCTATACTTTCCATCATCTGCCCCACCCAAACTGTCCTGATTACTAAAACCCCAATCTTGGTCTCTCCATCTCCTCCTCTGGCACCTTCTCTTCCTTCAGGAACGCCTCTGTTCTTGTACACTACTGCCACATCCCCAACCTCCCTTTCCTCTCCAAAGCTCGAGTGTGTTGTCTCCTCTCAAATCCGTGCCCATCTTTCCTGCAACTCCATGTTTGAATTTATCCAATTAGGTTTCCGTCCCTGCAGCAGCACTAACACAGCCCCAAAGTCATAAATTATATCCACTGTGACATTTTCTCTCCTTGACCTCTCTGCAGCCTTTTGACAGGATCAGCCACGCCATCCTCCTCAAACACCTCCCCTCCACTGTCCAGCTCAGTGGGACTGCCCTCACTTGGTTCCACTCTTACCTATCAAATTATAGCCAGAGCATCCCTCGCAATGGTTTCTCTTCCCACCCCTGCAGTTACCTCTGAAGTTCCTCAAAGATGTTTTCTTGGTCCCTTCCTCATCTACATGCTGCCCCTCAACGGCATCCACCAAGGTTGGATCGTGGGGTCAGTTTCTACATTAACGCTGACAAAACCTAGCTGTACCTCTGCACCAACTCTCTCCACTGCCTCTGTTTTGTCAAACTGCTTGTCCGACATCCAGTATTGGGTGAGCCCCAATTTACTCCAGCTAAACACTGGGAAGACCGTAACCAGTGTCTTTGGTTCCCTCCGCAACTCTGTACCCTTTCCAATGATTCCATCCCCTTCTTTGGCCACTGTCTCAGGTTGTAATAATCTGTTCGCAACCTCAGTGTCCTATTCAATCCCGAGTTGAGATTCCGACCCCATACCCCCCCACCATCACAAAAAACGCCTACTTCTACCTCCGCCTTTGCTTCAGCCCATCTACTGCTGAAACTTTCATCCGTGCCTTTGTCACCTTCTGACTCCACAATGCAAGAAGGCCGAAAATAGGTTTACAGTGCATGTGTGTAAACAAGCAAAGTGTGGTAAATAAGACTGGTGAGCTGCAAGTGCAAATAGTCACCTGGGAATATGATGTAGTGGCAATAACGGAGACCTGGCTCAAAAAAGGGCAGGATTGGGTACTAAATATTACTGGATAGAGGGTGCTCAGAAAAAAATAGGGAAGGAAAAAAAGGAGCGGGGGGGTTGGCAATATTGATTAAGGAGAATATTGCAGTGCTGGAGAGAGAGGATGTCCTTGAGAGGTCAAGGATGGAATTTATTTGGTTAGAGTTAAGAAACAATAGAGGAGCCATTACACTACTGGGTGTATTATATAGGCCACCAACTAGTGGGAAGGAGATAGAGGAGCAAATTTTCAGGGAAATTAGAGAGGTGCAAGAACTATACAGTAGTGATAATGGGGGACTTCAACTATCCTAATATAATTGTAAACAATTTTACAACACCAAGTTATAGTCCAGCAATTTTATTTTAAATTCACAAGCCCTCTGTTTATATCCTAATATAAACTGGGATAGTAATAGTGTAAAGGGCAAAGAGGGGGAGGAATTTTTGAAGTGTGTTCAGAAGAAATTTCTTGATCAATATGTTTCCGGCCCAATGAGGAAGGAGGCATTGCTAGATCTGGTTCTGGGGAATGAAGTGGGTCAAGTGGAGCAGGTGTCAGTTGGGGAACTTTTAGGGAAGAGTGATCATAGTATCATAAGGTTTAGATTAGTTATAGAAAAGGACAAGGAGCAATCTAGAGTAAAAATATTTAATTGGAGGAGGGCCAATTTCAATGGGTTGAGAACGGATCTGGCCTGGGTAAATTGGAATCAAAGATTGGCAGGCAAAACTGTAATCGAACAATGGGCGGCCTTTGGAGAGGAGATGGTTTGGGTACCTCTAGGTACATTCCCATGAGGGGGAAAGGTAGGGCAATCAAAGCCAGAGCTCCATGAAAGACAAAAGAGATAGAGAGTAAGATGAAGCAGAAAAAGGGGGCGTATGACAGATGTCAGGTTGATAATACATGTGAGAATCATGCAGAATATAGAAAGTACAGAGGAGAAGTGAAAAAGGAAATAAGAGGAGCAAAGAGGGAGTATGAGACTAGACTGGTGGCTAACATAAAAGGAAATCCAAAAATCTTCTAGAGGCATATAAATAGTAAATGGGTAGTCAGGGGAGGGGAGGGGAGGGGTGGGGCCGATTAGGGACCAAAAAGGAGATCTACGCATGGAGGCAGAGGGCATGGCTGAGGTACTATATGAGTACTTTGCATCTGTCGTTACCAAGGAAGAAGATGCTGCCAAAGTCACAGTAAAAGGGGTAGTTGAGATACTGGATGGGGGGGGGGGGGGAATTGATAAAGAGGAGGTACTAGAAAGGCTGGCTATGCTTAAAGTAGATAAGTCACCTGGTCCGGATGGGATGCATCCTAAGTTGCTGAGGGAAGTAAGGGTGGAAATTGCAGAGGTGCTGGCCATAATCTTCCAATCCTCCTTAGATATGGGGCAGGGGGGGGGGGGGTTCCAGAGGACTGGAGAATTGCAAATGTTACACCATTGTTCAAAAAAGGGCGCAAGGATAAATCCGGCAAGTACAGGCCAGTCAGTTTAATCTCGGTGGTGGGAAAGCTTTTAGAAATGATAATCCGGGACAAAATTAATAGTCACTTGGTCAAGTGTGGATTAATAAACAAAATCCAACACAGATGTGTTAAAGGCAAATCGTGTTTAACTAACTTGATTTGAGTTTTTTGATGAGGTAACAGAGGGTTGATGAGGGCAATGCAGTTGATGTGTATATGGACTTTCAAAATGCATTTGATAAAGTGCCACGTAATAGGCCTGTCAGCAAAATTGAAGCCCATGGAATAAAAAGCGCAATGGCAGCACGGATATGAAATTGGCTAAGTGACAGGAAAGAGAGAGTAGTGGTGAATGGTTGTTTTTCAGACTGGAGGAAGGTATACAGTGGTCGGTATAAGGATTGCTGCTTTTTTGATATATATTAATGACTTGGACTTGGGTGTACAGGGCATAATTTCAAAATATGCAGATGACACAAAACTTGGAAGAGTAGTAAACAGTGAGGAGGATAGTAATGGACTTCAAGAGGACATGGACCGGCTGGTGGAATGGGCAGACACGTGGCAGATGAAATTTAATGCAGAGAAGTGTGAAGTGATACATTTTGGCAGGAAGGATGAGGAGAGGCAATATCAACTAAAGGGTACAATTCTAAAGGGGCTGTAGAAACAGAGACACCTGGGGGTATATATGCACAAGTCGTTGAAGATGGCAGAGCAGGTTGAGAAAGCCATTAAAAAAGCATACGGGATCCTGAGCTTTATAAATATAGAGTACAAAAGTTAGGAAGTTATGATGAACCTTTACAGAACACTGGCTCGGCCACAACTGGAGTATTGTGTCCAATTCTGGGCACCGCACTTTAGGAAGGATGTGAAGGCCTTAAGAGAGGGTGCAGAAAAGATTTACTAAAATGGATCCAGGGACGAGGGACTTCAGTTATGTGGATAGACTGAAGAAGCTGGGGTTGCTCTCCTTAGAGCAGAGAAGGTTAAGAGGAGTTTTGATAGAAGTGTTCAAAATCATGACAGGTTTAGATAAAGTAAATAAATAGAAACTGTACCCATTGGTGGAAGGGTCGAGAACCAGAGGACACAGAGTAAAGGTGATTGGCAAAAAGAACCAAAGACGACATGAGGAAAAACTTTTTTTACGCAGTGAGGAGATATGATCTGGAATGTGCTGCCAGAAAGGGTTGTGGATGCAAATTCAATCATGCCTTTCAAAAAGGAATTGGATAAATATTTGAAGACAAAAAATCTGCAGGGCTACAGGGAAAGAGCAGGGGAATAGGACTAACTGGAATGCTCTTGCAAAGAGCCGGCACAGGCTCGATGGGCCGAATGGCCTCCTTCTGTGCTATGACGATTCTATGATTCCAATGCTTTCGTGGCCAGCCACTAATCTTCCATGCTCTGTAAACTTCAGCTCATACAAAATTCTGCTGACCGTATCCTATCCTACATTAAGTCCCACTTACCTAAACTATCAAGCTGCAAATCTGCTTTATTAATTTTCTAATAAATATGATTCAATAGAAGAAAATAGTTCAAACTGCTCCCAAAACACATTTAGATTTAAAATGCAAATAGAATGAAACTTAAAGGCATCACAGAAGATGGTACAGCAGGACTAAGCAACAGGAACTGGCTTCACAGCTGCCCACACAAGACAACGATTTACATTTATATAGCGTGAGGCAAAGGCAACTGAACACTTTGCATTTATATGGTATCTTTAACATAGTAAAATGTCTCAAGGCGCTTCACAGAAGTGTAATTGGACAAAAATTGACACCAAGCCAAAGACGGAGATATTAGGACAGCTGTCTAAAAGCTTGGTTGAAGAGGTAGTTTTTAAGGAGGGTCTTAAAGGCAGTTTAGGGAGCAAATTCCAAAGCATAGGGCCTAGAAGGCTGAAAGCACGGCCACCAATGGTGTGGCAAAGGAAGTTAGGGATGCACAACAGGCCAGGGCTCTCGGAGGGTTGTAGGAGGTTACAAAGGGAGAGTGCAGAAATCAATTTGGTTTAACCTAGGTTTCCACAATATTAATTTATTTTTAAATGCCTAATTTTCAAACAGTGCTTCTGAGCAGGTTTTGTCCTTCATTATTTTAAAAAGAGGGGGCTGCAGAGACAGTGGATGCATTGGTTTTGATCTTCCAGAATTCCCTAGATTCTGGAATGGTTCCCATGGATTGGAAGATAGCAAATGTAACCCTACTATTCAAGAAAGGAGGGAGAGAGAAAACAGGGAATTACAGGCCATATAGCCTGACATTAGTAGCAGGGAAAATGCTAGAATCTATTATTAAGAACGTAGTAACAGGACACTTAGAAAACCATAATATGATTAGGTAGAGTCAACACGGTTTTATGAAAGGGAAATTGAGTTTGACAAATCTATTAGAATTTTTTGAGGTTGTAACTAGCAGGGTAGATAAGAGGGAACCAGTGGACGTAGTATATTTGGATTTGCAAAAGGCATTTGATAAGGTGCCACACAAGTTGTTGTTACATAAGATAAGGGCTCATGGGATTGGGGGTAATATTTTAGCACGGATTGAGGATTGGTTAACTGACAGATAACAGAGAGTAAGAATAAATGAGTCATTTTCAGGATGGTAGGTTGCAACTAGTGGGGTGCCACAAGGATCAGTACTTGGGCCTCAGCTGTTTACAATCTATATCAATGACTTAGATGAGTGTAATGTATACAAGTTTGCTGATGATACAAAGCTAGGTGGAAAAGTAAGCTGAGTGGAGGACGCAAAGGGATATAGACAGGTTAAGTGAGTGGGCGAGAAGGTGGAGTATAATGTGGGGAAATGTGAAATTATCCAGTTTGGTAGGAAGAATAGAAAAGCAGAATATTTTTTAAAAGGTGAGAGACTAAGAAATGTTGGTAGTCAGAGGGATTTGGGTGTCCTTGTACATGAATCACAGGAAGTTAACTTGCAGGTACAGCAAGCAATTAGGAAGGCAAATGGTATCTTAGCCTTTGTTGCAAGGAGGTTGGAGTATAAGAGTAAGGAGGTCTTGCAGAAATTATATAGAGCTCTGGTGAGACCACACCTGGAGTACCATGTAGTTTTGGTCTCCCTCTCTCTCTCTGTTTTGTGTTCTGGCCGTTTGTATATTCGGTGGTCCTGTAGGTAACACCTCTCTGTCTGAACACTTTGATTGCCTTGACAACAGGCAGTTGGAAAGATTATCTGTAATCACCAGGTATTGTTCTCTGAATATAAATGCGAAACGTTCAAGGATTTCATTTCCACATTCACCTGACGAAGGAGAAAGCCTCCGAAAGCTTGTGATTTTCAAATAAATTTGTTGGACTATAACCTGGTGTTGTAAGATTCTTTACATTTGCCTAAGGAAGGTTCACTAGATTGATTCCTGGGATGAGAGGGTTGTCCCATGAGGAGAGATTGAATAGAATGGGCCTATATTCTCTGGAGTTTAGAAGTGTGTGAGATGATCTCATTGAAATGTATAACATTCTTAGAGGACTTGACAGGGTAGATGCTGAGAGGCTGTTTCCCCTGGCTGGAGAGTTTAGAACTAGGGGACAAAATCTCAAGACAAGGGGTCGGCCATTTAAGACTGAGATGAGGAAAAAATTTCTTCACTCAGAGTTGTGAATCTGTGGAATTCTTGACCCCAGAGGGCTGTGGATGCTCAGCCATTGAGTATATTCAAGACTGAGATCAATAAATTTTTGGACACTAAGGGAATCAAGGGATATGGGGATAGGGCAGGAAAATGCAGTTGAGGTAGAAGATCAGCCATGATCTTATTGAATGGCGGAGCAGGCTCAAGGAGCCACATGGCTTATTTATTACTGAGATAACATTTTGTCACAAATTCTTACCAAACTTTTGTTTACGTGGCTCCTGGTTCTGGGATGCATATACTTTGCTTCCCAAACGCTGTAAATACTTGTCTTTTGCAGCAAGGCTTGAATCAGCCATTTTGATTCAATCCGGCAGAACCGAATATGATCCCAGTGAACGGTCTATCTACAAATGGGAGGGGGGGGGGGGGGAAAGGATTAATCACCGCATAGCTAAAACAGGATTGGTCGAAAATGAAACGTTGGAATAGCTCAAGTCTTTTAAGTGAGTAGCCCAGTCTGTTTCAGGAGACTTTGATTCCATACCTGAGAAGATTGAAGCAGCAGCACAGTCCACGCTGCGACGTGCGGCTCCCATTCATGTCATCATTACGCTGCCACGCTTTTGGCGCGTTATGATTGCGTCACCACGTACCCCCGAGCATTCTGTAAGCAGCACTGTGAGGCATTGCAGGATGGGCAGCTGGAAGGCTGTATAAGAGATACCCCAGTTAGTAAAGCAGTGCTGTGTCTCGTTTTGTAAAACTATATCTGTAATATCAATTCTTTTCGCATTTCCTGCACTTTCACTCACTTCCAAGCCTGGTGCCCACTGTGCCTCTGATGACCAGCGCAGACACAAATTTCACACGTTAGGGACAAAATTCGCACTTTTTTTGTTGCTCTGCTGAATGGTACAGTGCACACCTAGTGTTGATACACTATATAACCTCAGTTCAATACAAATTTTTAGTGTGCGTGATGATATAGGGGAACATCGTTAAACCGTACAAAATGAGCCAATTTTTCCAGCAAAAAAAATATTAAAAAGCCCAGATAGCAAAGCTCAGTTGAATGTTTGAGAGACTTATGATTGAAGAAGTGAGATATAATCCATTTAAACAAATCTGTTCATTTTGTGGTGTGCTGGCAACATTTAGATGCAAGTTCTATTTACAACTAAATAGAATGAGATATATTTTAAGCCCATTCAAACATATATGGAGTTGTGTTTCTTTTATCAGTCACATCTTTAAACCAAAATCAGTGTCTCTCTCCTTAAGTGAGGCTGGACAGGTCCATTCGAAGGTCCTCCTGTATCCCACAATTCCACGGGAGAAAGCCGGTTGGTTGTGGCCGCTGTCACGTGTGAGGAGGCGTCGCGTATTTGTGTTCCAGAAATGGCGCACTGAGCACAGGTATATCATTACTTTTTTTAAAAAAATAAACATTATATCAGTTAATTATCATCAGGAGGCCCGTGTCACTCACAGCCTTGTGCCCGACAGTGACCGTAATCCGCCGGCCAGGCTCAGCAGCTGTAGCTGGGTGAGGAGAGTCGGTGCTTTTCCATCACCAGAAACCCGAATAAGCTTCTCCTCCACCCCCAGTGAAACTCGGGAGACTAATCCTGAATCCAAGTTAGCAACTTGGCTAGAGTCCTGCAACACAACAACAGCAACTTTATACAGCGCCTTTAACATAGAAAAACGCCCCACGGTGCTTCACAGAAGTTATGGGGTTAAACACAGCTAAAGAAGGAGATATTGGGATGGGTGACCAAAAGCTTGGTCGAAGAGATGGGTTTAAATTGGGCCTTAAAGGCGAAGAGAGTGGTGGAGGGGTATAGGGAGGAAATTGTGAGTGTAAGCCCTGGTGGGTGTCACAAGTAGCATTTCTATGGGTTTGGAAGTGCAGGGAGGGCTCAGTATTAGGTGTGTTGTGTTTGACTTGATGTGGTATAGAATATAGGAGCAGACTTTTGGTTTTGGAGGGTGGAGGATGGGAACTTGGCCAGTGGAGTAATTGAGTCTGGAGGTGACATAAATGAGGGTTTTCGTGGAAGGTGGCTGATGTTACAGAGATGGTAGTAGGCAGTCTTTGTGATGGAGAGGATTTGGGGATCAAAAGCTCAGCCCAAAGTCAAACAGGACTCTGAGGTTGCAAACAGTTTGATTCGGCCTGAGACAGTAGCCAGGCAGGGAGTGGGGTCAGTGGTGAAGGTATGGATTTTGTGGCAGGAGCTGAAGCTGATGGCTTTGGTCTTCCCATTGTTTAACTGGAGGAAGCAATGGTGCATCCAAGACCGGACTTCAGACAAGCAGTCTGATAGCGGAGAGGGAGCGGTCAAGAAAGCTGCTGGAGAGACAGAGCTGTATGACATCGGCATACATACAAAAGCTGATCCTGTGGCTTTGGATGGTGTCGTAAGGGCCAAAAATAATTAGATTTATGCTACCTATTTTTGGAATTATTTTTATAATGCTATGTGCTGATAAGTTGAGTGGTTATAGGTTAAACTCCTGCATTAATCTGTACACACATTGGCTTGGCTTTTGCCAAACTGTGCTTGAGCTGTTTGGATTTAGGTCAGCAGGATGTGTGAGATATCTCAATATGGTCTATATAAATACACTTTTTTAATCTCACAAATCTGCCACCTTTTAGCACTTGGTGTTAGTAGACCTGGTGTGCTCAGTTGGAAGTGCAAAAATTGTTCTTTTTGTATGGGAACAGTCCTCTTATTTCACAACACTTTTTTTGTAGTTCTGTGGAGCCATTAACAGAAGTAAGGGAATGTTAAATATATCAGCCAATCATGGCGGAGCAGGACACGATAGAACCCAGTATAATAAGTGTGCTCCATAAATAATAGTCCCCATTACTTTATATTAAAGAAAAATTATCCCCAGGTACATTAAATGTATACACATTGGGAAACAGTGGAGTATGAAGCTTATTTCACTGGGGAAAACCTTCACAATTCAGTCAAGAACTAATGGACCATTTTCAATTATCTTCCACCCTAGTGTATCTACTGTAATCTTACTTTGGTTCTTCTGTGCATCTTTTGAAATTGCACCGTTCACCTTAATGTATTGACAATAGTTTTCATTTCCCATTGTGTATCTCCTAATTTTCACTGCTACCCATTAGTTTTATTCTATATTTATATTCAAATTAAAAACACACCAAGAATCTAACTGAACACATGCTGATAATTACTGAATTTTAATCTTTTTTCCCATAGGTCTTTGAGGCCCGCCCAGCCCATTCCATAATCTACATCTCTGGGTCAATGCTCGAACCAGGAATTTGATGAAGAAATCCCCTATGGCCAGAAACCAAGAGAAATTAAATAGTGGCTATGACTATGAAGAATTATGCACTTACGATAAAATAATTGACTTCTACAACATCTAATACTAAAATCACAAATGGCATTGTTTCCAGCAGATCGAGGCATAGAGCATGTGGAATCTGATTCAAACCAAATGATCACCAATATTCCTACACCTTTAAACTGCAAAAGGTCAAAACTGATTGTGCACTTGGATTTAAATAACACAGTCCTACTGTCTGACACTGTTACTAAACAAGGACCCAGGAGTGCTCTCAGTTCCTTTCTAACCACTGTTACCTGGGGCCGGATCAACCAGGAAGGTAAGAATCACAAGCTCATAGCAGCAACAAAATAATCTGGAGAGACAAAATAAATAATATTTTGATAGCTAGATACCTTCAGTCATAAATAATGGAGTCCTTAAAAGCGAGCTGGAGGTAAAATAGTAGTTCCCTGTTACAAATTTTTGGTTTGTGCTAAATATGCTGTTGGGTTTCTCCCATAAGTGGACTCTGCATCGCCTATATTTGGGAGTTTACCTTTATTGCCAAATATCTAGTCTTATGGATAGCATGACTCAGGATAGGGCAAAATGAAGTAAGGAGGGAGGAGGCTCATGTGGAGCATAAACACCAGCATAGACCTGTTGGGCCAAATAGCCTATTTCTGTGCTGTAAAATTCTATGTAATTTCGTCACACTCTTCGTAACATAGATAATGACAAAATATGTCACACTGTCCCTATTAGCAGGCTCAATACAACTTATCTGACCAATGATTTCTCTGAAACTGATCAACACTAAGCTTAAGAAAGGACCCTTCACTCCCTGTGTCTGATTTTCTTACCAGATCTCACATATTGGGGTAGATTTTAACATAACAGCGGGAATTAACCGGGAAACCCAGAAATTTTTTTCGTGTGTCATTACTGCGCACCCAAATGACACCTGGGGGAGCTGGGTTATTTAAAGGCCCATTGCAATCATGGATTTTGAGGGAGAAAGGAGAAATCTGAAGATATGGAACAGCAAAGGATGAGGCCAGCACCCCGGTTCAGTGACTCCTCGCTGGAGTTGCTATTAGCCGGTGTGAGGAGCAGGAGGGAAACATTGTACCCAGCTGGCAGGAGGAAGTGTCCTGCCTCTGCCACCAAGAAGGCCTGGCTCGAGGTGGCAGAGGAGGTGACTGGCAGGACCACTGTCTCAAGGACTTGGGTGCATTGCAGGAAGCGCTTCAATGACCTAACCAGATCAGGAAAAGTGAGTACAGTTACTGATTTACCTACATTCTGTGGTACTCGTTATCCCCTCTCTCACTCTGCTCTGCCAAGCCTAATCTATCACATCATTCCTCTCACCCACTTAAGGCTTAGTATCAACTCACCTTCACTTTCTGTGCACTTCTTTACCTCCCCATTTGTGCACCCACCACTCCCACTCGCCCCATTCCTGTACTCTCTCCGCTTGTAGAAGAGAGCGCAAAGTGCAAGGCAGAGGAGTCGGACTGGAGGGAGGCCACCACAAATAGTGGCCCTGACAGAGGACCTCAGCCTGGCTGTCGGAGTTATCGAGACTGGCACCCCGCAAATGTCTGGTGACAGGACTTTGACATCCCTCACACACATGAATTGATGTTATCAATGATTGACCTGTTGCACAGCTCAGTATGCTCATTGCAACATTATCGCAATGATTCTTAATATTGCCATATGTTCTCTTCCAGGGCCTTCAAGGATTGTTGAAGGACCACACAATCTGGACGAGGGCGATTCCTCAGAGGAGCTCTATGCCTCTGAGGATGCACCATCACATCATAGCGAGCCATGCATCAGCGCAGATACTCGCACCTCGGTGGGTCCTATTACACAGTTAGTTGAGTTGTCACCTGGTGATTCACTACTCACAAGTGAGCATGAGCAGACGCTGGTGGCAGGGGCAGCTGTGGAGAGTCCGCGTCGGTGGGCGCACTCCTCTCCAAGCTGTGCTCAGCTGGACGCAGAAGCTGATCTCCAGGGGCCATCCTTGAGAAGGAGAATGGTCAAGGTAGAGAGGCACCATTGCGACGTACTGGAAGACGTGCCATGCACACTCCACAATAGTGGAGAGGCTGGAGGAATCCACCTCCAGCATTAGTGGAATGGTGGCGCAGGTAAGCCTGGGACTGTCTGCGATGGAGAGAATGGCAGCTTCCATTGCGCTTCAAGCACGGCTCACAAATGAGTCAATTTGGGCCCTGACAACTGCCATGCGGACTCAGGGTGCCCAATATTCTGCCGCCTTAAACAGGCATACAGATACTTTAGCAGTGGCCTTACAAGACATCACAGATGTCTTCCAAGCTGTTGACAAGCAGAGTGGTAGGAGTAATGTGGCCATGGCCCCGGAGAGGAATGATAGCAAAAGGGGACATGGAAGTGGGGACTCCACTCAAAGCACTCTCACGTCTCACCCATTGCCCCTCCTTCAACTAGTACCCTCAATGCTGCCTCCTCTCCCGATGGCCGAGTCTGCCCCTGCATAGGTACAGTTGGAACAGTCTTTGGTGGGGGCCTCACAGGCTCCAAAACCCAGAGAGCATAGGCCGAGAGCATCTCAGCAGTCAGGGCAGAGATCTGAGCAACCTGCCACTATCTCTGCTGAAGCCACAGGGGATGCACCCCATAGAAGTAGTAGGAAGAGGAAGGCGAAGGTTTTGTGATCACCAAGGGTATGCACAAGGGTGTCTGATAAAGTGTCATGTTTTTAATTTCTCTTTGATTTTTGTTACATTCACATTAATTGTCATACTTGTCACCACCACTGCCGCGTCTTGTCCATTCTTGAGTCCCTTTTGTGAAAGCACCCTTGCATGTGCCTCATCATGTACGGCAAGACATGCCGCATATTGAGCGCGTTTACAATGGGTGTATGTGTGGTTGTAGGACTGTTTTGTGCAAACCCTAATGGGGGTGCAGTCGGGTGGGCTGATGGTGGTCGTTCCAGGCGGTCTGAGTACTTCACTATCTTCAGTTTGCAGATCTCCTTATGAGAACCTATCAGATATGAGTGACTCCCTTGCATCACGAGCAGCCAGGTGTGCTGCTGATGGGTTGCCCATCGTCGCCCTCCTCCTCCTCCTCTTCAATGTTGTTGGCAGATGCGAATGCTTCACGAGCGCATGGGAGGTCATCCACCTGTAACCCTCTCTGTTGAGTGATGTTTTGCAGGACGCAACACACAATTATTCTACACACCCTCGCCAGTGAATACTGAAGGGCGCCCCCAGATTGATCCAGGCACCTGAAGTGCATCTTGACCATTCCAATGGCTTGTTCAATGACAGATCCGGTGGTGATGTGACTGTCGTTGTACTGCTTCCTCATTGGTGGGGTTTCTCAGAGGTGTCAGCCACATCTGCAGGACGTATCCCTTATCTCTAAGCAGCCAGCCCTTAAGTCTGCCTTGTGTGTGGAAGAGGGCTGGGATGTTGGACTTGCGCAAAATGAAGGTATCGTGAGAGCTGCCATGGAATTTGGCGCACACCTGCAGAAACCTCCTCTGGTGGTCGCAAACCAGCTGCGCGTTGATGGAATGATATCCCTTTCGGTTGATGAACAGTCCTGGCTCATGTACAGGTCCTCGGATTGCTACGTGTGTGCAATCAATTTCGTCCTGCACCCATGGAAAGCCAGCCAGAGAATGGAAACCCACTGCCCTCCCAGTCTGGCTGATGCCATTGCATGGGAAGTTGAGGTAGTCGGATGCCCTGGCAAACAAGCCATCTGTGACCTGTCGTATACACTTACGTGACGACTAAGAGATCCTGGTGATGTCACTGGTGGCACCCTGGAAGGATCCGGAGGCAAAGAAATTAAGGGCAGTAGTTTCTTTAATGTGACAGGCAATGCGCGCCCAGCCGGAGCAGCAGCTCTGCATAAAGAAGCGTGCCGATGTCTGCGACCACCTGCCGACTCAATCTGAGCCATTGTAGGCACTGCTCCTCAGCGATCCAGGAAGCTCAGCCTCTGTCTGCAGACCCTCTCAACGTGGGTAGTGCCTCCTGCAAAGTCAGCCCCTCCGTTGGTCCCCTCTCAGCTCTTCTGCAGGCCCTTGTGGCGCAACTGTCTTGTGGACTTGCAGCTCCCAAAACTGCACATCTTGCCTGCCGCAGATGGTGATATGCCTTCTCCTCAGATGTACCGTAGAATAAATCCATTGCGCCCCCTCCCCTAATCCCGATGTCAGTTTGAGGGGGTCCAAAATGTAGGTAAATATGTCTGAACACAAGAATTATGAGAATGAACAAAGAAATCTCCGGTCTAAATACAGAATTCCCAACCAAAGGTTTGTCTGAGAGAACTGAGTGCCCTGCTGCAAAAACACATTCAGAAGTAGTTAAAATGGCTTGTGTAGGTCAGCCAGAAAAATGTTAAATATTTAAGTACTTTAAGTACCTCAGTTGGCCCTTTAAATATCGTGCTGGCGGGACTTCCGGGTGTCAGAAGCGCGCCTGCACCTAGGTGCGTCTAGGTCGAACCTGACAGGTTGTGGTCCCGCTCTGAAATCAGAGAATTTTCATTGCCCACTCGCCCCAACCCACCCGTTCTTCTGGGTTAAAATTTACCCCATGGTCTCTGTGTGTCCTTTCTTCATTCGACAGGAAGCCAAAAGCTTGACCTATGACACTCTCTCAGTGCTCCATGCCTCGGATTTGGCCAGTTGAGCTGCCAATCAAACCACTTACTGCCCTGCTAGGTGTGAGCTTCCCTAGCAGCATTCTCTGTTGCGCTCACGTGAATGAAGCCATACCAGCATATCACCTAATTTCCTCCCTGGGATGCGTTAATGAATCTCATTGTCTCAAACTGAAGTTGTAGGTAAAAAAGATTATCCTGGATAGATGAATCAACTGGGCCTTATTCCGTATGTGCTGAGTCCAATCCGCTTCCCCAGACACTACATCTTGTGGATTTAACCTCTGCAGAGTTGAATTTAATTTAATTGTAATATCAATTCTGCAAAATTCCTCTTGGGTTAAAATAATCAAAAATACCAAAATGTTGACACCCCCATTAGAACTAAATACAGCTACATTCCTTGAGCAAGTTACACTAGTTCTGCTGAGTCTGATAGGTAACATTCCATCTTCTGAAGTGGAAGGAAAATCTATCAATACCAATTTTGCTTTGGCGAAGGATTTTTGAGAGCACCCATCATCACATTCTCAAGTAGGTGGGAAAGATATTACAGCATATTAAATTACAAATGCTGGGTACGTGCGATACATGTGCTTCTCAAAATTAAAGAGGAGGTTGGAGAGCATTTAGGTTTCTTTGTCCTGGTGTTTCATGGCTCTGTCAGCAGATACCAGCGCACTCCCCCAAGGCTAAAGAAAAAATGTTATGGTTATGTTGACTTCTCTGTAGACTTGTAGGTGTCTGTGATTCACTCACAAATTCGTCATTCAAGAATTCAGCCTCAGTGTATAGTGACTCTCACTAGGGATAATTTTGATCTAATCCCAGCAACCAATAATATAAGAAGTAGTGAATTTATTGAGGACTGGTGACCCACAATAGATTTTTACATTTTTTCTGGTGCTGAGTGCCCAATAATAATGACTTTAAAAAGATAAACCTCAAAGGACTGAGGGAAAAAGCAAAAGAAATTAACTGAGAAATAGTGTTGAAAGATTTCTCAGGAGGGGAAAATAGAATACTTTTAAACCGTAATGTTGGATAAAACTATATACCCAACAAAAATATATCCAAATGTAAGGAAAGCAAGGCCTACTTGCTAGGGCCAATGTTGGGGCCAGCTCCAGAACCAAGGTTCTGAATGTAGAGAGTGGAACACAATTAACACAGTCCGAGTGGATTTTCATCAAAGAAATAAACATAATTTATTTACAATAACCACATAGTTATTTCCTTCCCTACCCTACAGTTCAATTACAGACAAAAATAGTTGCACACTCGCTGCATACTTCAGGGAAAGGGGAAAAGCTGTCTCACAGACTTGCTTCTGTAAGAATGATCACTAGATTTCACTGCCTGAAAACCCAAGCAAGGGGTTTCTTAAACCCTGTCCCCTCCCCTGCTCTGTCCCTGCAAGGGAGGGATCAGCATATTCCTCCCTCATTCTCTTTGAGCCAATGGCATAATTCCACTGCCTAACACCTGGAGCTAACCTCCTAGAAACCCTAATTTAGATCCGTCGGTAAAAGTGACGCTAATAAAATATTGGGTTGCTATCCCTGTTAAAAATGACGTAATTCCAGGTTTATTTCAAAATTCTCCAATTTGGGTGGATTATCCAATTGACCCACTGTGATGCCCATTGGTCGCAGAAAGCTTTGTATTTTATGGTAACTCAAGCACGTACCAATACTCTAAACATGGGCAGGCATGTGGCGACACGGTGATCCTACTTATTCTGGACCAGTATATGGTGCCTTTTTTCCAGGCCCAGGAACATATCCTTTGACCAGCTCGCTCTGTGTACCGGGAGACCAAGGATACACACACGGTTGAGGGAAAAGTGCAACCAAAACTCAAGGAGCAGTCCCTTCAAATAATGAAAAATGAGCTGCAATCTCTGGTAATGTACAAATACATAATAGATTGTGTCATCCTGGCCTTCTCTTGGAACCAGATAATGGTAGCTCTGCCATTGCTGAGGGAGGAGAGAATAGTTACTCTGCTGTACACAGGCTAGAGCACCCTGTTCCAGCCTTAACGGCCCAAAACCTCAACATTAGTACAATGTACTGCTAAACCAGAATATTCTAAAACACAGCGAGATAAACTAAATACTCATTAATAAAGCGGGGGTCATTCATCATGCATTGCACAAGCTAAACAAAAAGTTCCATGATGGATGAAAGCAATTAAAACGGGAATAAGAAAGAAAAACAACTATGCAAACGACAAAGAGGAAAGAGCAAACACTGAGTGGTGTATAGGAATTTGTTGAAAACAACAACTCGCATTTATATAGCGCCTTTAACGTAGTAAAATGTTCCAGTGCGCTTAACAAAAAAACAATTTAAGATGATAAAAAGGAACCAAGAGATGTGAATACTGAAAGATGTTAAACATAATAACAATTTGCATTTATATAGCATAATCTATAAATATAATTTTATTAAAATCCTTGAGTTGATAATGCTCTCATGCCCCCCCAGTCCATTGAAATCAATGGGTAATACCTGCTATTCTTCCCCTAGAAGAGATGCTGTAACCTTTTTTTTAAAAAAAATGACAATAATGCCTGTTTTTCTTCTTCCAGAGGTGATGCTGAAAAACACTGTGTTGCTGCAATAAACAGCTAAAAGAAATACCATTTCCTCCATCCAATCAGAGCAAGGCTTTGGGCAAATCACTAATACTACTGATTTTTAAGTGCCATCACAGTGAAAGAGTAGTTAGGCAGGAAGTTACAATTCTAAAAGATAAAAGTGGAGCTGAAATTGAAGTAAATATTTTCTAGGTCAGGCAGCATCTGTGGAGAGAGAAACATGGTTAACATTTCAGGTCGATGACCTTCGTTCTGAAATGTTAACTCTTCTTCTCCACAGATGCTGCCTGACCTGCTGAGTATTTTCAGGATTTTCAGTTTTTATTTCAGATTTCCAGCATCCGCAGTATTTTGCTTTTATAAATATTTTCTAGAACTTATTCACCAAAGGGGATAGTACTAACTTGCTCATTTTTGTAGTATAGCCAGTATCCTAGAAGATTTTGAAGCCTGTGAAGGAGAGATATTTGATAAGTTAAAGTGACTTAAGATTAACATCCTCGAGGCCAGAAGGTGCACATTTTAAGGTTCTGAAGGGGCCTGAGGAATAACTTTACAGTGCACTGAGTATTGTCATAAAGGAATCCTGTTCGAGAGGCCAGGCTGAAGGAGAACTATAGTAATAACTTAGTAGAAAAAAAGCCAGCATAAATTTGACTGACAATCCGCTCCATCACCAAGACCGCCTACTTCCACCTCTGTAACATCACTCGTCTCCGCCCTGCCTCAGCTCATCTGCTGCTGAAACCCTCATCCATGCCTTTGTTACCTCTAGGCTTGACTATTACAATGCTCTCCTGACCAGCCCCCCATCTTCCATCCTCCATAAACTTAAGCTCATCCAAAACTCTGCTGCCCGTATCCTAACTCGCACCAAGACCTGTTCACCCATCACCCCTGTGCTCGCTGACCTACATTGGCTCCCGATCCAGGAATGCCTCGATTTTAAAATTCTCATCCTTGTTTTCACATCCTTCCATGGCCTCGCCCCTCCCTATCTCTGTAACCTCCTACAACCCTCTGAGATCTCTGTGCTCCTCCAATTCTTGCCTCTTGCGCATCCCCGATTTTAATCGCTCTACCACTCGGGGCTGTGCCTTCAACTGCCTAGGCCCCATGCTCTGGATTTCCCTCCCTAAACTTCTCTGCCTCTACCTCTCTCTCCTATAAGATGCTCCTTAAAACCTACCTTTTGACCAAGCTTTTGGTCACCTGTCCTAATATCTCCTTATGTGGCTCGTTATCAAATTTTGTTTGCTAAAGCTCCTGTGAAGAGCCTTGGGATGTTTTTCTATGTTAAAGGCACTATGCAAATACAAGTTGAGGCCATTACAGGTAAAATAGATAATAAATCTATCTATGGTACAGTTTGTTTGGATTTTCAGAGATAGTCTTTGCTAAAAATCTGCATGAAAGATTTCCAATTAAACTAAACTGCACATGAATCCAGGGTAGAACATGGACAACACGGAAGCAGGCGATTCAGCTCAACTAGCCCATGTTGGTGTTAATCCTCCACGTGAGCAGTAGTCCAAATCCCTTGTGCCCGCTCTGTTCCCATATCCCTTTATTCCCCTTTTCTTCAACTACCTATCTAACTATTCATGGTTGACAGAGTTTGTGACTCTGCTGCAGTCACAAACTCTGCTAGTGCACTTCACAGCCACACCATCCTCTGTGGAAAAAGTTTCTCTTGCTCTCTGGATATAGAAACTTTGCTATAAGAGTTGTTGAAAGAGGTGTAATGTCAGAATAAGGGGAGGTGCTGCTTGGAGTCTTGGAGGGGTCAATGCTTTGACCCCTGTTTGTAATCTACATTAATGACATGGATATACAAAACCAAATATAAGCTTGTCAAATTTGCTGACTGCATTAAAATAGGGAAAGAGCAGTAGAGACAGAGGATGCAGCAAAAGATTTATAGAATGATTTGGTTGGACTATGAATTGGGCAGAAAAATGCAAATAAAATTTAAATGTACAGTATTGAAATTGCATCATAACTTTGCAATGAATGGGATTGAATTGGCAGAGGGAGATTCACAAAGGGGCTGATAGACTCATCACTTTCAATGCTCAGGCAATGTAGTGAGCCAATTAAAAAAGAAAACAGAATGCGTGCGCGTGCATGTTGTCCAATTACCCACTAGCCACATATGACTAACTGACAATCCAGATGTGGCTAATTGCATTTTTTATCAGTAAATGAAACAATCTAGGCAACCAGGATTCAGTATGGAGGTTTCATAGGAACATGAGTTGGCCATTCAGCTCCTCGAGCCTGTTCGGCAATTCAATTAAATCAAATCATGGCTAATCTGTATCTTTACTCCATTTATCCGCCTTGGTTCCATATCCCTCAATACCCTTGCCTAACAAGAATCTGTCAATCTTAGTTTTGGAATTTTCAATTGACCTAGCCTTAACAGCTTTTTGAGGGAGAGTTTTCCAGATTTCAACTATTCTTTGTGTGAAGAAGTGCTTCCTGACATCACCTCTAAACAGCCTAGCTTTAATTTTAAGGTTATGCCTCCTTGTTCTGGACTCCCCCACCAGTGGAAATAGTTTCTTTCTATCTACCCTATCAAATCCTTCAATCATCTTAAACACCTCAATTATATCACCCCTTAATCTTCTATACTTGAGGGAATACCAGCCTGGTCGATGCAACCTTTCCTCATAATTTAGCCCTTTTAGACCTGGTATCATACTGGTGAATCTGCGCTGAACTGCCTCCAAGACCAATATATCCTTCCTAAGGTGCAGTGCCCAGATCTGAACTTAGTACTTCAGATGGGGTCTAACCAGAGATTTATACAGCTGTAATATAATTTCCACCCCTTTGTATTCCAGCTGCCTTGAGATGAAGGCTAACATTCAATTAGTCTTTATAATCAATTTTGTACCTGTCCACTAGTTTTCAGTGATTTCTGTACATGGACCAATAAATCCCTCTGCTCCTAGCTTTTCACCATTTAGAAAATACTCTGATCTATCTTTCTTAAGTCCAAAGTGGATGACCTCGCACTTCCCCATGTTGAACTCCATCTGCCAGAATCAGTTAATCTATCAATGTTCCTTTGCAACTTTCTGCATCCATCTACACTACTTACTGTGCCACCTAACTTAGTGTCGTCAGCACACTTGGATATACGACTCTCTATTCCTTCATCTAAGTCATTTATAATATAGTGAAAAGCTGAGGGCCCCTGGGAGACACCACTAGTCACATCCTGCCAATTGGAGTACATAACCATTATCCCGACTCCCTGTCTCCCCATGTCAAAAGGTTGCCTCCAATTCCATGTGCTTCCATTTTTCCTAACAGCCTTTTGTGTGTGCAACAATTTCCTGTCAGGTACCCATACCTTAATCAGTAAGAGGATCCACAATCTACTTATTTTGATCTACTAGTCTCCTGTGATGATTTCTTTGTGTTATGTTGTTCATCTCTGTTACAGTGAAGGAGGACAGCCATTGGGGCCATTTCCTTTTTGCTTTCACAGAATTTGCTTAAAGAGGGAGCATCACTATTTTGTACCCCTTTTATATATCAACCAGCTAAAAAGAATTAGGATCAATTTTGACAGCCTGTCATTTCTGTTGCTTTAAAAATAATTTTGTTTGTAAACAGTGAGTGCTAATGACACCTTGTGAGAATGGTAAGAAGTTATTTTTATCATGTAAAATAACTTTCCAGCCTAGAGTAGTAATATTAACTGATGTTGATTCAGCTCCCTTTTGCTGACAGAACTGATAAATCATTTGAATTGAATCTGTTATTAGTACTGGACTAGCAGTTTAAACATTAAACCTGAAGACCATCAATCTTTGCTGGGCTATGTTTTTATGGGCACCAGTTATCATCTAGTACTTTACCCAAGTGACCATCATTCATATATGCCCATTAACACTTTTATTTTTGAAGGTGAAACTCCTTTAAGGAGAGATTGATCAAGCACAAGGCACCCAAGGCATGTATGCGTGGCTGGCTAACATGGAAGGGTTTTCTGCAGTTGATAGAGAAATTAAGGCTCAGTGTAAACTCACAAGAAACTTTAAAATTGTAAATTAGGACAATATAATTGAGCAGAAAAAAGGTGAAAATGTGCAATATCTTTTAGAACAGCCTTTTTCTCCCGATGGAGCATACGATTTGGTGTTAAGTGACAGAAAACGATTTAAAGGTGGCCAATAGGGGGCAGTTTCATATCACACATGAAGGGAATGATCACATAATTGCAGCTCAAAAGTTTTTTTACAGATCAGACACCCTCTTATTTTTCACAGCTGGATCTATGAAATATCATGTAAAGTATAATGATGAAGAACTGACTTTAAACAATGCAGACAGCAAAATGAAAATTTATTATCCCAAAATTATTTAATTACTCATCAATCCTGAACACTTTCCCAGCCGTAGAAGATTATGCTTACCATTTAAATAGGGAAACACAAGTCTAGTTGGTTTGTGTGATGAAAAAATATTTTGCAGATTTTCATTTTGGTGACATAGGATGGGAGATGCACAATTTTGTAGCTTGTTATTTTGCTGCCTGCAGTTTTTAAATTTATGGAGGACAATGTGTATCCCTACTTAAAAATCAGTTTTGTTCTGGTAGTGTAGAATATGCATGCTAATATACCAACAATAGAAAGTTAGAGAATTTAAGGTAATAAAGTAGTTGACTGAAAGAATGGGCTGAAAAAATGCTATTGTAGATAAGAGCTTAGTGTGATTTTTATCCCATTAGTGAGTTTCTCTTGTATGCCTCACAAAAGGAATAAAAATTGTATCAAATTCTTTAATGTAGGATTTTGTTTTATAGATATATTTTAATTTGGATCTATTTTCTGGTTGATGATCACTTCGATTTTCAGTTACATTCTTAGGTACAAGTAGATATGAAATTGGCTAAGTGACTGAAAACAGAGAGTAGTGGTGAACAGTTGTTTTTTGGACTGGAGGAAGGAATACAGTGGTGTTCCCCAGAGGTCGGTACTAGGACCACTGCTTTTTTTGACATATTAATGGTTTGGACTTGGGTGTCCAGAGCACAATTTCAAAATTTGCAGATGACACAAAACTTGGAAGTATAGTAAACAGTGAGGAGGATAGTGATAGACTTCAAGAGGACATAGACAGGCTGGTGGAATGGGCGGACACATGGCAGATGAAATTTAATGCAGAGAAGTGCAAAGTGATACATTTTGGCAGGAAGAATGAAGAGAGGCAATATAAACTAAATGGTACAATTCTAAGGGGGTGCAGGAACAGAGAGACCTGGGGGTATTTTTTTTCGTTCACGGGATGTGGGCGTCGCTGGCGAGGCCAGCATTTATTGCCCATCCCTAATTGCCCTTGAGAAGGTGGTGGTGAGCCACCTTCTTGAACCGCTGCAGTCCGTGTGGTGACGGTTCTCCCACAGTGCTGTTAGGAAGGGAGTTCCAGGATTTTGACCCAGCGACAATGAAGGAACGGCGATATATTTCCAAGTCGGGATGGTGTGTGACTTGGAGGGGAACGTGCAGGTGGTGTTGTTCCCATGTACCTGCTGCTCTTGTCCTTCTAGGTGGTAGAGGTCGCGGGTTTGGGAGGTGCTGTCGAAGAAGCCTTGGCGAGTTGCTGCAGTGCATCCTGTGGATGGTGCACACTGCAGCCACAGTGCGCCGGTAGTGAAGGGAGTGAATTTTTAGGGTGGTGGATGGGGTGCCAATCAAGCGGGCTGCTTTATCTTGGATGGTGTCGAGCTTCTTGAGTGTTGTTGGAGCTGCACTCATCCAGGCAAGTGGAGAGTATTCCATCACACTCCTGACTTGTGCCTTGTAGATGGTGGAAAGGCTTTGGGGAGTCAGGAGGTGAGTCGCTCACCGCAGAATACCCAGCCTCTGACCTGCTCTCGTAGCCACAGTATTTATATGGCTGGTCCAGTTAAGTTTCTGGTCAATGGTGACCCCCAGGATGTTGATTGTGGGGGATTTGGCGATGGTAATGCCGTTGAATGTCAAGGGGAGGTGGTTAGACTCTCTCTTGTTGGAGATGGTCATTGCCTGGCACTTATCTGGCGCGAATGTTACTTGCCACTTATGAGCCCAAGCCTGGATGTTGTCCAGGTCTTGCTGCATGCAGGCTCGGACTGCTTCATTATTTGAGGGGTTGCGAATGGAACTGAACACTGTGCAGTCATCAGCGAACATCCCCATTTCTGACCTTATGATGGAGGGAAGGTCATTGATGAAGCAGCTGAAGATGGTTGGGCCTCGGACAATGCCCTGAGGAACTCCTGCAGCAATGTCCTGGGGCTGAGATGATTGGCCTCCAACAACCACTACCATCTTCCTTTGTGCTCGGTATGACTCCAGCCACTGGAGAGTTTTCCCCCTGATTCCCATTGACTTCAATTTTACTAGGGCTCCTTGGTGCCACACTCGGTCAAATGCTGCCTTGATGTCAAGGGCAGTCACTCTCACCTCACCTCTGGAATTCAGCTCTTTTGTCCATGTTTGGACCAGGGCTGTAATGAGGTCTGGAGCCGAGTGGTCCTGGCGGAACCCAAACTGAGCATCGGTGAGCAGGTTATTGGTGAGTAAGTGCCACTTGATAGCACTGTCGACGACACCTTCCATATATGCGCACAAATCTTTGAAGGTGGCAGGACAAGTTGAGAAAGCGGTTAAAAAGCGTATGGGATCCTGTGCTTTATAAATAGAGGCATAGAGTACAAAAGCAAGGAAGTTATGTTGAACCTTTATAAAACATTGGTTCGGCCACAGTTGAAGTATTGTGTCCAATTCTGGACACCGCACTTTAGGGAGGATGTGAAGGCCTTAGAGAGGGTGCAGAAAAGATTTGCTAGAATGGTTCCAGGGATGAGGGACTTCAGTTACATGGATAGACTGGAGAAGCTGGGGTTGTTCTCCTTAGAGCAGTGAAAGTTAAGAGGAGATTTGATAGAAGTGTTCAAAATCATGACGAGTTTAGATAAAGTAAATAAAGAGAAACTGTTCCCATTGGCGGAAGAGTCGAGAACCAGAGGACACAGATTTAAGGTGATTGGCAAAAGAACCAAAGGCAACATAAGGAAAAACTTTCTTATGCAGCGAGTAGTTTTGATCTGGAATGCTACTCCTGAAAGGTTGGTGGAAGCAGATTCAATCATGGCTTTCAAAAGGGAATTGGATAAATACTTGAAGGGAAAAAATTTGCGAGGCTATGGGGAAAGAGCAGGGGAATGGGACTAACTGGATTGTTCTTACAAAGAGCCAGCAAGGCCTCGATGGGCTCAATGGCCTCCTTCTCTCTGTAACCATTCTATGATTCTATGATCCTTAGGGGTTCAAAATTCCAGAGATCTTGGGTCTGGAGCTGTGGAAGATCTTGGTGGCAAAACAGTGAAACTGGTGTAATTGACTGTAATCAAAGTACTGCAATACTATATATGTTTACTGTGACATAGTCAGACTATACAGCTGTAACTCTCTGTTTTTGTGTGTCTGTCTCACCCTGTTTCTCATATAAGAACATAAGATAGGAATGAGAGGCAGAAGGCAACAAGGATGTGTGGGAGGAGAGGTAGTGGACGGATCAGTAAGTTAAATGACTGCAGATAGAAGCATGCACTGGAAGGGAGGAGGCTGCTGGCAGAATGGTAAAGGGATGCATGAAAGCAATGGGTGGATGACAGAAGAGATGCCTGGTGGCAATGGATAGTTAGAAGGAAAAAAGGTTGATGGTCAAGATCAGAACAAAAAAGATTTTTGGTAGTGCAGTAGGAGCAGAAAGGGCTTCTGGCAGTGGGTGGGAGAGTAGACAGCTACATGTGATGGATAAGAGGAAGGGGGATTGCTCGTAAACTCTCTTGTTACTTGTTTTATTCGGGGTAAGTTGTATATAGAAAGAAAAATAAATAGGTGCCGACTAAAATTTAGAAGAAACGATGCATCCCTTCCTGCGAACCATAGTATCTTTTACCTAGTGTAGGTGATGAAAGGGCCCCCTGACTAAGTTGAAGCCTGTATCTGGAAGTAGCACTAGGAATGTAATATAGGTTAAACTGATTGAAATGTGAATTTTGTTTCAGGAAAGTGGGAATGGCTGAGCAATGTACCTTCTTTGAACCCACCCTGTGATGGTGCTGTGAGCTATTATTCGCAGTTTGGGAAGCTGCTGGATTTCACAGAGACTACCGATGGTTGCCTCTTTAAAAAGATTTTCACTGACCACCTACAGAAAATGGAGTGGACGGATCCCCACGATGAGCTTCTGTCTGTGACCGGTGAAGATGGGAAAGAGTACCATTGGATCCTGCCAGCATTCTTTGAGTTGATTGACTGTTTGTCATCACAAAATAGAGAATTTGCAATAGTACTTCGAACCTTTGGCACAGATCTGTCTAGAACTTTGAAGACAATGCAGGTCACCCTGTCAGGTCAACATCCTCAGTATCAACATCTTCAAATGAAACACGTAAGTGAAGTTCAAGGCTCCATCAGATAAATGCATAAACATAGAGAATACACATCAAATCAGTGTTCAATGTAATATTTACACACCAACTCAAAAATTGACAACAGTTCCATATATTAGATAAATGGGGGATAGCATATTCATCCTGACACAATACCACACTCATACAATAAATTAAACTTACAATAAATGAAACTTAGAGTGTAACACTCAAGTAACAAAGTTGTAGTTTTGATGCCTCTTTTCAAGTACACCAGTGTAATACTTGGAGAAACTGTACAAATTAAATCACGTATTTAATAGTGAACTATATGGATGGAACTAGGCATTACATAGAGGAATGTACGCAGTTACAGGGCATTAGAATTTATAAAGTAGTGGTCCAGTAAAACAATAGTGCTTAATCACTCCTGATATTTTTCTGGACCAAGCGACATGAGTTCCCAGGATCTGCCATCTGGGGAGAACTGATCAGAAACTAGATGCTTTACTACAAGAAGGAAGAGGGAGCCACGGAAGCAATCAAGTCAACCCAGACTGCTGTCATGTACCTCCTAGTAGTTGGCTTGAGAGGAACATTGGGAAGGGCCTGCCATGGGTTGTTTACCTATGCTTTCTGCGTAATGGAACTTAGGGTGAATAATGGAGGAAAGGGGAAAACATATTTAATTAATAACTTGAAAGATTAAAACTTGTGAATATGTGTGTGGGTGTGTCTAAACACTGTATAACAATTATAAATAACTTGGTTTGTTCGAAGTGAAAACAAAAATACTGCAGATGCTGGAAATCTGAAACAGTGGGTCAGTCAGCATTTACGGAGAGAACAGACAAGTTAATGTTTTTGATGCGGACCCTTTTTCCGAAGAGGAGTCTGCACCTGAAATATTTGTTTTCTCCACAGATGCAGACTGGCCAACTGTGTGTTTCTGTTTTTGTTTTGCTTTGTTCCTTTAGTTTGTTAAAAAAAAATTGATGTGTAGAGCTACTATTAGATTTTTGTAACACCTAAGAACATTGGATTCTTCCAGTCTCAAGTATGGTACAGGGTACGGTAGCATAGTGTTTATGTTACTGGACTAGTAATCTAGAGGCCTGGACTAATAATCCGGAGTCATGAGTTCAAATCCCACCATGGCAGCTAGGGAATTTAAATTCAATTAATTAAATAAAATCTGGAATTTAAAAAAAAACTACTATCAGTAATAGTGGCTATGAAATTACCAGATTGTCATAAAAACCCATCTCGTTCACTAATGTCCTTTCGGGAAGGAAACCTGCTGTCCTTACCCAGTTTGGCCTATATGTGACTCCAAACCCACAGCAATGTGGTTGATTCTTAATCGCCCTCTGAAATGGCCTAGCAAGCCACTCGGTTGTCAAGAAGGTGGCTCACCACCACCTTCTCAAGGGCAATTAAGGGATGGGCAATAAATGCTGACCTTGCCAGCGACGCCCACATCCCATGAACGAATAATAAAAAAAAGTGAGACCTTAGCTAACAAATGTTATTTTTTTCCCCTTTAGCTTCCATTGAGAATAGCACCAGGCAAAATCCGTTGTAATAAAAAGGATGTTGTGTTGACCTCGGGATCTGAACGGATCTCTACACGATCAGGTGCTAGAGCTCTGTATCATTACTTCTCTTCATTGGAGGGAATTGTAGGTTTTCAGGATCATTTTGACTGGTAAGTTTTAGAAGTTAATTGCCCATTGCATGTTTAGTATAAGGATTACAATAGCATTTCTTCACAAAATCAAGAAGACCAAAGTGATGAAGGGTAAGTATTAAAAATTGCATCTGCTGCAGATATTTTCTTGGGTTCAGTGGCGTCGCTCCCATTTCTCTCTGTGTTCACAAGCAGTGGGGAGGATCTATACTATACAACCCTAGCCAAGCAACAGGGACTAAAACAACGGGATCGATTTTAACTGTTTCCACTGGGTGGGAAATGGGTGACAGTATGTCAGCTACCCATTTTACACCCTGCTCTGTTTTCTTTTCCATTGTGGTATCCAGGAAGGGAAAAGTGCATTTGTTGTTCTTGATGTTCCAAAAAGTAAATTCTGTATATATTGTAAATCGATCATTTGTATTATTAATATGGTTCATTTATTTGTTTACTGTTCAGCAAATCCGTCCAGTAGCTTATAGCCTAAGCCGATGCCTGATAGTGTTTATTCTTTGACTTTCCTGAAGATAACGGAGCCACATGGGGGCATGTGGTATATTCACTAAAATACTGCGGCAATGGTTCTCTGTTCAGCTCCTGTGCTTGCAACGTTTACCTAAGTATTGGGCAAGTAAGGCACACTCTAGTTCGTAGGGAGTGAGGACTCACTTACGGGAATGGTCTGTGATGCTAAACCCAAAGAAAATATCTAATGTAAAAGTGGAGCCAGTGGGGTAAGGGTCACGACCACCCCCCCCCCCCCCCATGACTTTGAGGTCAGTCAACTCTGTATGTCAGGACTCGTCCAAATTGACTCCAAATAATTTTCTCACTTAAATTTTAAATTCCTGATCGTGTTGCCATTTTGAATCTGACACAAGTGGCAATGTGGCATTGGAGGACATCACTGTGGGTGTGACAGGTCTGCCAAATCTGAACTTCGACCCCCCCCCTCCCAAATCCTTCAACCGTAGCTCTGCCCCGGTTTAAGTAATTAGATAAATGAGGAGAATGATTTCTACAGTTTGCTATTCATAGCAAAATTATAAACACATTTATAAAGAGCATGTTTACAATTTTGCTGCTATTATGGAACAGTGGTGAACCCTTCAAATAATTTTGTACCAAACTGCGACTGAGTTTCCATTTTGTTGTTGTGCTTAAGCGGTAGTATAACCCAAGTATCCAAAAATTGCTTCACTGATTTTTTAAAATCCTACTGCTTTCATATGTTTCTCAATTTTTTCAGGTGGGCTCGGAATAGCTACTCAAATCAAGGTGGCAAACCATTTTGGATTGATCCTTCTGAAACTGGAATACAGCACATCTTCATAGATGACAATATCCGTCTGAATGATGCTGACAGCATTGTTCATCCACAGGTACAACACTACTAGGGTATTGATTTCAAATATATTAATGATTCGGATTCTACAGCTGACTGACATTAAACTCAATTCTGGGTCCAAAATGGTGATCACGTAGCTTGCTTCTGTGCATGGCTTCGGGAGTATATTTCATTATCCTTTGCCAACCTGCTGCTGGAGTCGTTGTTACCTATAATCTCTTCACCAGCTAAACTTCCTATTGGATTCAGTGAATCTCTTCTGGGAACTGGAGTGGATCATTGGTTTTATTGCTGTTTTTCTTCTGCAGTGTTCTTTGCAGCGCTTGGCCTGGCCTGGCAACTCTCCCCCACCAGCACCTGCGATCCAAGCTGTTGAGGCAGTGGACCAGATGATCTCGGCTGCCTAAATCTCCCCTCTGCCACCCTTGGCATTTAGTGGCCCACTACTACCTTCATTTCTGCTGGTACTTCTGTTACCCACGGATTCTCCACTGCTCCTGCTACCCAAGGTTTCTGCTGTGATCTAGCTCTATACAACATCTCTAATCTCCCTGCTGACCATGTCCTCCTCCAACAACACTTTGCCACCCCCCCAGGCACCTCCGATTTTCCTCGCCGACTTCAGATTCCTCCAGCTTTCCTCATTGACCCCTGATTCCTCCAACCTTCCTCACTGTCTCTGAATTCTAATCTTGCTTGCTGACCCTGTATCAACCACATATCATTGGATTTGTTACCTCCACTGCATCGACTACTGGATTGGCTATCTCCACTCTTCAAATTCTTACTCTGACTTCCTTACTATGCTTAGTCCTCTTTTTTTTATGTCCACGTATCAACTATGACCTGCACCCTAGCCTCCCTGCCTTTTTATCAGTCACCTTTAGGCACTGCTTCGCATTCTTCTCCTTCCACCTTTGACTATCATGCCCAGTTTTCTCCCCACTGCCCTCCTTTATTTCAGCAGCGTGCTCCTCTTGGATCACCCTCCTCACCTGATTCTACTCTCCAGCTGACGTTATCACCTGGTGCCACCCCATCCTTGCCACTGATAGCAAAGCCAACAGCTGTCATGATCCTACTCTGGAACTCCCTCTCTAAGTCAGTCCACCTCTACAAGCCTTCTGAAAACCCATCTCTTTAACTAAACTTTCAGTCACCTCTCCTAACTCCCACAAAGGCTTGCCATCCATTTCCCTTAATTCTCTATGAAGCATCTTGGGACATTTTTCTATGTCGTAAACACTATACAAATGCAAATTGCTGTTGTTGATTGAGAGCCAAATTGATGCACAGCAAAGAATTTTTTTGTTCAACACCCTTTTTTTTATTGAGTTTTATTTTCTCCTTCCCTTTAAGTGTCCTTAAGTCATATGTATTTTCATGGTGAAGATGGTAAAGGTCCAGGACTCTGTGATGTTGCTTGGAATTCCCTGTTGAGAGATGCATCAGAGCAGCCCAGGATTATTCACTGGCTTGCACTGAGACCTTACTTGTGGCTTATTGCAGACACTATCCCCTGCATTCTATCACCTCATGTAAGTGTCAACAGCGCTCACTGTTCGAACACAGATATTCAAAAAAAAAATCAATAGAAATAGGTGTCAGTGAAAGGATGTTAAAGGTATTATTTTCTTCATAAATAGCCATAACACAGCCTGCTGAATGATCAAATTCCAACAGCTGTCTATTGTTCATTTGAGCACTATAGAAAATTTTAGCTTAACAAATGTTTCCTTTGCAACCATGTTAACCACATTGAATAAAAGACTTAAATTTATCAATAAATCCCTGTGCTGTATATATATTTCACTGTTCAATGCTACTATATGCTGCTGTCTCACAGTATAGCAAAATCTTTCTACAAAAATTGGCTTAAGTTCTGGATCTGCATCATGAAACATTTTTGGTATTCAATTCCATGGGTTCATATCTTTTGTGTCAATGGAATTATTATATTAGGCAACTATCTGAAAGATTTGTGTGGGCTATAAATGATATCCTAATTAGTTCCATGGAGAAACAGGTAGCCTTGAGGTCGGAGCATATAAAGTACAATGATAAATTTAAAATGATCGAAGAAGGCAACAGCACTGAGCCCTCGAGCAGGAATAAAGCTCGTGTCAGTTGAGTTTATTGAGGCTGAACTAAAAATTAGGCCAAGCTCTTCAGGGCAGGCTCACCGAGATCAAAAATTGTTTCCTCAAAAAATATGGAAAGAAATTGCACGAGTGCTGACTGTAAAGTGAAAAGGAAGAGAAATAAGCTGAGGAAATGCTGAGATGACTGGAAGTAGAGGGATATGGAGAAGTTGACCAAAATTAGAATAAAATCAACAAGATGCTTAGGGGCCAGAATCCCTTCTCAGCCTAAATCCTGAGAGGAACAGGCAGCAACTGCTCTTTTCAAATCTGGGGAAGTTGAGGGTACAGAGAGACTGGACATGAACAGTGGGACCACTGCCATCAACACCTCCCTGTTTCACCTCTGAACTGAACAGTCTCGGAGGCAACAGCATTGAAAGGCAATATCATGACAGTCCACAACCATTTTGTGATACCATCCTTATTTTCAGTAAGCTGCGGAATACTTATCATGAACGCTCTTACTTTTGCTTTGAGTGTTAAGTACTGTGGTGTGTTCTCCATTTGAGCCAATTGTTTATGAATCCTCCAGTATTTTTAATGGCTATACTTCATTGTTAACTTATGTTTTCTTCGCAAACTCGGATACATCTCCCCTCCCCTCCATCCCAAATTAAAAGGAAAGTTGCCAATGTTTTCTACAGTGAAAATTAATTCAAAAATACCCAAAGATTATATATCTTCATCCTAAATCATCTAATCATACTTTTAATGTGTTTTCTGTTCTCCACTTGTAATTTAATTATTTCTTGATTACAATATAAACATTATAGCCGTTCCTAGCCCCTACGTAGATGTAGTCCATCCTCATTCACATGTTTATGCGCAGACCATGCATATTTACCACTAATTCACTAGGATATTTTTTGCATTTTTGTTGTAATTTGACACCAGTGGTAAGATAAAGCATCTAATAGAAAGTACAAAGTCTGATATTCAGAATCCCTACTTTCATAGCCATGCTGATGGTTTTCCACAAGCAAAACAACTGAATTGTCACGTGAAGACTCATTATTGTGTCAGAGGAGGAAGAGGAAATGGCAAGTGTTAAAGAGGAGAATTTTTTTTTCATTGAGGACTTATGAGGATGGAAAACATGAAATCAGAGAAGGCATTTGAGCCATCAAGTCCTTTTTTTCCACAGACTTATACAATCTGATGTAACTGGGACTGCATTCCACACATTAAATTTCGTAAAAGGAGCTTGCATAAAATTTCTCCCTAGTCAAAAATAATAGGGTAAAACTTCAGACTATCTGTCTTTCCTTATACCTACATGTTCAGCCGTTGCTGGGTGCTTTAAGAACATTAGAACATAAGAAATAGGAGCAGGAGTAGGCCATATGGCCCCTCGAGTCTGCTCGCCATTCATTGAGATCATGACTGATCTTCGACCTCAACTCCACTTTCCTGCCCGATCCCCATATCCCCCTAAAGTCCAAAAATCTATCTATCTCAGCCTTGAACACATTCAACGACTCAGCATCCACAGCCCTCTGGGGTAGAGAATTCCAAAGATTCATAACCCTCTCTGTGAAGAAATTCCTCCTCGTCTTAGTCTTAAATGGCTGACCCTTTATCCTGAGACTATGCCCCCTAGTTCAAGACTCTCCAGCCATGGGAAACAACCTCTCAGCATCTACCCTGTCAAGCCCCCTCAGAATCTTGTATGTTTCAAATAGATCACCTCTCATTCTTCTAAACTCCAGAGAGTATAGGCCCATTCTACTCGACCTCTCCTCACAGGACAACCTTCTCATCCCAGCAGTCAATTTAATGAACCTTTGTTGCACTGCCTCTAAGGCAAGTATATCCTACCTTAGATAAGGAGACCAAAACTGTACACAGTACTCCAGGCAAGGTCTCACCAAAGCCCTGTACAATTGTAGTAAGACTTCCTTTCTCTTGTAGTCCAACCCCCATGCAATAAAGGCCAACAGGCCATTTGCCTTCCTAATTGCTTGCTGTACCTGTACGCTAACTTTCTGAGTTTCATGACAAAAAAATTGCATTTCACCATCTATTTATGCTTAAATCTATAATCTTCAATATCTTTCACAGATATTCATCGACCTCTTTGTATTTTGGAGGAGTTAATTAACAGAGCGTTAATTAGTTTTTGCCCGGAGTCTGTACGACTTATTCACTACTCTGTTGAGGTGGTGGTGGGGGTAATTCTTCTAATCCCTAGTCTTGTTTGGGGCTTGTTAATTTTGTACTTGTGTCCTCTAGTAGTGCACTCAGTTTCATCCAAATTAAATAATCTGCTTGCATCTACAATACTTGTGCTTCTCAACATCTTAACAACTACTATTTTATCCCTGTTCATCTTTTCTCCAATGAGTTCTTCAGCACTGATTTTTTTTTTTGTTTACCACTTAGCACCTTGGATCCTAAAATTATCCTTGTTGCTGCTTGCTGAAGTTTCTCCCATGTTTTGGTGTCCTTTTCAAAATAGAATGCACCTAACTAGAACACACTATTCAAAATGTGCCCTTAACAAATGAAGTGTAAGGGCTACAGTAACCTGTTTAATCTTTGTACTCAATCGCCCTCATGAAGCATTCTAATGCTTGATTTGGCTTATTGATAATAGCTTCAAGCTGATCAAATGCTTTTGGTGAATGGTCAGTAATAATGGACATTTGTGTGTAATGGAGAGTGACTTCTGTGGATATTTTTTCTGTTACATAAACACACAACATCCTTTATGATCTGAAACCTGCACCTTTAACTGTCTGCTATACTAAGTTAGCATAGCCCAAGTACCCAGTCACAGTAAATTGGTTACTAGAATTTATGTAGGATACCCATTGCATCTTGTATCAATCCAGAAGGTGGAAAATATCAAAACCTAGACCCATTTTGTACTGGCTAAACTACTGCTGTAGTTGTAAATAAATTCAATGATTTATAGAATCAATGATACAGACAAAATACTATATAACACAAGTAGTAACTTACAACATGTACATCTGGGCTGACAGTTTGAGTTTGTTGTTCTCCCAGTTCTTTAGAAATGAAACAGTATCTTGTTGTAATGGATGCAGTTTGATGCACTTGACTATATTGAACAATGCCAGAACTAAAAACTAGCAGACAGCCCTGGGACCTTTCTCGATCTAATGATGTTTACATTTCAACTCTTTGATATAGAAACAGTCTCTTTGAAGATTGTCTTCAGCAGCCAACTTTAATGAACTTGCAATCTCTTAAAACAGACCCTGCAGAACTCCACTAGTTATTGGCTCTGGCTCCCCCTCCTCACCGGAGCTTTTTCCATTAATCATCAACAGCTTCTTTCGATTATCAAAGCAGTTGTTAATCCAAGTCAATAATTTCCCATGAGCCTTAACTTTAACCATCTCACATGGGAAATTTTATCAAAAGCCTCTAAAAATCAAAGCAAATTCTTACTTATTAAGTTGGCCCTGTGCTTTGCACTTTGTGACACGTGGCACCCTTCACCCTCTAAATCCTGATCTATTTAAAATATCATGTTGAGAGTATCTGCCTCATGCCAATTAATTTATTTTAGAATATATACAGTCCAATTTTGAATTTAAAGATACTATGGATTCATAAATGGGATGAGTCTGTTAAAAAGAGGTGTAACAGAGTGGGAAATAGTATGACCTACTCAAAAGAGAAGTGATGCATTGCATATGATTGTTCTGCAAAAATATGGAAAATGCCAGTTTGGGTTATTTTAGTCAGGTCCACCTCCACCCTAATTGGTTTAATTGGCATTTTACTCATAATCTATTATAGCTGGGTTAAACTGCATATGGAAGATATGAGCTTGAGAGAATTACTGTAAGATTTGCTGGTGGTAATGCATAGCAATAAGCTTGATAACACTGCACACCAGATGATTTCAGCAGATAAGTTTTAATACAAATTTATTATTTAATATAACAATATTGCATTGTATGCTTATCTATTTTTAGATGTATAAAAGTCTTGTGTCCAAAGTACATCTGTCACACTTTGCTATAAACGCAAAACAATCTTGGAACAAAAAAGGAAATGCAGTCATTTCATGTTGAGAGTTTTTGATCTAAGCAGAAATTTACAAGCGGCTACAATTGCCCTCTAATTGACTTCAGGACATTGAATCAGCTGTAATTGCTTGAATTTGCCTATTTCTTGTTCTATATGCATGAATAATGGTTTTAAAGAGACAGGACAGGTTAAACAAAGCTCCATGTTAGCAACTAAGCATCACAATTGTGTTCAAGACTACCTGTGAGTAACATCATAGGAAATCTGCTTAGGACCCAGCAACAGAGAGTCCTACTCTTTTAACAGAGAAACCCAGGTACAGAGAAAACCCTTGTAGACATAGAAACCTCTCTCTTTGGCCTATTACCTCTCCTACCTAGCTGTTCTCTATTCAAGTGAACAGGAAAGCCATTTCTGATTTTGGACATTGATGACTGATTGTCCATGCGGTGAACAGAGATGCCACTTTCAGTATTACTAACAAGACATAATTGGTGTGAGCCTTTTACTTGAAACCTCTTTTATTCACTCAGATCAAATACACAAAAAGTAACCCATACTCTTTGGTGGGGAAAGCACAGATCCTTACAGTTATATAACAAACGCTGCAGCTAATGCTTGTCTCCCATGAAGACTTTGAGAGATTGGTAGAAGAAGTTGCCTCTAAATGGGGTGGCTGCCCCACAGATTAACACCAAGATATTCCGGTGCAAATTAACAGCAAAAACTCCATGCAAGAACCTGATTTGCTTGGAGTGAAATGAATGAATGACTGAAATTAACTAAATACATGTCCCTGCAGGTTTTTTAAATTGATGTTGTGCTATCAGTCACTGCCAACAGGATTGTTGCATCACAAGTAGCTTGCTTGGCAGTGTGCTGTGTACCAGCATTCCCACTGAAGTTTCTACCTGGGACAGTATAGTGAAGAGAATGTCTCACCAATGAATTTCAGGTATTCCTCATCACTACTGGCATGTGTTAACTTTTGAGATATTCAAAATTATAAATGAATGACTGTAACTCACTATCAGTGATATTGCAATTTACATGTACAGTAACTATAGCTATAGCATGACTTTCAAATCTTTTTTTAAAAAATAGGTATTTGTGGAGGATGGTGCTGGAACCAGGACTGTCCCAACCTCAGAGCTGTATGACATTTGTCTGGTTCAGACAGACCTTCTTGGAGCCATCTGTGACCGGCGTTACTTCATCAAGTGTGTGCAGCAGTGTGAAGAGAATTACAGTAACTACACAGCGCTTTCACAACTGTAGATATCATAGCACATTAACAACCTCAGATAGCAGATAAACTCAGGGCATGTGTTTGAAAATGCAACCAGATAAAATAAAATTATATATAAATTTGTTAATTATATTAAGGACCATGGTGAAGGTTGAGATATATTGGTTGAGTTGTAGTGAAACGTTAGAATCGCAATGATGCATTACTCTGAAAAAATATCTAACATTTATGGTTACTGTGGAAATGAATTTACAGTTTCACCATTTGCATGCATGAGCAGGATAACTTAAATGCAGTCAAATATGATTAGATTGAATGAATTTTATTCCATAAATGTTCATAAAATATATTTATAAAAATGTATTTATTCTGTTGGGAAATGCACTGTGTGGAATTATTACCCTGAAGAGAGTAATGCAGTTGGGGTGTATAGTGTTAATATGAATATTTAACCATTACTGAGCTGAATAGAAAGTCCTTCCTTGAGATTCTGCAACAAATGTGAATAGCAGTTGCATCTATTTCCATCCTGAATAAACAAGCACTCAACGCAGTTTTAGAATAACTGCTGTAACAGTATTTTAACTCTTATCCTGCTAGCTAAATGCTACACAACAAATACTATTACCCCTGCAGTTCTGAATAATCAGTGACTCATGTGGTTCAAGAACATAGTTATGAGTGGTGCTTTAATCCTTGCCCTGCTAAATGAATAGTAACTCCATCTTGCTACACAAGTACTGAGAATATTGCTCATCCTCCATGAAGGCTTAAATAGATTGTAAATCAGCAATTCAGTGATGAGTACATCTTTTGTTGAATGATTCATGTTTAACTAGTCAGGTCCTATAACTGGACAGTTCCATGGAAACTTGTATGAGATGACTTTCCTGGTGAAAACCTTTTCCAAGTCTGTTACAATAAAAAGTAGAGTTTGTGTAATGGGTCATTTGTCTCTCATTCTTTTGAAGAAAAACAATGGTTCATCTCGCTGTTAAAGCATACTTGGAGGTAATAATGAGGTGATAATCTTTCCGTGCTTTGTGCCTGCCTCAATTTTAATTTTGTAATTAAATTGATTTCTAGGCTATAACTGGAAAAAAAAAGTTTAATTTGACTGCTACTAACTAACCAAGATTCATACTTTTCTGTGAATTCCAGTTAAATCTAGTCATTGACTGTGATGTTCCACAGCAGTAAGATACGGGGATATCATAATACTGCCTGATCTGATTTTTTTAATATGGTTTTTGTCATTTTTTTATTTGCCTGTTTAGAACGTAATTTATTATTTTACCTCTGGTCCTTTAAATAAAAGAAAACTAATTTCCATTCCATTTCTTCTACTGTTCCCAGCTCCCATTACTGGTGATCCATTAGCAAGAGCGCACTGCCACATTTGCTGGATATGTAGAAGCAGTCCCAATACTAGTGTTGTCCATAAATCTGGTGGACATAAGGTATACGCACCTCCCTCCAAGACTTTGGAGATGCTGATTCTTTGTTGAAATTGGGTTTTCAAGTCTTCAGTGTGCAACAGAGGAAAATATGTTAAATATTGCATAAAATCTGGCTGCCAGCCAAGAATTCCAGGATTTGTAATATGATATAGAATGGAAGCTAAAACAGATGCATTGATAACAATTTCACAGAATTACTACAGAAATGTCTGTACAATATCTGGACATTGTTTGGGTCACTTGCTGTGGAACTGATTCCCATGACTGACAAACTCAGCTTCCTTAAGTACCTCTTGCAGCTGTACTGGGATTTAAAGCTTTTGGAAGGAGATGGATGCATGTGGATAATTACATGTAATGCACATCATTTTTGAAATTGTGTTTCATTTGACGGTCAAAACTGCATTTTAGTTTGTTCCATTAACTGGTGCTGAACAATAGTAATGTCAATCAAGCCCAATCACTGAGTAAAGGGGGGGGCAGGGGGTTGTATCCTAATTACTGCTTCTCACTCCACAATGTTTTAGCATTGCATCACTTTCCCCGATCCAAATGATCTTAGAATTGCTTTCCCCCGCTTCCCTTCGACTTCATTACATGTAGTTGCATCTCTGATGGTAGGACCGTTTGATGGCAGAACTGTGTAAGAGAAGGATAAATCAATTATACACATAATGTAAATCAATGTATAAAAGTTGGCTTGAATTAGGTAAAACTTAGAAAGTCTTTTTAAAAAAAAATTATCAAAGATGGAGTGTTTATGGGCTGTGGTTGCTAATATATTGCATTCAAAATATTGGAGTTTTTTTGAAGAGATGTAGAACACTTCATTTTTGATTTTGGACCCGAATTCAAAGACCAGAGTAATGGGATGTGGGTGTCTGATCTGTCAGCTGTAATGTTCCTAGGCAAAATAAGGTTGAGTTTTGGATGGGTTCTGATGAGGTTTATGTCTTACTGTGCCAGGACAGCATTCTGTCCCAACAGAGCTACCGACGAAGATAGGCAGAGCTCTTTCTCCTTCTCCAACCACCGCCCCCCCCCCCCCCCCTCCATTGTCCAATTGAACACCGGAGGGCACAGCTAAACGACCAGACCCGAAAGCACAGACTGCTTTTAATGTATGTAGAACTATTTTACTGTACTAATATGTTTTCTGTTATCGCTGTGCAAATTTGATATTAACCTCAAATGTGTGGAATAACTTCCTGAAATATATGTACCACTTTTTTTTTCTTTTAAAAGATTGGGTAGGCTCAAGAGTTCCGTGGGTATAAGTCCAAAATACAAAGTTTCTCACAATTAAGCCTCATTTAGTCATATCCTTTGGAGAGACCACATGAACAACTGGTTAGGGAAATGGAAATGTCAAGTGTAGAGGAGGGTGACCTTGGTGTGCTTGATACTGACAGTGGATGTAAATGTTCCTCAGCTTGATCTGCAAAAAATCAGCCAAAAGGGAGAAATACAAGCTTGTGCTTAAAAAAATAAGATTTTTGTGCTGTTACATATGTTGTTGTATCAAGTGTAATTTTACTAATAGGATCAGGTTTTACCAATGTTTGGTCCTACAGAATTTTAATTTTTACGTGGGCATGAAACAGATGGGGGAGTGAATTTGTGAGGGGGTGTATGAGGACACCAATCTAACATTATTAACATGCTCCTGTCCTATTCAACAGAAGATATTCCTATAGTTGGAACAGGACTGGAACCATCATTTGCATTTGGATTACTCAACAACTATGCCAATATATATCCCAATTCTTTTCTTCATTGGGTATTTGTTCAGGTCCTTTTTAAAAAAAATTAACATTGATGGGAGTATATTTGACATACCTACTATTCTGTATGGGGTGGGGGAAACCTTTTCAATCTGTAGTCTTGCTTGCCATTTCTGGACTCCTGCTTGCCAATTTGGTATGTGTCCTGCCATCACTATTTAAGTTAAATAACTTGGTCACACCCACATTATATATACCTGTCAGCATTTTGGGGACATTTGAGTAAGTGACTATATGGAGAGCAGATGGGCCTGAGTTTGGACCTTGAACTGAAGTTCGTTCCAAATGTTCAGTTATTCACATGCATACAGCAATGAGAGAAGTGCTGAAAGTCTTGAGCACACTCGGATTGCATTCTTGAGTCTTCTACATTGAGTAAAAGTAGCAGTTTCCTAATTGTGACGAGTTTAGAACTCCTTGGGGCGAGTTTAATGCGCCTGCTGTTAATGTGTAAATTGTCCAGCAACTTGTGGCGAGGAAGAGATACACTGTGAATTGCGAATTGCCACAAGTTGCTGGACGATTTGCACTGCTCCGCCATTGCCCTCGTGAAAATGGCAGCTTGCCCTCAACCTCCCTGTGAATTTCAAGAAATTGCTGTATTTGCACATTAATTGCCAGAAAGTTAGGGCTGATACTTATCATCATAAGTACCTTTTTAATGAGATTTATGTTCCTGCAATGTCAATCAGCCTTTCTGCCCCAGAAAGGGAACAATTGAAACAGTGGAGTCTCATTCCTACGGGTAGTAAATTGTTAGAGATTTTTTAAATTTAAAATTTTTCATTTTGTCTTTCTTTTTTCTCTCCATCCAATCTTTCTTTCCTTCTCTTTATGTGGGGGTGGGGGAGTTAGTGGCTGAGGGAAAGAATAAAAGAAATAGGGACAACTCTAGCCCATTCTAGTGTCTAGTTATAGAATAGCATTACAATAGCCTGACACTAGGCATATGAGAAAAGGCTTAGGAGAGGGGAGATTTAAAAAAAAGTTAAACATGAAATAACATTAAAGTACTTGAGAATTATATTTTGAAGCTTTTGCTGTTTCATTAAAACCTTGAAATAAAAGGTGCTTAAATCAATCTTCAAGGAGACAGTCAAGACCAACAGTCTATCACCAAGTCTGAGATGTCCTGGTGCCCTCCTTATCAGCTCGCACTTCCAGCAACTTGCAATGCAAACATTTTTCGAGCTGAAGGGTGAGGGAAAAAGTATAACTAATGTGGCATGCGGCGAGCTGCCTCACTCCAGCAAATTCTGGGCAGTAACATCTTCCTGTTCTGTTGAAAGGTCATCGACCTGAAAAGTTAACTCTTTTTCTCTCCACAGATGCTGCCTGACCTGCTAAGTGTTTCCAGCATTTTCTGTTAAATTAAACGGTTGGGGGGAGAAGAGGAGGAAGTGCGGGCAAAGGTACACAACGCAAAATGAGCGACAAGCTTGTCAGTTAAGGGAGGCAACGGAAGATGGTGCATTAGCCCCTGGGCAGTGTGTGGGGGAGGGTAAATAGTCGTGCATGCAGATAGTGAGGGCCGACTAGAACCTTTGCTATTATTTGTTCCCAAGGCATATCGGCGGGAAAAGTTCACTTCTGAAGGGTTTTGAATTATTTTGCTTCTTTTGCTATTAAACCTCGGAAACGTTTCTGTGTCCAGTCGGCGACTGTCTGGTCATTTTAATGCGGAAGGCATGGAAGATGCGTTGCATAGTGCGGATACCTGGTGAAAGCTCAGAAACACCGGCCGGGGAAGGTTGTGAGTCTCAAAGGGTTAATTCGGGTGACGCGATTTTTTTTTAGATTTTTAGCTTCCTCGGAGAGAGAGAGCTGAAAAGCATCAATAGAGGGCCATAGAAAAAGAGAGGGAGGGGTGCACATGGAAACAGTGAAATAAACTGAGGGAAGCACTAAAACAACCAAATATATCAACACCAGGAGCCCCTAAGTAGAGTCTGGAGAGACATCGGAAATCCAGGAGAAAGTAATGATAGCAAGAGGGGGAGAGACACAACATGAGAACGAATCAGATTCAACCCGGCAGCAAAAAATAAAGAATCTCTTCAGAAATTTGGGGGGAAATATCAGTGAAACCAAAAGCAGAGGCACCCAGCGTGGAAATACAAAAAGAAACAAATCCTGGAGGAGAGATAGGACAAGCCGAAGGCTGGCGTGAGGGAATGGAGCCAACCCAGTTCTGAGCGAACAACAGGAATCAGTCTGAGGATCTATGGAATCCGCTTCTAAAACGATCATAGGAAGCTAGAAATAGGATTACTATAGATTCTGGAATAGTTTCAAGAGAGTGAGGAAAACTCTCAGCCAAGAAGCGATTAACTGGAATCGGTAAGGAATCTGGGAAAGTGACAAACTCCAGGAGTTGTGGGCATCCGAGCAAGGGGAGGAACCGACCAAAGCACATAAAGGTGCGGATGCTGCTACCAGGTATAGTCATTATATACACAGTAACATATTGTACGCATATTTGGTAACTTTATGGTGTACACACAGTAACTTATAAGGAGAGATACGGTGTTTTATCTTTCCTGCTTTATTAGAATTTCTGAATGATACGAGCAGTCATAGGCAACAGGTTTAGGGCTGGTGTTTATTTGATGGAACTTCAGTCTGGGTATAAGCCTGGAATAACTAATGGATGGAACTGGTAATGGGAAGGGAGACTATCAGAATAGGGACTAGATTTAAATTGAGAGGTGTAGGGGTTAAACGGCAGAGTTTTATTAAAAAAAGAAATTGGAAAATCGTTTTTTATTTCTTTATAGACAAACCAGATGTTGACACGGTCATGCTGAAAGGCTTCATCACGGTCTTGGTGTGTGACATCACGGTGGTGAAAATAGTATGACTTTGGACCTCCCTCTTCTCCATATTTAAAAAAAGGTTGGCTAAACTTTATGAAATGAGGTCGCAGCCTGTTAAAATATTACTCTGCATGTATAGTTTAGGATATTTTGTGTTGATTTGGGTTAGGGTATGGGTTTTATTTTCAGAATTAGAGATGTAGATATTTACTTAAGGGTTCAGGATATCTTTGTATTGTGATTTAATGTAAAGGTCTATCTATCTCTGAGTGATTATGGCACAGGTTTGTATTTAAAGGCTTAGAATATGAATTTGTTTTTAGGAATTTAGGTTTTGGGTTTACATTTTCATTTATAACATATTTAAGGTTTTAGAGTTCTTGTTTAGTGTATGGTGTTCAGAGATTTAAGCATAGAAATTACTATTAAAGCTTTTGTATTGCATTTTTCTGTCCGCTATTTTAACACTGGCAAAAGCCATTAAAAATAACAGTTTAAAATATAGGCAGACAAATATCTTATGTAGATGTTAAGGGTTTGTTAGCTGATATCAACAACATTAATTTGTAGGTTTTAGAGTAATAGTTTGTTTTGAGGTGTAGACTATAGGATTATATTTTGGGGTTCAGCGTACAAGTTTGTGTTGGAGTGCTAGAGTTATGGATTTGTGCTTGATGGTTTACTTGAGTTTGCATTTGTAGGTTGAAATGTGGGGTTGACTTTGCATTTGGGGACTAAAAAAAAGTAAGAAAGTAAAAATATACTCTCCCCATTCAGACATTTTTTCCTATCCCTGTTGCCCTGGGAACAAACAGTTGTTTTTCTCCTTGCAATTGAATCAGAAATCTAACCTTTTCTCTTTTTATGAATGTTTAAAGACCTCATTCACAGCACTCAATAGCAGCTTATTCCATAAATTAAGTGGGAAATAGTTACTCCTTGAATTATGTTTTAGTACAAGATTTCCTTGCCTTAATCTTATGCCCCTCTATTTTTTTCTGGTTCAGCAAAAAGAACACTTCCACAATCATCGCTCTGATTCCCTTTGTGATTATAAGAACTTTGATTATTGCTGAATCTCTTTTCATAGCTCATCTGATCTAGGATTCATTTCCTAATAAAAGGCAATAGGATGGTGAACAATCAAACAGTCAAGGCACAAACTTTTTTTAAAAATGAAGAAAATCATACACTCGGTGCACATTACCTTGGTTGTTTTACATTTAATTAATATGACATTTACAGGAGGGTTCACTGAAACCATAATTGTGTACATATGAATAATGAGGATGAGGATGGCCATGGGAGGTATGTTGGGCATTGATGTACAGCGATTATACTACCTTTTCATGGCATGTTAGTGGGTTGGAGCTACTCTCCAACAATTGGGAACAGCAGTGGAGTGCTTGTTTGTATTTTGAGGTTGGAATATGGAAATGGTTATAAGGATGAATTTGTATTTGAGGATTGAAGGTATAGGAATTTGATAGCAAACATGGAACAGGAGATTCTCCTACTAGATAGTTAGTTTTTATTGAAATCCCTTTGAATTGCTTTTTAGGTTGAGTTGCAGACTCAATTTCTGTTTGTTTATATTTGGGGCGTGAGAAACATTTTGGTGGGGTGTTGGGATGTGAAATTAGTGTAAGGGATTTCCTCGGGGGTGGGGGGGGGGTTTTTCCTGATCAGCCACCTTAACTTCGGCGAAAGATCAGTAGAAACTTTGGATAGATCCACAAATGGGGTTTCCACTGATCTTCTGCCAAAGTTACTGCGGCCTATCAGGAGAATCACTGAGGAAATTACTTACGTTGTTTTAATTACAAAGACATCACATGACATAAATCACATTGAACCCAATTATTGAATTAGTTGGCTTTTGTCCCTCCTTAAATAAGAGAGAGTTTGCACCACACTTTTTTTATAAAGACAGTGCCTTTTTGTGGTGAACAATTATTTACGTTAGCATGTGAATGCTGGAGATGAGTTTGGATTAAGTGGTCAGGATGTGAGAATGAGTGTGTATTTATATCCCATTAAACTGCTGACCACTCAATTTCCCTTCCTGGCCCCCATGACAGCTGCTGTTGTGAACGGTTCCCTCTCCTCAGGTACTGTCCTCCTCCCTTTCAAAATCTGCTATCATCAACTCAAAAAAAACCCCCACCCTTGACTCCTCTGTATTTGCAAACTACTGCCCCATCTCCAACCTTCCTTTCCTCTCAGACCTCAAATGTGTTGTCACCTCCCAAATCCGTGCCCAATCTTCCCACAACTCCATTTGATAGCCTTCAAATCAAGTTTTCAGCCCTGCTACAGCAATGCAACGGCCCTAAACAAATCACAATGACATTCTTTGTGACATAAGATTAGAACATAAAAGGAGAAGGAGTAGGCCGTACAGCCCCTCGAGTCTGCTCTGCCATTCAGTAAGATCATGACTGATCTTCTACCTCAACTCCACTTTCCCACCATATCCCCATTTCCCTTGATTTCCTTAGTGTCCAAAAATCTATCGATCTCAGTCTTGAATATACTCAACGACTGAGCATCCACAGTCCTCTGCGGTAGAGAATTCCAAAGATTCACAACCCTCTGAGTGAAGAATTTTTTCCTCATCTCAGTCCTAAATGGCCGACCCTTTATCTTGAGACTATGACCCCTAGTTCTAGACTCTCCAGCCAGTGGAAACAGCCTCTCAGCACCTACCCTGTCAAGCCCTCTCAGAATTTTATATGTTTCAATGAGATCATCTTTCATTCTTCTAAACTCCAGAGAATATAGGCCCATTTTACTCAATCTCTCCTCATAGGACAACCCTCCTCAGGAATCAATCTAGTGAACCTTTGTTGCACCCCCTCTAAGGCAAGTATATCCTTCCTTAGGTAAAGAGATCAAAATTGTACACAGTACTCCACGTGTGATCTCACCAGAGCCCTGTATATTTGCAGCAAGACCTCCTTACTCTAATACTCCAACAATCTTGCAATAAAGACTAACATACCATTTCCCTTCCTAATTGCTTGCTGTACCTGCATGTTAATTTTCTGTGATTCGTGTACAAGGACACCCAAATCCCTCTGGCTATCAACATTTCTTAGTCTCTCACCTTTTTAAAAATATTCTGCTTTTCTATTCTTCCTACCGAAGTGGATAATTTCACATTTCCCCACATTATATTCCATCTGTCACCTTCTCGCCCACTCACTTAACCTGTCTATATCCCTTTGCAGCCTCTTTGCATCCTCCTCACAGCTTAGTTTCCCACCTAGCTTTGTATCGTCAGCAAACTTGGATACACTACACCCGGTCCCCTCATCTAAGTCATTGACATAGATTGTAAAAAGCTGAGGCCCAAGCACTGATCCTTGCAACACCCCACTAGTTACAGCCTGCCAACCTGAAAATGACCCGTTTACTCCTATTGTCTGTTTTCAGTCCGTTCATCAATCTTCAATCCATGCTAATCTATTACCCCCAATACCATAAGCCCTAATCTTGTGTAACAGCCTCTTGTGTGGCACCTTATTGAGTATCTTTTGAAAACCCAAATATACTGTATCCACTGGTTCCCCCTCATCTACCCTGCTAGTTACATCCTTAAAAAATTCAAATAGATTTGTCAAACTCCATTTCCCTTTCATAAAACCATGTTGACTCTGCCTAATCATATTATGATTTTCTAAGTGCCCTGTTACTCCGTCCTTAATAATAGATTCTAGCATTTTCTTTACTACTGATGTCAGGCTAACTGGCCTATAATTCCCTGTTTTCTCTCTCCCTCCTTTCTTGATGAGCGGGGTTACATTTGCTACCTTCCAATCCATGGGGACTGTTCTAGAATCTAGGGAGTTCTGGAAGATCAAAACCAATGCATCCACTATCTCTGCAGCCACCTCTTTTAAAATCCTAGGATGAAGGCCATCAGATCCAGGCGATATGTCAGCTTTTAGTCCCATTAATTTTACTAATCTTAATTACTATAAGTCCCTCATTCTCATTAGACCCTTGGTTCCCCACTATGGTGCATTATCCCGTCTCCTCTACAGCCTTTGACATGGTTGGCCGCACCATCCTCCTCCAATACCTCCCTCCATTGTCCAGCTAAATGGAACTGCCCTCACCTGGTTCCACTCTTACCTATCCAGTCGTACCAGAGGATCTCCTGCAATGGCTTCTTCTCCACGCTGCACCGTTACCTCAGGAGTCCCTAAGGATCTATCCTTGACCCTTTCCTATTTCTCATCTACATGCTACCCCTTAGTAACATCGTCCGAAGACATGACGTCAAGTTCCACATATACATTGATGACACTCTGTTCTACCTCACCACAATGTCTCTTAATCCCTCTACTGCCTCTATGTTGTCAGATAGCTTATCTGACATCCAGTCCTGGATGAGCCACAATTTCCTCCAATTAAAGATTGAGAAGGCTGAAGCCATCATCTTTGGCCCCCTCCACAAATCCGTTCCCTTATCAACGATTCAATTCCCCCACCCTGGCTGCTGTCTCAGGATTGAACCAGACTTTTGTAATCCTGGCGTCCTATTTAACTCTGATCTGAGCTTCCGACCCTATATCCTCCATCACAAAGACCGCTTACTTCCACTTCTGTAACATTGCCCATCTTCGCCACTGCATCAGCTTATCTACTTCTGAAACCCTCATCCGTGCTTTTGTTGCCTCCAGAATCGATTATTCCAATGCTCTCCTGGCTGGCCTCCCATCTTCCACCCTCCATAAACTTGAGCTCATCCAAACCTCTGCTGTCCGTTTCCTAACCTACACGTGGTCTCGTTCACCCATCAACCCTATGCTCGCTAATCTACATTGACTCCTGGACCAGCAACACCTCAACTTTAAAATTCTTTTCCTTGTGTTCACATCCGTCCATGGCCTTGCCCCTCTATAGCTCTGTAAATACCTCCAGCCCTGCAATCGTCCGTGAGCTCTGCGCTCCTCCAACTGTAGCATCTTGTACATCCCTCTTTCCCTTCGTCCCACCATTGGCGGCCATACTTTCAGCCGTCTAGCCCCAAAGGTCTGGAATTTCCTCCTTAATCCTCACTGCCTCTCCATCTCTCGCTTTAAGATGCTCCTTAAAACCTATCTCTTTGACCGAGCATTTAGTCACCCATTCTAATATCTTCTCCTTTGACTCGGTCAAGTTTTGTCTGATTATGCCCCTTGAAAAACCGTGGGACGTTTTACTACATTAATGGCACTATATAAGTGCAAGTTCTTATAGAATGGGCCTACTAACACTAATGTGGTGGGATTGGTTTGCATTTAAGGGTCAATGTGTTGGGATGAATGTGTATTTATAATGTTTGTAAACAATTTTACAACACCAAGTTATAGTCCAGCAATTTTATTTTAAATTCACAAGCTTTCGGAGGCTTCCTCCTTCGTCAGGTAAACGATGTGAAAATGAAATCCTCGAGATTTCATCTCGAGGATTTAATTTTCACATCGTTCACCTGACGAAGGAGGAAGCCTCCGAAAGCTTGTGAATTTAAAATAAAATTGCTGGACTATAACTTGGTGTTGTAAAATTGTTTACAATTGTCAACCCCAGTCCATCACCGGCATCTCCACATCATATTTATAATGTGGGCTTATTTACACTAATATGATAGGCATTTAGGGGCCAGGGTGTGATTCTATGGTGTGTGACAATGATTTCTGTTTAGCGTTTATGTTCGAGTTTAGGTTTTCAGGGTGTGTTAATTTGCAGAATGCTTGTCATCAGGTTTGTGTACAACCTTAGCTTTGATTAAATTGTTAGTTTCTTTGTGAAAGGATAAAGAAAGTCAATGTAACAAGGAGAGGAAGTGTGATAATTTAGCCAGGATTTAGTATTGAGCAGTCAGTAAAGGTTTACCATTGGCAGTCGAGAGTTAAGTAATCCAAGCAGATATTTTGTCCCACTGACATTCTCTCTATTTGAATATAAATTTTCTCTCGGTGGTATTATCCCAGTTAAGCATCCAAAATAATATGCTAGTTAAAAAAACAAAATATGCACCTGGTTCAGAAGCAAAGTGCTCACCGGGTGCTAAAACAGATAATAACTTTACAAAAATTCCTTAGTGAGCAAGTACACTCATGACTATAACCACACCAAGGATAGTGCATATGGGCAGACAGGATTCTTTTTCTAAAAATAAAAATTTGGTTGCACACTGATAGGGGATACTTCTAATTGCCCAGCAAAAAAAAAGAAAATCAGACATGGGTATGTAATTCCCCCATTTTGTCCTTGATTACATTATTCAGTGTTAATGCTGGTTATAACCGTTGGAACATTGATAATGCTATTTCTGCCGTCTAGAAAATCCAGACCTAAATCTTTATAAATACATCCTTAAATATAAAAGTAATTTATTTAGTTTGGATCCGTTAACAATTAATGACATAATTAAATAGTTGGGAATTGTAATTAGCGGTGCTTTGATTTGAAAATGGCAAATGGCTTAATTGAGAAGTTTCCTCCTCAATGATTAAAAGTAATTTATTCTGGGATTTAGTGTAAATTTAAAAAAAGGAAGTATTTGCATTCATTAATTGTAGTTAAGGGAAAACTCTGACATAAATCATTTGTGGAGATGCCGGTGATGGACTGGGGTTGACAACCAGCATTCTGAATTTTATAACAAGCGCACAGGACCCACTGACTCGGCATACGATATAAACTGTTCTTCATGCAGAAAGGATATTGTTTCAGTTAGACAGGAATTTTGATTACCTCAACTATCAGAGGCTGCACTTTCGTATAACTTGGACTATAACTTGGTGTTGTAAAATTGTTTACAATAAATCATTTGAGGCAGGCACATTTGCTTTAAAAATGAAAAAAAGTAATGTTTATATGAAAGTGCAGCCTCTGATAGTTGAGGTAATCAAAATTCCTGTCTAACTGAAACAATATCCTTTCTGCATGAAGAACAGTTTATATCGTATGCCGAGTCAGTGGGTCCTGTGCGCTTGTTATAAAATTCAGAATGCTGGTTGTGCAAATAATAATATTAAACACATACCTGTATCCATGCTGTAATACTTGCAGGAAGAATGCGGGGTCTTTTCTGATTCAGCGGGTACCAATCGTTAGACTAGTAAAAGGAAAACTGTAGTAGCTCTCACATGCCATTAAAACCATGATTCTGACACTGTCACACTGACATTTCAAGTTCCTGAGCATTGAATGAAGGTGGTACTGTTTGTGCTGCTGCAGGAGTCCCAGGTCAGGTGTTCTTACATGTTATATAGTGAATTATTGGAATTAACCATGGACAACTACTATGGCATAGTGATTATGTTGCAGAGTGATGAGATACTAATTCACAGTTCCCCACAGAGTGAATTCCCAATCTCAGTCGTAGAACAAAGGCCAGACGTTTCCCCACAGAGTAATGGAAAATCAGGGGAATCATATGGGACTATTCTCGCATGTCTTATGCTGGTGAGGTACAGAGTGACTGAGACCTGGGAGCTGTCACTTTTCCATCCTTTTGGGTGTGGGTAAGCTAATAGATGGAGAAAATAAATAAATCCATTGTAAAAAAATACCTCTGTCTTTTACTGCCAGTCACTACATGCAGCCCCCCAAAAAAATATTTGACACGACTTTAAAAATGGTTATGTCTGCTCAAAGTAAAAACATGGATAAAATATATTCCTGTAAATTATATATGTTCTAATATGATCTTAAAGGGCCTGACTACAAAATCTGAATTGGTACATAATTATGTTTTATCCTCAAAGATTTAAATTTGGATTGGATGAGATTTGGGTTTAGGCAATATTAAATAAAATTAGATCTTAGGCAGTGACCTTCTGTACTATGTTCTGAAGATTACAGAATATACTGGAATTATAGATATGTATTGATGTGTAAACCAAAAATGGATATTATATATTGTAGATTATCCAAAGAAATGTTTTCTTTCCTTAGAAAAGAAACATTTATTAACCTAGGAAAACAAGTACTGACATCTGCTTTTATTCCTTTTATGAAGGTTTAAAACATAGCTGCCTGAGAAGAATGTGAGATGGTATCCAGTTCTGAGACTCAGATTTCTCCATTGTGCTCTTCCTTCCTCCTCAAGTCATTTGCTGGCACATTCTGCCCTAGGACTCCCACATAAAACAATCTCTAAAAAGAACAGCCTTTGTGAACCTGTGACTATAGCAGTCACAATAGAAAGTATTCTAGGCATTTTTAATTTATCTCTGTGGAATTCCAGTGATCGCAATCATCTTTCCAATTAGTTTTCTCTTGACAGGTTAAGTTTCACTGATGAACTCTGCTGTGTTTTAATGCTCTGGAAGATATGACTGAAGGAATCTCATGTTCTGTGGAGGCTCAGTGAGAACGAATTATCGCTGGCACTTAAGGTATGGCAGTGAGTACTATAAAGTCCATGTACTGGGAAGATTTTCCTCCAATGCCCACCAAACGTGTGTACTGCACTCCGGTGTATCAGGATCGGCAGTTGTTTGTTCTTGGGGGATGTAGTGAGACAGGATTGCCCCTGGACAAGGTCGAAATGTTGGATGTTGTCAGTCAGAAGTGGACAGAGCTACCCTCAATGCCCACTCCTCGAGCTGGGGCAGCAGCAGTCATTCTAAGCAAACAAGTCCTTCTTATTGGAGGCATGAATGAGGAGCAGAGCCCTTTAGGATCAGTAGACATTTTTAACATGGATGAAGGCAAGTGGGAGAAAAAGGCACCGCTCGGACAACCTTCAATGGGAATAACAGCTGTCAAGAAAGGTATGTCACTTGATATCTCTCAATCATACTTGAACTTTCCGTTAAAGTGTCTTTGTAGACATGAAGCTACAGATTGCAGTTAATTTAGTGATAAAACAATCATACAGTATATACTGTGAAGGAATATCTTACATAGAGTGTAATAATATAAATTAGAAAATGGTATAAATTGTTTTAATCTGTTATGAGTTTGTGATATCTACATATAGTTTAGTTTTTCTATATGACAATCAACATTAAATTGATGAACTAAATTTAAATGATGTACCCACTGTCTTCTATACTAGAAAACTTCTGTAATAAGGTTACTGTATCTTGGCTTCTGACTTTTCATGTTACATATTATGCTGTATTAGGGGTCACTCACTAAAGTGCACAGCTCATTATAAGATGCAAAATACTTGGCTCCGAGAACTCATGTTTATTGAAAATGGAGTGAAAATGAATTGTTAGGAAAATGTTTCATTTCTTTATGTTGTAGCTGCATAACAGAGAATCACGCTTTGATTTCCCAGCTCTTATTCTGTGTGGTTTTAATTCCAAGGTCAAGAACCTCCCTAAAACATGATTTTATGCTGCTGCTTAGCAACAAGCAAGATTGAGAAAGGGAACATCATGAGCCCCGAGGAAAATATTGTTTGACAGAATGGATGTAAAAATATTTCCTTTAGAAACATATTATTGAAGGAGAGTTAAGGCATGTAATCTTGTTACTCTGCACTTGTTACAGTGGAGGAAGAAAATGCCATCATTGAATTTGTTTTTTGTTTCCGTTTTTCTCATTGCGATTGTTTATTGGGGATGCAGCCAGGCTGGATGGAAAACCCAATTTAGGCCATTTTGCATTAATTTGAAATTACCTGTATTTTGCCCAATTTGGATTATTTTGCGTTCCATTTGGGCAGCTCCTCTTATTGGTCATTTGTTTCTCACCATCATAGCAACTGAAGGGCGAGCAATTGCTGCCTGTTACTGGAATCGCACCAAGATAGGGGCCTTCTGTTTTTGGTTGTTAATTATTGCCTGATGATGGTCTATTGGTAGTGGGGGGGGGGGGGGGGGGGAAGTTCACCGAGTTTCTGACCGTCTAATGGTGAGTATTTGCCCAGTTCCTGACAGTTATCCAATTCCTTATGGTTTGGTGAGAGAGTGGCTGGAGATATTAGAAAGCTGATTGGAAGGACACACATTCAATTTCTGGCAGTGCATAGTTAAATATCCATCCATGATACTACAGTATTTGGTGGGGGGTGGGGAACGCATGCATGTTTCTAGCCGGCTAAATGAGAAGGCTGGACTGAAGTTCAAACTGAAGCTGAATATAGCTAGTTATTAGGATAAAGGGGCTATTATGTCCATAGTGCTGACATTATATAGGATATAGCACAAACTGGTTGCAATGCTGATCTCTCCTTGCCTCTACATTGTACAGACAATGCCTTCCACACTTTGCTTTGGAAGACTGCTCAATAATATATTTTCAATCCACACAGTCTTAAACCAAAGCTCTCTTTGACAAATCGTGGCTTAACTCTTTATACTCCTCTGGTGCAACATATTGGCAGATCATTTGTCCATTTTCTACTCTTGGCCATAGTATCAGAATGAGGTAGCAAACAGAGGCCACTTGGAAAGACAATCACTGAGTGGAGAGGGAGGAAACTTTTAAATAAAATAATAAAAGGTTTTTTTTTATTGGTTCATGGGATGTGGGCGTCGCTGGCGAGGCCAGCATTTATTGCCCATCCCTAATTGCCCTTGAGAAGGTGGTGGTGAGCCGCCGCCTTGAACCGCTGCAGTCCGTGTGGTGAAGGTTCTCCCACACTGCTGTTAGGGAGGGGGTTCCAGGATTTTGACCCAGCGACGATGAAGGAACAGCGATATATTTCCAAACAACGTGGTATGTGCTGTGACCCATTTAACACTGTAGATAGCATTGAGACCATCCAAACCAATCAGATTCATGTCTCCAAAATAAAAAACACGGTGGAATTACTTGTAGTCTGTTCACATGTGTTATAATTTTGCATTGTTGTTAAGTTGTTTACTTCCATTCAATTTTTGATGTAAAACTCTCACCATTTGATCACAGTATTCTCTGAATTAAGATTTTTTGGATTCAAATCACTCACATGGACTAACTTGATACAAATCTCCTTCCAATGTTAGCCAAATCATAACTCAGAGTATGTATTCAGCAAATAATGTATCTTCGTGCATGAACTAACTCAGGCAATCCTTAGTATAAACACAAGGAATTGGGCCATTTGGGCCATCCTGAACAAAGCTAGAACTAGATATCCTCCTTGATGGTACCAATTACTGGTATTGGTCCCCATCAAGGAAGAAATCTAGTCCTAACATTCACAGTAATTTGATTTTTGTTCTGGCATTTATTGATAATATGACAGTGCATATATACTGCTCATGCATTGGTGGTAATTTATATCACCAGTGTGATAGAGATTTAACTTACTGCTCAATATCAGGTGATGTAATGTGGTAAAGATGCTATCAGAGTAATTTATCATTAACAGTCTTGATATTAATCAGCAGTTGCTTGTAGACTAAATTCAAACCGATCTGAATAATGGCGGTGTTATAAAAGTGTTTTCATAAGCATATCTAGTACAATAGCAAAATGGGCAGCAGCTATAATTTTCCAATGGATCATGGCAGCAGGTGCACAGCGACAAAAGATATTGATGAACTGATGAAAAGAAAACAGTACCCTGCAGTAAGTGAGAGGAAATGTCTGATATTCTAGGCTCAACAGATGAAATCAGACTGACTGATCATGATTTGCAGAGAAAATTGAAATCTTATTCTGCCATTTCCATTGTGTTGCCAGTAGAAGTAATTTTTTTACACATATATTTTCAGATTTAAATCCTGATCAGTCAGTTCTCCATGCCCCTCGTGACTCGTTCACCCTTTTACTTGTCCCTTTTTAGAAAGTGAGAGCTAGATAACAGATTTCAGGGCTAGCTTGTGAGTGATTCAGCCGTAAGAAATTGCTGGTGACTCCAATAATGAATACTTTTAACTCTGCCAAGGCAAGATATAATCAGATTCAACAGTCAACATGCACTCTAAAATAATATATCTTCGGATGTTGAAAATGTGCTTTGGATATATTGATTCATCACTTGATAGACTTCATTATACTGTCAGTCAAATCTTTGTGACATTCAACATGGTACCATGGTTTGTCTTCCTAAGTATATAATACACATCTTATGAAGGCAACCAAATATTGTTGTTGGCATGGCTGTGAAGTAGAATTTAAAGGTGCATCACCTTCATGAAGAAAGTGTATTGCAACCTTTTTATTTAGTTACAAGCACACAATGTAAACAGATAATTTTCATAAAACTCATCATTATGTCATTGTACCAAAATGATGTTTTGGCTCCTCTCCCTCCAAACCAAAATTTGCTGAGTACTTTTTTCCTTGAAAACAGCACCCCTTTAATCGGAAGTAGGCTTCACTCAACTCCAGACTCCAAATTATGGAACATCTTGGTACATGTGGAAATAAGTCATTATATAATTCTTTTAGCAACAGCTTATGTGGTGGACGTACTCAGCTACCATTTTATATTAGATAAAAGACCCTACATTAAAAAAGCATGTAACAACTGCATTACACCATTGTAGTGGGCGTAATGAATTGATGTAAAGATTCTGTGACCCATTGATAAAATGGACTAATGTGACTGCTGACTTATTCCTTCACTGCTTGTGGTTTTTCTGCATCTCAGGGCCACAGTGGGATTTTCTGTATGCTATGATTTAACCACTGACGTGCACAGAGTGAACACAAATAAATTAATTCAAGAAAATCAACTGACTATCATAGCATTTTTATTTCTAATGTCATTTGCTTTTTGTCTCATACAAGATTTAAAATGTACTAAAACTAATGTACCTATTAAATATTTAAATCAGACGTGTTAAGTAACTAAAACAGACAAATCCTCTTCCATATCAAAAACAAGTTAAAACTAAAAATAGCCAAAAACAAAATGATTTTTTTGGTTATTTGATACATCTTTAGTTTTAACTTGATTTTGATGTAAGCTGAGGATTTATTTGTTTAAGTTACTTAACAATTCTGATTGAAATGTTTCCTAGCTAGCAATTTGAACTATAGGCATTAGTACATTTTAAACCTTATATGGGACATAAAGCAAATAATGTTAGAAAATAAAAGAATTCTACCCTGGTCTTTTTAGAATGAGGGTAGATTTCTGCAACATTCTGAATTCCGCAGCTAGTCACGAAACAAAATCCATTTGTCATGAAAATCCAGACTTGTAGGTGAAAAGAATGTTATTCTCTTGGATAATTACTACACCGCTGTTGCACTGCAATGTTACCACTCTAGATGATCACTACATTGTAAAGGAATTTTATAGCACTGAATTGTCAAGTTGGAGAAGCAATATATTACAACATTGTGCAGAGAATCATAGAGTTTTTATTACAAAGTGCTTAATAGGTCTGTGTTAGCCCTTCTGAGAAGTAGTCATCATTTCAATTAGGGAGGTAACTGCTACAGATCTAAGCACCTCCACTTTCTATTAGCAAGGGCCTTGTCCTGCACTTACACCTCCCTGCTTTGATAACTTTGTCTTGTTGACTTATTCATTTTTCTTTCAGTTATATTTTTGGTGAATTTTTGTCCTTATCTAAATAAGCGTGTTGTTGCTCAGGAAATAAACATTTTTCCACCTTTGTACTTTGTCTTAGCAATGTGGTTTAACTCTGGACTACTGCACAAATGTAAAGTTTTACTATTTCCTGTAATAGCTGGCATTGTGACCTCTATATCTTGTTATTTCCATTGACATTTTTCAAATACTCAATACAAAGCATAATAAAAGCAGCTTGTTTACATAGCCTGTTTCTGTCCTGTACATTCTATTTGACCCAACAGGTCCATGCCTGTGTTTATGCTCCACAGGAGCCTCCTCCCTCCCTACTTCATCTAACCTATCAGCATATTCTTCTATTCCTTTCTCCATCATGTGTGTATCTAGCTTCCCTTTAAATGCATCTATGCTAATCGCCTCAACTACTCCTTGTGGTAGCAAATTCCACATTCTAACCACTCTCTGGATAAAGAAGTTTCTCCTCAATTCCCTATTGGATTTATTAGTGACTATCTTATATTTATGGCCATGAATTCTGGTCTCCCCCCGCACGTGGAAACATCTTCTCTACGTCTACCCTATTAAACCCTTTTCATAATCTTAAAGACCTCTATCAGGTCACCCCTCAGCCTTCTCTTTTTCTAGAGAAAAGAGCCCCACCCTGCTCAATCTTCCCTGATCGGTATAACCTCTTAGTTCTAGTATCATCCTAGTAAATCTTTTTTGCACCTTCACCAGTGCCTCTATATCCTTTTTATAATATGGAGACCAGAATTGATCACAGTACTCCAAGTGCGGTCTAACCAAGGTTCTATTGAAGGTTAACATAACTTCTCTGCTTTTCAATTCTATCCCTCTAGAAATGAACCGCAGTGTTTGCTTTGCTTTTTTTTATGGCCTTATTAACTTGGGTTGCTACTTTTAGTGATTTGTGCGCCTGTACCCCCAGATCCCTCTGCTCCTCTACTCCATTTAGACTCTTATTATCCAAGCAGTATGTGGGCCCCATATACTTCCTACCAAAATGTAATACCTCACACTTATCTATATTGAAATTCTTTTGGTAATTACATGTCCATTGTGCAAGTTTGTAGATGCCTTCCTGTATTTTGTCACAGTCCTCCTCATATTAACTATTTCCCATCTTTTGCCAGCCTGAGTAACTAGCGTAACTACTCTCTGTTTTCTATTTTGTAGCCAGCTTGCTATCCATTCTGCTTATTGTCCCCTGACTCCACATGCTCTGACCTTAGTTACGAGTATACTATGCGGTACCTTATTGAAGGCCTTTTGAAAATCCAAATATATTACATCTACTGCATTACCCTTGTCGACCCTTTCTGTTACTTCTTCAAAGAATTCAGTAAGGTTGATCAAGCATGAAATCCTTTTGAAATCCGTGTTGACTATTCTTTATTATATTTTCGGTTTCTAAATGTTTTTCTAATACATCTTTGAGTAACGATTCCATTATCTTTCCTATCACCGACATTAAGCTAATTGGTCTATAGTTTTCTGGACTGGTGCTAGTTCCCTTTTTAAATATTGGAATCACATTAGCTATCCGCCAGTCCTCTGGCACTGTTCCCTTTTCTAATGAATATGTGTGTATATGTGTGTGTGTGTATATATAAATAATGCTTCCACTATCTCTTCCCTAACTTCTTTTAATATGTGTGGATGCAATCCATCTGGGCCAGGGGTTTTATCCTCTCTCAGTTTGATTAGGTTATGAATTGTCTCCCCCCTTTCTATCTTAAATGTCTTTATATCTTTTTTGATCTCTCCTTCTAATGTCATGCTCACCATGTTAATCTCCCTGGTTAATACTGAGGCAAAGTAATTATTTAATATTTCTGCCATTTTGCTGTCATTATCTGTGAGTTTATCATGTGTATCCTTAGTGGCCCTTTCCCTATTTCTTTTGTTTATGTGTATGTAGAATACTTTACTATTTCTTTTCATATTCCTTGATAATTTAATTTTGTATTTTCTCTTTGCCTTCCTAATTGTTCTTTTAACTTCTTTCCTAACCTTTTTGTATTCCCTTATGTCATCTATGTACTTAGCGTATGCCTTTTTCTTTAGTTTCAATTTTGCCCTTATTTCTTTATTCATCCATGGTGCATCATTACTGGCTAGTTTGTTCTTGCTTTTTAGTGGGATATATTTCTCTTGGACTCTCTTGATTACCATTTTCAATGTTTCTCTCTGCTGTTCTATTTCTTTGTTTATCAGTAACTTTTTCTGGTTTATTTTCCCTCGTTCCATTCTCATCCCCTGAAAATCAGCTTTTTTCCTATTTATTACGTTGGTCTTTGACTTACTTATGTCCTTCTCTATCTTTATTTTAAACCTTATTATGTTGTGATCGATATTGCCTAGATGTTCCCCCATGCTTACTTATCTGTTCTGGTTCATTTTCCATTAGTAGATCCAGTTGTGCTTCCTCTCTTGTTGGGCTTTTTACATACTGGGTAAGAAAGGAATCCTGCACACATTGTAAAAATGCTGTGTACCCTTTTACCTACCTCATCTTGCCAGTTTATTTGGGGATAATTAAAATCTCCCATGATTATTCTATATCCTTTACTCATTTCACATATTTGCTTACATATTTCTTCCTCCACCTTCTTTCCCCTATTGGTGGTCTCTAGTATACCCCTATTAGCATGATCGATCCCTTCTTATCTTTAACTTCAATCCATATGGATTCTGTTTCTAAACCAATATTTTGCTTACCATTTATACAATGTTATGGTACTGAGCAGAGTGGATGATGTAGATATGGAAACCAATACTCCCAGGACTTGATTTTAGAAGCTCATCTTCCTCCCTCGCCTCCTTGGGCAACAAAGTCCCGAACTTTTAAATATAGCCAGGAATTGACCATTCAATTGAAAAGCAATTTTTTTCTATATTAGCATGATATTAACTGAAACAAGATATAAGATTTCAGCCTCGCTCTTCCAATTTTGTAATATTAGCTTCTTTGCAATAATCAGCTATTCCAAACAAGCTCATATATAATGAACAGGATGTGAGCCTAGGCCAGGCATTCTGTTCTGCCTATTCAAATTTCAGTATGAGTCACGCACGCCTCATCCTGAAAGAAGGACTCCATCAGACACTGCTAAAGTACATGAAATACATGCACGTTTATGTCTGAAGAACTTCACAGAGTCATAGAAAGTTACGGCACAGAAGGAGGCCATTTGGCCCATCGTGTCTGTGTTGGCCGAAAAAAGAGCTATCCAGCTTAATCCCACTTTCCAGCACTTGGTCCAAAGCCCTGTAGCTTAAGGCACTTCAAGTGCACATCCATGTAAGTTTTAAATGAGATGAGGGTTTCTGCCACTACCACCCTTTCAGACAGTGAGATCCAGACCCCCACCACCCTTTGGGTGAAAAAATTTCTTCTCAGCTCCCCTATAATCCTTCCACCAACTACTTTAAATCTATGCCCCCTGGTCACTGACCCCTCTGCTAAAGGAAATAGGTTCTCCCTATCCACCGTATCTAGTCCCGTCATAATTTTATATACCTCAATTAAACCTTCCCTCGGCCTCCTTTGTTCCAAAGAAAACAACCCCAGCCTATCCAATCTTTTCTAATAGCTAAAATTTTCCAGCCCTGGCCACATCTTTGATGCGTTACGATAAACCTAATTTAAAATCTTAACCTGCATGAGTTGTGTTAAAGCACTGATCACGTGCCTTTCCATTTCTCTGAGTGATCTCAGATCAAGAGATGAGGTTTGTCTATGTGCCCTAGAATTACATTCATTTAAAAATTTGTAAATATGGATCTCCACCAATGTACTTTCCCATAACGTACTCATCATCAGACAAAGGAGGAGGAAGCAAATTACTTCCAAAAGCAGGTTTAATAGTATTGTTCAGCTACAAATAATGAAAAACATAATCTCCTTTTATGTTTCCAAATGATCTGAAATTGTTGCTGACAAGCAAATGGACTGTATTATTTATCCCTGCTTCCTTTCACTTTTAACAAACTGTATTACCACCAACCACTATATGTGGATTACTCCATTTATTGGATCTGCCCCAAAGTTTGCTGCTTTACCTCTGAATTTAAGATTTTTTATTGTTTTAGAGATGTTGAGTATAAAGATAACATTCAGTATATGTAGAAATTTATCACGTAAAACTACTGACCGGTATGTACCACTCTCTATTTCAATACTAAGACGACAAAGTTGTCTAACATCATTGGAAGGGAACTTACAAAGAGGCTGCAAGATCATTACTGAATTACTAAATCATATCTGAATAGATCTGCCAGGCCCATACATCCCACATTCCCACTGTTCTGTAAGCCTTTTTTAAGTTTATTCTTGATGTTCACTGACAATCAAGAGATAAACATTCTTATATTTGCAAAGCTATTAGAGCAAAAATGGACCAGCAACACGGAAAGCACTTAATTGATCCAAGGGAAAAATATTCATGCAATAGTTTCCATCTGCTCCGAAGGGAATATCAACATATGTTTTCATCAGATGGTGAATGCATTGTCAGTACAAAGAGGGGAAAAGAAAAAGCAGTCTGCCTCCAGTAGTATCTATTATTGTAGTATCCTAACCCCAATTCTCGTCAACATAGAGGCTATGTTGATCCTAGTCAACATCATGTTGTGGTTGATGTAAAGTTCCCGTCCCCCTCCTATGACTAGCAAGGTTTTGTTACCAGGCTCTGAAACATGCAAATCAACTGCTTTTGTCTGACAATACTTCACAAATCATCCGGAGCATAATTCCTAGATGGGTTTTGTGTCTACTACAAGTCTGTCATTAGTAGGGTGTCAGTGTGGGTAGACAGCACATTCATATTTGGTTCAGAAGTAATTTCCTGTTTGCAATGATAGACTATGGTGTTACAGCAATCAAACATAAAGAGCTGAGGCTAATTAGCGTCAAATACAAGAAGTTAAAGGTTATTGTTGCACGTACATGAAAAGACAAAGAAAACAGATGGACTTTACACTACACATATTTAGCAAAAATAAACTAAAACTGGTCAAACCTCTTTTGTATAGTGTATCCCTGAATAATACCTGTCTTACAGCATATTGTGAATAAAAAGCAAAAATACTATAGATGCTGAAAATCTGAAGCAAAAACAGAAAGTAAATACTGAACAGGGCAGTCTGCATCAGTGGAGAGAACAGACATGGCGGGGGCGATTTTAGGAGGAAAATGCGGGTGCGTTGGGGGTGGGGGGCCTCCAAAAATTGAGCAATTCCCATCCGGGTTCGGAAGCCGGCTCCAACACGCTGGCTTCTGAGTTTCCCAGGGACCCACCTGTGTGCGCACGGGCGACCCGAAAACAGAAGTCCCGCCGGCAATTAAAGCTGGTGGGAAGACAGTTAAAGAGCCAAATGTACCCCATTGAGCTACTTAAGGCACTTTACCTGTGACAGATGAATGGATTAGAATGATTTTTAACTTACCTGGGCGGCTTGCCCACCGCTTCTGATTCACGCCCTACCAGGCGTGAAGGGCCAGATCAGGGAAAAAGAAATTACATAAAAAACCATGCAATGAAGTGAAAACACTAAATGCACCTATCTTTGAAACCTGTTCCGATGTCCCCCTTTTCACTCTCCCGATGTCCCCCCGATCTCACCCTCCCGATCTTCCTCCGATGTCCCCGATCTTCCACTCTCCCCCTGCCCCTCTCCCACCCCGGTCTTCCAGTCCAGCGCTGGATAACGTCTGGTTCTCTCCCTTTCCTGCCCCCCCCACCCCTCGCGTTGTAGCTCCTGATTGTAGCCAGCCTGTCAATCAGGCTAGCTGCCGGGCGCGAAACCTGGAGAGGACGTTAACCACTATTAATCAACGTGCGATCGCATCGGAAGTGATAAGTTTGGTTCATGTGGGTTTGCCATGCGCCCAATCGCCCCCCCTGCTGCCATCCTGCCTCCCTGCTAATATTGGGGCCGACGTTTCAGGTATGGACCCTTCATAGAACTGGAAGGTATTACAGATGCTCAGCAATTGAAAAGGAACCGAGCAAGGGGAAGGAGGAAGGTAAAAAAGCAACACAACCATATAGGAAAAGAAATGGAATGAGCTGTGAAGTGCTTAAGTGGCGAACAGGAGATGGTTAAATAGCAGGAGTGATATTAACTTATTGTACATGTTTGACTTGTACCCTCTTTCATAGTGCTTAAATGCATGTATAAAGTAATGTCCCTTACAAGACTGCCTGTTTGTTGACTACTGTAACAAATCAAATTTTCTTTTTGCCTTGTGGTTTAAGTAGACCCAGTATTGTGTTTTCATATCCCAGAAGTATGCTTTCTTGTTTCCCTTTAGTTGAGAACCATTAGTATATACCAACTTTTTAGTATTTATGCTGTAAAGTATTAATTTGTGATTAGGCTGAAATATGTTAATGATACCCGGAAATACCCAGAAAGAACTAAAATGAGGCCCAAGAGTTAAAATACTCATACCCAAATGTGGACTGTTTAAAGGATGGACGAATCAGTTTAAACAGGGATAAGGTGGATTGATTTAGGTAGGTGAAATTGTTGATTGGTTTATGTGCGGATAAATGCGTTGGTTATGCCTGTATAATTGGATTGGGTTTATGCCTTGATAGGATGGGTTGGTTTATGCATAAATGCAATTAGAAGGAAATGAGAGAAGTCAATATGCATTTCACCTACACTCTCCTCAATTTTTATTTTCTCAGATAAACACTACAACACTGCTTTAATGTTATGATTCCTGAATGGCAATTTGTTATTTTTTAAGAAGTGGGAAAAGAAGTATCCACGGCAGTGGAGGTGTGATTCTTTACACTGGGCTCAGGATCCTTCTATTTTCACGTATGGCACAGTCTGTAAAGATCGGTTAAATAGGTTTCCTGTCCTTTTCATGGTACTTTGTGTCATTCTGAGGAACTGTGGAAACAGTAAAGACAGTGCCAGAGAAGCACTAAAGCAAAACATGTTCAGCCTTTTCCTTGTCACATCCAATTTCCCTAAACAGCTGTGGTAAAACCGCTAGGAAACTAGAAACTGAGCCAGTTGAGAATACCGAATTAGAAAATGATCACTGCTGCCAGGAAATGATTTCAAGTGACTTTTTTTGACCACTGGCCAGATGATATAAATAATTGGGAACTGCAGAGATGAAAGTGCTGTAAAAACTAGCATTATCCTCCCAAATGCCGTGCAGTTACTTTCTATCTGACTGGGTAATTGTTTTAAAGACAGGACTATAATTATCACTTGATGACTTTTGAAAATAATCCACATTGTTGCCCTTGGGGTAAAATAAAGTTGGTGTTAAACATGAAGCTTGCACTGGGTTGTTTTAAAATAGCAAACTAACATTAGATTTTATTAATGGTGTTACTGTGGAGATTTGAGTTTTCTAATAAATTTAGAATACAGCTAGTAAATTGCCCATGGCATTGTCCAGTCAGTTGATAAATATAAGTATTTTTTTATATACAAGATGGTGCTGGGTTTGGAAGAGAGTCTTCAGAGCTCATTCTGCAGTGCATTTACTGGCCAGAGCATACAATCACATTGTTACAGGCAACTGTTTACATACAGGATTACTATTCTAACATTTAGATAGGCAGTTTCAATGAAAATGTTGGTCTAAAAGTGTGATCAAAAATCATGACAACAGGAAGTTGCATGCAAAAGATTTTTAATAATATAAGTTAATGAGTGAAAAGAATTAAAACATTGGCCCAGAAATTCCTGGGGAGACAGGGGTAGGTGGATCTGGGGCAGAGAGGACTATCCACCTGCCCCTTGCCTATGACCCCGTTTGAAATCCTGTGGTCAAGGTCAATTAAATATTTTGCTGACACCCTTGCTGTTTCCAATGCAAGTGGGGCACCCATCTGAGTGTGGTGAGAGTGGAACAACTTCATTGCAGCAATTTGCTGCAGCATTAATGGGCCCATGAGGCTCTGCGAGGCTGCCTAAAAACATTTAGAATGGTAGGTTTGTGACTTCAGCCAGTTTTCAAGTGTGCATATGAAGGAATCTGTCAGATTATGGATTTCCCTTATTTGCATTGTATTATAATATGCCTTGTGGGTGGGTTTATTATGCACCTGTCCCTGAAACTGCCACGATTTCTGATGAGGCCAAAAAAGGGGCAGAACCTCGGTGGATCCAGGACCATCCCAAATTCTATTTCCCAACCCCCCCCCCCCCCCCACCCCATTGCCACCCGAAAAATGTCTTCATTCCAGGGCCCTAGGGGGTCATTTTAACTTTAGGCGATGGTGTAAAACAGGTAATATCGGATCGGCCTCCCGTTATACACTCTGTCTGATTTTCCTTTCCATTGATGTCACTGGAAGGGAAAGTCGGATAGGATGTATAATGGGCGGCCAATTCGACATAGCCCATTTTACACTATCACCTAAAGTTAAAATTACCCCCATTGTCTTCTGGGACACATTTGAAGCTTCACTTTTCTAAATCTCTGAAAATCAAGGCTGCACGTGCCTTTGGCATGTGCGAACTTGCGCCTGGTGTGGAAAGGGACAGTTTGGCCAGATTTTCCAAGATAGGCCCCTCCCCCTTCATTGGATTGGGCTATGGCTCATGTGGTCCCTCAGAATTCCGTCGGGATCCTGTGTACATTTACGTGCATGTGCATGTGTATGTGTACAAGTATTTTGGAATGATCCTTGGATTGGGTTGTGGGAAGCTGAAGTAAAGGCTCCTTCCGTTCCTTCGGAAGCAGAAGCAAAAGTTGGATTATAAAGCAAGCCCCAGAAGGATCGATACATACATACATACATATAGATAAAGATATATATATATATATATATATATATAGTTGTGTTGCTGACCTGTACTAACAGTTGCCATTCATTATTAAACACACTCATTTGTATATAATCACGTCTGGAGTTTGCTTGGAAGAAATTGTAACTCTTACCCAGAATTTCCTTGGAGCTGCTTCCACTCTGCTGCTGTAATTTTGCCGGAAGTGCGGCGTAAACTCCTTTAACGGCGTAAATGGGGTTTCCGCCACAGTTCCGACGAAGTTATAGTAGCAGAGCAGAAGCAGCTCTGAGAAAATTCCCAGCCCCTACTTTCTGGTGTGGTATGTAAGTCTTCACAATATTCACTAATATGTATATATTGTATGTGGATATATATGTATGTGTTTTAAATGTACATGTGCACATTCAGACATGCAGCTGGTTAAAACTCCACTTCCATAAATAATTATGCACAGATTGGAGTATTGTGTGATTTTGCAATTTTTTGTGTGTGGTTTTAAGAAATGTCACTTCAGTAGTGCAGTTTCCATTGATGTGCATCCTTCTGGATGCTTAAACCAAAATCCTTGCTGTGGTAATTATCTTTACCTAGGATTGTCCCCAGGTAGCCATATCTAGCCTTTAAGAAAATGGTTTCCCTCCTTTATAGTATTAAATATTTTATAGTTAACAGTGAAATGACTTGACTAAGAGACCATGCAGCATTCAGTGCTCTTCCAAACCCTCATAATGGCAACTAGCACTGTTGTATTTCATTATCCTGTTAGAAATCTCCGAGCTTTAATGAAGCCATCTGCCACTCAGTCGATTTGTCCAATATGCTCTTGGTCAGACACAGAGTGGAGCATTAGATTATATCAGTGATGGTACAGTGACAATGTCAGGGATGGGAGATCAGTGGACACTGGCAGAAACAGCTCAAGACCACATCCATAAAATAATTTAATCTGAGAAACCATGTAAGTTTAAAGCAAGCGAGCTGCTGAGGCCAAATAGCAGAAATCTGAAATAGAATAAAACAATTTAAATACTCAAACAATACTTCCTTTTTCATAATCAGTGCCTTTTTATAGTGTTATTAATTACTCATTTGATAAATAACATTTGCCAATTAAAGATTGAATGAGCTTTCCCAATAACATGGATGTGGGGGGAGTCAAGGGTGTGAACTCAAAGACTGTATAATAAAGACATGGAATTACTAATCATACTAGTTCTTGAAGATTCAATGTGTACGCCATGTGCTTTTCATACACAGGCGGTGATTTTAACCCTATCCGTCTGGCGGAAACCAGGCTTGTGGGCAGTTACAATCGCCCAGGTTACTTACCCGTTGGAAAGCCACCAGGATCCCACCATTTGAGAATTTAACTGAGCAGGCGGGAATGACATTTGCCCAAAGCCGCTGGGAAAGTTTACATCACTGGGACCTGACTGTGATTTTAACTGAGGCCTGAGCGGAGAATTCGCCATGGTTTTCCTGTCTGGTAAATGCCAGTCAGGACCTGTTGGAAGAAAAAGGGGTCGCAAAAGGTTTTTCTTTCCTTTGCGAGACCAGGAGGAGCAGGAGTGCTCCTCTGCATCACACAGGGAAAGCTTAGGCCTTCTCTGCCCCGGACTCGAGACCCCGCTAGGGAGTGCAGCTCGCTGGCTCTGGACTGGTGCAATATTGGGCGGCCTAGAGGCTGACCCGTCCAGCAGAAAGTGGGGGGGGGGGGGGGGGGAATCCCTGGAGCGACAGTAGTCCGCATTATTCTTGTGGAGCCGAGAGGAGCACTCCCACAAAGATAATTTTAGACTTACCTTTTCTGGGACCTCTTCCACTTGACCACCAGGTTTTACTGAATGGAGTGTCCAAGGCGCACACTCCACCCATTACGCCCTCTACATTGCATCTGGGTCCTATCTACGTCATACGACCCCGATTTGCATAGATTAATGAGGTTCCCACCTGATTTGAGGTGGGTGGTTTGGCCACCCAGCCGAAGGCCTGAGTTAAAATGGCAGCAGAGCGGGAAAGGGCTGGTAAGTTGACCATCTTGATATTAACTTTGCCGCCGCTCCCATTTCTGCTGGGTGGAGGGAGTTAAAATTGCCTTGAGGTGACAAAAGCATGAATGAAGCAGCAGATGGGCTGAGTTAGGGGTGGGGGCAGACAATGTCACAGAGGTTACAAACACAAGAAAATTCTTCACTTCCTATTGCTTAGAATCTTTCTCTCAGGGTCAGTACTGACCAGTACTCATGCTTTCAGTGGGTTTAGTGTTTAGAGCTCAGAAGTCCTGTTTCATTCTTAACAGATAAAGCAAAACGTATTAAGTGTGCAGTAACGTTGCTGCAGAACTTGAAGGGTTAATGGTTTTCTCTCAGTAAATATTATCTTATGTGGGAACGATGTCACAAGCACAGCTGCAGGGTTAATGGACAGAATATTAGTTTATTTATTTAAATGAGACAATTGTGTCATCAGGTTGTCACGGTGTCTCCAGGGAAACCGGAAATTTGGAAAGGACGGTGAATATACAATAATTAAAACTGAGTTTCTACTCTTCCTTTTGAGAGGTGCTGTGCCCTTTGTATGGGAGGGGAAAGGAGATGTGTGTTGAATCACAGGACGACGATTGTGTAATACAGATTGAATCTTTTTTTAAAAAAAAATTACAGAAAGATCGGCGGTGAGAAAATTCTAGTGCTTCCTCTTCAGTACAGCACTATCTGTAGACTATGGTAGAATGCTGTGGAAAAATAATTAACCATGAATGAACAATGATCTGAAAACGAGGGATTTGCTACTTCAAAATTTAAACATAAATTTAATGGCCCAGAATTTGCTGTAGCAGGGCAACGAATGGTACCCCCTGTCAGTTAGACTTGTTGCCCACTTAATCTACATGATATTTGGGGCCACACGTTGCTGGAAGTGGGAGATGGAAACGGTGCGGCGCCATCTAGAGGGCACCTGGGATCTGAGTGAGCAGGGCAAGCAACTGTGTATCTCCTTAACCAATCAGATTGAAGAATTGTAAAATTAACAGCGCTCGGAATGAGAAGGAAGTGTAAGTTAGAGTAGGTGAATTCAATGTCAAATCAGGTACAGAAAGAGAAATAAAGAGAAGGAAAGAAAGATTGGATTAAGCGAGCGAGAAAAAGGAGACAGAAAGGAAAAGTTTTTAAAAAAAAATTAAAATTACATTTTTTTAATCAACAATTAAAACCTGAAGGAATGAGACTCCACACGTGTAATTTTTAGTGTTGGGGAAGTTGATTGGCAGTAATTGATACTTATCACATCATTAAAAGGGTACTTCGACTTGAAATGACTTAACTTTCAGTGGTGAGTTTAGTTCCTTTCTACCGTGCAAATACAGGAACTTCACGCCGCCCAATGCATTTCAATGGTGAGGCAGACAGCGAGCTCCTGTTTTTGCAAAGCTAACGGCGGAGCGGCACAACTCGGAGTGCTGTGTTTAACTCTGCATCTGCCCTCGCCTGAACGATTTGCGCATAAATAACGCTGAGTGCCGTTAGCCTTGCCATTATATTGACAGCAAATTCTGGGCCAATATTTCTGTTAAGTGAAAGATAACTGAAATACCGTTTTCTATGTAAGATACCTTGTCATTCCTGAACCTGCTGTAAATAGTAATTGTTCATGAAGTAGAAAAGGATATAATTGGCTAATATATAATGCATACGAAAATGACACATCCAGCCGGTCCATCAAGCCTGTCCCACAATAATGATGGCTGGAGCATCATGACTAAACATTCCTTAACCACCCCCACCCCCAACAAACCCCTGCAGCCATGTAATCTCCTAGGAGAGGCAAGAAAAGCTCAGGGCCAAAATGTATTCTGGAATGTACTTTTTCTGACAATGTTCTCTCCTCCCTTGCCCTCCCTCCTTTTCTGAAGGTATTGGCTGCTTTGTTGGGGGATTGTTCCATGGACACTAGCCACAACTCTGGCACCTCAACCAAGTGACCATTATTTATGTGTGCACCTTGATAGGAACTGTTGGCAGGATTTCGACCATACGAACATATGAACAATGACCGACAGAAAAAGATCCACTGGTCACAATTGTGATGCCTTGTGCATCACAATTATTTATATATAATATAAGCCATGTGGCCTCCTGGAAGAGAAAAATCAGATAAAAAGCCAGGGCAATTGAGGACAAAAATCTGGAAAATTCCTCTCCAATCCCCTTAGGTGATCAAAACTGCTCCAGGAGACCACTCTGGCCCTGTTTAATGTCATACAGTACCTACTTTTTGTACGAGGTGATCTCCGCTCCAGCCCAGAAACAGGTCCAGTTCTTGCTTGAAGGAGTTCAGCGAATCGGCGTTCACCGCACAAGCTGGCAGCTTGTTCCATGGGGAACCTTACAGTGAGTCAGCAAGAAGGTAGGGAAATCGGGATGTTTCTCTAGCCCTGTCCCCTCGACATTATTTATAAGTAACAGGACAGTCAAGGGATGGGTGGTGGAAATCACTGCCTGGTGGTTGGGAGGAAAATTTCTACTGTTGGATTCGAGGCAGGCCTCCCTGCCCCATCTTCTCTACTGCACTGATGCTGTACTGCCTGAAATCCTGCTGTTTGGCAGAGGAAAATCCAGCCCTGTTTCCATTTCCCTTCTTAATTGTTAAATTCCATTCCAGTTGTATCGTATCGTTGACTTTCACAGATTTGAAAAATAATTATTCATATTCCACAGCAGTATTCTGTGAAGGTGCTTCCATTTTAACATTTTTATATGAATCTTGGAAATCGCACTATTCTGGCTTTCTTGCCAGATCTGCTGTTCAGGGGGCTGGGTTAAGGGCTCTACGACATCATTATTACATAGAGTCCACAGCACAGAAACAGGCCATTCGGTCCAGCTGGTCTATGCCAGCGTTTATGCTCCACATGAGCCTCCTCCCACCCCTCTTCATCTAACCCTATCAGCATATCCTTCTATTCCTTTCTCCCTCATGTACTTCTGTAGCCTCCCCTTAAATGCATTTATGCTAATTGCCTCAACTACTACTTATGGTAGCGAGTTCCACATTCTTACCACTCTTTGGGGTAAAGAAGTTTCTCCTGAATTCCCTATTGGATTTATTGATGATTTATTGATACTTAAGGGATGTTAAAAAATACAAGACCACATTCTAAGAGCACATTGCAGCTCTGTAGCATTTCTGATTTATATTATGTAAATATTAAAATCAAATTATCTGTCATTATTGGGTGTCCTGTGCAATATTTATTGTGTATTTATAAATTAATCAATGGTGGTTCTTAGCTCAAGTGCTTTCCAGATAACAAGTAAGTGCAGATATGCTCAGATATCTTGACCTGTATCTTCCTCTGAATTGCCTGTTTTGGGGCAGATTTGGGATAGTGACAGAATGGTTCTTAGAGGCTACAGCTTCAAATCCACCACAGAAAGACTGTACCTGAATTATCCTTCCAAAAACAACAGTACCCTTCAAGGCCCACCAGGAACCTGATCTGCATAATGTAAATCGTGTCAACGGGTATGGTTAACTCATTCAACTAATTTTCCCAACTTCCCCCACAAACTGTCCCAAATAATTACTACCACTATATAAATGGTGGTATGAGCTACAGTAAGGCATCTCTGAGGTGGATACCACATTGAGCAGGCCATTGTCTATGTTGATACTGAAGATTGGCCTTACTTTGACTGCCTATCGATCTCTTTAATACCTTGGAGGTTCATGTAGGACCTTTGTTGCTAGTTTTACTCAGTTCTGCTCAAAGTACTGCTTTGCATTGGGGCATAGATTTCCTACTGGGAATCCCTCCATTCTCATGCAATGAAAAGGAGGAGGAGGATAAGGATATGGAAGAGGCTAGATTGGAGGCTTAGAATTAAACTTCAGAGAAGACATCTCTTCCTCATATATATGCTAATATCAACTCACCAGGATCTAAAGACCAAGAAGATCTTATGATGTGGAGATGCCGGTGATGGACTGGGGTTGACAAATGTAAGGAATCTTACAACACCAGGTTATAGTCCAACTGTTTTATTTGAAAATCACAAGCTTTTGGAGGCTTTCTCCTTCATCAGGTGAGCGACGAAGGAGAAAGCCTCCGAAAGCTTGTGATTTTCAAATAAAACAGTTGGACTATAACCTGGTGTTGTAAGATTCCTTACAAGAAGATCTTACTTAGACTTTTCAGATTGTCATTGCCTCAGAAAGATGTGCTTTCACCTGGAGGTTCTTGGGCAAATATGTTAACTGCGGCTGAAGACCTGCAGCCCAATTCCACCAGGAGAACAACGTTGTCTGCACCAGTCAAGGCCACCACTGCTTCTTGATCCTTCTGTGCAGCATCAGTCACAATGGTTTGGCAGCTGCTTACCATTCCATCTATTCAGGTTTGCTGTGCAATTCATATTCTTCCCAATGGAAACAAACAAGCAAAAGGAGAGAGCTACTGAGTTTGACAAATTAGCAGGGTTTCCATAGGTACAAGGGGCAATTGATGGAACACATGTGCCACTGAAAGCACCATATAACAACCCCCTCTATTTTATGAATAGGAAATGCTTACATTCTGTTAATGTTCAGCTAACGTGCGATACCAATTACCTTATTCTGTATGTCAGTGCCAATATACAGGAAGCTGCAACGATGCTTTCATCATGCAACAATCCTCCATACCAGCCCTTATGACTCGGAGCCATGTCCCTGGATGGTTGATTGGTGATCAGGGCTGATGTAGACAGAGGAACATAGCAGATACAATTAGGTCCATGCCACTACAAGAAGTGTCATACAGCAGACCATAGGAATTCTCAAGTCCCGTTTTAGGCACCTGGATAGATCTGGTGGAGTCCTGCAATACAGCCCAGTGAGAGTCTCAAGAATATTATTGTTAGCTTGTTGCATCCTAAATAGTAAAGCAATGAAGAAAACGTTGGTAGCCCCCCAAAGATGCTGCTGCTGCTTCAGATATTGCTTCCGTTCTTCTTCCTTTTAAAGGCTACATCAGAACTATATTTCCCTCTCGCTCCACTGTGGTGAACCTATCAGGAATGATATTACTGTTCCAAACCCATCCTGCATAGCAGCTGAGGGCCCCAGGAGGGCCCCAGGTTTAAGGCTGATTCACATTGGCGGGTCATATTACCGGTTCATTGCTAGCCTGCCAATGGGAGGGAAATTCAGCCCCTTGATTTAGTGAAGGGTTTCAGTGGTTAATGTGGGAGCTTGTTCTGCTCGCCCAAGTGACACATCAGTTGGAAGGACTTGCTATGAGGTGGGCTGGACTGTGTTTATTTAATATTACTTTAATTTTTCTTGGTTAATGAAAGACTCAGTATTCTTAAACTTGTCGGTGTACGCTGCTGTTTCGCCAGACTTCATTTAGCTTTTTGAAATATGCACTGTCTGACTGAATTATGTGAGACTGTTGCCTTTTTATATTTCCTTCACTGAACACTTAGCTTCTGAGAGCAAGTCAGTGAAACAATCAGCATTCTCAACCTTTCATTCTTTAGGTTAATTGTGATGTCATCTTTGTCCTTTCCTGCTACAATCACTTTACTCTTTCATGTGAGAACAAAAGTCCGTTATTCCTTCCTACCTTGAAGCAGACTTAATTTTCTCTTACATATTCTGATGTTATTCAGTAAACAATGCCACATCACCACCAAATACAAGCCTTTCACACACTGGCTTCTCAGTGATTGAATTCCAAGTGTATTGGTTCCTATTACTATTGCATGAACCAGTCTTTGGTTTGCCCAAATATTAATGTAATGGAATGCTTCCTTGCTCAATCCTCTTGCATATTGCAGTGGAAGTTGATATTTATAACCTGCCAGCCTTCTGGGATTAAGCGATAAAGTAGATTAAAACTAGCTACAATTCACTGGGGAAATAAAGATGAATATGTGAACATATTAAAGAATTTTGTTATATAACTGAAAGAAAAACAATCTGAAGTTCTGATTGAAGTGAAATGGTATGTTTGTCACTTGCATTGAGTTGGGAGGGGGTTAATTTTGACTTTGGGCGATAGTGTAAAACGGGCGATATTGGATCAGCCGCCTGTTATACATCTCACCCAATTTTCATATCCCTGACTTAAAAATTACCCCCCGTGTGTCTGTCATAGCCCCAAGCTTAATGAAACATGCTTAAAGAAATAGGGAAAGATTTCCTCCATGACTTAGGTATGGCAACATCTTTCTAAATGGATTTATGATTTGTGACAGCTAACAACAGAAGAAATCTTTCTCCACGATGGCAAAAAGTAAGGGATGATGTGACAGGAAATTCTCACTGCTCAGCTCATTTAAATGGGTTTACATCGACATTAAAGTAGTGGGCAAAGGAACATCATATGAATGTGTAAAAGGTTTTCCTTCTACTATTGCCAACAGAAATTTCTAAACTCATGAGATGATGGATTTTCTTTTCCAAACTGATTTACTCCGGTTATATAGCGAAACATTGCTATGCATGAATTTCCTCAATCATTTGAATGCTCCTGAGTTATGTCTGCTAAAACCCCACTTAGCTCATTAACATAACCCCACCCCCATGCAAAAGCCCAGAGAATGTGACTTTCCTGTATCTACACAAGTTCTGAGTGGTCGTAAATTTGTGTCCAAAATTTTAAATGTAGCAAGACTTGAAGTTCCTATTTCTGGTGCTTTATAGTGTTTTTTTTTGTTTGTTTTGTTTCTCCTTACTGAGACCAGCACTGTGTATTCTATATTTTTGAATGCTTTTTTATGGCAATAGAAACTGTTACATTAAGAAGAAAAAGCTTCTACAATTGCATTTTGTTTGCTCTGCTTATTGTGCATAAATGATGGTTTGATGGCATCAAAATTTATTTTTCATAAAGTCAATAGATAAGGAGGGACTTAAAGAAGGAAGGTGGCATATGTTCCACACTTACCTTGGGCCCTTATTGTTTATACTAATTCTCACTTGTTTCACACTGGTTTTTACGTTCCGGTGTATGCTAGTGTGAGCTGCAGGAAATTTTGGTGTAAGTTGATGTTGCAAGATCGGCGTGGAAACCAGCGTAATTTTGGCATAAGCCAAATCGAGAAATTGCGTAAGTGTGAAATGCTAAGAATTCTCTGAATGAGGTGTGATGCTATGATTGTGACACTCATTACAAATTCACTGACACAGAAAGCTTCTATCTAAGGCTGTAAGCATATTGCCTGAGTTATTACTGCTATGACGTGAGCTGGTGGAGAAGCTCCTTGAGTTGGCCATAAAAGTAGCGCTAATCCAGTATAATACAAACTCACATTCATAATTTGCAACTTGCAAGAGGCAGGAGTTAATATAAACAAGGAAAAACGGTTCAGAGCAATGACATGAATTATAGTAAGATGCTGTGCTGAAGCTATATTTGATAAATATTATTTTTGCATACAGACTTGTGAACAGACTGTTTATAAACACAAATGCATCTGGTGCGGTAGGATTTAACTGTAACGGTGCCAGTCAAACCTATTGACTTTAACGCATAATAGAACGTGTAAGCCATCATAATCATGTTGTATCCAATTATAACTATATTGATTTAAGTTATTATTGCATTGTTACACCCCTAACATGATTGTGGTTTTGGTTTCAGATGGCAGGGTGTACGCTTTGGGAGGAATGGGCCCAGATGCTGCTCCACAAGCACTGGTGCGTGTGTATGATCCAGCCAGAGATCATTGGCAACCTCTACCACCGATGCCAACACCACAGTATGCAGCATCTGCTTTCCTCAAGGGCAATAAAATCTATGTCCTAGGTAAATGACCACTTCTGGCAGGCTGCATATCAGTCGTTCATGTTGTCTTCTTTACTTCTATATCAACACTTTTTAGTTTTTCAGTTGTATTTGCATAACATGCAGCTACCATTGTTTATTTGAAGTACTTGCTGGAGGAGGGAACAGGTGCATTCAGGTTTCTTAGCACAGTTGTGCCTGTGCTGGGTCCAATGCTGGCTTAAAGGCAGAAGCAATTTATTTGTACTTAGTCCTTGGCATTGAGAGAATGAGGAATTCTGATCACCAATGCTGCATCTTATTTATTTTTTTGCCAAACTACGAGTGGGTCACTGTTGCTGGTTTGCTTTCTCTTCTGGAAGGTGGTTTGGAGGTGTGGGGATGGGGATTGTGCTGAGTGAGCATCCAAGGACAAACCCCAGATTGCCTGGACCATTCCAGCTCTAGGCAGAGTCTGAACATCACTCATTCAGATTGAATTGTGTCCCACACTTGGTTCAAATTTGAGCCTTTTAGTTCTTAGGATGCTGAAGTCAGTAGTCCTTTCAGACTGTCATGTTCGCTTGTTAGGAATCCAATGCTGAATGTAAGGAGTCAAAATGTAGGATATGTTAGTGCAGGATTGAAGATGTGATTCAAGGTACCTTTAACATGCCTTGTGCTCCGAAAATGCATGGGGCACAATCCTGGCTGTTACTTTGGGACCTTGCCCTCCTGGGCCCTCTAGCACTGACCCCACTGGAGGTTGGGGCTAATGAGAGGGCACCTATTTAGCATGGGGCCAGTGGATGCTTGTGCCACAATTGGCGCCCTCTGCCCCATGCTGCCAGAAACTCCAACGCCTAGCCGCTGTTGGAAGGAGGTGTCCAGACTCGCCCCCCCCACCCCCCCACCCCATGCCCGACACCCTCCCAGAGGTCCTATACAGTCCTGCCTTTGGCCCCTGTGTAAGGGGGCCAAAGATATATTTTTTAAAAGGTGCATATCATCAGGGGTTCATGATGCTTCCGACATGGAACCCCCTCCTGAGTGGGGCCCAGTTTCATCTTTCTGGAGACTTTTCATCTCTGAGTGTATCAGGAGTCCAGTGTGACACAAGCCCCTTATGGCTCGGGGAAGTGGGATCTCCCAGCAGAGGAAGGTTTTGGCCCCGCCCCATCTTCTCCACATAAGTGACCTTGGAATGGATGGGTGGAGCCTCTGGCCAACTCAAGCAGGAAATCCCAACCAACTTTGGGACCTGGTATATCTGGGTCCTGGCTTTTTTTCTGAGCCATTCTGAGACTCCCATTAGAGTTATGACTGGAGTCCAATAGAATAGCCGAGGGAATTTGCTTCCAAGACATTTATCAAATGTGCTTGTGCAATTCAGACATTTATATTTGGTTAGATCTAACACCGAAGTCCCTTTTGAGTCTGAGATATACCATGAGTGGTATACCATGGGACAGCGATACCCCATGTTCACCCACAATGACAGTCGCACCCTATATATATTTATGTTGGACACACCATGTATGATTCATGAGACATTGCCAACCCACACATGCCCATGGGTAACATCAAATGAGGAGGCTGGAGGGTGCCCATGATAATTAATGCTTGCTGTAAGTTAAGTTCTTAAGTGCTAAGTTTGAGGCATTTGTGAATTAAAGACATAAAGTGAATTAAATCATTTCTACATTCAGAAAACTTAATTTTCAATAGTTAGGGAAATACCCAATATCAACTACATTCTGTAAAAGATGCAGAAAAATCACAGGAAATTCTTCTAAAGCAGATCACATAAATTTGAGACTCAATGGGGTAGAAATTGGACCTCGTAAAACAGGCACAGCGAGGCCCAACTTTGGAGACAAATGTCCTGCACCCGATGACACCTAAAATTGGGTGAGACAATTTTTAAGGCGTCCCTGGTGGCCACCTAAAACAGGCGTTAGGGCCCCTTGCATATGTAAACGAGGGGTCCAATGCCGGTTTTAGGTTACCTTGAGAAATCAGTGTCCCAAGGAGCGGAGCAGGCCCCAGGCCTGGTCCACCTGATGTGACTCTCACCTAGAAACTGGCTGCCACTAAAAAGGAGATTCTAAATAATTTTTTAAAAAATCACGTGGAGCCAGGAAGAGCAGGAGTGTTTCTCCCTGCTCCACAGCACTCCTGCTGGCTGCTGCCAGCCGCGATTGGCCCCACCTCCCGCTGTTCCCATTCCCTCTCCCTCGGCATTCACCTGAGGCGGCCTGAAATTCATTCACGCAGAAGGCCGAGCTGCCTGTGGAGCCATAACAGCCGCTAGCAGCTCGCCCAGATTATTTAGATGAAGCCTGAGGCCCAATTTCAGGCCGGCCTTTAACCTCTCAGTATGGGTGACTGTTGTGGCTGCATCTCCACCTTTGCGTCTGAAATGGGGGGGGGGGGGGTCAACAAATTTCTACCCCAATATGTATCTTGATATATTTACAAAGGGTTACTGAAGTCCAAAATGATAATAGCCTCAATATTTGCGGGGAGAGAGAGGGGGTGACTATCAGCAGCCAGGAAGCACGGAGGTCCTGTCGAATTTAGCAGCAGGACCTCGTTTGAATTTTTTTTCTCCGTTTCCCGCTCTGCAGCCAGCCAGATTGAGAGGCTGGCTGGCTGTCGGGCAGGAAGGCCTGCGTTAGAAGGTCGCAGTCAGAGACTGGAGGGGAGGGAGGGAGAGATCCCATGGGGGGGCATCGAGATTGCGGGGGGGATGGGGGTCGAGATCGCGGGGGGAAGGGGGTCAAGATCGCTGGGGGGGGGGGGTCGAGATCGCAGGGAGGTGGGGACATCGGATCTCAGGAGATATCTGATCACGGGACATATTGGATTGTGGAGTGGGGGGCTGAGGGGAGATCGGCCGATCATGGGGGGAGACTCCGGAGGGGGGGTTTGGCAGGTTCGCAGGGGGATCAGGGGAAGCACCCCTGCTCCTCCTGGCCCACAAGCAGTGCTGGAAAAGCAATTAGCTGTTGGATATGGCAGTTTACGCCTCCCTTGAGCTGCCTGGTTTCCCGAGCCCTGGGGTAACCTGGCCCACAGCCGTAAAATACAAATGGCTATTAAAATCTGAGGCATGCAGGCTCATTAACATATTCTAATTACCGACCCGCCTCTCGAGAGAGTGTTACTTTGGGGGGGTTAAAATTCCCCCGTGTCGTCTTGAAATGCTAAGCACTCTGTGGCTCAGAAAACTTTGTGCTGTCAACAATATTTGTCACAAGATGCAACGTTTCTGTGAGCATTCTCAAAAGTAAAATAGAATCGCATTGTTCAAATTTAATTCCACCACATTAACTATCCAAAAAACAATGCATGTACTGATGAAGTACAGTGATCCAAACCATTTGTTTTGTTAGGAGGAAGACAGGGTAAACTACCTGTGACTGCTTTTGAGGCCTTGGACCTGGAAACAAAGAGCTGGACCAAATATCCCAGCATTCCTAGCCGCCGTGCATTTGCTAATTGTGCTATGACTGAAAAATGCTTTTTCAGCCTCGGAGGACTTCAGCAGCCAGGCCCTCACAACTTCTACTCCAGGCCACACTTTGTCAATACAGTAGAAGTGTTTGACATAGAACAAGGCAAGTTAAATATTTCATTTTTTAAAATTTGATGGCAAACTTTCTGTACTTCCTTCCACTCCTTTTTATTCCTCGGTCTAGGTGGGCTCCACACCAACTCCCGCTGAGATAGGGTTTCCAACCATCCAGGATTGCCCTGGAGTCTCTAGGAATTAAAGACTAATCTCCAGGACACCGCTGCGAATAACCCAGGAGATAATTCTTGGGGCATTAAAAAAAATTTGTGTTTTTAAAAAATTTTCTTTGAGCACTTTTGTTTACTAGTTATAAAAAATATTGGACATGGGGGGGAAGAAAAGCTGTTTGACTGACAGTCAAGAATCATCCATTCGGGTAATGAAGAGTCCAATTGGTGTGGGAAGGCGGTGCACCGCGAGTATGGACATGTTGGGCAACCAATGGCAGGGGTGTGGAGGCAGTGCGGGGCGGTTGGAGGCAGGAGGTCATGTGATGACACCTCCACGAATATGTTCAACCAAAGTTGGCAACCCTAGGCTGAGAGGGCAGGCCTTCAAGCAAATGGGTCCCAACCTCTGCCAATGCCTCGCTGAACTGGGTGCCAGGAAGAGTGTTCTGGGCATGCCTCTTTCTGTAATTTTTATTTTCTTCCTGTTTTTGGTGAAGTACTGGGCTTCCTTTCAGCATCTCTCCACAGTGACGTAGCTGAAATTGGGAATTCAGATGTGGTTCAGTGTGCTGGTGCTCGCGCACAAAGAGGTTGGAGATAGGTAAAGAGAACCCTCCTACATCCATTGTGCAACTTGCTTATTGCAAAACGAAATGTTGAAAACACACAGCAATTAGTGAAAAATGAAAGACAGTGGCCGCAAATATTTTTTTTCATATCCGTGCTGTTAAGTGTACTTTATCCTGAGAGTTTCACAGTATTGACAGCCTTTTGTGCCAATGTTATTAACTAATTGCTGCTCATAAGAGGGTGGGAAGTGCCATAGGTGATTTCAGTAATCAGCAAGCAGAGATTTTGGATATTCAAGACACCTGCTAATAACCATTGGAGCATTTCTGCTGAAATGTTTCCTTAGTTACTTGCACTGCAATGTTTCATTTCAGCAAATTTAAGCCAAAAGGAAAAAGAAGATTTTTAGAATGATTCTCAAAATTCTCCTTTCTGAGCACTATAACCGAAGTATCGATTAGCACTGGGTTGAAACATAGAAACACAATAAATAGGAGCAGGAGTAGGCCATTCGGCCCTTCGAGCCTGCTCCGCCATTCAATATGACCATGGCTGATCCTCTATCTCAATACCACAGTCCTGCTTTCTCCCCGTACCGCATGATGCCTTTTGTGTCTAGAAATCTATCTAGCTCCTCCTTTAAATACATTCAGTGACTTGGCCTCCACACCCTGAGTGAAGAAATTTCTCCTCATCTCAGTCCTAAATGTCCTACCCCATATCCTGAGACTGTGACCCCTCATTCTGGACCCCCAGCCAGGGGAAACATCCTCCCTGCATCCAGTCTGTCTAGCCCTGTCAGAATTTTATATGTTTCAATGAGATCCCCTCTCATTCTTCTAAACTCGAGTGAATACAGGCCAGGTCGACCCAATCTCTCCTCATACGACAGTCCTGCCATCCCAGGAATCAGTCTGGTGAACCTTTGCTGCACTCTCTCTATGGCAAGTATATCCTTTCTTAGGTAAGGAGACCAAAACTGCACACAGTACTCCAGGTGTGGTCTCACCAAGGCCCTGTATAACTGCAGTAAGACATCCTTGCTCCTGTACTCAAATCCTCTTGCAATGAAGGCCAACATACCATTTGCCTTCCTAACTGCTTGATGCACCTGCATGTTTGCTTTCAGTGACTAGGTCCCTTTGTACATCAACATTTCCCAATCTATCACCATTTAAATAATACTCTGCCTTTCTGTTTTTCCTTCCGAAGTGGATAACTTCACATTTATCCACGTTCTACTGCATCTGCCATGTATTTGCCCACTCACTCAACTTATCTAAATTGCCTTGAAGCCTCTTTGCGTCCGCCTCATCTCATGATCCCACCTAATTTTGTGTCGTCAGCAAACTTGGAAATATTACATTTGGTTCGCTCATCCAAATCACTGATATATATTGTGAATAGCTGGGGCCCAAGCACTGATCCCTGCGGTACCCCACTAGTCACCGCCTGCCACCCTGGAAAAGACTCATTTATTCCTATTCTCTGTTTCCTGTCTGTTAACCAATTTTCAATCCATGCCAGTATATTACCCCCAATCCCATGTGCTTTAATTTTGCACACTAACATCTTATGTGGGACTTTATCAAAGGCCTTCTGAAAATCCAAATAAACCACATCCACTGGTTCTCCCTTATCTATTCTACCAGTTACATCCTCAAAAAACTCCAGTAGGTTTGTCAAACATGATTTCCTTTTCATAAATCCATGTTGACTTTGTCTAATTCCACTGATATTTTCTAAGTGTCCTGTTATCACATCCTTTATAATAGACTCTAGCATTTTCCCTACTACTGATGTTAGGCTAACTGGTCAGTAATTCCCTGTTTTCTCTCTCCCTCCTTTTTAAAATAGTGGGGTTACATTTGCCACCCTCCAATCTGCAGGAACTGTTCCATAATCTATAGAATTTTGGAAGATGACAGCTAATGCATCCACTATTTCCATGGCTACCTCTTTTAGTACTCTGGGATGCAGATTATCAGGCCCTGGGGATTTATCAGCTTTCAGTCCCATTAATTTCTCCAGCACTATTTTTTTACTAATACTAATTTCCTTTAATTCCTCCTTCTCACTAGTCCCTTGGTTCCCTAGAATTTCTGGGAAGTTAATTATGTCCTCTTCCGTGAAGACTGAACCAAAGTATTATTTTAATTGCTGTGCCATTTCCTTGTTCCCCATTATAAATTCTCTCGTATCTGACTGTAAGGGACCTACATTTGTCTTCACTGATCTTTTTCTTTTTACATACTTGTAGAAGCTTTTACAGTCTGCTTTTATGTTCCTTGCAAGTTTACTCTCATACTCTGTTTTTCCTGTCTTAATCAATCTCTTGGTCCTTTTTTGCTGAGTTCTAAACTGTTCCCAATTCTCAGGCTTGCTACTTTTTCTGGCAACTTTATATGACTCCTCTTTGGATCTAATACTATCCTTAATTTCTTTTGTTAGCCATGGTTGGGCCACTTTTCCTTTTGTGATTTTGCGCCAGAAAGGAATGTAAAACTGTTGCAATTCATGCATTCGTTCCTTAAACGTTAGCCATTGCCTATCCACCGTCGTGCCTTTTAATGAAGCTTCCAAATCTATCATAGCCAACTCACTCCTCATACATTCGTAGTTTCCTTTGTTTAGATTTAGGATCCTAGTTTCGGATTGGACTACTTCACTTTCCATCTTAATGAAGAATTCTATCATGTAATGGTCACTCGTCCCTAAAGGACCCCGCACAACAAGATTGTTAATTAACCCCTTCTCATTGCACAATACCCAACTCAAGCCTAGGTTTCTGCTCTGTTACTGGCTTTTTATGTTTATCATTATTATTAATATTGATATTATCACTTAAAGTCACAGATATCAACTAACACTGATCATACAGCAAGCTGAAACGTAATTCAGCTTCTTGATTGAGTTCTCCCACCCTGCTTGAATTATATGATTATAGATAGCTATTGAACATCTATAGCATAAAAGGGCTATGATTTCCTCTATCAATTTTGGAGCAAACAAAATATATATACTCATCTACTTTTTGTTAAAGTGAAACAAATATACCAAAACATATAACAACATTAAATATCTAGTGCAGCTCTTGCCTCAGGCTTGCCTGACTTTCCATCAACTTGAAATTGAGCCTCGAGCCCCTCTGTTTGGGCACGCACTGCTCGCGCAGTGTCGAGTCTGGGCCCTACCCATTTGTCACATTTCTGGGAGATACGATGTAAATGCAAGTTCCTTCTCCTTCCTCTCAGCAGAGATCAGATACTCTGAGGCATATGGATGAACCAAGACCTTCATTGAGCAAAGATTTTGAGTGCTAAAGCAATACTTGGAGGCTTTGGGAGGGGGGAATTAGAATGTTCTTTATTAAAGATGGGCAAAATTGTAACATTATGTTGCACAATATTGGTGTGGATCAGAGACCTCACCATAGACTTGAATATGGACCAGCAGCAAATTATGGAAGCCCAAAAAGATTATGATCACTATTGGCAGGAAGTCAGGTGCAGGAGGCTGTCACTGGTCAGCACTTGTACAGTTGATCACTGTTACTTTCAATCATAGAAATGCTGATTACTTTATTCATTTACTCTTGCATAATGCTCAAAACTGGGCATCCATGAGGCGCTGTGGGCCATCAGCAGCAACAGAATTGTATTCCAGCACAATCTGTAACCTCATGGCTCGGCATATTCCTCACTCTACCATTACCAACAAGCCAGGGGATCAACCCTGGTTCAATGAGGAGTGTAGAAGAGCATGCCAGGAGCAGCACCAGGCGTACCTAAAAATGAGGTGCCAACCTGGTGAAGCGACAACTCAGGACTACATGCATGCTAAACAGCGGAAGCAAAATGCTATAGACAGAGCTAAGCGATTCCACAACCAACGGATCAGATCAAAGCTCTGCAGTCCTGCCACATCCAGTCGTGAATGGTGGTGGACAATTAAACAACTAATGGGAGGAGGAGGCTCTGCAAACATCCCCATCCTCAATGATGGCGGAGTCCAGCACGTGAGTGCAAAAGACAAGGCTGAAGCGTTTGCAACCATCTTCAGCCAGAAGTGCCGAGTGGATGATCCATCTCAGCCTCCTCCCGATATCCCCACCATCACGGAAGCCAGTCTTCGGCCAATTCGATTCACTCCACGTGATATCAAGAAACGGCTGAGTGCACTGGATACAGCAAAGGCTATGGGCCCCGACAACATCCCAGCTGTAGTGCTGAAGACTTGTGCTCCAGAACTAGCTGCGCCTCTAGCCAAGCTATTCCAGTACAGCTACAACACTGGCATCTACCCGACAATGTGGAAAATTGCCCAGGTATGTCCTGTCCACAAAAAGCAGGACAAATCCAATCCGGCCAATTACCGCCCCATCAGTCTACTCTCAATCATCAGCAAAGTGATGGAAGGTGTCGTCGACAGTGCTATCAGGCGGCACTTACTCACCAATAACCTGCTCACCGATGTTCAGTTTGGGTTCCGCCAGGATCACTCGGCTCCAGACCTCATTACAGCCTTTGTCCAAACATGGACAAAAGAGCTGAATTCCAGAGGTGAGGTGAGAGTGACTGCCCTTGACATCAAGGCAGCATTTGACCGAGTGTGGCACCAAGGAGCCCTAGTAAAATTGAAGTCAATGGGAATCAGGGGGAAAACTCTCCAGTGGCTGGAGTCATACCTAGCACAAAGGAAGATGGTAGTGGTTGTTGGAGGCCAATCATCTCAGCCCCAGGACATTGCTGCAGGAGTTCCTCAGAGCAGTGTCTTAGGCCCAACCATCTTCAGCTGCTTCATCAATGACCTTCCCTCCATCATAAGGTCAGAAATGGGGATGCTCGCTGATGACTGCACAGTGTTCAGTTCCATTCGCAACCCCTCAAATAATGAAGCGGTCCGAGCCCGCATGCAGCAAGACCTGGACAACATCCCGGCTTGGGCTCATAAGTGGCAAGTAACATTCGCGCCAGATAAGTGCCAGGCAATGACCATCTCCAACAAGAGTAAGTCTAACCACCTCCCCTTGACATTCAATGGCATTACCATCACCGGATCCCCCACCATCAACATCCTGGGGGTCACCATTGACCAGAAACTTAACTGGACCAGCCATATAAATACTGTGGCTACGAGAGCAGGTCAGAGGCTGGGTATTCTGCGGCGAGTGACTCACCTCCTGACTCCCCAAAGCCTTTCCACCATCTACAAGGCACAAGTCAGGAGTGTGATGGAATACTCTCCACTTGCTTGGATGAGTGCAGCTCCAACAACACTCAAGAAGCTCGACACCATCCAAGATAAAGCAGCCCGCTTGATTGGCACCCCATCCACCACCCTAAACATTCACTCCCTTCACCACCGGCGCACTGTGGCTGCAGTGTGTACCATCCACAGGATGCACTGCAGCAACTCGCCAAGGCTTCTTCGACAGCACCTCCCGAACCCGCGACCTCTCCCACCTAGTAGGACAAGGGCAGCAGGCACATGGGAACAACACCACCTGCACGTTCCCCTCCAAGTCACACACCATCCCGACTTGGAAATATATCGCCGTTCCTTCATTGTCGCTGGGTCAAAATCCTGGAACTCCCTAACAGCACTGTGGGAGAACCGTCACCACACGGACTGCATCGGTTCAAGAAGGCGGCTCACCACCACCTTCTCGAGGGCAATTAGGGATGGGCAATAAATGCTGGTCTTGCCAGCGACGGCCACATCCCATGAACTAATAAAAAAAAAAATAAGAATTGTGGGGAAGGGGAAATCTCTTCTTATACACCATCACTACACAAAATTATAAAAGCTAGTATAGGAAAACTGGAAAGCAAATGGTGGCTTTGAATTTCCTTGAGAAATGGGACTTTTATGGGGGCTGGCGGGACTAACGGGCTGAAACTTAGTGGGAAGCAGATGCCTGGTCTTCCCCTCGCCCCATCCTTGTTCAGTGCTCGAGTTTCTTGTGGGAGCAGGGGTGGGCGGTTCTTGCCACCCCCTTGTAAGCTGACATCAGGAATGGAGGTGGCACCGGTGGGATGACATCACCAACCAGAATTCCAACTGATCCCAACTCCAGTGTACTGTCTGCTGGCAAGAAGGAGGCTCGCAGTACATTGAACAAGGCAGATGTGGGGTCCACATGATTGTTTAAGACGATTTCCTTTGCATCTGGCTGATGTAAGGAAAGCAGCCTGCCTAGAAAGGGGACCATTTTTCTTCTTTATTTGACTCTTCAGCCAGACTTCCTGGTCTGAACTCAAGCACCTGCCCACCATTGCACATTCCTGCCCCTCCTCCTATATAGCGGGCACCGCTATACTGCATGGGTGCCTGCCAGCAATATGCTAATTGCCTGACTCCGGGAATTCCAAAGGGGTCAAGCCCATAAGGCGCTGGCGGATCGGAAGTCTTGCTCGTGGCATTGTGGATTTTTCAGCCCGATAACTTTACTGCACACGTGGTTCAGTCACCTGCCACGCCACAGTGCAACTTAGCAAAGTGGACACCCCGACATGTAAAGTGCATTCTGTTCAAATTCCATGTAAAGTTCATCCATTATTGTAGCCAGGGGAAACCCTGACTTGCCCTGTCATGGTATTTCTGCTGGAACTGGAGATAGTTGCCCTTGAGTCCAGGACCTATCAACAGCAGCCAACAGGAGTCCAATACACACTTTAACTTGGCTTTCTAAAGGGCATCTTCAGGCTTTTATCAGGAAAGCCTTGGAAGTGGCTCTCATCATTAAGTGCTCAACTGTCCAATTTATTCATTTACATTTCACTGTTGGTGAGGAATTAAAGAGACATGCTCAATGAAGCAAGAGGATGAATGGAAAAGAATAAATAAATACCCAGTAAAGAAAGAAAACGTGCAGTTATACAGTAAGCCAATTCTGATAGCCCTGTTCTTAACTGTTCCCATTAACTTGTCCCATATATCCCTACTTGCTGAGCAGCATTACTGTTTGCTCCCTGAAAGCAACACAAGCTGCCTTCCTGTGAGTAGAATTAGATTTTCTTGGGGATTTCCAAAACTTTTGACTGGCACGTTCCCTCATCGTTGCTTTTTATATATGCATCTGCTTGTGCTGGGATCTGTTTGCAGTTTGTTGTCTTCTGTCACAACAGAAAATGCTATTTCACAGTTGCTGGTAATATATTTCTTCAGCAAAACCAAGAAAAAATTCCACTGTAGGATCTACAGCATCAATGCCATGGTTGCCTGATTGAAGGGACTACAGAGTTTACCACAGTTCACAATAGGAGGAATTCATCTCACTTGTAACACCTCTCACTGGTAACAAATTCTCTCAGTGTCTGATGCTAGTGGACATTCATTAATTAACTGACTGGAATTGGGTTAAGACTGATGGGTTGCGTTTATTACAATAAAGCTTAATGCTTTAGTGATCACCTGGTTAATCCAAGTCTAAATTCAAGCCTTGCCTCTTTGCTAGTACTGAGCAGACAGTTCATGCAAATCATCTCACTTGAAACTGCAGTTCTACATCTTTGTTCCTACTAGTAAACAGGAAGCAAGTCCAGGAATGTATTTACAGTGCAAGATACAGCATAAGATGTTGATACTTGTTTTGTTGCAGTCTTGTACAGATAAGCCATGATCTAATTGAATGATGGAACAGGCTCGAGGGGCTGAATGGCCTTCTCATGTTCCTATTAGATACTCACATATCTGACAGCTGCTTCTGTTCCTGTCAGAGGGCATCTGGAGAATAAAGGAATAAAAAGCGGAATTTATCCTATTGTAAATTTCTTTTGACCATCCGTGGATATAGAATTTTTATTTGTCTGAATGTGGAGAATAGCAGCATCTTGTCTCCTCAAATCCATCCAACCCTTGCAGATGGATAAAAACAGTACAGCATAAAACTGCCGCTGTGAATCAGCTGCCAGTTATAGAAACCGCCCGATTTTCATTTCTATTTGTGGCTTGAACTTGGCACAGTCAGTGGTTTGCATGGGGACCGCTACAGGACTCTCGCCAGTCACCAACGATGCATTTTATGGCCTCCTGGGACAAGCTGGGCGCTAGCGATCTGCCCCTAGTAGCGATAGCAGACACAGGCACCCCCTGACCCCCACCTCCGGATAGACCCAGAAATTCTGGGTCTGGAGACCCTGTTCTTCCTATGCTTTGCACCCAAGGAATAAATGTTCGGGTGCAAGTTGCAATAGTATTAGCCCTATACTCTTTCATATAAACCCTATTTTAAGTATAACCTGAAAATCTATCTTTTTTTCGAGTTATGCAGACATTGATTAGGGATATTTTTCACTGAGATTTGCTGATGCAGAAATTGACATTCGTAGAATTGGGAATAAAATGCAGGAAATAAGGCATGCAAATTCTAATGGAACTAAAGGTTAAAAAAAATAACTTCTTGCTGTCACTATCTCATTAACTGAGAATAAAACATTAGCAGTCTGTTGATGTTGAATTGTGGAAAGTAGAAACAGTTTTATGGATACATGGACTTCCAAATGACAGCTTTGTTTATTAAACTACAACAGAAAATAATCTCTGTTGTGCCTCACTGATTTATTTCTTGTTTTGTCCTTTGTTACTTTATTGTTTGTTTGATTAACGTAATTGTATTTTCACACTCTGTAGGTTGGTTGATTTCGTCTGGTTCTATCCTTTATGGAATAGTCTTCTCAATAGCCATAATGATTGACCTATTTCCAAATTGTATGACAGTCTATAACCTGGATTTAGTTTTATTTGTGGACCACTCCGCAGTTGATTTGATCTGTCTGTCTGTGATTTACCCATAAGTGTCTAGATAAGCCAAATGTGCTGACTTGAGTTCAACATTGGAGGATCAGGGCTGAGATGAAATACGGCCAGACCCAGTACTGTCAATGGACAGGTCTGGGTGTGGTGGGTGGCATATGTCACTTGCATATCTGCTTTGCCTAATTTCCAACGTTTAACTGTCCCTTTAATGTGTTTACAGAGATTTCTGGCAAGTTGAGTTGACATTTTTTGAAAGTGAACACAATAGCCTAGATTTTCCAATTCAGACCGCCTGTTTTACCAGTGCAAATCGGACAGCCAGAATCACAAAATTGGGCAGTTTCATTCTGCCAAAATTTTACCCATTTTAATGCCCATTCCATCTTGCGCTGTAATTCCCAGCAACTAGGAGAAGCAGGTGGGAACTTTATTTGAATATTCACAGCACGCTTCCAATTTAATCGGTCTCAAATCTGCATCTAACCATTTGGGTATAACAGAAAATCTAAGCTAATATTTTAAGCAATATGTGTTATTGTCTTTGTTATATAATGAGCCACCATTATTGCTGCAAACATGAGTTTGCACAGTGATTGCACTTGTTTTAATTAAGCTATCCAGAATCAATTCAATCCACAGTTTGTACAGCACAACAGGTCCAAGTTTATATATTGCAACATCTATGCACTGCCCAATGCAGAAAATATTAAACAAACAGGCTCCTCGTTCATTAGTCTCTGTGGTAAATCATTGCTTGAATTACTGAAATGCGTAAAATGAAGGCAATTAAGGGAACAATCCAAAAATTAATTAGAAAATTAATCATTTTAAAAGGCAGATTTTTTGATTGCTCGGAGAAATCTTTCTGAATTAGGGTTACAAATACAATATATCCCTGATCTCCAGGATGAAATGTCATTGTAGCACCCCGCATGCACAATTCTACTTATTTTGGATTAAAACTAATCACTCCATATATTCTCCTAGTAGCTAATTCACTAACTCCCAGATAACTACAGAATTCATACATACACAATACATATTAAAGGTTCCATCAACAGTGAGTTCAAACTAAAAATAGAATTTCATTTTTTCACAGGCATACTACTAATGAGCAAGGGATAAGAGTTTCACTATACTCATCCTTCTGCAGTACCCTCTGTTTTGTTTCCACATATATTTCTGCTAATGGATGCCTTGGGCCTCAGGCGAGCTATAGCTCACAGCCAGGTTACCCTAGAGGACCAACCTGCTTGCCAATATTTTCTCGTGGGGGGTTTTCCCCAATCTCCTGCTGTAACTTCACTGGAAACCCTGGAGAAATGGCGTAAACAGAGCGAGATCGAGGAACCCCTGGGGAAATACTACCACATGGTATCCACTGGTTCACTGCCTGCCTTTTACAACTGCAGATATTTCATTGTTATTTAAGTTACTTTAAAAAGCCCTGTCATTTTATTTATGGTCATTTTATTTATCCTTTGGAATTCTAGTGGTGGCATCCTGATAGAGGTGGCACTTGTCTTTTGGAATCCCACAATTCCCTTTGACCTACTTCAAATTAGGGCCTTGGAATAGTCGGTTAGACTCATTTTTTCTTCAATATTTCTTAACCACTGGGTAACCCTGTTTGAATTTAGCAGAGCTGGCAGTTTGGAAAGTTTGCTCATTGGTGGATAAATCCTAAAGACACTTATGTAGGAAGCATTGCTGTGAATGGAGCTTTCCAACAGCTCAGTATTCCAGCAGGTCTTTCCCAGTGGCATAAGAGATGGCCAGGAATGAACTAGCCTGACTGAATTTTGAGAGGCCCAATCGAGAGGTAAGGCCGAGCCACCCCCACATCCATCCCAAGTACTGACGTAAGATAATTTTTTTTAAAAAAAAGAGCTGGAGAACAATTGATCTCTGTGAGATGAGCTATAGTACAATGGGATTCATAGCCACTGCAGAGGGTCTTATAATTGGTTAAAATATTTTTATATTATCTAAATATTTAATAATAGTCATATCAAATTGTATTTTGAAGTTGTGACCTTTCTTTTGGTAATTTAATTTGTGATGTGGAAGGATGCTGTGACTCCAATAAGGGCAATTTGCGCTGACAATGTGCCCATCAAATTCAAATGAGACACATATCTGAAAGGCTTCTTGCCTCTTGCCGAAGTCATTGGGCAAGTGACGCGATTGCCCCACCCATTTTGCACCCGTTTTGGGTGCTAGTTGAAAGTTACCCCATCCTTATCTGAGCATGAGAGTATTGTTATTATCAGAGCGATAAAGTGCTTTTCAGTCATTTAGAACTAAAAAACTTGTCCAGCTTGCATTGAATAATGTCTTGAGCTTCTTGCATCCTGTGATTCACAATAGTGAAATTGTTGACTGCTAGTTCTGAATACCTTAATAACAAGGCAAAGAAAATATTTGGATAAATAATGCTTGCATTTACATGGCATCTTAGCACATTGAAATATCAAGCAACTTCAGGATTGTGAATTTTAACATATTTTGTACAAGCTATCCATCAATCAAATAAGTACGGTATGATTTTTAACTCAGATCGGGACCACGGTTAAAATCTCTTGGGAAATTAAATTCGAATGGAGTATTCACACATAAAATTGGTTTTGAGAAATGATTTAAAATGTTCATTTGACAATATAGTGACTTTTTTTTGGATGAAAATGCATTGCTCTATTACCATGATTAGACTTTTCCCCTACATTTGCAATACATTATCTTGTTGCATCTCTCTCTCTCTCCCTCTCTCTCTCTCTCTCTCCAAACCTCAATTACTGTTTCACGTAATTACTGCACCTTGATGTCCTCCATGCTCTTTTCTCTCTTTCTCTACCCTCTCTAATATCTCACTGTCCTGCCATATTTTTTGCCTTTCACTCAGCTAAGATTTTAAAAAAGCCTTCAAGTAACTCCAGAGATTTATGTCTACAGACTAAAATTAGCTATGAAAATACAAGATCCAATTACATATTTTCCCAGCGAATTTCAGGGAATCCAAGTACTTGTTTCATGCAAGTGGGAAAACCATACGAGACCTCAAATTAGCAGGGCTTTCTAATTTCCTGCCTATATTCACATTTAAAATTCACAATCTCTACAATGAAAGATTTTAATAAATACAATAGAAACAAATGTTATGTACATGTTCAGATGAATTAGTGATGCTATTTTCAGAGATGATAATGAATTGTCAAAAGGAAACACAATCCATAAACACATTTCTGAACACTATGCCGTTAACTTACTATAATACAAGAGCAAGTAGGTGGAAAACATATATCTTGCACTCTTCTTTCATAGGAACATAGGAATTGCTTGATGAAAAAAGACCGTGGTCTATCTAGTTTGCCTTCTACCTTCCTGGTAGTCTCATGGCTCTGGGTGGGTAGGGAGCTTCTGTATCGTGATGCACAAGGCATCACAACTATATGAGACAGGCTAGAGGGACCAGTTGGTCTTTACCTGTCTGTCATTTTTGTATGTTCATATGAAATCTTGCATTGGTTGGTTATTTTATAATTTGTTCTGAATGGCTGAATATCTTATTTAAGTTTGTCTGTGTTGTGTGCAAGAGAAAACACAAAAACAAGAACAACAGAGAAATTGTTAGCTTAAAGAAGGGAATTGATGGAAGAACTATACTATCTTTTGAGTACGAAGGGGAGTGTTACACTTTTGGACTTTTACCTCAGATATTTTCCTCAGGTTCAGCACCAAAGTCCACTCTTACAAGCAAGCACTCTTTCCCTATGATCCAGAGTGTGCCTTTACCTACCCAATACCTAGATAATTGTACCAAAAACAGAAACCCTCATCACTGTATTACAGCTTATTGAATATATCATATGCCCCCACAAGATTCCTGGACTTGGAAGGCATTAGAATAAACACTCAGTCAGACTGTAGCTTGGGCTGTAAAATACCACACATATTTACTAAATAGTAAATAAATAAGTGAATAGTTGCAAACACTACAGCAGATTTATAGGCTCAGCAGTTCCTCAGAATATAGACTATGACACATGGTCATGTCTCCTGTGCTAAAACTGTAAAACTGGACCTGAAGAAAGGTCACAGACCACAATCTTATTTGGCAGTTCGTTCTGAGGAATCTGCTGCCTAAATCTCTTTCTCTGACGGCTTCAAAAGGGCTGCTGACAGATCAAGTCAGCCCAGGATATACTTTCAAAAACCTTTAAAGATTGACCAGAAGAAAGAACTTGCATTTACATAGCGCCTTTCATGACTTCAGGTCGTCCTAAAGTGCTTTACAGCTAATGAAGTACTTTTCAAGTGTAATCACTGTTGTAATGTAGAAGACATGGCAGCCAATTTGCGTACAGCAAACTCCCACAGACAGCAATATGATAATGACCAGATAATCTGCTTTTGTGATTTTGGTTGAGGGATAAATGTTGGCCAAGACACCGGGGAGAACTCCCCTGCTCTTCTTTGAAATAGTGCTATGGGATCTTTTACAACCACCTGAGAGGGCAGACGAGGCCTTGGTTTAACGTATCATCCGAAAGACAGCACCTCAGAGTGCAGCACTCAGAGAGGAAGTTAAAAATGTATCACACTCAAATGATGCTGTTAATCAAAAATATGCTTAAAAAGACCCACAGAATACTTGCATTTGAATTTAACGACTTGGCCTTATTCTGAGTATGGATTAATTTATTCCAAACACTTAGTATGAACTGTGAGACATCCCCTCATCTAAGATGAGCTCCCAACTAATAGCTGCTGGAACAATCCAATTGTCACCTGTTAGTAACAGCACTTTGAAAACATGAACACAGCAAGCAGGTAAACAGGATTACAATTTAGAGCATTTACATATCTATGTTACCCTACTAGCTATAGCAGACTTATTGGGGTTAATTTTCTGAGTTTTTGCTGCTGGTAGGAAGCCCCAGTCATGCATATTGGGAAATAACTGGCACCCTGCCTACAATTCTTCACCCATGATTTCTCAAGGTGAACAGCCCACTGAGTGAAAATCAGCTCCATCATCTGTTCCGGGGTTGGTGATTAACAAGCAGTCTGGGCCATTTATTGTAAATAAACCTTGTTTGTGGGTACAGTGACAAGAGAAAAAACAAAAGCCAATAACATAATATATCAGACAAAAATGCTTAATTTGTTTAAGATGGGAGTTCTGGCTAGGGAGCTCTTTAGTAACAATAAGTGCTATTGTAGAGATGTTTAGCGAAGCAGGAAAGATGCACTGTGGCTGACTCAATGAAATCCCTTTGGTGACAAATGAGCTGTTTTCATTCAGACTTGACTGACTTGAGGTAGAAGTAGAGAGACTGCAGAGGAAGGAAATGTAACAAATGCAGAAACATAATGCAGAGTGTCCGTTAGAATTGGCCAAGTTTGTAGTGGAAACCCAAAGTGACTAATCCTCTCATGACTTGGATAACTTCATATAGGTCTTCACATAGATTTTTGATGTAGGCATCATAATCTCCAAGGTTAACTTGGAGCCTCACGTGAGAGTGAAACCAGAGAGTTAGTGCTAAAGTGTTGTAGCCCTATCTCTGACCCATCTCCAGTCTAGTGAGTCTCTGTACTGGGAGTGCAGGATAGCTGAAATTATCCTTATTTCCATACTTTGCAACCTTTTCTTATCCCTTGATTTTCTGATTCCCAGTTCTTAAGAAAATCTAGCAATATCATTTTTTTAATCTCATTTATTTTTGTTCCTTTTAAAGCAGCACAACACCAATCACCATCCTCCAACTGCTAAGAGCTGCACTGTGCATGACTCAAACCATCATCTCTGCAGGGTAATATCTCACCTCCAATCAGCACAACTCACAATAGCCCACTTACGGCAGACACTGGGGCCTAGATCATCCTAAGTATTTTAATTTCTAATAGTATCTTAAGTATGCATCTTTTCCTTAGATGTGGCGTACTCTGTCTGTGACTGAGTTGCCATGTGATTGACTTTATTCTGAAAAGCAGCTGATAAAAGCAGATAAAAGCAGGATCCCTGCAATGGGAAATGCTATCAATCTTTTAGGCTCTTAGATAAAATTCATGACTCAATTTCCATGGTAACCTTCACAAAGGAATAATGGGCACAATTACATTAACCTATTGGAGTAAAAGAGCAGCCTTACTTCCCCATCTTCCAATATTAACTTTTCAGGATCTGTAGACATTGGAATATTCTTCTGACTGACATTCCTTTGTGTTCATATTATCAATAAATTAAATGGAATGTTTAAAACAAGCTGCAGCGTGAATGATAGCAAGCGTCCAGGTTTGCTGCAGTGCAGGTTTCAATGCCAGCATTAATTAGCTAAACGTTAATATCATTTCCATTAGAACTGAATATGATTATTGTAATTTGCAACCTCCTTATTGCCATTTTATTGTGTAGTGTCTCTCCAGTCGGGTGATACAGAGATACAATTGGTACTTTTGTATATGTCGATATGAAAAAAACCCACCTCTATCTAAATCCAGCTCAAAACACCAAAGACGGATAGAAAGAAAGAACTTGAATTTGTATGGTGCCTTTCACATCCTCAAGATGTCCCAAAGCTCTTCACAGCAGTGATAAGGACATAAGAACATAAGAAATAGGAGCCGGAGTAGGCCAATCGGCCCCTCGAGCCTGCTCCGCCATTCAATAAGATCATGGCTGATCTGATCCTAACCTCAAATCTAAATTCATGTCCAATTTCCTGCCCGCTCCCCGTAACCCCTAATTCCCTTTACTTCTAGGAAACTGTCTATTTCTGTTTTAAATTTATTTAATGATGTAGCTTCCACAGCTTCCTGGGGCAGCAAATTCCACAGACCTACTACCCTCTGAGTGAAGAAGTTTCTCCTCATCTCAGTTTTGAAAGAGCAGCCCCTTATTTTAAGATTATGCCCCCTAGTTCTAGTTTCACCCAACCTTGGGAACATCCTTACCGCATCCACCCGATCAAGACCCTTCACAATCTTATATGTTTCAATAAGATCGCCTCTCATTCTTCTGAACTCCAATGAGTAGAGTCCCAATCTACTCAACCTCTCCTCATATGTCCACCCCCTCATCCCCGGGATTAACCGAGTGAACCTTCTTTGTACTGCCTCGAGAGCAAGTATGTCTTTTCTTAAGTATGGAGACCAAAACTGTATGCAGTATTCCAGGTGCGGTCTCACCAATACCTTATATAACTGCAGCAATACCTCCCTGTTTTTATATTCTATCCCCCTAGCAATAAAAGCCAACATTCCGTTGGCCTTCTTGATCACCTGCTGCACCTGCATACTAACCTTTTGATTTTCTTGCACTAGGACCCCCAGATTCCTTTGTACTGCAGTACTTTCCAGTTTCTCGCCATTAAGATAATAACTTGCTCTCCGATTTTTCCTGCCAAAGTGCATAACCTCACATTGAGCATTCTGCAGACACTCAGTTGTGGCTTGTGAGGTGTACGACCTCACATAGCTGTGAGGGCAAACGTCTGAAGCTTCACGTTGAGGAATCCATGCAACATACCAGTAACTTCAAAACAGTATTTTGAAAATGCTGAGCTCTGAAGTCTCAGTTCTGAGAAAAACAACACGTCATTTTTATTTGGAGCTAATTGACTGTAATGCTTTCAATACCACTTACAGCTCATCGAATTTTAGTCAAGAATGTACTGAGAGTGTTGAACATTGGGGCCTGGAATATTTTTTGTTATACCTCCAAAATTGATAAATAAATATAAAACTAGTGATTACCCTAATTAGCAGTAACAGCATTGATGGGACATTCTGCTTTTCCTACCAACCTCTCTCATTCTCTGAACATAAAGATTCTTCTCTTTACCTTATCTATTTTGAATTTATTGGATGAATTTTGTACTCGTGAAGGTCAGTGCTGGGGAGTGGAACACTTTCCCACTTTTTTGCACCCGGTGTTAGTATCAAACACTAACATGGGAGAGATATAGGATAAAGCTACCTCCAACAACATTCCTTAACCCAAACTTAGAAAAGCACTCACGCGGCAGCAGTGTAATCGATCCATTTAATATACCAGCTTTCTTTATTACCTCTATCAACTAGACCTAATAGTTGATGCTGAATTATGAATAGTATTTTCCCGTGAACTTGTATCCACATGGGCCGGATTTAGGCAGCCCAAACACATTTTTCTAGGTGCTGTTATCACTACTGGAAGAGAATAATTTAATTTTATCAATTTGAGCTGGATTTTAACCCTTGTCTTGGAAGTGCCAGGAGTCACTGTGGAAACCCACTCCCTTAATTTTGTCTCCTCAACACAGTAAAACTTATCAGTGCCACCTCCACAACAACATACACAGTTAATCTTCCTATCTTTTCTACTCCTAATGCTACTTCTCCTGTTGCCATTGTTGTTCCATATTGTGTATTTCCAGCAGACCCCTTAACCGGCCATTTTGGTGCTATTATTGATTATGACTGTCACTACATGTACCTTCTCTTATAATTTAATGAGTTGCATTTCTGCCGTGTCCCTGTCTTTAGTACTCAGGTAGTTATTTAACAACCACTAAGAGATCCTCAACAAAAGAACCATCAGCACCAAATACACAACCAGTGATCACAGACCTCAATCCTAAAAGAACCCATAGAAAGAGCATTTGCCACCTAATCCAAGTCCAGTAACCTATATACAATGAATGAATGTCAAAAGTAACCCAGTGTTGTGGAATGCTAAAGGGCTTGAACCCATTGCGCTCCCCTGGGCCCACAAGCAAAGTCTGGGCCTCTGCTTCCCAGGGCTCTTCCCATGCACCCTACCCCCCCAGCCTCCACCTGTGAGACCTATGGAGTACATTGGAAGAGTGATTGCTGTTGGAGGTTTGGAGCAATTAACATCTGAAACAATTGTTCATAACCCGGTGTAACACCATTTCCGAATACTTGAAGGAATTTAAGCATCCTTATCTAGGTTTAAGGATGTAAAAACCCTGTAAGAAATATCTAGATGATAAATGAAGAGGGTAATTTATTATTAAAATTATTTTAGGAAATTTGATGTCTTCACATACCGTGATGTGGAGATTATTTATTTTTGTTTAAAAGACCAGACTATTAAGAGTGTACGGTCTGGAGTAATTGACATATTAATTAAAGCCTCAGAGCAATGATCTGCAAGTCTATTCAAATGAGGCTTATAGTTTAGCAAAGTTGAATGTTGATGTATCCTGTTGGAAGAAATAGTTTGACGGCTGATTTACATTTACTTAGATTATATTAATAAAGCAGTGGAGCGCTATGAGATTTGTTTATAATTTACTCTTTGAGAAATTGCGGAGTCAAATAGTCAGGAACTGATGGATGGAAATCTCACATTACATTCAATAAACAACATTAGGAACAACATTGCAGTATTTGGGCACACATCTAACTATCATCGCTCTGCTTCATTGACATTTGGTCTCTCCTGAAGTGTAATAAATGTTTACTTGTTTATTTTTAGGTAATTGGACTAAGCAGTCCCGTTCCACACGGATGAGAGAGAAACGTGCAGACTTTTCTGTGGGCCACGTTGGAGGAAGAGTGATTGCTGCTGGAGGACTAGGTAACTTCATCTTTGAGTGACACAGTTTTCACTGAGAAGGATGGGAAAGGGACAGCCATCATTTTATCACTGACGCAAAAATCAGCAGATCTAGTGCTGGACAATCACCGTGATCCATCCCTAACTTTAAATGGTTAAATCAGTAGGAAAAGATCTATGGTATAAAATAAAACAAAGTTTTAAAAGATTTGAGGTCAACAAAAGAAGGATACTGAAAAAAAGTATAAAGTTAAAGTAAGGGGTGCTAAAAAAAGATCCAGAATGGAAATAGTTTCATAGTATGGTACAGCACAGAAGGTGGCCATTCGGCCCATCGTGCCTGTGCCGGCTCTTTGAAAGAGCTATACAATTAGTCTCACTCCGCTGCTCTTTCCTCGCAGCCCTGTATTTTTTTTTTCCTTCAAGTATTTATCCAATTCCCTGTTGAAAGTTACTACTGAATCTGTTTCCACCACCCTTTCAGGCAGTGCATTCCAGATCACTACAACTCACTGCGTAAAAAAATGTTTCCTCATGTCGCCTCTGGCTCTTTTGCCGATCACCTTAAATCTGTGTCCTCTGGTTATCGACCCTTCTGCCACTGGAAACAGTTTCTCCTTTTTTACTCTATCAAACCGTTCATGATTTTGAACACATCTATCACATGTCCCCTTAATCTTCTCTGTTCTAAGGAGAACAACCCCAGCTTTTCCAGTCTCTCCACATAACTGAAGTCCCTCATCCCTGGTACCATTCTAGTAAATCTCTTCTACACCCTCTCTAATGTGTTGATATCTTTCCTAAAGTGTGGTACCCAGAATTGAACACAATGCTCCAGCTGAGGCCTAACCAGTGTTTTATAAAGGTTTAGTATAACTTCCTTGCTTTTGTACTTTATATGTCTATTAATAAAGCCCAGGATCCCATATGCTTTTTAAATAGCCTTCTCAACTTGTACTGCCACCTTCAAAGATTTATGTACATACACCCAAGGTCTCTCTGTTCCTCCACTCCCTTTAAAATTGTATCATTTAGTTTATGTTGCCTTTCCTCATTCTTCCTACCAAAATGTATCACTTCACACTTCTCTGCATTAAATTTCATCTGCCACGTGTCTATTCATTTCACCAGTCTGTCTATGTCATCCTGAAGTCTGTTACTATCTTCCATATTGTTTACTATATTTCTGAGTTTCGTGTCATCGGCAAACTTCAAAATTAAAGTAAAGTGGAAAAGTAAATGACAATAGTGCATGAAGTAAGCAAATCTGTAAATGCATCTTTGTAAGTGTGTTTATGATTTATAAAATCCCATTATACACTTAATAATTCACAACGTTATTATGTAATGACTTAATGATTTGCCTGATGTGTGTATGAATTATTAATACATATACAACCTTAAAACAGGGCTTTTGCTCATCGGGCCTGAAAGTTGATCAGCTCTTCAGTCCCTAAGGTTCTCCTCTTGTGTGATGTTCGACTGCAGTGTGACTGCCATGTGGTGAAGAGGCTGTTCTTCTCTCAAAGTCGTCTTTTTAAATTGTTTTTAACCAATAGGACGTAGGATTGGGGAGCATGATTCTTTTTGTCCAATCGCTCCCTATTGCTGTGCCTCAATCATTATCATATCTCAATGATTGACAGATTAGGTTTTGATCATGTGACTGGAGACCCTTTGATGTAGAAAAGACCATGTGCTCGAACCATGGAACGTAAAAGGCCCCTTTACTATCCTTGTTTATGGACTTTCATGTAGAGATAGTCCCTGTCGTTTCTATGCACAGACATGTCCTGGCATCTCCAATTTTGATTGCTTCACTGGCTTCAAATCCATTCCTTATACCATTGCTGGGTGCAATACTATTTGATGTTTTACAAATCCCAGTTCTTTGAACAGATTACCAGTTTGGAATGAGAGGGCCACTGCCTTTTCACATCTGTCATTGCTTTCCCGATCTGAAGCCTTTGATGTATGCCCATGTTGCCTTTTCTTACATTACCCCCTGCTGTGTTGAAATGCTTGTGTTTCCAAAAACCTATGTGTTTTGAAAGCCTGACAACACTTTAAGCTCAATATGATCCATCTAGCTTATTTATTTAATAATCTAGGTATCTATCCACAGTACAATGTCCTTAATCCTGAAACTCATAATTTTCCAATGCCGTCAGCGTCATTGAGGGAAAACAGGATTTGTGAGAACAAAGTTTACAACATTACTGCATTTGCAGGTTTTCAATTGTCTTTGTTTAAAAGGGATACAGTTAACCCTTTCCTTCAAATGTCTTTTGTTAAAGGAGTTTTGAACCCCACATGGGACAAGTAAAGAAACAAAAGATGGGTCTAGAGGAGCTGTAAATGGCAACATCAGAACCATTACCAGCATCTGCTGTCCGAAAAACGGGAGCAGTGTTTATGATCTGAAGTTATTGAAATCAATGTTGAGTCCAGAAGGTTGTAAAGTGCCTAATTGAAAGATGAGGTGCTGTTCCTCAAACTTCCGTTGAGCTTCATTGGAATAGTGTAAGAGGCCGAGGTCAGAGTGGGAGTGGGACAGGGAATTAAAATGGCAAGCGACCGGCAGGTCAGGGTCACACTTGCAAACTGAGCGCAGGTGTCCAGCAAAGCGATTGCCCAATCTGCATTTGATCTCCCCAATGTAGAGGATACTGCGTTGTGAGCAGCAAATACAGTACACTAAATCACTGTTTCATCTGGAAGGAGTGTTTGGAGCTCTGGATGGTGGGAAGGGAGGAGGTAAAAGGGCAGATGTTGCATCTTCTGCGCTCACATGGGAAGGTGCCATGGGAAGGAGAGCGGGTGGAGGTGATGGAAGAGTGGACCAGGGTGTCGTGGAGGGAACGGTCCCGGCGGAATGCTGAAAGGGGAGGGGAGGAGCTGTTTGGTGGTGGCATCGCGCTGGAGGTGATGGAAATGGTGAAGGATGATATGTTGAATGTGGAAGCTGATGGGTGGAAGGTGAGGACCAGGGGGACCCTATCATGGTTCTGGGAGGGAGGGGAAGGGATAAGGGCAGAAGTGCAGGAAATGAGACTGACACGTTTGAGGGCCCTGTCAACTACAATGGAGGGGAATCTTCCACTGAGGAAAAAGGAAGACTTATCAGAAACACTGGTGTGGAAGGTGTCATAGTCAGAACAGATGCGATGGAGAAACTGGGAGGAGGGAATAGAGTCCTTACAGGAAGTGCGGTGGGAGGAACTGTATTCAAGGTAGCTACGAGAGTCGGTGGGCTTATAGTAGATATTGGTTGACACCCTATCCCCAGAGATGGAGATAGAGAAATCGAGGAAGGGAAGAGTTGAAGATGGACCATGTGAAGGTGAGGGAAGGGTGGAAATTGGAAGCAAAGTTGATGAAATTTTGCAGTTCGGGGTGAGAGCAGGAAGTGGCACCGATACAGTCACCAATGTACCATATTTGAAAGGCCTGCCAACATCTACTGTCTAAGCTCGTGACTGAAGAATTTGGATGAGATATTCAAGGACTGTTGTCACATCAGTGCCCTAGCATGAGTTTGCATCTTAAGTGAGGATGATTAATGGAAAAAATGGATATATCAAGTGCCTCAAACTCTCATGCCATCAGCATGGACCAAATGTATTGATATACCTGACATATATCTATTTCGAAGCTTCGATTCATATAGTTATATTTTGCATTTGATGGTAACTGTTATTTACGCAACTAGGAAAGTATTTCAGGCATAAATTGTGATCTTTTCCAGTCTGTCTGTTACCTTATGAATCTTCCATCTCTGTCGTTAATCTCTTATAAGCAGGATCTCCGCGCTTGACATGTATGCCTGTTTTCGGAGGGCTCTGTGTTGTGTTTTGTCATCCAAACAGTTACTTTTTACATATCATATTTGGAGCAGTTTGTGTGACTGTGGTTGGCTCCAAATTGAACACAAGATGCTTAAATCATTTCCATGTCCAAACACTGCTGCTAATTTTACACCTTGCTGAATTTGTCTGTTTCATAAATAATACAAAGGCCATCAGACTTTGGAAGCTCAGCACCATAATTAAATTTGACAAGAAAAGTATCCTCTGAAACAGGCGATGAACCCTATGGACTCTATCTCTTTCTTTAGATGAGGTTTTGAAAAATACCCAGGGAGGGTCAGCAATCTGTGGGAGGAGGAGTCCTTGCCTGTCCCTCCAGAAACATCTTTTAAATATCTTATTGGCTTCCTCTATAAGAGGCTAAAAATACACCAATTGCTTTTAAACTTTTCAGGGGCCCAGGCCACTACAAGGAGGGGGATAAGTTTTACCAGCGGTAGTCTAGTATGCCTGGCCTCACTTGGTGTACTGGTCCACTGCATGTTCCACCAGATTGGGATGAGGAAACCTCAGACCTGAGCGTTCTGTCCCCAGGATATACCCCTTCTGACATGTGGAACCATGTTTGGGACAGACAGAGGTAAATACTAGCGTGGAAAGCCGGGACCTGGATTTCAGCCTAATTTCCGATTCCTGTGCAACATGGCAGGAATGTGTTGGAAGGGCCATTGATTTAAGGCCCTTATTTATATGTTGGAATTTTTGCCGATAAGTGACAGAGGCAGACGTGATACATATTCCTGAAAACTGAAAGATAGCAAAAACTGCAAATATTAGAAATCAAAACAAAGTGAAAATACTGCAAATATGCAGGAGGTCCTTCAGCATCTGAAAAGATGCGTTAACATTTTGGGTGTAGATCCTTCATCAGAACTGGAAATTGGGAGACTAATGAGTATGCTTCACACTCAACTTTTACCTGCTACTCTTCTCTCTTCGTTTTGTTCAGACTCAGAAAGGAACTTGCTTTTCTCCCAGTTTCCAGTTCTGATGAAGGGTCTACACCCAAAACCTATTTTTTTCTCTTTACAGATGTTGACGGAGCTGTTGTGTATTTCCAACATTTACTGTTTATTGCCTGAAAGTTCAGCTCAAAGATGAGGGTAATGAAGGCACATGAAGAAGAAAAATTGGACTTGAATATGAATGCAGTTATGTCTCTTGAGTCCTTCTCATGTCTAGAAGATGATGGAAACTACTAGTGATCATGTCATTAGATTCAGCACAGATAAGAACGAGGGAAACGCATACTGATTTTGAGCTGATTTTAAATCTGAGGGTGAAAATGGAATAATAAATTGGGATATATGCAATTTTTAAATGATTTTTTACTCACATTGCAATCGCATTAGTTTGTTCCTTACTAATATTGCAAAAGAGTTCCACATTTTGTGAGGGAAATCTTCCCCAAAGAATTAAGATTAGTTGTTAATTCACTTTCACTTTATAACCCATAAAAAGCTATTCTTGCCATGTTACCTAATAAAACACTCTCCTCTCTCTCACATTGTCACTTCTTGTGCATCTCACCCAGCAGCATAGAGTGTGACATTCATTTGCTGTTAAAAGAATGTAAGAATAATATAATAAATCTGTGTGTATGAAGAAGATTTACTAGGATGCTACCGGGACTTGATGGTTTGACTTATAGGGAGAGGTTGGATAGACTGAGACTTTTTTCCCTGGAGAGTAGGAGATTTAGGGGTGATCTTATAGAAGTCTATAAAATAATGAGGGGCATAGATAAGGTAGATAGTCAAAATCTTTTCCCAAAGGTAGGGGAGTCGATAACAAGGGGGCATAGATTTAAGGTGAGAGGGGAGAGATACAAAAGGGTCCAGAGGGGAAATTTTTTCACTCAAAGGGTGGTGAGTGTCTGGAACGAGCTGCCAGAGGCAGTAGTAGAGGCGGGTACAATTTTGTCTTTTAAAAAGCATTTGGACAGTTACATGGGTAAGATGGGTATAGAGGGATATGGGCCAAGTGCAGGCAACTGGGACTAGCTTAGTGGTATAAACTGGGCGACATGGACATGTTGGGCCGAAGGGCCTGTTTCCATGTTGTAAACTTCTATGATTCTATGATTCTAATATGTAATACAGAGCTGTAAACTCCTTCCAAATATCCCCTGGTGCTTATATTTCTTGTGGAAATTCCTGGTAAATTTGGAATTTTACATTAAATATTTTGCATTCTAGCTAATTTTAAACACTATTTTACTTCACAATTGATTTTTTTTATCTTAAAAAAAAATTAAGGCAAAGTAAGAGACAATTGTGATCATCCATAAACAACCAGACCATCACTTTCCCAAAAGCTACCTGAATTCTCACCTTCACAATCGCACTCCCTTATAATATTCCCCAGTTTACAGAGGCTGTCTTCCCTATAACAACCTCTGCTGGTTCAGAGAGGCATCTGCTCTTCAATCAGCCTGCACTTCACAAAGCTTTACCCCCCCCCCAACCCCGTTCACAGAAGCACTCACCCTCTAATAGCTTAGCTGACAGATGCATTATCCCCCTCTTACCTCTCTAATCCCTCCACACTCTCCTCTCCTTCCAGTTTACAGAGGTACTGTTCACATCCCAGTTGACAGGGTTCTCTCTCTCCCCATCCCCCAGTTCACAGAAGCACAGGAGGAGGCCATTCAGCCCCTGGAGCCTGGTCCACCATTCAGTTAGATCATGGCTGCTCTTTACCTAAACTTCATTTACTCCCCATTATAGGAACATTGCATATATGTTGCTTTAAGAACCAGTGACCTAAGGATGCTTTGCTTTCCACTACAATTCTCTGCTCTATCAGCTGAGCAATCGAAGGGAAGCACTCTCTCCCTCCAATGCCCTCTTCAGTTCAGAGACATTTTCCCCTCCAATCTTTGTTCCTTAGCTCACAGAGGCACGCTCACTCCTCGATAATAAGATAATTACAGATGAGGAAGCTGATTCAGCCCATCTTAATTAATTCATCCAGAACAACCCTACATCAACCCCATAGCAGGATCTAATTGCTTCTTAAATGATTCCAGGGTTTTCGCCTCCACTACTCTATCTGGAAGTCCATTCTATGTGTTGATTACTCTTTGTTTGAAGCAGAACCTTCTGATATCAATCTTAAGTGTATCTCTTAGTAGTTTGATCCTGTGCCCCCTTGTCATACTCTTGCAATTTAAAATAATATTCTGGATTTACTTTTTCCATATCATTAACTATCTTGTATACCTCTATAAGGTCACCTCTCTGGTGCTTCCTTTCCAGGCTGAAAAGCCCAGTTCTCTCCAGTCTCTCCTCATAACTCAGACCTTTTCCTCATGGCTCTTCTCTACACTGCTTTCAACACTTGAATGTCTCCCTTGTTTCTTGGCAACCAGAACTGGACTTGATGATCTTTCCTCCGCTGATTCCAGCTACAGCTGCTGATACCACTACTTCCTGCTAGGAGAATATGGGAATTCCTGATCTATTTGCAAGATCAGGAATTGCTACTTGTCGCCCACTTGCTGAGAATGTTCTTTACGTTAGATTGAAGCTGTTTGGAATGTGGAGGTTGAAGAGATGGCAGATATTGAAAATTGAGTAATTTCACTAAGGACACAAAGTTACATATGGTGAAATTTGAGTGATATTGAAAGCAGTGATGTTGGGTGCCCCTACGTTATTGTGAAACTGCACCTTGACATATAATGGAATAGAAGTGCACCATGAGGGTACTGTACATGGAGCTCAGAATTGATGTTGGACCATACCATCCAAATTTCAAGTAATTTTTAAATGGTTAAACAACTCAGTCCTTATTTTGTTCCATTTCATTTGAATTGCAGGAAATCAGCCAGCGCCACTCGGGTCAGTGGAAGGGTTCAATCCAACCAAGAGGAAATGGGAGAGTCTACCTGCAATGAACGCCCCACGCTGCTCTTGTGCCAGCCTCCAAATTGATAACATGCTCTTTGTGATCGGTGGTGTGGCACAGGGACCCAGTAATGCTGTGGAGGCCCTGTGTGACCGAGAGAGCATCTGAACACTGAGAAACTCTGAAGCAGTAGCGGTGTGGATCAATAATTACTTAAGAATTATAGGCTTCTTGGTCCTATTAGTGTTGTTTGATTCTGGTAAAGAATGTCAGTGTTGTCAGTGAAAGCTATTAAAATAACTTTTGTGATACAAAGACACATGAGAAACATTTAAACACAAGGGTTATGTTTTCTCTTAGAACTAGTTTAGTACTGGTTCAAACCCAATGTAGTAAACCATGGAATTATAGGATACTGATACAACTTTTAGACAGAATAGAAAGTAAATGTAAAGGTCTCACAGATCATTTTACTAATTGTGATACAAACTTTCAACAATGTGTTAGTAACACAAAGAATTCAAGGTAGGCTGAACAGATTATATCCAATCCATTATTCTATCGACCAAGTGCAAGTAGATACTTTGTTAATAGAAGGAAAACTTGGGAAGGAAAATCCCACTGTATTGGTGGTGTTCCCTTGCATCCAGCACAGCAATAGGTATTATCCTCCTTCCAAAGGGTAAGCTCTAAAAATTTGAAGTCAAAAGGAAATTTCAAAACCTGGATATATGAATGTGAGGGCCACTTAGCAGCACTCCATGTGTTAGACTAGGGTCAGAGTTAGCAGTAGGACAGTGAGATTGAGGCAGTTCAAGGATGGTCCCAGTTTAAGGTTGTCATTGGAAAAGTTGCAGGAAGAGTTCGGACAATGATAAGGTAATCAGTGGGTTCTGGATCTTTCCCAGCAGTTTACATAATCACAGGTAGAATCTAGTCATTTAACAAATTATTGTAAGTGTACAATACATGGCTAGGAATTAGCACAATCCCTGTGAGGTTCTGTATTAATGCTACACTAAGTGCTGTAAGGTTTTTATAGTAGTGTTGAACCAGTGTGAGTGCTGTGACATTCCTGTAGTTGTGTTCCAACACTGTAAGTGATGTTTCTTTCATAATGTCACATCAGCGCTGTAAGCTTCCTGAAGTAATGTTGCATTAATACAAATGAAGTCATATAGTTGTGCCACTCAAGTGTAAGCACAGGAATTGTCTACAGTACTGCTGCACATAACATAAGCACTGTGAGGTTCCTATAGTAGGAGCATGTCCTGTGTGAGCACCATATTGTTCCTATATTAATCCTACATCAGATTAGGTTCTGTAAAGCTCTTGGGTTGCTATGTCACCAAGTGTTGTGAGGTCCCTGTGGCAGTGCAACACCAATGTATGTAAGGTTCCTTTACTGGTATCACATTAGTGCAAGTGCTGAGAGTTTCCTGTAGTAGTGTCACACCAGTATGTGATTTTCCTATAGTGGTGCCACATTTGTGAAATTTGTACAGTAGTGCTGCATCAGTACTAACATTTTATGGTTTTTATACTTGTATTGAAATAATATGATCTTACTGTAGTACTATTACCAGTGTAAGATCCTATAGTACCATAGGTACCACTATAGGACAAGTTCACATAGTTACCACTGAAAGTAAATTTACTGTTCTACTAATGTGAACCATATTATGTCCCTATTAAGCTACAACTTTCATGTCAAATTTACATGTGGAGCAGCAGAAATAAAATAACAGTATAGAGCCTCAGACTTTTGCTCCATTCTAACTCCATTACCTCCACCATTACCTACCTACATTCTGGCATTGGAGTATCTTATTGGCTCCAGTATAACATGCTGGACCGACAGAATCCAATCCAAGATGCTCACCTATTCAGACTAGTACGCCAAGTGTCAGAGTAAGTTGGAGCGCCTGATTGTTTTTAAACTCTGTAACCTGATTGGGGTTGGTGAGGTGCCATTACTTAATGTGTCTTACTTGTGCCAGCACGTTAGTACATAACAGGGGCAATGGTTTTCTGCAGAATGGTCACCAGAACAAGGAATAATGGATAGTATTGTCCTGAATCAGTGTAAGTGAGGTTCCTTTAGCAGTGGCACTCCAATAATCTAGAGTCATAGAGTTATACAGCACGGATAGAGGCCCTTCGGCCCATCGTGTCTGCGCCGGCCATCAGCCCTGTCTACTCTAATCCCATATTCCAGCATTTGGTCCGTAGCCTTGTATGCTATGGCATTTCAAGTGCTCATCCAAATGCTTCTTGAATGTTGTGAGGGTTCCTGCCTCCACAACCCTTTCAGACAGTGAGTTCCAGACTCCAACCACCCTCTGGGTGAAAAAGTTCTTTCTAAAATCCCCTCTAAACCTCCCGCCTTTTACCTTGAATCTATGTCCCCTTGTTATAGAACCCTCAACGAAGGGAAAAAGCTCCTTAGTATCCATCCTATCTGTGCCCCTCATAATTTTGTACACCTCAATCATGTCCCCCCTCAGCCTCCTCTGCTCCAAGGAAAACAAACCCAATCTTCCCAGTCTCTCTTCATAGCTGAAGCGCTCCAGCCCTGGTAACATCCTGGTGAATCTCCTCTGCACCCTCTCCAAAGCGATCACATCCTTCCTGTAGTGTGGCGACCAGAACTGCACACAGTACTCCAGCTGTGGCCTAACCAGTGTTTTATACAGCTCCATCATAACCTCCTTGCTCTTATATTCTATGCCTCGGCTAATAAAGGCAAGTATCCCATATGCCTTCTTTACCACCTTATCTACCTGTTCCGCCGCCTTCAGGGATCTGTGAACTTGCACACCAAGATCCCTCTGACCCTCTGTCTTGCCTAGGGTCCTCCCATTCATTGTGTATTCCCTTGCCTTGTTAGTCCCTCCAAAGTGCATCACCTCGCACTTTTCCGGGTTAAATTCCATTTGCCACTGTTCCGCCCATCTATATCGTCCTGCAGACTGAGGCTATCCTCCTCGCTATTTACCACCCTACCAATTTTTGTATCATCAGCGAACTTACTGATCATACCTTTTACATTCATATCCAAGTCGTTAATGTAGACCACAAACAGCAAGGGACCCAGCACCGATCCCTGTGGTACCCCACTGGCCACAGGCTTCCAGTCACAAAAACAACCTTCGACCATCACCCTCTGCCTTCTGCCACTAAGCCAGTTTTGTATCCAAAGTGCCAAGGCACCCTGGATTCCATGGGCTCGTACCTTCTTGACCAGTCTCCTGTGGGGGACTTTATCGAAGGCCTTACTGAAATCCATGTATACCACATCCACTGCGTTACCCTCATCCACACACCTAGTCACCCCCTCAAAAAATTCAATCAAATTAGTCAGACATGATCTTCCCTTGACAAAGCCATGTTGACTATCCCTGATTAATCCTTGCTTCTCCAAGTGGAGACTAATTTTGTCCTTCAGAATTTTTTCCAATAATTTTCCTACCACTGATGTTAGGCTCACTGGCCTGTAGTTCCCTGGTTTTTCCCTACTCCCCTTCTTGAATAATGGTATTACATTAGCGGTTCTCCAGTCCTCTGGCACATCCCCTGTGGCCAGAGAGGTTCTGAATATATGTGTCAGAGCCCCCGCAATCTCCTCCTTTGCCTCACACAGTAGTCTGGGATACATTTCGTCCGGGCCTGGGGATTTATCCATTTTTAGGCCTGCTAAAACCGCCAATACCTCCTCCCGCTCGATGTTAATATGTTCGAGTATATCACAGTCCCCCTGCCGTATTTCTATGTCTACATCGTCCTTCTCCATAGTGAAAACAGATGCAAAAAATTCATTTAGAACCCCTCCTACATTTGCCGGCTCCACACACAGATTGCCATTTTTGTCCCTAATGGGCCCTATTTTTTCCCTAGTCATCCTCTTACCCTTAATATACTTATAAAACATCTTAGGATTTTCCTTTATTTTGCTCGCCAGTGTTATTTCATGGCCCCTCCTTGATCTCCTAATTTCTTTTTTAAGTATCCCCCTGCACTTTTTGTACTCCTCTAGGGCTTCCTCCGTCTTTAGCCTTTTGTATCTGCCAAAAGCCCTCCTTTTTTTCCTAATCCATTCTCGTATATCCCCTGACATCCAAGGTTCCCTGGAGTTCTTGGAACCACCCTTGACCTTTACGGGAACATGTTGCCATTGTATGGTCTCAATCTCCCTTCTGAAAGACTCCCATTGCTCCGATGCGGATTTTCCTACAAGCAGCTGATCCCAGTCCATTTTGGCCAGATCCTGCCTTATCCTATTAAAATCGGCCTTCCCCCAATTTAGAACCTTTATTTCCGGCCCCTCCCTGTCCTTTTCCATGACCACCTTAAATCTCACCGAATTATGGTCACTGTTACCAAAGTGCTCACCTACTAGCACTTCTTCCACTTGGCCGGCCACATTCCCTAGAATTAGGTCCAGTACCGCCCCCTCTCTTGTAGGACTTTCTACATGCTGGCTCAAAAAGCTCTCCTGGATGCACGTTAAGAATTTTGTACCCTCGAAGCCTTTTACACTCTGAGTATCCCAGTTAATATTGGGGAAGTTGAAATCCCCCACTATTATTACCCTATTATTTGCACAATTTTCTGAGATTTGCCTACATATCTGTTCCTCTATCTCCCCCTGACTGGGGGCCTATGGTACACTCCCATCAAAGTGCTTCCCCCCTTTTTGTTTTTAAGCTCCACCCATATGGCCTCATTAGAGGAACCTGCTAATATATCATCCCTCCTTATGGCAGTAATTGATTCTTTAATTAATATTGCGACCCCCCCTCCTCTTATACCTCCCCCTCTGTCTCGCTTGAAGATTCTGTACCCCGGAATATTGAGCTGCCAGTCTTGCCCCTCCCTCAACCATGTCTCTGTGACAGCAACAATATCATACTCCCATGTGTTTATCAACACCTTCAGTTCATCCACCTTATTTGCAAGACTCCTTGCATTAAAATAGATGCCATCCAGCCTTGCCCTCACATATTTGCCCTGTCTTCCAAGCTGACTTGTTTTTTTCTCTATATTTGGCTACACATCACCCCCTATTGTAGCTCCACTCTGTATCCCATCCCCCTGCCAAGTTAGTTTAAACCCCCCCCAACAGTGCTAGCAAACCTCCCTGCAAGGATATTTGTCCCGCTCTGGTTCAGGTGCAACCGGTCCGACTTGTACAAGTCCCACCTTCCCCAGAAGCAGGCCCAGTGATCCAGGAAACTGAAACCCTCCCTCCTGCACCAACTCTTTAGCCACGCATTCATCTGTTCTATCCTCCTATTTCTATACTCACTAGCCCGTGGCACTGGGAGTAATCCAGAGATTACAACCTTTGAGGTCCTGCTCTTTAATCTGCTACCTAGCTCCCTAAATTCTTGATGCAGGACCTCATCTCCCTTCCTACCTATGTCGTTGGTCCCAATGTGGACCACGACCTCTGCCTGCTCACCCTCCCCCTTGAGAATGCCCTGTAGCCGCTCAGTGACATCCATGACCCTGGCACCAGGGAGGCAACAAACCATCCTGGAGTCACGTTTACGGCCACAGAAACGCCTGTCTGTTCCCCTTACGATAGAATCCCCTACCACTATAGCTCTTCCACTCTTTTTCCTCCCAGCCTGTGCAGCAGAGCTACCCCTGGTGCCAGGAAGTTGGCTGCTGCTGCCTTCCCCTGATAAGTCATCCCCCTCAACAATATCCAAAGCGGTATATTTGTTTGAGAGGGGGACGGCCACAGGGGACCCCTGCACTGCCTGCCTGCTCTTCTTACTCTGCCTGGTGGTCACCCAATTACTTCCTGCCTGTACAACCTTTACCTGCGGTGTGACCATCTCACTAAACGTGCTATCCACGACGTTCTCAGTATCGCGAATGCTCCTTAATGAATCCATCCGCAGCTCCAGTGCCGCAATGCGGTTTGTCAGTAGCTGCAGCTGGATACATTTCCCGCACACATGGTCGTCAGGGACACCGGAAGGGTCCCTGATTTCCCACATAGAGCAGGAAGAGCATAACACGGGGCTGGGCTGTCCTGACATGACTTATCCTTTAATTAATTCAAATTAAATGAATCCCACCAATTTCACTTCAATTAAAAAGGTATACTCAAGGGCCCTTGCTGAACAGCAGTCCCCCACTACACAACAGAGACCAGAGAATCCACAAACTCTAACCTTAGACAAATTCAGCAGGAAATTACTCACCAGCCAATCACTTACCTCTTCCTTGGTGACGTCCCACTTGGATTACTTTTTGCTTCTTATTTATCTTAGGTCCAGGAGTTAAGTCCCTGTGATGTCGCACAGTAGTTGTCTCTTGGTGCAGGTCTGCTGCTGCTTTTATTCCACAATCTCAGTCTTCTACTCTCAGGTCCACTACCGCTCTGCAGGAAAGGTTTGGAAAAGCAAGGCAAAGCAGCACCTCCTTCCCCCACTTCACCAAACTCCCACACTTACCGAACTCTCAGCACACTGTGTAATATCCGCACACCGCACACAATCTATTGTGAGGTTATGTTGTTGCATTTCAATTACTGTGAACTCCTTTAACTACTGCAGTGGTTCATGTAGTAGTGTTGCCCTAGTGATGTTCCTATAAAATAATCAACCCAATGCAATATCAGTGCCCTTCTTATGGTGGGCTTGCTCCAGTGTGAGTGATATGCTTATAGAACTGTACCCCAGTGCAACTGCAGTGAGCTTCCTATAGTAAAGTCACATCAATATGATCACTATGGGGTTCCTGTAGTAGTGCCACAGCAATATTATTGGGATGTCATTTATATTGCACTGGTGTAAGAAATGAGTTATGTTACTCCAGTGTGCGTGTGCTGTTACTGTTACTTTTGCACAGCATATATGCAAGTAAGGTTCCAATAATAATGCCACACCAGTGTAATTGATATTATATTTTAGTTGTGGTATCACTACAGAAACTTCATTGACACTGGTGTAACACATCAGTGTGAGTTTTGCTCTTTCACTAATGTTGCACCAATGGGAGCAATGTGAGTTTCTTATAGTAGTGCAAGTTTCTGTTAAACAAGCATATGTGAGCACCCTAAGGCGTGGCATCAGTGTAAATGATATAATTGCAGCAAATCAGTGTGGGGTGACTACAGTAGTCTAGCATTAGTTTGAGCATTATGAGCTTTCTCTAAAAGTGCCACATCTACGTAATTGAAGTGTTTATGGTAGCATTGGACTACTATGAACAATACAATTTTCTAATAGTTTTCTCTCCACTTCGTTTCTTACAGCAGAGTCACCCTAGTTCAAGCGAGCTTCCTACAGTGCAGTACTGTAATCTTGCTATTTAGTCCACATGCAGTTGGAGTGAGGTTCCTATAGTATTGCCATACCAGTAAGAGTAAGATTTCTGTAATTGTGTTGCCCTAGTGTAAGGAAAGTTCTTATAGTAGTGCTGTACCAGTTTGAATGCCATGAGGTTTCTCTAGTAGTACCAAACCACTATATGTGAGTCCTATGATAATGCTACTCAGTATAAATGCGTGAGGTTCATGTACTAATAATGCACTACTGTAAGTGAGGTCCCTATACAAATATATATTCCTTTATCTTGCTCCTGCAAAATTGAATGAGAGCTTGATTATGTGCACACTTAGAGGGGCTGACAAAAACTTGTACATTTCAGGGTTAGTGTTAGCTGTAGGAGCAATGAACAACTAACACAAAACCTCTGACATTTATGGAAAAAATGAACACAAACAATAAAAAGGCAAATAGTCTTTGGCTAATTAAATTGTTTCAATTGTGTTTCTTCTTTGTTTATTATACTTTGTGCATCAACCTAGCATCCAGCTGTGGGGAGGGTTAAAAACAGGAGCACTGTCCCTTTAAGACTTTCAAAGTGACTGTGATGTGATTATGTAAGTATTAAAGTGTAAATCATCTGTTCCTTCTTTTGTATTATCAATTTAATTTACAGCACTGTGTGGCTGCATCAAACACAATACAAAAGTTTTCTCATTACAATATCAGGTATTCAGTCCATTAGACCACTTAGTGAAGTATTACGTTTCAGTAGATACAGCCGCAGAGTGCTTGTGTTTTTTTTACTTTAACTCTGTGCAGTAAAGTCTGTGCCTAATTCAAGGAAGAGAACTGGCCACTCCTACCCGGTCCAGCCAACACGTGATTCCAGTCCCACACTATACGGTTGATTCTTAATGCCCTCTAAAGTGCTCCAACAAGCTACTATGTTGTGCAAACAATTGCTACTTGAAGGCCCATCATCATTTTCTTAATGCAATTAGGGATAGGCAATAAGTATGGCCCTGTCACTGTTACCCACATCCTGAGAGCAAATGAAAAAAGGGGTTCAAATTTTTGTGATTTACTATTGGGTCTTTCCATTTATTAATGTTTCAGTAGTCTATCTGTGGGGCACAGTTTACTCATTATCATATTGTTCCCTACTGTGCACCCAATATCACATTGTTCCCCACTGTGCATCCAATAACACATTATTCCCTACTGTGCACCCAATAACACATTATTCCCTACTGTGCACCCAATATCATATTGTTCCCTACTGTGCACCCAATATCACATTGTTCCCCACTGTGCACCCAATATCACATTGTTCCCCACTGTGCACCCAATATCACATTGTTCCTCACTGTGCACCCAATAACACATTATTCCCTACTGTGCACCCAATATCACATTGTTCCCCTCTGTGAACCCAATATCACATTGTTCCCCACTGTGCACCCAATATCACATTGTTCCTCACTGTGCACCCAATAACACATTATTCCCTACTGTGCACCCAATATCATATTGTTCCCTACTGTGCACCCAATATCACATTGTTCCTCACTGTGCACCCAATAACACATTATTCCCTACTGTGCACCCAATATCACATTGTTCCCTACTGTGCACCCAATATCACATTGTTCCCCTCTGTGAACCCAATATCACATTGTTCCCCACTGTGCACCCTCTATCACACTGCTCCCCAATGTGTACCCTCTATCACACTCCTAGCTACTGTGTATCCTATACTAATTATTGGCTACTGGATACTCTCAATTGCACTGTTTTGCACTCTATATCCTCTCTCCTATAGTTTCCTCCTAGCCTCTCTGTCGCACTGTTTTCCAATTCCTTTCCTCTTTCCCGCTGTTGCCATTTTACATCCTCTAATACTGTCCTAATGTGACAATATTGAAATAGTGAAATGTATGAGAGCTCTAACAGGATTTGAAACTGCTAAACACGTCCTCCAAGAGAATAAAGATTGACTGCAGATGCTGTTTTCAATGTGATATTATGTTAAATATCTGTAATACAGCTGTTAGCAGAAAGTGATATCTTTCCTGTTGGCCAGTGCCCACAAATAGTGCCCTGTTTATATATTCCATGCTCCATTCACAGCTGCTAGATAGCTATCACTGTAGCATTGGGAAGGTGGAAAACGTAGGAAATGCAGTGAGTAGCACTAGAATATCCAGCCAAGCAATTGTTACTTTACATTAATTAGAAATTTAGAAGAATTCCTGGAGAGATCAGACCATGGTAACTATCCACGTGCCGTTCATCACTGTGAAATTTATGAGAATGAACAAAATCATTTCAGATCCCTGTCCCTGCATTGTCTGGGAAAAGAGAAATCTGAATCCTGAACCGCCATAATGAAGCAAAAAGTTGAACTCCTGTGCTGATAGATTTCTAGTCAATGAATGTGCAACCAGTTTGTAATGCATGAATGTTACCACATGTGAATATGTCAATTACCTAGGCTCAGCACATGACTAACTCATTCCACCTCAATCCATTCTACCAGAATTTTTGAGACAGATGACTAACTGCACGAACAGCTGTTGGGAAATAATAGATTATGACCTGAAGTCATGGCTGATGATTCTACTACACGATGCACAAACTCTTTCAAGCAACATCTACTATGACACTCATAAGAATGAGAGAGCATTTGGAATGCTGAAAGCACAGTGCTGTTGGCGGGACAGAAAGAAGGACACTGTTTAGCAGGACTCATACAATAGCTGCACGTCTTCACTGTATGTTGTCTACTGCACAAATTAGCCATGCAACATGGCATCGATACGATCTGCTGGTGAAAAGAAGCTTTCACCATTGAAGCGGCTGAGCTACAACAACCTGTTTATGCAGGCATATACAAATACAATCTGTTACCCTTTGCTTACATTTTAATAAGATCGCAAAAGCTAAATCTTATAGTCAGCAACACTTTATTGAAAATAATCTAGATAACAGGTACACAAATGTCCTGATAGAATGAATAATTCTCTGATCTCTGAAGGAGACGTGAGGAAAGTAATACACTATCACAAGTGCAGACAATATGAGTAACACAGTATTTCTGAGAGCCAGACAAGTTGGGTAATACATTGATCACAACTGGACAGAAAGGGTAGCTAATATCATGATCATAGTAGGACAGACAGGAAGTGTAATAGACTGACCTGTAAAGAATAGATAGGATAGATAATATACTGATCAGACAAGGACCAACATATTGGCAATATACTGATATAAGGGGAACAGATAGCAAAAAATGCATTGGATAGAGTTGCAATCTAATTTAGTTTTGGTACATAAAGAATACAAGTTCACCTACTTCTTTTCTAGTATTGTTATTTAGGTATTCCCAGGCCACATACCACTTCACAAGTAAGAATGCAAGTAGCTGAGCTGCTCACAGATTCCGCCAATGCAAAGAAATGCATCAGAATGATCCTGGTTGAGTCTCCTTTCCTAATTTGCTCCCTCTGATGGCGTGGTTGAACCTGGAAACTTGATTGCTGTCGAAACGGGATCACCAACCTGCTTCCCAACAGATTGGGGTGCTGTGTGGTTATATCATCAGTGTGCTGCACCATTTCCAACACAGAATACAAGAGCACATGTTCGGATGAATGATTGTAACATCATACTGCCCAACTCAACATCCCTGTCCCAGCTATTTTCTGGATGATATGATAAGGCCTTCTTTAAATACTTCAACTTAACTGTGGTGTAAAAATGTCCACTGCCAGCCCACTGGTCAAGCATGGGCTATGAGTATTTTAAAAAAATCAAAAGTCATTAACGGCCCCTGGTTGCTGTTATCTAACTTATCGCAGTCCTGCCCCACTGAGTTCAGATGTTTATAGAGGATTTTTGTTTAAACAAAATGTTGATGGAGCCAGATCTTTCAATTGCTTAAAGGTCGATTGTGGAGCCCATGACCAAAATGTGTCAACCATGTCTTTCATGGCTTATAAGGGTATGGTTAAGGTTTCGGTTTAGATATAGACGGAGGCGGGTGCTGTTTTGGAGGTGAAAGAAAGCATTTATACCCAAGGATGTTCAGGGTGCCCTCCTCCAACACTGTCAAGGACCTGCAATTTCTGGGCCCTTCTCCAATTTGGCTTTGTTTCCTTATATTATGAACCATCCCGTACTGCAAACAGAGAGGTAGTCTTGAGATATTGTAAGTTGATGGAGCGCATAAGTCATAGATATGTGCCTAAAAGTAATGGAAGTGAAATTCAACTTCAGCGGGGGCACAAAACGGGCAATAGTGAACCAGCTTCCCATTAAATCCCTGCCTGATTTCCTTCCATTGAAGTCAATGGAAAGGAAAAACTGGCGGGGTGTATAACAGGCAGCTGATTCACTTTCACCCATTTTGTGACTCCACCAAAGTTGAATTTCACCTCCAATATTTCACATTTAGTTAAGTATTTTTTTAAAATCCGCTGGTTAGGCTGCATGTAGAAATGGTTATCCTGAACACATCAAACCCGGTATTCAGGAAGGGGGCCTCAAACAAGCATTAGACCCCCAATTTGCATATGTAAAAGGACTAACGTCTGTTTCAGGAGCGGGCCTTGGACACTCACACTGCAGTGGTTACCAAAATGGCAGGTGGCGCACTTCTAGCGCTAAATGTGGCCCAAGTTTCTCCAGTTATTCATCATAACTCACACCTTGTCACTAGGGATGAGCGTTGTGGCTCTTCTCTGCATCGCTTCCAGTGCTTGAATGTCTCCATGTGTCTCAGCGACCAGATCTCGATGCAATACCCTAGTTGTGATCTGACCAGAGCACTGTACACTTTGATCACAACTTCCTCTGATTTATATTCAACTGTTTTGGCTATTTTTTTTTATCCGTTCTTGGGAGGAGGGCGTCGCTGACAAGGCTGGCATTTATTGCCCATCCCTAATTGCCCTAACAACTGAGTGGCTTGCTAGGCCACTTCAGAGGGTGGTTAAGAGTCAACCACGTTGGTGTGGGACTAGTGTCACACATAGGCCAGACCGGATAAGGACAATAAGTTTCCTTCCCTAGAGGACATTAATGAACCAGTTGGGTTTTTAACGACAATCCAACAGCTTCATGGTCACTTTTTAATGATACCAGCTTTTTATTCCAGATTTTTTAAACTGAATTCAAATTCTCAAACTGCCATGGTGGGATTTGAACTTAAATTCTCTGGATTACTAGTCCAGTAACTATGAAGTTTAACATTTTATTGGCTTTGTTGATTGCTGCCTTACATTGGTTGGACATGTTTAGTGTAGAGTTTACTAAGACTTTCTTTCCTCTTCATCCTCAGTTATTTCAATGCCATTCATGGAGTATGCATGTTGCTTATTTTCCATCCTGTGTGCAGTAGATTTAATTTTAAAATTTCATCTGCCATTCATCTGCACACGTACTTATTTCATTCAACTGATTGCAATTTTTGAGCTGCTTCCTTCGATTCCACTGCCCCTCTTACTCTGGCTCCAAGAAGGATAAGAGCAATGGGTTTGTAACTTTTTCAAAAAGAATTATGACTCTGAATGTGTGTTTTTTTAAATTGTGGTTGAATTGAGGGATATTAGTACTGGGGAATGGAACTCTTCCCCTTTAATTCACCCACGGTCAGCAAACAAGCACAGGTCAGGTAAAGTTCCCTCTATTGCCCCAACAACATCTTTTGCCCCAAACTCAGATCATTCCCCTACTGTATCAGTGGATGTTTTTACCACTTCCCACACCAGCCATTCTGTGGCCTATCTCTGAGTGAGATAGCCAATTAGTGCCAAATTAGGGACAGTTTTATGCTATTGTCCCATGCTGAGTAAGAACTGGATTGAGACTGTATAAACTAATTTCAGCCAGCTGACAGAGAAGATTTTCTATCCCAACATTCTGGGTTGGATTTTAACATAGCTCCCAGAGATGGAAGGGCAGTGTCTAACCCACCGTGCTACGCAGGTCCTGCTACTTATAGTTTTGTTGCAATGAAATCATTTTGTTATGAAATCAATATTGCAAGAACATCTCTGTTAGTAACTGATATACAATTCTAAACATGGAAGCCTACAAAGACATTGCAGTTGAATTTCCACAAGGGTTCTCCCAATCAGCCATTGTAACTTCGGCAGAAGATCTGCAAAAACCACACTGAAATGGTGTAAACACCGCTTATGCCATTTCTTTGGTTTCCGCAGATGATCTGCTGAAGTTACGGCAGACAATCAGGAGAACCCCCGCGGAAACTATCCTCATAGTGTTTGTTCTGACATGGGCACTCCACTTTCTGCCTAAATCCAGAATTTAATTTCCAATTTGGAAAAGTCATTGTTTTATATTTTATATAACACAGAAGTGTCCAGCGGTTAGTCAGAGGTAAGAACATTTATAATATACTTCAGTGAAACTCAGACAGAACAGGGACCTTCGCAAACAATAGAATTCAAAATATCTCCATCCTCAACATTACAATTTTACTAATCTCACTTTCACTACACATATTTCACCATATAGTGTGTATGTTTCTATCATCAGGTATGTATCACTATATAATCGATACTTTTCTTTATATGCTGTATAATTCTTGTATGAAATCTAGGCATTTCCCTACATGTAAAATATTGCTAAGTGACCTGTGTTATCGTTGTGTGTGATGTATGCATTTCCCTATATCCTGCATTGTTACTCCTTACAACATATGCACTTCATTACAGAATCTCTACAAGGACGTCCACATGTGAAGACCTACCAATTCCTCAGAGTTTGGGTTTGCATCACAACAATGAAAATTCCTGAAATTTTTCTTGTGTTTTCTTCCAAAGCATTTGCAAACCTCACCAATCTGTGAGCAAAATTTGCAGAGATATCTGTTTTTGCACAACTGCAATTTTTTTTTTAAGTTTTCTAAAAATTCATTGAAAATACCAGAGCTCTAGAAAAAGTTTGTTGCATCGTGATGGGAAAAGTATGTGCTGGCTCAGGACTGTATGTAAGTTATTTTCCATATCTAGAAGGCTGCTTGTGCACCTTCCCCTCATACAATTCCCTGAGATTACCTGAAAAAAGTCAAATGTAAAAATGAAAACACATGTTTTGCCTCTGAATCAGCAAATGATATTCAAACACTGGGGCCATTTTTACTTTCCCCCTTGCACTTATTTGCTCTTTGTGCAGTTTTCCTAGTGTTTTGTTGCATTTGTTTGTGGGACAGGCCAAGAAAGGCAGTCAGCGACTGTGAAGCACTGTGACAATGAGGATCTTGCTCTCCGTGTTCCACTTACTGGCTTTGATTTGGGGTTCACATAGACAAATGTTGCTTCCTTTTCCATGGGCCTGCTCTGCACTTCTCCAGTAAAGACATTTGTATGAACATTTGGATTTGGCTGGCAGTGGCTGTAGAATTGGCGATATGTTGTTTGCGTCATTTCTGATCTAGGATGGCCAGCTGTTATCAACTGACGAACACGCGGGACCAGCAACTGAGGAATCATTACCGCTGTGGATTGTGGATTTCTGTGATGCCAGAAATCTGCTTGGTACGTGGATATTAATGGCCACTGCTGTTGTGCCTCAGTCTGATTTGGAACCCAGGAAATTAAATCTTTCTTGAATTCGCTGCTTCTTCCAAAAGCACTTTTCGCCCGACTTATACCCTTGGTCTTCTGTAAGGGAAAACAATCTATTAGTGTTGTTTTCCAACTATTTGTATTGAAGTCTCCATCTAACTTCATAGTAATTTTTTTAATAACGCTGTACACCTGGCAGGCTTCCCACTTGTAACATTTTAACACCTCTCACAGACATTCTCCGAGTCTTGGCTAGGATTTGGGAATTTAACGCTCTAACTATACCTTCACTTTGTGCATTAATTTGACGCTGGCTGGATGAGTGGTAGGGCTTAGATGTGCTCTGCTCAGGGCTGCAGAGGAGTTGGCAATGGCTCATCAGGAAGAAAAGAAAATGAGAAATCAAGAGGAAACAGAGAAAGACATGGGACGGAGGAAGAAAGGTTTACAAAAGAGAAAGAAAAGTAAGAAAGGGGATAAGACAAGAGGCAGAGATTGCTCTGTATCGGGACCTTGCTCAGTCTTGAATTCTCCAATCACATCAAAGCTTACTTTATCTTACTTCGTATTTCGTATTTGTACAATCAATCCAAAATCAATGTCATTTTATGTTTTCGTCATACAGAAATCTAAGCCCTACCACTCATCCAGCCAGCGTCAAATTAATGCACAAAGTGAAGGTATAGTCACAGCGTTAAATTCCCAAATCCTAGCCAAGACTCGGAGAATGTAACACAGAATGCAGAAACAGAAGCCCAATACCAACGCCAGACACATTGCTCATTCCTTGTACAGTTTAGCTGACCTTCAAATTTTGAAGTAAATTCCAGCACACTCTCATAATGGAGCATTTGGGAACCAGCCAAATCTAGTATGTTAGAGAGTGGCACAAATGAAAATTAATTCATTTTATTGAGGCAACAAAATGTGTAGCCTTAGGGTGTGTTGCAGCAAAGTGGTTTTCACAATGCACTGACATAAAAATGACAGCATAACTTTGGAGTCAGGTCCAAATCACAATTCCAGAGGGAAGCAGTGTGAGATTCACCCTGGAGGAGTCAGTCTTATATCATTTGGGTTTGACACTGCATGAATTATAACTATAATGCAAAGGCTGAAAATCTGTGGGTCCCGCATCCCAACATGCACCGCAATGCATCTAATGGGAGCTTCTGCCACTGATGCCGCCGACTTTCCAAGGCTCCCTTATTAGAATGCCAATGATGAGTGTCCACGCCACCATGAGCGCATCTTGGAACCCACCCAGAAAAAAGTGGGAAATGCAGTACTGGCCAGTCACTTGATGCCCTGCCAGTACAACCGGCCCGGAAGAGGGCAAAGGTAAACCTCCATTAGCATCCTTTATAGGGATACTGAAAAAGAAACATTATTATCTCCAAATTATTTGGGGGTCCAGGCTGTGTCCTTGCCTAGTTAATATCGGGCCGGATCCAAGAAAACTCCCAGCCTCGGAATCTCCTCCCCCTGTAATGCTCCCTGATGAGCATGACCTTGTTTATGGTGGGTGCGGGTTCTGGCCCAAACAGGGACCAATTCTGTTGCTCGCACTCTGAGACTGGTAGCTGTAGTGCAAATACACCCTTAGAGGCACAATGCACAACCACTGAAACTCTGCTGGTATTTTTCATTGATAGCCTTTTGGCTTTCAGGACAGAAATGATTGACAATAATCCAGAAATCAGGTCAGAACCCTGAATCAAGGCAAGAATCAAAACCTAGGCCACTGAATGCAGATTTGGATCTGTACCCCAATTCTGGTGAGAAGGCCATGATGCAACATGGCCCCTGATACTAAACTTATTTCCGTGTAATTACTTTAAAATGCTTAAATTGTGTTTTCAAACTTTTAAACACCAGAGCCAGTCTGTCCCGCTAGATTCCAGCTGCATGCTCCACCAGCTTTCTCAACGTTGCCACTCTCACTGTCCTTTCCCTGGGCTGAATTAATGACAAGGGAAAGGAAAGGACACAAAAACAGCACCAAGATGGTAAAAGCCTGAGATTTAAGTACTTGGGAACATTGTAATTCATTGTGTGAAAGGCTGGGACAATTCAAAGTGATAAACGTATTATTTATTTATAATGGTTACACATAAAATACTGTATAAGAAAATGGAGGTTATGTAAAAATGGCAATATGAAAAATTAATAACTCAAAAGAAATGCCAAGCTTCTTGTGTATGTGTGGGAATATACCAAAAGGTCAAAAAGGGAATATTGTTTGTGATTTTCTGTTCACTAAGTTTAGGCTGACTTTTATAGATGTCTGACTTTTGACTCCTTGAATGTCAGTCTCCATCAGAGAGGAGAGGTGTAAGCCTCCTGTGGTTCCATCATTGAGCTGCTCTGAACCTCCAGCTGCTTAACTTGAGGTATTGTAAGGGAAGATATCTGCAGGGCTGTACCAGTTAGAAAGAAAAAATAATTGTAATAGTTTTAAATACTTATACAATTCATAACATGTGCTGTCTTGTATTTGTATATTATTATTATATCTCATATTAATGTATTTTTACTTTAGTATTTGTATATACAATAATTGAGGGTAGGGACAAATCTTTCAGATTTCAATCATGATTTGGTAGGTTTGAAAAAAAGAAATGACTTAACATTCTTGGTGTTAGGACTGTTACTCTTCACGATCTATATCAACGATCAAGATGAAGCCGTTTGGGGTAGTGTCCGCACATTCGCGGATGACACTAAGATCTGTGCTAGTATCAGAACTCTTGAAGAGAAAATAAGATTACAATCTGATCTAGATGTGATGGGGGAAAGGGCAGATGACATTTAATGAAGATAAATGTAGTGTTTTGCATGTGGGTAGAGCTAATGTCAGGAATGTGTACACCATGCTGGATTCTGAATTAAAATCTGTCGAGAGGGAAAAAGACCTAGGTGTTATAGTGCATAAATCTCTAAAGGTTCGTGACCAACGCCAAGAGGCTACAGCGATAGCAAATACAGAATTAGGATGTATAGCTAGGAGGAGCCAAGGTAAAATAAAAAGCACCAAGCCTCGTCTAGAATGCTGTGCCCAGTTCTGATGGTGGGAAATATAGAGGCTCTGGAAAAGGCTCAGAGGAAGGCCTCTAAAGTAACAACTAATTTCAAAGCCCTTAATTACCACGATAGGCTCAGAGAGCTGGGTCTTTTTACTCTATTAAAGTGTAGCCTTTGGGGAGACTTGATTGACATATTTAAAATGGTGAATACAATGTGTACATACGAACAGATTATTTCAATTAGATAAGTTAGGAAGAATGAGGGGACATTATATAAGTTATGCAAGCAAATGTTATGTATTGTGCTTACATAATGTTAATTGAACACTAGAGGGCCCCTAATGGGAGTAAGCATATTGTATCAATTACCCTCCAGATCTCATCTTATATGGAATGTTATATCCAGGGAGAATGTTCCAAACAGTCTGAAATAAAGGCCATCATTACATTACCACACCAACTTGAGTGTTAAATGAACATAATAGTATAGAGCTAGGTTAGATGTCAGGAGGTTTCATGGAGGCTCAGTGACCTTTGGAATAAGTTTTCAGTTTGTGCTGTGGTTGCAGATTCACTGTAAATGTTCAACGTGGAGCTGGACAAGTTTCTGGAGGAGGTTGATATTGCTGTGTACAAAAGATAGGTGGGATGTTGGTGATGTACCTTGTGGATATCTCCTAGAATTTGTTTTTCATTGCCTTCGGGGGTCGGAGAGAAATTTTCCATAATTCTTTTTCCTTGAATTGGCCTAGTGTTTTTTAAAAAATCTTTTTCTTTGCCTCCCTCAGGAGATTACATGGCTGCAGGTGGGTAGAAAGCATTGAGGGTTGTGTTGCCTAGTTGCCTGGAATAACCCCCCTCTGCAATCACGAACCCCCCCCCCCCACCCCCCCCCACCACCCCCCAAAAAATTTACCGTGTTGCAGGCCTGATGGCCTTCGGACTGCTCGATATTGCATCAGCCCGAATCTAGTGAGCTACATTAGGATGTAAGCAGCTCACCAGTTCTATGTAAATGAGGTCCGGGCCTTGAAATGATTCTGGCCTCTTCGCTCCGTCTGGGCATGGGCGGGCGTCCAGCGAGATCCATCGGTCGACCCCCCAAAAGTTCAAATCTGCCCTATGGTTCTAACACGTGATTGATGCCTGGTTCTGCAATCTGATTAGTTGAAGGGACAGTGGTCTTTGGTACTGGGATCTGATTGGTTGAAGGGACATATTCTTACAGACACAAAACATTTAACTTTATAAATTACTGCATCAAAGTGTTTCTACTGATATCAACATGTGTTTTCAAGTTATGTTGTGTTGAGATGACAACTTCATTTAATACTCAGTAACATTTATAATCCAAATTATAATAGTGGCTACACTTCAAAAGTACTTAATTGGCTGTGAAGTGCTTTGTGGTGTCCTGAGGATGTGAAAGGCGATATATAAATGCAAGTCCTTTCTATCTTTGTTCTTTGTCACTGTTTTGTCTGTTGTTTGGAATCATTTTGTCTGTGGTAAGAAAGGAAGAAAGAAAAGAAGGGAGGGAGGTAGGGATGGAAGGAAAGAGTGAAGAGAAGGAAAGGAAGGAAGATTTGCATTTATATGGTGCCTTTCACGACCTCATGATGTTCCAAAGCGCTGTACAGCCAATGAAGTGCAGTCATTGTTGTAACGTAGGAAATATGACAATTACTTTTGTCCTGTGCGTTTTTGTTTGTGTCCCATCGTTTTTTTTGGTCATGATGGTTTTTGTTTTACATTTCCTGCAAAATTTCAGTGCATCCTGAAGGTTAGAGAGTTTCATTTGGCTCTTTTTTATATCATAGTCCTTTTACATTGTGATTCTATTGCTGCAACTGTATGCCCTGGATTGTACCATTGCAGTAATATGTCTAAACTAATTGTCACAACTATAAGTTTTTATAAGTACATTTCACAAAAATGTTCACTCCCCAATAATACAGCGATATGATAGTGCTTAAATTGTTCTCTTTTCTTTTCTCCCAGAGGGAAAAACAGCTGAAGCCATTTACTGTCACCCATCTTCTCCCCATTGTGACTATTTAGAATCACTGTGGTTTTTGATATAGAGAATTGAAAGTCTTTATGTTACTGCATCATGTATCGTTTTCTTACTTACGTTCTCCAGGTATGTGGCACTGTCATGAAACACATGTTGACTGTCATGTTTGGAAAAGTTGTGTTTCAAAGGGCTCTCCTGGAACCAGAATAACATCTACATTAATCAAAGAGACTGACTGGTGGTCAGTGAGACCTCCCGCAGTGTACAAAAAAATAAACAACACTCAATTGGTTCACTCAGTTTTAAAACAAACAGATCTAGGTGGTAGCCAGAGGGGAGGACATTGATCTACCCTGAGTACTGATCATGGAGGTGGGACAGGTCTCTTAAAAAAAATATGAAGCGATTCTGATCATCCCTGTTAGCTTGATATCGTGAATGGCCATTACACTGGAATATATTACAAAAGAAACAGTGCAGGAATATCTAATGAGAATAAAAAAACTAAATCTAATGCAGTGTTATGAGCAAGGTATCAGTAATTATGGATAGACATGGAGGAGCAGACTGCAGCCACAATTCAATAAGTATTTGTCTTTTGAGAACATTAGTACTGGGCTTTGAATGCCTCCTGATCAACTGTGACCTTTCAGGAGAATGTAGATTATGCCATCAATCACTGTAGAAAAGATTCCGTTGCAAAGGTCTCATGAAAGGCTGTGCATCAAGCAATACAAACATGGCTCCTGTCATTACTGGTGACATTCACATAATGTTGTATCTGGATTCCGGATTTCACCATTTACTGAGTGATTATCAATCTCTCCAGTGGTAGTGAGACTACAGGGGGAATTTTCAACTGCCGACTGCTCATTTCTCACCTGACAAATGGGCACCAGCAGAGGAAAATCTGGTTGGGATTTTATATACCCATTTGCCTGCCTCATTCTATTTTCAGGCAGGCCTTTATATGGATGGCCAGCAATCCTGCGCAAAACACGCAGGAGTCTGTTTGAATATGCAAATCAGGATGGAACGCTAGTTGTAGGACTCCGATTGCAATTTTCATGGTGAACTGGGCAGGGCATGTGAAGTGCATGCTAGTCCCAGTTTTTTCAGGCCACGAGGAGTACTCATACACTTCCTGGCTCCACAAAAGTCTTCCAGCCCACTGCTGTCCCATTCTCACCACCCCGGGTTTCACTCCCTCCCTCACCTCCCTACCCGCTGAATGCAGAAATTGGACAATTTCTCGTGCCACCAAACCGATGTCCTCCCCGCCCCCTCCCCCACCCCGGCACCAATCTGAGAGCAAGCTGCATATGGCGGCGCGACAGGCATTGGCAGCTCGCTAAATTTATTGAAATGAAGCATGAGGCCTAATTCCAGGCAGGCTTCGGACCTCCCAGTTGGGACGTGCAAAAACAAGCCTGGACAAATTTCCACCCCATTGCATGAATAATTTGTGGGACAGATACAATCTTGAAATTTTGCTTTATAATAAATGGTACACAGGACTGTGAAGTTCAGTCTTTTGGAGGCTACAGTGACAGCAGCAAAACCCTTTCAGTATTTCTGTGTGCAGTCGTTGCTACACTTCATTAACCAGTCATTGTGAGTAATAACTCCACAGGTTGTTAATGAATGAATAATTAGAAAGAAGATCCCCATGGCACAAATGAGATGAATTGGTGGTATTGTTCTTGTGCTGACTAAACCCTTGTGATCTTATAGTTTATTATCACAAATGAGTACTGATGGCTTTATGCATAGTTTATCTGTAAATGCCACTTCAAATTACTCCCGTGTCGTATGATTAATCAGTTTTACAAACACCTCAATATATTTAAGTAATTTATTTTGTTAGTTTTGTTAACATCAAAGACATTTTGCTTCTACTAGATAACTGGTTGGAAAATCCCAACAAATTTCGTAATAAAAAGCTTGAATTTTCCTCACTTCTGCTATTATATAAACTTCATATGCTTGTAACCTTGAGTCCAAAAATAGTTATATATTGTACAACATCAATATTTTATGATAATCTGAAGATGCTTTTACAGTTATAAAGAGCTTTCATAGGATGAATAGGGAAATAATTTCCCCTGGGTGGAGAATCAGTGAAAAGAGGTAATCAATTTAAAACTGTAATTACGAGAGTGAGGAGAGAGGTTAGGAGAAATGTATTTACACACAGAAGTCTTAGAGCATAGAATGTTTCGCCACAGGGAATAGTTGAGGCAGAGACTATTGCATCTTTTAAGAGAAGAGTAGAGAAATATTTGAAGCAGAGGAAGACACAAAGTTATGGGAAGAGAGTAGGGCAGTGAGATTAGTTTTGAATTGCTGCAGCAAAAAGCCAGCAAAGACACGATGGGCTTTAAACTTTGGTGCTGTAAACTTCTATGATTCTATGCTTTTTGTTGCACATTTGAGACAGCTGTAACTGCTGTTTCATTCTACAATAACAACAACTAGCATTTATATAGCACCTTTAACCAAGAAAAACATTCCAAGGTGCTTCACAGAGGCACCGACCCACAGAGGAGGTATTAGGAGGGGTGACCCAAAGCTTGGTCAAATAGGTAGGTGTTAAGGAGGGCCTTAAAGGAGGAAAGAGAGATGGTGAGGTGGAGAGATTTAGGGAGGGAATTTCAAGGTGTGAGGCCTAGACAGCTGAAGACATAACCATGAATGGTGGGGTGAAGGGATTGGGGGGGGGGGTGGGGGGACGATGTACAAAAGGCCAGAGTTAGAGGAATGAAGAGTTCGAGAGGGAGCGTTGTAGGGCTGGAGGAGGTTACAAAGATAGGCCATGAAGGCCATGAAGGATTTAAGCACGAGGATGAGAATTTTAAATTGAGGGATTGGGGGACCGGGAGCCAACTAGGTCAGCAAGGACAGGGATGATAGGTGAGTGGGATTTGGTGCGGAATAGCATAAGGGCTGCAGAGTTTCTATAGATAATGTTGACTGGGAATTTCCTTGGAGCTGCTCCCACCCTGCCACAGTAACTTTACTGGAAGGCCCAGAATTTGCTGTCAAAATAACAGTGAGGCTATCAGCACTCACCATTATTTATGTGCAAATTGCACAGCAACTTCAGGCGAGGGCAGATGTGCAGTTAAACATGAAAATCCAGAAGTTGCTTGTTCGAGATGCGGCGCTCTTCTGTTAGCTTCCCAAAAACGGCATCTCGCTGTCTGACTCACCATTCAAACGCATTGAACGGCGTGAATCCCTGTACTTGCACGGTTGATATGAACTAAATTCGCCACAGAAAGTTAGGGCTTGTCCATTTCAGTCTAAGTACCCTTTTAACAACGTGATGGAGGTTTATTACTGCCAAACAACCTCTCTGTCATTGAAAATTAACTATTACAAGTGTGGAGTCTCATTCTTTCAGGTTTTAATTGTTGATTTATTTTTTAAATTTAAAATTAAAACCATTTTTTACATTTTATTTTTGTCTCTTTTTTCTCTCTCTTAGAATCATAGAACCATGGAAAGGTCACAGCGCAGAAGGAGGCCATTCGGCCCATCGCCGCAAGAGCAATCCAGCTAGTCCCACTCCCCCGCCCTATCCCCGTAGCCCTGCAATTTTTTTTCCTTTCAAGTACTTATCCAATTCCCTTTTGAAAGCCACGTTTGAATCTGCCTCCACCACCCCCTCAGGCATTGCCCTCATCGACCCTCTCTATTACCTCATCAAAAACTCTATCAAGTTAGTTAAACACAATTTGCCTTTAACAAACCCATGCTGGCTTTCCCTAATCAATCCACACTTGTCCAAGTAACTGCTAATTCTGTCCCGGATTATCGTTTCTAAAAGTTTCGCCACCACTGAGGTTAAACTGACTGCCTATAGTTGCTGGGTTTATCATTACACCCTTTTGTGAACAAGTGTGTAACATTTGCAATTCTCCAGTCCTCTGGCACCACCCCCATATCTAAAGATGTTTGGAAGATTATGGCCAGTACCTCCTCAATTTCCACCCTTACTTCCATCAGCAACCTAGGATGTATCCCATCTGGACCGGGTGACTTAACTACTTTAAGTACAGCTAGCCTTTCTATTACCTCCTCTTTATCAATTTTTAGCCGATCCAGTATCTCAACTACATCTTCCTTTACTGAGACTCTGGCAGCATCTTCTTCCTTGATAAAGACACATGCAAAGTACTCATTTAGTATCTCGGCCATGCCCTCTGTCTCCATGAGTAGATCTCCTTTTTGGTCCCTAATTGGTCCCACCCCTCCTCTTACTACCCGTTTACTGTTTACATGCTTTTGGAAGACATTTGGATTCCCTTTTATGTTGGCTGCCAGTCTATTCTCATACTTTCTCTTTGCCCCTCTTATTTCCTTTTTCACTTCCCCTCTGAACTTTCTATATTCAGCCTAGTTCTCACTTGTGTTATCAACCTAACGTCTATCATCTGCTTCATCTTACTCTATCTCTTTTGTCATCTAGGGAGCTCTGGTTTTAGTTACCCAACTATTTCCCTCGTGGGAATGTACCTAGACTGTACCCGAACCATCTCCTCCTTAAAGGCCGCCCATTGTTCAATTACAGTTTTGCCTGCTAATCTTAGATTCCAATTTACCCGGGCCAATCTTTCTTTCTCTCTCTTTATCTCTCTTTCTGTACCTGATTTGACATTGAATTCACTATTCTAACAATCCTTCAATCTGATTGGTTAAGGTGATACACAGTTGCTTGCCCTTTTCACGCAGATCCCAGATGCCCTGTAGAGGGCGCCGCACCGCTTCCAACTCCCACTTACAGCAACTTGAGGGGCAAAATCTCATGGAAATTAAACGGCCCCTGTTCTTAGACTGGTTACAGCAAATTTTGTACCAATGCTACCCCAGGGTTGCTGCGCACTTCTGGCAAAGTTACGACAGTGAAGCAGGAGCAATGTCAAAGAAATTCCTGGTCATTGTGTTGATGTTTTGGACACTGCTCGAGGAAAATAGATGACAAGTCAACTTTTTTTTTGCTATATCTTGTGATTTTCTTTAAACCTGAATAATGTCCATCTCCATTCAACTCATGAGCACAAATATTTAGTACATTTTTAATCAAATAATAAAAGCACTTCCGAAATTGAAATATTCTTTTGGCATAACAATGTAATTGCCAATTATTATTATAAAACTGGAATTCCATAGGCCAATGTTACTCTGATTACACACAGCAGTCTGTATTTGCGTACTAAGTGTTACATCTGGTGCAAATGTAGAATAATCATAAACACGTGAAACAGGCCCAAACAACGAGTAATAATCCGCAAATTCCAGTCAAACAATAGGATTACATTGGTAAAATGTGTTTGATACTAACTCTTTGAACTCACCCGGAGTCGCTTTATAAGTTTCTCGGGAGGTGGAGGTTTCGCCTGTTGTCTGTATTCTTGAAATATATCATTCCGAGATTTACTGCGGGCATGTCCATGAAATCCAGTTGGAAACTGAACAAAGAGAGAGAGGGAAGGGTGAATGAACAGAGAAAATTGCTGAACAAGGCTTTCTGATGCAGAACTCATCCACCGGTCCATTAACTTCCAAAGTGACTTTCTTACCCAAGATCCAGTTATGGCTCCAGCCATAGTGACTGGTAAAGTTTATTTGAGATTTGTGGAAGGTTTGCCTAGGGATCAGTGTTGAGTTTGTGTTGATGTCTTCTCTCATTGTTTACTCTGTTGCTAAACTACACGCTTGGGAGGTGTGGCTGACTGCAATTTGTTACCACAATACAAACTACAATGTGTACCATATGCAAACTTTATATTCTACATTGAACAGTGACGTCTTATATTAACATCAATTTACATGAATGAAACGGTAAAGCTTGATTGGCCCCGAAAACCCAATCCAAACACGTGTAGCAAAATAAAATCATCCATGATTTGTTGTTTTTTAAAGGCATAGAATTACATAGAATTTACAGCACCGAAACAGGCCATTCGGCCCAACCTGTCTATGCCTGCGTTTATGTTCCACGCGAGCCTTCTCCCACCCTACTTCATCCAACCCTATCAGCATAACCTTCTATTCCTTTCTCCTTCATGTACTTATCTAGCTTCCCCTTAAATGCATCTACGCTATTTGCCTCAACTATTCCATGTGGTAGCAATTTCCACATTCCTTCCACTCTTTGGGTAAAGAAGTTTCTCCTGAATTCCTTATTGATTTATTTATCTTATATTTATGATCCCTAGTTTGGATTCCCCCACAAACAGAAACATTTCTCTACGTCTACCCTATTAAATCCTTTTGTAATTTTAAAGACCTAAAGAAAGGGAAGAGTAAGATACACATCGAACAAAAAAGGAGAAATTGAAATACACAGAAGTAGAGAACATGCATTACGATAATACAGAATTCAAAACATACAGAAATTGAGTCCAGACATCAAAATACAGAGAAAACAAGAGAAACTGAGTGCCATACAGAGTGGGTGTGGAGGATTGAGAGCAGTATGTGTAAGGAGTGGGTACAATTTTACATTTGTTGCCTACACCCCAGTAAAGAAGCAAGATATCAGCATATTTTAAATTAAAGTCAGATAAGATGAACACCATGTGTCATCCATGTAACTCAACAATCTGTTGATTCTAATCAGACCAGACGGTAGTATCTTCCACTGCATTTTCCTCAAGTCAAATTCTATCTTTACACTTCACCTCAAAGTTTCTTGGAATGATAGAAGAAAATAGATGAACATGTGACCGGATCCTTAGAAATCAGCAAACACGCAAGCTATCACAGATCACAAGCCTTTCTATTAGCAGAAGAGGATTGTATTCTGGGACAGAATATATATTTGAACACACATGTATTCTGTTACTCTCAGGATACTGTTGAAGAAGCTATGGCCTGAAAACTCATATATGTTTTCTATTGCTACTCCAGGTGACCAGATCTGAGCAAGCAGCTGACACTTGGTTTATGAAATTGGAACGGTAGATGGCTAGATTTGGCATATCTTCTCCAATGATCTGAAATCATTAGAGACCCAGAACATAAAGCGGGAGCAGCGAGACAGGAGGCCCAGAACATAAAGCGCGAGTAGCAAGAGAGGAAACTCAGAACATAAAGCGGGAGCAGCGAGAGAGGAAACTCAGAACACAAAGTGGGAGTGGCAAGAGAGGAGGCCCAGAACATAAAGCGGGAGCAGCGAGAGAGGAAACTCAGAACATAAAGCGGGAGCAGCGAGAGAGGAAATTCAGAACATAAAGTGGGAGTGGCAAGAGAGGAGGCCCAGAACATAAAGTGGGAGTGGCAAGAGAGGAAACTCAGAACATAAAGTGAGAGTGGCGAGAGAGGAAACTCAGAACATAAAGTGGGAGTAGAGAGAGAGGAAACTCAGAACATAAAGCGGGAGTAGTGAGAGAGGAGGCCCAGAACATAAAGCGGGAGCAGCGAGAGAGGAAACTCAGAATATAAAGCGGGAGCAGCGAGAGAGGAAACTCAGAACATAAAGTGGGAGTGGCGAGAGAGGAGGCCCAGAATGTAAAGTGGGAGTGGCGAGAGAGGAAACTCAGAACATAAATTGGGAGTGGCGAGAGAGGAAACTCAGAACATAAAGCTGGAGCAGCGAGAGAGGAAACTCAGAACATAAAGTGGGGGTGGCGAGAGAGGAGGCCCAGAACATAAAGTGGGAGTGGCGAGAGAGGAAACTCAGAACATAAAGCGGGAGTGGCGAGAGAGGAAACTCAGAACATAAAGTGGGAGCAGCGAGAGAGGAAACTCAGAACATAAAGTGAGAGTGGAGAGAGAGGAGGCCCAGAACGTAAAGTGGGAGCAGCGAGAGAGGAAACTCAGAACATAAAGCGGGAGTGGCGAGAGAGGAAACTCAGAACATAAAGTGGGAGCAGCGAGAGAGGAAACTCAGAACATAAAGTGGGGGTGGCGAGAGAGGAGGCCCAGAACATAAAGTGGGAGTGGCGAGAGAGGAAACTCAGAACATAAAGCGGGAGTGGCGAGAGAGGAAACTCAGAACATAAAGCGGGAGTGGCGAGAGAGGAAACTCAGAACATAAAGTGGGAGCAGCGAGAGAGGAAACTCAGAACATAAAGTGAGAGTGGAGAGAGAGGAGGCCCAGAACATAAAGTGGGAGCAGCGAGAGAGGAAACTCAGAAAATAAAGCAGGAGCGGCGAGAGTGAAATAAAAATAAAACTGCAAAAAAATGTCAAAGATGACACCACAGAGCAGCGCCGAGGGTAAGTCAGTGTAAGTATTTAGTTTATTAGTTAGTGTTTTTAGTGGTTATTGTTATTAATGGTTAGTGGCTTTATAGCTAAACAGTTAAAAAGGGTGGGAATCTGGAGCAGTTAAACAAACCCAGGGGAAAAAAAATCTCAAAAGGTGACGTCATAATCAGCACAGAGGGGGGAGCGGCAGAACCCGAGGAAATTAAACCAAGTCTTTAATTTACTATACACACTCTATCTTTAACTATAAACTATAAATAAATAATTAAATGAACAAATATTCAGAATAATTAATTACTAATTAATTTAGTCAAGCTAAAATCCGTCTACTAAATATAATCTAGACCTAGACCTTTCAATTTAATTTATTAATTAAATTAATACCAGCAAATAAATAAATAAAAACTGGAAATGGCCGTACAGGCTATGTGTCGGGACTGTGATATGTGGGAGTTTGTGGACAGCAAGACTGTCCTGAATTGCCACATTGGCAGTAAATGTTTCTGACTTGAGACACTCCGGCTCAGAGTCTTTGAGCTGGAGTGCGAGCTACAGACACTCCGACACATAAGTCAGCAGGGTAAGGGGAACTAAGAGGAGGTAGGGAAGGAGGTCCTGCAGACACTGGTCCTATCCAACAGATATAATGTACTGTCTACCAGTGAGGATAAGGATGTAGGTTGTGGGGAGGACAGACAGAATTCTAACCATAGCACCATGGAGCAGGAGGCAGTCCAAGGTGGGGAGGAGCAGAATAATGTATTGTCTACCAGTGAGGATAAGGATGTAGGTTGTGGGGAGGACAGACAGAATTCTAACCATAGCACCATGGAGCAGGAGGCAGTCCAAGGTGGGGAGGAGCAGAATAGAAAGGTTGTAGTCATAGGGGATTTGATAATTAGGGGATAGATAGCGTCCTCTACAGTCGCGACCGAGAATCCAGGAGGATGTGTTGCCTACCTAGTGCAAGGGTAAAGGATATCTCAGAGCAACTGGAGAGGAATTTGGAAAGGGAAGAATATCCAGTTGTCGTGGTCCATGTTGGGACCAATGACATAGGGAAGGAAAGGGAGGAGGTCCTGCTAAGAGAATATCAGAAGTTTGGAACTAAATTAAAAAATAAGACCTCACGGGTGGTAATCTCAGGATTACTACCCAAGCCACATGCTAATTGGCATAGGGATAAACAAATCAGGAAGGTGAATGCATGGCTGAAAGACTGATGTGGGAAGGAGGGGACAATGGCACTGGACAGGAAGGAGCTGTACCGTTGGGATAGGCTCCAGTTGAACCGGAGTGGGACCAGTGTCCTAGCGGAAAGGATAAATAGGGATAAATAGACAGGACTTTAAATTAGTAAGGGGGGGGAGGGATCTGGTGAAGATAACATAAGCCTGGAGAAAAATGAAATAGGAAATGGGAGTAAAGGTCAGACCAAGGTAAGGAATAAGGGTAACATAAACGGTCAGGGAACAAATACAGTTGTAGAACATAAGTACAAAATAACTGTTAAAAATAAAGTGAGGGAAACAATTACTAAAAACAAATCAAATTACGCACAAAGCAAGGTGCACAGCATCCAAAACAAAACAGGGGAACTGGAGGCAATAATTCATAGCGAGGAGCCAAATGTGTTAGGGATAACTGAAACATGACTACATAAGGAACAGGATTGGCAGTTAAATATTGCAGGATGTAACGGGGAGTGGGGTAGCTATACTAATTATAGACAAGATAATGGCAATTGGCAAAAGGGACATAAGTAACATGAAGGTAGAAAAGAATCCGTAAGGATTGAGACAAAGGACAAGAAGGGATTGATCACATTAATAGGTATATTCTACAGACTACCTAATAGTGGAAGGGAAGTCGAGGATGAAATATGTAGACAAATCTATGAAATGAATAAAACATTGAATAATAAGCATGGGAGATTTCAACTAACCCCAAATAAACTGACAAAAAGACATAGGGAAAGAGGAAAAGGGAATGGAGTTTATACAGTGTGTACAGGGTTCCTTTCTTACCCAGTATGTGAGAAGCCCAACAAGGGAGGAATCATTGCTGGATATAGTAATGGGAAATGAACCAGGGCAGATAAGAGATGTAAATGTAGGGGAACATCCAGGCAATAGTGATCATAACATAAGGTTTAAAATAATGATTGAGAAAGAGATAAGTAAGTCAAAGACCAAAGTAATAAATTGGGGAAAAAAAACTAATTTTGAGGGGATAAGAATGGAACTAGGGAAAAAAAAATTTGGCAGGTGAAGAGGTAGAACATCAGTGGGAAATATTTAAAATGGTGATCAATAGAGTTTCAGGAGAAATATATTCCTCCATAAAGCAAGAACAAACTTGTCAATAATAAAACACCATGGATGAATAAAGAGATAAGGGTTAAATTAAAACTAAAGAAAAAGGCATACTCTAAGTACACAAGCAATAAAGGAGAGGATGACAAAAGGGAATATGAAGAGGTTAGGAAAGAAGTCAATAAACAATTAGGAAAGCAAAGAGGAACTACGAAATTAAATTATCAAGGAATATAAAAAGAAATAATAAAGTATTCTACAGATACATAAATAACAAAGGAAAAATCATAAGAGGGATAGGGCCACTAAGGGATGTACAAGATAAAAGGAAAAGAGTAGTAAAGTGAGTGTTGGTCCTCTAGAGAGTGAGTCTGGGGAATTAATAATGGAAAATAAGGAAATGGCGGATGAATTGAACAGATATTTTGCATCCATCTTCACTGTAGAGGATACAAATAACGTGCCAGAAATTATTGTGAATCAAGAGGGAAAGGGAGGGAGGAACTTAAAACATTTACAATCACCAGGGAAAGGGTTCAGAAAAAAATATTAGACCTAAAAACTGACAAGTCCCCAGGTCCTGACGGACTTCATCCGAGGGTCTTAAAAGAAGTGGCTGCAGAGATAGTAGATGCATTGGTATTAATTTTCCAAAATTCCCAGCGAATGTAACTCCTCTATTCAAGAAAGAAGGGAGACGGAAAGCAGGAAACTACAGGCCAGTTAGCTTAACATCTGTCATAGGGAAAATGCTAGAATCTATTATTAAGGCGGTTATAGCAGGGCATTTTGAAAATCTCAGTGCAATCAGGCAGAGTCAACACGGCTTTGTGAAAGGGAAATCATGTTTGACTAATTTATTAGAGTTCTTTGAGGAAGTAACAAGCAACGTGGATAAAGGGATCCTGTGGATGTGGTGTACTTGGATTTCCAGAAGACATTTGACAACATGCCACATCAAAGGCTACTACACAAAATAAGAGCTCATAGTGTAGGGGGTAACGTATTACCATGGATGAAGGATTGGTCAGCTAACAGGAAACAGAGAGTAGGCATAAGTAGTTCATTTTCAGGTTGGCAAGATGTAACGAGTGGAGTGCTACAGGGATCAGTGCTGGGGCCTCAACTATTTACAATCTCTATCAATGACTTGGATGAAGGGACCAAATGTAAGGTTGCTAAATTTGCTGATGACACAAAGGTAGGTAGGAAAGTAAGTTGTGAAGAGGATATAAGGGGGGTGATTTCAAACCCCAAGAACGGGTGGGTTGGGGGCAGGTGGGAGTTGAAAATAATTGGGTTTTGGGTCGCGACCGCAACCTGGCTTTATTTCCGGGTTTAACGTTGGCACGTAAAAGTACAATCTTCCCAATGGGAATGCAAAGTCCAAACATTTTGTGGTTACCATCCAAAAAAACAACTATTTTTAACTCCCACCCGCCCCCAACTCACCTGCTCTTGGGGTTTAAAATCACCCCCAAGGAGTCTGCAAAGGGATATAGATAGGTTGAGTGAGTGGGCAAAAATTTGGCAGATGGAGTATAATGTGGGAAAATGTGAACTTGTCCTCTTTGGCAGGAGGAATAAAAAAGCAGCATATTATTTCAATGGAGAGAGATTGCAGAACTCTGAGGTACAGAGGGATCTGGGTGTCCTACTACATGAATCACAAAAAGTTAGTATGCAGGTACAGCAAGTGATTAGGAAGGCAAATGGAAAGTTGTCATTTATTGCAAGGGGAATGGAATATAAAAGTAGAGATGTTTTGCTACAGTTGTACAGGGCATTGGTGAGACCACAACTGGAATACTGTGTACAGTTTTGGTCTCCTTATTTAAGAAAGGACATTATTGCTTTAGAAGCGGTTCAGAGAAGGTTCACTCGACTGATTCCTGGGATGAATGGGTTATCTTATGAGGAAAGGTTGGACAAGTTGGGCCTGAATACATTGCAGTTTAGAAGAATGAGAGGTGATCTTATTGAAACATATAAGATCCTGAGGGGACTTGAAGGGGTAGATGCTGAGAGGATGTTTCCCCTTGTGGGAGAGGCTGGAACTAGGGGCAACAGTTTAAAAATAAGTGGTCTCCCATTTAAGATGGAGATGAGGAGAAATTTTTTCTCTCAGAGGGTCGTGAGTCTGTGGAACTCCCTTCCCCAGAGAGTGGTGGAGGCATGGTCATTGAATATTTTTAAGGCTGAGTTAGATAGATTCCTGATTAACAAGGGAGTCAAAGGTTATAGTAGGTAGACGGGAAAGTAAGGTTGAGGTCATAATCAGATTAGTCATGATCTTATCAAATGACAGAGCAGGCTCGAGGGGCCGAATGGCCTAATCCCGCTCGCAAGTAACATTCGCGCCAGACAAGTGCCAGGCAATGACCATCTCCAACAAGAGAGAGTCTAACCACTTACCCTTGACAGTCAACGGCATTACCGTCACCGAATCCTCCACCATCAACATCCTGGGGGTTACCATTGACTAGAAACTTAACTGGACCAGCCACATAAATACTGTGGCTATAAGAGCAGGTAAGAGGCTGGGTATTCTGTGGCGATTGACTCACCTCCTGACTCCCCAAAACCTTTCTACCATCTACAAAGCACAAGTCAGGAATGTGATGGAATATTCTCCACTTGCCTGGATGAGTGCAGCTCCAACAACACTCAAGAAGCTTGACACCATCCAGGACAAAGCAGCCCGCTTGATTGGCACCCCATCCAGCACCCTAAACATTCACGCCCTTCACCACCGGTGCACCGTGGCTGAAGTGTGTACCATCTACAGGATGCACTGCAGCAACTCGCCAAGGCTTCTTCGACAGCATATCCCAAACCCACGACCTCTACCACCTAAAAGGACAAGGGCAGCAGGCACATAGGAATAACACCACCTGCACATTCCCCTTCAAGTCACACACCATCCCGACTTGGAAATATATTGCCGTACCTTCATCGTCGCTGGGTCAAAATCCTGGAACTCCTTATCGAACAGCACTGTGGTAGAACCTTCACCGCATGGACTGCAGCAGTTCAAGAAGGTAGCTTATCACCACCTTCTCAAGGGCAATTAGGGATGGACAATAAATGCTGGCCTTGCCAGCGACGCCCACATCCCATGAACAAATAAAAAAAAAATTGTATTTTCGTAAGTATGTAGGTAATGACTGCAAAATGGCAGAAATACTGAATAGGTACTTTGCCTCATTATTTACCAGGGAGACTAACAAGGTGGGCATGACATTAGAAGAAGAGATCAAAAAAGATATAAAAACATTTAAGATAGAAAAGGGGGAGATAATTGATAAACTAATCAAACTTAGTGAGGATAAAACCCCTGGTCAGGATGGATTGCATCCATGAATATTAGAAGAAGTTAGGGAGGAGATAGCAAAGGTCACTATATATAAAAATTCATTAGGAAAGGGAATTGTGCCAGAGGACTGACGGACAGCAAATGTTATTCCTATATTTAAAAAGGAAGGTAGAACAAGTCCAGGGAACTATAGACCAGTTAGCTTAACGTCAGTGGTAGGAAAGATAATGAAATCTTTACTCAAAGATGTAATAGAAAAACATCTAGGGAATGAAAGTATAGTAAAGAATAGTCAGTATGGATTTCAGAAGGGAAAGTTATGCTTGACCAACCTTATTGAATTCTTTGAAGTAGTAACAGAAAGAGTAGACAAGTGTAATACAGTAGATGTAATATATTTGGAATTTCAAAATGCCTTCGATAAGGTACAGCATTGTACACTCATAACCAAGGTCAGAGCATGTGGAGTCAGGGACAGGTAGCAGAATGGATAGCAAGTTGGCTACAAAACAGAAAACAGAGAGTAGGGGTTAATGGTAGCTATTCAGATTGGCAAAAGGTGGAAAGTGGTATTCCACAGGGATTGGTGCTGGCACCACTGTTGTTCACAATTTACATTAACGATTTGGATTCAGGAATCAGAAGTACAATTTCAAAATTTGCAGACGACACCAAATTGGGTGGTGTAGTTAATACAAAGGAAGAATGCGTCAAAATGCAAGAGGACATTAATAAACTTGCAGAATGGGCATGTAATTGCCAAATGATCTTCAATATAGATAAGTGTGAGGCCATGCATTTTGGTGGGAAGAATAAGGAGGCCACATATGGTTTGGATAATAAGAGTCTAAATGGGATAGAGGAGCAAAGGGATCTAGGGGTACGGATACACACATCACGAAAAGTAGCGACGCAGGTTAATATGGCCATAAAATGTCAAATCAAGCACTGGGATTCAATTCTAGAGGGATAGAATTGAAAAATGGAGAAGTTATGTTAAACTTATATAGAACCTTGGTTAGACCATACTTGGAGTACTGTGCACAGTTCAGGTCTCCATATTATAGAAATGATATAGAGGCCTTGGAGCGGGTGCAAATAAGATTCATAAGAATTGTACCAGAACTGAGAGGATATACTTATCAGGAAAGGCTGAACAGGCTGGGGCTCTTTTCTCCACAAAAAAGAAGGCTGAGGGCGACCTGATAAAGGTCTTTTAAGATAATGAAAGCGTTTGATAGGGTAGACGTAGAGAAAATCTTTCCACTTGTGTGGAAGTCCAAAACTAGAGGTCATAAATATAAAATAGTTGCTAACAAATCCAAGAGGGAATTCAGGAGAATCTTTTTTACCCAAAGGGTGATAAGAATGTGGAACGTGCTACCACAAGGAGTAGTTGAGGCAAATAGCATAAGGGGAAGCTAGATCAGCACGAGGGAGAAAGGAATAGTAGGGAGGGAAGGCTCGTGTGGAGCATAAACGCCAGCATTGACCAATTGGGCTGAATGGCCTGTTTGTGTGCTGCAGTTTTGATGTAACTGGATTAAATGTGCCAGAAACAGAGAAGAACAAGCGTCAATTTTATCATTGCAGCAAGGCTATGCTAACTTCAGAATCAATCTCTTAATCAACCTACAACATATGAAAGGACAAGAATGAGTTGACAACCAAAATCTCTTAAGTCTTTGGTTATCAGGCAAAATAAAATTGTGCTGCATTTCACCAACACAAGAGGTTATCCCGTTTTGTCTCTTTTACTGTCTTGCCTCAGCATCTTCTGTGAATTCGTTCTGTGAAGATGCTATTGGTGGCTTAGAATTACTATTTATACTTTCCATCTTGTTCTAACAAGATTTATTAGTGCACAAAATTTGCACATGACATTGGAAAGGATATCGCAGCAGGTAACCTCTCTAATGAGAGCATTCGTGAGGTGCACAGTCATACAATGCAGAATCGTTTTATATAAAATAAGTAATGCTTGCACAGATGCCAGAGTATACACTTAGAAATGCAATTTTCTCATTGCACGCCCGGGGAAATGTACCTCACGGTCTTTCAGAAGATTAGGAATGGATTCTTTATTCAGTTAATACAGCACGCTCACACAGGACATCCACGCCTGTCAATCATTTTCATTGCGCACGCGCAGTTCCCTCGGGCTCGCGCAGTGTTCCTGTTCCCGCCTTTCAGGGGCTTGCGGTACTGTTGCCAAGGCAGCGGCTGGCGCTGCTAATTTTCTGCTTCGGGATAGAGACACGGAGTACAAGAATCACTGGAGGGCAGAGATAGATAAAAATATTGTAGGTTAAAGGGGAATAAACCTACAGCTTCGAACAGAGAAGAAGAAATACAGGTAGAAGTTAAATAACGTACGAGTGTGGTTGGTGCAGAGATTACCTCAGAGCTGTCAATCTGCTGGAAACGTTAGCAGGAGGAAGAGAGGCTGTGAACCCATTAAACACATGGTGCATTTTTGTTAATGGTGACACACACAAGAACAGGTCACCACTTTAAAGAAAAGTGATTATGACTTGTAAAGAGTGGCGGTTGTCAAGCCTGAGGCAAGATTTGGAATAGAATCAGTTATCTGAGACAGCACAACGGTGGGGATTGTTGGTGCTTCTCAATGTGGCACCACGTTGTGGTAGAATGTAATTCGCACCTAGCCACACCCAACATGTCAACTTCCAGCTCTCAACTAGGTTCTGGGGAGATATGAGCGGAAACGAAGGAGCCTTTTCACCAGAAGGGAGAGGATGTCTGGATGGCACATCATCCTAACAAGGGCTGGTTAAAATTGACATAGGCAGAGGTTTGGGAGAAGGTCACTTGTTCATTCTCAGTCAGAAAATGGTGTCTAGCACCGGGAAAAAAGTTTTTAAAAATCAGCCTTCTCTTCAGGTTAAAATGCCAACATCATTCAGTGGATATTGTCTCAAGGGAAACTGGTAAAAATGAAAGGGAAATGATAGAAATATGAATAAATAGTATTGTTGAGTGGTTAAGACACTAGGTAAGTTAGGGAATGATGGACATCTGGGAGTGTTTAAAAAGCAGTAAACTAATCAAGAGAATGCATGTGGAATTATAAATTACAAGTGTAACGATCTTATAACCTTGAAATCACTCCAGGAATGTTGTTACTTAAAACAGTACTGTTCATGTTTAATGTGGGGATTTATTCCATTTCTGTCCAGTTTTGTGCACCTGTGGCAGCTGTTAGTGCAAGTACCACCAGTCAGCGTTCTCTGTTTTTCCTGTTACGATGGTTAGACAAGAGATTTAGCAATTGTAAGGTTATTTCTGCACGTTTATTAAGACATAACCTGTAATGGATTGTGGTAAAATTGCATCTCCAACATAGATTAAGTGCAAACATACGGAGATGCAGAATATATAAATAACTTCTATCTAGATGTTATCTCAGAGAGAAAGGGAGAAACAAAGAGAGATGCATAAGAAAGAAAGAACTTGTATTTAAATAGTACCTTTCACGATCTCCGGATGTCCCAAAGCGCTTTATAGCCAGTTAATTACTTTTGAAGTGTGGTCATTATTTTGTAAGGAAACAGGGCAGCCAATTTTCACATGGCAAGGTCCCACAAACAGCAGTGAGATAAATGACCAGTTAATCTGTTTTGGTGGAATTGATTGAGAATGTTGGCTGGGACACCAAGAGGACTCCCTGCTCTTTGAAAAACTGCCATGGGAATTTTACATCCAGCTGAGCAGGCAAATATGGCCTTGGTTTATCATCTCATCCCAAAGACAGCATCTCCAACATTGCAGCACTCCCTCAATACTACATAGAAGCGTCAACCTAGTTTGCGTGCTCAAGTCCTAAGAGTATGCTTGAACCCACAACCTTGACTTGGAAGAGAGTGTGCTACCACTGAACCAAGCTGATATTTAATATTAGCTTACACTAGTATAAACAAACATAGTAACTATAGTGTTCTGTGAAGAGATTATTTTTGAAAGTGAAACGGACAAATGAAGAAATATAAAATTGAAGAAAATATAAATAAATAATGCTTAAAAGAGACTACCTCAGGGAAAAGATAGTGACCTTTTCTTATTTCATTATTTTTATATTCTTATAAGCCCAGAAATTACTAGGAGCCATGTTATTGTACAGACACTTAATATGTTCATATCAAATTTTTATATCCACTATTTTAATAGAGGCATTAACTCATTTAAAATAAACAGGTTAATGCCTCCATTAAAATATTGGAGAGAAGAATTTAATGTGTGTTAAATATTCACATAATAGCATCGTTCATAGTAATTTCCACGCAATAGAATAGATTGTATAATCTAACCAGTGGCCCATGGCTCACATGCAGCCCCCAAGCACTGGCAATTGGACCCTCAATGCCCTATTCTATGTGCGCTTATATTTCTTACTTTGTGGGCCTGGAGGTTTCAAAATGGCTGGTTTAAACTCCTCCACTGCCCCTGTGTTGTTAAACTGCTTGCCCAACATCCAGTCTAGGATGAGCCGCAATTTCTTCCAGTTAAGCATTGGGAAGGACGATGCCATCATCTTTGGCCTCAACTACAAACTTCCACTGATTCCATATCCCTTCCCAGCTCCTGTCTCAGGCTGAACCAGATTGTTCACAACCTCAGCTGAGCTTCTGACCCAATATCCTGCCCATCATAAAGATTGCCTCCTTTCACCTCTAACATTGCTTGCCTCCACCCTTGCCTCAGCTTGTCTGCTACTGAAAAACTTATCCATACCTTTGTCCAGACTTGACTATTCCACTGCTGTCCTGGCCAGCCTTCCATCCTCCATTTCTGTAAACTTCAGCTCATCCAAAACTCTGCTGCCCATATCCTATTCCACACTAAATCCCGCTCACCTATCTGACCTCAAATGGCTCCTAGTCCTCCAACGCCGCAATTAAAAATTCTAATTCTCATATTTAAATCCATTCATGGCCTTGCTCCTCCCTATCGCTGTAACCTTCTTCAGGCCTACAATCCCTTGAACTCTCTGTTCCTCCAACTCTGGCCTTTTGTGCATCCCTCCTTCCCTTCATCCCAGCATTGGGGGCCGTGCCTTCAGCGGTCCTGGGCCCAATGCTGTGGAATTCTTTGTCTAAACCCCTCCACTTTTCCTCCTTTAAGACTCTCCTTAAATCCCACCTCTTTGACCAAGCTCTTGATTACCCCTCCTAATAGCTCCTTTGGCTCGGTGTCCATTTATTTCTGATTACGCCTTTGTGAAGTGTCTTGGAAGTGTCTTTTAACGTGTTTGTACGTTAAAAGCTCTATACAAATGCAAGTTGTCGTACTGTTGCCTCATTGGTAGACAAATGTTCAATCAGAATAACACGATCTGCTCGTACCAGCAACTTGAAATTTATACAAATTAATGGGAATATGTATTTAAACTGTATATGTGGCCCTCAAAACTCTACAGTACATATCGATATGACCCATGAAGACAAAAGCTTCGACACTTGTGTTATATGGTCTGTGGAAGGAAAAAAGGAGATGGGCTAAAAGCTATTTCAGGTTCATGCATTTTTGTATATGTAAAAATATAGTCCTAAAAATTGGTCCACGCAGCGTCCGTTTTTCGGGTGCTATTCAGACTACTAAGGTCCCAATATGGCGGGCAGGAAGCGTGCGGCTGGAATACGCCTGTTTGAGGCCCCCTCTCCAAGACTGGTTTATCCCTGAGGGAGCCAGCACTGGCACAGGGATTGCCTGCCAACCAAGAAGGTAACTTACCTGAATGTGGAGCTGGGAGGAGCTCCACCCGACCCCACATTGAAGGAACTGATTGCCACCAACCCCCCCCCCCACAACATTAGCAGACGCAAGGGGCCCCGGTTGCCTGAAAATCGTCCGAGACTATATAGCGTTTGACGTTTTTCAAGGGTCTTTGGAAAACGGGTTCAACAATGACCAATTTATGCTCCATAATGTCTGTGACAGGAAAATAAAATATATAACAAAATCAGAATTATTCTACAACATTAATTAGAGAGGTGCGTAAAGTCTTTATATTTCGTGTAATAATATTAAATAAGGATGAATGAAATTTATAGTGCCATTCTAATCTATGAACAGGAATTCAGAGAATTTACATAGCACTTTTAGAAGGTCACAGTAGAATACTGCAGTGTATCAGGAGCTCTAATAATGTAAATTAGAGTCAGAAACAAAGATAACCATTTAATGAGACAGAACTAAAAGCAAATTTGAGGTCATAATATCATTCAGAGCCAGGATAAGATCGTTAAGCCTTGAGAATGATGGATAAGCTTCAGATTCACTTTTATGGTTTACCTGTCATCTTAACTTCTTGATGCCTTATCAAATACTTCAGTGTGTGTTATCCTATATAATTTCCACTTAACTGTAGGCATTGAAAAACACTAGCAACAGTAGATTTTTTTCTCTTCCAGCAAATATTACAGAGATGAACTCAAACCTATGGAACATTAGAGAGATGTTAAGCATCCCCACAGGACCTGGGTAAGTAGCAATTATAAAAAGGTTGAACATTGTCACTTTAAGGCATTTTTACATTACTGCTGGGCTGTTAACTCCAGACACATAGGTGTCGCAGAGTGGATGGTACTATACAATATAAACTTATCATCTGACTGCAGCAAAAATCCAGTTTTTGCTGCATCTCCAAATCTGTTGCTGGTATTGCTGCTTCCCACCTTGCCCTTGTAAATATGATGAGCCAGATTAGCGCATCAGTGTTCTTATATTGTGGCGTAAAAGTATATCTGGATGCAACCATGCAAGCCACGCTAGCCCATCTTAGATCTTTATGCTTGCCATGCTCCTTTCCTTCTCTTGATGTGTTTTTTAATAGAAAAATTTTCAACACTGATCTTGCCACTGCCCTCCAGTGGGCCTGTCAGGAGAGGTTGATTTGCAAAAGATGTGGGCTTGGATTCTCCTCTGAATTTTGTGGTGCATTTAAACTGGTAAGTCGAGCAAAATGCATTCCTAAAGGTTACCTCTTCAAATCCGCAACAATAAAACTGCATCTGCATTCCCCTCCTAAAAAAGCTGCCAGTAATCTTTACGGCCTTCCAGAAATTACGGCCTTCCCTACATTTAAATGGAATCACCCCATCCCTCCACCCCAATCTCCTTTTTCATCCCAAATAATAACTGCCACTATATGAGTGGCGGTACGAGGTGCTGCAAGGTATCCCTGGAATGAATATCAGTTAGAGGAGACCATTTTCTGTGCTGCTACTGAAGATTGCTGTTACTTTGCATGCAAAGTGATCTTTTTAGTGCTTTGGGTATTGAGTAAGGACTTTTACTGCTACTTTTACACATCTCTACTCAAAATACTGCTTTGCTCTCTGGATATGGATTTCTCAGGGCGCTATTGACTGCACCCACATCGCTTTGTGAGCTCCTTCAGATAACTCCTTTCATGAATTGAAAGACCTTCCACTCCATTAATGTGCAACCGGTGTGTGATCACCAGGAGCGCCTCATGTAGGTCTGTGTCTGCTTTCCTGGTAGATGCCATGACACATTTATATTGCAGCAATGCTCTATCCCCTCGCTCTTTGCCCTGCACAGTAAGCTGGCTGTATGGGAACAAGGACTATCCCCATCACAATTGGCTTATGACTCCTCTCAGGAGCCTACGTTTAGTGGCCAAACTGTGCTATAGTCAGATCCATGGCTCAATTAGAACCCTCATTGAGCAGACCATTGGAGTCTTCAAGCAACGATTCCGCTGCCTGGAAAGTTCTGCTGGTTTCCTCCAATACAGCCCAAAAAGAGTGTCCCATATAATAGTCTGCTGTGTGCTGCATAATATTGCTTTGCAATGGGAGCGCATGATCACAGAATTAGCCTCATATCAATGCATTTCCACTCATCTTCATTGTGTAATGTTTTCTTATCCCTAATTTTTTTGATACAGGATGATTAAATCTTCTACTCGGAATAGTGCTCCCAGTGACTACTCCAGCTTGACTGATTCTCAGTTTCTTTTTGGATCGCAATTCTGTCCTGAGAATTCAGACTCACAGGATTTCAACTTGCCTTCAAGAACGCAGAAGAATTCCCAACAGAACTCACAACAGAGTGATGTAAGACTGCTCTTAACTGTCTGAGTTGGTGTCTGAATCTTGGTCTTCTGATTTACGAGGTGTAATTAAAATAAAACTATCAGTGTTCACACACAGTCATTATAGAACAAGCATACAAAATTTTAGTTGCAATTTATTAAGTTTGTGCTACATGAGCTGAGTTTAGAAAAGTAACACGAGAGGTAATATCAAGTGGCTCCCTGACCGCTGGCATATTGAAATTAAAATCCTCGTCCTTTTCTTCAAACTCCTACACAGCCTCTCCCATCATAACTCTGCAGTCTGCTCTAACCTTCTACCTGCCTCCTGCATCCTTGGGTCCTCTGATTCCATCTTTTATGCTCCTCCTTTCCTTTGTCCCACCTGCCTCTGGAATTCCCGCCTTAATCTCCTCCGCCTCTCCACTTCTCTCTCCACTTTTAAAATCCTTCATAAAACCCTAAGTTTTAGTCACTTGTAATTCTGCCACCAAACCTCGGCATCCATTCCTTTATTTTATTTTTTTTCTCCCCACTTTTCTACATTGAAGTTGTTACATAAATGCAAGTTGTCGCTGTTGCATCATGGTCGCACAAATGATGCACTTTACTGAAATTTGAGGATAAAGTTATATTAGAAATTTACTAACGGGTAACAAGATATTTGGGTGAGAGTATGTGAGAAAGATTCCTGTTGTTGAATTCAAATAAAATCTCTAACTTTAAGTACATTATAAAACTATTCTGACCCTGTCCTGATTTATCTGTCCAATATAGTATTCAATTTATTGAAAATTGGTTGTGTATGTGGCATAATGTGTTGGAGTTCCAATGCATTCTGTAGCAATAGGACACAAGCTTTGCATCTGGTGTTCTGCAAAATGAGACTTTTGATTGCAGCCATATAATTGTGGGTAGATGCCAAGCAAAAATCAGATGTATCTCCATAGGAGGAAAATCAGAGAGAGAATCACCTCAGATTGCTCTCTTACACCTTCGAGCAGCCAATTACAGAATGGCATTGAAAGAGACCGAAGAGCAAGTCACCTTCTTGGTCCCTTGACTGTGGATAATTTAAAGCACAGGAAGATCATAAAAAGGAAAGAGGAGGAAATAATCAATAACATACCAGAAAAATGTACCTATACATGAAAAATAGATTGTACAGTTCAGAGATGTCCACAGATGCTTAAATGACAAAGAAACAATTTGACAGCAGCTGTGAAGCAAGACATTTGCCGTTACAAGTACAATTTTTACACAACAAATTCATGAAAAGCATGGAATACAACATGGCACATCAATGGTAAATGATTTTTCATGTAAGTAGATAAGTGAGTAAAATAAACAGATTTCAAAGCAAGAATGCATTCCAAAATATAAGGATATGAGCCAGGATTGTTCATGTAATTCAATATCTTGAGCCAATATCCATAATTTGAACATAATGTTAAAGTGTGTTGGAATGTTAAAGTGAAAATGTTGTCACCTGTTGATGAGTGCCCATTTCATAAGATCTAATAGGACTTAGGTAACAAATCAAGGTTGTGTGAATTACCAGACCAATCTGTATTTGTTTTGGTTTAGAGAGCAAAATCAAAATCCATGAGAAATACCAAGCTAAGCCTTATTTATTTCTGTTCCTTTATAGAATGAATTGAAGTTCTATGAGAAATACCAGGCTAAGCCATACTTATTTGCTGCAGAAAGCAAAGAGACTCGCTCAGTGACTCAGTTTTGTACTGGAAAACCCAAAGGCTTTCTGGAGCAGTTTGAGATTAGCAGGAGAAAAGCAAAAGACAAAGAAGAGAGGTAGTTATTGTAGGAAAAATGACACGTACATTTTGATTCTTTCTGTTAATATGTTTGATTACAAAATTGTTTTTTTTCCTTATTGTTTTAGTGAGCTCTTTAGTAACTGGATTTCTAAGCTCCAGGACTACATGGAAGGGGTATGTATATGTCAAGTATGAACATTTCTCTCTCAATACTGATTTTACATTTTCAACATTCACTCTAACTGCATCAGTAACATGTGGATACCATGGGGTAATAAGCAGTAGATCTGGGTATTGTTCTCACCATTTTGGAGTGGATCCATTAAGAAGTATTTTACGTGTTTGGAGGAAAAATAAAGCCTGATTTTCTTCTGGGTACCTACTGGTCGCCTGACCAATGTGAGGCAGCTCAGGTCAGCTGCCCTTATTATAACAGAGCAGCATATGACCACCTTGTTTCAGGCCATTTTCATGGCCCAGGCGCACTTCTTGACTGGGCTCTGCGTCAGTAAATCAGGCAGGAAACAGGAGCCCAGCTGCAGGACTGAGAGGTCTGTAATTGCGCTCCTGGCTGTGCCATTGGAGAGCAGCTGCTAGAAGTTTTAAAGATCATTTTGATATGTCGATAGGGTAAAATGAAGTAAGGTGGGTGGAGGCTCGTGTGGAGCATAAACATCGGCATAGACCTGTTGTTTCTGTTTGTAATTCCACGTATTTCTGGGAAGTGGAGGAAGGTACCTTGTCGCGGCTCCTCTTCAGTTTTTGGGCTGCCTCCAAGAGTCCTACTGGACCTCTGGCCTGTAAGAGCCCCATCAGAGGTCCTTTTGGCAGGATTCTTCAGGCATCCTCCTACTGTACTCAAAGCAAAATGAGGTAGGAGGCCATGAATGCTTCCTCTAGTCTTATTAACATTGTTACACTGGGCCTGTATCTACTACAAGTGCAAGCCCATTAGCGTACCAGGAAATCCCAGGGCAGCACAGTAGGGGCGGAGATCTGACATTACAGGTCTTGAACATTTTCCTCTTCATTATGGCTGGGGAATGCCGAATCCTGTAGTGCAGCAAAGAAGAAAATCTTCTCTATCATTTCAAGTGATTTTTCAGATATTAAAAGGTTTTTTAAAACTCATAAGTCCGATTTACTTGACCTTTGCCCCTCCTAGTCCCTGGGCATAAAAGTGAGGGAAAGGGGGTTAAAGTCCAATTGGGCTGCGTCTCCACCCCCATTACATGGATTTCCGAAGCTTCCCTCAAGGGATGGAGCAAAATCTGCACCTGCAGTTGGCACGGACTAAATGCTGTTATAGTAATGAGCCAGGATGGGGCATTCCTAGCCCTTCAGACTCAATTTCATTTAGTTACATCCAAGGAGCACCCATTTCCAGTGGTACCCCCAAGATTCTGGTGATGGGCCTTGTGCCCGGACCCCCTCACTTTGCAGTGTCTGAGGGGGACAAGCAGCAAAGCAACACCAACAGCATAAGCTGTCTACATTTATCCAGGGGCCCAGCAGGTTTTTGGCCCTGAAGCTTTCTAGTTGCTGTTTTCCAACAGCAGCCAGAAATCCCTGTGACCAGTGGCCAGACCCATACTTCCTTTGAACAAAGCTCCCCACTGGGAACATAAAATTGGTGAATTTGACAGTCAGATAATTTAAACTTTGCAGTCGTTTTTTGAAATTTATGTTTTCTAGATAGACACCAGTAATAAATAATGGTTGTTAAACTGCCCTCCCTCCCCACATAGAATTTCCAATTAAACATAATGGCAGGTTTCAAGGAAAGAAGTCCTGAAAAAAAGCCTGGTGAACTTGAATTGCTTCACGTAGTGCTGTTCTGTTTCTGTTAGCTCCTCATCACCCTTCTGTGTTATGGCTTGTTGATGCTCCTTGTCTACAAACAGACATACACTTCTTTCAGCAGATATGTGGTGTAGCATGCAGCACACCACACCACATTCTGCCAACTCTTTTTAGGACATATAGTTGTATACCCCTTCCCCCCCCCCCCCCCTCAGCCTGCCTGATGAGGTTCTTGCCTCTCACATGTACCTAGTTGTAGGCCGTTTGCTGAGGGGTACAAGGATTGCATGTTGGTGTCATGGGCCACGTTTTAAGTTGGTAAACAGTCTGAGAAACCAATTGTGTGCACTACCTGGAAACCATGCATTGATATGCAGAAGTCTTTGCTAGTGGTAGCAGACCATTTGGACTTTCTTTTCAGTTGATGAGCAGATACTCAGGGTTGCACAGGTGCTCGAAGGGGCACATGGTTGCAGGTGATGAAGCCTTATTAATGCCACATCTTTTGTAAAAGTCTGACATTTCTCCTGCTGCATCGTGGTGCTGAACTTAATGTAGTCACCAGCATGAAAAAAAAGGGCATCTGTGTCCTGGGTAATGCTTATCCAAATTGCATATTTTACCTTGCTAGTGGTCTATGGATGCCAATCATTTGAAGAATGACTGCTGTTACTACTACAGTTGAGGAACTCACATATATGCACCTTTTGTTACAGTACATGGAATGTATTCACTCATAATACTGACTGTGGTAACCTACAAGTGTCTTGATAATTTGGTTATGACCTGATTGTTGCTTTTTGCAAATGTCACTCTTTGCATGTAACATTTAGAAAGTGATAGAGAACACTAGCCTAGAACTTACTGTTAGCAGTAATAGCAGACAAATGTTTAATGCATTTATAATGCATTTCTTTGTCGACTATTTAAGCTAGGAAATTAACCCATTAAAATTAACAGGTTAAAGCCTGCATTACAAGATTGGACAGATGAAAGTCATATGAAATTGTTAAGCATTCATCTGCTAATATTGCCAACAGCAATTTCTTGCTAATGTGTTTAAGAAGTACTCTATATCAACTAATTACTTTTTTCTTTTTAAAGATTAAAATATCCTTTAATAAACTTGAAATGAAAGCAGAGTTACAAAACAGATCGGTTCTAGAGGGATTAGAAAGTATGTCAAAAACAAGTAAGTTTACTTTGTTGAAAGGCTTTTCAAATAATGGTTTGTAGAAAGTGCTGGGAAGAATGACAAACCATAGTATTAGATTCCAGTTTGTTTTATGCTTATTTATATGGGCTATTGACATCCAAAAATTACCTTCAAAAATAGTGAATAAAATTCACTATATGCTCAACACATAGGATATAACATAGGGTAAATATCATTTTATGAGAATCTAAACATAGTTCGTGGGTACATTAAATAAATATTTTTTAAAAATTCACCCACAATTCAGGCATTTTTAATGTATTCAGGAATGACTCAGTAGATCGTAGATGAGTTTTACATATCATTACATAGCCACTAGGTGGAGCACTGTACAGTAGAGAATGTCCTAACTACTTCCTGTACCGGTTAGTTAATTAATGAGTTAACTATAATATTTACTTTTTTAAATATAAATTGTATATAATGCGCAGGTGTTTACTAAAAACATAAAAGTAATTGCCCAAACAAATTGGAAACAGTGAATGCCAAGCCGTAATGGTCATATGTAACTTGTTCATGACATTTAGGAATATTTTTGGCTAAGGGTTTGCAAGAATACTTAATGACAGTTGCTAAACCAGAAGTTCATGCTGCATCCAACAAATATTGATACATAGCAAGATGGTAATATTATTCAGACAAATGCTTTCTTGGCAACATCTTAGTGACCTAGAACTGATACTAATTTCCAACACCCCACCCTCATTAACTCAGCATGTATTTCCAAGTTCTAACACCCCACTCCCAGTCAAACATTTATGATTAATCCACAATTTTGTGCATTGTTATACATTTCACCTGGTATTTTTTCCCTCTTTTCAGTGCAGGAGAACATAGACACACACTACGAATCAATAGTGAGTGCTTTGGAGGCTAAAAACAGTACAGAGAAAATTCTAGAAATGGACAAAAGACTTGTAGCTGTAAGTTCATTTTTTTTTGTAATCCAAAGAAATATACTGCGGATTGAAACAGATGAAGTTTGTTTTGATCTTTTACACATAACTTCATGTTCAGCAAATGTCGTTAGTACTCAATCCTAAATTGAACTAATAGCTTTTGACTATTCTTTAAATTCAAATGAGTGTTTTTGTGAAACTAGTCTTTAACATTGTCTTTTGAGAATTGGAAAACAGCAAGATTTATTTCTGCTGCCAATAAAAGAATCAAGCCATACTTACTGTGACAAACATGCAATTGTCAAAAATTAAATACACTGCAAAAAACAATTTATTTGCCACAGTTTTTTGGATTATTTTGGTTCTGTAAAAAGTATGCATAAGGATTTAAGTCATTTGGCAGTGCAGGCATTTGTACTTCTGCTGCTTAAACTGTATACCAGATAGTGTTTGCCTATTGTTCTAATTGTGTCTTGTGTATTTTTTTTCCTTTGTACCTTAAGCCCATAAATTTCAGCAAAAGCTTGATGCAGATGAGGAGACTTATGACAATGTGCATCAAACACTTTATTTATATCCCATTTCAACAAAGACATTCCTCAGAATCACTAATTAAAATGGAAAGGACTTTAGAATATCATTTGCATTTGCAATGCTACACAATTTTATAGATCTTTGGTCTTTTTAATTTGTCAGATTTATTTTTTATCAATAAAAAGTAATCAATTTCATTCTCATTTTAGGAGTGGCACACTATTCACCAACTAAGGGTAGGCGAGAAACTTGTTTGCAAACCTTTGCCAATGTCTCTGCGATAGCCAGCAATTAACAGGTGCAAGACCGTGTCCTAGATTGACTTGCCCTTCATAATTCTATCCTTTTTGGGGATCAACTTGCTTTGATTTGCCACTTTATTTCTAAAGCCCTGGCTGATATCAGAAACTAGTGTGTTGGGGACTACTGGAATAAAGCTGTGTCCTACCACTCTGTGGTTTAGAAATGCGGGTGTATCCAGGGTGCAATCCCTGCGTCTGAATCCTGAGGCCCGAGGGACCTCCGAGATTGGCTCTCCGGCCTCATTTGCATGAAGCGGGTGAGCTGCAGTGCCCAGTGAAGCAACGTTGAAAATCAGGCCGCTGCGACATTAGCAGCGGCCGTCAGGTAAGTAAGGACAAGGGGTGATCGGTGGCAGGGTTGGGGGGATCGGTAGCCGGGGTGGGGGGAGAGCAGCCCGCGTTGTTTTAATGTGGCATCGGGAAGAGCACTTCTGCTGGCTAGCGCCACGTTATGCTGTGCAAGGCGAGTTCAGGAAGCGCAGGACCCTAATTTAAATAAATGATTTCCACCTTCAAATATTCCCGATGTGCGTTCCTGACGCCAGTGCAACCACCTTACCCAATATGGCGGGGGGTACACTTCCAGCCGGAAATGTGCATGCGCACTTTCTGCCCGTCATATTGGAGGCATAGGAGGCCGTTTAGCCTGATAAATGGGCGAATTTCTGGGCATGTGATACAGTGTGTTGTATGCCAATACACTAAGTGGTGTCAGATTTTTAATATTATGTGCATTATGAAGGAAAAATAAAGTGGTAGCTGAGAGAAAATTTGATCTACTCTTACACGTCTCCTAGCAGTCAGCCTGAATGTTATTGGTGGAGGCTTGGAAGTGGGTAACAAACATACTGTTGGCCAAGGATGATGTATGGTACAAAGAATCTCATAATTCTGTGGTGAATCATCACAGCTCAGTCTTTACCAATAGACAGGTACTGTCTCCTAAACTTTGTACTGTATTTCCTGGAATTATTCTCTATAGTTAATTTCTCTTATGACCAAACAATGTGAAAATTACTCAACAGAAATTCTAGAAGGCTTATTTTACATTAGATGTACTTCAGAGTCTGCATCTATGTCTAGTGTATCATCTATGATTCACTCTGCCTCTCATTTCTTCTGTTGAGACTCAGACTGACAGTAAGTCAAAGGATGTGGATAAACTGTCAGTACAATGATAATACTTTAAGATCACAGTTTTGTGATCATATTTTCTGAGTGCCAACGCCTGCATTTCTCAAAGCTGCTGTACTTAGGACAGTTTCAGTACAAAAGCTGGAAAGGTCTTCCTCCCAAACACTTCCTCCCACCACACAAATAGTGTGGTGTATCTTATTAATAAATGTAAGGAATCTTACAACACCAGGTTATAGTCCAACAGTTTTATTTGAAAATCACAAGCTTTCGGAGGCTTTCTCCTTCGTCAGGTGAGTGTTAATAAAACTGTTGGACTATAACCTGGTGTTGTAAGATTCCTTACATTTGTCCACCCCAGTCCATCACCGGCATCTCCACATCATATCTTATTAATAGTCCAGACAGACTTCAGTGTGTTGGTTGGGAACTTTTTTTCAGTTTTGTTGGTCTAGTATGAGGTAGATGTCAGATATGAGTTAGAGGCAAGAGAAGGCACTCTCAACTTATGCTAGTGCCCTTATAAAATACTTGTAAATTGTGACAATTTGCAACTACATTTCTGTGGTAGTTTCTGTGGCAGTGAGAGGGGTTGAACATGGGTTGGTGGCTCTTCATCCAAGATGAGTTTTTTGATCTCAGCTGTACTTTTGTTGGGAGAAGAACTGACCCCACAGGGAAAGAGGAAAAACTGGAGAGGAACTTACCTTGGACTACTCTCTCACATCTCCTAGAATTCAGCCCCAGTGGTATTGATGGAGGCTTGCAAGTGGGTAACAAATATGCTCTTGATGAGGAATAGGTGGTGTATGGCACAGAGAATCCTAGAAAGACTGAAAAAGTACCTGAAAAATATGTTAAAAATATAATTGCATACCTACAAAACACAAAAATTTATGTTCTTTGTACCATAAGATAGATTTAAAAAATGGCAGTGGTTCACCCTGATGAAGTGGCCAGTTGCCACTCCGAAATTCATGGCCTCCACAGGGTGGTCACCCTGGGAACGTCGGAAATAGTGCAGGTGTGCACCCCCTTTTTTCAAATGACACCAGTTCCTGGGAAGTTTCACCCCCACACCCCTGTATTTCCAGCGGCATTGAAAGGCTTAAGAATTTCAGGCTCAGTATGTCTAGCACACATGGGGCGCTAAATTGGGCCGTGTAGCGCCCATTGTTTAGGCGCTACATAGCCTCTCCAACATCCAAGATGGCGCCTTGGCTGCGCATGCATGTTTCCAGCGTGACGTGCACTGGATGCCATCTTGGTATAGGAGTTAGCGCAGGTGCAAATACCGAAAGCAGGAAGCATGTAAAGTAAGGAGAAAATATATACAATCAGTGTGCAACGCTGATTTAAAGTATTAGACATCATTTTGGGACTTATTGCTCAACTGAACCCACAGTCTTAACCCCGACCATCTGAACATGTCTTAGAGTGCCCGGAGGACCCCTACCAGTGCTGTTTAAAGGGACCATGCAGGATTTACAGGTTAGTGGCTGGATTATTGCTTCCGGCTGTCGAGACATTTGTAACTGTTTTTGGCGGTCTCCTATACTTGAATGCTAGGATGCGGTGACATAGCCTAACATTTAGAACTTCTACACGCAAAGGGTGGGAAAAGTTTGAAACGCTCTCCCGCAAACAGCAGCTGATGCTAGCTCAATTGTGAATTCCAAATCTGAGATTGATAGATTTCTGTGAACTAAGGGTATTAAGGGATGTGGGGCTAAGGCGGGTATATGGAGTTAGGTCACAGGTCCGCCATGATCTCATTGAATGGTGGAACAGGCTCGAGGGGCTAAATGCCACAGCCACTTGCTGCCTCCTGATATGCGCCACCTTCTGCAAGAAAGCGGGGCATGTGTCTGGGTGATGTGCCAGTCATGGTTGAAAAGCTGCCAGTGTGTGTGGCCTGTGAGTTGTGAGTGGGTGGCTTGCAACAGTGGTAATGTGTAAGGGTGAGGGGAAGCATCTGATGGAAAGAGTTTGTTGGTATGTGGGTGATGGGGGTATAGTGCATGGAGCAGTGGATGCGGCTAATGGTGCAGTTGGTAGGAGCCACCACTTGACTGTTGATCTCAATCACCTTGACCACTCATGTCAAAGCATTGAACTTCTTCCTGCACTGCATCCATGTTCGTGGTGCTAAGCGCCTGGCATTGACTTTGTCCTCTATTGTCTCCCACAGCCTTTTTGGCATATGTCTGGAGGGCCTCTTCCCCCCCCCCCCCCCCCATACACCCTCCCTCAGATATAGGATGTCCCTCCTTCTGTCCACCTCTTGCACCAAGGCCTCTAGTACATCATCAGAGAACCTTGGTGCCCATACTCTCGCTGGCCTGGTAAAAACTCTGATCAGCAGATTGTGGTGATGTCTGGCATGCAGATTGGAGGATGTGGGATTTAGTAGCGCTCAACTTTTATTCAATGTTTTAATATAACTCATCAGTGTGTAAACATAGGGATGGGACCTGCATTTGTATTTTACATGTGTGATGTATGATCTCCATTCAGACTCCGTGCAGACAGTAGACTATTATTCTTAGCAAATAACAGGTACCAGCTACCTTTAAGAGATCTTTAACAGACAGCCTGCCTTTGAGAGATTGGCGCTCCCTTTGCTGGTGAAAAGTGCGAATTGCATTGAATCCTCATGTCAACCCTGATTTGGAATGTTGCTTGAAGGTAAGTCCTCAGGCCTCACGAAAGTCTCGTCCTGCCTGCGCAGGGGCCATTGGGCGCAGGGTAATGCTGGATATTTCTGAGCTGCTATCTGAAACTGACAAGCACATTCCAATTTGCAAATAAAAACCAAAAATCTGGAAAGACTCAGCAGGTGAGGCAGCATTTGTGGAGAGAGAAACAGAGTTAATGTTTCATCAGAACTGAAAGATCATTACCCTGAAATGTTAACTCTGTTTCTCTCGCCACAGATGCTGCCTCACCTGCTGAGTATTTCCAGCATTTTTGCTTTTTATTTTTGATTTCCAGCATCTGCAGTATTTTGGCATTGTTCCAATTTGCAAAGTTCCCTGCCCAAAAAATAATTAAACTTTGATTGATTTCAGCACTTTATTCACCAAAGGTGATATTTTTTGGCTTTATAGGGACACAAGACCACCTTAGCAGAACAATACATGAATCATTATTTGTTGTAACATTCTTGTTCTTATAAAGCAGTACACCATCCAATTTACTATGAGCAATGCCGCATCCAATTTACTATGAGCAATGCCGCAGGAGATCTGGTAGTTAATATATTAATACGTTGGACAGATTTTCTCTGGAGTTCCATAGAGCAGAGGAAGAAAATTGTGCGAGGAGCTGTTCCCTGCCACCTACCAATATGTCCAGGATTTCCCTTTGTAAGTGACGTTGGACATGCAGTAAGTTTGCCCAAACATGGGTGAGCATATTGAAATAAATTTCAAATGAGGGCAATATGTTATATGACATTGTTCCGTCATTTGCCCCATAGCATCATTGGGTGCTAGGAAAGCTGATGTGTTCTTGGCTTCCAGAATTACTGTGGCAACTGGGGAGGAAGTGGGTGAAAATTGAATTAATTGCAGGGTAACCAACTAATTTCCCCAGCCCCGTGATCTTAAAAACAGAAAAAAGCAAAAGTTCTGCACCTTTTACAACCGCCCTCAAGGCCACTGGCCATGCTACACTGCAGCAAATACCCAAGGCCCGCCAATGTGATTTTCTTTCCAACAGAGACGGGAATCTTGCCGAGCCGAGAATTTGGCTGGGATCAGAAGGGCCAGCATGGGACAGATGCAAAGCCTGTCCCGCTGTATTGCATTGCCATAGGGGCTAGGAGGAAAATTGGCTCAGAAATCATACTCCTGTCATCACAATTTCTACAATTGCAAAACAATGTTTAAATGCTGGCTATTTCTGAGCTGTAGCCTGAAACTGACAAGCATGTTCCCATCTGCAAAGTTCCTTGACCAAGAACATTTAGATTAGATTAGATTTTCATTGACCTGAGCCTCTGTTTACTTAACAATAATTAGATTTGTGCCCTAAAAGGGAACAAAGCTCCACTGTAACAAAATAACACATTGTGAATTTCATGGTATAACAATCCTATACTTACAAATCAGTATATCATATGATTTACTGTGAGCAATGCATTGAGAGATCTGCTAGTAATTATAATAAAAACAGTAGCAATTGAAGCACATAAATATGGTGCGAGCAACATTTGCGCCAGAGAAGTGCCAGGCAATGACCATCTCCAACAAGAGAGAGTCTAATCACCTCCCCTTGATATGCAATAATATTACCATCGCCAAATCCCCCACCATCAACATCCTGGGCGTCACCATTGACCATAAACTAAACTGGACCAGCCACATAAATACTGTGGCTACAAGAGCAGGTCAGAGGCTGGGCATTCTGTGCTGAGTGACTCATCGCCTGACTCCCCAAAGCCTTTCCACCATCTACACGGCACAAGTCAGGAGTGTGATGGAACACTCTCCACTTACCTAGATGAGTGCTGCTCCAACAACACTCAAAAAGCTCGACACCATCCAGGACAAAGCAGCCCGCTTGATTGGCACCCTATCCACCACCTTAAACATTCACTCCCTCCACCACCAGCGCACTGTGGCTGCAGTGTGTACCATCGACAAGATGCACAGCAGCAACTCGCCAAGGCTTCTTCAACAGCATCTCCCAAACCCACGGCCTCTGCCACCTAGAAGGACAAGGGCAGCAGGCGCATGGGAACACCACCACCTGCATGTTCCCCTCCAAGTCACACACCATCCTGACTTGGAAATATATCGGCATTCCTTCATTGTCGCTGGGTCAAAATCCTGGAACTCCCTACCTAACAGCACTGTGGGAGTACCTTCAGCACACAGACTGCAGCAGTTCAAGAAGGCGGCTCCCCACCTTCTCAAGGGTAATTTGGGGTAGGCAATAAATGCTGGCCTTGCCAGGGACGCCTGCATCCCATGAATGAATAAAAAAATGTGATATTTGTTTACAGTTTAGTGCTGCTTTCCTTCAACATATTTAAATACCTTTTTACAAACAGGCAATTTTCAGGAATGACACTGGTGAATACAGAATTGGTGAAATAGAGAAAAACTTGTATCTTTAATCACTTTTTTTTCTATTGTAGAGGATACAGCCAGTGTCTGCCTTCACTCAAGTATAAAAATTATCCTTGTTTTTTTCAACTTCATTTCTAATGTTTAGCAAAGATTATGTATGTACCCAGTGCTAGCTGAAAAAAAACCAGTAAGTTAGGAATTATATCTATGGCCTCTGAGTTAGAGTGGTGCACAGGTGGTCAAAGTAGAATTTTATACATTGTTCTAAAAAGAAGCCATCACCTGAAGGATCTGACTGGAGTTTTTAGAATTGTAAAGAGCAGAGCTTCATGAACACCATGGCTTCTTTTCTCTTACAGAAGGAGATGGAAGTGAGTAATCTTAGAACTCAACTACAGATAATGCAGGAATGTCTGGATGGGATAAAACATTCACAATGTCAACAACATCAGAAAATGTGTGAACAGCTCAGCTGGTTTAAAGACCACTTTCAGCTTACAGAAATCCTGTCTGAACTCCATAAACTCACTTCTAATACAAGCCCCATCATCCAGGTGCAAAACAATATGACACAAACAACTCCCAGTTCAAGTGAGGAGCTCTGTATTGTTAGTAAGAAGAAGGCTTATTATGAAAGTACAAGAGTTTGCAGAACATCATTCCAACCTCAGCCAGCACCAATTGTCAACTACCAACTTTGTGACACCAAAGCTGTATGTACGGAAATGTCACCTAATGATAGTAGCAGTGTTCATCTGAATGTTTACCAGAAAACTTTACCAGAGGCTGCCAGGACAGGGCAGTATGCTTCCATTCACAAAAATTGTGCCAGGTCTTCATGTTGTAGAGGCAGGACTGAAGACACTTCATGTTCTGCTGCAATAAACGCAAATCACTTAACATCTGCATGTCCCGTCGGTGTCCCGTTTTCTCAGGTTGTGCACAGGGAGCTTTTGCCAAGTGGGTTATCTTCTCAAGCACTTTCCCATGGTGATGTCAAATTGGCTGAATGCCAGAATGGCTCAAAGACTAAATCTCCCTGTACTTTCAATGCTCCTGAACAGCGCAGCATTCAGAAAATACATCACGATGACAAAGAACAAAAATGGGGTCCTGTTCCCTTCAGTCCAAGAGTAAAATATAACTTTGGTCAGAATATGCGGCAGGACACAACTATGAAGAGTAACACTACAAGGAGAGGTGGAAGTCCTCCAGCACGCAGAAAGATGGCAACTAGAAGATGCTGCACTAAAAGAAGAAGAACCTACATTACACACAGTAAGAGAAAGGAAAGCCTCACCAAAGCATTAGATAAATCAAAGACTATGAAAAAAACTGCTTTGTATGAGCCAAAGATTAAGACAGCCATCCAGAAACGAACAAATATTAGTGAGAAGAAAGTATTTGACAACGCTTCTTGTGAAAGGCGAAGATACCCTCTTGAAGGATTGTATGTGAGAGATGGGAGCTGGCAGGAACATGTGAAGAAGAGAAATTACCCACAACAGCAGAGTGGGAGGAAAGAGATTCCTAAAGTGGCTAAGAGAAATCTTTCACTGCAGCCTCCTGACTCTTCACAAGAGAGCTATTTGCAGAATGGTATGGAATCTGAACATCTGCTTCAGTCATGGCTTAGTCCTTTAACTCTAATTCAGGAGAGCCCCTATAATAATCTACCAAACCCTTTACTTGGAAAGGAAGCACAAAACAAAACGCAGCTTAACTTTTTTGACAGCAGTGATGATTCTGATTAGGGTACACATAGTTTTCACTACATCAAATCTCATTCTTTTCTAAAATAAGGTTAGGAAGAATGAATTACAGAAATATTAAATAAATGTATTTCACTGTGAAATTTACATTATTTTACAAATCATATTTTCACATTAATTTATGCTAAAAATACCACATCCCTATAATTTAACATCTGTCTTAGCTGCTTATTGCTGTGGAAATTAATTAATCCATTGTAACTATCACGAATTGTTTGTTGTTGGAAACAGCTGTAACTTTAATTGATTTCATAACATTGGTGCTTTTAGTTTCTTTGAAATAACTGATAGTTAATGAGATCCTGTGCATTTCAAACTAATTTTTCTGGATTTTGTCAACTAAGTGGTTTGACTTTTAAGATACTAGCACTTTTTTGCATTTAGTATTTTATTTATAGCTAGCTCTAGTTTGCCAGTGTTTTATTGACCTGTGCAGTTGTTCATCTACCACTTGACTCTGTTGGTGCATTTCTATTCTGTACTGTGGCCTTTTATTTGCACAGGTACTTAAATATTTTACAGTTATCAAACTACTGCTGAAAAACATCTTTCATTATAACCTGTAATAGTCCATTAAAGGAAGACAAAGGCTATTATATTTGCTACTCTTGTACTTGAAATGTAAACAAATGTATGCGTGTGTGTGATCATTGTATGTTTAAGTAATAATAAACCTCCACCTGTACTATGCCAAGGAATTAAGGAAAATTGGATTATCTGCTGCATCAAACTGCTGATGGAGTTCTTTAGATAGAAATTCTTCTTAATGCCTGGCACAAGGTGTTGTATCTTTTCTGATCATAGTTTCAGCTACTATATGAGCAGTTACCTTGTCTTGACAGCACTTTCCTGCTTTCAAAAATTGTTCCCTGGGCACAGAGAATAGTTAATGATTCTCTATTGCTGCTGATGCACTGAAGAAGGTATAGTAGTATCATAGTATGGTACAGCACAGAAGGAGGCAATTTGGCCTATCGTACCCATGCTGGCTCTTTGAAAGAACTATCCAATTGGTCCCACTCCTCTGCTCTTTCCCCATAACCCTGTAATTTTTTTCCCTTCAAGTATTTCTCCAATTCCCTTTTGAAAGTTACTATTGAATCTGTCTCCACCACCCTTTCAGGCAGTACATTCCAGATCATAACAACTCACTGCATAAAAAATGTTTCCTCACGTCGCCTCTGGTTCTTTTGCCAATCACCTTAAATCTATGTCCTTTGGTTACTGACCCTTCTACCACTGGAAACAGTTTGTCCTTTTTTACTCTATCAAAACTGTTCATGATTTTGAACACCTCTATCAAATCTCCTCTTAACCTTTTCTGTTCTAAGGTGAACAACCTCAGCTTCTCTAGTCTCTCCATATAACTGAAGTCCCTCATTCCTGGTACCATTCTAGTAAATCTCTTCTGCACCCTCTCTAAGGCCTTCCTAAAGTGTGGTGCCCAGAATTGAACACAATACTCCAGCTGAGGCCTAACCAGTGTTTTATAAAGGTTTAGCATAGCTGCCTTGTTTTTGTACTCTGGGCCTCTATTTATAAAGCCCAGGAACCCATATGTGTTCTTAATAGCCCTCTCAACTAGTCCTACCACTGTCAAAGATTTGTGTACATACGCCCCCAGGTCTCTGTCCCTGCACACCCTGTAAAATTGTACTATTTAGTTTATATTGCCTCTCCTTTTTCCTACCAAAATGAATCACTTCACACTTCTCTGCGTTAAATTTCATTTGCCATATGTCTGCCTATTTAACCAGTTTCCTCCTGAAGTTTGTTATTATCCTCAACATTGTTTACTATATTTCCGAGTTTCATGTCATCTGCAAACTTTGAAATTATACCCAAGTCCAGGTCGTTAATATATATCTAAAAGAGCAGTGGGGAACACCACTGTATACTTTCCTCCAGTCTGAAAAACAACCGTTCACCACTACTCTCTGCTTTCTTAGACAATTTTGTGTCCACGCTGCCACTGTCCCTTTAATGCCATGGACTTCAGTTTTGCTAACAAGTCTATTATGTGGTATTTTATCAAATGCATTTTGAAAGTTCATTTAGGTATCAACCGTACCACCCTCATCAACCCTCTCTGTTACTTCATCAAAGAACTCAATCAAGTTAGTCAAACACGATTTTCCTTTAACAAATCTGTGCTAACTTTCAGTTATTAGCCCATATTTTTCCAAGTGCCAATTAATTTTGTACTGGATTATTGTCTCTAAAAGTTTCCCCACCAGTGACGTTAAGCTGACTGGCCTGTAATTGCCGGGATTATCCCTCTCCCCTTTTTTGAACATTTGCAATCCTCCAGTCCCCTGCCACCACTCCCATATCTAAAGAGGATTTGAAGATTGTGGCCAGAGCCTCTGCACTTTCCACCCTTACTTCCCTCAGTAACCTAGGATGCATCCCATCTGGACCAGGTGACTTTTCTGCTTTGATCACTGCCAACTTTTTAAGTACCTCTATTTTTATCGTCTCCAATATCGCTACTACCTCCTCCTTTACTGCTGCATTGGCAGCATCCTTTTCTTTAGTGAAGACTGATGCGACGTATTCATTCTTTACTTCAGCCATACCCTCTGCCTCCGCAAGAAGATCTTTTTTGTCCCTAATTGGTCCCACCCTTTGACTACCCTTTTACTATTTATATGTTTATAGAAGACTTTTGGGTTCCTTTTTATGTTAGCCACTAATCTAATACTTTCTCTTTGCCCCTTTAATTCCCTTTTTTAGATCTTCTCTGTACTTTCTGTATTTAGCTTGGTTCTCTACTATATTATGATCCTTACATTTATCATTAGCCTCCTTTTACTGTTTCATTTTAATCTCTATATCTTTAGTTATCCAGGGAGCTCTAGCTTTGGATGCCCTTCCTTTCCCCCTCGTGGGAATGTGTCTACTCTGTACCTGAACCATCTCCTCCTTGAAGGCCTTCCATTGTTCAATTACTGCTTTGCCTAACAATTTCTGATTCCAATCCACCTGGGCAAGATCCCTTTTTAACTCACTGAAATTAGCCCTCCTCCTGTTAAGTATTTCTACGCTTGTTCCTTGTCTTTTTCCATAGCTATTCTAAACATCATGATATTATGATCATTGTTCCCCAAATGCTTCCCCACTGAAACATGCTCCACTTCATTTCCCAGAACCAGATCCAGTACTGCTTCCTTCCTTGTTGGGCTGGAAACACAATGATCAAGAAAGTTCTCTTGTATACATTTCAGGAATTCCACTCCCTCTTTGCCCTTTACACTGTTACTATCCCAGTCTATATTGGGATAATTGAAGTCCTCCATTATCACTACTCTATAGTTCTTGCATCTTTCTATAATTTGCCTGCAAATTTGCTCCTCTATCTCCTTGCCACTATTTGGTGGCCTATAGTATTTACCCAGTAGCTTAATAGCACCTCTGTTGTTCCTTAATTCTAACCAAATAGATGCTGTCTTAGAACCCTCACCAACATCATTCCTTTCCAGTGCCATGATAGTTTTGTTGATCAATATTGCCACCTCACCTTCTTTCTTTCCCTATCTTTCCTGAATACCTTGTAGCCAGGAATATTAAGTTCCCAATCCTCCCATTCTTTGAGCCAGGTCTCTGTTATTACCACTTTATCATAGTCCCAATGTGGTGACTTAAACCTGCAGCTCACCAACATATTTACTATAACAATATGTTAGCTGCTAATCTATTCTCATACTTTCTCTTTGCCCCTCTAATTTCCTATTTTAGATCTCTGTACTTTCTGTACTCAGCTTGGTTCTCTACTATTATTAATTACCATGCTATGTGCATTTACGCACATGCACTCCAAATTTATCTTAGACTGCCTCATTTTCCCTGTCTGATTCCTCCTCCTTTGGAACTATTCTTTATTCTACTGCTATTTGCCTCTCCCAGTCCTCTGTGCACCTTGGTTTTCCTTGCTAATGTTTCATCCTGGTGCCCATCCCCCTGCCAAATTAGTTTAAACTCTCCCCCACAGCACTAGTTAACCTTCCACGAGGACATTGGTCCCAGCTCTGTTGAGGTGCAACGTATCCATCATGAACAGATCCCTCCTGCCCCAGAACTGGTTCCAAAGCCCCGGGAATCTGAAGTCCTCCCTCCTGCACCATTTCTCCAGCCACACATTAACCTGTCTTATCCTACTATTCCTATACTCGAGTTCAGATTGTACATGGCCCTTGGCAAGCTTAATGGAGTGAATGGTCTTTTCTTCTTCCAAGCTTTCCTGTGTGACTGTTTGAAATATGACTGCCAATGGGAAAGAGCTGTGCAACTAATATCGAAGGCAGAAAGACATGAATCAAGAAAAAAGTTGATTAATATCAAGGGTTCATTCAAGTGCAAATGAGTAGGTACAGGTTCCCAGATACCGGAAGCCAGCTAATGAGATTGCTGCTCAGATTATCTCCCCAGAGGTTAATTTTGGATGAAATTGTGTGCAAATTAAGTTAAGGAATGTCAGTGATGAGGAATTGAAACATTTTAAACCTTGGGAATCCTAGGGGAGATTTTCTGCTTCAGTGTCCCCTGACCATGATTTTTGATCCATTAATCTTAGCAGACAGAAAATCATAGGCTGAGGTATGCAGTTTCCCACTTATGCTGGGAGTATCTCCCCTCCAGCATCAACATTAAGTGATCCTCAGGCAATGTATGGTGTGGCCAGATGCAGAGGAAAACTCTCTGCCTTACCCCAATAAATGCAAACCCCGAGTATATACCAGCCATACTTTATGCCTCGGAATAAGATTGCCAATTTAGTGTTGGAATGTGGGCAGTTAGTGCTATAGACCTCTACCAGAAACCAGGGTGAGATTGTCCAAAATTATTTCAAGCAGGACTTCTACAGCTAGCAGCGAAAGTACACTTTCATCAATTAATCTAGACTGGATTCAAGCCCGATCCCAGAGGTGTCATGATACATGCTAACCCACTGTGCTGTGACATTCCCCCTTCCACCTGTGGTCCTGACTGAATAGATGAGGAATGGGTTACATGGTTTCAAAAATAACCAGGGCTAGAGCTATAACCTGTACAGGCTGAAGCAGGAACAACAAAAAGATCACTCAGCATAGCTAATCATGTTTGTGTAAAGCATGTGAGTGAGTGCCATGCTCATGTTTTGAGGTACTGGTGAAAGTTGTTGGCAGCTAAGTCAAATTGTTTGTCAGGTAAGTATCTAAATTAAGTAGAAATAGACCACCCCAGCAGCCTTTTTGTTTAGAAATATGTCATGCCTACTAGACATCCAACACAGCAGCGTTGGGAGCTTTGGAGAAACCTGTGATTATGTTCTTTTGAATACTGAGGAAATTAAAGTGAACTGATAAGAAGAACATCCTTCAATTAATTCACTTTAATTTCTTCAAAGCTGAAAAGGAATGTTTGCACAGGTTTCTCCAAAGCTCACAATGCTGCTGTGGTGGATGCCTGATTGCTAAAAATTAAACACAGTCTTACTAGTCCCTTATGGAATCAAGTGCATAATATTGACAGATCTGGGAAAGCGAACATAATCCCTGATACTGACTTGCGACAATTACCGACTTGTGAAGAGAAGGGTCTCATAAGTCTCAGAGTAATACAGTGTGATTAATTAATTTTTTTACAAACATTTGTCAGTCATGATTCCAAGACTCGTCAGTTAATTTTATGATCTTTGTTATTTTGTCATTAGGCGCACAGTATTGAAAGTAATTAATAATTTCTTGTCTTTTTCCCATGTACTTCAGTTTCCAAAACATTCAGATTTTCTATGTGCATTTGCTGCTGGTTTAAATTACAAAATTAGTAGCTACAGATGTAATGCAGATATTCTTTCCGTAGTTATTAAGATTTATCCAAGAGATTTACGGAATGTCTGATGAGGACACCTTAAAGCTAAAAGGACGTAGGTATTTACTTACCTTCGGTATACTAACCACAGTCAGTAGTTTGCAGCAGTTGAAACATGCAAAGTATTGGTAAATGGAAACTGTCACTAATCAAATTACACATAATAAGTAAATTGTTCAACTAACCATTATATAATGTGGGAGTCATTCTTAATATCTTTCCTTACAAAAATATATGACAGTAGTTGTATCTAGCTCCATTTTGTAGACCCATGCAAATACAGAAAATCACAACAAGCAGCAATTGTAGCAGTTAGGATAATGTGTTTGTGTAAAAATGGTGTTCGTTTGGTGATTGTTGTGAATTCAGTTCTGACTCCAAATAAAATCATAGCAACACACACAGTAGAAATTGGAGACATACATATAGACTTTTTTAAGATATCTATTGTTAGATAAAGAGCTGTAATTAATTCTAACTTAGGAACTTATTTCTTATACATCGGAGTCTCATAAAATTGCAATAATGGGACAGAAATTGCTCGGAGCGGCGAACCAACAATGCTCGCTGCTCCATAGATTTATGCTAACCCACTAACTTTACTGGGTGCAATTCCTCGAATAGGAAGTGGAGAAGAACCCACTGTTAGTTCAAGCGAAGCAAGGACCTGTGGGAGAAGCGAGAAGATCACTCTCTCCCCTCGATCAATCAGATTGCAGCATTTTTGACACGCTGCAAAACTGTTTCTGCAGGCTTCGAACGTGAAATCCAGGAGTGAAAGGTACAACATTAAAATCGTTGTAAAAAATTGTTGCAGACAGCGAAAAAAAGAGGGTAAGAAATAATTGAATTAAATAAAAGAGACAAAAAGGAAAAGTAAAAAAGTTTAATTTTTTAATTTAAAAAAATTAATGACCAAAAACTATTAAAATAAGGAGTATCTATGAGGGGCATAGATAGGATGGATACTCAGGAGCTTTTTCCCTTCGTTGAGGGTTCTATAACAAGGGGGCATAGATTCAAGGTAAAAGGCAGGAGGTTTAGAGGGGATTTGAGAAAGAACTTTTTCACCCAGAGGGTGGTTGGAGTCTGTAACTCACTGCCTGAGAGGGTTGTGGAGGCAGGAACCCTCACAACATTCAAGAAGCATTTGGATGAGCACTTGAAATGCCATAGCATACAAGGCTACGGACCAAATGCTGGAATATGGGATTAGATTAGACTGGGCTTGATGGCCGGCGCGGACACGATGGGCCGAAGGGCCTCTATCCGTGCTGTATAACTCTATGACTCTAATGAGACTCCACATTTTTAAAAGTTAATTTTTAGTTGTTTGGCTGTCATTAAGTGTAGACCTGATATTTTTAAGCGAACATGTTTTGTGGCAATATTATTTACTTTCCAGCTGGGAGATGAGCCAGTTGGCACTGGTTCAGTGATTTCACTGATTGCAGCTGGCAATGTCCCTTTAGGAGCAAGTTCCAGATTTCCACATTGCGCATGTGCAAATGCTGGAACCTGCTCCATGATTTTGCCACTAACAATGGTGAACACTGTTGAGCTCACTGTTATTTTCTGAGCGATTTCTTCCCTATTAGTGTTGCAAAGATTCCCTCCCACATGGGCATTAACTTATTGGTTCTGTTGAGGACTGCCATGAATAAAGCAATTGTAAACAATTTTACAACACCAAGTTATAGTCCAACAAATTTATTTTAAATTCCACAAGCTTTCGGAGGCTTCCTCCTTCGTCAGGTGAACGGTGTGGAAATGAAATTTTCGAATCCTTCGCATTTTAAAATCACAGAACAATGCCTGGTGATTACTGCCTGTTGCCAAGGCAATCACAGTGAGCAGACAGAAAGGTGTCACCTAAAAAGGCCACCGAATATACAAACCCCATTAAGACCTATTAAAACTTAGTGTAGACCTGATATTTTTAAGCGGACATGTTTTGTGGCAATATTATTTGTATATTCGGTGGCCTTTTTAGGTGACACCTTTCTGTCTGCTCACTGTGATTGCCTTGGCAACAGGCAGTAATCACCAGGCATTGTTCTGTGATTTTAAAATGCGAAGGATTCGAAAATTTCATTTCCACACCGTTCACCTGACGAAGGAGGAAGCCTCCGAAAGCTTGTGGAATTTAAAATAAATTTGTTGGACTATAACTTGGTGTTGTAAAATTGTTTACAATTGTCAACACCAGTCCATCACCGGCATCTCCACATCATGAATAAAGCAGTTTACAGACAATTAATTACTTTTGAAATGTAATTTTGTTGTTGCGTAGGCAGCTTGCGCACAGGAAGATTTCACAAACAGCAAATGAGATAAATGACTGGATAATCTTTAGTGGTATTGTTTAAGGGTGGTATTGGCCAGGACATCATGCAAATTCCCTGCTCTTCTTTGAATACTACCATGGGGTCTTTTATGTCTGAACAGCTTAACATCTCATCTGGAAGATGGTATCTCTGACAATGCAGTATTCCTTCAGTCAACCTAGATTATGTACTCACAAGTAATAACTTTTCCTGAAACCATTCTCCTAGCCAACCCAAACTGTTAAACATGAGTTGAAAATGTGATTCATTTGTTTGTGAAATGTAATTGCTCCCTTGCATAGATCATGTTATAGAATGTAACAATCCAGCATCACATCAGTGTTATTACTGTAGGAGACCACTATCCCTATCTCTCTGGTCCAAACTTATACAAAATTAGCAACTTTATTACTGTGGTATAAATAAAAGATATAAATATATTGCTGCTGAACATAGAATTTATTCCAGTAATTGAAGGAGACTAAATAATTCAATACTACAGCATGATTGAACTCCATAGGCATCCCTTGCGTACTGGACAAATACATCTGGAGTGTGTGCAGTTTTGGTCTCCTTATCTGAGGAAGGATGTTCTTGCCATGGAGGGAGTGCAACAAAGGTTTACCAGACTGATTCCTGGGATGGCAGGACTGACGTATGAGGAGAGATTGGGTCGACTAGGCCTATATTCACTAGAGTTTAGAAGAATGAGAGGTGATCTCATCAAAACATATAACATTCTAACAGGACTAGACAGACTAGATGCAGGGAGGATGTTCCCCATGGCTGGGGAGTCCAGAACCAGGGATCACAGTCTCAGGATATGGGGTATGCCATTTAGAACCGAGATGAGGAGAAATTTCTTCACTCAGAGAGTGAAGTGGAGGCCAAGTCATTAGATGTATTCAAGAAGGAGATAGATATATTTCTTAATGCTAAACGGATCAAGGGATATGGGGAAAAAGCAGGAACAGGGTACTGAGTTAGACTATCAGCCATGATCATTTTGAATTGCGGAGCACGCCCGAAGGGCCGAATGGCCTACTCTTGCTCCTATTTTCTAAGTTTCTATGCTCAAAAATCATCAACAGTGAGTACACTCTTTATATTGGAATTGCAATGTCAAATATAATTTCAAGATGAATTGATTTTTCAGTGGCTATTCTGAGTATAATGTTAAATGGGTTAATAACAAGATCAATGAGTGTTTTATTGCTCTGTTTATGTGAGACAACTTTCTGCTTACTCCTTCAGGGTTTGGCCACCATTCTCAAAATTTTGCAAGTGATGACTCATTTTGGAAAGTGGTCAAGTAAACCTTCCAGAATATTGCATTTAACAATTTTTCACAAGGCTATTTGAAATTTCAAGCTCCCGGATTCGTTGGTACACATTGTAGCCTTACAGGTAAGCACTGGTGAAAGTGGCATGTTTTGTATTCATTTTCTGCATTCACCTGTTTCCCATGGCCCATGTGGGGAACTGATGCAGAAGATAAGACACTGTTACTTTTAACACCATAAGGTTTGTAATATTTACATTTCCAAGAAATTTAAACTAATCTTGGGAGAAACCATTAAAATATATTTTTCAAGCTGAGTGCAGAAGTTGTGGCAATTCAGAATGTGTTGGGTGGTAAAGTAGCCCCAGACCCTGCACCTGATTACATTATGCAAAAGTGTAGAGTAACCCAAATTTATCTCATACCTTGACATGTGCAACCTGCGAGTAGATATTTTGCAGCATGTGTTACATGAACTGGGCACAGTTACTTGAGGACTGGTCTGACCAGAGCACCCAATAATTTGTACTATACTGTCTTGGCTATATAGCTCAGCATTCAATTTGCTTTATTAATTACTGTTCCATGGTAGTTGGGCATGTTGACTGTCAGGTCTACTAAAACCCCCAGATAATTTTCAACTTCATTGTTAACTATTTCAACACCATTCTTGGAGTACTTATGGCACATACTTTTTCTTCCTATGTGTAGTGCTTTACACTTGTGCATATTAAATTTCATCTGCCATTGTGCCCGCCCACTTACATATTTTGTCCAACTTGTTTTGTAGTTCCCGAGCTAAATCATGAGAATCAATTGTTTCCCCTAGTTTGGTATCATCAATTTCCCTTGTGTTTCTGAGTCCAAATGATTAATGTAAATGAGAAATAGAGGAGTCCCAGCACTGATCCTTGAGGTATAGTACTCCACACCCCCCTCCCCCAAATACCCAGTACTTTCTACCCTTCAATCAATTTTCTATTTATTCCCAAATTTAATTCTCAATCCTCACTGCTTTGACTTTAACTAGCAGTGTTTCTTGTGTAACTTTCAAAAGCTTTTTGGAAGCCTAGGTACACCATATTATAGGGCTTCACACAGTCCATTTGGATTGTTACTTCCTCAAAAAAATCAAGGAGGTTGTTAGGGAGGTTCTTCCCTTTCTGAATCTATGTTTGCTCTGGTATACTAGGTTATTATCATACAGGTGATCCTCAAGTTTACTCCTGAAAACAATTCCATTATTTGACCCAGTACTGAAGTGAGACTAATGGGTTGATAGTTGCCTGCTTCTGCTTTGTTACCTGTCATACCTGGCCAGTTGTTAGAATGCAGACAGGCTCCATGCCCCATTGTTAGTGCACATCCAGGCATAAAGGCCTTATTTTGAAGGTTAATAATAGGATTTCTTGTCCCACTGTTACAAGATGGCTATGTTTAATGTGCAGGCAATAGTACCCAAATTCTTAGTCTGATCATCTGTATGTAGGATTTGCTGCCGTAACACTGTCACAGGCATTGATGTGTAAATAAAGAGACAGTTTGAATAATATGATATACTCAGCACTTTATGCTATGGTTTTGGAAAATAACTGATTTGGCCTGTTTCTCAAAATTTACAAACCAACCCCTTCCTTCCATTCAGTAAATAAAAACAGTCAGCATTATGAATCCTATCTTAGCAAGAGGTGCATGTAAATGATTCACAGAACTATTTAACATTTCAGCCTTGTTACTAACATAAACAGATTTCTGGTAGCAAATCCCCCTATACTGCTATGTTCAAGGAGGAGTGACAATATATCACATTGTTATAACATTTTCTTCCTGATGTACCTCATGGATGACATTTTCCTCAAGTTGGTTCAATAGAAATAATTTTTGGATACAGTTTTGTGAGAGTCATAACCATATCCCATTCACTTTTCCTTTAAATTATTACAGATCTCCTGGGCCTTATTATAAACATCTTGTGTATCTTCAAGTTCCATTATGGAGAAAATTCTCCCTATATTATCTTTTCCAGAGCCTCCATTCCTTCTGGCAGTTTGTGGTTCTACTTCTTCTGTCTTATCCAGCTCCAACAAGTCTTCCTCTGAAGCTGAACTATAGATGCTACCATGTTTACTATGAGTGAAGAATCTCCTTTTGCTCTCTGCTGTGAGATCTAGAAGGTCAAACGAGTCACTGGAAAGTATGCTGTCATCACTAACTACACTGGAGGGGCGGCTTACACTTCTCTGATTTCTCCCATTTGATAAGATCAGGTCCTTCAAAGAATCAGAAAGTTTCAGTGGTGAACAATCATCAGGCAGATCTAGACTGGTGGAAAACTTTCCATTGCGTTTTAGAATTCCCTTTTTCCTGTATATAACCTCTCCTGAGGACAGTATTCTTGACTGTTTGCCACATGTTTTGGAGGGAATGACAGCTGTATCCATAGATTCACTGCGTTCTGGAGAAGAAGAATAGCCAGACTCTCTTTGGTAAGAGTTCTTTAGGATCCCTTTCTTTGGCATGCTAGTGAAGATTGTAGTTTGCATTGTGTGCATTTTGTGAAAGGTGTTTGCAGATCCTGTTATGGTTGTGTTGGTTTCAGTCCATTGCGACTGCATATCCATGACTGCAGATGAAAGAAGATCATTGTCAAAGCTGCTCCTGGTTTTTAGAATTCCCTTTGGTTTTCTCTTTGTGTCTTTGGAAGTTGTTTTCTGCAGTTTCACATCTTGTTGTGGCTGTGTCATGTCATTTCCTTTCTTTGACTTCTTTAAACGAGCCTCTTGCCTTTCCTCTGTTATATGGGTAGGAATCTCGTGCCTAGAACTCTCCATTCCTTGTATATCTTTAGTTTCTTTCATCCCTTGCTTTGCAGACCCTGCCCTGTTTTGCCAGTCAATATAACGGGCCAGTAGTGGTGAGTGACAGTCTTTATCAGAATTACAGTCACAAATTGGTGTATCATAACCCCAGTTGACCCACCAGTGGTTTGCAATATCTTCAATTGTTGCACGTTTTTTTGAGTTCACTGATAACATCCAGTCAATCAGGCCACAGGCATCTATTGGTGAAAACATGCTATCAAATCATAATAAATCAACAAATAACTTTCCAAATCTTGTATTTTTAACTAGGAAAATGAAAAAGAAAAGTACCCACAGGTATCTATCATTAAAAACACGCCATTACATCAGAATGAATCGCCAATTTTTTATCCAATTCTTCCATTGTCTAATTAGGAAAATCTAAGCAAAGAGTAGATGCTAAAACAATATTGACTTACTGGGGATGAGAGTTTCAAGGGAAGGCAAACACAATGGCATTTATTTTAGTTGTTCAGTGTTGTTTTATTCTTATATCACATTTTTAAAATCTTTCCTTTTCTTTCTATCGCTTTCTCTTTTTCTTCCAACATCTCTATCATGTAAATTATCTACTAAAAATTCACAAACCACAGGCTATAATCAATTTAAATGCCAGCAAAAATATTTGCACATAATCCTACTCCCCAAGTAAACTTAGCCCTAGTTATACAGAAAACAAATAGTTACATCAGTTCTGCAGCAGTGATTAAAACAACTAATCTGTAGGTCTGGTGTATTTGTTCTTGCACAAAACAATTAAATGTCAGCTTGGCTCAGTAAATACCTCTGAGTTAGAAGGTTATGAGTTCAAGTCCCACTCCAGGTCTTCAGCACATAATGTAGGCTGACACTTCAATACAGTAAAAGATGTGAAACCAAGGCCTCAACTGCCTATTCCGATTGAAGTTAAAAACCCCATAACATTTTTAAAAATAAGTGGAGTTCTCACACTATCTTTGCCAACATTCCTCTCTCAACCAACATCACCATTAGCAGATTCATTGGTCATTTATTTCATTTGCTGTTTGTGGGACCTTATTGTATGCAAATTGGCTGCCAGGTTGACTACATAACAAATGATTACACTTCAAAAGTTATTCATTGGCTATGAAGTGCTTTGGGATATCCCGAGAATGTCATAAGGTGGTATATAAATGCAAGTTCATTACCACTCCACAGCTCAAATATAATCATTATTTAACTTTTAAAATATTTGCTATTAGGACATTTATTGCCCATCCCTAGTTGCTCTGAGGCCATTAAGAGACAACCACATTATGTGGGACTGGAATCACATGTAGGTCAGACCACATAGGGGTAGTAAGTTCCCTTCACTGAAGGACATTAATTAACCAGTTGTGTTTTTACAACAATCTGTTAGCTTTCATGGTCATTTTCTGGTATTAAGCCACAAATTACTAAATTAATTCAATTCAATTTCACAAGTTGCTCAGGTAAAATTTGAACTCAAGACCTCTAGTTTACTAGTCCAGGACCATAAATGCCAGCTTGCCGTACCCTCACATAGAAACCTGCCCATGTGCAATCATTATTAGTCTGCAGCTATTATGTGAGATATGTTACTGAAATCTCTATAATTCCATACCAGAAGTCTGGGGAGGTTTCCTGTATTCTCCACGACTGATCTGCTGTGTTAAAGTTTTGTAACTCCTACTATCAAATGGCATTGTTCCATACACCAATGTGTATAGCAGCACTCCCAAGGCCCAGCAATCAACCTAATACACAACAAAATATGTGATAATTAATCCAGTGAACACAGTAAATACAAGATTGTCTCAAACACCACCAGTTAATTCCACTTCAAAGTGTATCTGACATGTGGTTCTTTGTATTAACTAAACAGAGCTGATGGATTCAATTTTCTACCTACAAGTTCTATGTTCTTTCCTGGGAACTGATGATATATTTTTCATTAGATTTCTTTCACGTGCCAACTGATTATTGTCAACACAGCCAACAGGCCTGAGAAAGCACAAAGTGACACTCTATAGTGTCTTGAAGCTGTGCACCATTAAAAAGCACCATGTATATTCCCGTTCTGCAGTGTTATCGTGAATATTCCCATTCTGTAATGTTACCATATATATTCTCATTCTGCAGTGTTATACATATTCCCATTCTGTAGTGTTATCATGCAATATTTCCATTCTGCAATGTTACTATTACTATGGTAAACAATTTTACAACACCAAGTTATAGTCCAGCAATTTTATTTTAAATTCACAAGCTTTCGGAGGCTACCTCCTTCCTCAGGTGAACGATGTGGAAATGTGGATTTCCACATCGTTCACCTGAGGAAGGAGGTAGCCTCCGAAAGCTTGTGAATTTAAAATAAAATTGCTGGACTATAACTTGGTGTTGTAAAATTGTTTACAATTGTCAACCCCAGTCCATCACCGGCATCTCCACATCATGACTATTACTATGGGCATTCCCATTCTATAATATTACCATGCATCTGGAATGCACTGCCTGAAAGGGTGGTGGAAGCAGATTCAATAATAGCTTTCAAAAGGGAATTGGATAAATACTTGAAGTGGAAAAATTTGCAAGGTATTGGGGTAAAAGCAGGGGAGTGGGACTAATTAGATAGCTCTTTCAAAGCTCCAGCAAAGGCACAATGGACTGAATGGCCTCCTGTGCTGTATCGTTCAATGATTCTAAGATTCTATATTCCCCTTCTGCAATGTTACACATCGCACACTCTCATTTACAGGGTTAGACATCATGTCTATTCTCATTCTTCAATGTTGCACAACATGCACATTCCCATTCTTAGTGTCACATTACATATTCCTATTCTGCAGTGTTACACATCATGTACATTCCAGTTCTGCAGTTACAAAAGACCACCCATGGTGACATATCAGAGTGAGCAGTGAAACAGCACACAGTCACTTCCGCACAAGATACAAGATCTGTTGTATTCCATAACTTTCGGATCACATTGAGTCTTATTCTATAGAATGTCCAGAGACCAATGGAGTTCACCTTCCACTGTATGTCCTTGAGACTAGATGCAATTTTATTTTACACCATGATATCACCATGATATTATTACCAGAGACCATGTGAAGTTTCCACCATTTGAGTCTAAGGTTCCAAATCACTGTGTCAGGAAACCAGTGTAATCTTGGTAGACTGGGGTGTAAAAAGGGGCAGGAACTAATTGGGCTGGGTCCTAGTTCCTTTTTGTGCCCATCAAAAATTCTGCAGGAAATGGGGCTAAGCACATAATAAGCCTGCCCACAAATGTGTGGATGTATCATTACACCATCCAAATGAATGAAATACAACATATTTCCTGTCATTCTGGTATATCCTGAAGCATCCACTGCTTACCAAAAGGGGCATACTAGACATTTGCATTCTGTGCATAGCTTTAAGCTAAAGAAGCTTGTATCTCTAATGTTCAGCCTTGCTAAGGGTGGAGTTAAAGTTTAAATGGCCAGTTTCCCTTACTTTTCAAAACTGACAACCTTATAACTGAAGACCAACGAATGCTGTGGTGCCACAGTGAACCCTCTGCCCCCACCTGAAGCAGGCGTCCTATCTGCACTGTAAAAGGTCCCAGTGCCCAGCCAAAATATTTCAATGTCCCCTAACCCTGGGAAGTGTACCGGGGTCAGGGGTGCAAACAATAACGAGCCAGAAGTCCTGACCCACCACACGTCCAGCTGCAGAGTGGGCCCACTAGAAATGTGTGGACATATTCCATTCTATTATTTGAGACTGCATACAGTCATATTCAGAACCATTACCTGAAGCTGTGTACTATTGTGTTTTGCAGCGTCTTTCGGCTGTGAAAAAGCTTTTAAAAATCTGATTACTCATACTTAATAAACAGCCCACTCCTCTCTCTTACCTCAGGTCCCTGATATGGAAATCCATTCACTATTTCAGGTGAGGCATAAAGAGGACTTCCACAGTACGTCTCCAACAGTTGATCCTTGTGATACAAATTCGACAAGCCAAAGTCAGCGAGCTGAAAAAAACCCACAAAAATTGAGGAACTAGGATTATGTGATGCCCTGTGTAAATTCAACTGCTCATTCACATTTGAGATTCACAGAGAAGAGGTTATTTAATATCCCATTAGCTGTGCAAAAGAAAGATTCTATACTATATCAGATTTTTAATATATGTAGCAGCGCATACCTTGAATTGGAGGTTCCCTGATTATAAAAACAAAGATCACATTGATCAAACTGCATCAAATACTACAGGGCTATAGTGCAAATGCAGCTGTACAACACAGAGTTGCAGTACAGCATGATGAAAACGTTTGCAATATTTCCAGCGACATTCCATCTTTTTTATTTAAGACTCCCTCACGAACAATCCTGCGCAGGATTTGCGCCAGTGAGTTAGGAGTTGCCTAACATCAAAGAAACATTCAAAACGGCATGGAATTTTGGGGCCAGTTTATAAAACTGTTTTATTCATCTTTCATCTGGGTATGACAAGGTCACTTAAATCTGTTTACATGAGCGAGTGAGAATGTTGTGTAAGTAAAGTTAGAAGAAATCTTATTGCTGCGGTGCTCATTGTGAATTTTAATAAGAGAAAGGATATTTGCAAGATTGCATTCTTTAAATTCCACTTACTTATTTTAGTCCTGAAGTTCCTGCCAAATAAGGCATTGCATACTTAGCTATTTTTGAATTATTTAGAGAAGTCTGGAAGCTAATTTATAATTTTCTATACATGTTTCAATCAGTTAAACTCATTGTAGAAAAATAGAGATTAAATATTGGGCAATTTTAAATTGCATCCTGTTCGAAATACATTTTATATGGCAATATGTAAAACATTCTACCACCATTTAAAATTTTAAACAAAACAGCTACTCTTTCATTGACACGCTGTGGGTAAAATATCAATATTATGTGTGGCACATGCTTATATTTTCCAACAATTATTGTTTGCTTCCCTCTTGACCTTCCACAACACATTAAGGAATGAATCTTCCAGTTTGTGCAGATTTTCACCCAGTTTTGAGTAATAAGTTCACTTAGTGTTTTCTGCTGAATTATCCACCTTTCTTTATAATATAAAAATTTCTATCAGTGAGAATTTTTTTCTGCTATCAATATTTAAAATATACAATCATATAATCGTATAATTTATTACATTTGAGTTTCACAATGATTTGGAAGTTAAATCCTTGCCTCTCCGTCCCCTCCACAGAGATGTTCAAAAGATCTCCACCAGTAATCTGGTTGGAAAATTGGGTAGATATATTACAATGATGAAACCAAATCTTACAGAAAAGGAGTTGAATGTGCTCATGGAAGAACGAACAGATGGTGGCCAGAAAGTCAGCAATATTTTGATTTGAACCATCTGTTCGCACGAATAGAATAAACACGTAAGAGGCAATATCTTGATGATTAAATGCTATATTCTCCACAAAAAAGATCATGCCAGAATAACTACAAATGTTTTAATCACATCAAAGAAATACTGAAGCAAAGAGAAGTCTTCAATAGTCAGATTCAAGTGGATTGGTGAAGGACTACAGACCAAAAAACATCATCAATGAATGAAGCCAAAATCATCCAATTTTTTGCTGCTGAAACCACACAACGTTTAGATAGGAATTAGCTCCACGGACTCTCATAAGGTACATATCTTCAATAGTTAGAGTATAAACTAGAATTGTTACTTTTCTAGATGCAGTGAATGCACTACAGGGAAATATTTACTTATTATTGGTCAATGCACAATTTAATTTTCAATGGGGATATGAAGCTTCAGTGATCATGTATTTAAGCCATTAGATTTTTTTACTGCTGACAGTTATGGCTATATGATGTCACTGTGATTTCACAGCTCTCTTCCTCTTATGGCTTTGTCATTATTTAATATTGAAACTGATCTCATAGGGAGGGGATTTATATAGTGGGCTGTAAGTCTTCAATTACATGCTAGTATCCGTAATTATTTGCTTAGGCAGCTGGTGGTAGTTTTGTGAGAGATGGTTAAAGCTAGACAGATGTTTTTTTTAAAAGGATCCCTAATTAGAATATTGACATTCATAACTTGGAATTTCAAATTACTTTAGGCAACAGGGGGTGAATCAATTTACCGCTCTTTCTGCAATGTGTTACAACATTGTCCTTTCACCTCTAGAACCTGGGTTCAAAACCAGCCTAGACACAGGAACAAAGTCTCCTCCATAATCAGAGATTTATGCAGTATGATAGGTGTCTTCACCTCTGAGTTATATTCTACTCCATTATTGAGAGTAAAAAACAAGATTTCCGCCGAATGAATACTGGAAAGTCTCATAAGACAGAAATGAAGGCACCAGAACTGTCCAATTCTTCACTCGCTTGAGTTATCTCTTATATCATCTCCTGAGAGATGAAACAGAAAAAAGGGGTGTATGACAGATGTCTGATTGATAACACAAGTGAGAACCAGGCAGAATATAGAAAGTTCAGAGGGGAATTGAAAAAGGAAATAAGAGGGGCAAAGAGAAAGTATGAGAATAGACTGGCGGCTAACATAAAAGGGAATGCAAAAGTCTTCTACAGGCATGTAAACAGTAAACAGTAAACGGGATGTAAGAGGAGGGGCCGATTAGGGACCATAAAGGAGATCTACTCATAGAGGCAGAGGGGATGACTGAGGTACTAAATGAGTACTTTGCAACTGTCTTTACCAAAGAAGAAGGTGCTGCCAGAGTCTCAGTAAAGAACAATGTAGTTGAAATACTGTTTGGGCTAAAAACTGATAAAGAAGAGGTACTTGAAAGGCTAGATGTACTTAAAGTAGATAAGTCACCCGTTCCAGATGGGATGCATCCTAGGTTGCCGAGGGAAGTAAGGGTGGAAATTGCGGAGGTACTGGCCATAATCTTTCAAACATCCGTAGATACAGGGGTGGTGCCAGAGGACTGGAGAATTGCAAATGTTACACCCTTGTTCAAAAAAGGGTGTAAGGATGAACCCCGCAACTATAGGCCAGTCAGTTTAACCTCAGTGGTGGGGAAACTTTTAGAAACAATAATCCAGGACAGAATTAACAGTCACTTGGACGATTGTGGATTGATTAGGGAAAGCCAGCACAGATTTGTAAAAGGCAAATCATGTTCAACTAACCTGATAGAGTTTTTTGATGAGGTAACAGAGAGGGTAGATGAGGGCAATGCAGTTGATGTGGTGTATATGGACTTTCAAAAGGCATTTGATAAAATGCCGGATGGTAGGCTTATCATCAAGATTGCGGCCCATGGAATAAAGGGGGCAATAGCAACATGGATGCAGAATTGGCTAAGAGACAGGAAACAGAAAGTAGTGGTGAACGGTTATTTTTTTGACTGGAGGGAGGTGTACAGTAGTGTTCCCCAGGGTTCAGTGCTGGGACCACTGCTTTTCTTGATATATATATTAATGACTTGGACTTGGGTGTACAGGGCACAATTACAAAATTTGCAGATGACACAAAACTTGGAATGGTAGTAAACATTGTGGAGGATAGTGATCGACTTCAAGAGGATACAGACAGGCTGGTAGCATGGGCTGACACGTGGCAGATGAAATTTAACTCAGAAAAATGTGAAGTGATACATTTCGGTAGGCAGAACGAGGCGAGGTTAATATAAACTAGAGGGCACAACTCTAAAAGGGGTACAGGAACTGAGAGATCTGGGGGTATATGTGCACAAATCGTTGAAGGTGGCAGGGCAGGTTGAGAAAGCAGTTAAAAAAGCATACGGGATCCTGGGCTTTATAAATAGAGGCATAGAGTACAAAGTATGGAAGTCTCGATGAACCTTTGTAAAATACTGGTTCGGCCACAACTGGAGTATTGAGTCCAGTTCTGGGCACCGCACTTTAGGAAAGATGTGAAGGCCTTTGGGAGGGTGCAGAAGAGATTTACTAGAATGATTCCAGGGATGAGGGACTTTAGTTACATGGATAGGCTGGAGAAGCTGGGGTTGTTCTCCTTGGAACAGAGACGGTTGCGAGGAAATTTGATAGAGGTATTCAAAATCATGAAGGATCTAGACAGAATAGAGAGAAATTGTTCCCATTGGCGGAAGGGTCAAGAACCAGAGGACACAGATTTAAGGTGATTGGCAAAAGAACCAAAGGTGACTTGAGGAAAAACTTTTTTACACAGCGAGTGGTTAGGATCTGGAATGCACTGCTTGAGAGGATGGTGGAGGCAGATTCAATCATGGCCTTCAGAAAGGAACTGGCTAAGTACTTGAAAGGAAAGAATTTGCAGGGCTGCGGGGATAGAGCGGGGGAGTGGGACTGGCTGCATTGCTCTTGTATAGAGCTGGCGTGGACTCGATGGGCCGAAAGGCCTCTTCCGTGCTGTAACCTTTCTATGGTTCTATGATTCTATGATTAGGATCGTTCCATCAGATGTTGATCATTCTGATAGTAATATAGTGATAGTACACGTACAAAATTTTGCTCTGAAGGGATTTCAAAAGGAAAAAAGTGATATAATAAAAATCAAACCTTCACATTAAAGTTTTCATCCAGGAGAATGTTCTCCAGTTTCAAGTCAAGGTGCACAATTCCTTTCTGTGGGGAAAAAACAAGCTTCAAAGAATTGAAACGAGATAACATCTTAAACTGTCAGAGTAGTTCTCATAAGTCAGAACTGTAGGCACCAGAACTGTCCAATTCTTCACTCGCTCGAGTTATCTCTTATATTATCTCCATTAGGATCGTTCCATCAGATGCTGATCATTCTGATAGTAATATCATGATAATGATCCTGGCCAACATTCTTATCTCTGTTCTCCAGTCTGTTCTCTGCTGAGTTAGCTGTTCTTAGCAACAACGGCTATAGAGGAGCCCAAGTAATGTCAGTGGTCCTGACCTAGAAAGGAGAAAAACAGGCAGGGTTCCTATTCTTAAGTATTACTAGAAGAAGTATGTGTGTGGGAATGTTAAGTGAGGACAGAATTGGGTTTGGCTGTGATGCTATCTGTAGTTGAATAACCTATCAGCACTCACTGGTAAGGCTCCTACAGAATAATGAACATTTGGATGAGGTAACAAAGGACAACAGACACTCAAGGGACAGTGCCCCAGCAAGGAGTTAATGCCTTCAGGAGAGGAGGGAAGGAAGAAAATTGATGGAGAAATTTGTCAAACAAAAACAAGAAATAGAACCTTAAGGACATAAGGAAACATTTAATGTGTCAAAATACCTAAAAAACCAAAAGTGCTCGACCTAGTTCTTCGTGTAAATTTGTGAAAAATAATCAGCAATTCATTTTAGTAAAATTTCTGTGATATTTTCAGAGGAATTGCTATATGGTTTGGAGTTTAATCATTTTAAATCATCTTTATTGCAATTAGTGAATGAAATGATGTCTATTTAAATTCAGGATATTGATCTGTCTGCAAAACATAACACTGATTTTAAGTGAAGTGAAGAGCTTCTTGAGCACAGTAATCCTGTTAAACCAATACCATTTTTCCTTTCTTGGGACAGATGTGTTATCCAAAATTGCTCTTTCATGTTGAGCAATGATTTGTCATGCAAATGCAAGTTTAGTCAATCTGTGAAACTTCCTTCATTTTCTAATGTAATTGTACACCTGTATGAACTTGAATCTCTGTGGGTGTCTGTTATAAAACATTTTGAGAAACACTGCAGAGAAACAAATGGCAAAAACAAATATAGGGACAATGTTATGAATGTTCACCACTGGCAAGAAGCCTCAGCTACTGGCTGCACATATTGGAAGATCACAGGTCACATAGCCTACAATTAGCTTAAATAGATGTACTTACTGAATGCCAGTGACTAAACTCCAAAAGTGTTTCATTGCTGTGAAATGCTTTGGAAAGTCTTGAGGGTGGTAAAGCACTATATAGATGCAAATCTTTCTTTCTTTCATTAAAATGAATAGTGCCAGTAGCAGCAGGCACTCAGGAAACTGGCTCAACAGTGTTAATGTATTGTAGTAAAAACAGTTTGAGCACAGGAGCAAATCATTAAATAAATGCTGTTGTCACTGCTATTTATTTGGTGTATTTGCAGCTTCAAACTTCTGATCGTTGCTCATGTCACTGACATTTTCACATTCTGGTTGGAAATATTTTGTGTGTTTCTGTTGATATATTTATGATTTTTTTTATTCGTTCATTGGATGTGGGCATCGCTGGCAAGGCCAGTATTTATTGCCCATCCCTAATTGCCCTTGAGAAGGTGGTGGTGAGCCGCCTTCTTGAACCGCGGCAGTCCGTATGGTGAAGGTTCTCCCACAGTGCTGTTAGGTAGGGAGTTCCAGGATTTTGACCCAGCGACGATGAAGGAACGGCGATATATTTCCAAGTCGGGATGGTGTGTGACTTGGAGGGGAACTTGCAGGTGGTGTTGTTCCCATGTGCCTGCTGCCCTTGTCCTTCTAGGTGGTAGAGGTGCACCGGTACTGAAAGGAGTGAATGTGTAGGGTGGTGGATGGGGTGCCAGTCAAGCGAGCTGCTTTGTCCTGGATGGTGTCGAGTTTCTTGAGTCAGGAGGTGAGTCACTCGCCGCAGAATACCCAGCCTCTGACCTGCTCTTGTAGCCACATTATTTATGTAGCTGGTCCAGTTAAGTTTCTGGTCAATGGTGACCCCTAGGATGTTGATGGTGGGGGATTTGGCAATGGTAATGCCGTTAAATGTCAAGGGGAGGTGGTTAGACTCTCTCTTGTTGGAGATGGTCATTGCCTGGCACTTGTCTGGTGCGAATGTTACTTGCCACTTATCAGCCCAAGCCTGGATGTTGTCAGATCTTGCTGCATGTGGGCATGGACTGCTTCATTATCTGAGGAGTTGCGAATGGAACTAAACACTGCAATCATCAGCGAACATCCCCATTTCTGACCTTATGATGGAGGGAAGGTTATTGATGAAGCAGCTGAAGGTGGTTGGGCCCAGGACACTGCCCTGAGGAACTCCTGCAGCAATGTCCTGGGGCTGAGATGATTGGCCTCCAACAACCATTACCATCTTCCTTTGTGCTAGGTATGACTCCAGCCACTCGAGAGTTTTCCCCCTGATTCCCATTGACTTGACTACTGGGTGTGTTTATAATTGTACATATTGCTGTATGTGTACTCATTATTATACAAAATTATAGTGTGTGTATTTACAATTTATATTGCTATGTGTGTTTGTGGCTGTACACATTGCTGTGTGTGTTTATGGATGTACACATTGCTGTGTGCATTTAAGGCTGTACATATTGCTGTGTGCGTTTATGGCTGTACACATTGCTGTGTGCGTTTAAGGCTGTACACATTGCTGTGTGTGTTTAAGGATGTACACATTGCTGTGTGTGTTTAAGGCTGTACACATTGCTGTGTGTGTTTAAGGCTGTACACATTGCTGTGTGTGTTTATGGATGTACACATTGCTGTGTGTGTTTAAGGCTGTACACATTGCTGTGTGTGTTTAAGGCTGTACACATTGCTGTGTGTGTTTAAGGCTGTACACATTGCTGTGTGTGTTTATGGCTGTCCACATTGCTGTGTGTGTTTATGGCTGTACACATTGCTGTGTGTGTTTATGGCTGTACACATTGCTGTGTGTGTTTATGGCTGTACACATTGCTGTGTGTGTTTATGGCTGTACACATTGCTGCTGGAAAATTTTATGGCTGTACATATTGCTGTGGATATAATTATATTGTTATGTTTAAGGCTGCGCCCATTGCTGTTTATGATGACTGCAGATCTTGCTGAGGGTGTGCTGATTGCCTTGATTGCAGTGTCTGTGTTTATGGCTGTACATTTGGACCTAGGTGTGTTTATATGTATGGGTGGGGAGCTATTATGTGGAGCACCATGCAGTACAGGTGTCTCTGTTTTGGTGGCGAGAGAAGGGAGGGAACAGACAAATGAGTCCATTCCATTGCTATTGAGTAATCCTGCTAGCAATTTGGAATTTATATACAGTCAGTTCCCCACACCTCCACCACCCCCTCTCCCATCTATCCTTCTGGGCAGCAATATTATTATGTAAAAATTTATTAATGTGGTGGCATTGTTAAGAGATATGTGTGGGCACGACACCGAGAAAGTCCCTACCAAAAGTAGGGTGGGAAAATCTATTAATTACCTTATGACAGTAGTGAATTGCTGAGACGATTTGCCTGAAAGCTTTGCGTGCTTCATTCTCAGAAAGTCTACGACGCTCATTTACATAATCGTACAGTTCACCATTACTGCAGTAGTCCATTACAATGATAATCTTATCCTTATTTTCAAACACTGCAGAAAAGAAAACCGCATAAAACGTTCACTGAATCTGGAACATTTTGTTTTATCACAGAATATTTTAATTATAGGAAGAAAAGCCACGTACTACATCTTGAATTTGAGCTCCATGTTCATTTCTACAGGCATGTTCAATAAGCACAACAAAGGATTCAAAGCTCATACCCGTGAGCCAAGAAACTATTTCCACAGGAAGACAATTACAGTATGTTCTAATTTCCATAGGTTGAGAGTGATACTGTATCTCTCCACACCATAGATAGAGAGTAAGACTATATGGGCTCAATTTTAAAAGGGTGGTGGGATGGCAGCGGGGCGGCGGGGGAGTCAATGGGCGCACTGCAAACCCGAATAAATAAACTTAACTTTCCCCACGCGATCGCAAGGTAATTGATGCTCATTAATCTTGTTTCCGGATTTCGCGCCCGGCAGCCAGTCTGAATGACAGGTTGGCTGCCGACAGGAGCTGCAACGTCGAGATGGGGGTGGGGGGGGGAGAAAGAGAGAGAGAGAGAGACATCATCGGGTGCTGGAACAGAGATTGGGGGGGCACAAAGATCGGAAGTGGAGGACAAAGATGGGGGGACTCAAAGATGGGGGGGACATCGGACATCGTCGGAGGGGGCGATATCGGGAGACATCGGGGGGTGAGACGTTGAAGAGACATCGGTGGGGGGGAGACATCGGACATTGGAGAAAGTGGGTGTAGGTGACACAAAACTAGGTGGGAATGTGGGTTGTGAGGAGGATGCTAAGACGCTTCAAGGGGATATAGACAGGCTAAGTGAGTGGGCAAGAACATGGCAGATGGAATATAATGTGGAAAATGTGAAGTTATTCACTTTGGTAGGAAAAACAGAAATGCAGAGTATTTTTTAAATGGTGAGAGATTGGGAAATGTTGATGTTCAAAGGGACCTGGGTGTCCTTGTACATGAGTCACTGAAAGCTAACATGTCGGTGCAGCAAGCAATTAGGAAGGCAAATGGTATGTAGGCCTTTATCACAGGAGGATTTGAGTACAGGAGTAAAGATGTCTTACTGCAATTATATAGGGCCTTAGTGAGACCGCACCTGGAGTACTGTGTACAATTTTGGTCTCCTTACCTAAGAAAGGATATACTTGCCATAGAGGGAGTGCCACGAAGGTTCACCAGATTGATTCCTGGGAGGCGGGATTGTCGTATGAGGAGAGATTGAGTAGGCTAGGCCTATATTCTCTAGAGTTTAGAAGAATGAGAGGTGATCTCATTGAAACATACAAAATTCTTACAGGGCTTGACAGGGTAGATGCAAGGAGGATGTTTCCCCTGGCTGGGGAGTCTAGAACCAGGGTGACAGTCTCAGAATATAAGGGGTAGCCCATTTAGGACTGAGATGAGGAGAAATTTCTTCACTCAGAGGGTGGTGAATCTTTGGAATTCTCTATCCCAGAGGGCTGTGGAGGCTCAGTCATTGAGTACATTCAAAACAGAAATCACTAGATTTCTAGATATTAAAGGCATCAAGGGATATGGGGATGGTGCAGGAAAATGGCTTTGAGGTAGAAGATCAGCCATGATCTTGTTGAATGGCGGAGCAGGCTCAAGGGGCTAGATGGCCTACTCCTGCTCCTTGTTCTTATGTTCTTATGTTTGAAAGGAAGGTTTATTTATATTTTTAACTTTGTGAAATGTTATTTTATTTAATTTGTTTAGTTTATTTTTGGTTTCACCAAGCTTGAATCGGAAGCCATGGGAAAGCCGCCCAGGTAAATTGAAAATCGTTGCAACTACCAACTATGTAACAAATAAAGTACTTTAAGTATCTCAATGAGGTACATATGCTTCAATAAATATCATCCCGCCGGCTTTAACTGCCGGCGGGACTTTTGGATTCCAGAACCCTGCGCGCACACAGATGCGTCTATGTGATCCGCATAAGTCGGCGGGTTGGTGCTGGGTTCCTTACCCGCTCCAGATTTTACCAATTTTCACTACCCGCCGCCCCCCGCCCCCACTGCCTCCAACACACCCGGACTTTCATTTGAAAATCGAGCCCTATATCTCTATCCCACAGGTAGAGTAATAACAGATCTCTCCACCATTACGGAGAGTAATAATATATCTCTCCACCCACAGATAGCGAGTAATACTGTATCTCCCCACCTCATAGGTACAGGGTAACACTGTATCTTTCATTCTCATAGTTGGAGAGTAATAATGTAGCCCAGCCCACAGGTTGAGAGTAATATTATATCTCTCAGTCCCATAGACAAGCGGTAAAGCTATAGGACCGATTTTAACTTTTGGCGGGGGTGGAAAACGGGCGGTAGCAGATTGGCCACTCAATTTTCCTTTCCGGGATGTATAATGGGCAGCCGATCGGCTACCACCCGTTTTCCGCCCCAGTTAAAATCTACCCCTATTTCTCTCAGGCCCACTGACAGATTCTCATACTCGGGATAATTATCACATTCATCGCCTGGGCGGTAATCTGGCAGACAATGGGTTCAATAATACCCATTGTGTATAGTGTTTGCCCTTTGAACACATGTGTGACACTTTCATCACTTTGCTCTTCTTTCAGTTATGATGACACTCACCTTCACAAATGCGTATGATATTGGGGTGGTTAAGAGATGACATGATCTCCATCTCTCGCTGGATGTGGATCCGATCCAGTTCCTCTTGAACCTTATCCTTTCGGACAGATTTAATAGCTACCTGTGAACAAGAATTTGAGGAGACTCATAAGAACCCAAATCAGATATTGATAAGAATTTCAGTTCAAAATCATCACAGGGAAATTAGAGCAAGGATAGGCTACAGAAGAGCACTTGGATTAATGTAAACATTTATTTCAGACTCTCCGAATAAACAAAGCTTGTACATGAAGAGGGAGGTACTTGGTTTAGAAATGCTTCTGCTCAGTACACCTATTGGAGGTGATTCTGTGATCATGTTGTTCCAGTGGAGAGGGAGTGCAGGTTAGAGAATTAGGGCTTCAGTGTTGCCCTATCTCTGACCCATGTTAAATGTGAGTATCGATCCGTGCTGAGAGCCAAAGATCACCCTTTACAGGTACATGTTTTCACTGTGCACAGCTGGCATGTCAGTGTTTTCACTGGTAAACTATGTAAATACTTACAAACTTATATACGCTTGTGGGGATGCGATCTTCTGGTCACTGTGTGTAGTGGCATCATAAGCAAATTTCTTAATAGTATTTCTAGTGAAATTTTTGAAAACTTTTATGAATATGCATGAAATAGCAACCAGAGGAAACCTTGCTTAATTTTTTTTACAGTGTAACCAGATATAGTGACCAGAGGAAATCAACCTCACTGATGTATCAAGAGGGTCAGCTGTTTATACCCCATGCACAAAAGCTTCTGCTTTATTCTCTGTTGCTAAGTGGCACTTCAATTCTCTTTTACTAAGCAACACTCTACCATGCTGTATCTCTTTAGGATGCTGTTCACTTATTAAATGTCGGCTGCTCCTTACCTAGATGACAGACCTGAAGCATTCCAAATTCAGATTTGGTGTTGTTATTCTGAATTTTTTCTCTGGGCCAATCAAGTTTCATTGAAGGAGATAAAACGACCTAGACAGTCATCACTATCAGACACTATTCATGTTCTAAAGCAAGATAACATTGTTTTCAATTTGACTCCACATACTTTCTGATAACAGTTTTATCAAACAGTTCATGGTGTTAGACCATTCCAGTTTATTTTTATACCGTTATCTACTGACCAAGGGGAAAAGCACGTAGCTGCACAATTCCAGAAACATACAAAGATTATTTCAAGAATACCTCAATCCAGGAATGTTTCCAGATTCCATTGCTGAATTTCAGTTCTTGACATTTTGAGGCTATTGCAGGTTGTGAACAGTGTATGTTCAACACTGATACCGAGTAAAACTAAAATAGGTTTGCACTAATAGTGAAAACTAACTGTAAATAATAGACTTACTGTTGACTTAATGAATGTTTCTATAATTACTCTGCCCTCAATCTGCTTGACAATCAGTTAATGAATGTTTCTACAATTATTCTGTCAACTGTGCCGTCAGACACTTATATTTTTAATCTTTTGCTCTTTAGGGATATTCTGACCCCGTTTTCTTGAAGGTACCTTTAATCCGATGTCTGGCCACCACTGATTCCTCCTGGAAAGCATATTTCCCCCATCAACTTGTATTATAGTGTATACAAATAAATCTAAAAATTAAATTCTCTAGCTATTGTAAATAGTGGCTTAGCTTCTTAGCAATACTAACCTCATCTTATCTCTGCCTTTCCTGTCTAACCTTTCCTTGAACACACATCTTGCAGCTGCTCATTACCTCTGCTTATCTTGCTTCTTCTCTTTTCCTTACCTCGCTTCAACTCTCCTTCCTTTTCTCCCTTTGATTCACCTTCTCTCTCCTTTCTTTGTCTCTTTTTACCACTCCATATATATGTCCACTTTGTGACCAAATGCATCATTGGCATAAAGCCCAAAAATTACTGTTGGTGATATTAATGGACAAGTGTTTAACATGTTCCACTGAAATTCCTCTACCTGCTATTTTACTGAGGCATTAACCCATTTAAAATAAACTAAAATCAATTTTCACAAGCTTTGGACAAAGAGGGGGTGAAATTGGTCACCACCAGTAGCGCAGAACGGGCCGGTAGCAAATCGGCTGTCCGTTTTACACCGCACCCGATTTTCTTTTCCATTGACGTTAAGCAATTTCATTCCCAGCCTGCTTAAAATATAACCAAAACTTTTGTCTTTTCCTGTATTTTAATTTGTCCTATATTTTACTATAAATTACATTTGTTTCTAAGGAGAAAGAGAGGGGCGAGGCTGTGGAGGAATTTAAAGAGAAGGATGTGAAATTTAAATTTGAGGTGTTGGGGATCAGGAGCCAATGTCGATCAACGAGGACAGGGGTGATGGGTGAGTAGGACTTGGTGCAGGATAGGATACAGACAATAGAGTTTTGGATGAGTGAAGTGTACGGAGAGTGGAGGATGGGAAGCTGGCCAGGAGAGCATTGGAATAAAAAGAAAGACTTGCATTTATATGGCACCTTTCATAACCTCAGGAAATCCCAAAGCGCTTTACAGCCAATTAAGTACTTCTGAAGTGTAGTCACTATTGTAATGTAATTATAGTCAAGTCTGGAGGTGACAAAGGTATGGATGAGGGTTTCAGTGGCAGATGAGCCCAGGGAGAGGTGGATGGTGTTACAGAGGTGGAAGTAGACAGTCTTTGTGATGTAGAGGATATTTATTTGAAAGCTCAGCTCAGGGTTGGAAACTCAGCTTGGGGTATAACACAGCCGTGAGGTGTCAGACAGTTTGGTTTAGCCTAAGAAAGTGGCCTGGGTAGGGCTTGGCGCCAGTGGGTGGGGACAGAGTTGTGCTGGGGTCCTGAAGATAATAGCTTTGGTCTTCCCAATGTCTACCTGGAGGAAATTACAACTCATCCAAGACTGGATGTAGGACAAGCAATATTTTTTTTTCATTCTCGGGATGTGGGCGTCGGTGACAAGGCTGGCATTTATTGCCCATTCCTAGTTGTCCTTGAGAAGGTGGTCTGACAGCACAGGCGTAGTGAAGGGTGTGGTTGAGCCAGATCTGGTGATGGATGGTTAAGCCAGTTGTGCGCCAGTTATGTTCAAGTTTGTGCCCTTTGGACTTGAAGGAGCGAAGATGAGGGCCGTAGCAGGGGATTGACTGAGATAGGAGATGGTGCAAGTTTTGCTGGGGTTGAGAGCACCAAAGGTAGAGGCGAGGGGCTTGTTGAACAATTCAACAGCTAATGGAGGGCCAAAGGTTAGGCAGTTGGGAGTTAACAGTGCAGCTGTAAGTGACTTGGAGAGAGTTTTTCCAAGACCAGATGTAGAAGTAAGTGTGGTTGAAAGAGGCTAGGAGGATGTAGGTGGTAAGGGATACAAGGAAGTGGTCAGAGATGGCATTGTAATTAATGGGACCATGGGAGTAGAGAGGCCACGGGAGATGGCAAGGTTGAGAGGGTGATCATATATACGGGAAGGAGAGTTTATATGGAAGGAGCGGTTTCTGGAGGACAACAGAGCAGTGAATTTGGAGGAGAAATTGTAAGGGGATTTGAGATGGAGATTGAAAATGCTGTGATGAGGAGTTGCTTGGTGCAGAGGCTTAGGGAATGAAGAATAGAAAAAACTCTGGGTGGAGCTTTGGAGGAAGTAGATAAGGATTTGAAAGGAAATGCAAGAGGGCTGAAATGGGCTGAAGTGTTTGAGGGAGGGGAAGATGCGAAAGGAGTAGTGGGAGAGACCAAGGTGTGACTTGGTGTTGGAAAGCAGTTGGAAACTGTGATGGCGGGATTGTAGGTTTCTATGGAAGGATAGCCTAGATGGGCCAAATGGTTTCTTTCATCTGTACTCATCTTTGTGACCATATACAATAACAGTCCTCTCCAAACAAAACCAAGACATCACCACCCTCAGAATACATAAATGAGCCATCACCATTGCAAAGTTCTGTTCTGGCCATTCAGATTTGCTTGCATTCAAAACATATGGCCTGTTCTGGCTGTATAGTCATACTATACATTCTTTTCTAGCTAATAGTTTTTCCCCTAGTCATACTGCATGGCATCATTGTGTCTCCAAGGGATCTGTAGCTTAATTTAATTTGGTAGCGTTTGACTTCACAGAACGTGTGAAGCATTAAAGGCTTTGTGTGTTTATTCCAATGGAAACCTTCTACTTGACATCTTGTTTAGATAACTTAATCCGTTTCTTTATCAGGAGCTCCTCATCACTTGCAGATTTCTCCACACCACCCTCAGAACACGCAAGCCAAAGATTAACCATTTTCAGAAGTAGTTTCTCGCTTCAACGCAACCAATGTTCTTGTTCTAATTCATGAGTCGAGCCACGCGCCTCAAACTGGTGGAAGATTAATGACAGTAGACAGATTGAGGATGAGTACTGGGGGGAGGCCTCAGTGCTTCTAAATCCTTTCATTCTCATCTGTGCTTACGCAAATGGTTTGTCTCTGCACATCAACAATGGCCACAGACAGAAATTAACACAAAGATCATCAGAACTTTTATCTAAGGAGAGCAGTTTAGAATAACTTGTACAACAGTATTCAGCACCACTTCAACAGTTCATCATCTTGCAATAATATATTACGTTAGTTGCTCAGAACAGTTTACGTATATCTGTAAGGATTTACTTAATACAGTAATTGTCATCAAGATTAGGAATAGGGAATTCTGAGCATGTATCTAGGATTAGAGAGCGGGATGGATCCCAATTGAGACATTTCTGATAGAGTGCTGGCTGTTCCTTTTTATTAATAAAATGCTTCCAGTGGCCAATCAGACATTTTATCCTTTTACAGTGCCATTTTTATTGTGTCACCTCCATCTTGCTGGGAATTGGTAGCCAGGAGTGACTACAAGTGTTTATGTCTTTTTTTTTATTCTATCTGGTTATCAGGGTGGTCGTGTGTTAGATAAACACCTGGTGACCAAGGTAGGACAGCTGGATTGTATCAGAATGTCCTTATGGTGGGCATCTAGTAATCAGGGTGAACTTGTGGGGCTTTCAAATATAAATTGATCGACATCAGGGTTGTCTCCCTCTGTTCTGTGATTGTGTATATGGGGAAATTTCCTCTGTGCTCCACGTGTAATGAAATAGTAAGTCCATTCTTTATAAACAAGTTTACAATTTTGTTACACACTGTACATTTTAGAAATGTACCCCCTTTTTTGTAAGTGGCTAGTGACTAACTATTTTGCAACTGTATTTAGTCAACCTCTCAAACTATTTTACGACTGTGCATTAGTTAACATTTCAAACTAGTCCAAGTTTATAAGAATTTCTGTTATATCTTTCAATTGTCCATGGAATTCCTACATTACCTCTGAGATGTTGAAAATTTGAATGATTATGTCACAAAATGAGATGCCTGTAGTTTGCCATGTTTTACTTTTTCCTCACAAGTAACTATTCAGTTCCCACTGGAACCAGTTTCCCCAACATCATGGCATAAACCTGCATTGACCCTCAAGGCAACAATGAAATGTACAGGCCTTTTGTTAGCTTCAGGACAACTGCTGTGTAAAGGATTTAATACTGCCTCCAGTTTGACTTGGTGGCAATATCAGAACGTTGGCACCAGATAAATCTATATTCTATGTGGAAAAGGATGGAATCCAGAAAAATCCTCCGGGGACTCAGCCTACAGCTGTTGTATAATTGAGTTGATGATCAGTGACATGGTTTATTCTCCACACATACAGATAGCTGCTAGATGCCGAGACCATTTTGCCACAATATGTCATAAATTCTGGTTAGGTCTCAAAGATCCACCAGAAAAATATGTAAATGGTTATGTTGCTAACTCAGGAGGAAAAGGAAATGATTTAACAAAGTGCAAGGAGACAGATTTGACAGACTGCCTGCTCTGGTCTCAAGTTTAATTCTTCCCTACTGAAGTTATTAACAGTTCACCTTTGCGTCTAGGTAAAACTGTCCAATAGCAAATGCACAACCAATAACACCAAATAATGAATCAGAAGATGTCAATTTCTGGCAAGATGTGACAAAATTATAATAAATGATAAAATGCTGAACGTGCATCAAACATCCACCATTCACTTACTTCAAAGCAAAGGTTGCCATATTGATCATTGATTGGCTCTCATTAATTGAAAAAATGTCTGCCAAAATAGCTTGATTGTTGGTGCTTAAATTAACATATTCAAGCCATGTATTTTATTTTTAACTTTCGTGTTCATTTGTAAAGAAAAAAAAGTGATCTAATTGAAGTTTTCAAGATCATGAAAAGATTTGATAAAATTGTTCAGCATGGGGAAGGATTCAAACATCAGGGGATGCCAGTTAAACAATTGGAAAGTTAAGAGTAAGAATGTTTAACCTTCTCATCCAAAGGGTAACAGTTGTATTGAATAAGTGTCCAGCGAATGCCATCAAAATAGACAGAATCCAAAAGACAATTGGATATATTTCTGGAAAAGGGGATTGAGTGATATGGTAAGAAGGTTGGTAGGTGAGGCTGATCTATAAACAAAAGGATGGGCTTTTTTTGGGGCTAGTAGGATTTTCTATTCTAAAAGTTCTTGTTATGTTAAGGTGATGGAGTAGCAATATATGTAATGACTGTAATCATCATATAGTCCATAGAATTTCTCAGACCGTAAAAAGTTATATATCAAGTTTTGGTGACTGCAGTCATCAAAACATAGCAGCATCTGCAAAGGAATTCAAAGAACAATGTCAACAATGATCCTGGATCTTGGATCATGAAGTTATGAAGAGATTCAATTTTAACTCATCTTTAAAATCATAAAGTAATTGGTTAAGTGAAAACTTCTGTGCAGAACCAACAAAAGAGAAGCAAGGACATAATTATAAACTAAGGAAATTGTGCATCAATTTCAATTTCGGAATTCTTCAAGCCATGAATTTACAGAACAAACTCACTGGGCTCAATGAACTTTGACTTAGTCAAACCATTCAAAAAGGAATTACATGGATTTCTAATAATCATCAGTGAAAATATAGAGGCGGGAGGCCACTAAGTTAATTTAGTTCACCAGAACATTAATTTGAACAACGGCATAAACTGATCGACCAAATGCCCTTTTCACTTTTTTGAATTCATTCTCGGTATGTGGGCATCGCTGGCAAGGCTGTCATTAATTACCCATCGCTAGTTGCCCTGAGTATGTGAACGTGGGCCTTCTTCTTGATCTGCTGCAGTCCATGCTTGTTAAGCCACTTCAGAGCGCAGTTAAGAGTCAACCACATTGATATGGGATTGGAGTCACATATAAGCCAGACTGGGTAAGGACAGCAAGTTTCCTTCCCTAAAGGACATTAGTGTACCAGTTGGGTTTTACAACAATCCGACGATTTCATGGTCACTTTTACTGATACCAGTTTTTTATTTCCAGATTTAAAAAAAGAATGAATTCAAATTGTCAAACTGCCATGGTACAATTTGAACTCACATTCTCTGGATGGATTATTAGTCCAGACCTTTAGATTATTAGTCCAGCAACATAAAAATTTACACTAGTGTACTTTTATATACTTTATTATGTTGTCATCAAACACAGAACTATACAAGCATCAGATACAGAGCTATACTTATATCATACAAAGCTGCACCCACATTGGAATATAAAGTGTAGAACTGAAAGCACATCAGATAAAGAGCAGCACATACATTAGACGTAGAACTGTATGTGAATCAGTTTTAAAGTTAACCAAAAGATGTAACTCTTTATCAGAGCCTAAGACACAGTAGATAACTGAAGGTGTTTCCTCTGTAACTAACCACATTCTTACCACACACAATGTAAGAGATGTGCTGACAAGGGCGGGCCTCTGTTCGCTTTGCTGCAGTCATACAGAAAGTTAGTAAAATGAGTTTGCTAACAAGACACATTCTTGCAATTTCAACATCTGTCTAGTGGAGTCTGGGGATGATCTTTGGCTATTTTTTTGTTTACAATGTCTTTCATGTAAAAGGCGTAAGTGCCTAGAAATTCGATTGCGTAGGGTTCGTTTTTTGGGTGAAAAAATGCGTGCTGCAGGGCTCAATATTGTGTGCAGCATGTGCATGCTCAGTCCGCAGCAGAAATGCGCTGCACACCATATTGGTTAGGGCGCACTGTAGCTGAAACAGGCATTAGGCCCATTGCCTATGCAAATTGGGGCCCTAACACTTGCTTCAGGCTCCTTTGTGAAATTGGGACCCAACTGAGAGCGGTCAATTTTCTCAGGCGCACAGCAACCTAATCAGCAGTCAGCTACTAAGGGCAGTAAAAGGACCCCTGGAAATGGTATAGCACCAGTCAGCCACTTAGGTAAGGTATCTGCAAAGTACAGGTGACGCTACAGCAAGCACTGAGCTATCCATAATGTGTGGATAGCAATTACATTAGCTACTGAGTCATCCGTGGTATGCAATTAGCAAATACTGTACTTCAATCAAAGTGCTTTCAGGCTATTTACTTCACTTTAGTAGATCAACTATTTTAGCTCAGCCCTTATTCCAATTTAGTTGGAATGATAGGACTCTGGGTAATCGTAGGTTGAGAGTTCTGGAAAGCATTTCTGTGACTTTATATTGGTGGAAATAAGCCTGTTCTTCTGGCCTTTGTAACAGAAAAACTCTAATACTCCAGTTATACTGTAACTTGTGTTGGTGTATCTATCTCTATAATTTCCTCCAGCCCTATAACCCTCCGCGATCTCTGCGGTCCTCCAATTTTTGCCTCTTGTGCATCCCTGATTAGTGGCCATGTCTTCAGCTGCCTAGGCCCTAAGCTCTGGAATTCCCTCCCTAAACCTCTCCACTCACTACATCTCTCTCCTCATCTAGGACGCTCCTTAAAACCTACCTCTTTGACCAAGCTTTTGGTCACCTGCCTTAATATCTTCTTATGTGGCTCGGTGTCAAATTTTGTTTGATAACGTTCCTGTGAAGTGCCTTGAGGCGCTTTACTATGTTAAAGGCACTATATAAATGCAAGTTGTTGTTATTGTTGTTGGTGTAATGGAATTTTATGCATCAACAACAGCAACTTGCACTTATATAGCACTTTTATTGTAGGAAAACAACCTAAGACGTCTCACAGATGTAAGGAAAGAGAGATCAGGAGGAGTGACCAAAATCTTAAAAGATGTGTGTTTAAAGGGGGGTCTTAAAGGAAAAATGGAGGTGGTGAGATGGAGGACTTTAGGGAGCGAATTCCAGAGAGTGAGACCTAGGTGGCTGAAGGCATGGCCACCAATAGTGAGGCAAAGGGAGAGGGGGACACACATGAGGTTGGAGTCAGAGGCATGGAGAGTACGGGAGTGGGGAAGGGCTAGAGGACTACAACAAATACTACAACTGCAGTATAACATGGCCAAAACGGCTGTCATGGTTATGACTTTCTCCCATCACTTTTCTCATTGTCATAGCAGAAAGGCCATTTTCATAAGTTGACTGAGTCTACTATGAAACAAAAAACTATGCCCTTACGCATACCATTATTGTACATAAGCCCTGATTTTCTGATAATGGGAGAAATGGGGTGAGTTGGCCCAATGTGCGGGCTTGCCCACACCTGTAGCATAGAGGGCTAATGTGGCTCAATTTAGCAATGGGAGTCCATTCTTGCAGTTTGAATTGACTACAGGTGCAGGACTAAACAATCCCATCAGGATGAGAGGGAAGATAATCACTGGCCTAATTTATAGTATTGATTCTAAGATACTATAGGAAAGAAATGCACTTAAGCCAATACACTTCACGTAATGCCAATAATCCTTTTGCGCTATACTTTTAATTTGTCACTTCAAATTTCTCCCATCACTACCAGCTTTTGAAACCCTAACTCTTGCTGGTGTCTGAATTTGAAACTAAATATCAGAGATGTAAATTCTACCAGGGACTGAATATCCAGATTACAATTACTTATCCTACTGGATCAAGAGACCATAGTCTGTGAAAAATCGATTTAAAATACTCAATTGCATGCTAGCTGGCTTATGCAAAACTAAGGCCCAACTCCTGCTGGCCTCCCAACTCCCATGAAAATTTCCGTGGAAAATTCTAGTGTGAATAATGGGACTGCAGATAATTGAGGTTCCATTGTAGCAGTAAAAATTTCACACACCCACCATTATGCACTACAAATGATTGATCCCAGGCTGTTGAACAGAGCAATTGAACCCAGATGGAGAAAAAGAAAAATGGCTGACCCTAGACTGGGAATGCACTAAATGACTAACTAGAAGCTCGTAGAGATCACTGTGAGCTCTGATACTTGAGGTTTTAAACAATACCAAATTGGGGATGAGGTTAGGAAAGTTACAAGTCTTGAGGACAGGATGGGAGAGATAGGAGCCCCAAGAACTGAGGTTGGAGGAGATTCTAGGATAGGCTGAGAAATATTACCAGCCATAAGGTCTCAGGCTATTAAGGGATCATAGACCATGTACATGCCCTGCACCTGAATAGTGAGGCCCGAGGCATCCTGAATGGGCCTCGGTCCTCATTACAATGAAGCCAGTGTGGTGCAATAGCCAGCTGGCAAAGAGGAGACCAAGATCCGGCTGCTGCTAGTGTTGCAGCGGCCCTCAGGTAAGTGAAGCTGAGAACTGGGATCAGAGGCCAGGTGTCGGAGGCTGGGGGAGAAGGATAGGAGGCTGGTGGTTGGGTGATTAGGAGTTGGGAGGGAAGAACAGGACGGAAGGGGTTGATAATCAGGATCAGGAGAGGGGGCCAGGTGGTCGGAGGATTGGGGGTCAGTCGAAGAACGGGCACTCTGCGGCCGAATTTATAGGCCCATGGTTCCAGTAAATGAGGTTAAAGAGTCATTAGCTTTTAAGACAGGCTGGGAGACACATCTGCTATGATGACTAAGGCTTTTAGGGATTCCAGTCCTGGGAAATGAAGTTCCAAGAGATACCAGCCAGCCAGACAGGTTGGAAGCAATACTAGCCATAAGGACTGAGGATGATAGACAGGCTAACAGTGAGAACTGAGGCTGGAGGAAATATCAATCCCTGAGGATTGAAACTGCAAGAGATAACCATCCCTGAGGACAGGCTGGCAGCTTGGAGACATTGGCTTCAATCCAGAGCTTTTAAAGCAAATCTGGAAATATTCCCACCCCTGATCCATTTTTAGCAAATTTTACTGGAATAGAGTTTCCGAAAATAACGCAATATTGTTTGACGGAATGTGAGGAATGCGGTTCCTGTGTAAATTAACCTTGTATAGATATATGGAAACTGACAGAGTCCAGAAATATTAACTAGTGTTGTTGTTCCTGTTGAAATCAACATTGTACTGAGACAGCCTGGCACTAGGAGCATAGCTGAGTTGTGATGTGGGAAGCCTTATAAATCTGAGGTGCTACTAAGCATGTTCTTTATGACTTTTCAAAGAAGTCTGCGATGATGTTGAAGCTCCATTCTTGTTCAGGCCAGTGAAAAGGACAATAGAAATATTTCAGGCACACCTGAATAAATACTGCAACATCAATTCTAATCGTGTGACTATGTCTGATTAGTGAACCAAATTTTGCAGCAAAATGTTAGTCCATTCACAAAAGAATTATGAATTTCTCAATGTTTTGGAGCTCGTGCTACAGGTGTTTAGTTAAAGGTAAACAGTGGCGGACAAGTGATCAACAGTGGGCAAGATGAAAAGGGCTCTGGAGTGTCAACGAGTAAGATAAATACTTAATACCCTATCACAACTACCTCAGCCCCAGGACATTACTGCAGGAATTCCTCAGGGAATATCCTTGGCCCAATCATTATCAGTTAGGGTATCAGGCAGTTCTGGGAAATAGGACGTAGGAGCTTCACCTGAACCTTGGGTGGTGGATTGGAGTATCAGGCAATGCTGGGACTGAGGAAACTATTAACAAATTTGGCTTGGCATCACTGGGACTGAGGATAATGTTTACTGTCTGATGAATTGCAGTGTTTTAAATCACTGAGACTGAAAAAAAACTCATAAGTAGATTCAAAATCAAACTTGTTTCTAAAGAAGCATTTGCCCATGTACCTTTTTATACGTTATCTTCTTAACTAGGCAATTTTTAAAATAACCATTAAGGATATAATTACCTGCCTAAGTAGAATCTCCATTTGATATTTTGCTGACAGACAGGGTGCAATTCCACTAAATTATATCTAACTGGCACCAGACACTGGATTGCGTTCACTGTATTGATTGGTAACTAATCACATTGACTAATATGTGATTGAATTGATCTGTACCTAAATCTATTGACTGGATTGTCATCTGATTATGTTGATTAATATTGGACTCTTTGAGTAATTATTCAATCCTCTCATAACTTCATGACATTTCAGGCTTGCAATTGAAACTCTCACATCTAGAATTTGTGTAATGTTGACAACTGACTAAGACATGATTGTACATAGGCACAAAATTGGTTTCCAGTGCTTTCATTATTGCTAGTTCCAAAAACATACATTGATGTACGTAGATATATTGGTAGTAAAACAGACTGAGCTTCCCTTTTACTTACACTCAGGTTAACATGCGTGTGCTTTTCATTCTCCTATCATCACACTAATACATTCCTTAATAGTTCTCCAAACTAAACCCATAATCCACCCTAATTTAGATGAAGTAAAGTGCAACCAATCTGTGCTAAATAGCTGTGGTGGCAGCAGGGGCAATGCAGTTGATACTGGGATAGGGTGGGAGAAATTGGCTTGGGTTCGAGTTCCTGATCACTATCCTGCAGTCCTCACGGTGTGTGTGAATACAATGGGTGAAATCAGGATTGGCCTCAGTCGTAATGGCCGTGTAATAAAATAGTCTGTAGACACTAAGGGGTAGAAATTGGTATGTGTTGTGCCCATTTTTTTGTGCATAAAACAGGCACAATGATGACAAATTTAGCAATGGGGCGGTCCATGCCCAATCTGCAAATGCGTTTGGGCCACTGCTAAATTCACAGAGCCCAACTTTAGGCGTCTGTTCTTCAGCGGCCCCTGAAGCTGCCAACGAAAAGTAATTTTTAAAAATTTAAAATAAAAAAAACCTTCCTGAGGAGCCAGGAGCAGCAGGAATGCTCGCCTGACTCCACAGTCACCACCATCAACCCCAACCCCCCTCCTAGAACTTACCTTCGAGGCAAACGGCCCGACATTCGGCATCTTCAATACACAAAGTGCCTATGGAGGGGTGACAGGCGCCGGCAACTCGCGCATAAAATGCTAATGAGGCCCAAATTCGGGCTGGCCTTGGGCCTCTCATTTGGGGCACATGCTGCCTGTACAGCGCTGAGTCTATATTCTCTGGAGTTTAGAAGAATGAGAGCTGATCTCATTGAAACGTATAAAATTCTTAGAGGGCTTGACAGGGTAGATGCGGAGAGGCTGTTTCCCCTGGCGGGAGAGTTTAGAACTGGGGACATAGTCTCAGGATAAGGGATGGGTGATTAGGACTGAGATGTGGAGGGATTTCTTCACTCAGAAAGTTGTGAATCTTTGGAATTTTCTACCCCAGAGGGCTGTGTATGCTCAATCATTGAGTATACTCAAGATTAAGATCGATAAATTTTTGGACTCTAAGGGAATCAAGGGATATGGGGATCGGGCGGGAAAGTGGAGTTGAGGTTGAAGATCAGCCATGATCTTATTAAATGGTGGTGTAGGCTCCAGGGGCCGTATAGCCTACTTCTGCTCCTATTTCTTATGTTGTTATGTATAATGGGCACAGACGAATTTCTACCCCTAAATGCACAAATGGCATCCAGTACCCATGGCACCATACGCCAGCATGCAGCTTTCAGGAGGAAAGGCAAGAAGATTGACATGAAAAAGATAAAATATATGTAAATGCGAACAGAGCTGTAAGAAATGGGATTGTTTGGGGTCCTGGTTGACTTTGGGACATTAAGCTTGATCTGCTCTAATGAGGTCTGGCTATAGGCTTCTATTTAACAAAGGCAGGGATGCAAATTACAATGATCTCACACTAACTACCCAACAATAACAACTACCTGCATCTATATAAAGCTTTTAACATAGAAAAATGTCCCTAGGTGATTCACAAATATCAGAAAAAAATGTTTACAGAAAAATACCATCCGAATACCAACTGCATCCAGATATCTATCTCGAATTATGGTCACTTGTCCTGTTATACCATCCCAGTAAATTTAAATTGCACAGAAGTATTTGGAAATAGATTATATATTTACCTATTTGGAAACTATTTGCATCCCCTGTGCTTAAAATGTATCTTATTGGTTCAATTTTCATTTGGTTGACTAACCCTAAAAAGCGTGTTCTTAACCTTTAATACTTGCACTCGGCATCCCAGAGTTTTGGAATCCGTGCTTGCACTAAATCCCAACAAACTACAGCGCAATACTTTCACAGTAACTGGCAACCCTCTCTTCACAATACTTCAGAGTTACGATATATGCACAGTCTCCAATCCCTCAAGAAAAAATGGAATAACTGTGTTATAGCTCACCCCATCTAAGGCAGTTTATCAATAAGAGATTCTGTATCCAAATTTACCCAAAGGTTATTTTGGTGAGATTATGAGGCACCCAGTCCTACTTACTGTCCTGCCAGTGGCTCTCTCCTGTGCTTTCTTGACTTTCCCATAGGTTCCCTTGCCCAGGGTCTGCAGAATCTGGTACCTGTGCTTCAGGTTGTGTTTGTGCTGGTGTTTCTTTACAGGTTGACAGAATTTGCTGCCGGGAGTAGACGTCTCTTCCCAGTCCTGCTCCTCCGGGCAGTCGTATCTCTCCCTTGTTACCATCTTGCCTTCCTGACACTTTTCTTTCTTCATGTTTTCCTTATCGCGCCCTCCATCTGCTCTCATCAACCTCTTCGGATCAAGGGAATCAATCGGTTAAAGGTTCAGAGGGTCTTCGGCACGGATCAGGTTGGCTCCCCCTCGGGGAGTCCCCATGGACAGCTGGATGCAACCAACCAAAGCTTGTAGGGTCAAGAAGAACTCAAAAAGTCACGAAGATCAAAATTCAAACAAGTCTAAGCCTGAACTGAAAATGATCACAGTAGGATCGGGTGAAATGCTGCAGCCTTGTGATTAAATGAAGTCAGACAGCCTTCCGTAAACGCCCCGGACGAAACCTAACTTTCAAACAGTCGCAATAAGATAGAATCTGTCTTCAGCCATCACCTCTAACTTTATCTCTAGCCGGGTCAGAAATCAGCGCTCAAAGACAAGTCTGCAACTGCCAGCGCTCCAGTGAATCGGCCTTCAGACGCTGGCATTCCAGATACCTCGGTCACAGCAGCTCCTGTGAAATATCTCCTCTCTCACACCCCCTGTCTCTAGATAACGCCACACGACACCGTCTCTCTCTCTGTCCCTTTCCATCCTGCCCTTTATCTTGCCTACGTCTGCCTCTCGACCCGTGTCCCCGCCTCTTTTATCTGTTCCAGCCTCTCTATCTAATTCTATCGCCACCTGTTTGTCGGCCTCGCTCCTCTAGTCTCTGTGCCTGTCACTGTTTATCTCCCAGTCACACTGCCTGCAAGATGCTGACTTCATTCATCCCATATTCGTCAACAGGTCTCATTAGCTTCACACGCCCCCTTCGCAGCTCCCTCTCTCTTTCTCTGATACTTCTGTTTCTCTTTTTTATTTCCTTGATTTTCAGTCATCCCTCACCTCCCCAAAAAAGTTTTTTCCCCCTGTTTTTATAACTTATGTCTCATTTCGATATATTTCCCTCTTTGCTCAAAAAGAGTTAATTATTTTTCATCATGTTTAATTTCCTCCAATCCTGCACTCCTGATTTTTTATTTTGGTTAGTTTGGTCCAACATGAATTCGAAAATGGGGACAATAGACAATCGGCCAACCACAAAGCGCCTCTCCTTCTCAAACAGCCAAATCCATGTGTAACTGGGATGAACGGTGAAAATTTCATTTAACCCACTGTGGATTGAGCATCATTAAATGGTCCAACAAAGATTTGGTGAGGCCTCTCTCACAGACCCAGGCATAGAAAGCTTTTAGATAGCTTGGCACCTTGAGCCTATTCGGGTAACTTGCCCTGTGACACAATGCATTGTTTTGTCCAGCGTGTATTTTTTGTAATGTTTTAATTATTATGGTACATTCGGAGTTCCAACCAGATTCACTTAAAAAAAAGCTAGTCTGTTTAATACCCAACAGCCCAGGGAAAAGAACATATATCTCTTGCAGGTATTAGGGAGATATTAATATGTAAATACCATAATTTGTATCATTGCTTACTTGCTTGATTTATTCATTCCTTTCAAGATGGGCTGCCAATTGGTTTGTTCCAGCAGCAGTTAGGTAGGTGGAGATCTATCCTGGCTTTTTGATGGGGTTTGCTTGCAAACATTTCCAGTAAGCTGTTTACACATAGACTTAAACTGGGCAGACTCCTACGTTATCACCTTGGACAGTATCTGGGCAGCTCAGGCATTTTCTATGACATCCTGAGGATGTTTGACAGCCTGAAATATATTCGATTTCTTTTGTTCACTAGTTGAACTTCAAAGGACTTAGAAAGTATATCTCAAACAGTTTTCTCCCAAGTCAGCAGTCTTTCCGAAGCCATCGAAGACGGAGAGGCAAGTTATCCCATGGTGGGGGGTGGGGTTAGCAGCAAAAGCCATGTAAAATTATAGTCTAGGACCTAAGGCCTGATTTTACCCGCTCACGCCCAACAAGAACAGGGCATGTAAGGGGTTAAAATATCGGCAGTGTGGCAGTCACCTTGTCCATGTTATACTCGTGCCCCACGCCATTTTAACAGGTCCATTTTGAAATGCAGAACCGGGGTCTGAGAGGCATTTTAATGATTTCAGCGAGGTCAGGCCTGGTGCAGAAAAGGGCTGAGAAGGTGAGTTTATTTATTACTTTCAGGTTTCCTTGTGGGCTGGGAAGGAACATTTTAGGCCTCGCCTGGTTTCCCTTCTCCTTCCTGACCACGATCCACTCATAGTCCGCTTACCTTAGTTCCGGGGACCGTTCCCACAGGTCCCCAGCAGTGGCTCCTGCTGTGCTCGCCTGGCTCCTGCCCGCCAGCCTCACGTCTTTGACACCAGGTTCGGGTGGAATTCGGGCCTGGTGTATTTAAATGAGGCCCAGGAGTTAAAATGGCATAGGCGAGGTGGGGAGAGCCTGACGCTTGCCCCGCTGTCCCATGCTCGTTACTCACCCCGAGTTAAAGTTGGGGCTCAAGTCTCAGGTCCAGTTTTGCTGTGAGACGTGATTGTTTGTCGTTTTCTATATTTTGAAGAGGATTAGTTATGTTCTGTACATTACTGTAAATTTACAGTTTGTCTTTGCTCCTGTTTACTTACCCATTTATTGCTCATTCTGTAGTTTACAACCTAAGACACAGCCTGATGGAATGTTTATTCTACTGCTTTCCAAAATCACAGAGATCATGCGTGGTTATGTGATAGATCCATTAAACTGAATACAGTGACAAGGGTTTATGTTCGATCGCTGACCTCACTACAACAACCCAGATATTGGGAGTGAAGGCACACTTTGGGTTTGTGGTGAGCAAGGCTCGCTTACAGTCATTGTCAATGAGCATGAGGAAAATATCTTAAGTAAAAGTCCAAAGAGCAGGGAATTTCTCCCAATGTCCTCTCCAACATTTATCCCTCAACCAGCACCACTAAAACAGATTATGTGGTCATATGTTACAATGCTGTTTGTGGGACATCGCTGTTTTAAAATTGGCTTTTGCCTTTATCTATATTATGGTGAATACACTTCAAAAATAAAGTACTTAATCGGCTGTGAAGTACTTTGGGATATCCTGAGGCTGTGAAAGGTGCTATATAATTGCAAGTTCTTCCTTTCTATTCCACACATTCAATAGATGACAAGTCATCATGTTTAATTTAAAATGAATGGTTGTACATAGGTGAAGTTATAAGTGTTATTGTTCCAAGATATGAATGAAATAAATATGAACTAACCTACTGAAATGAATAAACTTATAACTGACAGTCTCTGGCTGGCAATTGAATCATTTCCTGTTTCTTGCCAGCAAAGTCCAATGTCTTACTGTTAGAAATTGTGGAATTCTTCCTCTCATCTAGCCATCCAAAATCATTTCACTTTATTTCAACAATCTCCCAGAAGTTACTGTATACGCATGATAGCCCCATAATCTTCATACATCCTTAGACACAGTGTAGAACTTTAAAAATTTTTATCTTTTAACAATTTGGACATTTGGGTTTCTTGATATTCAATGACTGGAGAATCAAGAAAAAGATTGTAGGGCAATATTAAAGGGCTGATGACTCAACCACAGATTTCAGGAATGGCTTATCTGAGATGAGCTAAACAAACTTTGATTGTTGCAGCCCATTGTAAAACGGGTAATCTATTCACTTAGTTGAATGGTATTACCATTGAGTAACTCTGCACACAATCTTTGGGCATTTAAATCCGTATGCTATAGGCAGTGATGTATTCAAACTGGGTATGCATTAAATGAATGTGACTGTAATCTATTTCTATGAAGAGAGAGCAAATTGAAAAAGTATTTTGAAGTATATTAAAAATTGATGCTTAAAAATATTTTGAAGATATTTTTTCAATGGATTTCCATTTCAAAATCTCCCACAGATGTACGCTAAAAGTATATTTGATTCCAAAATATATTTTCTATAGTGTTTAGAACACAGTGTCTTTATGTATTGACCCAATATTTGAAACAGTTGAATGTGCGTTCCCATTGAGAAAATTACAACTATGAGTCACATATGCTTTGGTTTGTTAAGTTTTATCAGAACAAGTGCCAGGGCTACATGTCTTTCACATCTGCTTGTTTCAGCTGGGTGGGTTTTATCACTGCTGGTCCCAAGGGTCCCTTTCATATTCATGGACCTCAGTAGAGTAAATTTCATAACCATGAGTCCCAGGACTACCTGTCACTCATCGCCTGCCTCAGTTGGATATGTTCTGTTAGATCTCAGCCAAGTCACCGGATAGATCATCAATTACAAGACATTCCACCATGGGGTGGGGAAAGTGAAAATGAGACCATCTGGCTTTCTCTGCTTAAAACTCCCTACAGAATAATTTATTTCCCATCTGAAAGAGAAATCTGTCAAGAAACACTGACAGCCATGTTGTACATCCAAGAGCGTTCAGCTCTTCAGGTTGGTATTCAAATCCAAACTATGCTGAAATAAACAATTGGTAAAAGTGGCCAGAAAAGCAGATGAAAAAGAATTAGAATCATAAAGAAAGCTTAGCCCTACTTGTCACAATCAGCAGCCTTAGTTTTATGCAGAGTCACATATGGGGTAAATTTTCTCCCGTTTCTGTGCCTATGCATATTTAATGACCTGGCCGCAGCACATGGATGATATTCGGACAGGGAGGATCACATGCTCATAAGGAAGCCCATCTGATTTTACATACATTAATTTAAAGGGACTGATAACCTTCCCCACCCGATTTTCTACTGCGCTGTGCCCAGATGCAGGAACAGGAAAATTTGCCTGATAACATTCTAACCCTGTTTACTGACCGAGGAATACCATTCCTTGCTCCAGCATTCAGTACAGTTGAAAGCCACACAGACCGATGGATTCAAAATATGTGTGGCCTACTCCAGGAGTACTCACTAACTGTTGGTCAAGGGCCACAATCCCCAACAGCTTAGATAAATTTAGCACACAATGAGCATTCAATGGGAAGAAAGGAAGCAGGTCAGGAAAAAAATTCTGTAAATGAGAAAAAAGGACAATTCAATTCAAAAACCAGGAAGGTTGTGGGTTCAAGTCCCACTCCATGAGACTTAAGGACAAAATCTAGGCTGTCACTCCAGTACAGTACTGAGGGAGTGCTGCACTGTCAGTAGGTGCTGCCTTTCAGATGAGACATTAAACTGAGGCCCTATCTGTCCTCTCAGGTGGCTGTAAATAGATCCCATGGCACTATTTTGAACAAGAGCAGGGGAGTCCTTCCCAGTGTCCTGGCCAATATTTATCCCTCAACCAACAATTAAAAACAGATTATCTGGTCATTATCATATTGCTGTTTGTGGGATCTTGCTGTGTGAAAATTGGTTGCAGTGTTTCCTACGTTATAACAGTGACTACATCTCAAAAGTTCTTCATTGGCTGTAAAGTGCTTTGGGACGTCCTGAGGTCATGAAAGGTCTTATATAAATACAAGTCTTTTTTCTTTCTAACAGTGACTTGTCCAAAAGCTGTCTGCTATAATCAAGATTTTGGTGAAGTGTAATGCCTCTGAGTTCTTTTTAAAATAAAGCCATCTGAAGTAATTTACTGTCTTCCTTTCAAATAGACTAGTAAACAGTTCCCTGCCCTCCAGGTGAAATATCTACTTTGATGAGGCTAGTTTACTTTAGATAACTTTAGCACACTTAGATAAGCATACAATGTGGAAGAAAGGGAAGCAGGTCAGGAAATACATTCTGTAAATGAAAAAAAAGGACAATTCAAAAACTCAAAAATAAAACAATGAAGAAAAAGTTAAATCAAAAGGAGATACAAGTAAGAATCAAGAGACAGTTTGATTCTGTTCAAATGGGGGGAGGAAACAGATGAAGATAAAAGAAAACTGAAACTTTAGAAATAAAGATGCTTTGAATTGGAAAGTAAAAAGATTAGGGGAAGGGAAGACATAGTAAAAAGATGAAGAAGTTTTAAAAGACAAAATACAAGATTAAGATGATAAGAGTAGCAACCAAAAATATTTGTTTACTGAAGAAAATAGCCCAGAGAGTATAAAGGGGACCAAAAATAGAAGTAAGTTGATCCTCATCCAGATCATAATCATTTTCTGGGACCTTAGAAATATTTTCAGACTCCTGCACATGTGGCCACAATTGCTTGTGTTTTTCTAAACTGCTTAGATTTTCTGAACAAATTTTAATTTCAGTTTCCACTCTTTGCACACAAACTAAGTTAAACTAGTTGTCTTAATATATCCAGTGGTCACCAGTGAAAGAATTCACCTTCATATTAAGAAGGTACTGCTTTGAGCCTCTCTTGTAGACCCTCAGCATGATCCAACCCCATCTGCTGTTTCTGATGCTGCTGCTGACAACTCTAAAGTGCAATGACATCCCTGTGTCTCTCCATTCATGTTGGCAGTGGGACTGGCAGCGGCAAAACAGCAGGTGGGTCCAAGTCTTGCCGAGTAGCACAACAGAGTCTAGATAGCAAGGGCCCCATTTGGTCCAAAAGCCGTGCAATGAATACCCTGACCTACTATCTAACATTGGAGATGTGGTTGGACGGTCGAACCTTCAAAATGATTATGACTGGATCAGCGCCACAGAAGTTGTTGGTGCTTAACCCAGACCTCCCTGTTTATGTCAGAAACACAACAGTTGCTGCACTTACACTTCAACATTACAGGCTAGAAACTACTGTAGGTGATGTTATCATACCGACTGTTAACAGCTCATATGAAATTCCTCTCTCTGATACATTATGAGAGGCATTCAGAATAAAATGCCTTCATTAAAATTAGCAAAGAGAAGAATTTGATGCTAGCATGTTAAGTGTTTTAACATAACATCAGTTTAGAAATTAAATCAAAAAATCCCTATGGAACACCAGTGACAAAGCTTCACACATTGCTTCTCTTGCCTGTCAAATACTCTCACAGACAGTTTAAACTGGAACTCTATCACTTGTATAGTTTAAATACACCACCTGCTGAATCAGGGATGTTGGTACATCCACTGGGCTATGGAAATTGTGCCTTATCATTTGGTAGTCTGATACAATTTCTCCAATTTTTCCTGTGATCCCAGCAAGCGTAAATGTTGAATTCATGAGACACCGCCTTTGGTACAGTTGTATCCAGCTGCTCGCTACTGTTATACCATTTTACTATATGCAAAAAAATCACTTTGCCTGTCATACACCAGAATTGATGGTGTAATAGAACTGGTGCTGTACCTTTGTGGCTATAGAGGATGCAGCAAGAGAGAATGGAGGAAAATAGGACACATTATTTATTGGTGAGAATATGTGCACCTCTTTTTTAAATGAATTTGCTTCTTTATTTTGCTGTGATATTGCCTTACCTCACAGGAGTTGAGGTCAGAGAGCAGATGGGAAGTCTGTTTTCAGATCTCCACCAATGTCAACGTTGTTGTCAGCAGTTGTTTGATAATATGCAAGTGTCCAGCATCGAGTTCCTCTCCAATTTTTCCTCCATCCTGTAGGGATATACCAGGCTTCCACTCAATGCCCCTGCACACAATAGAGCAGAGATTAGGAATTCAGTGGACATGGATTAAATATAGAACCACAAGACACCAGCACCAACACCACAAACAATAATACAACACCAACAATTTATATAGCACCTTTAACATAGAAAAATGTCCTAAGGCACTCAGCAGAGGTGTAATTAGACAAGAATAAAGGAGATATTAGAATGGATGGCCAAAAGCTTGGTCAAAGAGATGGGTTTTAAAAAGCTTCTTAAAGGAGGAATGGGCGGTGGAAGGGTTTAGGGAGGGAATTCCACAGTGTGGTCCTAGACAACTGAGTCTATTCTCAGCACAGAGTTCTCAACTACATTACAGTGCTACCACCACCATCAGCCCGACTTAAGCAGCATTGTTAGGTAAATGAGACAGCGTTATAGCCTCCGGCAGTGCGGAGAACGTCATCAAAATCTATTTTTTTCCCGTAATTGCCAGAGGTAGTAATATCAGTACAGCAATCTTAACAGCTGCTATCGGTGATAGCACCCGCTAGTTTCTACTGGCTGTGGGCAAACTGAGTGCTCAGCCCGCTTGTACAAACCTGAATGGTGTTTTAACATTGCTGGCTTATATGGATCCTTCTCTCTCTATTGGGAAAGGCTTGGTTCTGTATCACATAAACTGAACTGTACAGCATCAACTGACTAAGCAAGCTGTCAACTTCAAAATTTTACCAGCACAAAGTTCCCATCAGTAACGGCAGAACGTTGATATAAAACCAGTTTGGATGCATTTAGATTGTTGTAGTCTTCAAGCAGGCTATCCACAAAGCATTAGTGAGATTGGCACAATTCATAACCCTAAACATTGGTGGAGAAAGGTATATATTATCTCAGAACCTTAGAAGAGATTTATTGACGAACACCATCCAGTTAGACAAATCAATAATCTAGATTCCATTTGGAAGCCTTGTTTATAATGGACATGTTGCACCAGCCTTTGCTACAATAGCATTCAGAATTTTATAAATATGCATCTGACGGCCATTGTGACAAAAATGTAGGATTTTTGGCCAGGGTTTACAGATTTCCTCTCTGTATTGCATTTCTTAGTTTAAAAATAGGCTCTTTTAAGAAAGGTGCCATCCTCTCAATGGCTTCTGCAACTGCATGCTTTTGGCTCTGCATGAAGTATACAAACAAAAAACAGTCAACTCAATACAGTTGATTACTAACAGATGTATGCATTTTGATACATAGGCACTAAGGAAACCAAGGTGCTGGAAATACTTAACATTCATCACTATGCTATTAATCAATGATATGGGCTAGATTTTAGGATTTAGCACTCCTGGGACTTCATGTGACAAGAGCACAAATCAGCAACTTCAGCTGTGGGGGCAAGTGTGCTCAATTTGCATCTTGCCTGATTTCCTGTCCAATTAAGTTGCATGAATGGATAATTGAGTGGGCCACAAATTGGTCAGTTTGACCTCTGCGCCTAGAATTCTGACTAATTCTCCTTTATTTTATTCATTCATGGGATGTGGGCGTCACTGGTGAGGCCAGCATTTATTGCCCATCCCTAATTTCCCTTGAGAAGGTGGTGGTGAGCCGCCTTCTTGAACCACTGCAGTCCGTCTGGTGAAGGTTCTCCCACAATGCTATTAGGAAGGGAGTTCCAGGATTTTGATCCAGCAACAATGAAGGAACGGCGATATATTTCCAAGTCGGGATGGTGTGTAACTTGGAGGGGAACGTGTATGTGGTGTTGTTCCCATGTACCTGCTGCTCTTGTCTTTCTAGGTGGTAGAGGTCACGGATTTGGGAGGTGCTGTCGAAGAAGCCTTGGCAAGTTGCTGCAGTGCATCCTGTGGATGGTACACATGGCAGCCACTGTGCGCCGGTGGTGAAGGGAGTGAATGTTAAGGGTGGTGGATGGGGTGCCAATCAAGTGGGTTGCTTTGTCCTGGATGGTGTCAAGCTTCTTGAGTGTTGTTGGAGCGGCACTCATCCAGGCAAGTGGAGAGTATTCCATCACACTCCTGACTTGTGCCTTGTCGATGGTGGAAAGGCTTTGGGGAGTCAGGAGGTGAGTCACTCGCCGCAGAATACCCAGCCTCTGACCTGCTCTTGTAGCCACAGTATTTATATGGCTGGTCTAGTTAAGTTTCTGGTCAATGGTGACCCCCAGGATGTTGATGGTGGGGGATTCGGCGATGGTAATGCCGTTGAATATCATGGGGAGGTGGTTAGACTTTCTCTTGTTGGAGATGGTCATTGTCTGGCACTTGTCTGGTGTGAATGTTACTTGCCACTTATGAGCCCAAGCCTGGATGTTGTCCAGGTCTTGCTGCATGCGGGCATGGACTGTTTCATTATTTGAGGGGTTGCGAATGGAACTGAACACTGTGCAATCATCAGCGAACATCCCCATTTCTGACCTTATGATGGAGGGAAGGTAATTGATGAAGCAGCTGAAGATGGTTGGGCCTAGGACACTGCCCTGAGGAACTCCTGCAGCAATGTCCTGGGGCTGAGATGATTGGCCTCCAACAACCACTACCATCTTCTTTTGTGCTAGGTATGACTCCAGCCACTCGAGAGTTTTCCCCCTGATTCCCATTGACTTCAATTTTACTAGGGCTCCTTGGTGCCACACTCAGTCAAATGCTGCCTTGATGTCAAGGGCAGTCACTCTCACCTCACCTCTGGAATTCAGCTCTTTTGTCCATATTTGGACCAAGGCTGTAATGGGGTCTGGAGCCGAGTGGTTCTTGCAGAACCCAAACTGAGCATCGGTGAGCAGGTTATTGGTGAGTAAGTGTCGCTTGATAGCACTGTCGACGACACCTTCCATCACTTTGCTGATGATTGAGAGTGGACTGAGGGGGCGGTAATTGGCCAGATTGGATTTGTCCAGCTTTTTGTGGACAGGACATACCTGGGCAATTTTCCACATTGTCGGGTAGATGCCAGTGTTGTAGCTGTACTGGAACAGCACGGCTGGAGGCGCAGCTAGTTCTGGGGCACGTCTTCAGCACTATAGCCGGGATGTTGTCAGGGCCCATAGCCTTTGCTGTATCCAGTGCACTCAGCTGTTTCTTGATATCACATGGAGTTGAATCGAATTGGCTGAAGACTGGCTTCTGTGATGGTGGGGATATCGGGAGGAGGCTGAGATGGATCATCCACTCGACACTTCTGGCTGAAGATGGTTGCAAACGCTTCAGCCTTGTCTTTTACACTCACGTGCTGGACTCCGCCATCATTGCAGGATGGGGATGTTTACAGAGCCTCCTCCTCCCGTTAGTTGTTTAATTGTCCACCACCATTCACGACTGGATGTGGCAGGATTGCAGAGCTTTGATCTGATCTGTTGGTTGTGGAATCGTTTAGCTCTGTCTATAGCATGTTGCTTCCGCTGTATAGCATTGCATGTAGTCCTGAGTTGTAGTTTCACCAGGTTGGCACCTCATTTTTAGGTACGCCTGGTGCTGCTCCTGGCATGCTCTTCTACATTCCTCATTGAACCAGGGTTGATCCCCTGGCTTGTTGGTAATGGTAGAGTGAGGAATATGCCGGGCTATGAGGTTACAGATTGTGCTGGAATGCAATTTTACTGCTGCTGATGGCTCACAGCGCCTCACGGATGCCCAGTTTTGAGCTGCTAGATCTGTTCTGAATCTATCCCATTTCGCATGGTGGTAGTGCCACACAACAAGACGGAGGGTCATCAAATGACTGATGTTAGTACTGGACAGAATTGAATACTTTTGCACCTTTGCTACCATATGTCAACATTGAGCACTTCCAGGGCAGGTTACAGCACAAGTTGGATGGAGAGCAAAGTTGCCACTGCTTCATCTGATCAATGTCTCTTAACCCCTAGCCTCAGGTGACCACCAGTGTGACATTTCCATTTCTTGGACTAGTCATCATTTTGAATGAAATTGACAATGTAGTGCTAATTTATGTTGATTTATGGGCAGCTTTTTGCCATGATCTCCCACTGTACAAAGTGACTTGAGACTGCCCAAACTAATTTCATATAGCACTCGAGCAGCCAATAGAAAGAAGTCTTTCATCCTTGGCTGGATTCAAACCTAGGTCGCTGAGAGGAATGGACAGTGCAGTAACATAAAGTGTGGTAGGTCCTTTCAGTTTGCATTCTCAGTGTGTAAAGGGTGGGGCGTGGGGATGAGGGTTGTGTATAGTCTGCGTCCTCTACATGTAAACAGTTGTATGCTTCCTACAGTTGTGTAAGCTTAGCTCATTTGGTGGCACTGTTGCCTCTGAGTTAAAAGGTTATGGGTTCAAACCTTTCTTCAATAGTTGAGCACTTTTTTTTATATTTCAAAATAAACTTTATTCATAACATTTGTAAAGGTACATACAATGCAATTCAAGTCACGCTTCAAACAATACAATACAGGTCATACAATTTGCAACGGTACATACAGTACAAATCAACTGTCAATAGTTACGCACCATGCATTGTAAATACAGTTCATGGCACCCTAGGGTGCCTCATTGCATTACAGTTGTTACCGGTTACAAATAAAGTACATTTTATTATGTTCATTTATCATTTTACATTCTGACCGAGCGGGCACCTAATATAGGCTGATACTGCAGTCCAGTACTTAGGGAGTGCTGCCTTTTCAGAGAAGATTAATTAAGTTGAGGGCCCCACTTGCCTGTTTAGGTGGATGTAAAAGATTTCATTGCACCATTTGAAGAACAACAGCAACTTCTCCTAGTCCTCCCAAACATTTCTCTTTCAACCAACACCCCTAATAACTGATCATTTATCTCTCTGTTGTTTGTGCGACCTTGCTGTGTGCAAATTAGCTACAGTGTTTGCCTACATGGCAACAATGATTACACGTCAAAAATAATTTATTGGATAAGGTGATAAGGTGTTCATAAATACAAATTCTTTCTTTCTATAATAGGTCCATGAGATCTCTGTGTAAGGGGCTCAGAATTTGTACATAGAATGGACTCTCTGTTCTTTATGTAAATGGCTCTGTGCATATGTAAACAGTCCATGTGTAATATAGCTAAAAGTTCTCCCCTTAACCTTTCTGTGTGAAAGAGTATCTGTATTCTCTTTATGTGAACAGTTCTGAATGTTCTGAATGTAAAAATGGTTCAGTGCGTTAGACATCTGGGGTGTTGAAACTTTGACCCACAACCTCCGACAAGGCAACTCAGTACTATTTGTATTTATATATTTCTTACTCATTGGTTTGTTCTGTTTGAATTTGTGCACTGAGGATTGGAGAGGGCTGTTTCCAGCTTCATTGGTGGATAATCTTAAATCTGAACATCAAGATCTGTTAATATTGCCCACTTGGAATATATGCAAGTGAATGTGAACATTCACATTAAACTTTCTAAGTGGTCCGAAAGACTACATGGTGTACATCTTAGTGGCTCACAAGCCTCGACAGCCCTGCTCTAGGGGGAAAATCTCTGCATTATGTTCACATAAAGCTGTGTCTTCTTGTGTGAACTTCTTACCCCATTCTCTGCATCAAGGGGTGTTTGCTATCTTTATTCCTACATTCTAATAGTGGCTGTAAAGCACTTTGGGATGTCTTGAGGTCGTGAAAGGCACTATACAAATGCAAGTTCTTTCTTTATGCAAGGACTGCATTCTCTGTGTAAGGAGGTCTGTGTATAAAGAGATATGAACTCTGTTCCAAGTGAGCATCTGTGTTATCTTATTAGCTGATGGCTGGCTGGTTGCAGTTGGTTTTGTGGGTGTGTAATTGCCTTAACCAACAAGTGAAGCTGTGAGCTTTTGAGTGTGAAACATGACCAAGGTTCAATCTCACTCCCAGGGGACAGGGCACAAGGCCGCAGCCAGGAAGCGGAGAGGAGGGAGGGAAGAAGAGATCACGGCGGGGAGGGAGAAGAGATCGTGGGGGAGGAGATTGCGGCGGGGTGGGAGATTGCAGGGAGGAGGAAGAGATCGCATAGGGAGGGGGCTTTGGATCGCAAGTCGGCCTGGAGATCGGGGGAGCAGGTATTGGATCTCGGGGATGGTGTCGTTGGATCCTGGGGACGGTGTTCGATGACGGGGGTGTCGTCAGATCGCGGGGTGGTAGGCCGATCGCGGCAGGTTAGCTTAGGGGGCTGGGGTGGGGGGAAGCCGTCCTGCTCCTCCTAACCCACAAGCAGTGCTATAAAAAGCAATTATCTGCTGGATCCGGCAGTTCTCGCCTCTCTTCAGCTGCCAGGTTTCCCAAGTCCTGGGGCGGGCTGGGGTCGGGTTTAAAATTTTTACAAATTTAACCCCCCCCCCCACCTCCGACCCCCCGCCCTTCTCCCACCTGTCTTGGGGGAGGTTACAGTTCCCCAAGTCTGATAAGTTATAGCATTTTCAGCAACCAGGAGGGGAATATTAAGTATTTCTGAATTTGCTGGGGTCACTACAATTGACTTTAGCAACTCTGGGCTAGGAAAGGAAAAATTAATCAGCATGGATTGCTGCTCCTGACCACTGTTCAGTAACCCCCTGGAAAGTGTGAGTGTTTGTGTGGCTGTCAGGGGAGGACACAATCGACTCAGCTCTGATGACCCTCACCATTGAATGACCTTTGCCACAGGTTGAAAGTAAGCATGTAATCAATAAAACTGAATTAGCACAAAGAAACTTAATCTGTTTTTATACTGGCCTTGTTTTAATTCAGATTTGGGAAGACTGACATCTGTGAGCTAGCTCCCACCATTTACATAACTAAAGCTGCTCCCTTGTCCTGGCAGTGGACTTGTAGACTCACGCCTGGCTTTTCTGCTGTGCACTGCCCATTGTAACATCAGTAATCAGGTAACCAGTAGTGGAAAATGGGTGGAAGTTGTATCCTGACTGAACTCTGTCCACTTTGTGCCACGATGTAATTCATGGGGGGTGGGGGGATGATGACTTCATTTACATATACATTTAGGGGCGGGGGAGTCCTATATGCCATTTCCCGCTGTTCAGATGTGCAGGACATCAATTGTAAAGGACAACCAGGGTTGACATGGAATCAGTTGTGATGGTAAATAACTTTATAATTTCAACCACTTTTTAACCATATTTGATGTTTTTTTGTTTATCTCCACATCTAGAATACTGCGAGCAGTTTTGGTCTCCTTATTTAAGAAAGGACATAATTGCTTTAGAAGTTGTTCAGAGAAGGTTCACTTGACTGATTCCTGGGATGAGGGGGTTATCTAATGAGGAAAGGTTGGACAAGTTGGACCTGTATACATTGGAGTTTAGAAGAATGAGAGGTGAGCTTATTGAAACATATAAGATCCTGAGGGGACATGAAGGGGTAGATGCTGAGAGGATGTTTCCACTTGTGGGAGAGACTAGAACTAGGGGCCACAATTTTAAACTAAGGGGTCTCCCATTTAAGACGGCTATGAGGGGAAATTTTTTCTCTCAGAGGGTCGTGAGTCTGTGGGACTCCCTTCCCCAGAGAGCGGTGGAGGCAGGGTCATTGAATATTTTTAAGGCTGAGTTAGATAGATTCCTGATTAACAAAGGAGTCAAAGGTTATAGTAAGTAGATGGGAAAGTAAAGTTGAGGTCACAATCAGATCAGCCATGATCTTATCAAATGGCAGAGCAGGCTTGAGGGGCCGAATGGCCTACGCCTGCTCTTAATTTGTATGTTCGTATGTATGTTTGTATCTCCTAGTGACATTTAGGTACTCATGATCCTTTATGTCAACTGTTAAATTTCATTCCGCTCCCCACCCCCGACACCATTATTGGCATCAGTGAGTTTTCTGGTGGGAATCCCCCTATCTGCAGTGTTTGGAGGAAGAGGAGGAGGACCTTTGGGGGGATTCTAGGCAGGCCCGGCTTCATGGGAGATGCTCTGTGCCCACCCACTCAAATTAGCACTTCACAACTTTCACCATTATCCTCAATGAGGTGAAGGCACCAGACAAATTTTTTAAACATTATATATATATATATATATATATATATATATATACACATACACATATCCCTGTGCCATGATAATGTGCTTGGCAAACAACTTACAGTGCCACAGATCATCATAGGAGTCGCGGTTTTTAACAGCTGTACCATATAGAAATAACCTAGACTAACCGTGACATTCCTATCAAAGCATGTCACAGATAACCTTGGCAATTGTTTTGTGGCCCATTACTTTTAAATTTGTCGCCTCATTCTTTTATTTCTGTCTTGTGAGACAGTATCGAACAAACCCACACCTCTGACTTATTTTAGAAATCTTATTCCCCTCCCTCCATTGTTCACTTATGGTCCTAACTGCGTTTATGTATCTGTCGTCAGTACACTAATGACTGCACTTATAAGGATGTGGCTCTCACTCTTAATGTAACAAGGTATTGTACACAGAATATGAACCAGCCATTTTAATGATTTCAAGAATCTTGTGACTTGAAATGTCTCTGTTGGTGTGATAACAGCAAAGGTCATGTGCCACTTCTAATAATAGATTTTGTTGACGTTATTCAGCTGCTGAGTGGCAGCTGAGCACATTTCTGTTATAGATTTATAGCAAGGCTTGAGGACGTACACTTCTGTGTAATTGTGCTCTTATGAAAGGCTTGACAGGAAGAATGTGGTTGGCATAACCCTTCCTTCCTCTGCGCTGGTGAGTGTCTCTGACAGCTGGGGTTGGGCGGGGATGACTGGTGCAAACATATTATGTCAGTGGCAGGTCATGAACACAAAATATCCTCCAATCATCCTATTATTTAATGCTCCAATCGGTATGCTTGATTTCTACCATGGTTAAGATAAAAATATGAACAAAAAACAAAATACTGCAAATGCTGGAAATCTGAAACATAAACAGAAAACGCAGGAAACGCTCAGCAGGTCAGGCAGCATCTGTGGTGAGGAGGAAAAGTTGACATTTTGGGTACAGCCCCTTCCTCAGAATTGGAAGATATTATAGATGAACAGCATTAAATTACGTTTGGTTAATTGTGGATGATATGCTACCTTTTTTGTGCTAGCCTGGATAAAGGGGAATAGAGACTACAAATGGGAGTCCTTATACGGATTTCTTTCCCATTGTACTGCTATATGGGCTGAATGCCAATGAAGGACTCCATAGATCATTTTTTTATGTAAAGTTTTTCATCATGGACATATGGTGCAATGTCACTGAAGAGAATTGCTAAAGGTTCTTGACTTGTATTGTTTTGGAACTGACGAAGTACTGGTGAGAAATCAAGTATTCTATTACCACACTCATTCTGCTGAAAATTAATTAGTGGCTTCCGGCATGAATCATGTGGTCTGTCAGAATGTCATTTCTACTGATTTTGGAGAGGTTAGGATTTGCAGGGATACTGTATACAATTTCTAGTAACATTGCTCGTATCCGCCCCTGCCTCAGCTCATCTGCTGCTAAAACCTTCATCCATGCCTTTATTACCTCTAGACTTGACTATTCCAATGCTCCCCTGGCCGGCCTCCCATTTCCACCCTCCATAAACTTGAGCTCATCCAAAACTCTGCTGCCCATATCCTAACTCGCACCAAGTCCCTGTTCACCCATCACCCCTGTGCTCGTTGACCTACATCGGCTCTCGGTCCGGCAATGCCTCAATTTTAAAATTCTCATCCTTGCTTTCAAATCTCTCTATGGCCTCGCCCCTCCCTATCTCTGTAACTTCCTCCAGTCCTACAACACTCCGAGATCTCTGCACTCCTCCAATTCTGGCCTCTTGTGCATCCTTGATTTTGATCCCTTCACCCTTGGCGGCCGTGCCTTCAGCTGCCTAGGCCCTAAGCTCTGGAATTCCCTCTCTCAACATCTCTGTCTCTCTACCTCTCTCTTCTCCTTTAAGATGCTCCTTAAAACCTATCTCTTTGACCAAGTTTTTGGTCACCTATCCTTTTTCCTTATATGGCTCGGTGTCAAATTTTGTTTGATAACGCTCCTGTGAAACGCTTTGGGATATCTTACTACTTTTAAGGCACTATATAAATGCATACCAATGGTTAAAAGGGTTCATTGTTCAACCGGGGCATACTACATCCTAGACACTGTGCACAAAAGGACACATTTCAGTTCTTAGGTTGCAGGAGCTTGCCTGTAGAAGTGGGCATGAGTAGAAACTATCAGGAGAGAGTTCAAATCATAACAAGGGGGTACAACAAGAACAATGATGTTTAAAGACAGTGAACAAAATGCTGGTGAGTAACTAATTTTTAAGTTGATACTAGGAGTAAATATTGTGAATTACCATTTGCGCTATATAGCACTTTCCTAATAGTTTTATTGCTATAAATTACTTTATTGTAAATAAATTTGATTGGTTGGTTTAGCCTGCACAGAGTTGGTTAAGCATGTGATATTTGCTATCATCCAAGAGACTGAAGATGTAGTGGAAAACCAATGCAAATTCCAACAAGCACTTTATTGCAAATCAAGTTTATTAGATCCAGGTTATAATAATTCTGCAAGGCAGAAAATGAAAGACACAGATTTCAGATCATAATGGACACAGTTCATTTTCAAAAATTCTCATTAACTTGTTTGAGCAAGAAAATGCTGTTTACAAAACTTAATCTGTAACAAGGTAATAGTTCTGTATCAGAGGGTTAGCAGGATGTTTCAGTAATAAACTAGAAAGGAAGAAAGAAAGAAAGGGAACTAGCATTTATATAGCACCTTTCAATTCCTCAAGACATTCAAAGCACTTCAGAAAGAAAAGAAAAAAGAAAGACTTGCATTTATATAGCGCCTTTCACAATCTCAGGATGCTCCAATTCACTTTACAACCAATGAAGTACTAATGAACTGTAATCAGTGTTGTAACGTAGGCAATGTAGCAGCCAGTTTGCGCACTACAAGGTCCTACAAACAGCATGACATAAATGACCAGATAATCTGTTTTTGATGATGTTGGTTGAGAGATATATGTTGGCCAGCAAACCAGGAGATCTCCCCTGCTTTTCATCGAACAGTGCCATGGGATCTTTCACATCTACCTGAGATGGAAGAGGAAGCCTCGATTTAATATGTTATCCAAAAGTCAGCACCTCCGACAGTGCAGCACTCTCTCAGTAGTTAGTATTTGTATAATATACTGATAACAATGTTTGTGGAGGATACTTGGGATCTGAGTCCATATTCCTTAACGTTGATCATGTGTTCTGTTTGAGCTGTACATATAAAGGATGTGGTTAAGTGAGCGAGGCCATATTGTGAGTAGTATGAGATAAGAGAGAACAGTCACACGTATTTAATGTTGCTGAATGACTGTCCCCTGCTCAAAAGAAATGCCAGTCAGAGCATGTGACAACTGCAAGGTCCACATGAGTCTTATAAATCTGGTCCATACTTTCTCCATTTTAGACAACTAGGGAGTGAATTTCTGTGAGGGATTGTCCTGCTCATCGCTGGAACTTTAGTGGAAGAGTCATGGAAACCCTGAGGAAATGGCACTTATGCTATTTACCGGGGCTTCCCCCAAAGTTCCAGCAGACGAGGAGGAGGACCGCCGTGAAAATTCGCCCCGCTATTATTATAACTACCTGGCCCCTTTTCAGCCCAGATTGGACTCCGGGCTATTGTCAGTAAAAAGCAAAAAAACTGGAAATCTGAAACAAAAGCAGAAAATGCTGGGAACACTCAGCAGGTCAGTCGGCATCTGTGCAGATTTCAGACAAATTAATGATTCAGGTAGATGGACCTTCATCAGAACTGAAAAAATAAATGATGAATAAGCATTGTAATGGAATTGGAACAAAGGGAAAGTGAAAAGAAAGCAATTATCAGTAGAATGACCGGCAACCTGCTTTATAAAAACACAGGAGATTGTTGGATGATTGAGATGATCGTTTACATCAGAAAATAGGCAGAAGCATTAAAGACATTAGAGAAATGAAGAACGTGTAAATAGCTAAGGCAGTGGGAGGCAACCCCAAGGAGAGACAAGATGATTGGAGACATTGAAAGTAGATGAGATCTGAAATTCCAACAGGAGAAGTTGGCAAATTGATTGGGTCCATGGGCCCCGAATAAAGAAAAAATATAGGTCAGCACCAAGGACTCAGACTGCCCCGGCAGTACTGACAAAGGGTCCCCAACTCAAACATTAATGCCCACCCTATTCCCTGGATACCGACAGGCCCATCCCACATTGCTAAGTTCCCTGCTGTAAAGAAAATAGAGGCTATAATTAAGATCTGAAGTAGCTAAAGTCAATATTCAGGCTGGAGGCTGCACAAGCAAAATAAGATGTTATTCCAGGCCCGCCTTAAGCTTCATTTGAACAGTGTCCCTAATTATTGTAACTGTCTGCTGTGCATCTACTGCCATCGTTCCCGTTCTCCTGCCTCTTACCTTTGGCCCATTTCTCCTCTGTCTGGGAGCTAGGTTTACTTTCTCCTGTATTTTTTTAAATTCAGCTTTGGCTCTCAGATAATAAGTGGTTAATTTTACATACTATTCAGTCCTAGCATTTCACACATTCTCACAGCTTTCACCCACATTATCTGAACAGCTGGTCCCACTAGGGTCTCCTAGCAACCATGACCATGAAGATGCAGTTGTCAGAGCTTGACAGGCAGGGGCTGGCGGCTGATACCAACCCACTGAAATGGAGCTCAAATCAATCAACACAATCCATTGTAAAACTCTTAAAAAGCTAATGATAACATGCAGTCCTATCGATACACAACAGAAAGGTTGTTCCTGAATTAAACTCATTGTTTTCTCTGCAGGATTGACTACATTAGGGAATCTATCATTCTAATTATTCATTTTTGTGATCAGTAAAGCAACACATTGACACCACATTAAATCAGGCCTTCCAAATTATAATTCTGGTTTCCATTTATGTCCAGTACAACATTGTGCTTTACAGAGTTGACTCACCAATGTCACCTTCCTGACATGCTTCAGCCACACATGCACTTTGTGTAAGATTGGAATGATTTCTTAACCAATTTGTCACATGAGTCAAAGTATAAAGCCCTGTCTATTACAAGTGGCATGAAACCCTATTAAAACAAGAGGTTCACTTTCACCAGCATTTGTCAGAGAACTCTGCAATAACAGACAAAAAATCCAACAGTAACTGGTGGACCCAGTGACACAGAACCCAGAAATAACAAACAAGCCCATTAGATCTGTGTCAGTGGACCTGCCTGTTATTGCTGGGTTCTGTGTCAGTGGGGTTGTGAGTCAGTGCGTATGCTTGTTGTTTCTGGGTTCTGTGTCACTAGGTCTGTCTGTTACTTATCCCTGCCAGGCACTGGTGAAAGTGAACTTCTTGTTTCAATAGGATTTCATACCAATGTAATAGGATTTTATACTTTGTCCCTTATGTGACACATTGGTTAAGAAATGATGCACTTGTGGATGTAACATATCAGGAAGGTGACACTTCTGAGTCAACTCTGTAAAACACAATGTTGTACTGGAATAAACTGGTGTCAATAATCTGTTGCTTTACTGATCACAAAAATAAATAAGGACAGACCCAGTGACATAAAATCCAGCAACAACAGACAGACTTATTGTCATGGAGTCTCAGTGGAGGTTGAACCCAGTCTGATGAGCTTCATCACATTCAACTCTGTGGTACTTTCAGAGGGTTTATGTTTCCTGTGAGAAAAGTAACAATACATTTTTATTATTCTACCTTCTGAGAACACTTGCCGCCTCCCACAGAGCAACTAAATGTTTGCTGCAACTTCACTTTAGTTAGTAACCAATTATTAGCTACTATTGCAATCACTAACCTCTAGTGAATGTAAATGTGTTTGATTGTTAGCAGCAAATGATCACCTTTAAGTGAGGATGAAATTACTGACAGAGGATTTTTCACTAGCACATTAGTTGAAGAGCAGTTTAATAAGTGGTCAGAATTGTGTGGAAGTCGGGCTCAGTCTATTTGGTTGACATCCAATTAGGCATTTTCCAGAATACAGAGAAATAAGTAAACTGGGCACAATATTATATCAACTGAAGTGTGTTCAATGTACTCACTTCAATGGCAAGGAAAATCGTGCGGGGTATATAATGGATGATTGATCCGCTACTGCCAGTTTACAGCCCGTGCCGAAAGTGAAAATTACCTCCATCGTGTTTCACTACGTATCAGGGCTCAGCTAGATGTACGAATGAAAGATTAGTGACTAATAAACATGAAAAATGTACTTCAGCGGTTAAGGGTGGTTGGGGACTGTCAAAAAAGCGTAATGAAGATCTGTTGTAGATCAAGAGTAGTTAGCAAGTGGAGCAAGTGTCAGTGGGGGAGCATTTAGGAAGCAGCAATCATAGTAGAATCCAAAAGTCTTCCACAGGCATGTAATGAGTAAACGGGTAGTAGGAGGTGGTGTGGGGCCGATTAGGGACCATAAAGGAGATCCACTCATGGAGGCAGAGGGGATGGCCGAGGTACTAAATGAGTACTTTGCATCTGTCTTTACCAAGGAAGAAGATGCTGCCACAGTCTCAGTAAAGGAAGATATAGTTGAGATAATGGATGGGCTAAAAATTGATAAAGAAGAGGTACTTGAAAAGCTAGCTGTACTCAAAGTAGATAAGTCACCCGGTCTGGATGGGATGCATCCTAGGTTTCTGAGGGAAGTAAGGGTAGAAATTGTGGAGTTCTGGCCATAATCTTCCAAACATCCGTAGATACGGGGGTGTTGCCAGAGGTCTGGAGAATTGCAAATGTTACACCCTTGTTCAAAAAAGGGTGTAAGGATAAACCCAGCAACTACAGGCCAGTCAGTTTAACCTCAGTGGTGGGGAAACTTTTAGAAACGATAATCCGGGACAAAATTAACAGTCACTTGGACAAGGGTAGATTGATTAGGGAAAGCAAGCACGGATTTGTTAAAGGCAAATCATGTTTAACTAATTTGATAGAGTTTTTTTGATGAGGTAACAGAGAGGGTAGATGAGGGCAATGCAGTTGATGTGGTGTATATGGACTTTCAAAAGGCGTTTGATAAAGTGCCGCATGGAAGGCTTATTATCAAGATTGCGGCCCATGGAATAAAGGGGGCAGTAGCAACATGGATACAGAATTGGCTAAGGGACAGGAAAAAGAGAGTAATGGTGAATGGTTGTTTTTCGGACTGGAGGGAGGTGTACAGTGGTGTTCCCCAGGGGTCAGTGCTAGGACCACTGCTTTTCTTGATATATATTAATGACTTGGACTTGGGTGTACAGGGCACAATTTCAAAATTTGCAGATGACACAAAACTTGGAAGGGTAGTAAACAGTGAGGAGGATAGTGATAGACTTCAAGAGGATATAGACAGGCTGGTGGCATGGGCGGACACGTGGCAGATGAAATTTAACGCAGAAAAATGCGAAGTGATACATTTCGGTAGGAAGAACCGGGAGGGGTAATATAAACTAGAGGGCACAACTCTAAAAGGGGTACAGGAACAGAGAGATCTGGGGGTATATGTGCACAGATCATTGAAGGTAGCAGGGCAGGTTGAGAAGGCGGTTAATAAAGCATACGGGATCCTGGGCTTTATAAATAGAGGCATAGAGTACAAAAGTATGGAAGTCTTGATGAACCTTTATAAAACAGTGATTTGGCTACAAGTGGAGTATCGTGTCCAGTTCTGGGCACTGCACTTCAGGAAAGACATGAGGGCCTTAGAGAGGGTGCAGAAGAGATTTACTAGAATGATTCCAGGGATGAGGGACTTTAGTTACATGGATAGACTGGGGAAGCTGGTTTTCTTCTCCTTGGGACAGAGACGGTTGCGAGGAGATTTGATAGAAGTATTCAAAATCATGAAGCGTCTAGACAGAGTAGATAGAGAGAATCTGTTCCCATTGGCGGAAGGGTCAAGAACGAGAGGACATAAATTTAAGGTGAATGGCAAAAGAACCAAAGGTGACATGAGAAAAAACTTTTTTACACAGCGAGTGGTTAGGATCTGGAATGCACTGGTTGAGGGGATGGTGGAGGCAGATTCAATCATGGCCTTCAAAAGGGAAGTGGATAAGTACTTGAAAGGAAAATATTTGCAGGGCTACGGGGATAGGGTGGGGGAGTGGGACTAGCTGGATTGCTCTTGCAAAGAGCTGGCGCGGACTCAATGGGCCGAATGGCCTCTTCCATGCTGTAACCTTTCTATGATTCTATAATTCAAATTTCTCTCGTAGTTAGGGAAGGGTTAGAAATTAGGATCTGTCATAGTTAAAGAACATTTGGAAATTATAAAAGAACTGCATTTATATAATGCTTTATCACACCTTAAAGACTTCATATACAATTAATTACTTTGAAGTAATTACTTTGAAAGGACTAATTGGATAGCTCTTTCAAAGAGCCAGCACAGGCATGACCAGCCGAATGGTCTCCTTCTGTGCTTTATGATTGTATAAGTGCCGCTACTGTTGTTATGTAGGCAAATGCAGCAGTCATTTTGCACAGAGCAAGGTCCCACAAACAGCAATGAGATACATGATGAATCTGGTTGAGGGAGGAATGATGGCCAGGACAACTCCCTGGTCTTTATATAGTTCTTTTAATGTCCACCTAAACCACATGGAACAGGCAAAAAGGCCCTTGCTGTAACATCTCATCTGAAAGACAGCACCTCCAACAATACAGCCCTGCCTCACTAGTGTGCTGAAATGTCAGTCTAAATTATGTGTTCAAATTGTGGAGTGTGGCTTAAACCCACAACTTTCATAAGATAGCTACCAACTAAACCAAGCTGATTTAGGATCTGTTGCATTTAGGAGGCAGTAGAGAAGTGTGATCTTTGACCAGTAGGGGATGTGAACACGTCATTAATAAGGGGTGGATGGAGCTGCTACAGGTCAGGGTGGTTGGGGTTTTGTTAACAGGCAAAACGTTTGCTGTTGTCCTGTTGCCCTCATAGTTTGTACATGACCAAGGTGACAACAGACATGGACATGCACATCTGCTGGAGTCTTTCATCACTGAACTGGCCACCGTTTGCGTAAATTGTAAACCTTAGCTCAGTGGTATCACTCACACCTCGGAGTCAGAAGGTTGTGGGTTTAAGCCCCTCTCCACAGACTTGAGCACATAATCTCGGCTGGTACTTCAGTGCAGTGCTGCACCGACAGAGATGTCGTCTTTTGGACGAGACATTGAACCTAGGCTCCGTCTGCCCTCTCAGGTTGACAGTAAAAGATAACACGGCAATTTTTGAAGAAGAGCAGGAAAGTTCTCCTGGTGTTCTGGCCAAAATGTATCCCTCAACCAACACCTAAAACGGATGATCTGGTCATTATTTCATTGCTGTCTGTGGGACCTTGCAAATTGGCTGCTGCATTTCCTACATTACAACAGTGACTACACCTTAAAAATACTTCATTGCCTCTAAAGCACTTTGGGACATCCTGAAGTCATGAAAGGCTCTAAAGAAATGCACATCTTTCTTTTTAAATGGAATATCTGGTTTGTAAATGAGAAATCCTCATGGCAATGCTTCTCTAAAATCAAGGGAAATGGGGCACAATACATTGATTCAGAGCTTACAGAGGTAAGGTAACAAAACATTAAAAAACTCAGATTAAGATTAATTTAAATACTTACAAAATAGATTACTTTTGACCAATAATCTCCCTCAACCAATACAACCAGAAACATATGGGTGGCTATTCTTCTCATTGCTGTTTATGGAATCTTGCTGTGTGTAAAATGTTATAGAAATGCAAGTCTTCCTTTTTCTTTTCTTATTTCTGCTATTACTGACCTAATGTATGAACATTTTTCTTCTCAATTACATTTTTAAAAATTATTTTAATTTAAAAAGGTAGATAACAAAGATAATTATAATTGAATACAATAAAGATTGCAGCAGGGAAAATTTGATGTAGCTGCATCCAGCTGGGTGGAAAACCATTAAAAAACTACAGCAGTGCCCAGACGAACAAAAACAGCTCCATCCCCTTTACACAGATTCATTCATGATCACCAGTGACACCTGCTGGCAGACAATGATATTATAACTATTTTCTCTGTTTTTGCCATTTAAGCCATCGGTTGCTTGGGGTTCTTGTTTGGTATGACAGCCCGGACCACAAACTCCTCCTCCTCCTAAAATAGGAATGCTCAGGAATTCACTTCTACGCATCCTCCTCCAATGCAAAGAGCAGCATAATGGGAGAAATCACTGGTACAGATTCTCCAGGTTGGAAGTAGAAGTAAATTGCTGTTTCACCTGCAAGGAGTGTTTGGGGCTCTGGGTGGTGGGAAGGGAGGAGGTGAAAGTACAGGTGTTGCATCTCCTGCGCTTGCATGGGAAGGTGCCATGGGGAAGAAAGCGGGTGTTGGGGGTGATGGAAGAGTGGACCAGGGTGATGCGGAGGGAACGGCCCCTTCGGAATGCTGAGAGGAGAAGGGAAGATGTGTTTGGTGGTGGCATTGCGCTGGAGGTGGTGGAAATGGCGGAGGATGATACGTTGAATGTGGAAGCTGGTGGGGTGGAAGGTGGGGACAAGGGGGACCCTATCATGGTTCTGGGAGGGAGGGGAAGGAGTGAGGGCAGAAGTGCAGGAAATAGGACGGACACGGTCGAGGGCCCTGTCAACTACAGTGGAGGGGAATCCTTGGTTGAGGAAAAAGGAAGACATATCGGAAGCACTGGTGTGGATGGAGGCGTCATCACAACAGACGCGACGGAGATGGAGAAACTGAGAGGAGAGAATAGAGTCCTTACAGTAAGCGGAGTGGGAGAAAGTGTAAACAAGGTAGCTGTAGGGTCAGTGGGCTTATAGTAGATATTGGTTGACAGCCTATCCCCAGAAATGGAACTATAGAAGTTGAGGAAGGGCAGGGAAGAGTCGGAGATGGACCATGTGAAGGCGAGGGAATGGTGGAAATTGGAAACATCTTGATGAAATTTTCCAGTTTGGGGCGAGTGCAGGAAGCGGCACCAATACAGTCATCAATGTACCAGAAAAAGAGGTGAAGGGGGGGATCTGAGTAGGACTGGAACAAGGAATGTTCCACGTATCCCACAAAAAGGCAGGCATAGCTAGGACCCATACTGGTTCCTGTGGCGGCACTTTTTATTTGGAAGAAGTGAGTGGAGTCGAAGGAGAAGTTGTTCAACGTAAGAACAAGTTCAGCCAGGCAGAGGAGGGTGGTGGTAGATGGGGACTGGTTGGGCCTCTGTTCAAGGAAGAAGCAGAGGGCCCGCAGGCGGTCTGGTCGGGGATGAAGGTGTAGAGGGACTGAACGTTCATGGTGAAAAGGAGACGGTTAGGGCTGGGGAACTGGAAACTGTTAACGTGGCAGAGGGTGTCGGAAAAGTTACGGATGTAGGTCGGAAGAGACTGGACAAGGGGAGAAAAAAGAGTCAAGATTGGAGGAAATAAGTTCCATGGGGCAAGAACAGGCTGAAACGATGGGTCTCCTGACGCAGTCCTGTTTGTGGATCTTGGGAAGGAGGTAGCAGCAGGCTGTGTGGGGTTGGGGGACTTTGAGGTTGGAGGCCGTTGGGGGGGAAGATCTTCAGGGGAGATGAGGTCAGTGACGGTCTGGGAAACTATGGCTTCACTCTCAGTAGGTATTCGCTCTTCAGTGGGTCCTCCTCTAGTCACGGAGGTGGGGGGGGGCAGGATAGTGAGCCCGTTCATCGCTATATACCCTCCTGAGAAAGATTGCAACAGTAGGAGCTGATCACCACCAAGCAGCACTCAAAGTAATAATACATTTGCTCTGTTATATCAATAAGGTAATACATTATGGCTTCTTTTCAAAAGGTCTCAGATGTAGGAAATCTCCAGAACATAACTTTATTTGCAATGTTTTTTCTGGAACTTTCAAGCTTCCAACTAGGCCATGAAAAGTCTGCAACTACCACCGCTCCAAAATGGATCATACCCACTTTCTCTATCTATACAGTGATTCACACTCCCTCTACTAGCGTTTATTTATATTACACATGCATGACGTAGCACTGCTTCCACCTAAGAAATATTACTATGTATTTCAAATTCTTTGTAATAAATTTCAAAAGAAAGAATGGTGAGCTGGTTTCACTGATGTTTGTAAATTTCCCTGAATCAATTCAAATAATAGCATCCCTATAAACGTTCAACCTTTCAGAACTAGTTATAAGTCCAGTCTACCTGACCTGCTGAGTATTTCCAGTTTTTCCTGTTTTTATTTCAGGTTTCCACCATCCGCAGTATTTTGCTTTTGTATAAATCCAGTTTTCCTGGAGGGATAGATAGTCTCCCAGATCTTGTGCCAGTAACACTGCCTTTCTGTTCCCCAGGATTACAAAGCAGTCTCTGATCTTGCTCTGGAGTGCTTTTGTCTTCTTTGCTTCTATTGTCCATGTCCCTCCAGAGTACGAGGATGAGGCTCTTTGGCTGTGCCTTTTTCTGTTGGTTTGAGAATATTAACAAGATGATGTCTGTTCCTTCTTACAGAATCACTTGTTTTTTGCATAATTACGGTTTAGGTGTTGCGGCTTCTTGTTACACTATTCCCCTGGTGTTTTTGCACCTTTCACCAAGACTTGATCGCCTTTGCTCAGATTTGGTACGCTCTAAGTCTGTTTGTGAGCCATAAGCTCCTGCAAGCTGTTGTTCTTGCTGGGATTTCTGTAGAATGATCTCTAGTTCCTATGAGGATGCACCTGCAGACACATAGGTTTCTCCAACAATGATCTCAGTGTGGATGATGAACTTGGCCCTTTCTTTCTTTTCGGAATGTTCTCTGGTCAGTAATCCAGATCCAAGAATTTGTTTTTGCTCAGAAGTTTTCTGCCAAGAGCAGAGAAAACTTTCCTAAGTTACATAAGTGGTCTTCTGTCTTTGGGTCCATGTTTACTGAGAAAGCAGGTTGTGTCTTTATTGGTTCCATAAACTGAGGACTATAGGAAATATACATATTTGTGTGTGTATATAGATATATATACATATATCTATATACACACACATTCATTGTGGAACCTATGTACTGTTTATTCATATATCTTATGAAAATGAAACTTATTGGTTCAAAGCCTGCATCTTATCTTGGTAGAGTGGTTATTCAGTCCGTTTTCTGCAAAAGGAGAATATGATATGTTTTAGTAGCCAGTGTACAGTGTAACGGTCCTCTGTTTTGATCCCTGTCCCATGCTCTTGTTTATCAAGACATTGAGCAGAAAAAGGTGCACTCCAAATTGTAAGGGTGTAAGACCCGCTTACTGGAGTCACTATGAGGTTGAAAAAACATATCTAGTGTAAAAACCTAAAAATTATTACAGTGGCAATTAATGCACTTTGCTTCTCTATCCAGACATAAATGTCTGGGATATATTGGGAATCTTCTACGTCTATTACAACTTCTCTGTTCTTCCGGGATCTTCATTCTCTTTACTTTGGATGCTGTGTTTTTCCAACCTACTATGACCTTCCCAATTTTTTCCAACTGGCTAATATTTACTCCTGCTAGCTGATTCCTGATTACTACTCGCTGCCTCTACATAGTTTCAATTTGTCTTGTTTAAATTATTGCATTATCAAGAGTTAAATTGGGGTCTTACTGTAATGTCCCAGAAAGCTTCTCTTGTAGTCCCACTACAATACAATCACAAAGCATGTTGCCATGCAGAGTACTGCAGGCAAAGTTTTCAGCTAAGTGGTGTAAGGCTATCAAGAAACTACCCACTGATTCGGTTCCTTTTTGATTTCTTTGATTTGAATTTAGTTCTTTCAAAAATCTGTAGACTACAAAGTGTTTTTCAAATTGATCCCTCATCAAATTGACAGCATCATGAACACATCTGGGCAGGTGCAGAAAAGTGGCAAATAGAAATCAATCCGGAGAAGTGTGAGCTAATGCATTTGGGGAGGTCAAACAAGGCAAGGGAATACACAAAAAATGGGAGGATTCGGAGAGGTGTAGAGGAAGAGAGGGACTTTGGAATGCATGTCCACAGATCCCTGAAGGTAGCAGGACAGGGAGGTAAGGTGGTTAAGAAGGCATTCGGAATACTTTCCTTTATTAGCCAAGGCATAGAATATAAAAGCAGGGAGGTTATGCTAGAACTGTATAAAACACTAGTTAGGCCACAGTTTGAGTACTGTGTACAGTTCTACTCACCACATTACAGGAAAAATGTGATTGCACCAGAGAGGGTACAGAGGAGATTTACAAGGATATTGCCAGGACTGGAGAATTTTAGCTATGAGGAAAGATTGGATAGGCTGGGGTTGTTTTCTTTGGAACAGAGGAGGCTGAGGGATGATTTAATTAGGTTGTATAAAATTATGAGGGGCCTAGATAGAGTGGATAGGAAGAACCTATTTCCCTTAGCAGAGAGGTCAATAACCAGGGGGCATCGATTTAAAGTAATTGGTAGAAGGATTAGAGGGGAGCTGAGGAAAAGAAAATTCACCCAAAGGGTGGTTGTGGTCTGGAACTCACTACTTGAAAGGGTGGTAGAGGCAGAAACCCTCATCACATTTAAAAAGTACTTGGATATGCACCTGAAGTGCCATAACCTACAAGGCTACGGACCAAGTGCTGGAAAGTGGGATTCGGCTATTAGGCTGGATAGCTCTTTTTCGACTGGCACAGACACAATGGGCTGAATGGCCTCCTTCTGTGCCATAACTTTCCAAGTTGCTATGTTTCTAAAAGAATGCATTTAGGATTTCACCAAAGTTACACAACACATTTACAATGTTGTCACATATAAGCAACCAGAGAAGTTCTTGCATGGTATGTTGCAATTCCCTTAGTGAAGAGCTGCTTGAGGCAAATTATCTCTTGCAATTGTTTGATCCAATGTTTAACTGCTTTTTTGGTCAATCAGACTGCTTTTGTTATATTATTCTACTTACTAACATCCAGTACAGACAGGACTAACACTGATAATTCACTGACATCTGGCTTGACATCTATGTGACGTATCGCCTGCATACCATTTCAGGTTCAACTGTAGAACGCTGCTACAAAATATAAAGCAACATTTTAATACCGTAAGACCAAGTGGACACGAGTTTATTCTTGAATGTTAACCGATCAAACATTTATATCCATTTGGACCGATTCTGGCTTTAAATTCACCAGCGTCTGAAGAATGAACTACCCAATCAGAGAATGAGATTTGGGATCTGCTGCCATAGTAACCAGTTCCACAGCTGATTAAATATAATCATGTACAACACAGAAACCTGATCCAACATAGTCACCTTCACTAAGTACATTCTCCGTGAAATTATACAAAAAAGGAACATAAAAACTATCAAACAAAATATGTGATTAAAAACTAAAAATTGCGGAAGCAATTGAACAGAATATTGTGACAGACAGGTTTTATTTTGATTGTGCTCATTGTTTGTGCTCATCAAAGATGCCAGTGGCGGGGAACTGAACACTCACCAATTTTGGGAACCCCTTCGCAGTAAACATGCCCAGAGAAGGTGCAGGCGCAGGGCAAAGTTCCCTTTACTCTGCCTCAATAATGTGTTTCTACCTCAACTGTAGTAGACCTACCCCTAGATAACCAGTGTGGCTTTTTTTTTCTCTTTCCTACACCAATTTTCTTATGGCTTCTCTAAGAGGAATTGACAATTTGTGCCACTTTCTGCTGAATTGTAGCCCACTTTGTCCTATTGGCACAGACCCACTATTTGTGAAGTAGATGTGCACTGGGCTAAGATTGCCCAGAGAGGATCATAACAACTAGCACAGAGAGAAAGCTTTGATCCCATCATCTGGCTGGGCTCAAACTTGGGTTCCAGAGATGAACAGATGGTGTACTGACCCAGTGCCTCACCCAGTCCATGATAGCTATACCAGTCTGTTTGATAGCCACTTGAGACTTTAATTAGATGGTGTTATGTTGTTAAATATGCCCCAGTGAACTTTTCCATGACTAATAAAGACATTAATTGGCAATGATTTTGTAAACAAACTAAGAGCTCTGAATCGCTCCAAAGACAGAAATGACTCATGCTAAGGCAGTAGCAGAAGGTGCTGAACCCAGGGGAATGAAGAGACATTCCCCTTCACATAAGATTTTCTGGGCCATATGAATTAGCTGGCTCCAGTTGAAAGGGAATAATTCAGGTGCTTTAGGGACAGTAGAGAAGATGTGAATGATCAGGATCATAACTTGCAGAGTGATAATTAATCATTATCAGGAAGTGGCGCTGGAAACTACTGGTTCACTTTGAGCTCCTTTCAAGCACTGTTCAGTGATTATGCAGGCATCAGGTCTACTGTTAGATGCATACAGCAGGTTAAAAGGGCACATTAAATATGGATTTGTTCTGTTGTCACACAAGATAAGGGCTCATGTGGTTGGGGGTAATATATTAACATGTATAGAGGTTTGGTTAAAGGACAAAAAACAGAGAGTAGGGATAAACAGGTCATTCTCAGGTTGGCAGGCTGTAACTAGTGGGGTGCCACAAGGATCAGTGCTTGGGTCTCAGCTATTTACAATCTATATTAATGACTTAGATGAAGGGACCGAGTGTAATGTATCCAAGTTTGCTGACGATATAAAGCTAAGTGGGAAAGTAACCTGTGAGGAGGACACGAAGGCCCCGATATTAGCATGGAGGCAGGATGACAGCGGGAGGGTGATTGGGCGCGTGGGTAACCCGCCCAATAAAAAATGTCCGTTTTGTACGCGATCGCGAGTCAATTGGAGCCATGGCTTCTGAGTTTGCCGTCCGAAAGCTGCGCAGCGGGTGGACTGCACACCCGCATCACAGGCTGTCAACTGGTGGAGCTCTATTTAAAGGGGCAGTCCTCCAATGGCTGCTCCTGGAGCAAACATACACACACCACAATGGAGCAGCACAAGGGCAAGGCTGCTCCAAGATTCAGCAATGCCTCACTCCAGTGAGGAGGAGGAGGGATGTGTTCTACCCAGCGGATGGGAGGAAGCGCCCTGCCTCTGCCACCAAGAAGGTCTGGTTTGAGGTGGCAGATGAGGTCACCAGCAGCAGCAATATATCCCACACCTGGATCCAGTGCAGGAAGCGCTTCAATGACCTAACTAGGTTCTCCTACATTCCATCTTCCACATCACTGCCCCCACCTCTCAACTCATTCTGCATTGCCAACACTACTCTATCACATCACTCCCTACACCCTCTTAAGGCTCATCCTCAACTTACCTGAACTTCCTCACCTCCGCATTAGTCAACCCACCACTACCACTCAACCCAATCCTCATACAATGTCATGGCTCTGTCTCATACTTACCCTCTGATGCATCTCTTTCACGGTCAGCTGCACCCAAACCAATGCATTTGTTGGTTGGCCACGTCACCATCACTCACTCTCGCGTCTGTACTTTCTACCCTCATAGGAGAAGAGAGCTCAGAATGCATGGGAGAGGGTGAAGACCGGGGTGGGGGGGGGGGGGGGGCTGCAACAAATCATCATCCTCACAGACGCGGAGCAGCAGGTGCTGGAGCTCAGCCAAACCCTCGAGTGCCTGTCCGTCGGGGATGCCGAGACTGACACCCGACAAATGTCTGGTGACAGAACTTTAACATTCAGCATACACAATATGAATTGATGTTAACATGCCTTGCCATCTTCAGCACCTCAATATGCTCATTGCAACATGACAAATCTGTGATCATGCCTTCTGTTCTCTTACAGGGCCTTCAGTGACCACTGTGACGGCAGAGGGCGATTCCTCAGAGGACCTGCCGGTCTCTGAGGGTGCACCGTCACATCTGAGCGAGCCATCCACCAGCACAGATACTCACACCTCGGTGGGTCCTAGTCCTCAGTTAGTTGGGTTGGCACCTGGTGAGTTACCACACACTGTGAGCACGAGTAGACACTGGTGGCAGGGGCAGCTGCGGAGAGTCCGCGTCGGTGGGAGCACTCCTCTCCAGGCTCTGCTCAGCTGAACGCAGATGCTGAACCCTGGGGGCCATCCTTTAAAAGGAGAATGATCGAGGGACAGCAGCACATTTGTGAGGTGCTGGAAGAGGTGCCACGCGCACTCTCCACAATATTGCAGAGGATGGAGGAGTCCAACTCCTGCATGAGTGGTTCTACAGGTACTCGAGGGAATCTCTGAGATAGTGTCTCAGGGACGTGAGCAGTTCCCTGAGATACTGTCACAGGGACGTGAGGGCATCTCTGAAATAGTGTCACAGGGACGTGAGCAACTCTCTGAGATATCTCGGGTAAGTGCGGGAATGTCTGCGATGGCGGGAAGGCTAGCCTCCATTGAGCTTCAAGTACAGCTCACAAATGAGTCCATTCAGGCCCTGACAACGGACTCACAGTGAACAACATTCTGCTGCCTTAAACAGGCAGGCAGATAAACTAGCACTGGCCTCAAAAGGCTTCACACATGTCCTCCAAACTGTTGACCAGCAGAGTGGTAGGAGTGATGTGGGCCTGGCCCAGGGGAGGGATAATGGCGAAAGGGGTCATGGAAGTGGCGACACCACTCAAAGCGCTCCCACGTCTCACCCGTTGCCCCCCTCTCAACCAGTACCCACAATGCTGCCTCCTCTCCAAGTGGCTGAGACTGCCCCTGCACAGGCGCAGGTGGAGCAGTCTTTGGAGGGTCCCTCACGGGTACCGAAACCCAGAGGACGTAGGCCCAAAGCATCTAATCAGTCAGGGCATGAACAAGAACAACCTGCCACTACCTCTGTTGCAGCCACAGGGATGCACCACGTAGAACTAGTCGGAAGAGAAAGGCAAAGGTTTGTAAGCACAAAGGGCATGCACAAGGATGTTTGACAGTTGGTCATGTTTTTTACTTATATTAGCTTTTTGTTAAACTCACATTAAATATTATTATTGTCACCACTACTGCCACATCTTGGCCATTCTTGACTGGCTTCTGTAATAGGGCCCTTTCACGAGGTTCACCATGAACGTCGACACTTGATACCACCCATTGGGTCACTCTACGCTGGATGTATGTGTAGTTGCCGACCTGTTTTGTGCAGAGAAGGATGGAGGGTGGCTGGTGTGAGCGCTGCTCTATCCAGGTGGTGTGAGGACTGGACTCTTCACACTGTCTGATGTTAGGAGAACCGTTCACATATCAGTGACTCTCTGGCCTCACGAGCAGCCAGGTGAGCCACTGCTCTGCCCATGGGTTGCTCCTGCTCCTGCTCCTCCTCCTCCACCTCCTCCTCCTCAATGTGGGTGGCAGATGTGGATGGGGCCTCCTCAAGCAGCACCCCTCTCTGTTGTGCCGTGTTATGCAGGGCACAACACACGACTATAATGCGTCCCACTCTGAATGGTGCATATTGAAGCGTTCCCCCAGAAGGATCAAGGCACCTAAATCGCATCTTGAGCAGCCCTATAGCATGCTCAATTGTAGACCTGGTGGTGATGTGGCTGTCGTTATATCGACATTGTTGCTCGGTGATGGGGTTCCTCAGAGGTGTCATGAGCCACGTGTGCAGAGGGTATCCCTTGGCCCCGAGGGGCCAGCCCTTAAGGATGTTCGGCGTGTGGAAGTGGGGCGGGATGTTGGATTCCCGGAGGATGAAGGAATCGTGGCAGCTGCCAGGAAATCTGGCGCACACGTGAAGGAATCTTTTGCGGTGGTCACAAACGAGCTGAGTGTTGATGGAGTGATACCCCTTCCTGCTGATGAACAGTCCCGGCTCGTGTGGAGGTGCTCGGATTGCTGTATGCATGCAATCAATTGCACCCTGTACACGTGGGAAGCCAGCCACAGCGTGGAATCCCACTGCCCTCACCGTCTGGCTGAGGTCGTCCTTGGGGAAGTTGACGTACTGCGAGGCCCTGCGAAACAAGCCTTCAGTGATCTGCCTTATGCACTTGTGTGCAAATGACTGAGAGATCCTGGCGATGTCCCCGGTGGCACCCTGGAATGATGCAGAGGCGAAGAAGTTGAGGGCAGCGATGACTTTGACAGCGACAGGTAAGGAGATGTTGCTTGGCCCAGCCGGGAGCAGCTCGGCATGAAGGAGGCTGCAGATGTCTGCAACTACCTGGCGATTGACTCTGAGCCTCCGTATGCACTGCTCCTCAGAGAGGTCCAGGAAGCTGAGCCTCAGTCTGTAGACCCTGTGGCGAGGGTAGTGTCTCCTGCGACGTTGGTCTCGCTGTTGTTGCCCTCTATGCTTTTGTGCAGGTGCCTGTGGCTCAGCACTGTGTTGTGGAGCTCCACGTGACGGAGGTGGACGGCGAGGCTGGCGATGTTGCTTGTCCTCGGATAGTGGTGAATGCAGCCATGGCGCCCCCCCACATCCTAACGGTGTGAGTTTGAGGGGGTCTGCAAAGTAGTTAAATATGTTTGAACAGCAGAATTTTGATGGAAAGTAAAAATTTTCCGTGCAAACACAAAGATGTTGCAACCAAAACTTTGTCTGAAATAACAGAGTGCCCTGCTGCAATAAGTGACCTTTTCTCCCCATCTGTCAAATAAGCATTTGAATCTCCCACTGGCTACTGGCTGAAACACATCTGGTGTAACATGGAGTGTTTCCCACAGCACGGGAAACACGCTGAGGATGCTTCAAAATCGCACCCCTGCCAAAATGTGGAGAAAATTAAATACTTCAAGTACTTAAACTACCTCAACAACTAGGTGAATGATCATCCCGCCAGCTTTAATTGCCGGTGGGACTTCCGCATTCAGGAGGCGCGCACGCACCCAGACACGTCAATGGGGAACCCGGAACTCTGCGGGTTGGAGCCGGTCTCCGAACTCGAACGGGATTTCCCCATTTTTCGGAGCTCTCCTTCCCCCAATGCATCCGCCACTTCACTGGAAAATCGAGCCCAAAGAGCCTGCAAGGGATATAGACAGGGTAAGGGAGTGAGCAAGAAGGTGCAGATGGAGTATAATGTGGGGAAGTGTGAGGTTATTCACTTTGGAAGGAAGAATAGAAAAACAGAATATTTTTTAAACGGTGAGAAACTATTAAATGTTGGTGTTCAGAGAGATTTGGGTGTCCTTGTCCATGAAACACAGAAAGTTAACATGCAGGTACAGCAAGCAATTGGGAAGGCAAATGGTATGTTGGCCTTTATTGCAAGGGGGTTGGAGTACAAGAATAAGGAAGTCTTGCTGCAATTGTACAGAGCTTTGGTGAGAGCTCACCTGGAGTACTGTGCACCATTTTGGTCTCCTTACCTAAGGAAGGATATACTTGCCTTAGAGGCGGTGCAACGAAGATTCACTAGATTGATTCCTGGGATGAGAGGGTTGTCCGATGAGGAGAGATTGAGTCGAATGGGCCTATACTGTCTGGAGTTTAAAAGAATGAGAGGTGATCTCATTGAAACATATAAGATTCTGAGAGGGCTTGTCAGGGTAGATGCTGAGAGGCTGTTTCCCCTGGCCAGAGAGTCTAGAACTAGGGGACATAGTCTCATGATAAGGGGTCGGACATTTAGGACTGAGGTGAGGAGGAATTTCTTCACTCAGAGGGTTGTGAGTCTTTGGAATTCTCTACTCCGGCGGGCTGTGGATGCTCAGTCGTTGAGTGTTTTCAAGAATGGGATCGATAGATTTTTGGAATCTAAGGGAATCAAGGGGTATGGGGATCGGGTGGGAAAGTGGAGTTGAGGTTAAGGATCAGCCATGATCTTATTGAATGGCGGAGCAGGCTCGAGGGGCCTACTCGTGTTCCTATTTCTCATGTTCTAATATGGATTTGTTCCATTCCTTCACTGTTCCCACTTGCATTTGTCCTTACCTGCATATGAGTGACACAGAAGTGAGCCCTTGCTGTGTCGATCACCAGAATCAGAGATATGCTTCATGGCACATCAGGCTGGATGTCGACAGAGCCATTAGCCACCCTCATGTCCTGGCCACTATCCTGCCCTAGTTTAACATCTGTCCCGCTGCTAACACTATCCAGGAAATAAAATCCATTCTCAACTTATCAAGATCGCTCGGGGGAATGGAACAGTTCCGTTATATTCTCACACCTTTCCGGATGGAGCTGCTCATCAGCGCAAAGCCCCAAGTATCTCTCTGGACACCTACAGCACACTACTTGAACCATCTCTCTGAAGTTCCCTCTGAACCATTCCAAGCTGCATGAAGGGATTTCCACTGTTGGTTGCTGCTGCCCAATCTCCTCTGCCTCACCTTTGTCCTTCACTGCAATACCCCTGGTAGAAAATGTTACCACCCAGTGTGCGGAGGACTCCCAGTGAAGGGCTCTGTATTCGGGAATCCATTCTGCAGCCAGGACAAAACTGTAGGAGTCATTTTCTGGTGGGATGCCTTGCCTGCTGGGAGTACATATCATTAACTTGGGCATTATTTTCCTATGATTAAAATTAACGGTTGAAAAATCATATACCATCTGCATCAGAATTTCCCATAGGACTCTCAGTGGGTGAGGCTCCTCCCTCCCAGAAGCACAATTTTGTTAAGTGACTCCCTATATTCCATAAATATCTGCAGTGCCAGAGGTTGCAGCCCCTGTTTAAGTATCAAAGGACGTTGCTGCTCAATTATTGATTGCACTACTCTTGAACTATGCTTATATCTGGTCACCCAGGGCGAGTAGATCTGAGGGGCTCTTGGTGGGTCTGCTCCCGGTCTTGGCGAGAACCATCATGCGATGGTGTGCATACGATCGCCAGTGATGCTCTGCTTGACTGCTCACCCATGCTTGGATTTCAGGCTGACACTCCAGTGCAGTATTGAGGGAGCGCTGCCCTGTTGGAGGTGCTGTCTTTCCGATGAGACGTTAAACCGAGGCCCTGTCTGAGGTGGAGCTAAAAGATCCTGTGACACTATTCAAAGAGAACAGGGGAGCTCTCCCCGGAGTTCTGGCCAATATTTATCCCTCAATCAACCTCATTAAAACAGATTATCTGGCCATTAGCTCATTGCTGTGTGTGGGACCTTGCTGTACACAAATTGGCGGCTGCGTTTCCTTCATTACAACAGTGACTACAATTCAAAAGTACTTTATTGGCTGTAAAGCGCTTTGGGATGTCCTGTTGTCATGAAAGGCGCTATATAAATGCAAGCTCTTTAATTGTGGTGCAACGTATGTGGTTTAAAGATGTGTGTTTTACCAGTTTTATATTACAATTAAATATAACGTGCAGAATTAAACAAGGACAATAAAATGTTCTCCTGTTTCTGGACCATAAACCATAGGGTCAGCCAAAACACCATTTACACGTCAATCTGGTGTTTCAGCCAAACTTCCACTGAAGGTACGGCAGCCGTTTGGAAGAAAGTCTGAGGAAATTCCCAGCAGTATATGCAACTTAAAGCTCATTCATACAATGCTACACAATCCACCTAGCTGCATACAAAATAACAAACATCCCACCCCCCCCGGGTTTTGTAAATGACACAGCAATCCCAATGGCTACATTTTGCCAGCACCACCACATCTAATCACTAGATGGCAGCAGAATACTACGTTAGAGCTGGTTTTATCAGTGCAAAAGCCCGAACCAGTGCAAAAGATCGTGGAAAATCAAGCGTAAGTTACATCAAGTTCAAAAATCATTGCTCCCAAAGCCCACCCACAAAACAGGCCACGGCCCCATATCAAAATAACGAGGATGGTGAGTTTCCACTGATTTGTGCCCGTTTGCGGCCGTTCAAGAAGGGTCTTCAAATGAAACTAGTAAATGGCTCAGTATAATTTTTAAAGCCATTTTCAGTGATTTAAAATCAGGTTACTCCCAGCAGTATATGGAGGATTGGACACTATTATAAAAAAAATGCTTATTTTTTGTGCTAACCCATTTTCAGCTGCATTCATAAAACTGCACAGGTTACCACTCTTAAATACATCAATGGATATTTTTTAATGCAAAGATAAAAATAAACGATTACGTTCTATTTCGCTGCCTGATTGCGCTGATTCATGAAAGAGTTTACATTTGTGATTATGCAAATGAATTTCAGCGGAAACTTGAACGGTAACTGAACCAGTGCAATTTCAAGCGCAACTTGTACCCAAATTTCTGATTGCGCCCAAAACGGAAACTCTACCCCCTTGTATTTATATAATGCACTACCACGTCTCTCAGACATACCAAAGCACTTCAAGTACCATGAATCATTTTGAACAGCTATATTACAGTATTACTATGCGTGATTAGCAAGGCTCAGTTAGTTCACAGTTACTTTTAGTTCTCTCCAGCAGTACATCTTCCAACTCACCTTCATCTTGAGGGGGATCATCCCTATTTCTGCACAATCATCAACACTTTCAACATCTATACACTTATCCCATTAAGTAGTTTATTGGTATATGTTGGATTGAATGAAGTAATAGTTTGACAAACAAGGTTCCTGTGCCTAAAGTGGCTCCTGAATCCCCAACTAATTTCTCCACATCTTGCACCTTAAGCACTTTGCAGCCTCTTTATCCTCAATGTATTTTCTTCAGGTTTGAAGGTACTTTCTGGCTTTAGGTTGTCAGTGTACAAGAGCTGAGATTTCCTGTCTGTTACAGATCTACACATCACTGACAGACATTGATTTCCTGCCTGTTACAGATCTACACATCACTGACAGATATTGATTTCCTGTCTGTTACAGATCTACACATCACTGACAGACATTGATTTCCTGCCTGTTACAGATCTACACATCACCTACAGACATTGATTTCCTGTCTGTTACAGATCTACACATCACCTACAGACATTGATTTCCTGCCTGTTACAGATCTACACATCACTGACAGACATTGATTTCCTGTCTGTTACAGATCTACACATCACTGACAGACATTGATTTCCTGCCTGTTACAGATCTACACATCACCTACAGACATTGATTTCCTGTCTGTTACAGATCTACACATCACCTACAGACATTGATTTCCTGTCTGTTACAGATCTACACATCACCTACAGACATTGATTTCCTGTCTGTTACAGATCTACACATCACTGACAGACATTGATTTCCTGTCTGTTACAGATCTACACATCACTGACAGACATTGATTTCCTGTCTGTTACAGATCTACACATCACTGACAGACATTGATTTCTTGTCTGTTACAGATCTACACATCACTGACAGACATTGATTTCCTGTCTGTTACAGATCTACACATCACCTACAGACATTGATTTCCTGTCTGTTACAGATCTACACATCACCTACAGACATTGATTTCCTGTCTGTTACAGATCTACACATCACTGACAGACATTGATTTCCTGTCTGTTACAGATCTACACATCACCTACAGACATTGATTTCCTGCCTGTTACAGATCTACACATCACCTACAGACATTGATTTCCTGTCTGTTACAGATCTACACATCACCTACAGACATTGATTTCCTGTCTGTTACAGATCTACACATCACCTACAGACATTGATTTCCTGCCTGTTACAGATCTACACATCACCTACAGACATTGATTTCCTGTCTGTTACAGATCTACACATCACTGACAGACATTGATTTCCTGTCTGTTACAGATCTACACATCACTGACAGACATTGATTTCCTGCCTGTTACAGATCTACACATCACTGACAGACATTGATTTCCTGTCTGTTACAGATCTACACATCACTGACAGACATTGATTTCTTGTCTGTTACAGATCTACACATCACTGACAGACATTGATTTCTTGTCTGTTACAGATCTACACATCACTGACAGACATTGATTTCTTGTCTGTTACAGATCTACACATCACCTACAGACATTGATTTCTTGTCTGTTACAGATCTACACATCACTGACAGACATTGATTTCCTGCCTGTTACAGATCTACACATCACCTACAGACATTGATTTCCTGTCTGTTACAGATCTACACATCACCTACAGACATTGATTTCCTGCCTGTTACAGATCTACACATCACCTACAGACATTGATTTCCTGTCTGTTACAGATCTACACATCACTGACAGACATTGATTTCCTGTCTGTTACAGATCTACACATCACTGACAGACATTGATTTCTTGTCTGTTACAGATCTACACATCACTGACAGACATTGATTTCTTGTCTGTTACAGATCTACACATCACTGACAGACATTGATTTCCTGTCTGTTACAGATCTACACATCACTGACAGACATTGATTTCTTGTCTGTTACAGATCTACACATCACTGACAGACATTGATTTCTTGTCTGTTACAGATCTACACATCACTGACAGACATTGATTTCCTGTCTGTTACAGATCTACACATCACTGACAGACATTGATTTCTTGTCTGTTACAGATCTACACATCACTGACAGACATTGATTTCTTGTCTGTTACAGATCTACACATCATTGACAGGGATTCTGCTGGCTTACTGAAATCGTACTTATCTGATGGGTTCATGTGGAAAGAAGGCCATTTGTCTGTCCTTTAAATTCTTTTCTCCCACCTATTTGAAGGCCTTGTCTTTTCCAAGCCCTGTCCTGCCTGATCCGCAACAAACTCGACCTCTATTCATCATGGATTCCAAATGATCATTTTAACAAACTGGAGCAGCTGGCTCCCTGGTATGTTAGAAGATTCTTTAAGAATAGATCTCTGGAATAAAACTTGAATTACATGTTTTCCCAGAGTGAGAACATGAAGTCTGTGCAGATGTACACTGCTCCAGATTGGATTATACCCACTCTCTCTATCTTTATAGAACTCCTCTGCTATCCTTTATTTACACTCCAGATACATATGATACAGGATCTTAAACACATAACTAACAGCGATTGCTACGCCTCTCTGTTATAGATCTATAGACACATCACTGACAGGGATTGTTCCCCTCTATTACACATCCACACATCACTAAAAGGAATTGCTGTCTTGCTGTATTACAGATTTATGTATCACTGACAGAAATTGTTGCCTCCTCTCCGTTACAGACCTATACATCATTAAGAGGGATTGCTGCCTTCTCTCTGTTACAGGTGATTACACCTCACTGACAAGGATTGCTGTCTCCTCTGCGTTCTGGATCCACACATCACTACTGTTGTCCCTTCTCTGTTATAGGTCAGTACACCACTGACAGGGACTGCGGCCATCATCCTGTTACAGATCCATACATCACCGACAAGGTTTTTTTTCTCTCTCTCTCTGTTAAAGATTTACACACTGCTGACAGGGATTGCTGCTTACCTCTCTGCTATAGGTCAACCAGTGTTTGAGACTGAGACTGAAACCAAAATTAACCATCAGAGATAATCAAGAATATCAAGCGGCAGAATTAAGTTAATACAATAGAATGATTTAAATATAATTACCATTTAGGAGATTTTAATTTGTTTTAAGCTTAATTGGGGGTGGAAAATAATGAATAACGACTTTCTGCTTGAGTTAGCTTGTCAAGCTTTGAAATGCTGGCAATACTCAATTATCTTAATTCACTCCTTATCAGCTTAAAATAAAAATGATTAACCAATTCTAAAAGTTCACCAATAACTTGGGGTGAAATATTTCCTTATGTCCTTTATTTTGCTCAAGTGCCAAAAAGTTGATTTCAATAAGGTTTCCTGGTCCCATTAAATAATACCAAAACTGCTATCTTTCAGGAAACAGTGGGGTTGAAATTGGTCATCTTTGCACCCGTTTTACAGGCAGAAAACTGGGGCATAAAGTATAATTGCAACCCGGACTTGGGGGAAATACTGCAATCTGTACAATACCTCAATCCGCCCCTCCCTCCACTGCCCCCACCCCGAGCCCTATCCCGCTGCTTCTGGACATCCATGGGCAAAGTTTTGTCTAGCAGTTGCTTGCAGGTCTTCATGGAGGATACAACACAAGTCTGTCATTGCCTCCGTAGTGAATCAAAACTTTCTTATGCACTGCTCCTCAGAGAATGGCAGCTACATTGTTTTGGGCCCATAAAGTCTATTGGGAGGATAAGGATTCCTCCAAGCATACCTCATTCTATTTGCTGTCCCCCCAGCTACAACTCCTTTTGCTTCTTCCTCCTGCTGCTCTTCCTCCTCCTCCTCCCAGAGTGAAATTCCTAGAGGGACCCCCATCAAGAAAGAACTGCAATGGCAGAAGCCCCTTAACAGTTCAGAATCTACAGTAACAACAATAAGTAATTTCGAATCCTTTAAGGCCATAAAACCCACAAGCTACTGCAATAAAAATATCTCCAAAAGCTCTACTTCAGAGCAGCTGAGGATCCCTTTAAATAGCACTTGAAATGATGGCCCCAGGGCTTTGTTGCCCATGGTTGGTGGGCGGGAGCAGGAGGTGGCATTGATCAGGCGGTGAGGTAATAAAATGGCATTGGCATCGTAATGGCTTCACTCAACCCAGATTTGAATTTATTCGTAAGCTCCCCTTGTTTCAGGCAGGAGCTCTGGCCTATAGGATTAACAACCCCAGGAAAATCAGACCAGCTGTAAAAGCAGCGGAAAGTGGGCGGGAGGAACAAACGTTTTGTTTTTCCATTTGTCGGCGCCCCATTTTGAGCACCATTGGGGTGGTAATCAGATGAAAATCATCCCCATTCAGTGGCTCACTTACATTACGCACAAACCAAGGGGTACGCCCTTACAGGAGACTTTGCTGACCAAAGGTATAGTCCAGCTTTTACAGCATCAGCGCACATCACGCTGGAGGTCCATTTCCTCCTATATCCCCATCCACAGCAGTACAAGACTCAAACAATAAAAGTAATTGAAACTCAATCAACAACATATCCAATTTTATGCAACATTATGCTGGGGAATCATACCTCCCCAGCTTCACTAAAGTGTTTGCATATGTCACGCTGCAGGGCTGTTTCCCACCCTAGTTGAGGAATTGGACACCAGTAGGTTGTTGTATGCCTAAATAACACAATGTTAGCATTTTATTCTCTTCATAGGGGACTGGCACACAAGCAGGCTGTCTCATTAGTGGCTTCCTCTGACTTAAACTATCTCAAATCACATAGCTTTTAAACCATATCAACTTTTCCTTGCCAGAAGGATCCCATTCCCTTGAAGCTTTTACAAGCCAACATTTAAATCTATTATAAAATAATACATTATTCAACAAGCAAATTGATTGTTTTTGCTCCTCCGTGACTCAAATTGATATTTCGAGCATAATGCCACACATGGAGTACAAATAATTAAATTGGAGTTCACATAATGTGACGTTTTCTATAGTATTGAAAATACTTTGTAAGCACTGAGAAGGCCCTCATATAGTGACAGTTCAGTTCTTAAGCACAGAGGCCATTCTTAGAGAGACTGTTCAGTCTGTAACTGCAGGTATGGTCTCCATACAAACACTGATTAGTCCATGGAGATTGTCCCCACACAGCAATTTCCACCTGAGAAAGTAGGGTGGACTGGTACAACTTTGTTCCACACTCAAGATGGAAGAACAGTATTAGCTGAGTTGATTGTTCGTTCTGCTCTCACTGTCTTTCCCTCGCCACTTATTCTATCCCCTTCCCTGGCCACTGTCTCAGGTTGAACCAGACGGTTCACAACCTCGGCACTCTATTTCACTCTGAGCTGAACTTCCAAACCTATTTCTGCTCCATCACAAAGTCCGCCTACTTCCACCTCCATAACATCGCCCATCTCTGTCCCTGCCTCAGCCCATCTGCTGCTGAAACCCTCATCCATGCTTATGTCATCTCCAGACTCGATTATTCCATGACTCTCCTGGCTGGCCTCCCATCCTCCACCCTCCATAAATTTGAGCTCATCCAAAACTCTGCTGCATCTATCCTAACCTACACCAAGTCCCGTTCACCCATCACTCCTGTACTTGCTGACCTACATTGTCTCTTGGTCCACCAATGCCTCAAATTTAAAATTCTCATCCTCGTATTCAAATTCTTTCATGGCCTCACCTCTCCCTATCTCTGTAACCTCCTCCAGCCCTATAAATCTCTGATAACTCTGCGTTCCTCCAACTCTGGCCTCTGAAGCATCCCCCACCATTGACAGTTGTGCCTTTAGCCGTTTTGGTCCGAAGTTCTGGAATTCCCTCCTTGAATCTCTCTGCCTCTTTATCTTACTCTCCTCCTTAAAACATACCTCATTGGCCAAGGTTTTAGTCAACCTCTTAATATCCTCTTCTTTGGCTCGGTGTCAATTTTTGTCTTATTATGCTTCTGTGAAATACCTCAGGATATTTTCCTATGTTAAAGGTGCTATATAAATGCAAGTTGTTGTTGTTGCCTTTATCATAGAAAATGTCTGAAACATCCAGAAGAATGGGACAGCCCAGGCAGATTACTCATTCTCCTCTAAATTGGAGAGTGGGAGAATCCCAGCAGACGACTCATCCTCCTTCAATGGGGAGTGTGGGTTGTTCAAGACAGGCTGTTTGTCTAACTGGGGTGGGGGGGGGGGAGGGGGAGGGGTGGTAAGATGCTCAGGCCGGGCTGCTCATGCATCTCCAATGGGAAGGGTGAAATGGTCCTGTAAGGGTGCTCATTCTTCTCTGGTTGGAAGACTGGAATAGTCAAGCATCAGAACGTTTTAAAGGTCATTGACCTGAAACTTTTCTCTCTCCACAGACGCTGCCTGATCTGCTGAGTATTTCCAGCTCTTTTTCAGTTTTTGTTTCAGATTTCCAGCACCCACAGTATTTTGCTTTTGTTCACTGCAGAGTCTGATAATCACTGAATTTACAAAGCAGCTTTGAATATTTATCAGAAATACACCTGCTGTCACGTTAACATTTCTGTGATATAGAACATTTAATTTTACTCCAGCTTTGATTAATGTGTTCTACTGATAAACAGGGAGCATTCAATCAATGACCATTGATTGTTTACTCTGTCAGGGTGGTTGGCTATGTTTCTCATGCAGTCTGAACTCGCTCCAACATACTTTGTCAATCCCATTCCGCTATTACATTTAGATTAACTCCTTTAAATGGAGTGATTAACAGTTCTTGGAGAGCTTTGTGAGATTGTTAAGAAGCGACTGGGGAGGTGCAGGTGCATTGAACAGAATGAATAAAGTGTTGAAACTTGTTGTGCTGTGAGGGAAGATACCAGAATCATCTGAGCTTGAATTTTCACATGTTCCAAGATTCCAGCTTCCAGGGTAACATGGAAACAGTGAATGTGACATATTGGAGCGTGCCTTTAGGACAAGGGCTGAATTGATAATACCATGGCCTTCTTACAGTAGAACAACTGACCAACAAAAAGTGTAATTTGGCATAAAAAAGAACTCAGAAAATGCTAGAATCACTCAGCAAGTCAGGAAGTATCTGTATAGACAGGAAAATATTAACATTTCAGGTGAAGCCCTTCATCAGATCCTAATAACAATTAGCTCCATGTTAAGCCAGGAATGCACATCAATTACACCTTGTGGCTTTAAAGAACACACAAATTGTTTAAAGTCCTGCATTTCAGTAGCGGAATAATGTATTGTATCTTGCATGGTATAATGCGTCAGCCTTTATAAAATAGATTACCTTCTGCCCTACCAGGAGCAGTGCCACAGAAAATCCACTGGTGTTAATGAATAATGTACTACATTGAGGTTGAAAATCAAAAGGTTGAGTGCTGTTGAGCATTCAGTTGGAGCTGGGGTGCAAATATGAGCACACCTGGTGCATAACTGGCCTAAGCCTTCGTTATAATTTTCGACCCCTCCCACAAACTACATTCCCTTGCCTCTGATTCCATCCCCCTCCCCAGTCATTCTTTCAGGCTGAACCAAATCATTTGCAATCCTGGCATCCTGTTTGACTCTGAGCTGAGCAATAAACACCACATCCTATCCTTCATCAAGTCTGCTTACTCACATCTCTGCAACATTGGATGCAGCCATCCCAACCTCAATTCCATCACTGTTGGAACCCTTATACGTGTCCTTATCACCTCTAGACTTGATTATTCCAACGCTCTCCTGGTTGGCTTCCCTTCTTTCACTCTCTATAAATTCTGACTTATCTAAATCTCTGCCGCATGTATCCAACCCAGACCAAGTCCTGCTCTATCATCTTCATCTACCCCGGCTCCCCATCCTCAATATATTAAATTCAAATTTGTTATCCTTGCCTCTAAACACCTCCATCGCCTTGCCCCACCATATGTCTGCAATCTCCTCCAAGTCTATATCCCCTCACAAAAGCTCTCTTCTTCTGACACCAATCTTTTGTGCATCTTCTGTATCTTTGCCTCTTAATTGGTGGCAAAGCCCTCAGTTACCTTTGTCCTACTTTCTGGAACTCCCTCTTAGAATTCCAACACATCTTTTTTTTTCACCTTTAAAAACCTCTTCAAAATTCATCTCCTTAACCAAGCTTTTAGTCAGCCCTCCTAATTCTCCTTCTTCCAGGCTCGGTATCCATTTTCCCTGTTTTGCTTATTTGTGAAGTGCCTTGGGATATTCTGTACATTAAAGGCATTACATAGATGTTATTGTTGACTTATTTAGTACACTTGACCATTGCTCCACCCATACCATGATTAAAAAAAAATTGTGCTCAATCATTCATGGGATGTGGACATCACTGGCAGGGCCAGCATTTATTGCCCATCTCTAATTGCCCTTGAGAAGGTGGTGAGCCTCCTTCTTGAACTGCTACAGTCCATGTGGTGAAGATATTCCCACAGTGCTGTTAGGTAGGGAGTTCCAGGATTTTGACCCAGCGACAATGAAGGAACGGCGATATAGTTCCAAGTCAGGAAGGTGTGTGACTTGGAGGGGAACATGCCGGTGATGGTGTCCTCATGCGCCTGCTGCCCTTGTCCTTCTATTGTTAGAGGTCGCAGGTTTGGGAGGTGCTGTCAAAAAAGCCTTGGCGAATTGCTGCAGTGCATCTTGTAGATGGTACACACTGCGGCCACAGTGCGCCAGTGGCGGAAGGAGTGAATATTTAAGGTGAGTTAGTGATTATAATTAGTGATTATATAGTTAGTGATTATAGTCCGAGTAAATTGAGTTACAGCAACAAGGTGCACAACCTCTAAGGTATATATTATGTGAACAGTAGAACTGATTGCCCTTCATCATATACCAATTCCGCTTAAATGGGGAGAACATCAGAGGAACTGCTTCCAAAAGGCCCACTGCACAGTTGAAGCTGCTGTCATCAATCTTCACTTCAAAGAATAATCAACGTACTGTGGGTAAGTCATCGATCCAAGCAGGAAAAACACTTTTTAGGCATAAGCTCATGATCTTGTCCTTCTTGCATAACATACAGGCACATCGCATCCACCCTTTTTGGTGGTCAGCTCAGCTCTCTCTAGTTATACGAATGTACTCTGGGTGGGGGACTTCAATGTCTATCACCAAGAGTGGTTTGGTAGCACCACTACTGACCAAGCTGGCCGAGTCCTGAATGACATAGCTGCCAGACTGGGCCTGCGGCAGGTGCTGAGCGAACCAACATGAGGGAAAAACCGACTTGACCTCATCCTCACCAATCTACCTGTCGCAAATGCATCTGTCCATGATAGTATTGGTAGGAGTGATGACCGCACGGTCCTTGTGGAGACAAAGTTCCGTCTTCGCACTGAGGACACCATCCGTCGTGTTGTGTGGCACTACCACCATGCTAAATGGGATAGATTCAGAACAGATCTAGCAGCTCAAAACTGGGCATCCATGAGGCGCTGTGGGCCATCAGCAGCAGCAGAATTGTATTCCAGCACAATCTGTAACCTCATGGCCCGGCATATTCCTCACTCTACCATTACCAACAAGCCAGGGGATCAACCCTGGTTCAATGAGGAGTGTAGAAGAGCATGCCAGGAGCAGCACCAGGCGTACCTAAAAATGAGGTGCCAACCTGGTGAAGCTACAACACAGGACTACATACATGCTAAACAGTTGAAACAACATGCTAAGACAGAGCTAAGCGATTCGACAACCAACGGATCAGATCAAAGCTCTGCAGTCCTGCCACATCCACCATGCTAAATGGGATAGATTCAGAACAGATCTAGCAGCTCAAAACTGGGCATCCACGAGACTTGAATGGTGGTGCACAATTAAACAACTAATGGGAGGAGGAAGCTCCGTGAAGCATCCTTAATGATGGCAGAGTCCAGCACGTGAGTGCAAAACACAAGGCTGAAGCGTTTGCAACCATCTTCAGCCAGAAGTGCCGAGTGGATGATCCATCTCAGCCTCCTCCCGATATCCCCAAGTCATCAGCCAATTCGATTCACTCCACGTGATATCAAGAAACGGCTGAGTGCACTGGATACAGCAAAGGCTATGGGCCCTGACAACATCCCGGCTGTAGTACTGAAGACTTGTGCTCCAGAACGAGCCGCGCCTCTAGCCAAGCTGTTCCAGTACAGCTACAACACTGGCATCTACCCGACAATGTGGAAAATTGCCCAGGTATGTCCTGTCCACAAAATGCAGGACAAATCCAATCCGGCCAATTACCGCCCCATCAGTCTACTCTCAATCATCAGCAAAGTGATGGAAGGTGTCGTCGACAGTGCTATCAAGCGACACTTACTCACCAATAACCTGCTCACCGATGCTCAGTTTGAGTTCCGCCAGGGCCACTCGGCTCCAGACCTCATTACAGCCTTGGTCCAAACATGGACAAAAGAGCTGAATTCCAGAGGTGAGGTGAGAGTGACTGCCCTTGACATCAAGGCAGCACTTGACCGAGTGTGGCACCAAGGAGCCCTAGTAAAATTGAAGTCAATGGGAATCAGGGGGAAAACTCTCCAGTGGCTGGAGTCGTACCTAGCACAAAGGAAGATGGTAGCGGTTGTTGGAGGCCAATCATCTCAGCCCCAGGACTTTGCTGCAGGAGTTCCTCAGGGCAGTGTCCTAGGCCCAACCATCTTCAGCTGCTTCATCAAGACCTTCCCTCCATCATAAGGTCAGAAATGGAGATGTTCGCTGATGATTGCAGTGTTCAGTTTCATTCGCAACCCCTCAGATAATGAAGCAGTCCGTGCCCATGCAGCAAGACCTGGACAGCATCCAAGCTTGGGCTAATAAGTGGCAAGTAACATTCACGCCAGAAGTGCTAGGCAATGACAATCTCCAAAAAGAGAGAGTCTAATCACCTCCCCTTGACATTCAACGGCATTACCATCGCCAAATCTCCCACCATCAACATCCTGGGGGGTCACTACTGACCAGAAACTTAACTGGACCAGCCAGATAAATACTATGGCTACAAGAGCAGGTCAGAGGCTGGGTAATCAGCGGCGAGTGACTCACCTCCTGACTCCCCAAAGCCTTTCCACCATCTACAAGGAACAAGTCAGGAGTGTGATGGAATACTCTCCACTTGCCTGGATGAGTGCTGCTCCAACAACACTCAAGAAGCTCGAAACCATCCAGGACAAAGGAGCCCACTTGATTGGCACCCCATCCACTACCTTAAACATTCACTCCTTTCACCACCGGCGCACCGTGGCTGCAGTGTGTACCATCCACAGGATGCACTGCAGCAACTCGCCAAGGCTTCCTCGACAGCAGCTCCCAAACATGCGACCTCTACCACCTAGAAGGACAAGAGCAGCAGGCACATGGGAACAACACCACCTGCACATTCCTCTCCAAGTCACACACCATCCTGACTTGGAAATATATCGCCATTCCTTCATCGTCGCTGGGTCAAAATCCTGGAACTCTCTTCCTAACCGCACTGTGGGAGAACCTTCACCACACGGACTGCAGCGGTTCAAGGCGGCGGCTCACCACCACCTTCTCAAGGGCAATTAGGGATGGGCAATAAATGCTGGCCTTGCCAGCCACACCCACATCCCAGGAACGAGTAAAAAAAATTACGAGCAAATGAGCAAGTGACTTCAGAACTTCTAGTATAAACGAAAAGCAACAAACTGCAAATGTTGGAAATCTGAAAAAAACGGAAAATCTGGAAACACTGAGCCGATCAGTCAGCATCTGTGGAGTGAACAGGCAAGTTAACACTTCAGAACTGAACTCCTGGCATTCCTTCTGCTGACCTTCTCATTCATTTCTGACTCAATCCCCTATTTTTCCTTACGATATGTGATAGGCACATGAACAGCAAATCTTATTCTGAACGTGAAGTGACTCAAAGTGCAGCTATTTAAGTGATACTTAAAAGTATTTTATCTCATTCTGAGTTGGCCTGTGCCTACCACCATTTTGTCGCCACCACAGCAGAGTCTCTGCTACTGATATGCAGTAAGACTGACTCGGTGTTAATCAGTGATAGCCATAAGAACATGCCCAGACAGGTTTGTGTATCAGCGGATTGCAGAACTGCACTGCCCTGTACTGTACTTGCTGTATTTGTTTCCAAACAATTTAATTCGATGCCTTACCAGAATCCCATTCTGTTGGTGCTGCTTCGTTCCAGGGAAACTGAAGCCGAATGCAAAGGCTGCGCAAAATGAAAACAGAAAATGCTGGAAATACACAGCAGGTCTGTTACCATCTGACAGAGAAAGGACAGATTAACGGCTTGAATCCTTCATTGGAACATGGGTTTCTGATCAAGGGTCAGCACCAAAAACATAAACCTGCCTTTTTTGTTCAGAAGCTGACAGACGATTTTTATTTCATATTCACTTCCAGAATTGTCTGACATTCTTTTATATTTTCAGCATTCGCAGTTTTTCTTTTTATGTCTGGACATGGAAGAATGAGTTTTAACTTAAGGGGGTAAATTTTAACCCACTCCGCTCGGTGGGATCAGGGCAGGAGGAAGGAGAGGCGGGGGGTGCTTTTAAAATGGAGCATACAGCCATTCTGCCTCATTCCCGCTGGAATGCTACAGGCTACCATTTTAACTGCTCACTGCAGTTAGGGGGCTGAGGCACCTGCCAGAAGCAGGAGGGTGCCTTGTGTATTTATGCAATTTGGGGGTCCCATTACTTAAGTATGACCCCGATTGGATTTTAACTCAGTCCTGAGTGGGGAAGCTTCCATGGCTTTCCTGCCAGGTGAAGGCAGGTCAGCAGCTGTCAGGGGGATGAAGAGGCCCTCCAAGCTAAGTTGAAATCTTTCCTTTGTGGAGCCCGGTAGAGCAGGAGTGCTTCTCCGGGCACCACAAGGAAAGACGCGGCCTCCCAGCCCTGGAATCCCCCCTTCCCTCCCACAAGATCCTCGCATAACCCCCTCTCCACGACATACCTGCTTGCCAACCAAGGTACCAGCCAGCGGCCTCCAGCTGCCTGAACTTCTGTTCCCATCCGCTGGACCGCTGTTACTTTCCACTTGTTCCGGACAGCTGACCGGTGACTTGAAGATGAGGTACTAAATGAGAACTTTGCATCTATCTTTACCAAGGAAGAAGATGCTGCCAAAGTCACAGCAAAAGAGGAGGTAGTTGAGATTCTGGATGGGCTAAATATTGATAAAGAGATGGTACTAGAAAGGCTGGCTGTACTTAAAGTAGATAAGTCACCCGGTCCAGATGGGATACATCCTCAGTTGCTGAGGGTAGTAAGGGTGGAAATTGCGGAGGTACTGTCCAAAATCTTCCAATCATCCTTAGATACAGGGGTGGTGCCAGAGGACTGGAGAATTGCAAATGTTACACCTTTGTTCAAAAAAGGTGTAAGGATAAACCCAGCAACTTCGAGCCAGTCAGTTTAACCTCGGTGGTGGGGAAGCTTTTAGAAACAATAATCCAGGACAGAATTGACAGTCACTTGGACAAGTGTGGATTAATTAAGCAAATCCAGCACAGATTTGTTTAAGGCAAATTGTGTTTAACTAACTTGATGGAGTTTTTTGATGAGGTAACAGAGAGGGTTGATGAGGGCAATGGGGTTGATGTGGTGTATGTGGACTTCTAAAAGGCGTTTGATAAAGTGCCACATAATAGGCTTGTCAGCAAAGTTGAAGCCCATGGAATAAAAGGGGCAGTGGATACAAAATTGGTTAAGTTACAGGAACCAGAGAGTAGTGGTGAACAGTTGTTTTTCGGACTGGAGGAAGGTATACAGCGCTGTTCCCCAGGGGTCAGTACTGGGACCACTGCTTTTCTTGATATATATTAATGACTTGCACTTGGGTGTACAGGGCACAATTTCAAAACTTGCAAATGACACAAAACTTGGAAATGTAGTGAACAGTGAAGAGGATACTGGATAGACTTCAAGAGGACATAGACAGGCTGGTGGAATAGACGGATTCATGCCAGATGAAATTTAACGCAGAGAAGTGCGAAATGACACATTTTGGTAGGAAGAAGAAGGAGAGGCAACATAAACTAAAGGGTACAATTCTAAAGGGGATGCAGGAACAGAGAGACCTGGGCGTATATGTGCACAGGTCATTGAAGGTGGCGGTGCAGGTTAAGAAAGCGGTTAAAAAAGCATACAGGATCCTGGGCTTTATAAATAGATGTGGAGATGCCGGTGATGGACTGGGGTTGACAATTGTAAACAATTTTACAACACCAAGTTATAGTCCAATGATTTTATTTGAAATTTACAAGCTTTCGGAGGCTTCCTCCTTCCTCAGGTAAATGTCAGGAATGTTTCCTGACATTTGTTTCCTGACATTTACCTGAAGAAGGAGGAAGCCTCCGAAAGCTTGTAAATTTCAAATAAGATCGTTGGACTATAACTTGGTGTTGTAAAATTGTTTACAATTTATAAATAGAGGCATAGAGTACAAAAGCAAGGAGGTTATGATGAACCTTTATTAAACACTGGTTCGGCCACAACTGGAGTATGGTGTTCAATTCTGGGAATCGCACTTTAGGAAGGATGTGAAGGCCTAAGAGAGGGTGCAGAAAAGATTTACTGGAATTGTTCTAGGGATGAGGGCCTTCAGTTACGTGAATAGACTGGAGAAGCTGGGGTTATTCACTTTAGAGCAGAGAAGAATTTGATAGAGGTATTCAAAATCATGAGGGGTCCAGACAGAGTAGATAGAGAGAAACTGTTCCCTTTGGCAGAGAGAGTGGTGGAGGCTTTCAAAAGGGAATTGGATAAGTACTTGAAGGGCTACACGGAAAGGGCGGGGGAGTGTGGCTAACTGGATTGCTCTTGCAGAGAGCTGGCACAGGCTCGACGGGCCGAATGGCCTTCTTCTGTCCTGTAACCTTTCTATGATTCTATGATTCTAGATGCCGCTCAAGAGTTAATATATCCTAGGCCTGAAATCTGGGCCTGTGAGTGCGTTTTGCATTCACCCCGGCCCCCACCCACCCGAAACCCACTGCGAGTTAAAATCGACACCAGTACCTTTCTCAAATGATATTTCCTGTGTCTATGCAAACAGTAAGTGATATTTGGAGAAAGCATTCACATTTAAATTAATTGTAAATTATTTATTTAAATTAATTGTAATTTACTTATTTGCAAAGGGAGGGAAATTATACCAACAAATCACTGTAAGCAAATAAAGCAAAGTAGTCTCTCACCTGACGAAGGAGGAAAGCTCCGAAAGCTTGTGATTTCAAATAAAGCTGTTGGACTATAACCTGGTGTTGTAAGACTCCTTACATTTGTATTTGTAAAGGGGAAGCAGATAAATCAACAGTGGAGGCTCCCAGAAATCCGGCTTTTTCTTTATTAAAACGTACAAATTCTCAAACACATGCACCCAAATAGAGATATGCATACAGACAAGCATACATAGAGGCATGCATGCTCACATACAGAAACAAACATGCTTGTAAACGAATGCACAAAAGGACATGGACACATGCGCAGTTTGGGACACATAAACCCCCATCAAACTGACTTTGGTACATAAAACTGTCAAATTGTGCACCAACTTGACAATGCAGCCTGCTAAACTCTGACCTTAGCAAGTATAAAAAGGACTCCTTCAAGAGTAGGTTCTGATGCAAGTATGATTGAAGTGCATACTCAGGTGGAACACAAACCAATTTCACTGTCAGTAGCTTGGTTTGTTTTTTATGGCTTGAAGTTCAAGTTGTGAGATTACAAAGAACACTTTATGGCAACACATACTCTTCAATGAGAACACGCATCTTTATTTTCCCCCTAATTTCATCCTCGACAGATGACTATAGCTGCACATTTCATATAGCTGAAAAGGCCAGAAGGAAGGGCTGTTCCCAGCCAGTGCTGCACTTCGCTGCCATCAAGAAATGTGTGGGAACAGCCCAGTGATGATAGTGTCCCCAACTTTCCTTCTTGTTTTTGTGGTGAAACACCTAGCCTTTGCTTGGCGTTTCCTTGTGTAGCACAACAGAGGCCAGGAGCTCAATGCAATGGGGATGAATCTTGCATCCTACCACTCCACAGCATGGTGTCATGGTGCTCCAATACACAGTGCTACTTTTTGAAAGCAAAGGTCTAAGGAACGTCTATTTATGCAGATGTGCAGGGTTCCATATCTTTATTGTTCCTGACTGCGGCCAATAGCTACACACAAACACTGAATGCCATCAAACCAATCCTAAGGCTTCACAAACTCCAATGGTCAGCCAAGTGTGAATGGAAGCAAAATACCATCAGATTACAAACTCCCTTGCATCTTGTTTTCATATGGTGTTTTTGGCAGTTGACTTACAATTAAGCACTTTGCTCACTTAATTAACCCCCTCAATTGTAAGCAGGCATGTGATCACAGGCGATATGAATAAACTAGACCTTGGTGTTGCACTAATGCTGAAATGGCACCTCCAATTGATTTTACAATGCAAATGAATACAATTTGGCAACCGCCTGGACTTGTAGTAATAGTATATGGTTAAAAGGATTTTGTTTTCCTATTTATCTGAAACATTATCAGCCTGAGGCCGGTAGAAATGGTTTGAGCACTGGAGTGACATCGTATTTCTGATCCGGACATCCTGCAAGTTAATGGGGTGAAGCAGAGTGTTTAAGGTGAGATGTAAATGACAGTCCCTGATCTAAACAACAGCCAGTGGTCTTGAGTAACCTCAATATTTACTTGTGAATATCCTTTACTTTTCAAAACTATGCACCGTCTGGCTTGGCCCTATGATAGAAGTTTTTAAGTATTTGGATGGCAATTACCAAGGGATTGTGTGAACAGCAGATTCTGGGTGAAATTGGATCCGCGAAACAGCACAGGGACCTGTTATTATGTGAAGTGAAACACTACCTGCTGCCCTTTGGCAAGAGCAGACGTTTAGTCGTGGCAACTGTTACAGCAATTAGAGGAACCCAAGAGAAGCCAGGGGTGTTTTTCTTTTATGTTGAAAATGTAAACTCAAACATCTGTTTCTAAAGACTCCTCGCAGTCTTAAATTTATCAAAACACACACAGACATAAAAGACACCCACTCTGTAAGGTTATCCCTAATACAGGATTATGCTAATATTATTTTAGCCATTTATCAGCAAACAAAAATGCTTCTGACTATGCAGGGCATGGTGCTCAAACTATCCCAGGGCATGGTAGGATGAGGCTTGCACCTGCAATTCTCCATAAAGTAAGATTATGATTTTGACAGTACCATAATGAAGAGCCCCTAGCTGGAGCTGAGGTATTTCCCCACAGAAAAAGGAAAAAGATTTGGTGAAGTCTGACATTGGGCAATGCCAGTGATCTGTTCAATAGAAAGACTGATAAAGGACTGGGAACAGGTCATCTATCCAATGTGTACCATAAAGCAGACATTTTGGTAACCCGCACCTTACTGAGAATGAGACCTGTTCCGTAATTCATTGCACTGAAAAGGTGATATTTTGGACAGCTCTTGGAATTTAAGAGACATTGAGGGGAAATTCAATTCATGGTCACCATTTTTCCAGTGTAAAATTGGCGTTAGATCTCCGAATTTCACGCTGCAATGTTCTGCACACGATCTGCACGAATATGCACCGGACGCCTTATTGGCTTAGGCTACTTTTAGTCTGAAACAGGTGTTAGGCTGCATAAATATACAAATCGAGGTCCTACACCGGTTATAGGACACTGAATGCAAAATTCAGGTACAAATGGGCAAAGCTTATAAAGGTGTAAAAGGCCCAAGAAATTTTCCATTTTTCTTTTGGTGGGCTCCTCCTTCGCAGCCTTCAGTATACACAAGAGGAGTCTGGGTAGACTTCTATGACAATTCATCATGGAAAATCACAAGCACAGGCTGATATCCTGCCACTCATTGCATGGAAAGTTGATGCTCCAACAGGCTGCATTACTGCATGGCCAGAAATGTTGATCTCTGCCATAAAATTATTGATGCTGGACCGTTTGAACCTAAGCAATTTGACTATAAATTGCACCCAGTGTTTGAAGTAATAGAACAAATGAGAAGAAAAAAGTATTTTTAATTCCAAATTTGGTGTGAGTTTACAGTTTGCATAAACCTGTATCCGTAATGGAAACGTGAATGTTTACATGACTTCAAGTCGAGATGAGAACAGTCTGTGGCGCTGTGAGAGGTTGAATTGCACTGTGGGGCAACACAAATTAAGGGTGGGAAATGTTTCCCATTATCTTCTAGTCTCACTGACTCCGTATCATTTAACCCTCCACCCAAAGCTGACCAAAACCAGCTGGGAATTCTGCAGAAAATATTCCAATTTGTCTTTCTCAGGTCCAAAGTGGATGACCTCACACTTCCCCATATTGAATTATATTTGCTATTGTTTTCCCCACTTACTTAGTTTGTCTCTGTCTACACAACTTACTGTTCCCTCCCAACTTAGTGTCATCTGAAAACTTGGATATATGACTCATTATTCCTTCCTTCAAGTCATTGATATATATGGTGAAAAGCTGAGGCCCAAGCACAGATGCCTGGGGAACACCACTTGCCACATCCTGCCAATCAGAGAATGTTCCCTTTATCCATACTCTCTGTCTCCTATCTCCCAACCAATTAACAGCTGATGGCACAAGGTTACTTCCAATTCCATGCAATTTCATTTTTGCAAATAATTTCTTGTGCGGAACCTTATCAAATGCCTTCTGGAAGTTCATATAGGCAACAACCATAGATACTCCCCTATCCACCATGCTAGTGACCTTCTCAAAACAATCATGAAATGAGGTGCTCTCCCATTCACTCCGCAATCTCTGGTGGGGTCAGTGCTGGAGGGCACAGACAGGCATAATCCTGGAATAAAACAAAAGCGAAATACTGCGGATGCTGGAAATCGGAAATAAAAACAGAGAATGCTGGAAATACTCAGCAGATCAGGCAGCATCTATGGAGAGAGAAACTGAGTTAACGTTTCAGGTCGATGTCCATTTGTCAGAACTGCCGCTAAAACCACTGGGATCGTGACCCACAGACTTTTGGGGCCATGATTTCTGAGCTGCAGTCAGAGAAACAAATTTATTTAGTTGAGAACATGACATGCTAGCTCAGTTTTGCCACTTTGTGAAGGAAGACTGGACGTATGAGGCACCTAAACATCTCCTGTGACTTGTATGTTCCTTTCTCAATGTCAAATTTAATTACAATCCCCACCACTTCTACCACCTGTGGTGATTGCGGCCAGCCATTTATACTGGGCAACTGACGTTAGCCATTTGCCATTCCGCAGATGTCAACGACAAAGGCACTGCTTATACCGCATTGAATGCTCAGGCAGTTTCAGCTGTTCGCACCTCGTTAAGGTGCAATTACCTTGGCTACTTAATCCCCTGTCATTAGTGTCGGGTTACTGTTCACACCAACAGCACTGCCTACAGCAGCAAACATGGTTGGAAAGAGAAATGTGATGAGCCTCAGCATAAAAACTGATTTCCTAAACAAGACTGGGACAAGATAAGAAAGATTTGGCATCCATACTTCCGGAAAAAGACAGCTCAGACACGGATTACAGAGTTCGTCACCGGAGGCAAGTAGGACTGAAGTGGTGCAAACTGTCAAATAAAGTACAGTACAATTACGTGCTCTATAATGAAATGAGAAGTTACTTTTTTTTACCTCTTTATCAAGTGTGGCCGAAAAAAAGTTTGTGAACTCACATACACGCTTGTTTACTTTATTTAATAATGATTTGGGGGCATTTGGATGTCAGGTTAATGTTTGAACATAGGAATTGCTAGACAAAAAAAAGTCCACCGGTCGTCTAGTTTGCCTTCTACCATCCCGGTAGTCACATGTCACAACGATAATTGTTGTTGACTAATCATGGCAATCAATCTCTATCAATTAGTCTACAACAGACCCAGACATGAGGCGAGGAAGACCCCCAATAGCGGAAAGCTTTGGGAACTATAGGTATAATGTTTCCATATGTCATGTCTCAAATTACTCATATCCTGTATTCCAAAATATTATTTTCTGAAAGAAATGTATCTAATTTGCATTTGAATGAATCAACACTGTCTGCTTCCACTATCTCCCTAGGAAGCCTGAGAAGTGCTACTCGTTTTAGCGTCCAACACATATAGCGGGCAAAGTGCACTAACACCAACACGTCTGATGTAAGTGGTGTGGACTGTATCAGTCTGTGTGTTTGAACTCATACCTTTATGAGGAATGGAGGAGTGCAATTACTGTAAAATTATAATGATTTCCAGTGTATGAAGAACTGGTTTCGGCTGAAAGGAAAGCAGATTTCTTTAAGTCCTATCACATTGTAATGACTACTGTTAGTAAGAGAGTACGGTTACAGCACTTGGCACCCAAAGTGCCAACTGACTCCATTGCTGTGTGAAATACACAGCAATACACATACATCCTGCCTGCCCATAAATGTGTGTATGTGTGGCTGCTGTGAAGCGTCTTGCAACGTTTTACTACTTTAAAGGCGCTGTAAGTTGTTGTTTTTGTTGAGGGTATTGGACTCTTGGTGAAACGCTGGTTGTTGCTGAGATTCATTCCATGAGATTTGTAACATATGTTTACAACACAAACTTGAACTGTGCACATTCTGCGACAAACTGCTATCGGGATTTTAAAAAATTATCAAAACATGGGTGTCTTGTTAAAATACTGTGTTGAAGCAAAATCCTTCTCTAGATACGAAAATAAAACAGCTATATATGATTTAGAGGTTTGTTTCTGTTATGAGATAGTTTTTCCTCTGTGTCCTATTATTAAACAGACAGGAATTTATGCAAATGTGTTAACCATTATATTAAAATAGCACACCTCCACCACCTCACTGCCCACCATCTTTAAAGGACTTTGGCTGGCTTTCACATTACAAACTTAACTATGCCAAAACAGAGGGCATGCCTTTCAAACAAGATGCTGCCACACGGATACAAGGATCCTACCCTTTTGCAAGGTACCAGACAGGCTTCAGATCCCTGGGCGTAACAGTAACATTTACACTATTGACCCTGTACTGAAGGAATTATCCTTCAATCCTAGCAAACATATAAAGTGACTTAGGCAGATGAGGCAACCTGCCCATATCACTCATTGAGCACGTAAAACCTTTTACTTGTTCCAAATGTTCCCTGTTAAGGTCCAGGTCCAATAGTTCTGTAATCTTCATGACTGCATAGCTAAGTTATTTTGGGCAGGAAAGGAGCTATGAATAGACCGCAGGTACCTTCAATCTCAAGAGAAGACTTGGTCTCCCAAAGCTTACTCGGGAGCTCAGCTTAGGAGAATTGTGACCAGGAATGCTGCCTTGGCACAAAATCCATTGTTGACAATATAGGCCCCATCTGAAATTTCATGAATAGGAAAGGATTTCATTCATTGAATGTGCAGATAGTGAGTAATACAAGCCACCTCATTCTGCATGTCAGTGCACGCTATCCAGGAAACAACCATGATGCTTTTATTCTCAGGCAATCCAGGATACCTACAACGTTCAGCTAGAGCAATATGTCAGGATTGCTGATAGGAGACAGGGGTAGCCACTTCAGCCAAAGCCAATGACTCCTTTCCATCATCCAAAAACAGAGGCCAAAAACAGGTACAATGAAGCATTGAGTGCTAGACAAATAATAGTTGAACAGGCCACCTGGATTGACAAGTCCTGTTTCAGTTGCTTGGATAGATTGAGTGGAGCCCTAAAGTACAGACAAGGATCTTCAGAATTATAGTGGCTTGGTGCATTATCCATAATTTGGCCTTCATGAAAGAATTGGGCCTTCCATCTCCAGATGGAGGAAGAAGGGTAAGGAAACCAATTCCATGGATCAGGAAGAGGATACCCGGGAAAGAGAGGATGTAGCACAGAACAATCCAACACCAGCAGCATGCAGGACATCATCAGAAACTTTTTCCTTTAGAAAGGGCTCACTCCATCTGCATAAAACAACAGACCCTTCATTATTCTCTGCCTTGCTCTCAGATGATTATTATCTGTGATACCTCTAATATCATCTCAGGGAGAGGAGACTTGCAAACATGATTCACAATATAAGAAGATAAGAGGAGGCCTCCATTGACATAATACACAAAGACGCTGAGTTGCCAGATATTCAAATACTTACTTCCATATTACCCTTCATTTTGTCCTCCTACTACTTGACAATTATATTTCACCCAGGTATTCTATTGTGATTGTGCTTTAAGGTGCAGGCAATGCAGTAATTGCTCTATTTTACAGTCAAACACTGTTGAAAGTGTGATATGAGACTGTGCAATGGTAGGAGAGGGATGTATATAGCTGAGGGGAGGGGGCGGGGGTTAGTGAGGTCCTGAGTCCTACTTCCAGCATCCGCATGGGCACTTGTACCTTCATTAACCTTGGCCACACTAGTGAGGTCATTAAATGTTTATGACACTGAATAGCTCTTTGTGGGGCGGTTGAGGTGTCAATGACCATCCAAGCGTACTCCCTTTTCTGGGGCTTCCTTTCCTGAGTGCCAAAGAGTCTTTCTCTTATGGTTCTTATTTCTGCAAACATGACTTCCACCTCAGCTTCAGAAAATCTTGGGACCTAAGCCATTGCAGGCCCTCCCGATGTTGCTCCTCCTTCTGTCACTGGAATTGTAACTTGATTTCTAACTCCATCTCCCTCTCTCTCCGAGTCCCCCCGCCTCCCATCATCACCCCCTTCTAATCAAACTGCTGTGTTTCTGGTCCTTTAAGATGCCTTTGAGCTATTGCTAGATTTGATTTCCCTACCCTCCCAGGGCCATTTCTCCAACAGGCCCAGGAAAATCCAGGCCTCGGTGTAGAAAAGTCTTCCATCCCCCAGCACCAACGCCCCACACCTTGATTTTAAAAAAATCACCAAAACGTTAAAAAAAAACAAATGTTACATTACTGTCCCCTGAAAAATAAGCGTTGCAGCAAAGTTGGATTATCACATCAGTTTCATTGATCAACCGCTATAGCGAGATGGGATATTTGATCGGTTTCAGTGACCGACACCCACATTGAAGTGGGATTTTTAGATCAGTTCAGTAGCCACCTATTAAGGGAAGATGAGTTATTAGATTAATTTCTAGTACATGGTAGTTTTACAGTATTTGAAATGTCTGCAGATAAACAGCTAATATTACAAACTGTAATTATGGGAGATACATGCTGACAGGTTTAAGCCAGCATTGTTTCATTCACCAGCAGCATCTGTTCCGCACAGACTGTAGGACTATTAAATTGTAATAGTTACATGTAACTATTACATTGTTACGTATTTAATTACTGTTTTTCTATAGATGGGTTGTATGATAGCTCCCCTAATGGTAAGTGTGCTGCCTGTTACGTCATTGAGCCATTCAGACCAGGAAGATTTGGCATGTCCAGCACCATTACGGAACATTACAGTTGGGAAGGGAAAGACAGGCAGGTTTTCCTGGCCTGGATCGCTATGAAATCACGCTTGCTGGAATGTGCGTGTTTGGATATTGTGTGAGAACAAGATCAGATCTGGCTGTTACATCTCACATGGTTGAATAGTCAGCCAATTTTCACTGCTCAGGGCTCCCATGTGAAGAATTGCCATTTGACTGAGGTACCAAAGTACTGAAGGAACCTGTGGAATGGTATGCAGCAAGATTTACAGCACTCTAAAGAGAAAAGCAGGCAAAACTGAAAAAAATGGCATAATAGAATGACCCTAACACTACAGAATTGACCCTGACATTTAACGTGAGATTTCAGACTTTATCCCAACACTGACCCTGATACTAACATTAACACTGACACGACAGAAATGACCTTGACGCTGGCTGTAATTCCTATAACATTACTTTGAAGCTTTTGTTTCATTGCCACACTGACCAGTAGGTTTCATACAATGCAGGGACCCCCTACATTGGGACATCAGGGGAAAGCAGCAAGAGCCAAGTTTGTGGCACCATGGGTGGCTCTGCTGCACAGGAGGGGAAGAAGAAGAGTGGCAGGACTATAGTGATAGGGGATTCAATTGTAAGGGGAACAGATAGGTGTTTCTGTGGCCGCAAACGTGACTCCAGGATGGTATGTTGCCTCATTGGTGCAAGGGTCAAGGATGTTGCGGAGCAGCTGCAGGACATTCTGGAGGGGGAGGGTGAACAGCCAGTAGTCGTGGTCCATTTCGGTACCAACGACATAGGTAAAAAAAGGGATGAGGTCCTGCAAGGTGAATTTAAGGAGTTAGGAAATAAATTAAAAAGCAGGACTTCAAAGGTAGTGATCTCAGGATTACTACCAGTGCCACGTGCTAGTGAGTATAGGAACAGGAGAATAGACAGGATGAATGCGTGGCTGCAGGGATGGTGTAGGAGGGAGGGATTTAGATTCCTGGGACATTGGGACCGGTTCTGGGGAAGGTGGGACCTGTACAAGCGGGACGGGTTACACCCAAGCAGGACCGGGATCAATGTCCTCGCGGGGGTGTTTGCTAGTGCTGTTGGGTAAGGTTTAAACCAGAGTGGCAGGGGAATGGGAACCTGAGCGGGGAGTCAGAAGGGAGTAAAGTTGAGAGCAGCAAGAGAGGGGAAGACCCAGGGGAAATTTACAATACAAACAGTTGTTCAAGAACAAGTGAAAGGGAAAAGCGTAGAGCAGCAGAAAGAAAGTGTACTTTAGACACTACAGATAAAGTGAAAACTAGAAGGTGTAAGGCGATTAACCCAGCATCAAAGCTGAAGGTCAGGCTAGGGTGTGTGGCCCAACTAAGAGTTCTATATATAAATGCACGGAGTATAAGGAATAAATTAAATGAACGACAGGTTCAAATTCAAATTGGAGGGTATGACATGATAGCTATCACTAAGACATGGCTGCAGGATAGTCAGGATTGGGAACTAAATATACTGGGTTATAAGGTCTACAGGAGAGATAGGGAAAATGGAAGAGGGGGAGGAGTAGCCTTAATGATTAGAGATGAAATCACTTCAATGATAAAGGAGGATATAACGAGAGGTAAACAGCCAACAGAGACCTTATGGGTTGAATTGAGAAATAGGAAAGGATCTAAGACTATAGTGGGAATTGTGTATAGGACACCTGGCAGCAGCTCTGAAGTGCCAGATTGTATAAATGCAGAGATTAGACAAGCGTGTAAGAAAGGCATAGTGGTCTTAATGGGGGACTTTAACCGTCACATAGATTGGGGAAAGCAGACTAACAACTGTCAGAAAGGTAGTGAATTTCTTGAGTGTGTCCGGGATAGTTTTCTGCAGCAGTATGTCCTAGAGGCAACAAGGGGGCAAGCCATATTAGATTTAGTAATGAGTAATGAACCAGATTTACTTAACAGCTTAACTGTACGCGAACATCTATCCAATAGCGATCATAACATGATCGAGTTCAATGTAGTGTTTGAAAGGGAAAAAAGTGAATCAGCTGCTAAGATTCTAGACTTGGGCAAGGCCGACTTCAATGGGATGAGACAGAGACTCTCCACAGTAAACTGGACAAATCTGTTAATGGGTAAAACGACTGATGATCAGTGGGAAATGTTTAAAGAAACATTTAACGTGATACAGAATCGGTTTATACCCCTGAGGGGCAAGAACTCTACTTGCCAAAAAAAACAGCCATGGACAACTAAAGAGGTAAGGGACGGTATAAGACATAAGGAAAGGGCATACAAAAAGGCAAAAAATGGCACAGATCCTGGCAAATGGGAAAGATACAAAGATCAACAAAGGATCACAAAACAGCTAGTAAGAGCTACAAAAAGAGAGTATGATAAGAAACTTGCAAGGAATATCAAAACCAATACGAAGAACTTTTATAGTTACATTAGGAAAAAGAGGGTGGTCAGGAGCAGTGTTGGCCCCTTAAAAACTGAAAGTGGGGATATTGTCATTGACAATAGGGAAATGGCGGACATGTTGAATGATTACTTTGCGTCAGTATTTACAGTAGAAAAAGAGGATAGCATGCCGGAAATCCCAAGAAAACTAATATTGAATCGGGGACAGGGACTCGATAAAATTAATATAAGTAAAGCAACAGTAATGAAGAAAATAATAGCACTAATGAGTGACAAATCCCCAGGACCAGATGGTTTCCATCCCAGGGTTTTAAAGGAAGTAGGTGAGCACATTGCAGATGCCCTAACTATAATCTTTCAAAGTTCACCAGATTCAGGAACTGTCTCTCTGGATTGGAAAATTGCACATGTCACTCCACTTTTTAAGAAAGGAGAGAGAGGGAAACCAGGGAATTATAGACTAGTTAGCCTAACATCTGTTGTGGGGAAAAGCTGGAGTCTATAATTAAGGATAGGGTGACTGAACACCTCGAGAATTTTCAGTTAATCAGAAAGAGCCAGCATGGATTTGTGAAAGGTAGGTCGTGCCTGACAAACCTGATTGAATTTTTTGAAGAGGTGACTAAAGTAGTGGACAGGGGAATGTCAATGGATGTTATTTATATGGACTTCCAGAAGGCATTTGATAAGGTCCCACATAAGAGACTGTTAGCTAAGATAGAAGCCCATGGAATCAAGGGAAAAGTACAGACTTGGTTAGGAAGTTGGCTGAGCGAAAGGCGACAGAGAGTAGGGATAATGGGTAGGTACTCACATTGGCAGGATGTGACTAGTGGAGTCCCGCAAGGATCTGTCTTGGGGCCTCAATTATTCACAATATTTATTAACGACTTAGATGAAGGCATAGAAAGTCTCATATCTAAGTTTGCCGATGACACAAAGATTAGTGGCATTGTCAACAGTGTAGATGAAAACATAAAATTACAAAGCGATATTGATAGATTAGGTGAATGGGCAAAATTGTGGCAAATGGAATTCAATGTAGACAAATGTGAGGTCATCCACTTTGGATCAAAAAAGGATAGAACAGGGTATTTTCAAAATGGTAAAAGGTTAAAAACAGTGGATGTCCAAAGGGACCTTGGGGTTCAGGTATATAGATCATTGAAGTGTCATGAACAGGTGCAGAAAATAATCAATAAGGCTAATGGAATGCTGGCCTTTATATCTAGAGGACTAGAGTACAAGGGGGCAGAAGTTATGCTGCAGCTATACAAAACCCTGGTTAGACTGCACCTGGAGTACTGTGAGCAGTTCTGGGCACCGCACCTTCGGAAGGACATATTGGCTTTGGAGGGAGAGCAGCGTAGGTTTACTAGAATGATACCCGTACTTCAAGGGTTAAGTTACGAGGAGAGATTACACAAATTGGGGTTGTATTCTCTGGAGTTTCGAAGGTTAAGAGGTGATCTGATCGAAGTTTATAAGATATTAAGGGGACCGGATAAGGTGGATAGAGAGAAACTATTTCCGCTGGTTGGGGATTCTAGGAGTATGGGGCACAGTCTAAAAATTAGAGCCAGACCTTTCAGGAGCGAGATTAGAAAACATTTCTACACACAAAGGGTTGTAGAAGTTTGGAACTCTCTTCCGCAAACGGCAATTGATACTAGCTCAATTGCTAAATTTAAATCTGAGATAGATAGCTTTTTGGCAATCAAAGGTATTAAGGGATATGGGCCAAAGGCGGGTATATGGAGTTAGATCACAGATCAACCATGATCTTATCAAATGGCGGAGCAGGCTTGAGGGGCTGAATGGCCTACCCTGTTCCTATGTTCCTATCTCATAACCTTGGCCTTGCAGAAGGTTGGGGCATTTGTGGAGGCTAGACTGCCCAGTGAGAAGAGGTGTATCAGACTCCTCGCTAGAGTATATGGGGATTACCTTGGGAGTCCAGGCCGGGGAAACAGCCTGGACTCCCAAAGATTAAGGTAAATCTTTTTTTAAACTTACATGCAGCCACCCATGCAAAGCTTATTGCTTTCTGGACGCCCCTGTTACCCTGCCCAGAACTGGCACATGATGCCACGTTTCACAGCATCCCAGAGCAGGTTGGTATCCAAGATATACCCCTAGTGGCAAAAGAACTAGAGGGGAGATGAGGAGAACATTTTTTACACAGCGAGTTGTTATAAGCTGGAATGTTCTGCCTGAAAGGTTGATGAAAGCAGATTCAATAGAGAATTGGATATATACTTGAAAAGGAAACATTTGCAGGGCCATAGGGAAGGGACAGGGGAGTGGGACTAATTGGATAGCTCTTTCAAAGAGCCGGCACAGGCACAATGGGCCGAATGGCCTCCTTCTGTGCTGTAAGATTCTATGATTCTAGTGGTGTAGTCGCACACCGTCTGAATGCAGATTATTTGACCTCCCACTGACCCTGCATACTCGGCAACGGAGGTCACTGGTGAGAGCAAACCAGGCGTAATCGCCAAGATTGCTCCCCAAGGATTTTCTAGGCCACAGTCATTACTGGGACAGTCAGTCCTGTTGCAAGCAACAATCAGTAATGGGATGATAGATACAATCAGTCCTCATGCAACTGCCATGTTATTAGTAGCTTTTCTATCCATCCTGACCTATTGCATAAAGGCGAATCTCATTCTAAAGAGCATGGAAAGATTTTTGCTGCTGACTTTTCCTACACTGGTAACAAATACCAACACAGAACAGGAATGAAAGGCCCACACAGTGAGGCTCTGTTTTCTTGCATTTTATAATAAAGTCTACAGCCAACACTTTTTTTCTGATTTAAACGGTGCCTTTTATTCTGGAAAAGAAGGTAACGTTTGTAAGCCTTTTCTCTAGGAGATTGGACATCCTGCTTTTATGGAGTAAAGAAAGGGGCCGAGCAGCAGCTGGGAGTTAACTAAATCACTCTGTCAGCTCTGTCTAACCCTTCCTTTTGTTGCTGGTGACCTCTACTCTCTTGTTGTACACTTCTCACTGTATATCACACATTTAACAGCACCTCAGTGACAGGCTTCTTCACTTTACACACAGCTCCCACACCAGCACTTCTTAGCCTTTTGCTCACCAAAGTTTTGGATATGTTGAGCACCATGGAAAATTTCCAAACTCTCTGATGAAATACTACAACTTTTACTCAAAACAAAAAGATTTGACTTGAAAGTTGCAATGTTTTGTGTTATTGCAAAGCACCTTCTTAATTGGTCTGAGTTATTTTTAACCCCAATTAAAAAATTTACTCTTCCTCCTCCTTAAGATTGACCGGCCTTGATTTTCCTCTGCCATCCTGCCTGAAATTGGGTGCAATAATGGAGGAAAAGGCATGGAGATCGGGCAGTGAGGCCTACCACCATGCTGCCATCCTGATGTCATATTTGCTCCCCACCCTGCTGGCTTTCCCTTCTCCGCCTGCTGCACATAATCTACAGGCGGCAAGCCACTCCATTTCTCTGCCATCGCTGATTTCCTCACTTCTAGAGGGGTGACAGTAGTCACTTGGGCATTGGCAGAAGGCCTGCTAATGCCCCATTTGGAGGGAGAGGGTCCAGAGGCCTAAAAACTGCATGTCCCTCCTTGAACTTCAGGGCTGTTCTGCCCCCATTGAATTGTCCCGCCTTGGTCCCTCTGCAGTACTGCCAGAATTTTCCTTGGGGTTAGTGGGGGGCCTCGGGGAGGGGCTCCTTCTTGCTGACAGGTATCCTGCGTGACTAATGTCAGCCTTGGCTCAGTGGTAGCATTCTTGCCGCTGAGTTAGAAGGTCATGGGTTTAAGCTTGCCCTGCCTCCAGAGAGGTGAGCACATTAACTAGGCCAACAATTCAGTGCAGTACTGAGGGAGTGCTGCACTGTTGGTGATTCTCTCTTTCAGATGAGTTAAACTGAGGCCCCGTCTGACCTCTCAGATGGATATAAACAATCCCATGGCACTATTTGAAGAAGAACAGGGACTATACTTCAAAAGTATTTCATTGGTTGTTTGAGACATCCTGAAGTCATGAAAGGTGCTAAATAAATCCAAGCTCTTTCTTTCTTTCTTAATTCATCCTGAACCCGGAAAATGGGTTGGGGTCACAGCGGGGTCGGGGCAGCAGGCGGAAGTCCTGACCATCACCCTCCTCCGGCATAAAATCCAAGCGCTCATGTCACACGTACTGTCTGAGAACATGGGCAGACAACCTGATCCTGGATGCTCTAAACAACAACAGAAACAACTTGCGTTTATATCGCGCCTTTAACGTAGTAAAAACATCCCAAGGCATTTCACAGGAGCATTTTCAGACAAAATTTGACACCGGACCACATAAAGAGATATTAATACATGTCAAAGAGGTAGGTTTCAAGGAGCAACTTAAAGGAGGAGAGAGAGGTAGAGAGGTGGAGAGGTGTAAGGAGGGAAATCCAGAGCTTAGGGCCTAGGCAGCTGAAGGAGAAACCTAGCTGCTCAGAGGTACACAAGGGTATCCTAAGATATATATCAGCCTACAATTTTCCCTTTACTTCTCTGGGGAACCACACAATCGATACTTCTCACTCACTTACCCATGGCACAGCACTGTGGAGAACCAACCTATTGACCCCACCATGCAGCCAGTTTTTCGTAGATCGTTTTAGCAAAAATGCATTATTGATGTTTCTGTATTACAAGAGTCCTTACAAATCAGTTCTTATTCACGTGTAATTCTTAAGAAAGTGAAGCAGTAACAGTTCAGGAATTCTTAAGAACAGTCAACATTTCAACTGCTAAAAATGTGAATGATTCACAAGAAAGTTTTCTCCGTTAGTAAGTGGGAGTGGGTGGCAGAGGTTCCCAGTAATTAAGCAGACAGTATTTCTTCTGTGGAGCTACATCGTCTGAATTTTAAAGTCATCGATGTTGTTGTCCAGACAATGTTTTCTTTCAGATAATACAATCCTGTAAAAGGAAGCATCAACACAGAAGCATTTGGAGTTACGCACAGGCTGTCATTTTAAAGGGTATCCACTCAGAACTTACGTACTTAACAAAACCCGCCATTTATCATGGAATCAAAGGCATGGTAAATAAATACAATAGTAAAACATTTGCTTCTGTTTCATTCAGGAAAACTTTACGGCTAATATAGAATCATTTTGTCAGTCATATTGAGATGGGTATGCATGTCAGCAGATATGGGATATATTATAAACTAATCTGACAAAACATGAAGCATAAAAGTATTATTTCAGATTAACAATTATAATACAACTCAATGTTTATAGTAATTGATGCTTTAAAATAAAGACTGCGTTCTAAAGGTTGCCAAAGCTGCAGGGACAGGAGGTTAGGATGTGGCAACTAAAAATGAAAGAACAGGGAACTTGAGGCATGAGTCTGCCGACAAGTGATGGAGCAGCATGAACCTAACCCCTTTTGATGGTTGTTGAAGACAAGGTGGTGCTGCATGAGGTTCTTGGGAGGAGCGTTGTCCTCTGTGACATTCCACGGTACTATCCCCATAGGTCAACATTGCAGCATGCCTACAAGGAGGTGCAACAAAGCTCCAGGCCATAATTGATCATTGCTGTGTCTGCGTGTGCCAGCACTATGCTGTACGGCAGCTGCACGTGACCTTGCAGCAGATGGCAGATCTCTGAACATGCCTCTTTGCTGATCCAGACCCACAGAGCACAAATCTGAATGGTCATTCAGGGAGGTGTGCTGGTGCCTGCAAAAATGGTTGTTGGCATCTTGGTAGATGCAGCCAATCAGATAATGCTGACTCTTGATCATCCTTCGTTCATGCAGTACCATGTAAAGCATGACGTGCTATGATTGGGGTACTTCTGAAGAATCATCCAACATAATGGGTAGTCAAACATCCGCATATTATAGTGACACTATCGAGGCCTGCTGGCACAGCTTCCTTTGGGTGCCTCCACCAGCTCTACTTCTGTCAAAGTGAGATAATTTCACCTCTGTCTGCTGATGTGGGTTTGTGGGTGCCAGAAAGTGGTGTGGGGGGGGGGGGGGCATGAACTGCCTTTCAGGCAATATGACCTGCCTGGCATCCCTCAGTAGGTCCTCCTCTTCTTCCAAACACGTCGGTCTCAGAGGATTCCCTTTGGGAAAACTATTGCTTCCGGGAATGGGACCAACAAAATTAACAGCTGGATCAAATGTTCATTAAAGCATAAGTTACAGCAAGAAAAATAATAACAAAAGTAGGCCAGAAATGGCCTCAGAACACCGACCTTTGACATGCGGCACCTTTTAAATGGCATTTCACCTAAAAAGTCCACTCCTAGTGACCTGGAATGCTTTTCCTGAGTACGCATTAGGCTTGGTACATTGGGGTCTTCTACATCCCTTTTTAAATATGCTAATGAAACCCCCCACCTGCTGCAGACAGGACCTACTACAGACTGCCCCAAACCCCCCAGATACTTGAATGGAGCTGAAAACAGGCAGAAATCAGATGGAATTGATTTCCACCACATTTAGCACTCCATTACACCTTTTTTACAGGGTGAAATGGAGACGAAATCAACCTCCTAGGAGTGCATTACTGAAATGGAATGGAGGAGCACTTGCTACTCTGTATCCCCAGCCATCAAGGCAGCATCTGCAGTCATCAGACCCCTAAGCATCAAATGCTGTGAAATAACAGAGGCTCAGGGGTCTGATGACTGCAGATGCTGCCTTGGGGTGGATTTTCACCTGTACTGTCCGGGCGTAAGGTATTACTTGGGTGGAGCATGAAGAGGGAAATCAGGTGGTCTCTGTTACAAGTGTGCAATCCTCCTCGCCTGATTTTTCTCTCTGCATTCCACCCAGGTAATATTTTATGCCCGGGTGATACAGACAAACATCTACCCCACTGCCTACTCTAGTGGATAAGATGACCAGACTGAGACATTTGGTAGCAAAAAAAAATGGCTGCTGCTGATGGGATCAATTTCATTTACACTTCCTCAGATGCAAGTAAATGATATGAACAGGCCACGTGTCTCTGTCCTGGCTTTGTTACGTTTAAACCCAATCCACTGGAGGGACATTTTTAAGAAACTATAACCCAGAAGTCACTGTTGACCGTATGAGTAGACGAAGCTTAATGTATTTGCATGGCATTCCTTTGTTGGCTATTTTTAATGTAAAATAAACTCATTAATGCCTGCACTGCAATAGCAACAGAGTAAAGTCACGTGAATGTGTTAAGCATTCATATCTGCTAATATCACAGTCTAGGCACATCACTCTAACATCCAGCAACTGGAAAATGCCCTAGTGGAAAAATTCATTTGTTAATTCGGAGTTCCAGTTTACCTAGTGGACAATGGAGGAGTTCTGAAGCTGCTGTCAGTGAGAATATTTGGATTTGAATGTCTTTTCATGTCCTCAGTCAGTGGGATCTAAACGAGGCTCAGGATGTAAAACAGCCCAGGCCTCAAATTGATGATAAAAGGGAAGTTTGATGCTTGTCTTGTACCCTGTCCGAAATCCGCTCCCAGTTAAAATTTCTCACATTGTGTTTCTATTTCACATTTACCAAAGGCATATGGTCAGTATATACACAACAAAGCAATGTGCATCTACATAATCAACCCAAACCTCTTTAGAAGAGGAGCAGTGGACACTGAACAAGATGTAGGAGAGAAGTTAAGTGAGATGGCTGAAAGCATGATTGAAAGGCTAGGTTTTGAGGAGGTCTTTGAAAGAGGGGAGAGGTAGAAAAGTGAAGAGGTTTAAAGTGAAGAGAGTGAAAAATACATCTTTAATCAACAAAAAAAAATTGTAAAGACACAATAAATGAATTTAACATGGAAGTTCTGGCAGACCTCACTTCAACAACAATTTAAATTGTTTTCTTTCTTGCCTCGGGAATTCCTTGCAGATGGCTTACAGCTAAAGACAGCCATCTCTGAGTTATACAGACCAGGAAAGTCCCTGGTTCAATCCACAGCCTGTGCTGAATGAGTTGTTCTCAGAGAAGGTAGTATCTTAGCCAGGAAGAGTAGGGACACTACAATCAGATAATGGCCCAGGATTGGGGGAGGAAGAATCAGCCAGCGGTCCTGCTCCTGATTCCTATCTGCATCCTCAGCTGAAAGTGTGCTTTTGAGGCCGTAAAGTGAAAAGAGGATGAGCTTGACTGTGATGTCCTTCGCAGTCAAGTAACCTGTTGGCATTCACCATCGAGTCTCATACATGAATAATAGCTAAGTGCCCAAGGTGTTGGAAAGAGTCTACCACCTGTACAGCTATATCCAGGCATAGGAGTCAACGCCTTCAGCAGAGATGGAGAAGGAAGAAAACCAGAAGGTAAAATATTAAACAAAACAGATTAATTTCAAAAGATCCTCAAAATTATGACATTGGGATGGGGGAGGGGCCAAGGTCAATTATCTGAATGGGTTGTACAACCTTGCTGCTTGGAGCGCATTTCAAGAAATCACAGAAATACTCCCCACAGTTTTATGTCCATTAAAATTAATGGCTATAAAATCATGGGTAGCATGCTCACAATGTAATGACATATGCTACAGGTGGGCGTGGCTCCGTGTCAGGAGTCCGCATTCAGAAAATTGGGCCTGTAGTAAACCATCTGGAACTGAGGTGTACCTTTAGGCTTAAGTTGAGTCATTGTCAATATGTTGTGTTGTTACAATATTATATTTTGGTGATTGGTCAAGGGTCTTGAGCTCCATTTTTTTTAGCCATCTCATATTAATGTAATACACTCCTGATTGTCTGGTATTTTCTATGTAAACACATTATTCGGTATATTATTTTGTATGTAACATATTTTAAGGTACAGGTTATCCTGGATGTAACAAATGACACAGGAAAAAAACTATTTCTGCATTACGGTTGGAGATAATTCCTTTTCCCAGCCTCTGTCAGGCTTCAGTGCGTTGCCTATGGTGCTGACTGACACTCACATTATTTTCCATTCTTGCAGTTCCTGCTGCATTACTGAGCTTCCTGATTCTCTAAGCTCCCTTTCTCTCTGCTGGGTACTCTACATTACCTAGCCACAGCTCATGGACAGGAAGCAGTCGACAGCAGAGCACAGCTGCTTTTCGTTACTGTTCACCTTTATGTGTGTCATTCTGAATTCAACTCTCACTTCTGGTAACCTGAGATGATCCGAACTCCTAAGACACAGATGTAACTCTCAACGAGTCTGATGTCTGTCAGTCTCAATCCACAGCACCAGAAATGAAACCACTGTTATGAATCTATAATGAGGTGAGATTGAGTTGTCCAACGGTTTAATTTTTAATGAGATCACCTCAACCTCTGCCGGTGTAGGAGAAATGTGGCTTACCTCATCCCCTCTGAGTGCAGGAAAAACAGTTGACATCATCTCATCTGTGTATGAGAAACACACAGAGCTCACATTTTGCATTGTATGTGTGGGAGACATGAAGAACACTCCACACCCCCTCCCATTCCTGTGGAAGCCCATAATGCATTGCGCTTGAACAACAAATGTAGCTCCTTGGTTTCTTGTAATTATTGTCTCTCTCTTCTTGAGATTAATAGCTGCCTTGAGATTACTGGCTTTCTTTTCACCGCCTCGTCAATTCAGTATCAGTAAGTATTTCATTCACCATCTAATATACTGACTCCAAGCTTTTATCGCCCTTGGTGCACGTGGGTAGTGTGACAGGTGTGATATGCTACAACAGGTCAACCTTTCACAGAAAATCAAGAACTGAAAAATTTGCACATATATTATCAAATGAATTGACCTTGAATAAGGCTTATCTTGGCACAACATAGAACTACAAAAGTAAAAATACAAAAACATTAGAACATGACCAATATTTTTTTTTGGCTGACTGACCTTTTTCATCATCCTAATTTTAAAAGTAGGGACTACCTTCACAACGCATCTTAGGTTTGAAACTCCAGGAATTGATGCCTCGCCTCCCATAATGCCATGAGCGGACAATGTTATTCCTTCACTCTCAGATAGATGCCATCATTGCTAGATGCCAGTTGCTGCTGGGCCATGCATCACACATGGCTGACATAGTGATGCCTTACATAAGTCTGGACCACCCTCCATCTGGTGCTTCCAGCTATCATTTTTTGCAGAATTACTTGGTAGTCCAGTTGCCCTAAAAGGCAGTAGGTTTGCAGTTATATTGACAATAGTAAGGAAGTTCTACCCTAGTTTTAGTGGCAAATATTCACAAACAAGCAAGCATTGACATTTTATATTTATACTCTCCAATATTTACTGAAGGTGTTGCAGTTCATATCACAGTTTAATCTGTAAACAATTATCTATTATGGTCTGCCCACCTCCACTTCCTGAGTGTGATAGCGTAGCATGGGACTATAGGGTAGATTTTCTGATCAGCTGCACAGATTGCAGATTGAAAAAGTGGGTGAGCAGATCCTAGGCATGTTTTGCGCCTTTTGCCTGCAATTTTCCAGCCAGTTGCGTTTTGTGTCCTAGTGAACATTTTGTGCCAAAATCTCATTATGGCTTAAGAATGGATGCAAAAATATTTAACTGAATACCACAGTTTTTATCTTTTGCACTGGGACTGTGCTTTTTGTCTTCAAAGCCCATTTCGAACGAATGCAAGGAAATATTTCTCACTGAGGAACTTTCATTGTTTCAAAGTTTGCATTACCTTTTTAGTACTGTGTTTTTATTCAATATTTCAGAAATGTTAACAAATTATTTTGGAATAACTTTAACTCTCTGAGTCACACAATTTTGCACGGCTTCCAGATGTAGGGAATGAGCTTTACTTACAGAAACTGCTATGAAACTACAGGGGAAGAAATGGTTTTATCATCTGAAATAATAGTACAAGGCATGATGAAAAAGAAATATAATTGGTCTGATCCTCGATGGGTGTATTTACTTACTACTACACTATTAAGTCTAGACATGCCTCGGCCTGTTTTGGGGGCTTCACACAGAGCAAGAGAGAATCATCTGCTCCAAAATTACAGCTAAGCATTACTATGCTGAAAGAAAAATTGCAATCACAGATACCTTAGAAGATCCAAAATAACCCTTGGGGGCATCAAATTCCCCTTAAACAATCATAGTGCCTGTGTTTTTTGATGCTGGAGAAGGATTTGTTAGAGAAGGGTGTCAAGGGGTATGGAGAAAAGGCGAGTGAATGGAGTTGAGGGACACATCAGCCATGCTCTAATTAAATGGCGGACAGGCTCGAGGGGCTGAATGGCCTACTCCTGTTCCTATGTTTATTATTATCTTTATTATGGCAGCTGAGGCCAGTTTCTTGTGAGTGTCCTGGATTTGAAAGTTCACTGGAAAAACACGAAAATTAAATTGTCCATTTTTATTCAGACATGTAAAAGGACACTTCAAGTTATCTAGTAATCTAGCATTCGGACAGCTATGCTGCCCACACTGTACCACGAAGCAAAATAGAAAGAAACTCTGCCCATAACCCAATGCCCCCCAGTCTTACTTGGCTATGTATTTTCTTAAAGGGACTGCATGGGTGATTTAAGTGAAACCTTACTAATTTATCATGCTAACAATCTGAAATAGCCACTTGAACTTTATTAAGTTTGGTGATAAGAGGAGAAAATAGTGCTTCTAACATTAGCTATGATTTCTGGAACAGCACAATCTCGAGATGTCATTCTGCACAGGTAAAGAAGATACACATGGCAATGCATGCTCACAACAGGATGTACAGCACAAAGATTATGATTTCCAGTGGCTAGAGGGAAATTTGTTAGGGAGAGGTAATCAGTGAGGCCCTCTCCACTGCATCCACATATTTGACCCTCCCGATGGTTGGCAACCCCCCACCCCACACACACAATCTTTGATGTGGGAGAGCAGCAGCAGCATGTCCATCAGCAAGGAAGGGAACAGTAGCAGCAAGGCTGGTAGGACAGTATCTAGGCTGATTTCATGACATTAATTTGCCTTGTAAGATTCCCCTCATGCTATGACAAATCCATCTAGTACAATCTCTTCCCCAATCTAAATAAACACACCCCTTTAGCTAAATAAACTGACCCTGAAATAAATTCACCTTAGCCTTAATCCCAACCCAAAACCCTAAATCTAAGCCAACTCTAAACTTCAATCCAACCCTAACCCTCAGCCAAACTCTAACCCTCTGTTCAACTATAACCCTTCAGCAAAATCTAATGCCACATCTTGAAATTAAGAACAAGTTCCCCCAACTTTAACCCGGGAAGGTTTTCCAGCAACAAGGTTGATGGGGACAGTAAGACCACACTTGGAGTACTGTGCACAGTTCTGGTCTCCATATCACAAAAAGGATATTGAGGCACTGGAGAAGGTGCAAAAAAGATTTACAAGGATAATACTAGAACTGAGAGGTTACAGCTATCAGGAAAAACTGAACAGGCTGGGGCTCTTTTCTCTAGAAAAGAGAAGGCTGAGGGGTGACCTGATAGAGGTCTTTAAAATTATGAAGGGGTTTGATAGTGTAGACGTAGAGACAATGTTTCCACTTTGGGGGAATCCAAAACTAGGGGTCATAAATATAAGATAGTCACTAATAAATCCAATGAGGAATTCAGGAGTAACTTCTTTACCCAGAGAGTGGTCAGAATGTGGAACTTTCTACCTCATGGAATAGTTGAGGCGAATAGATGCATTTAAGGGGAAGCTAGATAAACAGATGAGGGAGAAAGGAACAGAAGGTTAAGCTGATAGGGTTAGATAAAGTAGGATGGGAGGAGACTCATGTGGAGCATAAACACCGGCACAGACCAATTGGGACAAATGACCTGTTTTTTCTATGTAACTTGTGGCTGTAACTTCTATGTAATTCTATGTAGTAACAAAGCTGCCAGAGATGTTAACAAGGCTGGAAGGATTGGTAACAAGACCACTAGATTGAAAACAAGGCTGATAGGAGTGGCAGCAAATTGGGAGAGAGTGGCAACAATGCTACTGGCAGCAAATAGAAGTGGGAAGAAGTGGTAATAAAGTGTGATTAGCAACAAAGCAGAAGGAAGGAGCAACAAAGTTGCCAGGAGCTGTGGCAACGCACAAGAGAGTGACAACAAGGCAGGGGAGTGAGGCAGCAAGGTTAATCGAGACAAACAGAAACCTGATAATAAGGTTAAAGCTGGAAACTTACTTGCATGAGAAGTTGGCTGGTCTGGGAGCATATGTCAGTAAATCTGAACATCCAAAAAGATGCAGGTGCAATTTCTATTCCTCAATCTCACAAAACAAAATCCAATGTAAAAAGGCAACTTTGAAAATCTCATGAGACAATGAAGAAATGCCACACACTCCATTCCCTAGCCACTGACTCCATCACTCTCCCTGACTACTTTCTGAGGCTGACCCAGACCGTTCGCAACCTTGGCGTCCTATTTGATCCTGAGATGAGCTTCCGACCACATATCCGCTCCATTACCAACACCGCCTACTTCCACCTCCATAACATCGCCCGTCTCCGCTCCTGCCTCAGCTCATCTGATGCTGAAACCCTCAACCGTGCCTTTGTTACCTCCAGCCTTGACTATTCCAATGTTCTCCTGGCCGGCCTCCCATCTTCCACCCTCCATAAACTTGAGCTCATCCAAAACTCTGCTGCCCGTATCCTAACTCGCACTAAGTCCCGTTCACCCATCACCCCTGTGTTCGCTGACTTGCATTGGCTCCCGGTCCAGGAACATCTCGATTTTAAAATTCTCATCCTTTTTTTCAATTCCCTCCATGGCCTCGCCCCTTCCGATCCCTGTAACCTCCTCCAGCTCTATAATCCTCCGAGAGCTCTGCGCTCCTCTTGTGCATCCCCGATTTTAATCGCTCCACCAATGAGGGCCGTGCCTTCAGCTGCCTAGGCCCTAAGCTCTGGAATTCCCTCCATAAACTTCTCCACCTCTTTACCTCTCACTCTCCCTTTAAGACGCCTCTTAAAACCTAACTCTTTGACCATCTGTCCTAATATCTCCTGGTGTGGCTTGGCGACAAATTTTGTTTGATAATCGCTTCTGTGAAGCACCTTGGGTTGTTTTACTGCATTAAAGGCGCTATATACATTCAAGTTGTTGTTGTTGCAGTAGCCAGTGAGACAAGAACCGGAATGTATCTCGGATTATCTCAGGCCACTTTAATCCCTGCTGATTTCACATACCTTATTTTCACACCACATGGGCAAGTGAGTCTCCTCTCCTGCTCAACAATGTTGTCCAATAGAATTTGACATTAGTTGATTACATTGCTTACAAGGACATAATAACTGCCAGCCAGTTCACAGATAACATCATGCTTAACGTCTAGCTCTATTGCTCACTATCACTGAATTTTGCAAAAAAAAGTCTTGTTATAACACAAACCTTTGCATTGAGACTGCTGATATTCTATATAAATTAGGTAATAGGTTCCCTCGGTGGATTAGTGGGAAATGCAATGTCTGCTGTGGTACTGAACTACACAGATCAAATCCCTTGTTTGATCCTCGGTCTGTGCTGTTAGCTGACCTCAGCTGGACTAGCAATAGGGACCCTATAATTGGTCTTAGCTTCCCCTGGAGCAGGGAAGAGATAAATCATCCATGGTTCCTGTTCATGTCACAATCCATGAACAGGAACCACTGTTGAAAACATAAATGTGTGGATGTTTGGTGATGACAGGATAGGACTTGGCTGCAATGCATTCACCGGACAAACAGCTGTTACTCACTGTCTAAGCTCACAAATGAAGGCTTTTAAAGCAAAGTAACATAAATATACCCCAGCAAATGTTAGTGCCGTCAGGAAAAGAGAGAGAAACTAGGAGAAATCTTGGATAAAAATTTTTAGGTAATAACCTTGGGCTACATCAGATTTTTTACTAGCTGATCAATACCTTCAGTTCAACAGCTCCACGTGGTACTCGCAAAGGATGCCCTTTTGCAGCAATTAAACACATTTGATTGTCTAGAGGAAAATTTCAACCTTGATTACATTTAATTTAAATGCAGTGCATTCTGCATAAGGAGTGTGAATCAAGGAGAACACTGTATGCATTTCACTAGTGACTAGTTTGAAATTCACTCCCCATAAGAGAGACAATAGGAACAGTGTCTTCCAAGAATAAACCATCCAGTCCAGTGATGTGTACTACCATACAGTCACAGACTGAACTCAGGCAGCCAGCTATGAAAAAACTGGCAGAGTACCCTGTACATGACAGTCAATTGAGGAGACTCCAGTTAGATAGTTAGCTAACTACATACAATAAATAATTGAGGAGTATAATTTGTAAGGGGCATTGACAACAAAAGAAATAAAATGGCAGTAAAGAAGCAAGGGGCCTATATTCAGACTATCAGGCATAAAGGCACTTTAATCAGATAGGGGTCATTGACCATGCTGAGTTAATACCAACCTATTAACGATGAATATTCTGATCAACTGCTAACCTATCCAGTAGGAAGTTAATTATAAAATCATAGAATAATACAGCACAGAAGGAGGCCATTCAGCCCATTTTACCTAAGCTGGCCCTTTGAAAGAGCTATCCAATTGGTCCCACTCCCCTGCTCTTTCTCCATAGCCCTTAAAATTTGAAGTTATTATTTGAAGTTGAAATGATTTATTATTTTTATATTTGTTCTTTGAGACATAACACCATGACATTTACCCTTTAAGTTCTGAATAAAAATATAAGCTATAAAACAATATTTTGTCTCAGCCTAGACCACATCTCAATCAGCCAGGCTGCCAGGTTTCATTCCTTCCTCTGCTCACTTCTTGATCAGCCAGGCTGATAGGTCTGTCCTTCTCCTGAAGCATGTTTCATTTAACCAGACTGTTTAATGCATCCTTAGCCTGAAGTAGTTTTCATTATTGCACTGTAAGGGTTGTTATTGTGAGACATGGGTACTGTACATGATAATGATGTAATCATTCATTGGATTATTACTGATGCACTATTTCGGTTTCAAAATTGAATATTATATTGTAAGTCATACAATTCTTTAACTACATTGAAGCTACATCGGATATATGGGTTCCTGTAAGTGATATTTATAACTTGGTTAAAAACTGTAAGGGTATCTGTAGAGGACATGCATTGGCCAATTCTGGAACCTTAATTAAAGCTGCAAATGCCCTTGAAATGAACATACATTGGCTAGCTTCTAGAACCCGAGCTAAATGCTTTAACCGTTCTTGGAATGGACATGCAACAGCCAATTTCCATCAATTTAACAGATGTCAGATACTAGAAAATCTATCTCTCTTAAATGCACCAGGATTCAAATTGGTGAGAAGGGTGCTGAAGTCAATTCAAAAATGAAATCCAGAATCCACTTCTGAAAGCTGCTCTGTTGGAAAGTTAACTCTCCAGGTACTGAGTTGAGTCCACCATAGTAATATTTATTATTTCCCCAATGGAGAATAGCACCTATCAGAGTGCGGATTCAATAACAACCTTTAATTCACCTTAATAAGCAGATTGAACACCCAAAAAGCAATTGGAAACTAGTACTGCTTTGACAAGGCGTAAGTTGGGACTAGTAAAAATATTGGTAGGTGATGCTGCTACAGTTTTTTCCCCCCAGTTTTTTGTCCGTTTTAATGGCTGTCTTCATGGGTGGTAGTGACAGGAAAATATTGCCAATGGTAAGTTCCCAACATCAGTCAAGTTCAATGGGGAAAGATTCCGAGTAGAAACAAGATGCTTCCCTAAGGAAAAGAAGGGAAATTATGTCTGCAGGTAAAAAATTCTGAGAGGCATAGCAGCAGGCCAACTACTTTGATTAGGGAATGGCGCAATGGATGCTAAGACAAGCCTAAGGAGGGGAGAATAATTAACTTGAAAAAGGGAGGATTCCTACTTTCCATTCGCTGCCGATGAACTACAACTATCAGGGTGACTCATTCAATGACCAATATACACAAGAACCTACCCCACCTGGAGTACATAATCTGACTCAAACTGCATTGTAAACAACTCCACAACAACCAATTTATAAATACGCTGAACAAGACTGACGTCCGTACACTACAACTGCTCCATAAATACACTCATCTATTGCAGACATGTTCAAACCAATCTGTCAGACACATTCAGACAATAATTATCTCTCTTGCAAATTTGCTAACTGATACACCAATTTAATGATATAAGGGCAATGTTATCTTTCTGTAGCTCAATTTTCTGCTCGTCATTGTACAAGAAGCTGTTCTTACAAATGTTATTATTACTGAATCATTCCTTTGAAAAAGGAGCAGGAAGCAATAGTGGATTTTTAAAAATCATTATTTTAACTTCTTTATTTTTACATCTGCTAACAATATCTCTCCCACCATGAAACCAGGCAGTGGGGAGCAGGAAGCTGACTGATTGTGATACAGTACCCAGAATAGAATAGATTGGAATAGCAGACTGACAGACTGTTATAAAGAAGAGAATAGAATCATCATTGCTAACTACAATGGCATTAGGGACATGAGAGATTTCTAATAGCAGGGTGAATATCCATTATACCAGGAATCTGGGAGTTTCAGGATCGAAAACTGACTGGCCTGCAGTCCCAGAAATCAAAAGAGATTGGAAATAAGAAACCCCAATCCCAGTACGAACTATGTGTTTGTCACGTTTGACCCATAGCATCAAATGTGTTTGGCTTTCGTACAATAATTTCCTTTTTTCCCAATGTGAAGACGGTTTCATTCTTCCATGTATAAGTTACATGGGAGAATGATAAACCTGAAAAAGGTCTATACAACTAACACAATGCAAAAGTACCTATGGTACCAGTTTGTAGAATGTTTTTAAATATATAATGTAAGGGAAATGAATGGTGCAGTGGTTTCTGGGTTCAAATCCAGCCCAGTCTGATGGGATGACATTTTCCTGAGTGTGAGTTTAACAGGAAGTGAGATTGGGCAGTCTCAATCCTGTTCTTATGGGGAATCCTAATTCAGCACTAATTGGCAATCTCACTCAGAGGGACAACTGGCTGACTAGAGCAAGAAATAAAAAAAAATGTCATACTGGTGCAGAGGCAGGTGCTCTCCCAAAGCTAGGGACTGAAACATGTTGTTGGAGCAGAGTAGAGGGCACTTTGCTCTGCATTTGTCATTGCTGTACCTGATGGTGACACTGTGCGTCTGAAATGGAAAGAGTTCCATTCCCCAGAAATAACATCCCTCAACGTGAGCACAAAACGAAAATTAGGGAAAAAAAGAAATGGTACAGTATTAACAATCCTCCATGATGCTTGACATTCTCATAGGTAAGACAATCAAGGCTTTGCTGTCAACCTCAAACATTGAACATACTTGAAATGACAGCATTTGCAATTTGGAAAGTGAGTTCCAAAGGTCTAGAAACAACATACAAGATCTTAAGTCTTAGATTGGTGTAATATGGATCCCCTTTATTTGCATCAACATAATAACACTACATATGAAGCACTGGATGTTACATGAGGTGCTAAATATCAGGCAACAGTCCTGCCCAACATTACTCCATTCCTTTCTGTTACAAATTCAGGTCTACCATATGCATCCATAGATACCTTCTTGGGTTCAGTGCTGTCAGTCACTCCCATTAGCGATCTGAATTTCTTACTTTTAAGGGAGTTACTTTATACTGCTCTTTATGTACTTGGATAATATCATACCCTGGGGATGTAACAATTGTATACCATTGAGACCTGAGCCAGATATTCATGTCATTCATACGTGTATTTCTTCAATTTTTTTGAAGGCAACACTTACGAACATAGGAACGTATGAATTAAAATCAAGAATAGGCTATTCGGCCCCTCGGGCCTGCTCTGCCATTTGATAAGATCATGGCTGATTTGATTGTGACCTCAACTCTACTTTCCCATCTACCTACCATAACTTTGACTCCCTTGTTAATCAGGAATCTATCTAACTCAGCCTTAAAAATATTCAATGACCCTGCCTTCACCGTTCTCTGGGGAAGGGAGTTCCACAGACTCATGGCCCTCTGAGAGAAAAAATTTCTCCTCATCTCTGTTTTAAATGGGAGACCCCTTATTTTTAAACTGTGGCCCCTAGTTCTAGTCTCTCCCACAAGTGGAAACATCCCCTCAGCATCTACCCCTTCTAGTCCCCTCAGGATCTTATATGTTTCAATAAGATCACCTCTCATTCTTGTAAACTCCAGTGTATGCAGGCCCAACTTGTCCAACCTTTCCTCATAAGATAACCCCCTCATCCCAGGAATCAGTTAAGTGAACCTTCTCTGAACCGCCTCCAAAGCAATTATGTCCTTTCTTAAATAAGGAGATCAAAACTGCACACAGTATTCTAGATGTGGTCTCACCAATGCCCTATACAACTGTAGTAAAGCATCTCTACTTTTACATTCCATTCCCCTTGCAATAAATGACATCATTCCACTTGCCTTCCTAATCACTTGCTGTACCTGGATACTAACTTTTTCAGATTCACGTGCTAGGACACCCAGATCCCTCTATACCTCAGAGTTCTGCAATCTCTCTCCATTTAAATAACATACTGCTTTTCTATTCCTCCTGCCAAAGTGGACAAGTTCACATTTTCCCACAATATATTCCATCTGCCAAATTTTTGCCCACTCACTTAACCTATCTATATCCTTTTGCAGACTCCTTGGGCTCGATTTTGGGATCGTGTTTCCGGCGGGTTCCCAGCGGGGCGGTCCCGAAAATCCCGATATCCGGTCACGTGACCGGATCGTGACGAAATCCCGGCCACTTCCGGGTACCGCGCTGACGTGCGGGGCTGCGCGCGCAAGCCCCGCTGGTGGGAATCCCGCAGGCAATTAAAGCCAGCGGGGTTCCACTTGAGAGTACTTACCTTGCTCGTTGTGGTCAGTTAATGAGCTGAAGCAGCTGTCAAAAGAGGAAGTGTGGGATTTTCGGTTCAAGGCAGTGAGTTTCCCACACTGGGGGAAACAGTCCCTCCTCAACCAGGCGTGTTGCAGCCAGCAGCCTGTGGCAGGTGCCAAGGTGCGCTCCACGGGGGAGAGCCCTCACCCACGCAGGAGGCCACCGCATCACATAGGGCAACCCCTGCCCTCCACCACCCCCCGCCAAGCCAGAGGACAGACCGAAACGAAACCGCAGCCCCAGTCCGAGGAAACACCCACCTACCCTGCACAACCCCTCAGACCAACACCTGCCAGATGGGTGGTGCGTTGACATCGTCGGAGGACGAACAGCATGACCAGCCCCAGCAGCCTCGCAGTCCACGCCGTCCGCCTCGGAGACGTGGGGCCCCCCAACATGGTGCTGCGGCACACCCACCTGCACAGCAGGAGGGAGGGCAACCGCAGAGAGAGATGCTTCGCAGGAGGCACTACCCTCCGCACAGGGTGTACAGAGCGAGGCTCAGCTTCATGGACCTCTCCGAGGAGCAGTGCATACGGAGGCTCAGAGTCAATCGCCAGGTAGTCGCCGACATCTGCAGCCTCCTTAACGACGAGCTGCTCCCTGATGGACCAAGCAGCATCTTCTTACCTGTCGCCGTCAAAGTCACCACTGCCCTCAACTTCTTCGCATCCGGTTCCTTCCAGGGTGCCACCGGGGACATCACCGGGGTCTGTCAGTCCTCTGCACACAAGTGCATTAGGCAGGTCACCGATGGGTTGTTCCGCAGGGCCTCGCACTACATCAACTTCGCCATGGACGAGCGCAGCCAGATGGAGAGGGCGGTTGGATTCCATGCCATGGCCGGCTTCCCACGGGTGCAGGGTGTAATCGACTGCACCCACATCGCAATACGGGCACCTCCGCATGAGCCAGGGCTGTTCATCAACAGGAAGGGGTATCACTCCATGAACGCCCAGCTCATCTGTGACCACCGCCAGAGATTCCTACACGTGTGCGCCAGATACCCCGGCAGCTGCCACGATGCCTTCGTCCTCAGGGAGTCCGCCGTCCCGCCCATCCTGCAGGCACCCAACGCCGGCAACGGCTGGCTCCTCGCCGACAAGGGGTATCCCCTACACACGTGGCTCATGACACCTCTGAGGAACCCCATCACCGAGCCGGAGCGTCGGTACAATGACAGCCACACTGCTACCAGGTCTACAATTGAGCAGACCATAGGGCTTCTCAAGATGCGCTTCAGGTGCCTTGATTGTTCTGGGGGAGCGCTGCAATACACACCATTCAGAGTGGGACGAATCATAGTTGTCTGCTGTGCCCTGCACAACATGGCCCAACAGAGAGGGGTGCCGCTGGAGGAGGCCCCATCCACACCCGCCACCCACATTGAGGAAGGCGAGGGCGAGGAGGAGGAGGAGGAGGAGGAGGCGGAGGAGGCGGAGGAGGAGGACGCGCCAGAGGATAGTGGACGACCCATGTGCCGAACCACGACTCACCGGGATGGTCGCCGGGCCAGGGAGGCACTCATACGTCAACGGTTCTCCTAGAGTCAGACACTGCGAGGCGCTCGCATCTCCTCACCTGCACATGCGAGCGGCCATACCAGCCCCCTCCACTGAAGAGTGTTGCCAGTAATCCTGCACCCACAGCAGTGTGCCCAATGGGTGGCAGCAGGTGTTCGCCGTCATGATGGCCTCCACGGAACGCACCTATTGCACAGGCCGTGGAAGAATGGACGAGAGGTGGCAGGAGTGGTGAGAATAGAATATTTAATATCTCCAATGTGACATTATATAAAAAAAAAATGTACAAATTAATAGACACCCTGGTGTATTCCCTTTGTGATTATAACGCCTTTGCATTTCTTTTCCGGGTACCCCTACGTGGTGCTACCCCTGTGGCTCCAGCAGAGGTAGTGGCAGGTTGCTCGTGTTCTTGCCTTGACCGGGTTGATGCTTTTGGCGGAAGGCACCTGGGTTTCGGTGCCCGTGAGGGCACCTCCACAGACTGCTCCTCCTGCACCGGGGCAGGGGCAGACTCGGCCACCTGGAGAGGAGGCACCATTGCGGGTACTGGTTGAGAGGTGGGCGACGGGTGGGACGTGGGGGCGCCTTGAGAAGCGTCCCCGCTTCCATGTCCCCGGTCACCATCATCCCTCTCTTGGCCTCGGCCCACATCACCCCTTCCACCCTGCTGGACGGCAGTTTGGATGGCATGTGTGAGGCCTTGCAAGGCCACCCCTAGTGTATCCGTCAGCCTGTTGATGGCAGCGGAATGTTGCTCACCCTGAATCCGTACAGACGTTGTGAGGGCCTGCAAGGACTCGATCTGGAGCTGTGCGTGACGCTCGAGGGAGGCCAGCCTGTCCTCCACCGCAGACAGTCCCGCACCTACCCGCGACACTGTGTCGCCGGTACCCTCCTGTGCCTGCGCCACCAATGCCCGCATGCAGGAGTTGGACTCCTCCATCGCCTGCGCTATTGTGGACAATGCGCGCGGCACCTCTCCCAGTACCTCAGCAATTAGCTGGTGCCCCTCGACGACTCTCCTTTTCACTGGTGGCCCCCTGGGTTCAGCATCTGGGTCCGGCTGAGCAGAGTCTGGAGATGAGTGCTCTCTCCGTCGCGGACCCTCCGCGGCTGCCCCTGCCACCAGGGTCTGCTCATGCTCACTCGTGCGCGGTGACTCACCAAGTGCTACCCCAACTAGTTGGCGAGGGGGACCCACCGAGGTGCGTGTCTCTGCGCTGGTGGATGGTTGGCTATGATGTGACGATGCACCCTCAGAGACCGCCATGTCCTCTGAGGAATCGCCCTCCTCGAGCGCTTCACACACAGACGGACCTGCAAGAGAACAGAGGGCACTTTGAGGCATGTGGACTAACTTGACAGTGCGCCTGATGGCAGGTGATGATACGGTCACTCGCGATCATGGGTGTTGAGTGTCAGCTTTCCCTTACCGGCTGTTTCGGCAGCGACACACTCGCCATCAGCCACCGACAGGCAATGTCGCGTGCGGGCGAGGTCGAGCGCCTCCACCTCGGCGTCGGTCAGCTCCACCACTTGCGGCGGGCCACCTCCGGTGCGTGCCCTTTCCCTATTGTTCTTGCTTCTCTTCTCCTGTGAAGGCAAAACACAGATGTGTGAATGGGTGCGTATTGCATCGTGAGACGCATCGAGCATCGGTGTGGTTGGGTTGAGCGTGGCGCAGATGGATGGGAGGATGCGTGGGCCACATGCCCATCCCATTGCATGGGGATTGGGGTGTGTGGTAGTGTTCGGGTGGGGTCAGGGACGGTGGGTACTTGCGTGCACGGCGAGGATGGTGAATGAGTGGCTGTGAGGATTGCTGATGGAGCGCAGTGGTGGCTGTGCAGGAGGGGTTGTGATCTGTTTGGCGTGATGGTGGGGACGGGATGTGGGAGGGTGCGTTGGTGTACTCACCTTGCCAGACCTAGTCAGGTCATTGAAGCGCTTGCGGCACTGCTCCCAAGTCCTTGGGGTGTTGCCCCTGCTGCTCACCTCCGCCGCCACCTCTGCCCATGCCTTCCTGGTGGCGGCGGCAGGGAACTTGCGTCCATCTTCTGGGAAGAGCGTTTCCCTCCTCCTCCTCACGCCCTCCAGCATCAGCTGCAGTGCTAGGTCTGAAAAACGGGGCGCAGCCTTTCCCCTTGGCTGAGCCATCGTCTCAAACCTCTTGATTGCAGCAGGAGGGGCTTTGGGAGACTGCCCCTTTAAGTGGAGCTCCTACATCGCGTCGACAGTACTGCGCATGCGCAGCCGGCCGGCACGCAGCTGGGGAGCGGAGAACCCGGAAGCAGGGCTTAATTGGTCCAATTATCCCGCGATCGCATGGGGGACGCACACGATTAGCCGTCCGCGTTTTCGATGCTCCCGGAGGACCACCCGCTGGGAACCCGCAGGCCTGCTAAATTCGAGCCCCTTATGTCCTCTTCACAACTTACTTTCCTACCTACCTTTGTGTCATCAGCAAATTTAGCAACCATACATTCGGTCCCTTCATCCAAGTCATTGATAGAGATTGTAAATAGATGAGGCCCAAGCACTGATCCCTGTGGCATTCCACTCGTTATATCTTGCCAACCTGAAAATGACCCATTTATGCCTACTCTCTGTTTCCTGTTAGCTAACCAATCCTTTATCCATGCTAATATGTTACCCCCTACACCATGAGCTCTTATTTTGTGTAGTAGCCTTTGATGTGACACCTTGTCAAATGCCTTCTGGAAATCCAAGTGCATCACATCCACAGGATCCCCTTTATCCATGTTGCTTGTTACTTCCTCAAAAAACTCTAATGAATTAGTCAAACATGATTTCCCTTTCACAAAGCCATGTTGACTCTGCCTGATTGCATTGAGATTTTCTAAGTGCCCTGCTACAATCTCCTTAATAATGGATTCTAGCATTTTCCCTATGACAGATGTTGAGACAAGGCCAGATATGAATTGTTAAGCTGCTTTATTTCACAGTAAATTGAAAATACAGAATAGTTACTATGACTGGACTCACCTAATTCAATCTGTACAACTTATCTTTGCACAATAATATAAAATAAAGAACACGCCACACTAGCCCACATTAATGGCTTGTCTTATTTGACTTAAACACCATAGCTTGTAACTATCTTTCAGTACCTGTTCACCTCAGATTTCCCTTTAACAAACCTATCTGCCCTCACAGCAGATCCTGTTTCAAAAAGATTGTCATTCTGTGTCCCTGCCTCTTGCTCTCTCATTTTATTTCCCTCAGTTCATACCCAGACAAGGATTGAAGGATTTTTAACACAATGGGTGTGAATAGTTTGGGGAAAATAAATTCCATTTAACATAGCAATCACTTTTGATCTAGGTGTATTTTTCTTAAACTTGTCAGAATACACTTCGCTTTCAAAAACCAACATTAAAAACAAACTTTTTTCGATTCTCTCTGTGGAAAAATGGTCAAAAATTGTGAAACATGACACTGTTCTAGGATGACAGCTAAGGAATCATTTGTTCTCAAAACAGAGCAACTTTCAATCTGACATGTCATCTGTCTTCCTTATGTGTGGTGCCATTAACACCATAGCCCTCTAGCATCCCTAGTGCTACTCCCAGCACCTATTGTTTACCTGTATAGACAACATCTTTTTCTATCACAGTCAAGGACTAGCTCTCCATATGATTCAATATTATGCTATCAAACCAACTCAAAATAATGGCCAATGCAACTTCTCCTATTTGGCAACAATAGACAGCTAACTTAAACCAAACAGAGATTTCAAAAAAATGCCCTTTGTTAGAATATCCAAGAGGAATGCGTCATAAGCATTTAATTCACATACCACTTCATTGCCATTGGCAAAACCATCATAGCTGATGAAACTTACCATTACTCTTATCAGACTGCTAAGAAGATTTGGTTGAAAATTACAGGTCTATTTGAAATAAAGTGCAGCTTTACCAAACCATTGAAATGTGACACTTGGCATATCACAGGCAAAAATGTGACCTTAGATGACCTTAAACACTTCCATTGTGCAAATATAATAATTAGCATTCCCCAGTTAAATAAATATTTGTTGCTGTATCCTATGAACAGATTATACAGCACTTAGGGCAGCGAAGCCAAGCTGAATGGTATACAGTGAGTTAACACTAACAGTGTGTTAAAACTGACCATATCAAAAAAAAACAGACGTAGCAAGTGATGGATTCGATTAAGCTGTCAGTTCATCAGCTCCGACTTGGTTAATGTGTTACTACAGTGCAGTTTATTAATTAATACTAACATTAGATACACAATTGTTTAGTTTGGCTCAGTGTCAATGTTCAGTATTTATATAGTGCCTCAAAAAGGAAGCGCGCAGAAAAGGAATCACAAATAATTTGGAACCCTCTGACTGTGAAACCTGATTGATTATTGAAATTCACATAAAATTACAGTACTAGTTATGGTTAGTGAGAGTCTGAAGAACGGAACACATCGCCCTCCTCTGCCACATAAGGAGAACCAGGAGCTTGAAGGACATTCTTAGAAAAATGGTGTAGACATTAGGGCCTGGTCCAAACCTATGAAAAGCACCGAGAACTCATTGCAGTCCAAACTTCAGTCCACAAGAAAGTTCCGGGCTCGCTCAGCTTCGATTGCAGTCTGCGCGGCAGGTGAGGAGTCAGGCTGCCCCCTCCTAAAATCACACCCCACAAGAGATGCACATTCTCCAAGGAGGTCAAAAGTCACTTTCAATCTGAATTCAAAGGACTCCAGGACGCAGCGGAGGCTGTCAGTCCCGGAGGAGGCAATTCTCATGGTTCCCAAATCCATTCTGAAGAAAGGAAGCCCTGAGTGCAGCGAGTTGACTCTGGGTCGGGAGAGGAGCATTTCTGAAACCTCCTCAATCTCTGGCAGGTCTCCAGACACAGACTTATCCTCTGCTATAAGAGACCACGTCTCTCTGGGCACTGGTCGTAGAAGATTCAGTCTCCAGACGGTGATGTGCAGCTCAGAATTTACCTCTGTTCTTCTGGAACTCGAGAAAGAGGACCAGGGCGAACAGACATCCCTGTAATTGGAGGCATTTTTGGAAAGTTACTCACCGTCTTAAGAATTAGCGTCCCGAGGATTCACGAGGCGATCTGCATGGACTTTTGATAGATGCGTTTTCTGAAAAGCCTTCTAATATCTACTGCGAACCTGGGAACGCATGGGTGGAAGTTGCATCTCCTGCACGTTCACATGAACTGGTGCCTCATAAAACAATAGGACGAGATGGATTGAGGACAAATCTAAGAACTCCTACTTTCAAATACTTCCTCGTCCAAAAAAAGACAACATGAAATCCCAGTCATTTATAATCACTGTGTATTGAAGCTGTGTAAAATCAATGTGTTAGTTTTGGATTGTTCCGAGACGATGGCGAGTATATTCACCAAACCTAGACCAGTCTAAATACCCGGAGTTAAAGGACTCTATACTTTTGATAGTGATATATTGTTTGACCTTTAAATTTATATCAGTGCCTTAAAGTTTGCTCAGTTACATTTAATAAACTTTAGAAAGAAACTTGCTTTTTTCTACCTTTTGAGGGGCATCTAATGCAAACCATTCTCACAAGAACAATGCTTTGGCCCAAAGTCCTGTACACGCTGCAAGCTATGAGTTACATTGAGTATCAATCTGTTCGGAATCAAATGATCCCCAAAAACGCGGTAAAAATTTCGGAATCTAGTAATAGAAAGGGATTTTGACTTATTCAGTCACTAAATGGGTGGCCATGAAATCGGAAATTCAGGAATATTCTTGGATACTTTATACTCTGCTTTATAGCATTTAATAGTTCGCGTTGTGTGATGAAGTCGCCCTAATTTGTCTCATTTTCCAGGAAAGTAACACGGACATAGAATTTTTAAAAGGAATTTCCGGAGAACAAGAAGATTTGGAAAGTAAAATACTGGGCCCAAAGCGGGTTCTAACTGAGCAATGGAACTGAAGTGTAGCCAGTTGAGTATGGAAAGGGAACAGCACACCCTTAACTCGATTACTTGTTCCAAAACAGAAGTTATTTGGATACTAACAGAAAAGACACCCCTCTAATACGGGTTAGTCCGTTGCGAACGCGGGTTACACGGGCCCTTGACATGGCCGCTGACTCACAAATGCAGAAAGCATCGATTTATAAAGGTAGGTCCTGCAACCCCTACACGTACCGAGCCATTTGTGCACTTGCCTACACTGGCGAGCACAATAGCATCTGCTGTACTTCAGTCCAATACTTTTAAGGTCGGCATCATGCTTTCATCTGCAGCAATATTACGTATTTAATATTTGTCAGCTGTTGGGAATGTAACCAAACCTAAATCCAAACTGGCCAAAAATTCAGATGTTTAGTCCAAATCTAGAACCTTCAATTCAGTGAGGAGGATAGTGATAGACTTCAAGAGGATATAGACAGGCTGGTGAAATGGGCCAACGGGCGGCAGATGAAATTTAATGCAGAAAAATGCCAAGTGATACTTTTCTGTGGGAAGAACGAGGAGAGGCAATATAAACTAGAGGGCACAACTCTAAAAGGGGTACAGGAACAGAGAGATCTGGGGGTATATGTGCACAAATTGTTGAAGGTGGCAGGGCAGATTAAGAAAGTGGTTAAAAAAGCATACAGGATCCTGGGCTTTATAAATAGAGGCATAGAGTACAAAAGTATGGAAGTCATGATGAACCTTTATAAAACACTGGTTCGGCCACAACTGGAGTATTGTGTCTAGTTCTGGGCATCGCACTTCAGGAAAGATGTGAGGGCATTAGAGAGGGTGCAGAAGAGATTTACTAGAATGATTCCAGGGATGAGGGACTTTAGTTACATGGATAGACTGGAGTTGTTCTCCTTGGAGCAGAGACGGTTGCGAGGAGATTTGATAGAAGTATTCAAAATCATGAAGGGTCTAGACAGAGTAGATAGAGAGAAACTGTTCCCATTGGCGGAAGGATCAAGGACCAGAGGACATAGATTTAAGGTGACTGGCAAAAGAACCAAAGGTGACATGAGGAAAAACTTTTTTATACAGTGGTTAGGATCTGGAAAGCACTATCGAAGAGGGTGGTGGAGGCAGATTCAATCATGGCCTTCAAAAAGTAACTGGATATGTACTTGAAGGGAAAAAATTTGCAGGGCTACGGGGATAGGGCGGGGCAGTGGGACTAGCTGGATTGCTCTTGCATAGAGCCAGGGCAGATTCGATGGGTCGAATGGCCTTCTTCCATCCTGTAACCTTTCTATGATTCTATTTCTTCTTACTCTCCATCAACCATAATTTAGATGGATTATGATGAGATCCTAATTGCTAAATGTGACTGGAACTATCCACTACAAGCCATCAGAACTCAACAGATTTGTGACTTCAGTAACCCCAGCAGATCAAAACAGTAAAGCTTCCCTGGTAGTACCAGTCAATGGGATGTTACTATACCTTAACATTAGGCTTATTTTAATGCAATCGATACATATCCACCAGCCAGTCTCCTTAAATTGCTTTGTTAATGGCCATAGTGAGGTTGTTTTTCTAAAAGTAAATTAAGACCACAATCAGAAATTCAAATATGTTTGATCACCCAAGGAGAATATAGACATGACACATATTCCATATTGAAATAACCTAGTAAGTGTAGAATGAATATAAACTCCAGCCTGATATATATCAAAACTGTTACATATCAAGAGATTGCAATTACATCATATAACACCAGGGTTTTCCGCGATGGTGTTCCTGCACTAGTTGGCCTTCTCATGTATGCCTTTTATACCTTTAGAGGGAGAGAAGACAATACTACAGCCATATAAGTGTCTTGGAGAATGGCACCATACGAGGTCATGCATGCCATGATGAAGAGGTCAAGGTGTTTGTCCCTTTAAAATAAGTGCCCTTGAAGACTAGCAGGAAAAGTGAGTTGAGAGAGTGGTTTTGAGTAAAGAAGGCACTTGAATGTTTGCAGAGGTTGCCCTTAGTAGAAATTATTTTCTCTGACACCCAGGTGCTGAGAGAGAAAGAGTTTGTTAGGTAAAGAGAGGAATGAAGCTGTATGAGCAGTAGAGAATATGTATTGGCACCAGAGCCTTGATGTACCTTGACCACCCTTGTGAGATTATTGAACCTCTTTCTGCATTTTGTGTGGTTTTTGAGGAGGTGGAGGTTGCATTGACTGTTTCTGCCACCTCCAGATAGCATGCATTAGTCTCTTATGCGGCATCCTGCTCTCAGTGGTCATCAGACAGCCCTCTTCCTGGCCTTCACCTCTGCCAGCAGCATCTCCACAGATGCATCAGAGAATCTTTGGGGCTTTCCAGCTGTGATACTCTCCCTAAGCAGTGGTAAGCCAATGAAAGGTGGTTTTCTGGCATCCAAACTGTCCTGCATCGCGAATAAGAGTTGTGGGAGGAAATTGCGGCAGGTGAAGCAATTTCATATTGGCAGATGTGAAGCCTGTCCTGCCGCAAACCCACAAACAGGAGAAAAATCTTCCTTGTTCTCGGAAAAAGAACCAAATGTGAGGGAGATTGGAGCAGGACTGTTTGGTATCCCATGATGACCTAACTATCTCTTGTGACCACCCAAAAGCTGTCAACCCTTGAATACACATTGTGGCTTAAAGAAAAATAGGTACAAAGGTAATGAGGGTGTATTGCCTCCATATGTCTATATTCATGTCAATTACCAAAGGATCCCCTACACTCACCCCACAGAGTGTTTACACTTCATTCAAGAACAATCCAACATCTGATCTGGTACAAGTTTAAATACCCACCTATAATCAATGGAAGTTTGTAACTATCCAACTTCAGAGGAGAGAGGAGATCATCTCCAGGAATTGTACCTGACTATATACATATATATCAACCTGGATAATTCAAACAAACCTATCACCATAATATGTCTATACTCCAAATCCTTCATACTGTGTTCCATTGTGAATTGACTAGAATTAATATATCAATATTGTTATTCCTGTTTTCTTGAATGAAATAGTTTCTTTGAATTAAAAGAGGTGCATTGTATTTGCCCCACCCAGTATTCCTTAAGTTTCAAGGACTCCTCATTTGTATATGCCTCATGTAAAAAGGCTACCGAGTCTAATCAAATTAATTGCTGCAAAATTTTAGAGCACTTGACTAGATTTTGAATTCCCATCACATTTGAGGATGCCACCTTAATAAGGGTTTTACTCCTACTGTTTTAGAAAGTTAAGAGATGGAATTGTTATTTAGTAAGGGTGTTACTGGTTATATTTAACTTGGGATCTTTCTGATCTGTATGGCTTAACTATTTCCTTAACCAGCTGAATTATCAAGAAAGTATTCTTGAACCATCTGTTAAAGAGAATGTACACTGACAATATGGACCTGAAAGTGAGACAAGATAGTCCACAAATCCAATGATTAAAATGTCCAATCTATTTTGGGTCAAGACTTTGACATCATGTGCCTATGGACCTATTGCTTCCTTCAACCTGATGTGACAATTATAATTTAAGGCACCTTGGGCGCTAAATCGAGCCTTGTAGCACCTATTGTTTCGGCGTTACACGGCCTCTCTGACATCCAAGATGGCGTCTTGGATGCGCACCCACGTTTCCCTCATGAGGTGCGCCGGATGCCATCTTGGTATAAGAGTTAGCGCAGGCGCCAATAACAAATGCTGGAATCAAGTAAAGTAGGGAGAAAATGGCTTCAATCAGCGTGCAACGCTAATTTAAAGTGATAGACACCATTTCGGGACTTAACGCTTAACTCAACGCACAGTCTAAATCCCGACCATTGAATGTGTCTTAGAGTGCCTGGAGGACCCCTACCAGCGCTATTTAAAGGGATCATGCAGGATTTACAGGTTATTGGCTGGATTATTGCATCTGGCTGCCCAGACATTTACAACTGTTTTTGGAGGTTTCCTAGACTTGAATACTTGGACGCAGGGACATAGCCTAACATTTAGAGCCAGGAAGTGCAGGAGTGAAGTTAGGAAATGCTTCTACACGCAAAGGGTGGGAGAGTTTGGAATGCTCTTCTGCAAATGGCAGTTGATGCTAGCTCATTTTTGAATGTTAAATCTGAGATTAATAGATTTCTGTGAACCAAGGATTTTAAGGGATATGGGGCTAAGGCAAGTATATGGAGCGAGGTCACAGGTCCGCCATGATCTCATTGAATGGCGGAACAAGCTTGAGGGGCTAAATGCCACTGACACATGCTGCTTCCTGATATGCACCACCTTCTCCTGCAAGAAAGCGGGACGTGTGTCTGGGTGATGTGCCTGTCATTGTTGAATACCTGCCAGTGTGTGTGGCCTGTGAGTTGTGGGTCAGCGGCTTGCAACAGTGGTAATGTGTAAGGGTGAGAGGAAGCATATGGTTGGAAGAGTTGAGTATTGATGGAAAGAGTTTGTTGGTATGTTGGTGATGTGGGGTGTAGTGCGTGGTGCAGTTGGTATGAGACACCACTTGACAGTTGACCTAACTCACCTTGACCACTCATGTCAAAGCATTGAGCTTCTTCCTGCACTGTATCCATGTTCATGATGCTGTGCACCTGGCGTTGACTTTGCCCCCCCGCTGCCCACCACTGCCTTTTGGATATATGTCTGGCGGGCCTCTTGCTGCCCCCCCTCCCCCCGGATTTAGGATGTCCACCTCCTGCACCAAGGTCTCTAGTGCATCAGCAGAGAACCTTGGTGCACGCACTCTCGCAGGCCTGGTACCAACTCAGATCGGCAGATTGGTGAGGTCTGGCGTGCAGATTGGAGGATGTAGGATTTAGTAGTGCACAACCTTTATTCAATGTTTTAGCATAACTTATCAGTGTGTAAACATAGGGATGGGATCTGCATCTGTGTTTTATGTGCACGATGTCTGATCTCCGTTCAGACTCCGTGCAGACAGTAGACTGTTATTTTCAGCATAAACAGATACCAGCTACCATCAAGAGATTTCTAAGAACCATCCTCCCTTTAATAGATTGAGCTCCCCGGTGGTGGAAAGTGCGAATTGCGTTGATTCCAAGTGCAAGGCCTGGAATGGAATGCTGATTGCAGGTGAGTCCTCGGGCCAGCTGAAAGTTGTGTCCTGCCTGCGCAATGGTTATTGGGCGCGGGGTAATAGTGCATCACGCTACCTACGCCCAAAAACAGCCCTTATCCAATTTTTTCCCACCTTATGTTTAATTTGAACAGACTGTCCGTCATTGTTAGTGGTTTCTCTTCCTTGTGCAGGAAGGGCAGTGGTGGGGTGGGGGCGAGCTTGTAGATTCTTCTGGTAGCATTGGGGAAAGCACAGTACCACTAATTGCTGGCCTGCACAAAGCAGGAAACAGTGTTGCAACATCCATTCACTTTCTTCCCATTAGATTCATATTCTAAGTCTTAGACAATTACTTTTGATTATTGCCATTTCTTCCTGTGTCGCAAATTGTTATTAAAAAGAATTATCCTCCTGACTACACTCAAAACAACCATTTTATTTCCTCAAATCACTAATTTTATTGGATCTTTATCTGTTATAAACTAAGATCTAATAAGAAAGCAGATTAATTAAATGGAAAGAGAATGATCAAAAGGAGATATTGAGAGTGATCAACTTGGAAAGCTTAGACTGAGAAAATGAGTCAAAGTATCCCCAAATGGCTCAGTGGGTTTATGTAGTGAGTAAATGTACTTTGGCCTCTGAGGAGGCAGCTTATTACAGTTTAATTGTATCTTAATGGCTTCGTGTTTATTGGTTCAAGTGGTATAATTCTTCAGTATTTAGGTTTAATATGTCAGTAACTTGTACAGAAAGCTTTGGAAATGCCATTTATATAAAACTTAAGCCTCTCCGAAACATCCAAAAAAACTTCACATAGAATGAATTACATTGTGCACTGTTGTACTGTTGTGTATTGTAATACGTCAGCCATTTTGTGTACAGCAAAGCCTCACAAACAGCAACCAGATGAATAAACAGTTAATCTTTCTGCTGGTGCTGGTTGAAGGAGGAATCTTGACCAGAGTACTGGGAGAATTCTCTACTCTTCTTTGAATAGTGCCATGGAATCTTTAACATCCACTTATATCACAAGGCTGGAACCTGTTTAATGTTTCATCTGAAAGATGGCACCATTGAAAATGCAGCACTTATGCAGTACTGCATTTAAGTGCCATCCTAGATTATGTGCTGGACTCCTGGAGCGAAATTGAACCCACAACCTTCTGACTCTGAGCCAAATTGACACAGTAAATATACCCTTTTCTGCATCATTTATGGCTAATGTCATCAGCAGTGGACCCAGCTGTGTATTTGGAGCATTTTCTGTGTTTATTTCAGATTTCCAACATTTGCAGTGTTTCCCTTTTTATTTGAACAACCGAGATAGATTGTTTATGTGCAGGCACCTAAGAAGGTTCTTTGGAGAGCTGGATTACTGTAATAAAATCCAAATAAAAGTTACAAACAAAAACTAGCCGAATAAAGTCATTAGGAGCCCAAGCAGACCTTATTAAAGGGAGTTCAATGTCTTTAATGCAACTCTGAAAGCCCATGAGAAAAGAACCAGGATTTGAACGCGTGCCATGGTTGGTTCGAGTGCGCTGTCGCTTTAAGAAAATTTTGGCGACTCAAACCCCTTGAAAACTGATCTTGCTTCTGTCTGTGAGGTTTTTTTTAAAAAAGGATTTACATTCATTGCCCGGCGACAGAATTGCCACAAAAAAAAATCACACAAATTCGGCAACCTACGCGGATAGCAGTTGGTCCTCGTTAGATGGGATTTTATTTGCATTTCGTAAACCTCCTTTAAAAGATGCACGCTGGGCAGGGAATAGCGAAGAAAGAAGCAGAAAGAGTTTGCACAAGTTGGTGAGAGTTTAAAGGATCCCCACTTACCCGACAGACTGTTTTTACTATCTGGAGAAGACTCTCTCTCTCTCTCTCCCCCTCTCTATCTGACCCTCTCCACTACTGGATTGGGACTGTGACAGAATGAGGTGGGTATTCACATTCCTGGTACTGGCCGTCCTGGGAGGAGGCTGGGGCTGTCAGTTGGCCCACGACTGGAGACCACAAAGTGAGCCGTGCCGAGCTGAACTGGCCGAAATCATCGTCTATGCAAAGGTGCTGGCTGTCTATAAGGACACTTACAGCGTGCATAACTACCTGCCCTGGCAATATGACACGGATCTCTTCTACTCCGCAGAGGTCGAGCTGCTATGTGACCAGGCCTGGGGCAGTATGTTGGAGATGCCAGCCGGAGCCAGGTTTAACTTGACTGGACTTGGATATTTTCCTTGCTATTCTTACACAGTCATGGAAAACAACACCTACTATTTCTTCGTCAGGTAAGAATATCTGCTACTTTCTGAGACAACTTGGGGTGGAAGTTGGGGGGGGGGGGTCGACCCTGAGATGCATTCCTCAGTACCTGGGACCAGGTTGATCCCATATGCAGACACCGCTGTATCGCACCATTCAGCCGGTTAGCCTTACATTCAGACGTGTTCTGAAGGGCTGCTCAAGCCTTCCTGCATGGCAGAAATATCACGACCTCCTCAAATTGGTGAGAATCTTTTGCGCAGATCTGAAATGCACCCTAACTGTGAGGTAAAAGCTCGTTTCTATCGATATTTTTCCTTTGGATGGCGTGCTGGTCGGGCATGAACAGTAACTTTAGGGAGCCCCCATTTGAAGTTTAATAAAAAGTTCGTTTCCACAAATTTAATGAGCAAACGGCGTCTGTTCAAATTCCATTCGTGTATGTGAGGTTTGTTTTACTTGCTGGCCGTCTTCTTGAGTCGGGGGAATCTTAGATCTTTGGATTCTGAACCGTCCAGAATATAATGTATCCAGTCCTAGATACAGCAGTCTAACTTGAAATACATTACTCCTCAGACTTCTTGCATACTGCTGCAATAGTGGCGAATCGTTTTAACCATTTTACCATTAGATTATTGAAACATTTATTAAAGAAATTAGGTGTTTGGGACTTTGGGAGGGTTGTAATCTAAGCATGTTGTCGATCGGTTGGAGGTAGCGCTGAAGATGTTTCTGTTCTCTAATGAAGGTGGGGATGCTTATTTTCATTCGATGGATAGAAATGTTTCTGGGAAACTAAGAGGTAGTGATTGAGATGGTTCATGTAATCAGATAGAGACTTGGATGCTTCTGCCCATCTGATGAGGGTGAGGATGGTTTGTCCCCCCCCCCCCCCTCAGATGGAGGAGAGGAGCGTTTCTCTCCAGCAAATGGAAATGTTTCTAGCCATCAGATAGGCATGGAATTGTTTCCGCCTGTCTGATGGAAATGTTTTTGTCCACCAGGCGCAGATGTTTATGTCTATCTGATGGAGATTTTTCTGTTCATCATGCCGTGATGTTTATATTTGATGCAGATGCTTCTCTCCATCGGATGCAGACGCTTCTGTCTATCTGATGGAGATGTTTATATCTGGTGAGATGTTCATCAGACGCAGATGTTTCTGTCCATCAGATGCTGAAGTTTCTGTCTATCTGATGGAAATGTTCCAGTCCATCAGATGCAGATGTTTCTATCTGCTGCAGATGTTTCTGCCTATGTGATGGACATTTTTCTGTTCATCAGACACAGATAATTCTGTCCATCAGATGTAGATGTTTCTATCTTATGCAGATGTTTTGTCTATCAGATTGAGATGCTTCTGTCCATCAGAAGCAGATATTTCTATCCCATGGAGATGTCTTTTGTCTATCCAACGGAAATGGGACGTTATTGCCTATCAGATGGGGGTGGAGATGGAAATGCTGGCCGCCATCTGATGGAAATGTTTCTATCCACCTGATTACATAGAATTTACAGCACAGAAACAGGCCATTCGACCCAACTGGTTTATGCTGGCGTTTATGCTCCACACGAGCCTCCTCCCACCCCCTTCATCTAACCCTATCAGCATACCCTTCTATTCCTTTCTCCCTCATGTGCTTATCTATGATGTGGAGATGCCGGTGATGGACTGGGGTTGACAATTGTAAACAATTTTACAACACCAAGTTATAGTCCAGCAATTTTATTTTAAATTCACAAGCTTTCGGAGGCTTCCCCCTTCCTCAGGTGAACGATGTGAAATAGTGGCGAATCGTTTTAACCATTTTACCATTAGATTATTGAAACATTTATTAAAGAAATTAGGTGTTTGGGACTTTGGGAGGGTTGTAATCTAAGCATGTTGTCGATCGGTTGGAGGTAGCGCTGAAGATGTTTCTGTTCTCTAATGAAGGTGGGGATGCTTATTTTCATTCGATGGATAGAAATGTTTCTGGGAAACTAAGAGGTAGTGATTGAGATGGTTCATGTAATCAGATAGAGACTTGGATGCTTCTGCCCATCTGATGAGGGTGAGGATGGTTTGTCCCCCCCCCCCCTCAGATGGAGGAGAGGAGCGTTTCTCTCCAGCAAATGGAAATGTTTCTAGCCATCAGATAGGCATGGAATTGTTTCCGCCTGTCTGATGGAAATGTTTTTGTCCACCAGGCGCAGATGTTTATGTCTATCTGATGGAGATTTTTCTGTTCATCATGCCGTGATGTTTATATTTGATGCAGATGCTTCTCTCCATCGGATGCAGACGCTTCTGTCTATCTGATGGAGATGTTTATATCTGGTGAGATGTTCATCAGACGCAGATGTTTCTGTCCATCAGATGCTGAAGTTTCTGTCTATCTGATGGAAATGTTCCAGTCCATCAGATGCAGATGTTTCTATCTGCTGCAGATGTTTCTGCCTATGTGATGGACATTTTTCTGTTCATCAGACACAGATAATTCTGTCCATCAGATGTAGATGTTTCTATCTTATGCAGATGTTTTGTCTATCAGATTGAGATGCTTCTGTCCATCAGAAGCAGATATTTCTATCCCATGGAGATGTCTTTTGTCTATCCAACGGAAATGGGACGTTATTGCCTATCAGATGGGGGTGGAGATGGAAATGCTGGCCGCCATCTGATGGAAATGTTTCTATCCACCTGATTACATAGAATTTACAGCACAGAAACAGGCCATTCGACCCAACTGGTTTATGCTGGCGTTTATGCTCCACACGAGCCTCCTCCCACCCCCTTCATCTAACCCTATCAGCATACCCTTCTATTCCTTTCTCCCTCATGTGCTTATCTATGATGTGGAGATGCCGGTGATGGACTGGGGTTGACAATTGTAAACAATTTTACAACACCAAGTTATAGTCCAGCAATTTTATTTTAAATTCACAAGCTTTCGGAGGCTTCCCCCTTCCTCAGGTGAACGATGTGAAATAGTGGCGAATCGTTTTAACCATTTTACCATTAGATTATTGAAACATTTATTAAAGAAATTAGGTGTTTGGGACTTTGGGAGGGTTGTAATCTAAGCATGTTGTCGATCGGTTGGAGGTAGCGCTGAAGATGTTTCTGTTCTCTAATGAAGGTGGGGATGCTTATTTTCATTCGATGGATAGAAATGTTTCTGGGAAACTAAGAGGTAGTGATTGAGATGGTTCATGTAATCAGATAGAGACTTGGATGCTTCTGCCCATCTGATGAGGGTGAGGATGGTTTGTCCCCCCCCCCCCCTCAGATGGAGGAGAGGAGCGTTTCTCTCCAGCAAATGGAAATGTTTCTAGCCATCAGATAGGCATGGAATTGTTTCCGCCTGTCTGATGGAAATGTTTTTGTCCACCAGGCGCAGATGTTTATGTCTATCTGATGGAGATTTTTCTGTTCATCATGCCGTGATGTTTATATTTGATGCAGATGCTTCTCTCCATCGGATGCAGACGCTTCTGTCTATCTGATGGAGATGTTTATATCTGGTGAGATGTTCATCAGACGCAGATGTTTCTGTCCATCAGATGCTGAAGTTTCTGTCTATCTGATGGAAATGTTCCAGTCCATCAGATGCAGATGTTTCCATCAGATGCAGATGTTTCACATCGTTCACCTGAGGAAGGGGGAAGCCTCCGAAAGCTTGTGAATTTAAAATAAAATTGCTGGACTATAACTTGGTGTTGTAAAATTGTAGTGATTGAGATGGTTCATGTAATCAGATAGAGACTTGGATGCTTCTGCCCATCTGATGAGGGTGAGGATGGTTTGTCCCCCCCCCCCCCCTCAGATGGAGGAGAGGAGCGTTTCTCTCCAGCAAATGGAAATGTTTCTAGCCATCAGATAGGCATGGAATTGTTTCCGCCTGTCTGATGGAAATGTTTTTGTCCACCAGGCGCAGATGTTTATGTCTATCTGATGGAGATTTTTCTGTTCATCATGCCGTGATGTTTATATTTGATGCAGATGCTTCTCTCCATCGGATGCAGACGCTTCTGTCTATCTGATGGAGATGTTTATATCTGGTGAGATGTTCATCAGACGCAGATGTTTCTGTCCATCAGATGCTGAAGTTTCTGTCTATCTGATGGAAATGTTCCAGTCCATCAGATGCAGATGTTTCCATCAGATGCAGATGTTTCACATCGTTCACCTGAGGAAGGGGGAAGCCTCCGAAAGCTTGTGAATTTAAAATAAAATTGCTGGACTATAACTTGGTGTTGTAAAATTGTTTACAAATGTGCTTATCTAGTTTACGCTTAAATTATGGGGATTAGGATATTTTGGACATCACTTTTAAACATAGCCGAACATGATTGGCAATAAAACGGGGACTGGGATTTTGTCAGAATATCCTCCATGACGAATTGATTCTTAACAGTCGTTTAAAACCTGTGACAAAGCAAACTATTATTCAGAAATTCATTTGAAAAATAATGGCGTGAGACGGTGCGTAGAAATGGTAAAACTCCAAGTAACAAATGTAACTGATCCTAATCATAGGTGTTGCGGCAGAGTACAGGAAACAGTTCGCAAAACAGTTATCAATAGGCTTTTTGATGTTTTTCTTTCTTCCTATCGTTTGGAAACGAAAAGAATAAAAGTTCAAAGCAGCTTCTGAAGACAATGGTCTCCCAACCTGAAAATTAAATCATTATTAGTCTTTTAGTTGAAAAGCTTTGATACGATTCAAGCCTGGCCATAACGAGGGGGTTGGCAAGTGAGAGTGTGAACAGGCGGTGTGGTTAGTATGTGCTCCCGCCTGGCACTGATCTCTCTGTGATCTCCGGGCACACAGGCCATCCCCAGTGTACGATCAGTGATGTGAGAGGCTGGCACACTGTGGTAATTCACACTGTGCTTTTTAATGTACTCTTTGGGAGGGGGGAGGGCGATGGGGGGACTTAATTCTCCAGCTGCCAGCTTGCATGAATCCTGTTTGCTTTTTACAGTTATTAATTATCATTTTAATTATGCTCTTTAAAATCCAGTTGAAATGTCTAGTAAAGCAAACAAGATAACTCGGAAATTAAAGCTGCCCTCGAGGATTTGGCACGTTTTAAAAGGAAAAAAAAACTCAGGAAAAGTATGTTCCTTCAGGGATTTCAATGAGGCTGGTAATTATTATACTTCCTCCTTTTCACATACACACCGATGATACCGCGGTTGTATCGCCTTAGTTTACAATGTGCGAAAAAAAGCACGGGACGGTGTTTCAGTCCGAACTGTCGACCGAAGGATTTCACCATCATAGATGTCGAGGCTCAAGGAAAAATCGAGTTATGGCGTGTCAAAGCAAATATGTCATCTAATGTGTCACCAGGTTTAGTCCCTCCGTGCAAAGAAAATGAAACTATGTCATATTGGCAACACTCTTCCAGTCTAAAGTCAGTCTGCCAGGTTTGTATTGCTTTTGCAAATCATTGCCACTCGGAATCCTACAACTCACAACTACATACATGCCAACCTAGAAAACCAGCAAAAAGCCTAGCAACAGTTTCAAAAAAAGATGACAACTCAAAAAATAGCCCTGAATGTAAGCCTGTAATATGTAGTTACACTGAGAGTGCAGTGGAGCGCCAGCTTGTCATAACTTCAGCTGCAGGTAAGCCCAACAGTCCATCACTTATACAACACAAGATTGTGGCAAAAATTACACGGATTATCCCTCATTTCATTGTTGAGAATATGTGTTGGTAGGCTGTTGCTAAAACTGATAAGTTGCTTTCAAACTATATATATGTTTCTCAGAATGACATGAAGGTACTCTTCTCCTCCTCTCCCAGTTGATACTGGAAATTCTCCTCCACATCCCTCCTCCCCAGTTCTGCTATTCTCTGCTCCCTTCAGTTTCTCCCTTAGTTCACTTAAGCTGTCCTCCCCATCATGTTGCATTCTCTTCTTTTCCCCTCTTGTTCACATGACCACCCCTCTCCCCTCTGACCTTAAGATGCTGACTAACCACATGAAAAGCATTTCTATTATTCCTTTCTAGACCCAAGGTGTTTTACAGAGGGAACAGTGGATACTAAGCATAGAGTAGGACCAAAAGGTTAGATGACGTGATGGAATACATGGTTGAAGAGGTACATTTTGAGGAGGTTTTTGATGGAGGGGAAGAACATAATAAAACTGTCAAAAGAGCAGGGAGTGTTGCTGGGATGTAGGGGTGGAGACAATTGCAGAGGTAGGATGGAGCAAGGGCATGGTGAGAGTCAAAGAAAAGGATTTCAAAGGAAATGCATAGTTGGTCAGGGAACCAGTGGAGATTGTTCAAAACAAGAGTGATGGTTTTATGCAGGGCTCTGTGTAGGCTAAGAAATGGGCCATAGTTGGAGCTTGTGTATGATGGAGTTGGAGGGGTCAACGAGGAGAGTGTTGGGAGAAATTGAGCCTTGAGGTGACAAAGGTGTGGATTAAACTTTCAGTGATGTTAAGATAGGGATATTGACAAGTAGTGTTCTGAAGCTGAAATTAAACAGTTTTAGTGATAGACCAGATGTGGAGATGTGGCTCAATTCAAGGTTCAAACAGAGCACTGAGGTTGCACAGCTGCAGGTTTAGCCATATTGAGCAGTTGGGAAGGGAGATGAAGCTATGCCTGATGCAAAGTTTCTGATGGAAACGAACAGGATGATTCCAATGTTGCCTATGTTGAGGTTAGATTAATAATGCTTTTCCGGATAGAATTATCCTACCAGGTGTGAAGATCCATGCAAGTGCCACATAGCAATCTCTTCAACTTCATCCAGACACAACTCTAAACATGGTTTTATTTAGAGCAGAATGTATTTAATTAGAACAGGTAACAATCATGTAAGTTGGCAACTGCAACAGCACTTCATCTTATGTCTACCCATCTGTCTGTCTGTCTCTCACTCTCCACAGAACCTTCTGAGTTTTACCGTAAATACCCACTTCCCTCTCCCCTCCCTCAGGGGTGGGAGGAGCCACAACTCCACGTTTCCACAGATTACTGCTTCAGAATTGTTATACAGGCTAGCAACGGAGCATCAAACTAGTGGCACACTATCAAATTAAGGTCAAGTTCACAGGTTAATGCTACTTTGCCAGGTCAACATGGCTGTACCAGACTAGCTCAACTCTACGAAGTTCTGAAGAAGGCCTGTTAAGTTCTAGTTTCTCTGCTGACTGGCCTGCTGTGTATTTCCAGCATTTACTGTGTTTACAACTATACCAAAGTTGCATCAGAGCCAGAACTACTTAATAATGCTATACTAGACCAGCATCACTAAATCTATTCTGCACTACACTACCTGACTGACCCACCTATTATTCTACCAACATACTACTGTAATGCTGTATCAGATTCCATTACAATACCAAACTGATATAAAACTATCTGTCAAGAATCTCCCCATGAGCTTATAAGTATTGTGTAGTTAATATTAATCAAAGGGACAACAACTGTTAGTGCTAGTTGTTGTCACATTTGATTGATACTAACTGCACAATATATAAGTAGAACTTTCTTTAATAAGAATACTTATGCAACATAATTCATTGCATCTTCAAAAGGCCATTGCAAGGCACATCAAATTTCTTGTATAATAATGCCACTGGGAGACATGGTGATATTGCAGATGAAATCACTTTGGAGAGCATAATGTGAGTTTGAAAGTAATTATTTGTAGTATTCAGTATGATTATTATTTGAAAATTGAAATATTTATTTTTTGGGCTCTAAAATGCATTTTTTTTGGTACTTGTAGAAAATCCCCCAAAGCTACCATTATATAATGCACTCAAATTGCACTGAGCGAGCCCTACTTCTCAACAGATTATATCTTGATGTTTCTATAGTAATAGCATAATTCCTCTTTATTATGAGCAAAGGAGCCAAGTTTTTAAAATTAGCTGTCTCTTTTTTAAATGAGACCACTCAACAGATTTGGACAAATTTTGCTTTAGTTTGGTAACATACCATCAATCATGCAGTTAGATCAATGGGTAGAGTATAGAGCATTAATGCCATTAATCACTCAATGAGACCACCCAGTAAAATATATTACACTAGTACCATCAATCACACCACAAAACTGCTGGATAGGGCATCAAACCAACACACATTAAGTGTTATAATAATCATACTTTATTTCCCACTCCACTGGTTAAGTGCAGGTTAAAACTCCCTTTACACTGGCGCAGCAGTGATTTTTAAAGGAATATTCTGGGATAAGGCCCCACAATACAGCAGTACATTTCCCAGAGGTGTGACTTTGTAAAACCCATGAGCAGGGTTGTATGATAAATATTTCTATATAATAGGTCTCTATTATTGTTTACTAGAGAGTATAAAATAGATAAAAGAACACAAGAGAGTATGAATCAAGATGGGGCCATCTGTTCCAGAAACTGTCAGGGGAGCTTTAACCTAAATTGTGTGGGGTGTAAAATCAGTTGTCCACCTGAAGGGTGGATTAGGTTAAAATTACCTCCTGTATCTTTCAGTAATCTGTGTTTACATTAACAGAGAAATTTACAAATGCTCTATTTGTTATCTGCATGCTGGGTTGACCATAGTCTTACACCACAATATCTCTCTCTTCTTAAATGGCCAAATAGTCAACGTGGACCAGAATTTATACAGGTTAGAGCAATTAAAATTTTTTTTTACAATTCAATGGAATTATGAAGCACAAAAGAATTCAGCAAATACTATCATATAGGAATGGGGGTGGAGTTGTTTAAGAACTAGGATGCCATTTCAGAACATTTGGCCTACTTTAACCACTGGTGGTGTGGATAGGCATCAAAGCATACTCGGATACCTCTAGAACTTTATCATCCATATGCCAACTGCACAAGTTGCAATATAGTGAAGAGAGGGAAAGGTCTCAAACCTTTGCGCCATCTGATTTTTGCTTTAGGCTCAGACTAACGTTCCTTACCCTGAACGTAGCACTAACCAACTGCTTAAAAAAGCAGAGTGAGAGGCTTTAATTATTAGGAAAAACTAGACAAACAGGCTCTTTTCATTAGAACAAAGAAGGTTAACAGGAGACCTGATAGAGTTGTTAAAAATTATGAGGAGCTTGATAAGGTAAATAAAGAAAAAAATATTTCTAGTGGTTAGTGAATGGGTAAGTAGATGGAATTAACTTAACATTGCCACCAAGAAAATGAAAGGAGAGATCAGGAGATTTTTTTTAATATGCAGTGAGTTGTTAGGACATCAAATGCCCTACAGGAACAATGGTGGAAGCAGAATTGAAAATAATACCTTTTAAAAGGGAAGTGACTATATAATTGAAAGAGAGAAATTTAAAGGGAGAGGACAGAGGAATGGAAATAAGTGGATAGCTCAGAGAGCCAACGAAGGCATGGGTGAGCTGAATGGCCTCTTCTGTGCTGTAAAATTCTATGCGTGTAATTTTAAATTTTGTTGGCAGGTGAAAAACGAATGATAGCGAAAAGGCATCATCCGACGGAAAAGAAAATAGGGAGTGGTGTAAAACGGGCTTCTGATTCACTATTATCTGTTTTTCACCTGGCAACAAAAGTTAATATTACCACCCCTTTAATCTAAATATGTTTTGAACTATTTATGCAATCTGGTACATGGAAGTAGTAATTGTCCCTCCCCCTTAGAAAAACTGAGAAGTGTTCTTATCCCATCCCCACTCTGGATGTCTCTTTCTCTTGGTCTTGCTGCTTTCTTCCTGCGGAAACTTCTTGGAATAGTTTATCTTCCTTCTTCTCCACAGGGAGCAGATTCTGACCCTTCCTCTGCCTTCCCCTCCCTCACTCCTTCTTAGAAATTGACATGGTAACAAAATAAGTCAAATTCTGTTTTTATTACACGGTATCCCAGGATTGTTTCTGGTGCTTTGGGAATCTCATTCCACAATTCCATCTGTTTGTAACTTGGGTCATTTGGTTCATGTTGCCCAAATAAGTCAAATTCTGTTTCCATTACACAAAAATCTTTGTAAAAGTAGGCAGAGTTCATTACTGCTATTCCACCAAAGTCTCGTACGTGTTGGAGGGAACCTGAAGTTAAATAGAGGGACTCTGTGAGGTTCTCGCATGCAGTGGCACAGCTCTGCCAAACTCAGAAGTACACTCAGCCGCTGGACTACCATGGCTGAGGGTGGGACGTAAGGAGCTACCATGTGAATTTCTTGTGGAGGATTATGAAATTTTGTTCTATTTCAGGCTGGACGAGAATTACAACATTGTGCCGCATGGAATCAATTTCCAAGATCCAATTTTCCCAGACACTACCGAGAACAAGCGGATGTTTGCGAGTCTCTTCCAGTTCTCTAACTGCACCAGTGGCACCCATCATCACACCTACACCCCTGAGTGGGAACTGCAAGAGGACAATCGGGTAGGGCTTTATTGAATAATCTGTAGAATTAAAAGTCTAGGCCTAGAAATTGGATCGCGCTGTGCCCGTTTTCCAACATGGCGGGTGGCGTGCATGTGCTCATTCTGCGCTGAAAGTGCGCCGCCCGCCATATTGATTAGAGCTGCTCAGTAGGCATCCAGGGTGTGCAGCTGAAACAGGTGTTAGGCCCACTGCATATGCAAATCAGGGGCCTAATGCCTATTTCAGACCCCTTTGCCAAATTGGACAGCGGATGACCGTAACATGTGTTTTCCATGCTGTGGTCAGTTTCTTCAGGCGCCCAGCAACCAAACCAGCGGTCCCTTTACCCGAAAGGTAAGTCTAAAGTTGTTTTACTTACCTTATTGTGGAGTGGGGAAGAGCAGGAGTCCCTTTTACCACCCTCCCCCCCAACAGATGTTAATTGTATAATTTATATCAATGAGTGTTAATTGTATTCAGGTTGTGGATATCAAACAGGGACTCTCTTGTATCCTTTTTATAAGAGAACCTATCTAGGGTGTGGTGTGTGTGTAAGGGGAATCTCTATGAATAAAGGCTTGGAAACAACTAAAGACCAAGCTGTAGTATTCTATCTTTCACTACATGGCTATCCAATTATAACACCAAAATCTCTTGAGGACCTCAGCCGGTGTCTGAGTTGAATGATCCTTTTGTCTCTCCACGACCAGCGAACTGCCTCTGGGGCCGCGAATGGTGTCCGCAGTTTGCTGGTAATATCCTAATGAGGCCGGCAGACCAATTTACTTGATCCTGCCGCCAGCCTACTTCGGGGCATGCAACCCCAATTCGAACATGATCCAATTTCTAGGCCCTTGTGTCTTATGGAAATTTATCCCTGTTCCTTCATCGTCGCTGGGTCAAAATCCTGGAACTCCCTTCCTAACAGCACTGTGGGAGAACCTTCACCACACGGACTGCAGCGGTTCAAGAAGGCAGCTCACCACCACCTTCTCAAGGGCAATTAGGGATGGTCAATAAATGCTGGCCTGGCCAGCGACGCCCACATCCCATGAACAAATAAAAAAATGCATCACATTACACCTCCAAATGTCACATGACTGTAGAGCACAAAATTGTTATTGGCTCAACCAGTTACCTGTTAAGTTACCAAATATCCAAATGACCAAATGTTAACAAATTAAAACGTGGTAGAAAGTATCAATGAGGAACGAATAACCAGCAGAAAGCTAAGCAATTGAACCCCTAATATTTGTTTAAAAAGCTACTATTCAGCAAGTACAACAAAACCAAATTACTCAAATGATTTCTTTACATTACACTATTTTTTGTGAATGCAAGTACCATGCAAGGCAGAGAGGAAAAAAAATTGTATAATTTACATAACTAGGACTAGGAGATTTTGGGGAGGGAATAACGTTCTTAGCATCTTTTGTAAGTTTTGTAAAGTTTGGGAAATAGTATTGCACATATTATGAGGGCTGGATTTTTCGACATTAGTAATATTTTTACCTCAAGTCAGTCATATGATATATATCTGCAGTAAATTTGTTGTATTAAAGTGAGGGGTGAATTGCTGTCAAACTTAAGCTGCATTGGGAGCTCGATAAACGTCAAAAGCTTCATGAGAAATCTACTAATGCCATTATAATGTATAATTTATTTCCTTGTTATCTGCTGACAAGCTCCTGGTACTACTAGTGTACCAATGGTGTGACATCATATACCTTAAGAACCCATGGTGCTTTTATCTTTATTACCCTTTCATGTGCATTGTGATGTCTTTACCATGCTCAACATATGAATATCCTCTACGAACCTGATCTTCTGTGTTTAATCCAATCTTGCAAGATTTTTTTGTGTTTATATAAAGGGCCCCCAGTGGATAATGCAACCTCGCAGGAGAGGGGAGAGGATAATTATCTCCTCTGCGTTCAGTTCTTTTCTCCAAACTGCAACCCAATGCCCCGACATGCTAAATGCAGACAGATTAAATAAAGCAGCTCTGGGTGACTCAGCCAAAACAAAAGTTCCCTGACTGGAGCTGCACCATCTGAAGTCATTCCACATTGCTGAGGAATTTAAATAAACCAGAGGCCTGGCACCAGGAGCTCTGGTTTTATGCATCCACAACACGAAGGGCTAAAAGCAAATTTGAAAAGTATGTTCTTCAAACGTAACGTGGCTTTTTTTGTTTTGGTAAAGAATATTTGCAGTGTTGTTCGCTCGAGCAGAATCTATTTTAAATTCCGACTGCTTGCCTCTACACAAGTGACCTCTACTTTCAGCTTTTCTAGCTATTAATTTTGGTTGATGTATTTAATTTAAAGTTGGAGTAATGTCAGAGTACTGGGATATTTATAAATATCTCCCATGACATTATTCTATTGTAGGGGGTTGGGTTGGAAATGCAGGAGGATGCACATCTCCAGCGGAATAATTTCAAAAGAAGTTTGTAGGACATCTTCCCAGAGACACAAAAAATGATTTCTGTCCACCTACCGCCCTGTTTATCGACATGAATGGATGGGTAGCGGAAGTGTAATTGAAAAAAAAAATCGCTGACTTACCGCTTGATGTCCGCTCGCTCCAATTTTCAGGTGGACCTTAATCTAGGCAGCCAGCACACCCGCCAGAAACAGGCAGGGGCCTAATAAATACAATCCAACGAGGGTCCTAGGACGTTGCCTATTTTTGTGTAAATTAGCGCTGCCAATGCTATTTTCTCAACCCGCCCACAAATCATGGGTGCACAGGGAAGGTTTCAGTGCTACTTAAAGGGATCATAAGCTGCAGATGGGTAAAGCTGGAAGCAGGTCTCACAATGACCTTTTCTTCATTATTTTTGGGGCAGTTAAGCCTTAATGGCTCCCTTAAGTTCAACTCCTCGCTGCTTGAGGGGCTCTTTATATTTTCCTGCCACTTCAATTTGTTGCTCCTTTGACCCTCCGATCGTTTCAACACTTCCCTTTAAGGTGTTGCTCCAGTGTCTGTCCCAGCGGATTTCCCACCCTCCCAAATGGTGAGCCGCCTATTAGCAGCATGATTAGTAGCTTGCCTATTCAATGTTAATGAGGCCTGAGCATGAAAATCGATTGCGCCTCCCGCCGCATTTTCAGGCAAGTGGAGTGGACGCCCCACCCACCGCTCACCCAATGTTCGCCAGAAACAAAAATTGACCCCTGGTGAATGAAGTGATCTTTGATTGATTCCTGAAAATGCATGGGCTTTCTGGTGCACTCCCGCTATAGCTCTGCCAGGAGAAATAGGCTGGTACTTGGAAATGCCAGGTCCTGGCCCACGTGAATGGTTTCCAAGAAGATCTTGTCTGAGTTGGAATCTCCGTCCACCCTAAATATGGTTCCCCTACATCAGAGGGTGCGGAGCTGGAGGCAGGGTCTCCCTATGCTGGGAGTTCCCTTTTTCTTGGCCTTATGGCACCCAGCATAAGTTTGGAGGCTGGTGTGCCCAGTGAGTTGAGGAGCACTGGCCTCCTGAAAGACACGTGGGCCTCACCTGGGGGATCCAGGCTGAGGTTGGGGTCTGGACCCTTGAAGATCGGGGGCAAATTTTTTTGCAACATTTTTAAAATGGTGCAATGGGTCACTGGGGCCACAATTCTCCAATTTTCAGGGAGGACCCATAACGCCCAGATTGGCTAGCTTTCTTCTGAGTTTCCAGGGTCTTTGGCAGTGGGGGAGGGAGCCCAGTTGCCCATCCCTCCGAAGGCCCACCCCTCCAAAGGCCCACAATTGGAGACCCCTCCCCTACCGTGTGACCTTCAGCGGGGTTGACAGTGGAGTTTTAGCAGGTGCAATCCAAGCATAATTGTTGGAATTGCCCCCCACATCCCAGATTTTCAGGGTCAGGGTGTTTTCTTTACCCACTAAATAAATGCCACAGTTTCCTACATAAGTCTCTGCTGGTAATACGGGGAGCAGACTGGTTAAGATGTGACTTTTTACAGGAATGGCCAAGGAATATATAAAATTTTAAATTAACACTTTTTTTGTTTACATATTTCCTTCTTAATCTTTTAGTTGGAGAGACTCAAGCTGGAGGCTACAGCACACAATATGTAAATATGAATACAACCTCTTTTCTTATCTACATATTTCCTTTTCAGCACAACCCATTGGTAAAACTTTTTAAAATTCAGAACTTGTTGTTGTTGTTATTGGAAACATTATCACAGGTAAGAATGCGAAAAAGTAAATAAAAAGGTTTGCGTTAGGAAGAAGAATGAACAGGAAGGGTGAGATAAGATAGAAGGTGCTTAATGTGGTTGCTGGGTGATGGGATCAGGAGGCTAATGAAACATCAGAAAATGGGGAAGGCAAAATAATTAAAATCAGTTTTAAATTGGAGAAAAGTGAAAATTTAGAGATAACGGGGGTAATTTTGAAGATGTGGTGCATTGAATCTGCACGATGGTGCAGGAGAGTGGGAGACATGGTTGGGAGATGTCGGGGGTGGTGGGTGTGCAGGCATGCACACAGTGTAGGTAGATGGAGAAAATAGAGTTCGAGGCTTGATAGAGAGGCCTGAGGCGTGAGAACCAAAACATTAATGAAGCTATTGAGAGTCAGGAAAGACAATTGCATGAGTAAGCTGAGTAAATTTGTGTGAAATTATATTTTCTTAAGTTTTTATTTTCTGTGAAACTTTATTTTGAGTCCTGGATATTTCAGTTTGTGAAAACGAAAAATGGGAAATGAAAGGTTCTCCAAAAAAGTTTGAGAAATGGGTTTATTTTGTTGTCCCAGTTGTAGTTTGAGTGGTTGGAAAGTGTAAAGCCAAAGAATAACAAACCAAGAATTTTGATACCAAAGAGTGACAGAGGAAGTGTGACACCAGAGAAACAGGAAACACGTGTCATCATACCGTTTTCATTACAACACAGGAGGAGGCCATTCAGCCCATCATGCCTGTGCCTGCTCTTTGAAAGAGCTATCCAATTAGTCCCATTCCCATGCTCTTTCCCCATAGCCCTGTACATTGTTTCCCTTCAAGTATTTGTCTAATTCCCTTTTGAAAGTTACTATTGAATCTGCTTCTACCACCCTTTCAGGCAGTGCATTCCAGATCATAATAACTCACTGTGTAAAAAAATGTTTCTTCATGTCACCTCTGGCTCTTCTGCCGATCACCTTAAATCTGTGTCCTCTGGTTACCGACCCTTGTGCCACTGGAAACAGTTTCTCCTTATTTACTCTGTCAAAACCTCTATCAAATCTCCCATTAACCTTCTCTATTCTAAGGATAACAAGCCCAGCTTCTCCACATAACTGAAGTACCTCATCTCTGGTATCATTCTAATAAATCTCTTCTGCACCCTTTCTAAGGCCATGGCATCCTTCCTAAAGTGTGGTGCCCAGAATTGAGCACAATATTTCAGCTGAGGCCTAACCAGTGTTTCATAAAGGTTTAGCATAATTTCCTTGCTTTTGTACTCTATGCCTCTATTAATAAAGCCCACGATCCAATATGCTTTTTAAACAGCCTTCTCAACTTGTCCTGCCACCTTCAAAGATTTGTGTACATGCACCCCCAGGTCTCTCTGTTCCTGCACCCCCTTTAAAATTGTACCATTTAGTTTATATTGCCTCTCCTCATTCTTCCTACCAAAATGTATCACTTCATACTTCTCTGAGTTAAATTTCAGCCATGTGTCTGCCCATTTCACCAGTCTGTCTATGTCAGAGGCAGATACAAACCAATCTCCTGTGATGTTAACATACTGTTTTATAAGGATGAAAGTGTTATACCATGTAATGCACAATGTATTATTGTACTGTTAAGGTGGAATGGTGTCCTTTTAAGGCCACAAAGTCTACTTATTGGCACACAGACACAAGTTAATCAGAGTTTAATTGGTATTAATTGTGAATAGCTTAGTATCAGGCTTGGCTCAGTGGCAGTGAGAATCCCTACGTGGTCAGTGTCCAGTAAAATAGTAAAGTGCTTACGTGGCAAAATAGCAGAAGTAGCAATGTGGTTAGAAAAGGGTTAATTAGTAGCCTGTTAGCTGGGAGTTAGGACAGTGGGCCTCTTTAGGCCATCTGTTCGCATGCTCATCTCTTTACCATAAGGCCTGCATTGTCTTATCAGTGTAGGAGTCTTTGGAGTCTTTGATGTGGGTCAAGGACGGGTCTGGGTGTCTCCATGTAGCTGGATCATCAATAACCTTAACGAGCTTAACGAGAACGAGAGACATTCCAAGCTAAGAGATAAGGAACGAGAGGGACAGGGGAGAACATTCTGGTGAGAAGAAAGGATGCATCCATCAGTGTCTGTCACTGCAGCATGATCAGGACATGGGCTATTTGTGATTGGCTTGAAATTAGGTAACCTAGCATGGCCAACCTGTGCCCGGCTTATGATTGGTGTTAACAAATGTTCCAACCCCTATTGATCTGTATAAACGTTTGGATTTCTGTATGTTTCTTTGTCTTGCTCTGCCAGCATAGAAGGACTCTAACAGGATTCCAAATCGATGCTGCAGACCAAGTCCGGCTATTAAAGTTGTGTTGAACTTTAAATGTGTATTCGACTCAGTTTTTGCTGAACCAGACTGAGGGGAAAAAAGAATCCGGTTCGTCAGCAGCACTCCCGTCTATGATTCAGAAAGTTGTAGGACTTGAGCATGTAATCTAGACTGGCACTTCAGTACAGTACTGAGGAAGTGCTGCACTGTCAGAGGATGAGATGTTAAGCTGAGGCCCCTTCTGCCCTCTCAGGTCGATGTAAAAGATCCCATGGCACTATGTGAAGAAGACCAGGGGATTTCTTCCCGGTGTCCTGGACAATATTTATTCCTCAACCAACACTTAAAACAGATGATCTGGTCATTTATTTAATTTTGTGGGACCTTGCTATGTTTAAGTTGGCTGCCGCGTTTCCTGCATTACAACAGTGAATACACTTCAAAAGTACTCCATTGGTTGTAAAGGGCTTTAGGACGTCCTGAGGCACTATAGAAATGCAAGTTGTTTGAAGTCTTACACTGAAAAGAAATTTGTATATAGATAGATATGATAAACAAAACATGCACTAGACATACTGTTTTGTATATATACGTAGCAACACATCAGTTTATGATGTATTTGTCATGGTTTCCTGCTGTGAGCCTGATTAGTGAATATATATCAAGTTTCACTGACATCACTGCAAAGATGGAATACTACCAGAATTTCCCAGAGACCAATTTCTTTCCTAAGACAGTTCCATAGAATGGTACATCTGTTAACACTTTAAGCATGAAGGTTGTTTCACTTTTCAAAAGCACAATTTCTGTACTTTAAAATAACGTTTTATGAAACACCCAATGTTCATAATTAACATTTTAAGTCAAAAAGTATTTTCCACAGTGTAGAATATAGGAACATACTACTAGAATCAGCATAGTCCAGGTTCCAACAAACATATCTCTTCACAGAAAGTGCAATCCAGAATCCAGCAACAAGTTCTCTAAGGAGACCGCAGACCATTACCCAGGAATATGTCTTTGTGGAGAGCACAGTCCAGAACCCAGGGACACCCCTCTGCAGAGAGCACAGATCAGAACCCAGGGACACATCTCTGCAGAGAGCACAGATCAGAACCCAGGGACACATCTCTGCAGAGAGCACAGATCAGAACCCAGGGACACATCTCTGCAGAGAGCACAGTCCAGAACCCAGGGACACCCCTCTGCAGAAAGCACAGTCCAGAACCCAGGGACACCCCTCTGCAGAAAGCACAGTCCAGAACCCAGGGACACCCCTCCGCAGAAAGCACAGTCCAGAACCCAGGGACACCCCTCTGCAGAAAGCACAGTCCAGAACCCAGGGACACATCTCTGCAGAAAGCACAGTCCAGAACCCAGGGACACCCCTCTGCAGAAAGCACAGTCCAGAACCCAGAGACACCCCTCTGCAGAAAGCACAGTCCAGAACCCAGGGACACACCTGTACGGAGAGTATAGTCCGGAACCCAGGGACACACCTGTGCAGAAAGTATAGTCTGGAACCCAGGGACACACCTGTACGGAGAGTACAGTCCAGAACTCAGGGACACCCCTGTGCAGAGAGTATAGTCCGGAACCCAGGGACACACCTGTGCAGAGAGTATAGTCCGGAACCCAGGGACACCCCTCTGCAGAGAGCACAGTCCAGAACCCAGAGACACCCCTCTGCAGAAAGCACAGTCCAGAACCCAGGAATATATCTCTATGCAAACAGAAGAATCCAGAGCTTGAGGAACTTGTCTCCATTTTAAAAATGTGCTTAAGAAAATGGAAAATTCCAATCTTGTGTTGTTTTTGGCTGCAGTACAGAGACCCTATGCAGTCCGTACATAATGTTTTCATCTCTGATAAGGATCAATTCTTTTAAGAGGAAACATTTGTCTTTGATTTTATCTGTGTTTGACTATAGAAAGTGGATTGGTCACATCCTGCCTAAGAACTCCTGCTATATGTTTTTTTAAGTGTTGAGCATAGTTTCATATAGATGGTGATATATTAATCACAGTCCCAGGGACTCCCATCAGAACTATCAAATATCCTTGAAACACTTCCAGTAAAGAGGCTACAACCTTGTTTCTGATGGTGGGGAACTGAATTGATATATTGTTATGGGGGGGGGGGGGGAGATTGAATCATTCATTGTAAATATACAGGACTGAATCATTCACTGTAAATATCGGAGGATTAAATCAGTCATTGTAAATATCGGGAATCACTCATTGTAATACGTGGACTGAATCTATCATTGTAATATAGAGGCACTTAAGCATTCATTGTAACAGGGAGATTGAATCATTCATTGTAATACGGGGGACTGAATCAATCGTAATATGGGGGATTTAATCATTCAGTGTAATATGGGGGGACGGAGATTGAATCGTCCAATGCAAGAAGGAGAGGATTGAGTCAATCAGGGTAATGCTCGGGGGGTGGGGGGTGAATCATTTTGTGTAATATGGAGGAATGGAACCAGTTACTGTGTTAGTCGGAGGTGATATATTAATTGGATAAGATACCTTTAGTTTATACTGATCAATATTATTAATATAAGTGGATATGTAAGAAGAGTCTATTTGGAGTTGAGGTCACTGCAAAATGATACACTCGGTGATAGTAGTTTGGAACAGTCAATCCTCAATCTTAGAGTCAGTAATCCAATACCTGAAGCATGCAGATCTGCAATACTCCAGGCACCGTTAATGATTGGCCAATGCTCAAAAGGATAAGGTGGTACTAGCTGGGCAAGCAGTAGGAAGCTTACCAGTATTCTGTACTAGTAAGTTGTGCAATTTTAGCTGGTTAAACTCTAGCATTACTCCTGCACACTCTCGAGAGTTTCTAAGCCATGAATCTCCTAACGTGCACTAAGCTCTTTGGAATTAGGTAAATTGGCTATGTCCATATGGGGAGAGAGTATGCACTCTATTGGACAAGCAGAAATTCTGCATTTATACATTTCTCAGTAGCTTGGTTTGGAGACTATTAAACATGGTGATGGGCTTCCGCACATGTCAAACACCTGGTTGACCAAAAAAAATACAAGTGGTTATTGATAGCATTGCCAAAATGTTTCAATTGGTGATATTTTAAGACCAGCGATAACCTATTTATTTTAAAGGGTTACTGTTAATGTTAAAATCTTGTACTATGATTCTCAGTTTTTATATTGAATAAGTATCTACTTTATAGTCATTTTACCTGGGTATCCTATTAGACCCCACTGTAAATAACAGAAACCTGTTGCAATATCTTGATGTCCTGTATTCTAATAGATGCCTTCAATGTCTCCTTCAGCTCCTGTGCTCAACTGTGCAGAAGGCACTTTATGAGGAGGAAGATCGTGTGAGGAAGCTCTCCCAGAAAGTGAGATCTCTTGAAAAGGCCAACAATCACCTGCGCGAGAAGGTGAAGAGGATTAAGCGTTCCCTTCGGCAGGTGAAAAAAGAGAGCAAGAGAGAGGCAATACTCATGAAGCAGCTCCTGCAGAAGGAACAGAACAAGGAGAGGGGGAAAATGAATGCCAAACAGGACACTGGCAAGCAGATCCTGAAGAAACCAGTCAAGAAACCGGTCAGCCATAAACTGTAGTGCAGACTCACTAGTTGTAATAGTCTGTAAATCAGAGATGTAATGCTTCCCTTACCAAGCGGGAACATGACACATGTGGAAACTGCCTGCACTATAGTGGCTATCTATTCCCAGTAACACTATAGTGCAGTGAAGTAGAAAAAAAAGCATGTTGTTTGGCTTTCACAGTTACACTATGTTACTTGGGCATTTTAAATCAACTTTTTGTTTTTAGTTAACACTCTTGTAAGGGTCTTAAGTGAAATTAGATTGGAGCAGGGTGAAGCAGACATGGGTCCCACTGCAGAAAACTACTTACAGCTCTGTTACAATTATCACTAAATTGGCAATCTCACTCAGAGAACCAACAGCTGATGTGGAAAACAGAGCAAATTGTACCAGGGCAATAGTTCATGATGCACTGAGGCTGGGGTGAAGCATATTATTGGTAGAAGGAGCTTTACTCTCTGTCCAGTCTATACTGTTCCTAACATTGGAGTACTTAATGCAGACATTTGGTTTAAAAAAGGGAGATATGTCCTATTTCCTAGTATTTGACTTCCCTTACCAAGCAAAAAAAATGCATAAATTTATTTTTCAATCTCTTGCCCTGTGATTAAAGTGACCATTGTGTGAGTAAATAGTAAAGCTCAGAAACACTTTAAATTGGAGGAAAAACACACAAACAGCATTTCATAAAATGCAAAAGATGGCTGACAGTGTGCCATGTAAATCACTCCAGATTCTTTCTTCTAGTTCATCACATATTCTGAACTCCCTGAGTACATTAAATCATCATCCTTCTGCTATTCTGTGTCCCATACCACATTAACTGTCTGTTATTCTCTATGCAACTCCCCACTGTAGAATTGGAAGAGGTGAGTAAAGTCTATGAATGAGAAAATGGCCTGGCCAGAACACTTCTACCTTAGGTAAAGGCTCTCAGTCATTAAAGAGTTCATTAATACCTTAAGTGAAATTGTTAAGTACCATGGTTAAGCAATTTGATTCAAGTCCATTTGAAGATTGTTGTGCCTGCTGGCTCGCCCTGTCCCCAAATACGGTCAGTTAACCTCAATCACTGTTACCAGCAATCCATTGCATAGTGTTCAAATGACTCTGTCTGTGATTGCTTTAGACTAGATTAGGCAGAGTGTTTCCTGTCATAACCACTTTTCATTTGTGCACTTATAAAGCTTTTAATGTTTTATTTCTTTGCTTGGCCAGAACAGATTTAGCAGCTCTAGATTTTTTTGTCTAAGAATTTGTAGTTTAGATAGAAAAAGCTGCAGTTGATATGAGTGATTTTTCCTGGAGCTTGGCAACTTTGGTGGCTGGAGGTGGGGTCTTAAATTGCAGTCATTACACCACTAACTCATGGGAGGGATGTTCATGCTGTGATTAATCATTGAACTCGTGGATTTATATGGGGAGGTGGTATAATACACTGATTAAACTCAGTAACTTGCAGGAGGGGCTATATGTCAATGATTGTTCTGGGCCTATTCAGTTAATTTGGGAGGAGTTGGTTCCTGTTAGTTCAAGAAGAGAGAATCACAAAATCACATCTCACCTTTAAGAAAGTAGTTGGCAAACTTTTTTTTCATTTATTTACAACCATTTGATGCAATGACATAAATCGCAGTGAAATATTAATGAAATGAACAAAAAGATCCTGATGAATCTTTACAAAAAAAAATCTCCTCAGAAGTAAGGTTATTATTTAAAGGTTAGCCATACATTTGTGTTAGAATTTTCATTGATTTACTGAATTAGTACCATTGATGTAAAAGTATCACTGACTCATAATAAGTGATCTGGGTGTTTGCAGAAATGTAGTTTTAGTACTGATTATTAAGCAGGAAGAGTCTTGTTCAAAGTATTAATAAAACCATTCTCACCTTTTCTAGTTTCTTGCTTTCAGAGTCTACTTACTTCTGATTCAAAGGTACAAGTTGAATGATGAATATGGGAGAAGGGAAGTTAGGACTTCTGAATGGCAGTGTGGTGGTGCAACATTAACTACATTGGTTTCCTAACATATTAAGAATGGTAGGACTCCTGTTTCTCACAGCCTGTGCTTCTGGTCTCAGCTGTGCGATTTGGAGGAAGCAATGAGTGGAGACTGAATACTGTCCCCACAGGGAGAGGCAAAGCAGAACAACTTGACCTATTCCATGCCACTCTTATGCACTTCATACCATCCTGTTGCGAGCATATCATTAATTTGCTTTCTCAGCTAGTGAAAGACCTTATGGGAGAAAGCAAGTAACTAATAAAATTGGATCCCAAATAAAATAAAATAAACTACTACTCTTCACAGTAAGTGGATTATGCCCTGGATCCTTTCAATGCTGTTGCATTATGTTTACAATAAAATTATGGTAGCTTTGAATAAGCTGTCCAACTCATCTGTGTTTACAATATCTCTACATTACAACAGTGACTACACTTCAAAAGTACTTCATTGGCTGTAAGCGCTTTGGGATGTCCTGAGGTGGTGAAAGGTGCTTTATAAAAGCAAGTTCTTTCTTTATTTCTTTCTCTCTTTTTCTTTTTCCTTTCCTTTCTTTCTTCATCGGTTTTTATGGTCCAAGCTTGCACAGATTCTAGCAAAATATTCTGATCATGTTTCAAATTCTAGCTGAGCTTGCCAATAAAAAAATGATTGTCCAGGAATGCAAAGTGGAAGCAGAGATGCCAGCAATGCAAATGTAGTTACTTGGGACTGGTCATTTCCTAACTGACCACTGTCTTTTGATCATCTCTAAGGAAGTGTATACTCACCAATATTGTGAACTGAGGGCTCATTAACTTTTTAGTCTGAAAGTGTTTTTCAGATGGATAAGCTCTTCATTCCTCTCTCCTCAAAGCCCTCCCCCTGTCAAAACCATGTGCATTTTCTGAATAAACCAATAGTTTATACAGTGAAAAGGTTCCAAATCATATAATATTAGTTACATTTTACCTGATATTTCAACAATCTAAGTATAAACTTCTGTGGATCAGCAAAGGAATTAAGGCTTCTTATGCTTAAACTTGTGAATTGAGTGTTGGAATGGTAGGAAATAGTCCTCTGTTTATAGGTCAGAGATATCTTTAATACTGGCTTAAAGCGATGGCAGCCAAATAATTTGTTCCTCCCTCACTAGAATCGCGGCATAATTCCAGATTGAATGATCATACATCCCAGAATGTAACATTTTGTCTCAAAGGTTCAAACCTCCAAGCCGAATGAAAAATGAAGAACAAGGGAAAGATGGAGACAAGTCTTCTGTATGTGCAAGAGAGCATAATCTAAAATAACAGTTCTCTGAAACACAAGCCATGATGATGGTTCTGATGTAAAAGGGAGGAGGGGAGGAGGGAAGGAGGCTGTGGGGCACATCCAATGGCGGGGAGAGAAAGGGGAAGTTGTACATGTCTAATGAATCAGATTAAGCACCTTGAAAAGCAAAGTAATGAGGACAATGCAACATGATGAAAGTAGGAGAGAAAATGGGGATCAAAATCCAAGAAGAGATAGAAGTGGAATAACAAGCACTTTCTTATCTGCTGTGATGGAAAGCATATGTATTTACAGTATATTTTGCTGGAAAGCACACTCTGTACTCATAGGTTTAAAGCTGAAATGCTGGCAGTATGTACATTCCTTGTAAAGGTGGTGTGGTTAACAGTTGTTTTAGCCCCTGTACATTAACTTATTGAATGCGATCTCTAATAGAGTTTCCATCTCACATGTGTGCTTCTTAGGGCTATTTGCCATTGTGCTTGAGCTACTATATATTCTGTCTATAAATTCCACTTTATCAGCTTTTTTGTATAATAATAAAGAGCTGCACAAACCGCTGAAAGATTTATTTGACAGAAGAATTAACTTCAGAGTCTAGCCTTTCTTTTCATCAATCCTCTGAGGCCTGTATAATCTCTACACAGGTTCTGTTCTCATGCTTTGTGCTCAGAACATTTCTGCACAATCTCACTGGCTAGAACATTAGTTCTGCTTCCTTGCATCACACATGGATTGCAAAATGTCACACCACAGACTGATAAGTACAGGGTGAATTGGAAAACTTATAAATTATTATTAGGTAGCCTTTCTTCATGGGAATACAAGTGAAAGGATATTAAACCCAACTCCTGCTCCTGTACCAGGCTTCCGTGGACTTCAATACATAATCTAGGCTGACACTTCAGCGCAGCAATGAGGGAATGCTGCACTGTCGGAGTTGCCATCGTTCATATGAGATGTTAAACCGATGCCCCATCTGCTTGTTGAAGTAGATGTAAAAGATCCCACAGCACTATTCGACAAAGAGCAAGTGTCCTGACCAACATTTATCCCCCAACCAACAATGCCAACACAGATTATCTAGTTACTTATGTCATTGCTTTTTGTGGAAACTCGTTGTGGGCAAATTGACTACCGTATTTGTCTATATAACAGTGACTACACTTCAAAAGTAATTCTTTGGCTGAAGCACTTTGGGACATCCTGAGGTTGTGAAAGGTGCTATATAAATGCAAGCTTTTTCTTTCTTTCTTACCCTTGGATTTTGCTAATTCCTCAGACTCATCATTACATCAGGACAGAGAAACACTTCCATTTGCAGAAAAGTAGTTGCCGCTTTTTATCTTTCACCTTCAGACAGGTATCCTGAAATCCAGCAATGTGCCCTGTACCTCGTTGCATTTCAGAACCCCATGCTATGTTTTTCATTCATTTCTTCATGCTATTTGGCATCAAGCCCTGTACCTGGTTGGCTCAACTGTTTTTTAGCCATGTGTCCTGTACCCTGACTCGCTCCTCCCAATCTCCAGCAGTGCATCCTCTTCCTGACTCACCTCTCATCAGCCTAGCGATGTTTCCTGTTCCTGGCACAAACGTCTGTTCTCCAGCAGAGTGTCTTGGTCTTGGCTTGCTCAGCTTCCAGTGTGCTTTCCTCGGCACACTCCTCCTGCTTTCCCACAGTTGTCCTGCTCCATTTAAGTTAAATAGAAAATTAGTAAAAGGTAACCAACAGTGTCAAAAAAACTGAAAACAGCTGGCATCTCCAAAACACCCTGGTACTGGCGACACCACCAGTTGCATGGCCCATGTCCCTCTGCCGTACCTTGAAGTTGTGGCTCATGTGCCACAAATACTTGGGGATTCAGGGAAACTTCACGACTGCCATGGCTTCTCTCTCTAATTTGGATTTACCCCTTGCATCATCCTCCACTCCTGGCAGATCAGACAGGTACCAAGCCAATGCAAACAACATGTGCACCAAGATCCCAGATGCTGGCATATAATTCATAATTTTCCCTTAGAGCACAAAAAAGCTGTTAAATTCACATCAGCCGAACAACAATTTCACTTTTAAGCGGTAGCTCCTACCTTGCTTATAGCACACCAGAGAGCAATTCCAATTACGATTGTCACTTTGAGCATGGCAGTCAAAGGAAACAGCAGCATATCAGCATTACAGGTGAGACACGGTGGAATGCGGGTGACCACTGCAGAACACAGGGCATTTGAATCCCCAATGTTCTTAATCTGCAAACATGGACATTGCATTTAAAATAATAGCATCTTTGCCTAAAACCTAAAAGCTGAACAGTTGGGGCAAGTATGCAAAGAAACTTCAAATGGGATTTTAAAAAAGGACATCACGATTTCCAACCAGCTTGTTCCCAGGTAGTCGCTTCTGACTTTGTTGATTGCCTCTTATCTTCTTGCTTTCTGCGGTGTTTCTCCGAAAGCTCCAGTCTATCACCAGTCTCCTGATTCGCTCATCTGCCTGCTTGTTGTGCAGTCTGTCTCTCATCAGGGAAGAAAAATAAATCCAATCTTACTGCAGAGTGTGCTGTCCCACCACGGAATAGTGCACGGTCATTTAAACTGATCAGGTGGCTCTGCAGCAGCCCAAAACCCAATGGTTTCAGTGAAGGCAGTTTGGACCCAACTCTGCGCTGATTTTGAAGCATATGCTTTTTAAAAATTTGTTCCTGGGATGTGGTCAACACCAGCAAGGCAGCATTTATTGTCATTTGCCCTGACTTCTTGGGACAGCACAGGAAGTTTAAATTCATCGTGATATTTGTCAGCAAATGCTGTCTAATGGACACTAGAGGGCCGATTTTTCGAATGCATGCTACTGGCAATTGTAAACAATTTTACAACACCAAGTTATAGTCCAGCAATTTTATTTTAAATTCACAAGCTTTCGGAGATTTCCTCCTTCCTCAGGCAAATGGTTCCCAGGTAGTCGCTTCTGACTGAGGAAGGAGGAAATCTCCGAAAGCTTGTGAATTTAAAATAAAATTGCTGGACTATAACTTGGTGTTGTAAAATTGTTTACAATTGTCAACCCCAGTCCATCACCGGCATCTCCACATCATGCTACTGGCAGGCAGCCTTCCCTGTCAGCCGCACATTTGGGGAAACTGCAGCTTCCAGCATGCATGTGTTCACGATTTGCCATCCATTAATTTTAATGCTCATATTTCGATTATACTGATATTGTGATTATCACCTTTGTTATGCTGTCACTAAAAAATGTAAACATTCTAATTGCTGTCTGACACAAAAAGATACAGAGACAGACAGACACACCCAGGCAACTGGAAATCAATGGGAATGAATATCAGATGGTTTCCTTAATGGGTGGGCAATCTACAGCGCCAGTTTTGCAATCAACCAGCACATTGACAATCTATCCCAGAAAGTCTTTCCTCATTTAATTTGTTTGGCAAATCAAAAAAATGAACAGGTTGAAATTTGAAAGCTCCAATTATCACCAGTGTTTCGTTGATAGCAATTAGAATGTTTCTTATACGTGCATGTGTATGTGTACGCATGCAAAAAACAGACAGACACAGTGATACATGTCCAGGAACCTATATATATATATATATATATCTTGAATTCATCACACCGTGGGCATCGTACTTTTTTACATACAAATCGCTAGCTTGAGTTCCCACTAGCTGATAATGAAGACATTTTTAAAAATTATATTTATATTACATTTATAAGAAAATGATTGCACTAATATACAATAGCATTACCTGTGCCTGGAAAGACACAGCAATGTTTTCCATCAGAGACTTATGTGAGAAGCCTCAGCTCGAGTTCATGCAGGTTCATCACTGTTAGTTGAAGAGACTCAACAAGGTAGCCTTTTACAGCTTCTAGCATGCACATGTGCCGACAATTTATACAAATGTTTATGATTGACAGCAAGACTGGACATTCAGGGAATATGCCAGCACTTGCTGCTTGTAAGCCCAGCCTCTTCCAATGAAAAATTACTGAAAATGAAAAGCTCCAAGGAAATCGTTTTAAGGAGCAGTGAAAGTAATCAGAATTGATCATTTTTATATGAAACATCATAATAGGCAAAGCATGAACTTTGCAACTTTTGCTTGAAGTAGTTTTGAAAACAGAATCATATGTATATATAATAGATCGGGAATGCCCATTTTAAAAAAAACTTTGTGGGCAAGATTGCTCACAAGATTAAAAAAAAATTCCAGACACTATTAGTATCACTAACATTTGGCCAGATCATATATTTGGGTACTGGTGACGTGAAGAACGCAGACATACTTAAAATTAGCAATGATTATAGGTCTTACAAAGCTTCATCATTTTATCTTAAATTCTTTGTAAATTATAAATGGTCAAAGTTGGTTACTTTGTGCTGAGGTCTCGAGATATCCTTACCAGCCATCCTGTGGGCTTTCTGAGTGAACTTGTCAAGTAGGTGCCAATTATTGGTGGTTCAAATTCTCCCCATAATACTTCAGTGCTTGAATGAAAGTGTTGCATTTGAGGGGAACATGATTAGACTATATTAGACACTGGTTTTACACAGCTAGGATCTAGGTTTGAATCTTGTACAACCTGACCAAATCTTTTGCTTGCTTGCTTAAGGACCCAACATTTGTGCGGCCTCGATGCATTTTTTAGTGGGGATCAGCCCACAGTTCAAACTTTGCCTGATTTTTAATTAATTGGCAACTTCATGCAGCAAGGCCACAGGATGGCTGGTGCGAGAAATGGAAAAATGTCACACTAGTGCAGTGGGGGTGCTCCTCCCAGGTTGGGGTGAGGTGTATTGTTGGCACAAAGAAAATGGATCCTTCTCTGACTTGGGACTGCTTGATGTCGATACTGGGTGCCTAAAATGGAAGCTGTTTCATTCCCCAGCATCTTGATTAAAAAAATGTTAATTTTATGTTTAACTCATAAGAAGAAATATTGTACTCGATGAGTCCCCTGGTGATACAATGAACAAACTGTTATCCTGTTGTAATTTTCCAGCAGTCTGGTACAGCACGTGCATTTACTATTGCTTTAAGATTTCATTTGTCTCAGAGGAGTTCTTCATGGTTGTTTCTATTTATATAGCAGATGTGAACTTTAACCCCATGCTTTACTCTTTTCACTGAATCCCCAAGTTCATATGTTCTTAGTTTATTAAGTGCATCAAGCTGTGTGGATTCTTCTCAGTTGTTCCCATAAAATACATTATATGACATTTCAAATGAGTTGAGCTTAGTGAAATAGATAGTAAGTGGAAAGGTGGAGTGTGGTCTGGTTTTGGGTGTCAGTGCTTCGCAGTAATAGGGGTAGCAGATGTAAAGACTTGACGGTGCATCTTGCTGTGAGATCAGGGGTAGCTCAGGTAGGGGTAAATGCATCCATCTCACTGTCAGAGAAGAGGAGCAGTTCAATTGTTTTCATCATCCTTGAGCTGTTTTCTTTTCTATGAGTGCTTTTCTCTGCAAATTACAAAAACATTGACGTGATTTGTGCAGACACTATTCACGTCACCCTCACTTCCACTAAGAGTCTGACAACATTCGCTGGACTGCAGTTTTGCTACAAATGTTTAATACTGATCATAAATCCTCATCATGTTACTAACTTTCTAAACAAGTGTTGTCCAATACGTTAGCCACTAGCCACATTGGGAATCCAGGTTGGCTAATTGCATTTCTGATTAGTAAATAAAAATGACTATATTCCCCACCGCATATAGCGGATGTGTTCGCGCTAACGTGATTTGTCCACTATACGCGGCAGACGGTAAAATCATAATAGTTTATAGCATGAACTAACTCCAAAAGCTGCCTGAAGTCTCCACTTTATCACTGCCTCCTGTAATTGTTAACAGTGCAAGCAGTTGATAGAGACTTCAGGCAGCTTCAGATAGAGACTTCAGCTGATTGAAGCTGTCTCAAGTCTCCACTTTCCGATTGCCGCACGTAATTTTTAACAGTGCAAACAACTGATTGACGCTCCTTTAAGACCTGACTTTGCCTGAAATCAACGGAGCTTTTGAATTGGTAAGTATTGAGCTGCATGAAATAACCAGCACGCTTAATAGAGTGTAAGCAGTACATTCATAATTGATACTTATGTTGATGACAAATGGTTAGCGCCATTTGCCCGATATGGGCGGCTGTCATTTATAAATGCGGACTGTGTAAGTGGTGGACTGTAATAAACACCTTTGTTGGGCACATGATCTCAATTGTCATAATTGTACGATGTATGCACGTGTATTTTAACCTTTAACTGTATTTGTTTTGGTAAAATAGTAACACGAAAAGCAGAGTGTGTGAGTGTTTTCTGATTGTTGTGAGTGCTTTACTCCCTTGGTTACTGAATGGTGGTAAACGTTTGTTAAGTAAATATACACATGCGAAGTACATTTACCTGTGTGTGTGTAATCTGTTTTCATAGAATCATAGAATCTTATAGCACAGAGGAGGCCACTCGGCCCACCGTGCCTGTGCCAGCTCTTTGAAAGAGCTATCCAATTAGTCCCACTCCCCTGCTCTTTCCCCATAGCCCTGCAAATTTTCGTTTTCAAGTGTATATCCAATTCCCTTTTGAAAGTTACTATTGAATCTGCTTCCACCACCCTTTCAGGTAATGCATTCCAGATCATAACAACTCGCTGTTTAAAAAATATTCTCCTCTTCTCCCCTCTGGTTCTTTTGCCGATCATCTTAAATCTGTGTTCTCTGGTTACTCGCCAGTGGAAACAATATCATCTTATTTATTCTATCAAAACCCCTTATAATTTTGCACACCTCTATTGAATCTCCCCTTAATCTTCTCTGCTCTAAGGAGAACAATTCCAGCTTCTCCAGTCTCTCCACATAACTGAAGTCCCTCATCTCTGGTAGCATTCTGGAATATCTCCTCTGCACCCGCTCCAAGGCCTTAACATCCTTCTTACGGTGTGGTGCCCAGAATTGGACACAATACTCTAGCTGAGGCCTAACCAATGATTTATAAAGGTTTAGCATAACTTCCTTGCTTTGTGCTCTATGCCTCTATTTATAAACTTGTTCTGCCACCTTCAAAGACCGTGTATGTGAATCCCCAGGTCTCTCTGTTCCTGCACCCCTTTTAAAATTGTACCATTTCATTTTCAACCAAAATTAGTTGCATGTGGCTAAAATGTTGTCACCGTAGCCACATCTGCAGCTCATCAGGAATTTCTATTGGACAACAGTGTTCTAAACGTTTTAACTAACATGTTTTTTCCCCAACATAACTGCGCATAAAGAAAATGGTGTGTGATTTAAGCCAGACTGCCCTGCAAGTACTGATTTGGGAAATCGAGGGTGGACAGAGAGGCAAGGGAATGCACCTCGGAGCATTTAAAAAGAAAACAGAATCTACCTTTTAAAGTAAAAGTTTTACTTTTATTCTGCTTGTGTTGGTTTTAACCATAATGATCCAGGCTTATTCCCCACTTCAGAGTCATTACAATGCAATACTAACTGACAGTTTACTCCCTTCAGGTATAGAGAAAAAAATCTACAGCATTCAGAATGTACGAGTTGATATATCTGTTGTGACAGTGTTTTCACAGCTGTATCAACACACAGTACACATTACACCTTCAGCGGAGGGCAGGGAAAGACACAGAAAATGTTATTCCACACCATTCCCCCCTCTTTGTCATTCATTCCCAGACTTCAAAGGACTATCACTGAACCGAGTAGTGTGACTGACAGTGACAGCAACTGTTGGGAAAACTCCATTCAAATCAGCATAATTCCAGAATACTTTCAACAAGCAAATGGAAACTCCTCAGTTGCCTGACTTTTATTTTATCATCTTTTAAAAAGGTCACTTTCAAACAGTTGCTTGTGGAGTTGGATGCTGTCAGAAAACTTCCCAGCTGGTTAAGTGGGTAAATTCACTCTGGGGCATAGCACTGAGTCTTATAGTCTCAGGTTCAATAGATTGATTCCTGGGATGAGACGGTTGTCCTATGAGGAGAGATTGAGTAGAACGTGCCTATATTCTCTGGAGTTTAGAAGAATGAGAGGTGATCTCATTGAAATTTATAAAAGAGAGCTTGACAGGGTAGATGCCGAGAGGCTGTTTCCCCTAACTGGAGAGTCTAGAACTAGGGGTCATTGTCTTAAAATAAAGGGTCAGCCACTTAGGACCGAGATAAGGAAAAATTTCTTCACTCAGAAGGTTGTGAATCTTTGGAATTCTCTACCCCAGACGGCTGTGGATGCTCAGTAGTTGAATATATTCAAGACTGAAATCGATAGATTTTTGGACACTAGGGAAATCAAGGGATATGGGGATAGAGCGAGAAAGTGAAGTTGAGGTAGAAGATCAGCCATGATCTTATTGAATGGCGGAGCAAGCTCAAGGGGCCACATGGCCTAATCCTGCTCCTATTTCTTATGATCTTATGTTTAACCTCCTGCCACACTGCACCCCGCCCTCTTCCCCCACCTCTGGGTCTACACTGAGTGAGCTGCTCTCAGCTGATGTGCAAGTGTGGATACTGCATTTAACTCTGTATCCTCATGCTAGAGAGGGGAAGAATGGTAATTATTCCCACTTCTAATTGTTTTGCAGGAAGTCAACATGGATTCAGAAAAGGAAGATCCTGCCTAATCAAGCTGCTTGACATTTTTTTGTGTAAGAGACATCCCAATTGGCAATTTGACCAGAAAGGCCAGAAAACCCAGTAGGATTTTGCACTCAGGAGAGAGGTCTAATTGAAAACAAGTGTCATTCATTTCTGCAATGAGGACAAGAGACTGAACAAGAGCCAGCAAGAAGACAGTAAGAGGGAAATGAGAGCTGACACTGAAAGGATGAAAAGGCAATGAGATCTGGAACTGAAAGAAAGAAATAAAGACTTACATCTATAAACTCTTTATGCAAAGAGTTCTTGGAGCATGGAATGCTTTACTGTAGGGAGTAGTTGAGGCAGAGACCATTGCATCTTTTAAGGGAAAAGTGGATAAACATAGACACATAGAAAATAGGAGCAGGAGTAGACCATGCGGCCCTTCGAGCCTGCTCAGACATTCAATATGATCATGGCTGACCCTTTATTAATACCATATTCCCGCTCTCTCCCCATACCCCTTGATGTCTTTTGTGTCTAGAAATCTATCTATCTCCTCCTTAAATATATTCAGTGACTTGTCCTCCACAGCCTTCTGTGGTAGAGAATTCCACAAGTTCACCACCCTCTGAGTGAAGAAATTTCTCCTCATCTTACTCCTAAATGTCCTACCCTGAGACTGTGACCCCTTGTTCTAGACCCCCCAGCCAGGGGAATCATCCTCCCTGCATCCAGTCTGTCTAGCCCTATCAGAATTTTATACGTTTCAATGAGATCCCCTCTCATTCTTCTACATTCTAGTGAATACAGGCCTAGTTGATCCAATCTCTCCTCATACGACAATCCTGCCATCCCAGGAATCAGTCTGGTGAACCTTTGCTGCACTCCACGAACATTTGAAACAAATGACGATACAGTGCTATGGGGAGAGAGCAGGGCAGTGCGATTAGTTTTGGACTGCTCCAGCAGAATTGGCACAGAATCAACGGGCTGAATTGTTTCCTTCTGTGCTGTAAACTTTTATTGTTTTATATAGTGCCTTATCACATTTTCAAAAACATCCCTAAGCATTTCATGTGGAATTAGTTTTGATGTGCAGTTACTATAGTTATGTAGGCAAAAGCAGCAGTCATTTTGTACACAGAAAGATCCCATTAATAGCAATGAGATAGGTGGTCAGATAATCTTTTGTTTATGGTGTCAATTTAGAGAGGACAGAAAACTCACTGCTATTTTTGAAATAGTTTCATGGAACTTTAGCATTCACCTGAACAGGCAGAGAAGTGCCCAATTTAACATTTCACCTGAAGGGTGACACTCTTTCAGTACTGTGCTAAACTGTTTGACTAGGTTATGTATTTAAATCCTGCAGTAGGACTTGAACCCACAGCTTTGTAACTCAAGGTGTGACCAACTGAACCAAGCTGACACACTTAGTCACCCACTCTGCAGATGGAGTGCCAATAACATTATTAAGTTACCCTGGTCAAAGGTATCTGTTTAGAGTGTGTGTTTGGGATAACTGATTGGGATGTGTTTGGAACAGAATAAAGGTGGCAAGAAATAAAGAATTATTTTTAAAAAACAAGTATATAGCCGCAAAATAACTTGCTATGATGTATTATGAACCAGGAGGCAATGTTTAACAAACAAGCGACTAACAGTAAGGATCATTATAAGAGCATTTTACATTATACCAGAAACATGATGGGGCTTTAAGATTACATCTGACAGAAGGAGGATATATCTGCTAAGGAGAATATAAAGACATGGGTACAGATGTGAATGGATGGGAGTTTCATAAGAACATAGGAACAGGAGTAGGCCATTCAGCCCCTCGAGCCTGTTCCGCCATACAGTTTGGTTAAAATGTTTAGATAAATAGATCAGGAAGAGGGACGCTGATGTTTATAAGAGAGAATCCGACATGAATCAAAAGGAATGATTTCGTGTCTGATGAGGGACTGATTCAATCTGTACAGAAACCTGATTGGAAAAAGAAATTGACCTGTGGACTGTAACCCATAACAGATGAGATTAGGACAACCTTGCTTGGACTTGCACAGCTACAGTTTCAATCCTCCTTGATGAAGGATGGATTAATGGATAGAAAAAACCTTCTCATTTCTGAGGTGTCCATTAACCAATTTTGCCATTAGGCTTTTTCCTGTTACATTAGTTGAGATTATCTGGGAGTGACAGATCTCTCTGACAAAGTTATGTTCATATTGGTGTGCAAGGAAATTCAAATGTGCATAGCAACAGCAAATTAGAAAAGTAAATGACTAGAAAGTGTGCCTGGGGAAAAGCAATACGAATATTAGAAATCTTTCTATAAACTGAGCTGAGAGACTTGGTTCCCAGACTCATTTCCTGAAGTTTTTCTGAAACAAGAACCTTCATTTCCTTAACGATATGAACTGATCATTTTCCTGAAGTAAGAATACTCTTTGCCGCACTCTGTTTTCTCTGTGTTCAGAACAATAGCCTGTGCAGATTTGGTAAAAGTCTTTGGTGTAAAATTAAAAAAGCATCATATCCCACTTATAGATTAAGTAATGATTGTAAAATGTAACTATCAGTATATGTTACAAAACCCATGGCACAAATAAACCCAAGTGCCAATATCAGTTTAGTACCAAAAATAACTCAGCCCAGATCAAATACATTTTAAGGTTTGGTCAACTTATCTCCCTTTACAATCCTACAGAGATAAGAGGATTCAGCTCCCTACAAGAGCCAAGAGCATTCAGCTCTCTTCACAATTCTACATAAGAAAGTATTTAGTTCCCTTCACAATCTTGACAAAAAAAACTTCAGCTCTCTTCATAACATTAAACAGAGAAAAGATCGTCAACTCCCTTCACAAACCCACAACAGCCAAGAGCTCCCTTCACAATCCTACACATGGATAAGAGCACTCAGCTCCCTTTGCAGTCCTACACAGGGAAAAGAGTGCCCAGTTCCCTTCACAAGCCTACAAGAGCCAAGAGCTCCTTTCATAACCCTACACAAAGAAAAGAGCACTCAGCTTCCATCACAATCCTACAAGGATGACAGCGCTCAGTTTACCTCGCAATCGTACAAAGAAAGGAAACGCATTCAACTTCCTTCACAATCCTTCAAAAGACAAGTGTTCATCTCCCTTCACAATTCTACATGAACAAGTGCATTCAATTCAACAACAAGAGTGCACTGCTCATTTCAGAATCCTGCAAGGACAAGAGCACCCAACTTGCTTCACATTCCTACACAGAGAAAAGAACATTCAGTCCCCTTCATAATCCTACAAGAGATGAGAGTGTTCAGCTCTATTCACAGTTCTGCACAGGGAGAAGAGCACGCACTTCATGGTTCTCCAGGAATAGGAGTGTTTAGTTCTACACAAGGACAAGGACAAGAACACCCTACTCCTTTCTCAATCTTACCAAGCAATAAGAGCACTTGGCTCATTTCACATAAAGCTCTGCAATGGGGGGTAACCAAATTCTGCCCAGTGCTGGTCCATTCAGCTAAGTGATGTGTGAGCAAATGATTCAAAGCTGTGCTTGTCTTATTAGTTAAATTACCCATTTGTAAACAATATAGCATTGTAGCAGCCCATAGGAAAATCTTGAAAACAAATCTCAAAGTTAAAAAACATTACTAAGTCCTTATCATTGAGAAGATTTATAAATATGAAAGATGCACTTGACAAAGGCACCCATCAGAAAGTAATTAGTTCTAAGATCGCTAAAGGATGCGATTGAGAAAATGAGGCTATCAGGCAGCTGAAATCAATGAGAATAATTTGTATTCCTTCAAACATGAACCTTCTAAGTCAGAGACAAGAATGCTATCAACTGAGCCAAGTTGAAAGTTGCATTCACGGGATTTTATTCAGGGAAAATGCTGTTTCCTTCATCACCTCCAGTTGCTGTCTCCACAGGCAACAGGAAAGAAAATAAAGTAATATAGGAGTGAGGGGAAATAAGAAAAATGAGCAAGGTACCAGAGACAATCAGCACTTGTGAAACCCAGCAGCAGTTAATTCTTCCATAAGAGGAGATTGAGTGCGGGGGGGAGTAGCACAAAAAGAAAGCAAAGAAATAACATGGGGAAAGGGAGAATGAGAAAAAAAGAGTGAGATAGAGAAACAGAGAGATGAGAGAAGAGAGAGCAAGATACAGAAAAATTGATGAGAGAGGAGAGAGGAAAGAAAGAGAAAGTGACTGAGGGAGAGGGGAAAGAGAATAGAGAGTGTGGGAGGGAACAACAACTTGCATTTATAACACCTTTAATAAAGAAAAACATCCCACGGCTAAAGAAAAACATCAAAGGAAAATGAACACCGAGTCAAAGAAGGAAATATTGGGAAGGATGGCCAAAAGCTTGCTCAAAGGGGTGGGTTTTAAGGAAGGTCTTAAAGAAGGACAGAGCAGTGGAGGGTCAAATGGGTTAGGGAGGGAATTCCAGAGAGTGGAATCTGGATGAGTTAAGGCACGGCCAACAATGGTGGGGCAAAGGAAGGAGGTATTTTTTTTATTCGTTCATGGGATGTGGGCGTCGCTGGCAAGGCCAGCATTTATTGCCTATCCCTAATTGCCCTTGAGAAGGTGGTGGTGAGCCGCCTTCTTGAACCGCTGCAGTCCGTGTGGTGAAGGTTCTCCCACAGTGCTGTTAGGAAGGGAGTTCCAAGATTTTGACCCAGCGACGATGAAGGAACGGCGATATATTTCCAAGTCGGGTTGGTGTGTGACTTGGAGGGGAATGTGCAGGTGGTGTTGTTCCCATGTGCCTGTTGCTCTTGTCCTTCTAGGTGGTAGAGGTCGCGGGTTTGGGAGGTGCTGTCGAAGAAGCTTTGGCGAGTTGCTACAGTGCATCCTGTGGATGGTGCACACTGCAGCCACAGTGCGCCGGTGGTGAAGGGAGTGAATGTTTAGGGTGGTGGATGGGGTGCCAATCAAGCGGGCTGCTTTGTCCTGGATGGTGTCGAGCTTCTTGAGTGTTGTTGGAGCTGCACTCATCCAGGCAAGTGGAGAGTATTCCATCATACTCCTGACTTGTGCCTTGTAGATGGTGGAAAGGCTTTGGGGAGTCAGGAGGTGAGTCACTCACCGCAGAATACCCAGCCTCCGACCTGTTCTTGTAGCCACAGTATTTATGTGGCTGGTCCAGTTAAGTTTCTGGTCAGTGGTGACCCCCAGGATGTTGATGGTGGGGGATTCATCGATGGGAATGCCGTTGAATGTCAAGGGGAGGTGGTTAGACTTTCTCATGTTGGAGATGGTCATTGCCTGGCACTTTTCCGGCATGAATATTACTTACCACTTATCAGCCCAAGCCTGGATGTTGTCCAGGTCTTGCTGCATGCGGGCTCGGACTGCTTCATTTTTTCAGGGGTTGTGAATGGAACTGAACACTGTGCAATCATCAGCGAACATCCCCATTTCTGGCCTTATGATGGAGGGAAGGTCATTGATGAAGCAGCTGAGGATTGTTGGGCCTAGGACACTGCCCTGAGGAACTCCTGCAGCAATGTCCTGGGGCTGAGATGATTGGCCTCCAACAACCACTACCATCTTCCTTTGTGCTAGGTATGACTCCAGCCACTGGAGAGTTTTCCTCTAATTCCCATTAACTTCAATTTTACTAGGGCTCCATGGTGCCACACTCGGTCAAATGCTGCCTTGATGTCAAGGGCAATCACTCTCACCTCACCTCTGGAATTCAGCTTTTTTGTCCACGTTTGGACCAATGCTGTAACGAGGTCTGGAGCCGAGTGGTCCTGGCGGAACCCAAACTGAGCATCGGTGAGCAGGTTATTGGTGAGTAAGTGCCGTTTGATAGCACTGTCGATGACACCTTCCATCACTTTGCTGATGATTGAGAGTAGATTGATGGGGCGGTAATTGGCCGGATTGGATTTGTCCTGCTTTTTGTGGACAGGACATACCTGGGCAATTTTCCACATTGTCGGGTAGATGCCAGTGTTGTAGCTGTACTGGAACAGCTTGGCTAGAGGCGCAGCTAGTTCTGGAGCACAAGTCTTCAGCACTACAGCTGGGATGTTGTCGGGACCCATAGCCTTGCTGTATCCAGTGCACTTAGCCGTTTCTTGATATCACGTGGAGTGAATCGCATTGGCTGAAGACTGGCTTCTGTGATGGTGGGGATATCGGGAGGAGGCCAAGATGGATCATCTACTCGGCACTTCTGGCTGAAGATGGTTGCAAACGCTTCAGCCTTGTCTTTTGCACTCACGTGCTGGACTCCGCCGTCATTGAGGATGGGGATGTTTGCAGAGACTCCTCCTCCCGTTAGTTGTTTAATTGTCCACCACCATTCACGACTGGATGTGGCAGGACTGCAGAACTTTGATCTGATCCGTTGGTTGTGGAATCGCTTAGCTCTGTCTATATCATGTTGCTTCTGCTGTTTAGCATGCATGTAGTCCTGAGTTGTAGCTTCACCAGGTTGGCACCTCATGTTTAGGTACGCCTGGCATGCTCTTCTACACTCCTCATTGAACCAGGATTGATCCCCTGGCTTGTTGGTAATGGTAGAGTGAGGAATATGCCGGGCCATGAGGTTACAGATTGTGCTGAAATACAATTCTGCTACTGCTGACCCACAGCACCTCATGGATGCCCAGTTTTGAGCTGCTAGATCTGTTCTGAATCTATCACCATTTAGCACGGTGGTACTGCCACACAACACGTTGGATGTGGGACTTCGTCTCCACGAGGACTGTGCGGTGGTCACTCCTACCAATACTGTCATGGACAGATGCATTTGCGACAGGTAGATTGGTGAGGATGAGGTCAAGTAAGTTTTTCCCTCGTGTTGGTTCGCTCACCACCTGCCGCAGGCCCAGTCTGGCACCTATGTCCTTCAGGACTCTGCCATCTCGGTCAGTCGTGGTGCTACCGAGCCACTCTTGGTGATGGACATTGAAGTCCCCCACCCAGAGTACATTCTGTGCCCTTGCTACCCTCAGTGCTTCCTCCAAGTGGTGCTCAACATGGAGGAGGACTGATTCATCAGCTGAGGGAGGTGGTAATCAGCAGGAGGTTTCCTTGCCCATGTTTGACCTGATGCCATGAGATTTCATGGGGTCCAGAGTCAATGTTGAGGACTCCCAGGGCCACTCCCTCCTGACTGTATATCACTTTACCGCCACCTCTGGTCGGTCTGTCCTGCCGGTGGGACAGGACATACCCAGGGATGGTGATGGAAGAGTCTGGGACGTTGGCTGAAAGATATGATTCTGTGAGTATGGCTATGTCAGGCTGTTGCTTGACTAGTCTGTGGGACAGCTCTCCCAATTTTGGCACAAGTCCCCAGATGTTAGTGAGGAGGTCTTTGCAGGGTCAACTGGGCTTGGTTTGTCTTTGTCGTGTCCGATGCCGGGTGGTCCATCTGGTTTTATTCTTATTATGACTTTTTTTTAAGCAAGATTTTACAACTGAGTGGCTTGCTCGGCCATTTCAGAGGGCTGTGGGTCTGGAGTCACATATAGGCCAGACCGGGTAAGGACGGCAGGTTTCCTTCCCTAAATTAATGAACCAGATGTGTTTTTACGACAATTCGGTCGTTTCATGGCCACCATTACCGATACTAGTATTTTAGTTCCAGATTTTATTTAATTAATTGAATTTAAATTCCCCAGCTGCCGTGGTGGGATTTGAACTCATGACTCCAGATTACTAGTCCAGTAATATAACCACTATGCTACCATACCCTGGGAGTAGGTTGCCACAATAGGCCACATTCAGAGGAACGGAGAGTTTGGGCAGGGAGGGTTGTAGGGCTGAAAGAGTTTACAGAGATAAGGAGGGATGAGGCCATGGAGCGACATAAACACAAGGATGAGAATATTAAACTTGACGCGATGGGGGACCAGGAGATAATGTAGCTCAATGCATAAAGGTGTGATAGGCAAGCAGGACTTACTGTGAGAAGGGATACAGGATGAGCTGGTTTATGGAGTATGAAGGATGGGTGGCTAGCCAGGAGACCATCAGTGTAATCAATTCTGGAGGTGACAAAAGAATGAACAAGCGGTGTTAGTTGAGGATGGACTGAGCTAGGGCGGAGGCAGACGATGTTACAGAGGTGAAAATATTGATCTTTGTGATGGAGAGGATATGAGGTCAAAAGCACAGCTCGGGGTCAAACAAGATTCCAAGATTCCAAATAGTCTGGTTCAGCCTGAGACAGTAGCCAGGGAGGGGGATAGAGTCAATGTTAAGAGATCGGGGTGTGGACCAAAGCCAATGGCTTCAATCTTACCAGTGTTTAGGTAGAGGAAGTTATGGTTCCTCCAAGACTGGATGTCAGACTAGCAGCCTGACAGCAGAGGCAGTGAAGGGTCAAGAGAAATGATGGAGCGGTAGAGCTGGGTGTCATTGGCAAACATGTGGAATCTGATTCCATGGTTTCAGATGATGTTGCCAAGGGGTAGCATGAAGATGAGGAAGAGAAAGGGGCCATGGATGAATCTTTGGGGTCTCCAGAGATGATGGTGCAGAGTGGGCAGAGAAGCCATTGCTAGCAATGCTCTGAATATGATCGAACAGGTAAGAGTGGAACTAAGCAAGAGCAATCCCACAGAGCCAGACAATGGAGGCATTAGAGGAGAGGCATTGGATGATGATCGTATGATCAACTTTGTCGAAGGCTGGAGTGGTCAAAAGGGATGGAGTGATAATGGAGTAACAGTCACAGAAAAGGAGAGATAGCAAGAGACAGAGGAAATGGAGATAAAGGGCCCGATATTAGGAGGGAGGCAGGTTGGCAGCGGGGGTCGACTGGGCACGTGGGTAACTGCGATGGAGGAAAGGCTAGCCTCCATCGAGCTTCAAGCACGGCTCAACAATGAGTCCATTCAGGCCCTGACACCGGCCGTTCAGATTCAGGGTGAGCAACATTCTGCCGCCTTAAACAGGCTGACAGATACCTTACAATTGGCCTTCCAGGGCTTCACACAAGTCCTCCAAACTGTCGTCTGGCAGGGTGGAAGGAGTGATGTGGGCCTGGGCCAGGAGAGAGATGATGGTGAAAGGGGACATGGAAGTGGGGACGCCACTCAAAGCACTCCCACGTCTCACCCGTTGTCCCCCTCTCAACCAGTACCCACAATGCTGCCCCCTCTCCAGGTGGCTGAGTCTGCCCCTGCACAGGTGCAGGTGGAGCAGTCTTTGGAGGGGACCTCACGGGCACCGAAATCCAGAGGGCGTCCGCGCAAAGCATCTCATCGGTCAGGGCATGGACAAGAGCAACCTGCCACTACCTCTGCTGAAGCCACAGGGGCAGCACCACGTAGGGGTTCCCGTAAAGGTGAAGGTTTTGTGAGCACAAAGGGGATGCACAAGGGTGTAAGACAAAATGAAATGTTTTGATTTACTTTCGTTTGTTTTGCAAAAAAACATAAAAATTTGTTATCACCACTACTGCCACGTCTTTGCAAATCTTGTCTGGCTTGTGCAATAAGCTTTGACAGCGACAGGTAAGAAGATTATGCACAGGCCAGCTGAGAGCAGCTCGGCATCAAGGAGGCTGCAGATGTCCACAACTACATGTCGAGTGACTCTGAGCCTCCATGTGCACTCCTCCTCTGAGAGGTCCAGGAAGCTGAGCCTCAGTCTGTAGACCCTGTGGTGAGGGTAGTGCCTTCTGTGATGCATCTCTCTCTGTGGTTGCCCTCCCTCCTGCTGTGCAGGTGGATGTGTCACAGCACTGTGTTGTGGAGCTCCACGTGTCAGAGGTGGACGGCGTGGCTAGCGAGGCTGGTGATGATGTTCGTCCTCTGAGAAGGTCATGACTGCAGCTATGGCGGCCCCCATCTGGAAGATGTACGTTTGAGGGGGTCCGCAAGGTAGGTAAATGTGTCTGCACACCGGGGTTGAGGTTGCAAGTTGGTGAATTTTTGTGTTAGGAGGGGGGTGGTGGAGGCCAAACTTTGTCCAAAGTGACAGAGTGGCCTCCTGCAACGAGTGAGGGTCTCCCCCCTCCACTTGTCAAATGGACCTTTGCAGCTGCCACAGGCTGGTGGCTGCAACACGTCCATTTCAACTGGGAGTGTTTCCCCCAGTACAGGAAACACGCTCAGTTTGGATGAAAATCCCACCCCTCCTAAAATATCCTTCAAATCAGGTCTCCTAATGACCTGAAGTATCAAATGAATTGATTTAAGTCGGATCCCACCGGCTTTAATTGCCAGTGGGAGTCCCGCATGCGGGGGCTGCGGGCACATCCAAGCGTGTCATTGGGGAACCTGGAAGTGGGCTGGTTGGAGCCGGGCTTCGGACCCGCCCCGGGAATCCCCAATTTTCGGAGTCCCCCCGCCACGAATGCAACCGCTCGGACATCCTAAAATCGAGCCCAAAGAGTGAGGTGAGAAAAAGAAAGAAAGCAAGAGGAAGAGAAAAAAGAGACAGAAAGTGAGAAAAAGATGAAAGATAAAGAAAGAGAAAGTGAGAAAAAGAAAGAGAGAACAGGCAAATTAAATAAATACAGGACTGTTTGGGAAGGAGTGCAGAACAGATTGTGCATAAGTGATAGACAGGCTGAGAATGAATAATTTCCCTAATTCCTGAAGAATCTCAAGTTCTATTTAAAGAAAACCCTCCAAAGATCAATTCAAAATAAAGGTGATGGATTTTGAATGTTGAGGTAATCTCCCTATATTATGTTTGGAAAACATTGAAAGGAAGAAAAAGTGTAGTTTATGTATAAATATTCTACAGAAACGACATTATTAAAAAACAAACTCTGGCAATAACATAGAGTTAGAATTGGGCTTCCTCCAACACCCCTGTGCAGTTATGTGACTTGTGCCAGGGAGAAACTGGAGACCGTGCACTAAATGATGGAAAACCAGTAAAGTAAATTGCCCTAGTCAGCACAACAGCAGGGTCCTGGAAGCAAGTTTTCTTCTCTGGACTATATTATATAAACTACAGATTTTTCTCATCAAACCATCCAAACCTACATTCCATTCTTGGGCCAATTGGCATGCTAGCGTTGTTTTCCATTTTCTAAACTTCTCTGTTTTTTATTATTTTTTGTGACCACATTAAATTAGATTTTGAAAACAATTATCTCTGTGAAAACACATTATGAATTATCTTTTCTAAATGGGACATTTGGATATTTTCTCAAAATAGAAAAAAACAACAATACAAGAGAATAATTGAGAGCAAAGGCAGAGTTGATTGTGTTAAGTGCTCTTTAGCTCTGTAGGTAGCTCTAATTTTTCAATTCTCACTCTAAACTATGGAGAATGTGAGCTGCTAACATCAACCTCACCCAGAAATGGCACTGGCTGTTATTTCTTTGTTTAGATAGGCCCAGGACCGAGAGTAACGCTACATTTACACTACAGCTGTAGGGTCGATGAGAAGCAGTTATTGCAAATGCATCCTCAATCTAGAGTCAGGGACCAATCTGCCATCAGAGAAAAGTGTAGGCAATCTCACTCACTTCACTCCAGAATCAGATTGGGCTTCAGCGCCAGATTTAAAGGGAAATTCAACAATTCAGAAAGTCGTAGGCAGCATGTGTGCAACGAAGGTTCACTAGATTGATTCCTAGGATGAGAGGATTGTCCTATGAGGAGAGATTGAGTAGAATGGGCCTATACCCTCTGGAGTTTAGAAGAATGAGAAGTGACCTCATTGAAATGTATAAAATTCTTAGAGGGCTTGACAGGGTAGATGTAAGAGGCTGTTTCCCTGGCTGGAGAGTCTAGAACTAGGGGGCATAGTCTCAAGATAAGGGGTCGGCCATTTACAGCCGAGATGAGGAAAAATTTCTTCACTCAGAGGGTTGTGAATCTTTGGAATTCTCAACCCCAGAGGGCTGTGGATGCTCAGTCGTTGAGTATATTCAAGACTGAGATGGATAGATTTTTGGACACTAAGGAAATCAAGGGATATGGGGATCGGGCCAGAAAGTGAAGTTGAGGTTGAAGATCAACCATGATCTGATTGAATGGTGGAGCAGGCTCGAGGGGCCGTATGGCCTACTCCTCCTCCTATTTCTTATGTTCTTATCTTGAACTCTCAGCAGGGATCACAGGTCGAAGAATCAGCACTACAATGTTGTAGCCCCATCTCCCTTTGAGGATGCCTCCCAATTGGGAACATGAGATCACTGATCTTACCTTTACACTGCACAGGTTTAGGCTCAGTGCAAAGCCAAAACAATCTTTGCACCACTGCTAAACTTGTGAGGGTAGATGTTCTAATTGCGCACTCCCAGGGCAGAGCCTCACCTGCCAGGAGCACATGTCAGGAAATTGCACGCGACAGCCCATGTTTTTCTATCCAATGGATGGAAAGTCGTGGGCTGCATGTGTGCAATTTCTCAATCTATGCTCCCAGCAGGTGAGGCTCCACGCTGAGAGCTACAATCTGGAAAACTTACCGTGTGGTGGAAACACACCCCAAGAGAAACGGAAATAAATAGTGTCCCAGAAAGGTCGTGCTCCTGAAATTGGCAGTGAGGCAGATTGGCAGTTTTATTTACATATAGCACCCCTCTCATTGGACTAACTCATTGAACCATTTAGGGGAGGGGGATCAATTATCCTTAACAAGGAAGGAAGCTCCTCACTGGCTCAGCTGATTAAAGCATTGAGTAAGCCAAACAGACCGGGAAGGTCCCAGGTTCAAGCTCAGGGTAGATGCTGAGTCAGCTGATCTCAGGCAAAGCAGTTAAGGTGCTGGAATTGGCTTCAGCACCCCTAAGTCAGAAAAGGAAAAATCGTCATGGTTCCTGCTCCTGATTGCTGACCAGTGACCCCTGCTGGAAACTGCCTGCACTGTCAGTATAAAGTCTTCTATCATACACTCTATAGTATTTGCATTCTCAGTGCAAAGCTGTGTATAACAGTGACACCCTCTTTGGTGTTTGCATTTCCAATGAAAAGCTGCACGTAACAATAGCAACCAGCATCTATACTCACGGTGTAAAGCTGTGTGCAGCACACTTTATACTGTCTGTTGTGATAAGATTTGAATCCTTGTTCATTTCTCAAATGTGTCAGAAACACACATGAGCTTCTTTAGCTCGAGCTCAAGTTAACCTGCTTCTCAAAGTTGAATATCTCCAATCTGCAGAAACACATCTCTTATCCTTCTGGCCACGAAACAGATAGTAAGATCTACAAAAAGGGAGTATGAAAAGAAACTCGCAAGGGATATTAAAATCATCACAAAAATTTTTTACAATTATATTAGGATAAAGAGGGTGGTCAAGAGCAATGTGGGCCCCTTAAAAACTGATAATGGTGATATTGTAAATGAAAATAAGGAAATGGCGGACATGCTAAATTATTATTTTGCATCAGAATTTACAGTAGAGGAAGAGGGTAGCATGCCTGACACCCCAAGGAAACTAATTTTGAATCAGAGATGGAGACTCACCATAATTAACGAGAGCAAATTAACAGTAATGAAGAAAATAATGACACTAAAGAGTGACAAATCCCCAGCACGAGATCATTTCCATCCCAGGGTTTTAAAGGAAGTAGGTGAGAACATTGCAGAAGCCCTAACTATGATCTTCCAAAGTTCTCTCGATTCAGGAACCGTTCCTTTAGATTGGAAAATTGCTATTTAAGAAAGTTGAGAGAGGGAAATAAGGGAATTATAGACCAGTTAGCCGAACATCTGTTGTCGGAAAATTAAGGATAGAGTGACTGAACACCTTGAAAATTTTCAGCTCATCAGAGAGAGCCAGCATGGATTTGTAAAGGGTAGATCATGCCTGACGAACCTGATCGAATTTTTTGAAGAGGTGACTAAAGTAGTGGACAGGGGAATGTCTATGGATGTTGTTTATATGGACTTCCAGAAGGCATTCGATAAAGTCCCTCATAAAAGGTTGTTAACTAAAGTTCAAACTCATGTAATTAAGGGCAAATTATTGACCTGGTTAGGAAATTGGCTGAACGGCAGGAGACAGAGAGTAGGGATAATAGGTACTCAAATTGGCAGGATGTGACTAGTGGTGTCCCTGAGTTGGGGCCTCAACTATTCACTATATTTATTAATGAATTAGATGACGGGATAGAGAGCCACATATCCAAGTTCGCCGATGACACAAAGATAGGCAGCGTTGCGAGTGTAGATAGAAGGAAGCATAGAATTACAGAGAGATATTAATAGATTAAGTGAATGGGCAAAACTGTGGCAAATGGATTTCAATGTAAGCAAATGTGAGGTCATCCACTTTGGACCTAAAAAGGATAGATCAGAGTACTTTCTAAATGGTGAAAAGCTCGAAACAGTGAAGGTCCAAAGAGACTTAGGGGTTAATGTACACAGATCATTAATGTGTTATGGACAGGTAAAGAAAATAATCAAAATGGCTCATGGAATCCTGGCCTTTATATCTAGAGGACAAGGGGGTAGAAATTATGCTCCAGCTATACAAAGCCCTGGTTAGACCACACCTGGACTACTGTGTTCAGTTCTGGGCACCACACCTTAGGAAAGATATATTAGCCTTGGAGGGAGTGCAGCGTAGCTTTATTAGAATGATACCTGGACTCCAAGGGTTAAATTACGAGGAGAGATTACACAAACTAGGGTTGTTTTCCCTGGAATTTAGAAGATTATGGGGTGATTTGATTGAAGTTTTCAAGATATTAAGGGGAACTGATAGGGTAAATAGAGAGAAACTATTTGCGCTGATTGGGGAGTCTAGGACTAGGGGACATAGCCTAAAAATTAGAGCCAGGACTTTCAGGAGCAAAGTTAGGAAACACTTCTACACACAAAGGGTGGTAGAAGTTTGGAACGCTCTTCCGCTTGATGGTAGCTCAATTGTTAATTTCAAATCTGAGATTGATAGATTTTTGTTAACCAATGGTATTAAGGGATATGGGACTAAGGCAGGTATATGAAGTTAGGTCACAGATCAGCCATGATCTCACTGAATGGCAGAACCGGCTATGGGGGTGCTAAATGACCTACTCCTGTTCCTATGTTCCTATGAAGCATGGGGCAGCAACAGCACCAAATATATTCCATACCATTCAGAGTACAATCCACTGATCATGGAATCTATCATTTAACCCGTAGAACATGGAAGACAAAGAGTGCAGGCTTCACCTTAACTGAACTGTACCAACATCCCACAGAGGGGAAATAAAGCACTGGGAGAGGATTTAAATTAGGATGGCAGCAGAGGAGGGAAAATCAAGACTTTAAAATAGATAGTATAGGGGGAAGAGGAAAAGTTAGTTTCCCATCTCATTTAACTTCTTTTTTTAATTCGTTCATGGGATGTGGGCGTCGCTGGCAAGGCCAGCATTTATTGACCATCCCTAATTGACCTTGAGAAGGTGGTGATGAGCCGCCTTCTTGAACCGCTGCAGTCCGTGTGGTGAAGGTTCTCCCACAATGCTGTTAGGAAGGGAGTTCCAGGATTTTGACCTAGCAACGATGAAGGTACGGCGATATATTTCCAAGTCGGGATGGTGTGTGACTTGGAGGGGAACGTGCAGGTGGTGTTGTTCCCATGTGCCTGCTGCTCTTGTCCTTCTAGTTGGTAGAGGTCGTGGGTTTGGGAGGTGCTGTCGAAGAAGCCTTGGCGAGTTGCTGCAGTGCATCCTGTGGATGGTACACACTGCAGCCACGGTGCACTGGTGGTGAAGGGAGTGAATGTTTAGGGTTGTGGATGGGGTGCCAATCAAGCGGGCTGCTTTGTCCTGGATGGTGTCGAGCTTCTTGAGTGTTGTTGGAGCTGCACTCACAACAGAAATAACAGAAATTAAACAAGATGATAAATTACCAGAGGCAAGAAGACCAATAGTTGGAGGAACTCTGAGAGGCAAAGCATGAAACTAAATAAACTTTTTTTCTCCCCACCCCAGGAGTATTACAAATTTTAAAAAGGAACTAAAACATGAATCAAACTAGAGGAATATGATAAGGAAGCAATTACAGAGACCTAGTTGCAGCATGGGCAAGATTGGGAGATACATATATAAGGATGTAGAGTTTTTAGATAAGATAGGGAAAATAGGATAGGAGGAGATGGCTACTAATGAAAGACACCATCACTATGACACAAAGGAAGACTCTAAATGAGTGTAATCAGTAGATGGAATCACTATAAGCAGGGTTCAGGAACAGGAAAGGATGTAGAATACTGAAGGGAGTATTTTATAGACCTCCTGGCGATTTAATGAAAGAATGCATGTCTAATCAGCTCTGGAAGGCAAGTAAGAAGAAAATGGAATAATGCAAGATTTTAACTCGCATATAGATGAGGAGAGAAGTATCAGTACAAGTGGAAAAAGAAATCGATTAATTCAATGCCTTTAACCCTACAAGAGAGCAGGTGATATTTGGTTTAGTTCTGAGTAAAGAACCAATAATAGTTAGTGATTTGATAATAAAGGAGTATCATAATAGATACAGCACAGGAGGAGGCCATTCAGTCCATCGTGCCTGTGCCGGCTCTTTGAAAGAGCTATCTAATTAGTCCCACTCCCCTGCTCTTTCCCCATAGCCCTGCAAATTTTCATTTTCAAGTATATATGCAGTTCCCTTTTGAAAGTTACTACTGAATCTGCTTCCACCATCCTTTCAGGCAGCGTATTCCAGATCATTACAACTCGCTGCGTAAAAAAATGTTTCCTCATGTCGCCTCTAGCTCTTTTGCCGATCATCTTAAATCTGTGTCCTCTGGTTACCGACCCTTCTGCCACTGGAAAGTTTCTCCTTATTTACTCTATCAAAACTGTTCATGATTTTGAACACCTCTATCAAATCGCCCCTTAACCGTCTCTTTTCTAAGGAGAACAACACCAGCTTCTCCAGTCTCTCCATGTAACTGATGTCCCTCATCCCTGGTACCATTCTAGTAAATCACTTCTGCACCCTCTCTAAGGCCTTGACATTCATCCTGAAGTGTGGTGCCCAGAAATGAACACAATACTCCAGCTGCGGCCTAACCAATGTTTTATAAAAGTTTAGCATAATTTCTTTGCTTTTGGACTCTATGCTTTTATTAACAAATTCCAGGGTCCCATATGCTTTTATAACAGCCTTCTCAACTTGTCCTGCCACCTTCAAAGATTTGTGTATGTGCACTCCCAGGTCTCTCTGTTCCTCCACTCCCTTTAAAATTGTAACATTTAGTTTATATTGCCTCTCGTTATTCTTCCTACCAAAATGCATCACTTCACACTTCTCTGCGTTAAATGTCATCTGCCATGAGTCTGCCCATTCCACCAGACTGTCTATGTTCTCCTGACGTCTGTTACTATTCTCTACATCGTTTACTACATTTCCAAGTTTTGCCCCATTTCATTCTCCAGAACTAGCTCCAGCACTGCTTTCTTCCTCGTTAGGCTGGAAACAGACTGTTCAAGAAAGTTCTCTGGTACACATTTTAGGAATTCCTCCCCCTCTTTGCCCTTTACACCATTACTGTCCCAGTCTATATTGGGATAATTAAAGTCTCCTATTATCACTACTCTATAGTTCTTGCATCTTTCTGTAATTTGCCTGCAAATTTGCTCCTCTATCTCCTGCCTACTATTTGGTAGCCTATAGTATACACCCAGTAGCGGAATAGCTCCTCTATTATTCCTTAATTCTAACCAAATAGATTCTGTCTTTAACCCCTCAACTACATCATTCCTTTCTAGTGCTATAATGGTTTCTTTGATAAATACTGCCACCCCCCATCCCCATCCCCACCCCCACCCACCTTCCTTTCCTGAATACCTTGTAGGCAGGAATATTAAGTACCTCCCCTTCTTTGAGCCAGGTCTCTGTTATTGCCACTATATCATAGTCCCATGTGACGACTTGAGTATCTTGGGAATAGTGACCATAATATGATTGGCTTCACAGACCAATGGTGGAATCTATTCTTGTAGATGAGTAATGGATGACAAAACAAACATATACTCCTGAAATGTATTATAGGTACCTTTAACTTGCTGCAATGATGGTCTACGAAAGTGGATAGAGTCAGTATTAAACAAAAGAAAGCTTATGTAAGGACAAAGATCAATGGAAAGAATGAGGACAGGATAGAGTATCCTGATAGATAAAGCAAAAAAGACCAAGGAAATAATAAGGGCAAAAACTTGTAGATGTTATCAGGGTAATAGCAAAGTTTTTTTTATAAATACATCAGGAAAAAAGAGTGGTGCAAATGTTAGAAAAAAGGAGGAAAGGGCAAACTAAGTACTTCAAGGCCAGTGAATTTACCTTGGATTGTGATTTTTAAACAGCTTTTGATAAGTTCCACACAAGAGATTGCTGGCTAAAATTAAGGCACATGGAACTGGAGACAATATCATAGCTAGGACAACAAATCGATGAGGCAGAGGCAAAGCCTGTGCACAAATGGGCTGCCTTTACCAGGTAAAGTGAGGCCAGCTCAATTGTATAATTTACTGATGCTCCAGGCACACCTCTCATGACGCACCAGGAGTGCTATGGCCACACTGTTGGGCACCAGAGCCAGTGAAGGCCAGCCGGCTGCCCACTGTGTGCTAGGCACTTACCTGGTGAGGGGAGCATGGCTTGGGGGGGGGGGGTGGGGCAGCGGTATTGGGAGTAGCGGCCAAGTGGGGCATTACTGCTGGGGGCCTGGGTGCCAGTGTTGAGGGATAAAGAGCATGAATGCTAGAATTTTTTTAAATTTAAAGGTGGCATCCCTTCAATGCCCTTTAACACCTCAAACCGATGGTCTTTTGGGGCAGTTCATCAATATTCTCACAACCCTTTGTGGGAAGAATTTTTTTTCTGAATTTGCATTTAACTGGCTTAGTTAAAATGTTAAGATTATGCACTCTTGTTCTGAATTTCCCCACAGTTACCATGCACAGCATTTTCCATAGAACACTGTGAGAGTCTGTTGTTAATATAAGAGGCCATGTAGTCAACAAAAAGTACCTTAAAGGGACACCGTCTTCATGAAAAAGTAGCCTTTTTTTCATTTGTTTACCAGGTGATGCCTTAAAACACTTTGGAAATAGATTATTCAGTAACTTGTACATGACCTCATTGCGATGAAAATGACACGCGCCTCCTGAGTCTTTCTCCCCCTCCCCCTCCTCTGAGGAAGGCTTGCCAAATCCTTTTTTCATGAAGACAGTGTCCCTTTAAACAAGTGAAAATAGAGCTCACAAATCTTTTTACAGAACAATCTGATTATGTTCCCTCTTACCAAAATATGGTCCTACCCATATTGCATAATTTGTGAAAATTGGCGCCTGAGGCTCTTGTGTTGAATGGATCGGCATGGGATCATTGTGGGTTCTCCTCAGAAGTGGCCCATCCCCAGCAAGCAGTAACTTACTTATTCTGTAATTTTATTCTTTTCTTTACAGAATTATCCGTACTTCTTACGATGATGAGTTTTGCAATAAAGGTCATTAGTGATGTTAAACTCTCACAAGGCCTTAGCCTTTTCATGAATTCTAGGTGACCCAATAACAGTGACTGGAATTCTTTGCTCTGCGCCAAGGTATCCTGTCCTTATTTAATAAAGATTGACATGAAAATGTTGTGTTCCAAAACACATCTGACTTGGAAGAGCTGTGAATGGAGTTTGGAAATATAACCTCTTCCTTTATCACCACTTCCTTTGGAACTCTATGGCAAGAAAAGATAGTTTTGTAGCGTGGATTAACAAATTCTACGGCGTTAAGTTAGACTAATTTTGATCAATTTAAACTATATTCAGAAACAAGAAAAATCTTTGAGCTGAAATATTCTTACCTATTGGGTGATGGTTCTTGCCCATTTTCTTTTGTGTAAGTGAAATTCTCCCGGTGAAGAAGTTGCATCTATGTGAGTACAAATCCACAGAAGATTAAGGGGCAGATTTCCCTGCCTCCATGTCCGTCCGTCCCCCTCCCCCACCACCCCACTGTCGCCACAGCCCTATAGGCAGGAGTAGTGCACCTGAAACACAGCCCTCGAATCGCTGGGATTTTCAACATAAAGATGAAGCTAGTTTATTTAAATGACCCGAGGGTATCCTCAGTGCAGGCCTAGTCGGGCGGCAGGCCCTAGTGCTCACAGCATGGGTAGAAAATTCGGAGAAGCTGCAGATGGAAATTGGCAGCCAGAAGGTTCCGATTGAGGTGAAACATCTTGAGTGGGTGGAGAAGAAAGAAGGCCTATTTGCAATTCTTAAGCCTTTTCTGGGGCCTTTGTGGACCCACTTGTTGGCAGGGGTTGAGGGCTATGTTTTCTGGGTGCACCTGCCCTGGGGCAACCAGCAAGTGAGCAATCTGAGAAATGAGATGGGTGGCTGAGAACACCCCCCCCCCCTCTCTGTCTCATTAACATGCCTCTTCCACCCACCCCCACCCCCAAGAAAGCCTAGAAATCTTGACATCTGCTCTTTCTCCTGAGAACTGGGTATTCCCAGGGGTCAAAGGTCAGGAAAGTCCACTCTCATATCACATGAAACAAAAATGTTAACATTTTGTCCATTACCCATTTGTACCAGGTGTTGAGCGGCCTAACCAGAGGTCCTTAAAGGGACCACTGGAAGCTGCTCAGAAAACAAGCATTCTTCTCCTGGGTACCAAAACACCCGTTGCCGACCCGTTTGAGGTCCTTCGCCCATAATTGCCTCCCCCATACTTCCCCGCACCCAGGCCCGACATGCCAGCCAGTTCAGTGTGCAAGCCAATCGATTTCCTGCCTCCCAGAAATGGTGAATGCCGGTACCCGCTTGGCACATGCAGCTCACCGGAAGCGTGTTAATGAGGCTTGACCTCAAAATGGCTCAGGCTAGATGCCAGCAAAAGCGGGCTGGTGGAGCACCTTGAAAATTGGCCCTAGACTCTGGTGTAACTTCACGGTTGCACTTAGTGCTGCAAAACCAGTCTCAGTGGATGAAACCCTTGGCAAGAGAAGAGAGAGTTTGTATAATTATAACGTAGACTCTGAGTTTCACAGAAAAACTTATTCTACAAGTCCTGTTTCTTAACTCTTCCTCCATAATGTGATTCGCATTACAAATCTCCCCTCCACGGTCGAAGCTATACCAATTTCACTCTGAGATAAAGCTTGGAGAGTAAATAGGGCTTTAGAGTATTCAATAATTCAACAGAATAAAGAAAAATAGATATATTTCCCCCCATTTTTACATTATTATCATCACCGAACTTCCTTTGGGCTCCTGTTCTACTGTCTCTCAAAAGCTAATTCAACTGAGATCCTACTTAGGAACTCTACATTTTTGTGTATTGAACTCCAAGGTGAGTAGACATGTAACCGCTCCACCTCTCCACGAATGCCATTGTAGCACAATAGAAAGTTTATAACAAGTGGCAGTGGCAACATGGATACGAAATTGGCTAACAGAGAGTAGCAGTGTATGGTTGTTTATCAGACTGGAGGCAGGTATACAGTGGTGTTCCCCAGGGGTCGGTACTAGGACCACTGCTTTTTTTGATATATATTAATGACTTGGACTTGGGTGTCCAGGGCACAATTTCAACATTTGCGGATGACACAAAACTTGGAAGTGTAGTGAACAGTGTGGAGGATAGTGATAGACTTCAAGAGGACATAGACAGGCTGGTGGAATGGGTGGACGTGTGGCAGATGAAATTTAACACAGAAAAGTGTGAAGTGATACATTTTGGTAGGAAGAACGAGGAGAGGCAATATAAACTAAAGGGTACAATTCTAAAAGGGGTACAGGAACAGAGAGATCTGGGGGTATATGTGCACAAATCTTTGAAGGTGGCAAGGCAGGTTGAGAAAGCTGTTAAAAAAGCATATGGGATCCTGGGCTTTATAAGCAGAGGCATAGAGTACAAAAGCAAGGAAGTTATGATGAATCTTTATAAACCACTGGTTCGGCCACAACTGGAGTATTGTGTCCAGTTCTGGGCACTGTACTTCAGGAAAGATGTGAAGGCCTTAGAGAGGGTGCAGAAGAGATTTACTAGAATGGTTCCAGGGACCAAGGACTTCAGGTACGTGGATAGGCTGGAGAAGCTGGGGTTGTTCTCCTTAGAGCAGAGAAGGTTGGGTGGAGATTTGTTAGAGGTCTTCAAAATCATGAAGGGTCTAGACAGAGTAGCTAGAGAGAAACTGTTCCCATTAGTGGACGGGTCAAGAACCCAAGGACACAGATTTAAGGTGATTGGCAAAAGAACCAAAGGCGACATGAGGAAAAACTTTATACACAGCGAGTGATTGAGACCTGGAATGCGCTGCCTGAGGGGTTGGTGGATGCAGATTCAATCGTGGCTTTCAAAAGGGAATTGGATAAGTACTTGAAGGGAAAAAATTTACAGGGCTACGGGGATAGGGTGGGGGAGTGGGACTAACTGGATTACTCTTGGAGAGAGCAGGTGCGGACTTGACAGACCGAATGGCCTCCTTCCATAGAGTCATAGAGTCATAGAGTTATACAGCACGGATAGAGGCCCTTCGGCCCATCGTGTCCGCGCCGGCCATCAGCCCTGTCTACTCTAATCCCATATTCCAGCATTTGGTCCGTAGCCTTGTATGCTATGGCATTTCAAGTGCTCATCCAAATGCTTCTTGAATGTTGTGAGGGTTCCTGCCTCCACAACCCTTTCAGACAGTGAGTTCCAGACTCCAACCACCCTCTGGGTGAAAAAGTTCTTTCTCAAATCCCCTCTAAACCTCCCGCCTTTTACCTTGAATCTATGTCCCCTTGTTATGGAACCCTCAACGAAGGGAAAAAGCTCCTTAGTATCCATCCTATCTGTGCCCCTCATAATTTTGTACACCTCAATCATGTCCCCCCTCAGCCTCCTCTGCTCCAAGGAAAACAAACCCAATCTTCCCAGTCTCTCTTCATAGCTGAAGCGCTCCAGCCCTGGTAACATCCTGGTGAATCTCCTCTGCACCCTCTCCAAAGCGATCACATCCTTCCTGTAGTGTGGCGACCAGAACTGCACACAGTACTCCAGCTGTGGCCTAACCAGTGTTTTATACAGCTCCATCATAACCTCCTTGCTCTTATATTCTATGCCTCGGCTAATAAAGGCAAGTATCCCATATGCCTTCTTTACCACCTTATCTACCTGTTCCGCCGCCTTCAGGGATCTGTGAACTTGCACACCAAGATCCCTCTGACCCTCTGTCTTGCCTAGGGTCCTCCCATTCATTGTGTATTCCCTTGCCTTGTTAGTCCCTCCAAAGTGCATCACCTCGCACTTTTCCGGGTTAAATTCCATTTGCCACTGTTCCGCCCATCTGACCAACCCATCTATATCGTCCTGCAGACTGAGGCTATCCTCCTCGCTATTTACCACCCTACCAATCTTTGTATCATCAGCGAACTTACTGATCATACCTTTTACATTCATATCCAAGTCATTAATGTAGACCACAAACAGCAAGGGACCCAGCACCGATCCCTGTGGTACCCCACTGGCCACAGGCTTCCAGTCACAAAAACAACCTTCGACCATCACCCTCTGCCTTCTGCCACTAAGCCAGTTTTGTATCCAAAGTGCCAAGGCACCCTGGATTCCATGGGCTCGTACCTTCTTGACCAGTCTCCTGTGGGGGACTTTATCGAAGGCCTTACTGAAATCCATGTATACCACATCCACTGCGTTACCCTCATCCACACGCCTAGTCACCCCCTCAAAAAATTCAATCAAATTAGTCAGACATGATCTTCCCTTGACAAAGCCATGTTGACTATCCCTGATTAATCCTTGCTTCTCCAAGTGGAGACTAATTTTGTCCTTCAGAATTTTTTCCAATAATTTTCCTACCACTGATGTTAGGCTCACTGGCCTGTAGTTCCCCGGTTTTTCCCTACTCCCCTTCTTGAATAATGGTATTACATTAGCGGTTCTCCAGTCCTCTGGCACATCCCCTGTGGCCAGAGAGGTTCTGAATATATGTGTCAGAGCCCCCGCAATCTCCTCCTTTGCCTCACACAGTAGCCTGGGATACATTTCGTCCGGGCCTGGGGATTTATCCATTTTTAGGCCTGCTAAAACCGCCAATACCTCCTCCCGCTCGATGTTAATATGTTCGAGTATATCACAGTCCCCCTGCCGTATTTCTATGTCTACATCGTCCTTCTCCATAGTGAAAACAGATGCAAAAAATTCATTTAGAACCCCTCCTACATCTGCCGGCTCCACACACAGATTGCCATTTTTGTCCCTAATGGGCCCTATTTTTTCCCTAGTCATCCTCTTACCCTTAATATACTTATAAAACATCTTAGGATTTTCCTTTATTTTGCTCGCCAGTGTTATTTCATGGCCCCTCCTTGATCTCCTAATTTCTTTTTTAAGTATCTCCCTGCACTTTTTGTACTCCTCTAGGGCTTCCTCCGTCTTTAGCCTTTTGATGATTCTATGATTCTATGAAGAAGGATGTTCCAAAGTGCTGTTTGGTACATGTTTGTCATCTCACAGGCTCCACTGTGGTGTTAGGGCAAAAGAACCAACAAACCATCATTTGACAGCATTTGAACAACAACCAACAAAAGTCTTCAAAGATAATAAAAACAGAACATGCTGGAGAAGCTCAGCAAGTCAGGCAGCATCTGTGGAGAAAGAAACAGAGTTAATGTTTCAGGTCGAAGACCTTACGTTAGAACTGACAGATATTAAAAGAGTTAACGTTTTTGAGCAAATACAGAGCCAGGGAAAGGGGTGGGTGGGGAGGAAAGAACAAAAGGGAAGGTCTGTGATAGGGTAGAGGGCACGAGTGATTAAATGACAAAAGGGATGATGGTGCAAGGCAAGGAAGGTGGTAATGGGACAGGTTAAGAAACAAAAGATTGATCAGGAGAAACTGTAAATGGCAACAGCAGAACCATTACCAGCACCAGCTGAGCATAAAAATGGGAGCAGTGGTTATGATCTGAAGTTATTGAAATCAGTGTTGAGTCCGGAAGGTTGTAAAGTGGCTAAACGAAAGATGAGGTGTTGTTCCTCGATCTTCATTGGAACAGTGTAAGAGGCCGAGGACTGAGAGGTCAGAAGTGCCATTTTAATTCCCCTTCCCACTCCTACTCTGACCTCGGCCTCTTACACTGTTCCAATGAAGCTCAACGGAAGCTCGAGGGACAGCCCCTCATTTTTCGTTTAGGCACTTTACAACCTTCCGGACTCAACATTGATTTCAATAACTTCAGATCATAACCACTGCTCCCATTTTTATGGTCAGCTGGTGCTGGTAATGGTTCTGCTACTCATGATCAATCTTTTGTTTCTTAACCTGTCCCATTACCACCCTCTTTGCCTTGCACCATCATCCCTTTTGTCATTTAATCACTCGTGCCCTCTACCCTATCACAGACCTTCCCTTTTGTTCTTTCCTCCCCCACTCCTCTCCTCGCTCCCCCTCCTTTTCCTGGCTCTGTACTTGCTCAAAAACTTTAATTCTTTTAACATCTTCCAGTTCTGACGAAAGGTCTTCGACCTGAAACATTGGGCTCGATATTGCCAGGGCTGCGGGTTCGCGGCGGGGGGGCGATTGGGTGCGTGGGTAACCCGCCCGGTGAAACCAGTCTGCCCCGAGCGCGATCGCAGCCTAATTGGATCCACTTACCTGGTCTTCCGGGTTCCCCGCTGCTGAGCTGCGCGTCGGGCGGACTGCGCATGCACAGTAAGGTCTGTCAGCTGGAGGAGCTCTATTTAAAGGGGCAGTCCTCCACTGACTGATGCTGCAAGAAATAGGAAAAATTACAGCATGGAGCAGCCCAGGGGGGAAGGCTGCTCCCAGGTTAATAATGCCTCACTCCAGGTATCATTGGATGGGGTGAGGAGGAGGAGGGGGAGGACAGAGATCTTCCCCCCCCGCCGGGCGGGAGGAAGCGGCCTGCCTCTGCCACCAAGAAGGCCTGGCTCGAGGTGGCAGAGGAGGTCACCTGCACCACCAACATATCGCCCACCTGCATACAGTGCAGGAGGCCCTCCAATGACCTCAGTAGGTCAGCCAAAGTGAGTACACTTACTCATTCCCCTACACTCCCTCTGCCACATCACTGCCCCCACCCCACATCTCCTTCTGCACTGCCAACACTACTCTGTCACATCACCCCTCACACCCACTCAAACCTCATCCTCATCTTACCTGCACTTACTCACCTCGCCAGTACTCATCCCACCACTACCACGCAACCCAATCCTCATACAATCTCATGGCTCTATCTCATACTCACCCTCTCATGCATCTCTTTCATGGTCAGCCTCACTCAACCTGCCACTACCTGTGCTGCAGCCACAGGGCATGCATCACATATGTGCAGTAGGCAGCGTAAGGCAAACGTGTCGTGAGCATGAAGGGGATGCACAAGGGTGTTTGAGGGTTTGTCATGGTTTTTACTTATATTTAATTTCTGACCAACTCACATTACATATTATATTGGCACCACTACTGCCACGTCTTTGCGAATCTTGTCTGGTTTGTGCAATAATGCCCTTTCCTGAGGATCACAATGAAGACCCACACCTGATGCCACCCATTGTGTCACTGCAGAGTGGGTGTAGGTGTATTTGCAGGGCTCTTTTGTGCAGACGACTGAGAGACGTCGGCGATGTCCCCGGTGGCACCCTGGAAGGATGCGGAGGAGATGTTGTTGAGGGCAGTGGTGACTTTGACAGCGACAGGTAAGAAGATGGTGCTCGGGCCAGCCGGGAGCAGCTCGGCATGAAGGAGGCTGCAGATGTCCACGACTACATGTCGAGTGATTCTGAGCCTCCGTGTGCACTGCTGCTCAGGGAGGTCCAGGAAGCTGAGCCTCAGTCTGTGGAACCCGTGGCGAGGGTAGTGCCTTCTGCGAAGCATCTCTCTCTGCGGTTGCCCTCCCTCCAGCTGTGCAGGTGGATGTGTCACAGCACATGTGTTGTGGAGCTCCACGTGTCAGAGGTGGACGGCTTGGCTGGCGAGGCTGGTGATGCTGTTTGCCCTCCGAGGAGGTCATGACTGCAGCTACGGCGGTCCCCATCCGGAAGATGTACATCTGAGGGGGTCCGCAAGGTAGGTACATGTGTCTGGATACCGGGGTAAGTGTGCAAGTTTGTGAATTTTCTTGTTAGGAGGAGGGTGGTGGAGGCCAAACTTTGTTCAAAGTGACAGAGTGGCCTCCTGCAATGAGTGAGGGTCTCCCCACCCCCCCTGTCAAATGGACCTTTGCAGCTGCCACAGGCTGATAGCTGCAACACGTCCATTTGAACTGGGAGTGTTTCCCCCAGTACGGGAAACAGTCCCAGTTGTTTCTAAAATCCCAGCCCTCCTGAAATATTCCCTTAATCAGGTCTGTTAACGACCTGAAATAGCAGAATAAATACTGTTAAGTGGCACCCCGCTGGCTTTAATTGCCTGCGGGAGTCCCACATGCGGGGGCTGCGCGCGCACGTCAGCACGTCTGTGGGGAACCCAGAAGTGGGCGGGTTGGAGCCGGGCTCCTGACCCGCTCCGGGATTCCCCGATTTTCGGAGCCCCCCCGCCAGGAACACACCCGATAGCGGGTGCTAATATCGGGCCCATTAACTCTGTTTCTTTCTCCACAGATGCTGCCTGACTTGCTGAGCTTCCCCAGCATTTTTTGTTTTTATTTCAGATTTCCAGCATCCGCAGTACTTTGCTTTTGAAGAAGTCTTCAAAGAGTTGATTAAGGATTGGGAACGCAGCTGATATACTTGATCAGATAGTTGCACTTAGCTCCACAGAATTCTGTGTTCTATTCACTGGGGATCAAATCTAATAAAATTGGATTATCTGTTAAAGTTACAGAAAGTGCTCTTGACATTTTTTTTCTCAACTGTGCCTTATCAGATTTGATATTTACTCAAAGTCCCCAGGCCTTTCCTTTATTTGGGTTTTAAAATTAAACATCTAGGATCTCTGCCTGATAAACAGCCAAATGCTTGCAGCCAAACGCCATCAGTGACCCAAATACTATGTGACAAGAGCATATCCTTCAATGTTTCTGCAGCCAGTCCCATTCTTCTCTCTTTCTGATAAAAATTGGTTATATAGATCAACAAAGAAATTTGTTTGAATGACCCAAAGGAGCTCAAGACCTCTTCAAAAACACAGGAATGCCAGAATACCTACATCAGTGTTTCCCAAACTATTCTGGCTCCCGCCCCACAGTAGTGAAGGTGCGCACTCTCGCGCCCCCCCCATGAATGTAAACATTAGATATTTGTTGATAACTTACAAAACATAAAACAAAGTTCAATAAATCACAAGTAAAAAATAAAACATACTGGGCGCTAAACTGGGCCGTGCAGCGCCCATTGTTTCGGCGCTACACGGCCTCTCCGACATCCAAGATGGCGTCTTGGATGTGCACGCACGTTTCCAGCGTGACGTGCGCCAGACGCCATCTTGGTACAGGAGTTAGCGCAGGCGCAGATAACGAACGCTGGAATCATGTAAAGTAGGGAGAAAATGGCTTCAATCAGTGTGCAACGCTGATTTAAAGTGTCAGACACCATTTTGGGACTTAACGCTCAACTCAATGCACAGTCTTAACCCCGACCATCTGAACGTGTCTTAGAGTGCCTGGAGGACCAATGCTATTTAAAGGGACCACCCAAGATTTACAGGTTAGTGGCTGGATTATTGCTTCTGGCTGTCGAGACATTCGTAACTGTTTTTGGAGGTCTCCTAGACTTGAATACTAGGACGCGGGGACATAGCCTAACATTTAGAGCCAGGACATGCAGGAGTGAAATTATGAAATGCTTCTACCCGCAAAGGATGAGAGACGTTTAGAACGCTCTGCTGCAGACGGCAGTTGATGCCAGCTCACTTGTGAATGTTAAATCTGAGATTGATAAACTTCTGTGAGCCAAGGCTATTAAGGGACATGGGGCTAAGGGCCCATATGGAGTTAGATCACAGGTCCACCATGAACTCATTGAATGGTGGAACAGGCTCGAGGGGCTAACTGCCACTGACACTTGCTGCCTCCTGATATACACCACCTTCTCCTGCAAGAAAGCGGGACATGTGTCTGGGTGATGTGCCTGTCATGGTTGAATAGCTGCCAGTGTGTGTGTGACCTGTGAGTTGTGGGTGGGCGGCTTGAAACAGTGGTAATGTGTAAGGGTGAGAGGAAGCATCTGGTTGGAAGAGTTGAGTACTGATGGAAAGAGTTTGTTGGTATGTGGGTGATGTGGGGTGTAGTGCGTGGTGCAGTTGGTAGGAGATGAAACGGCCCCATCCAATTATTTTCCCCATTGTTTTCCTAATGGTACTGGCTCCTACCCTACAGGTCTTTACCGTAAAGCAACATGTCCCAAACTGTGGGGTGCCCCCCACCCCCACACGCAGAGATCAAAAAATAAAATATTTTCAGAAAAAACTATGTTGAGGTGTGTCCCAAAGTGAACACTTTTGCCATGCTCCCTATACCCTACAGGTGTAGCATAGAAACATAGAAAATAGGAGAAGGAGTAGGCCATTCGGCCCTTCGAGCCTGCTTCACCATTCAATATGATCATGGCTGATCCTCTATCTCAATACCATATTCCCCCTTTCTCCCCATACCCCTTGATGCCTTCTGTGTCTAGAAATCTATGTAGCTGCTTCTTAAATATATTCAGTGACTTGGCCTCCACAGCCTTCAGTGGTAGAGAATTCCACAAGTTCACCACCCTCTGAGTGAAGAAATTTCTCCTCATCTCAGTCCTAAATGTCCTACCCCGTATCCTGAGATTGTGACCCCTCGTTCTAGATCCCCCAGCCAGGGGAAACATCCTCTCTGCATCTACCCTGTCGAGCCCTGTCAGAATTTTATACGTTTCAATGAGATCCCCCTTCATTCTTCTAAACTCTAGTGAATACAGGCCGAGTCGAACCAATCTCTCCTCATACGACAGTCCTGCCATCCCAGGAATCAGTCTGGTGAACCTTCGCTGCACTCCCTCTATGGCAAGTATATCCTTTCTTAGGTAAGGAGACCAAAACTGCACACAATACTCCAGGTGTGGTCTCACCAAGGCCCTGTATAACTGCAGTAAGACATCCTTGCTCCTGCACTCAAATCCTCTTGCAATGAAGGTCAACATACCATTTGCCTTCCTAACTGCTTGCTGCACCTGCATATTTGCTTTCAGTGATTGGTGTACAAGGACACCCAGGTCCCTTTGTACATCAACATTTCCCAATCTATCACCATTTAAATAATACTCTGCCTTTCTGTTTTTCCTTCCGAAGTGGATAACTTCACATTTATCCACGTTTTACTGCATCTGCCATGTATTTGCGGTTTGAGACACTGCCTTAGATTGTGATAATCCACTCTCATGACCGGGGAAGTCCCACAAAATGGCAAAGACATCGGTCTGGCAAATGACCAATGGTCTGTGTGTGTGGGAGGCACACCTCAACATCGTTTTTTCTGAAAATATTTTATTTTTCTGACTTCTTTGCGCCCCTCTTTTCAACCATTCATGCGCCTCGAGGGGGTCACGCCTGACAGGTTGGGAAACGCTGACCTACAGCAACTCTCCATCCCTCATTGTTCAGTAATTATCTCTAATCAGCACAGGTGACATATCGATGCATAAAGCCTGCTCTCAGCATCAGTAGTAAGAGATTACAATACAGTGCATACAAGGTGTAAACAGTCACAACACCACCTGCACTCTTACCGTAAATCCAGGTAGAATACATATCAGCTACCACAACCACCCCACAAACTACTAGTACCCGTACCATAAATACAGCAAAGAGACATGGCTAGCGAACAGACTGCATAAAGCTGACAATGGAATACACTAACATTACATTGATCTTTTGTGTGCTTTACTTTGTTCGGGAGATTTCCAGCGTTGGTACTTTTATATAGCTACTCTATGCATCCGAAATAAATACTAGCACCTCCAATTACCAGGTACACCAGTTTTTTTTAAGGCAGTTATAGATGACACAGGTCAGTCACTAGTTGCTTATGTAAAGCAAAACACAAGTGTTACCAACTGAGTAACTTGTGATACCACAAGGAAATAGGAGTTCTATCATTGGTAAGGAGTGCTGTACTTTCCCTCACCCACCACTCCCAAAGATCCTGTAACGCGTAAATTATAGATTTGGGTTTTAAAAAATAATTCATTGCTTTAATTAATTTTAATGTCTACCCTATTTATTTCTGAGAGGGTTTCAAAAATAATTTAAGTACATATACAGAGTGTGTGGTTTACAAAAATAAAATCAGGTCTGTCTTGATGGTTTGAGTAAAGTTCCAGTGGTAAATCAACAGACACATAAAACACTAAGTATAAACTACTGGTACCCAACCAATATCCAGGGCCACATTAGGTCTGTGCCCAGGGCTCCTTGTGAACACAGCTCAGCAATCAACTGTCCATAAACTTAAACAGTGCGGTCTGCCCATTACGTTAGGTAGTGACTAGAATTAGAGTGCTGGGGGTGGTGGTTTAGTTACCGGACTGTGGTCGAACTATTGCAACTGCGCTGTACGGCCTACACGTGGTCCCATCGGTGGGGAGATGGTCAAAGAAGAAATCCAAAATTGTCAGCAGAGTGGGAACGTCATTGGAACCATAGAAGACAAAATTAAGAAGTTTTATTTAAGCGTAGTATATTGTGATACGATTTGCTTTGTTATTAATGCAGTGTGTAAACATTCTATGGGCCTATTTTCTCATGCAATTTATTACACATTTGTGTTTTATGGGGGGTAGTTGTGTGGGGGAGGCCCAAATTTTCTGATCTTGCAATTCCCAAATCAATTAAGATTTTGCATCCCCTGTGTGCAATTTACTAAACTGCTCAAATTGATTGTACATAACTTTAGTTGAGACTTAGCTCCCTTAACATAAAGATTTAAACTTTGTTATAAAGTAATTGCACATGTTCCCTAGAAGATTATCAAGATCTAGCATTATATTTGCAAGTTAATTGCTGTCTCTATCATGGGAACTGTCCTGCGTATTGGCAGGAAAGCACATTTGGTAGTAATTACATGTAAATAGCAGATATTTGCTGCTGCTCTGTGAGTAAAATATGCACCATATTCATGCATGGTGGTTCATGGCTGGAAGTAAGTTAAGCCAATCATTGGTAAATTAGGTGCAATTGTCTTTATATGCCACATTGACAACTGTAAATGAACCATCTGAACTTTGTTAATGAACATGGTTTATTGCAAACAGATAGCAAAATGTATCCAATCAAAACCCAATGCTATATGAAGGAAGAAAGAGCTGATCCAATATTTTATTTAAAAAAACACAATAGCTCAGATTTTCCTGTCAAAATAACAGTAAGGCTAATGGCGCTTCCCGCTATTTATGCGCAAATGGTACAGCAACTTCAAGCGAGGGGCAGATGTGTGGATAAACTCAAATATCCAAAGGTTGCTGTCCAAGTTGCGTCACTCTGTCGTTAGCTTTGTGAAAATGGCATCTCGCTGTCTGCCTCACCATTGAAATGCATTGAACGGCATGAAGTTGCTGTATTTTCACAGTAGATACGAACTAAACTCACCACAGAAAGTCCATTCCAGTCTAAGTACCTCTAAACGATGTGATGTGTTAATTATTGCCAATCAACCTCCCTGGCACTGAAAATTAACGATTACAAATGTGGTATCTCATTACTTCAGGTTTTAATTGTTGTTGGAGATTTAAAAAATGTAAAATTTTAAATTTAAATTTTTGTTTTTACTTTTCCTTTCTGTCTATAAGGTTCTTGGACTTGACACCAATTTGGTTGCAAATGATTGTTATTGAAATTGACTGAGTTTTGACAGACGCAATGTCTTAAGCGATAGTCATCGAGACATATATAATCAAAGAATAGTTACAGCATGGAAGGAAGCCATTCGGCCCGTTGAGTCCGTGCCGGCTCTCTGCAAGAGCAATCCAGCTAGTCCCACTCCCACACCCTATCCCCGTAGCCCTGCAAGTTTTTTCCCTTCAAGTACTTATCCAATTCTCTTTTGAAAGCCACAGTTGAATCTGCCTCCGCTACCCCCTCAGGCAGTGCATTCCAGATCTGTGTAAAAAAGCTTTTTCTCATGTCGCCTTTGGTTCTTTTGCCAATCACCTTAAATCTATGGTTCTTGATGCCTCCGCCAATGGGAACAGTTTCTCTCTATCTACTCTGTCCAGACCATTCATGATTTTGAAAACCTCTATCAAATCTCCTTTCAACCTTCTCTGCTCTAAGGAGAACAACCCCAGCTTCTCCAGTCTATGCACATAACAGAAGTCCCGCATCCCTGGAATCATTCTAGTGAATCTCTTCTGCACCCTCATTAAGGCCTTCAAATCCTTCCTAGAGTGTGGTGCCCAGAACTGGACACAATACTCCAGTTGTGGCCGAACCAGTGTTTTATGAAAGTTCAACATAACCTCCTTGCTATTGTACTCTATGCCTCTACTTATAAAGCCTAGGATCCCATATGCTTTTTAACCACCTTCTCAACCTGTCCTGCCACCTTCAAATTTTTGTGCACATATACCCCCAGGTCTCTCTGTTTCTGCACCCCTTTTAGAATTGTACCCTTTAGCTTATATTGCCTCTCCTCGTTCTTCCTACCAAAATATATCACTTCACACTTTTCTGCGTTGAATTTCATCTGCCATGTGTCCACCCATTCTACCAGCCTGTCTATGTCCTCTTGATGTCTATCACTATCCTCCTCACTGTTCACTACCCTTCCAAGCTTAGTGTCATCTGCAAATTTTGAAATTGTGCCCTGTACACCCAAGTCCAAATCATTAATGTACATCAAAAAAAGCAATGGTCCTAGTACCAATCCCTGGGGAACACCACTGTATACTGCCTCCAGTCCGAAAAACAACCATTCACCACTACCCTCTGTTTCCTATTACTTAGCTAATTTCATATCCATGCTGCAACTGTCCCCTTTATTCCATGGGCTTCAACTTTGATGACAAGCCTATTATGCGGCACTTTATCAAACGCCCTTTGGAAGTCCATATACACCACATCAACCGCATTGCCCTCATCGACCCTCTCTGTTACTTCATCAAATAACTCAATCAAGTTGGTTAAACACGATTTACCTTTAACAAATCCACGCTGGCTTTCCTTAATTAATACACACTTGTCCAAGTGACTGTTAATTTTGTCCCGGATTATCATTTCTAAAAGTTTCCCCACTTCCGAGGTTAAACTGACTGGCCTGTAGTTGCTGGGTTTATCCTTACACGCTTTTTTGAACAAGGGTGTAACACTTCTGACATTCAGTCCTTTAAAAATACAAAATCACTTGACAAGAAGCAATCAAGTGCAAAAATATTGAATTGGAGGAGGGCCAATTTCAGTGGGTTGAGAATGGATCTGGCCCGGGTAAATTGGAATCAAAGATTGTCAGGCAAAACTGTAATCGAACAATGGGCAGCCTTTAAAGAGGGGATGGTTCTGCTACAGTCCAGGTACATTCTCATGAAGGGGAAAGGTAGGGCAAAGAAAAAAGAAGAAAACGAAACAATATTACCCGCTTTTGCTCTGGATAGAGACCGTAACCTTCGTTGATTCTTTTGTTCTTGTCTCTCTCTATGAATTGTGAAGGAAAACTTTAGATCTTTATAGGACTCTAGTCATGCACAATCATCCCTTAAAAGAGTTATTTTTTAGTTTCCTAACTGATCTGTTAATTATTGTCTTGTTTGTTTGTGACATAGGCTACCCTCCTATCTGGGAGACCACTGACCCCTTATTCAGCATTCCTTGCTAACAAAGCTTTTTCTTGCTAAATGCCATCCATTCCCTGAAGAATTCTGGGGATGAGCAACTTAACCATTTTATTATTTCTAGCTACAGTACAAGTCTTCAAGCTATTTATAAGTGAAAAGAAAGCAAAAACCTTAATCATATGAGAGTAAACCAAATCCTAATCCTACATATATATGTATATACGAATAGGGTATCTTAAAGGTCTCTTTTTTCTCTCTCCTAATTCAATCTTTCTTTCCTTCTCTTTATTTCTCTTTCTGTACCTGATTTGACATTGAATTCACCCACTCTAATTTACACTTCCTTCTCAGTCCCTGTGCTGTTTATTTCACAATCTTTCAATCTGATTGGTTAAGGAGATACACAGTTGCTTGCCCTGTTCACTCAGGCCCCAGATGCCCTGTTTCCCTCGCTGTGACGTTATCAGCTCGCACTTTCAGCAACTTGCCATGCAAAAGAAATTAAAAACCTAAATGTGCAAGGGCAAGTCTAACTAACGTCAGACGCCATTAGATGCCCTGCTACAGCAAAATCTGGCTCAATCTTGAAAAAAATACCAACGATTGTGAACTAAAGTGAGCCCAAAATAAATGTCAAATATTACAAAAGAGACTGTGAAATATTAGAACCAACTTATGGCTTTAAAAGGTGAGCTTATAACAAAGGTCAGGAAATGAAGGCCAACTATGTTATTTTGAGACCCTAAATTGCTGGACCTCTATTGCTGAATCTGGTTTAAATATATTTTGTATCTGTCTTCACAGTAGAAGACACAAAAAACATACCAGAAATGGTGGGGAACCAAGGGTCTAATGAGAGGGAGGAACTCAAAGTTATTAAGATTAGTAAAGAAAAAGTTTTAGAAAAATTAATGGGACTAAAAGCCAACAAATCCCCTGGACCTGATGGCCTACATCCTAAGGTTTTAAAAGAAGTGGCTACAGTGGATGCATTGGTTTTGATCTTCCAAAATTCCCTAGATTCTAGTACGCTCCCCTCGGATTGGAAGGTAGCAAATGTAACCCCATTATTCAAGAAAGGAAGGAGGGAGAAAACAAGGAACTATAGGTCAGTTAGCCTTACCTCAGTAGTCGGGAAAACGCTAGAGTCTATTATTAAGGACATAGTAACAGGGTACTTAGAAAATCATAACATGATTAGGCAGAGTCAACACGGTTTTATGAAAGGGAAATTGTGTTTGACAATTCTATTAGATTTTTTTGAGGGTGTAACTAGCAGGGTAGATAAGGGGGAACCAGTGAATGTAGTATATTTGGATTTTCAAAAGGCATTCAATAAGGTGCCACACAAGAGGTTGTTACACAAGATAAGGGCTCATAGGGTTGGGGGTAATATAGTAGCACGGATTGAGGATTGGTTAATGGACAGAAAACAGAAAGTATGAATAGATGGGTCATTTTCGGGTTGGCAGGTTGTAACTAGTGGGGCGCCGCAAGAATCAGTGCTTGGGCCTCAGCTGTTAACAATATATATGAATGACTTATATGAAGAGACCGAGTATAATGTATCCAAGTTTGCTTGGTGGGAAAGTAAGCTGTGAGGAGAATGCAAAGAGGGTGCAAAGGGATATAGACAGGTTAAGTGAGTGGGTGAGAAAGTGGCAGATGGAGTATAATGTGGGGAAATGTGAAATTATCCACTTTGGTAGGAAGAATAGAAAAGCAGAACATTTAAAAAAGGTGAGAGACAAAGAAATGTTGGTATTCAGAGGGATTTGGGTGTCCTTGTACACGAATCATAGAAAGTTAGCATGCAGGTACAGCAAGCAATTAGGAAGGCAAATGGTACGTTAGCCTTTATTGCAAGGTTGTTGGAGTATAAGAGTAAGGAAGTCTTGCTGCAATTATAGAGGGCTCAGGTGAGACAACACCTGGAGTACTGTGTACAGTTTTGGTCTCCTTACCCAAGGCAGGACGTACTTGTCTTAGAGGGGGTCCAACGAAGGTTCACTAGATTGATTCCTGGGATGGGAGGGTTGTCCAATGAGGAGAGATTGAGTCGAATGGGCCTATATTCTCTGGAGTTTAGAAGAATGAAAGGTGATCTCATTGCAACGTATAAAATACTTAGAGGGCTTGACAGGGTAGATCCTGAGAGGCTGTTTCCCCTGGCTGGAGAGTCTAGAACTAGGGGTCATAGTCTCAAGATAAGGTGTCAGCCATTTAGGACAGAGATGAGGAGAAATTTCTTCACTCAGAGGGTTGTGAATCTTTGGCGTTCTCTGCCCCAGAGGACTGTGGATGCTCAGTCGTTGAGTAGATTCAAAACTGAGATTGATAGATTTTCGGACACTAAGGGAATCAAGGGATATGGGGATAGGGCGGGAAAATGGAGTTGAGGTCGAAGATCAGCCAAGATCTGATTAAATGGTGGAGCAGGCTCGAGGGGCCGTATGGCCTTCACCTGCTCCTATTTCTTATGTTCTTTTACCCAAATGTACTTCTCTGACAAAATTTTAAATTTCTATATAAATTCAAGATTTAATTGTAAGAGCTACAGTCCAAGTTGAAAATCTTTCCCACGTTATGGTTGTTGGGACCACACATGTAGGATTACTGTTTCTCTCACTCATATTCACTATATAATTCAGTGAATTGACCATCTCTCCTATGTTACCAAATGCTGCAGTAATTCATACCACAGACCCCAGAGGACTAGTGAGAGACATTGAATTCCAGCTCTGCTTTTTCTCCAAGTGCTGTAGAAAGTCTGAGAGTTAATCTTGAGCCAAAATAAACCAGTTCAAATCCTGAACCAGATCCCAGACATCTTGCCCTTACCACATTAAGAACAAATTAAACATAGCACAAAATCCTCATCAAAACCACAGGCTCTAAATCACGTTCTCTGAGACGTGCATTTAGTGGAGGCGTTATTCAATTACAAAACAATTTTACGGCTTAAAGATGACAGTTTGTTTCCTTATCCCTCTTTGCAGCTATGCCGATAGATATAATGTCAAAATAAATACAATGAAAGATTTCTTCAACCTTCCATTTATAATCCAATGTAAACACCAAAGCAATGAGATCCATTGTTGGTATAAATATAAAATAGCACAGTTCAAGAACAATAGGGTTGGAGCTCTGAGGGTTTCATAAACAATGATGTCCCAGGTATTCCTGATCCAATGAAGGAATTAGGATTGTTTTTCAATCTCTGGTGTTAGGTCCCCATGTTTAAATGACTCTCCCAATCATACTTGACCCCCTGACCTCAATGAATGGAGATTAAATGCATGGCACCATCTCCTTTATTATAATAAAAATAACTCTGAAATTGGTATACAAGCACCTGATTTCATTTATGCAGTGATAAGGAGCTTCCCTCAGATGATTACATGGTATACTTGGGTAATAACCCATTATTTGTCATCATGGCAGTGTGTTTTTTTAAAATTTGTGCTTGGGATTGCCCATCTCTAGTTGCCCTGAGGGCATCAAGAATCACACATAGGGCAGTGAGTTCCCTTCCCTAAAGGTCATTTCTGAACCCAATTGGGTTTTCACAACTGGTGCTGGCCCACAAATCACTAGATTTATTGAATTCAGTTTTGCAGTGGTGGGATTTGAACTCACAAAACTCTGAGTTACTAGTCCAATTCCATAAACACTAAGCTACTAATTCCCTCAGAGGATAGAATGACAAGGAGCAGGATTCTAATGTGGATGTGGAACTTGCTACCACAACGAATAGCATAGATGCATTTAAGGGGAAGCTAGATAAACACATGAGGGAGAAAGGAATAGAAGGATATGCTGATAGGGTTAGATGAAGTAGGGTGGGAGGAGGCTCGTGTGGAGGATAAACGCCGGCATAGACCAGTTGGGCCGAGTGGCCTGTTTCAGTGCTGTAATTTCTATGCAATTCTGTGTAATGATAATGGAAAATGAACAGTACGATCATTTAAATAGACCTGTAAATGGACCTATACAACAGAGTGACCCATTTGGGTCTTATTGTTTCATGATTTTAAAACTGGAATTCCAGAGGAATTCAACAGCAGGATGATTGGAGTGTAGCTGTGATGGTTCTATTACAACATGGTGCCATGATCAGTCATATGCTTACTGTAATGTATACATTTAGGAATGTATACATTCAGAATGCACAAAAATAAAACGAATGTGTACACATATATACCTTCCTCAGATATACACATGCACATAAACACAATTAATTATTCTGCCACTGAAGGAAAACAATAATTCACACTGATAATTTTAAAGCATGTTGCAGAGATCCTAGGGAACAAATACTATTTTTTAAATTTAAAACCAGCACAAAACTGCATTGTAGGCCACCTAATCCAACGGGCCAGAGTCAGCCCACAGGCTTTGTGATGTGGACTTCTGCCCCAAGAAATGTCAACCCATAAGCCAGGACATGAGTAAAAGGATTCCCGACCTCAGCCCATTGAACCAAGATGTTAGTGCAGGATAGAAGGGGTATCCGATTTAATGTTAGACAAGTACACAATATTTTGGTTTCTCCACGCGCGCCTTTCTTTCTGTTTTTGGGGTTTTTTTCGCTTCTATTCAACAGCCAGTCCAGATTACATAGCTTGCTGTTTGATGTGACTGACCATGCTAGCCGTTGTTTGATCTGCTGGGCTCTATTAATGACAGGACTGCAGATTCCTCTCTAATTAAACGGAACCGTTCGCTGCTCATTTCCTGACACATCTGCAGCTTAGAACAAGAATAAGTGCAGCAAATTCCTCTCATTTTAAACAAAGGAAACAATGCCAAAGTGGCCACATTAAAGAGGCAGAATCTCACACTGTGATACTGCCTTTTTCTGACTCGCTGTACGATAAACCAAGAAAGTTTTTTTTTGCTTTTTCCAAAGTATAAAATTGCATTTCTTATGGACTCAGCAAAAACATTAGCAATTTACCTTAGCAATTTACTAATTTTATTATCAAAGTAAGATACCAATTCAGAATATTTCATCGTATAGTTTAAAAGTAAATTACATGCCAAAGTGTCAAAACGTGACAACTTCTATGGTCCACCGCAGAATTTTCTAAATAAAACCTGATTCTGCCTGTCTCGTACAGCCCCTGTGTAATCGGTAATGGTGATCTATAATAAGTTGTCACATTCCTTCCCCCCGCGATCTATGATAAAATTAGCTCAGCCCTTCCGTGAGAATATGGGAAGATTCTTTTTTCTTAGGGATTAGTTATGATAAAGTCTTTCTTTGATCTGGGAGTTGTCCTGGACAGTGTACTTAAAATGCAAAATGAAAATTGCTAGATGTGAGCACCTGAGCAAACATTCAGATTCCTCTAAGCTACCCCTCAGAACTTTATAGTAGGTGACTACCGCCGTTGTATTTTAAAATGAAACACTTAGTCCTTGCAATATTGTATTTTAATACTTGAGAATAATGGTTTTGTCATGTGTCAAAGTAATATTGCTGTTTTGATCGCGATTGATTGACAGTCTCATCTTCAAAGGAAATTTGGCTTGGTAAGCTAGAAATGTTGTTCTGAACAGCATCACAGAAAGATTTTGAAGAATCCAAGAATCTTAGGTTTTGGTGCATGGGCTGTTGTAGAGCATCATCTGAAAGACTACCGAAGACTGTCATAGCATAGAAATATAGGAACATAGAAACAGGAGTCGGCCATTCAGCCCCTTGAGTCTCTTCCACCATTCAATTAGATCGTGGCTAATCTGTATCTTAATTCCATCTACCCGCCTTGGTTCCATAACCCTTAATACCATTGCCTAACAAAAATCTATCAATCTCAGTTTTCAAATTTTCAAGTGACTTAGCCTCACCAGCTTTTTGGGGGAGAGAATTCCAGATTTCCACTATCCTTTGTGTGAAGAACTGCTTTTTGATATCACCCCTGAATGGCCTAGTTCTAATTTTAAGGTTATGCCCCCTTGTTTTGGACTCTCCGACCAGAGGAAATAGTTTCTCTCTATCTACCTATCAAATCCTATAATCATCTTAAACACTTCAATTAGATCACCCCTTAATCTTCTATATTCAAGGGAATACAAGCCTAGTCTATGCAACCTGTCCTCATAAATTAACTCTTTTAGCCCTGGTGTCATTCTGGTGAATCTGTGCTGCATCCCCTCCAAGGCCAATATATCCTTCCTGAGGTGTAGTGCCCAGAACTGAATGCAGTACTCCAGATGGGGTCTAACCAGAGCTCTGTCCAGCTGTAACATAACTTCTACCCCTTTGTATTCCGGCCCTCTTGAGATAAAGGCCAACATTCCATTAGCCTTTTAAATTATTTTTGTACCTGTCCACTAGCTTTTAGTGATTTCTGTACTTGGACCCCTAAATCTCTCTGCTCCTCCACAGTTCCTAGCTTCTCGCCATTTAGAAAATACTCTGATCTATCTTTCCTCGGTCCAAAGTAGATGACCTCACACTTGCCCACATTGAACTCCATCTGCCAGTTTGCCCACTCACTTAATCTATCAATGTCCCTTTGCAACTTTCTGCTCCCATCTACACTACTTACTGTGCCACCTAACTTAGTATCATCAGCAAATTTAGATGTACGGATTTCTATTCCTTCATCCATATTCTGCGTGTTTCCACTCCTTAGGATCTAGTGGGACTTGGTGTATCAATGGAGGCCGATATGCCAAGCGAGTGGAGGCATACCAGCCTCCATTAAGGTGAATGTGGTGTCCACCAGTGGCATCCAGGCCAAGCAAGTGGCCTGGACTCCTGAAGACCTGGAAATATTTTAAACACTTTTGTAAGTCAGTCCCCTTGCTCAGAGTTTCCGGTCCACATGGGTAGGCTAGTACCAGAGATGTGCCCTATGTGGTGCTTGCACCTGCCTGATCCATTCAAGTTAAGTGTCCTCCCACTGACCCCACAAGCTCCAGCAGGGTCAGCACTGAAGGACAGTATTGAACGTGATCCCAGCAAAACCACTGAGATGTTACTGAAAAATAGGGTAATTGTTAACTCTGGCATATGCAACCTAACATATACACTCCCAGATCATGAGAGCCAAAGTTGGCTTGTGGGGAATCTGGTAGAGTTGTTGAAGGGGAAATGGTGTTTTAAATCCTGCCCTGTAACAACTACATGTCTGATTCTGGAGGCATATTAATTCCTCAAATTCATAGCAATAAAGAGATTACAGGGCAGGAGAAACTGAAGTCAAACTGAAGTGAATCCAGAACAACTCCTGAAATGTTCTCTCAGTTGTTGATGTCCCATGTAGGTAATCCTTACACTGATATCACCAACCACTTGAGGCCAAATATTTGCTCTTCAAAGCCATTATAACAGCCAAGCAATGATTGAGATTCAGTCTTAGCAGATAGAATCAGTTTGTTAATATCAGAAAGTCCTACTTTATACCAATTTTACTTGGATTGATAAAGAGTTAAAATAGGATCACACCTCACTTCATGTCCTCCTATGTTAACCATTTGACCTTATTAGGTATTCATTTGAGTAAAACCTAGGACAAGATATATGGGTCAACGCTGAAAGATATCATGGGGCAAATATAGAAACATAGGAACAGGATGAAGTCTTTCAGCTTTTTGAGCTTGATCCACCATTCTATTAGATCATGACTGATATGTAACTCAATTGCATTTACCTGCCTTTTCTCCATCTCTTGACATTCTTACCTAACAAAAAATCTATTGATCACAGTCAATTGAAATGTTTAAGGCTCAGTATCCTCAGCCATTTGGGATAGAGAGTTCCAGATTTCCACTACCCTTTGTGTAAAAAAGTGCTTCCTGATTTTACTCCTGAACAGCCTAGCTCTAATTTTATTATGCCCCCTTGTTCCGGATTCCCCACCAGAGGAAATGGTTTTGCTGTATCTATCCTATTGAATCCCTTTATCATTTTAGATTAGATCACCCCTCAACCTTCTAAACTCAAGGGAATACAAACCGCTTTATGCAACCTGTCCTCATAATTTAACCTTTTAACTCTATAATTATGGTGAATCTGTGCTGTGGCCCCTCCAAGGCCAATATATCCTTTCTGAGGTTCGGTGCCCAAAACTGAACAGAGTACTCCAGATGGAGCCTGTACAACTGATGCATCACTTACTCCCCTTTGTATTTCAATCCCATTGAGATAAAGGCCAGCATTCCATTTGCCTTTTTGATTGCTTTTTGTACTTGTGCACTAGCTTTTAATGATTTATCTGGGCACCTTTGATCTTCCACAGCTCCTAGTCTCTACCCATTAAGAAAATATTCTGATTTGCTTTTCTCAGATTGAAAATGGATGACTTCATACTTACCCACAATGAACTTCATTTGCCATAGTTTTAATCTATATCCCTTTGTAACTTCCTGTTCCAATCTTACTGCACCGCCTAACTTTGTGTATTCTGCATACTTGGATATATAACTCTCTATTCCTTCATCCAAGTCATTAATATATAAGGTGAAAAGCTGAGGCCCCAGTAAAGGTCCCTGGGAAACAACACTTGTCACATCATGTCAATCAGAGAAAGTTCCCTTTATCCCCACTCTCTGTCTCCTACCTCCCAATCAATTACCAGCCCATGTCACAAGGTTACCTTCAATCTGTATGCTTTCATTTTTGCTAATAATCTCTTGTGTGGAATTTATCAAATGCCTTCTAAAAATCCATATAGACAACATCCATAGACACTCCCCTATCCACCATGCTAGTGACCTCCTCACAAAATTCAACTAGATTAGTCAGACAAGACCTATCCATTACAAATCCATGCTGACTCTTTGATCAACTCATGCTTAATCAAGTGCTCAGTCGCTCTAATCCCTTATGATAGATTCCAGTAACTTCCCCACAACTGATGTTAAACTGACAAGTCTGTAGTTACCTAGTTTCTCCCTCCCCCTTCATAAATAGTGGAGTGACCATTGCAATATCCCAATTCATAGCCACAATATCTGAATCTAGAGAGTTTTGGAAAATTATGACTGACTCATCTGCAATTTCCTCCCTTATTTCTTTTACTACTTGAGGGTGGAAACCATCAGGTCCTGGAGGTTTGTCAATCTTAAGTCCCATCATTTTCTCCATTGTCATTTTTTTCACTTATATCTTTACGCAGATGTTATTGAGGGTGGAAAATGCTACAATGCCCACAATATGTAAAGAATCTGGACTCCAGATGCCCGTGTCTGAATTACATTATGTATAATGCACTTGGACCCAAGCCCACACTAAATAATAGTGGAGGGGTGCTAGGCCTCATAAATTCAGTTCCCAACAGACTAAGAACACAAGAAGGCATAAACCCACGTTACACATGTATTTGAGTTAGTTTGCCAGAGTCTTAAGCTAACATTACTTGTTGAAGTATGAGAATGCATGCTAAGCATGTACTCCATATTATGAGTAGGCCTCGCATATTTGAAGAAAAAGACGTGACATAAATAAGAACCAGCAGTAGATATGTTACCTAACTTGCTTCGTCTGTTATAACAACATTGTCTCCTAGACTGCACTATGCTATGTTTGCAATCCATCCATTGGCAGGGAGCCCCTATGGACTATTATTCAGGTTCAGCTGAGATTTCGGAAAAAAGAATTTTAACCATTTATATACATCAGGACAAAAATTAAACACTCCCACAGTGTTTCCATGTGTATAACAATTGCTGTATCTTATAGGAAAAATGACCCTTTTGAAGAAATGCAGAAGAAAATAAGAAAAGCTATTAATCAGAATTAGACTTTGAGGTCAGTGTTTCTTCGCTGTGCTACATGGATAGCACACAGCAAAAACCATTGGATCTTCCAAGGCTGACTTTAATTACACACTTATGTTGAGCTCCTGGCATGGAATGCACACACTGCTGGGAACTCGCACTAGTGGGAGGTACAGCTGGTACAGCTATGTAAAGGGCAGCAGCAGCCATTTAAACAGATGTGGGCAGTTAAAGGTAAATGGCTGCATAGAATCATAGAATTATAGAAAGATACGGCACAGAAGGAGGCCGTTCAGTCCATCGTGTCGGTGCCGGCCGAAAAAGAGCTATCTAGCTTAATCCCACTTTCTAGCACTTGGTCCATAGCCCTGTGGGTTACGGCACTTCGAGTGCTCATCCAAGTACTTTTTAAATGAGTTGAGGGTTTCTGCCTCTACCACCCTTTCAGGCAGTGAGTTCCAGACCCCCACCAACCTCTGAGTGAAAAAATTTCTCTTCAGCTCCCCTCTAATCCTTCTACCAATTACTTTAAATCTGTGCTCCCTATCGAGTCCAGTCATAATTTTATATATCTCAATTAAATCTCCCTTCAGCCTCCTTTGTTCCAAAGAAAGCAACTCCAGTCAATCCAATCTTTTCTCATAGCTAAAATTCTCCAACCCTGGCAACATCCTCGTAAATCTCCTCTGTACCCTCTCTAGTGCAATCACGTCCTTCTTGTAATGTGGTGACCAGAACTGTATGCAGTACTCAAGATGTGGCCTAATCAATGTTTTATACAGTTCTAGCATAACCTCCCTGCTCTTATATTCTATGCCTCGGCTAATAAAGGAAAGTACCCTGTATGCCTTTTTAACCACCTTAACTACCTGTCCTGCTAACTTCAGGGATTTGTGGACATGCACTTCAAGGTCTCTCTCTTCCTCTACATCTCTCAGTATCCTCCCATTTATTGTGTACTCCCTTGCCTTGTTTGCCCTCCCCAAATGCATTACCTCACACTTCTCTGGATTGAATTCCATTTGCCACTTTTCTGCCCACCTGACCAGTCCATTGATATCTTCTTGCAGTCCTCCTCACTATCAATTTTTGTGTCATCTGCAAACTTCTTGATCAAGCCCCCACATTCGAGTCCAAATCATTAATATATACATCAAAAAGCAAGAGACCTAGTACTGAGCCTTGCGAGACCCCACTCGAAACAGCCTTCCAGTCGCAAAAGCACCCGTCAACCATTACCCTTTGCTTCCTGCCACCGAGCCAATTTTGGATCCAACTTGCCACTTTCCCTTGGATCCCATGGGCTTTTACTTTTTTGACCAGTCTGCCATGCGGGGCCTTGTCAAAAGCCTTGCTAAAGTTCATGTAGACTACATCAAACACACTACCCTCATCGACCCTCCTTGTTGCCTCCTCAAAAAATTCAATCAAGTTAGTCAGACACGAGCTTCCCTTAACAAATCCATGCTGACTGTCCTCGATTAACCCGTGCCTTTCTAAAAGATGATTTATGCTGTCCCTCAGAATTGATTCCAATAATTTGTCCACCATCGAAGTTAGACTGACTGGCCTATGGCATGTAGAGAAGAGTTTATTTAAAGGTGTTAAGTATCAGTGAAGGGCAGAAATCGAAGACAGCAAAAAGAATGTGGAAGTGAAAAATTGAAGGCTGCCAAAAAATCTACCCCAATACTGTCAGTTCTTATAGTGGTCTAATAGCTGGGATCCTTTGCAACCCAATCCTAAGCAGAACTTAAACCCTATTCACTCTTATTACTTCTCCATAGTGTTAGAGATTAAGATTGAAAAATAGTTAAGAAATCATTTTATGAAAATAATTCATTTACATTAAGTTCTGCTGTTAAATCTTTGAATTAAAGACTCCATTTTGTGGGTAAAAGGCAGCTTCTTCAGAGATTTGCTGGAACAGGCAACATCTGTAAAATGTCAACAAATCTGTTAGGCTGTAACTGTCGTCATTGTTCTAATCTCATGGATACATCTTATATGTTTATTTTTTTCTGTACAAGTAAATAGATAACATTCTTTATGTTATGTCCTGAAATCATGCTATCGAGCCTTTTTAAGTCTTGGTATGTTGAGCTAATAATACCTACTATAAAACCAAGAGTGAAGGTCATGGAGGAGGTGATGTAATGGCCTTTTAGCTAAGCTTAAAAGCAAGACAATTGTAATATGGAGTTGGGAGATAAAGAAGGAAAACATCTAGGGGGTTGAGCTGTAATGTGTGTAACTTCCACGATCAATGAGATGTTGGTGTTGGCCATGAGTATGTCACAGGTTAGTTTAACCCTTAATAAACATTCAAGTGTTCGACTGCGTGTGAATTCATTCTTCGCATTCGGGCACAGGACTGCAGCCTTTGTCTGTAATATTACAAAATTCACATTCCTAACAATAGTCTGGATGATCTACTAGCTCTAGTGCAAGAGCCATGAACTCCCAACTGTTGACCCCAATTTTAATTAATTAATTAATTAATCACTCACCCCAGGTATGTGACATAAAAATATTTGATGGACCCATATGCACTAGATATGTGAAGCCCATGCCCAATAAGTGCTCTGCACACCAATACCTAATGGGTTTGTCAAAGGCAGACACTTGCTAATCATGCTGTGGACCAATATTCACTGGCTATGCTGATTAATACCCTCAACAGGCATTCAGTAGACCTATATCGGCAGTGGCTTACAACTACTAGCCCCACTGAGGACATAGCCTAAAGGTATCCTTCAGGCCCACACTCTCCAGTCATCTCAGTGCCCCATTTTCATACTAGGAGTACAACAGACCAATACCCAGTCGACCAGTTGTCAAACCAAGCCCAGTCGACCCTGCAAAGTCCTCCTCACGAGCATCTGGGGACTTGTGCCAAAATTGGGAGAGCTGTCCCCCAGAGTAGTCAAGGAACAGCCTGACATAGCCATACTCACGGAATCATACTTTTCAGCCAACATCCCAGACTCTTCCATCACCATCCCTGGGTATGTCCTGTCCCACTGGCAGGACAGACCCATCAGAGGTGGCGGTACAGTGATATACAGTCAGGAGGGAGTGGCCCTGGGAGTCCTCAACATTGACTCCGGTCCCCATGAAATCTCATGGCATCAGGTCAAACATGGGCAAGGAAACCTCCTGCTGATTACCACCTACCGTCCTCCATCAGCTGATGAATCAGTCCTCCTCCATGATGAGCACCACTTGGAGGGAGCACTGAGGGTAGCAAGGGCACAGAATGTACTCTGGGTGGGGGATTTCAATGTCCATCACCAAGAGTGGTTTGGTAGCACCACTACTGACCAAGCTGGCTGAGTCCTGAAGGACATAGCTGCTAGACTGGGCCTGCGGCAGGTGGTGGATGAACCAACACGAGGGAAAAACCTACTTGACCTCGTCCTCACCAATCTACCTGTCGCAGATGCATCTGTCCAAGATAGTATTGGTAGGAGTGACCACCGCACAGTCCTCGTGGAGACGAAGTCCCGTCTTCGCACTGAGGACACCATCCAACGTGTTGTGTGGCACTACCACTGTGCTAAATGGGATAGATTCAGAACAGATCTAGCAGCTCAAAACTGGGCATCCATGAGGCACTGTGGGCCATCAGCAGCAGCAGAATTGTATTCCAGCACAATCTGTAACCTCATGGCCCGGTATATTCCTCACTCTACCATTACCAACAAGCCAGGAGATCAACCCTCGTTCAATGAGGAGTGTAGAAGAGCATGCCAGGAGCAGCACCAGGTGTACATAAAAATGAGGTGCCAACCTGGTGAAGCTACAACTCAGGACTACATGCATGCTAAACAGCGGAAGCAACATGCTATAGACAGAGCTAAGTGATTCCACAACCAACGGATTAGATCAAAGCTCTGCAGTCCTGCCACATCCAGTCGTGAATGGTGGTGGACAATTAAACAACTAATGGGAGGAGGAGGCTCTATAAACATCCCCATCCTCAATGATGGCAGAGTCCAGCACGTGAGTGCAAAAGACAAGGCTGAAGCGTTTGCAACCATCTTCAGCCAGAAGTGCCGAGTGGATGATCCATCTCGGCCTCCTCCCCCTATCCCCACCATTACAGAAGCCAGTCTTCAGCCAATTCGATTCACTCCACGTGATATCAAGAAACGGCTGAATGCACTGGATACAGCAAAGGCTATGGGCCCCTACAACATCCCGGCTGTAGTGCTGAATACTTGTGCTCCAGAACTAACTGCGCCTCTAGCCAAATTGTAGGTAGATGCCAGTGTTGTAGTACAGCTACGACACTGGCATCTACTTGACAATGTGGAATATTGCCCAGGTATGTCCTGTCCACAAAAAGCAGGACAAATCCAATCCGGCCAATTACCGCCCCATCAGCCTACTCTCAATCATCAGCAAAGTGATGGAAGGTGACGTCGACAGTGCTATCAAGTGGCACTTACTCACCAATAACCTGCTCACCGATGCTCAGTTTGGGTTCCGCCAGGACCACTCGACTCGAGACCTCATTACAGCCTAGGTCCAAACATGGACAAAAGAGCTGAATTCCAGAGGTGAGGTGAGAGTGACTGCCCTTGACATCAATGCAGCATTTGACCGAGTGTGACACCAAGGAGCCCCAGTAAAATTGAAATCAATGGGAATCAGGGGGAAAACTCTTCATTGGCTGGAGTCATACCTAGCACAAAAGAAGATGGTAGTGGTTGTTGGAGGCCAATCATCTCAGTCCCAGGACATTGCTGCAGGAGTTCCTCAGGGCAGTGTCCTAGGCCCAACCATCTTCAGCTACTTCATTAATGACCTTCCCTCCATCATAAGGTCAGAAATGGGGATGTTCGCTGATGATTGCACAGTGTTCAGTTCCATTCACAACCCCTCAGATAATGAAGCAGTCTGTGCCCGCATGCAGCAAGACCTGGACAACATCCAGGTTTGGGCTGATGAGTGGCAAGTAACATTCACGCCAGACAAGTGCCAGGCAATTACCATCTCCAACAAGAGAGAGTCTAACCACCTCCCCTTGACATTCAACAGCATTACCATCACCGAATCCCCCACCATCAACATCCTGGGGATTACCATTGACCAGAAACTTAACTGGACCAGCCACATAAATACTGTGGCTACAAGACGAGGTCAGAGGCTGGGTATTCTGCGGCAAGTGACTCACCTCCTGACTCCCCAAAGCCTTTCCACCATCTACAAGGCACAAGTCAGGAGTGTGATGGAATACTTTCCACTTGCCTGGATGAGTGCAGCTCCAATAACACTCAAGAAGCTCGACACCATCCAGGGTGGTGGATGGGGTGCCAATCAAGCAGCCCGCCTGATTGGCACCCCATCCACCACCCTAAACATTCATTCCCTTCACTACCGGCGCACCATGGCTGCAGTGTGTACCATTCACAGGATGCACTGAGCAACTCGCCAAGGCTTCTTTGACAGCATCTCCCAAACTCGCGACCTCTACCGCCTAAAAGGACAAGGGCAGCAGTCACATGGGAACAACACCACCTGCACGTTCCCCTCCAAGTCACATACCATCCCAACTTGGAAATATATCGCCGTTCCTTCATCGTCGCTGGGTCAAAATCCTGGAACTCCCTTCCTAACAGCACTGTGGGAGAACCTTCACCACATGGACTGCAGCGGTTCAAGAAAGGCAGCTCACCGCCACCTTCTCAAGGGCAATCAGGGATGGGCAATAAATGCTGGCCTCGCCAGCGACGCCCACATCCCATGAACGAATAAAAAAAAATACCAATTATGTAAGCTGTGCTCATGCCCATTAGTTGCACTGAGTCTGTAGCTACTTCTATAATATAACCCATACTGTAACATCACATATATGATCAACAAAGATCTGGATCCATATTTGTAAGCACACTGCAGGCCAAATAGGCATGGTGGGCCCATACCAACTTTGAACCAGATGGAGACAAACTCAGTTTACTAATGATTCTTGGCAATTTCCCAAGAAGTACTCCTATGTCTGGTATGATTTGTTATCTAAGTTCTAGAATGGGAAGGTGTCATTCAGGAAAAATATTAAATCAGTGCTACAGACCCACAGAGGTGAAGGTGCAATACTGCAGAATATTCTTTTATCCCCCCCAAATAGAATATTATGTAAATCATTTTCCAATGCTTCAGTTACTTTAATAAAATGGCTAGCCAATAATTTCAATATGTGACAGATTTACACATAACTTTATAACAGGTGTTAAAATCTAGCACTTACATCAAATTCAGCAGCACCTACATCCTTCAAACCCTGTTAGGAACAGATGTAGTTTCCTCGTAAATGTCAAGACTGTCTGACGCCCTGTTGCCTCTGTTGATAAAACTTCATCCTCCAATGCAAGACACTTCTTGCCCTGAGATGAATCCTTTGAAGAGGCTGCAGAGTAGTATTTATTTCTCTCTAAATTCTTATCAGGAATGTCCCTCAGGGCCAATTCTTCTTTTCAACTGGTGATAATCTCTGAACTCCACATTCCACAGTTTTTAATACATAACAATTTACAATCTCAGTTAAGTCTCTTACTAACTGCAATTCTGGGATTAAAATATAAAGTAAGCAAGAAAAAAATCTCTTCTACACCAACAATATCTCTTATTGGTTTTGTACAAAAATAAAAATCTGAGTATGTCAGTTATAACATAACTTACACCTGAGTGCCACTTATAATGTGTATGATCTCCACCTTGATGTCACTTACACAACTTGCATTTCTATTGCGCCTTTAACGTAGAAAAACATCCCAAGGTGCTCCATAGAAGCGTAATAAGACAAAAATGGATACCAAACCAACAAATGAGATATTAAGAGGGTGACTACAAGCTTGGTTAAAGAGGTGGGTTTTAAGAAGGATTGTATAGGTGTTAATTGTATGATTTATATCAATTAGTGTTAATTGTATTCAGGTGGTGGGTATCAATTATGGACTCTCTTGTATCCTTTTTATAGGAGAGCTCAGCTAAAGTGTGGTATGTGTGTGTAAGGGGGATCTCTGTGAATAAAGGCTTGGAAGCAACTAAAGACCAGGCACTAGTATGCTATCCTTCACCGCAAGGCTATCCAATTTTAACAATAGGATGCGACGGAGGTGGAAATGTGGAGAGATTTAGGGAGGGAATTCTAGAGCTTAGGGTCTGTATGGCTGAAGGCATGGCCACCAATGGTGGGGCAAAAGGAGTGGGGAATACACAAGAGGTCAGAGTTGGAGGAATGCTGATTTCCCAGAGGGCTGTAGGGCTAGAGAAGGTTACTGAGATAGGGAGGCTGAGGCCATGAAGGGATTTAAACACAAGGATGAGAATTTTAAATTTGAGGTATTGTGGTCCGGGAGCCTGAGTAGGTCAGCGAGCACAGGGCTGATAGGTGAGGATAGGATACAGACAGCAGAGTATATGGAACGCACCTTAATATTCCTTAGGTTTTAAGGAATGGGTCTCTTTGCTAAGACACTGCCCCTCTGCTTTTCAAAACTGCCATCATACCCCTCTTCAAAAATCCCACCATTGACCTGTCTGCCCCCTCCAACTACTTCCTTTATGGCTAACTTCCCTTATCTCTGAAAGTGGTGTTTCCTCCTAGCTCCATGCTCTCCCATGTTCAGAACCCTTCAGTCCTATATTTGCCCTGCACCCAGCACCAAGACTGCCTTGGTCAAAGTCACCGTGCATCCTCTGTGATTGTGACCTTAGCGAGTTATCCATCCATGTTCTTCTTGACCTTTTCTCAGCATTCGATGAGGTCAACCACACCTTTCTCCTTGGCCACCTTTCCTCTTTGGGACTGCCCTGCCCGTCCCAACACAATCAGTGTATCTCCAGAATAGGCTTCTCCAACCACCACCCCCCAACATAATCTCGTCCACACTTGCCCAATGATCTGTTCTTGGGGCCCTCCTCATATCATACGTATGTTGCACTTTGGTGATATCATCTATAAGCACAGGATCAGTTCCATTTGCACGCTGATGACAGCCAACTCTACCTCTCGACCATCTCCCTCAACGCCATGACTGCCATTGTTCTGTCAGACTGGGGTTGTGCATGAGCCAAAATTTGCTCCACTTGAATAGCAGAAAGATCAACAGCATTGTTTTTGACCCCCTGCCAAAAACTCTTCACACTTGGCACGAACTCAATTCCCATCCCTGGCTGCTTGCTGAGGATGAACCAAGCTGTACACAGCTATGGCATTTTGTTTGACCCAGAGCTGAGCTTCAAACCACATATCTCATCCATCACCAAGACCACTTATTTTCTCTGTTGCAAAATTTCCTGACTACCTTATGGGGTTTAAGGGTGTTAGGATGTACTGCTAGGACAATTAAATGTAAAACTTAAAGTACTATTCTTTCCCTGTACAAAGCCTTGGTCAGACCGCATCTAGAATATGGTGTCTAGTTTCTCTTCCCACCACCATTGGTGACAAAACTTTCAGCTGTCTCGGCCCTACTCTCATACTCCCTCCCTAAACACCTCCATCTCTCTACTTCCTCCTTGCCTTTAAAAGCCTTCTCAAATCTCATTCCTTTGACCAAGTTTTCAATTGTGACTCCTAACTCTTGCACAAAGGCTGGATGTTTACTCCTTCTCCTCCTCTGTGAAGTTCCTTGGGGCACTCTCCTATGTTAAAGGTTTTATATAAATACATATTGTTAGCCAGCAAGTTAAAGAGCAACCCACAACCTATTTAAAAAATCAGTTGCAAGCAAGTTATCACAAACTTCTTTCTATCTATTTCTCACTATTAAAAATATTTTTAGTTACACTATCAAATAACCTTCAATGTTAATCAGTGTTTCCCAGTCTTTCTCTTTGGGAAATATCTGTATACTTACTGGTGTCTCTCAAGCATCCTTTGTTTCCAATGTGTTATGCTTTAGAAGAGCTGGTCATAGGTAGCCTGGGAATTTTAATTTGTGCAGAATTATCTGCAACTATACTTCATGATGTCACTGTGGAGGAATTCTGCATGAAGCATAGAACATAGAAACAAGGGACAACTAAAAGATGCATAGGTGGTTGGCAGGTAGATGAAAGATATTCATAGTCACAACGTAATGAAGTTATTGAGATAAAACATTAGCCGTAATCCCCAACATCTGCCCACTTCGAACAAATATCTATAGAAAAATTTACCATAATTCTGAGCTGGTGATTCACCTTGATAATATTTCCAGAAATGTTTCAGCAAAGATTTTAAAATTATTTTATTAAAATACTGGAATAAAGCTTGTGAATTGCATCCACAATTTAACCTTGATCCTGATAAATAAAAAATAACTCTATACCGTGTGTAGCCCTTTCCCTACTGAATACACAGCAGAAATTTATATATACCACATAGCTGTGCAACAAAGTGCAGTGAGAAGCAATTTTGACTGAACAGGAGTTTTACGCATTTGCGCATTGAATAATTGTTAACCTGATGAATAAACAGGCACTGCTCGATAATCAAGAACTCCATACAGTTATACAATAAGTAACACCCTGCTAAATAAACAGAAACTGCATAGTTATCCAATAAATAATCCTCAACCTGCCAAATAAACAAGTCGTCCATAAAGTTACATGGTATATGATCCTTACCCTGCTGAATAAACAAATATTTCATTCAGTTTTGAAATGTATAAATCTTTCTCTACTCGATAAACATAAATGTCTTATCAGTAGTTAAATTGGGCTGGAATATTTCATAAACTCACTGTGCTTCCTCTCTTTTTTTAGAAAAAAGAAAAATATAGTTTGATTCAAAGTATTTATTTTCCAGGCCTTAGCTAGTGTGTGTGAGGAGAGAACAAGGTTCTGGACTTAATTAGAAGCAGATTCCCTATTTATCTTTTTTATGTAAACCCAATGAAAAAGAAGAAAATTATGAAGCAGAAAATGGAGAGTAAGGGGTTTTGGTTGGTGCAACAGGTTAGCACGCTATCCTTCGTAGGACCTGATTTTGAATCAAACCCAGTCTGAAAGTTTTCCTTCTCTGCTGCCTGTAAAGATTTTATATGAAACAAGTCTGAGCAGTTTTAACCCAGTTCCTGGTAAGTGTGAACCCTAATTGAGACTAAATTGGCAATTTCCCTTAGAAGGGACACAAGGATGGCTGATGTGGGAAATTGAAGTTTTACACTGGTGCTTTAGAGAGTGGTGTTCTGTGATGGGATGGTCACACTGGGTACCTGACATAGGAAAATGTTCCATTCCCCAGCGCTGGCATTCTTGACTTTAATGAACATAAAAAAATTGAAGAGGGTGAAGGAGTAAATAAAGCAGACTTCTCCCAAAGTAGTTCAACAACTTAGTCTGCACTTAAAAAGCAGATTCAGTAACATGTAACATTTTTCCATGGGGAGTCAACAATTAGTTAGACCTTTGTTATGCTTTCCCAACAAAGCATGATCATTCTCTGTTGTTTACATTCAATAAAACACTAGAAATGTAAACTAGAGTGATAGATACATATAAATATATAGACACATGGATACATAGATAGATCAATAGACAGACAGGCAGATGGATAGAGGAGCATGTTCCAATTCTGTGAAACCCTTTGGGCATGATGTCAGTAAAAAGCGTGTTATTGGGTTGTCAGAATTGAGTGGATAATGGGGGTTATTATAAGATTATAGACAGTGTATTTGACACCAGGCATCCCTAATCAGAACATCATACCCGAGGGAGAATCCCAGTTTACATCTATTATAGTACAGATTGAGACATGTCCGTCTATGTGCAAGGAACCTAGGGCAAAGACTTGCTGGTAATTTACTTGTTCTGGTTGTCCTGACAGTTTTATTGCTTGGATGTGTGTGAAATGAAGAGTTCTGCACCTAACAGAATGGAACAGCAGCAATTTCTCTCTATAAATAGGAGAGGGAAGAATCTTGAATTAAAAGAGCCAAAATCCCTTCCTCAGAAAGTCTTTCAAAATGATCAAACTTGAACACTGTACAATGTTTACTTATTAATAATTCACCCTACCTGGTTCCAGTAAGGAAGCACTCCCTCTGTTTAGTTTTATGTTTCATATTTAAAGAGCTTTTACAATATTGTAACCGGCTGGCACATTTATGATGATGGCAGCAGTCTTTGTTATTGAAAATTCTTCAAGTTTTAGCCATTAAGATTGGTTCATAATGGAGGATTTGTGACAGCAGGGCCTCTCTCCACCACACACACATACACACACATTAAGAATCCTAAACACTACAATTAGTATGTAAGTTGCATTGCTTTGGTAACCTCTTCCTTTTAGAGGAAAACAAGATTTTTTTATATTCATCAAGGTGACGGTTGTCAGTGCTCAGCACTCTTGGATCAGATATAGCAAAGGTTAAGTACATAATAAAACATGTTCTAATGCCCTATCATTCTGTTAGGGCATTAATTCCTCTTTTGCAGCATTAAACTGCACTAAGGTATGACATGCAGTGGTTTAGAGAACGATGAGCAATACAAGCCAGAATATTACAATATGGGCTTTTTGTATCAGGTCTTTCTCATACGAACAGCTGGATAACTGAACCTGCATCTTTATTCTGTCATGCTCGTCTAACAACTAACCTTGATTGTGAATGAAAAAAATTATCCTGGGCACAATATCAGATTGTTACGTGGAACAATTGGTCAAGGGGTCCCACATAAGTAGAGACAATATTCAACTTATGATAGAGTCATAGGTCACTTTGGCATTAGTGGCCTAAATATGATAAAGTTTAAGGTTGGGAAGGAAGGAATGAAAGAAAGGGAAGGAAGTTGTAATATGGGGATATGCCAGGTTTGGATGCCAAACTCAAAAGCTCCTACCATCCTCTCCTGTGCCTGCTCCATGGCCATTCTACAACATGGCTGGCTAGATGATGGTAGGGAGTGCAAAGAAGTGGTGCTACCCAAACTCCTGAGCATTATTGAAGCAATTAGTCTGGTTTCACTTAAAGAAGAATATGGAGATAGTCCAGCCTATCCACCACAGCAAGAGTGAGAGGAAGCGGCAGCAGTAAGGGAAAAAAAAGACGGGAGCCATGGAGCAGTGGACTGAAGCAGATCTTGGGCAGAAGACTTAGAGAGAGGCACAAACGCACCAGAGGGGGCTATCTTGGAGTCACAGATCTAAAAACATGAACACACGGGAGATATGGCAGGTTGGAGGGAAAAAGTGGCTTGTGCCACCAAGTCAGGACCATTTTCACAACTTCAAAAAATCATCAGCAATTCTTTAGGAGCAGTTGATTTTTCACATCTCTAGTGACACGACCACAGAAAAGACAATAAAACCATGACAAGATTGCTAATTATGGACTTCTCTATTGTCTTCTATATTGTGTTTGTGAGAAAGTGGGGGGGGGGGGACTGGCAATGCATTTGTGTAAGTGAGTATGTCTGAGAGAACAAAAGGGATGATGGAGCAAGGCAAGGAGGGTGGTAATGGGACAAATAAAGAAACACAAGATGGGTCTAGAGTAGCTGTGAATGGCAACAGCAGAACCAGCACTTGCCGTCCGAAAAAATGGGAACAGTGGTTCTGATCTGAAGTTATTGAAATCAATGTTGAGTCTAGAAGGTTGTAAAGTGCCTAATGGAAAGATGAGGTGTTGTTCCTCGAGCTTACGTTGAGCTTCATTGGAACAGTGTAAGAGGCTGAAGACAGAGAGGTCAGAGTGGGAGTGGGATGAGGAATTAAAATGGCAAATAACCGGCAGGTCAGGGTCACGCTTGTGGACAGAGCAGAGGTATTCAGCAAAGCGATCGCCCAGTCTGCGTTTGGTCTCCCCAGTGTAGAGGAGACTGCATTGTGTGCAGTGGATACAGTATATATACTAAGCTGAAAGAAGTACGAGTAAACCGCTGTTTCACCTGGAAGGAGTGTTTGGGGCCCTGGACAGTGGGAAGGGAGGAGGTGAAAGGGCAGGTGTTGCATCTCCTGCGCTCGCACAGGAAGATGCCGTGAGGAGGAGAACGGGTGTTGGGGGCGATGGAAGAGTGGACCAGGGTGTCGCGAAGGGAGTGGTCTCTTCGGAATGCTGAAACGGGAGAGGAGGGGATGATGTGTTTGGTGGTGGGATTGTGCTGGAGGTGGTGGAAATGGTGGAGGACATGTTGAATATGGAGGCTGGTGGGGGGGGAAGGTGAGGACAAGGGGGACCCGATCATGGTTCTTGGAGGGAAGGGTGATCGCTTTGCTGAACACCTCTGCGACACCCTGGTCCACTCTTCCATCACTCCCGTTCTCCTCCCCACGGCACCTTCCCGTGTGAGCGCAGGAGATGCTGAGCTTTTCCAGGATTTTGTTTTTATTTCAGATTTCCAGCATCCACAGTATTTTGCTTTTGATAAAGAAACTAATATATTCGTTGGTCACAAGTCTGGGTTTTCTGTCCCTGGAGTAGTTGAAACAGAACTAAAACCATCTGAGTTTAAAAAAATAACACGCATATATGGGTGCGGTGTGAAATAGCAGCAGCCAATCTGTTAGGGACACATTCGGCTGGTTGTAATAGAGGTCAATTTCAGCTACACATAGTTTGGGCATCACTCCGTCAACCAGCAATCTTCACACCCGAGTTGCTCGCCCTGTAATAGGCAGGAATGCCAGACACGAAGGGCGGGGGGTTAGATCATGAGTATTGAGTGTGCTCTGCAAGACAGCCTGTAGAAGCAAAAGTACGATCATTGTAAGAGTTGTGAGGAGTAAACTCTCATTTTCATACAGTAGCCATGATGTGGAGATGCCGGTGATGGACTGGGGTTGACAAATGTAAAGAATCTTACAACACCAGGTTATAGTCCAACAATTTTATTTGAAAATTTTGATTTTCAAATAAAATTGTTGGACTATAACCTGGTGTTGTAAGATTCTTTACATTTCATACAGTACTCCTTTAACAGTTCAACCCCGAAGATAATGTTTTGTTAAATCAATTTGAAAGAATAACTAATTATCTTGCACATAAGGTGTCTAATGTAGTGGCGGGAATGTGGGGGGAGCGGATCTTGAAACAGTTCTATTTATTAAATCCAGATCAATGAATCCGGCTCTTTCCTGTCAACCTTCTCCGGATCGTTTCCTCTTTATCTCAGCAACAATTCTACTGCTTAAATGTCTGCGGCTGCGTGACTGAGCAGGACAATAAGGAATAGGTTACATTTAGTAATTATGTGGAGACGGAATAACACAACTTTATTAAACGCTTTTTTAGACTATTTCATTCCGTCAATCCTTCTGGTCCAGGAAGGAACAAAGCGAGTGGACGCCCAACAACAGTTGTGGATACAGATAGGATACATACTTCTTAATAAAGCGTTTTATTAAAAACGTGTTTCTATTTAAATTATACAACAATCCGAAACTGAATTTGCATAGTAAAATAATAGGAGAAAGAGCAGCACAAATAGTTTGTGATTTTTTGTAATTCTACTCATTGCAACTAAACCATGGAAACTCGACCTACAGCTCAGTAACACTGGACTATAGGCAAACAAACCCGCTGAAACTGTGACCGCCTGAAGGTGACCAATAAATAGTATGGCAGAATTTAAAAAAAGACAGCCACAGGTGGGTCGTAATGGTCTTTTCCTGTGCTGCACATCCCTATGTTCCTGTGTAAAACATCTAAAGTTACTGCAATAAACCGTTCTCTCAGTTATTAAAGGTGGAATGATCGGGAATTCCGCTGTCTGGTCAAATTACTTTTTTATTTAATGGCTGTTCAACTTTGAAGCTAAACGATGATAAACCAAAGGAGACAATTTACTTTATCTGGGGCGGGAAGTAATGCTATCTAGCCCTGTTGCTTGCTGTATGTCAAATGAACCATCAGAGATTCAACGTATCCAAAGCATTCCTTAGAATGTGATAGCCATAGGCAATTTACATCATTGGCTCAAGGCAGTTCGTCAGCTGACAACCTATAGAATTGTTGTTGTCTTCAGTTTTCTCTAAACTTCTGTTTAGTGCCACTAAAGTTTGAGCAATGTACAATACCCAAAAAGCCAAAGTATACATCACCCTGTCGATCAATACAGTGGAATCCTTTTATAATGACCGATTTTGTTAAGTGGTGTTCCCATGGGGAACTGCCAGTGAAGTGATCACTACAACTAATCATTCTAAATTAATGCAGTAACGTGGTAGTATATGGGTTCTGGTTTTGGAACAAAGTTTGATTGATGTAAGTGATCAGCATAACAGGATTCTGCTGTAAATCTGTTTAAATTATATATATTTTCGTGGAACCTTTTTCCAATCCATCTATATCCATTTTGATGTAGGATAAACATAATTGTACATAATACTCCAGTCTGGCCTCACGGTTAATTTATATAATTTCTTCTGACCTGTAGTCTAATAGCCTCCAGATGCACCCAATGCACAATTAGCCTTATTAATAACTGCCTCACACTGATCAGAAGCTTTCAGATTATAACCTATGATCACCCCCAAATTCATTTTTTGAATCTCTGCCAACGGAAATCTTTTCATGTTCAACTAATATGGGACCATGTCATATTATACCATTAGGCATACAATTTTGTAATTTTAGTTAATTTTTGTTTAAAATTGGCTTGGATTCTCTGAAATTTTAGTGATGTTGCCCCTTTGGGGAGGCAGCTGTTGAACCCCTGGGGGACGGGCTTAGCCAATTCGCAATTTGCATGGCCTATCTTAAAAACACCTGTCTGAGGCACTTTAAAATAAAAAGGCACAAAAATCTGAACAAAAATGCAAGAGTTGGGGTTACGACAAGAATCGACATTGCAAGTGTCCATATTACATTTCAACAACTGATTAGCACGAATAGTGCCAATCTTCCCAATAGCTTGACCCAGCCTCACACCCCAATGCTCTGTTATTGCTGTTGAAACAAAGTTATTTTTACTACTACTACACTTACTGCTGAAGAGGCTCTCTGGCAGAAGGCAACGTTCTAATCTTTGATGTTATGCATTGCAGATATCCGTGAGTTTTCCACAAACACAGGCTCTTTAACACGAGCTCTAGGGCACAACAGATGGCATTTCAACATCTGCATCAATCACACTTGTAATGGGTAGGTGATTTGGGGCACTGTGGAATGCTAGAAGAAATGACTACACTGCAAGCCATTTTTTTCCAGATTGTATTCAATGAATGTTCAGGAATCATCGTTTAATTCAGTGTCATTACAACTGCTGTGTTGCTTGGAAGGTTCTGGTTTTACACATCTCAGACGAATAAGGTGCGATATGTCACAAGAATACAAGCTTTTCTCATCGGATAGTGAGAAGTATTTACACCGCATTTAGTTTCATTTGCAATTCATCTCAAACCCTTGGATTTTTGAGGTACAGTCTGAGTTTACCTTCTGTTCATCCTTTTCTCAGGGACTTATTGGCAGTTCTTTAAAATATGGACCAAATCTGTCCATCACCGTCACCATTAATCCACGTTCATAGACAGCACATTAACCCATTATCCCCCAACTGCTTTCATCTAGAAAATCGTTGGGAACTGGTATCAGCATGGAGAGAAGGGACACACAAAAGCTTTAAAATCAGGTTGGATAAGAACCCTAAGAATGGATTCTGTGAACAATCCACATTGTTACTGAACTAGTGGAATTCCAAGCATTTTTCTTGGCATATGTGACGGATTTAGATGTGATGCTTGAGGTTTGTTCAGTGATTGAAAGCAGTAGGCAGCAATGAGATGAATCACTTCAGTGTGTGAGAGCGGAAGATGGTAGACTTCTGTTATCAATGTACTTTCAGGGCTTTAGATCCAAATTAAAACCAGTTTAGACAAAACATGAACTGTTTCATTTATGCAAAGGTTATGAAAAACTGATCTAATTAAACTTAAAAGCACACTGAATACTGTGAGGAACACAAAACTATGGGTTGTGAGTGGGAAGAGGAGAAAAATTACCACTTCACAAGCGGGGTATGCAGTCGGGTGTGGGTGGGGAGAGACACAAAAGGCTTGACTGACCACCCCAAGCTCTGGAGGGAGAAAAACAGAATAATTTAACTGCTCTGCAAATAATACATGTATTAACTAGATAGTGAAGGTAGAAAACTGCTGCATAACCACATTGCTTGGGGCAGGCTACTGAGGAGAGACAAACAAATCCACCGTAGCACTAGGATATGCACTGACTGGATGACGAAAGAGAGTGACATTAAACATTCTATGGCATAGGTGGAGTGTTACTATGGCAGCATTATGGCACTAGGCAGCCTAGTGCCTGGATCATTCGACTTTAGTCTCATGAGACTAGTTTGGCTCCAAGCTGCAATGAAAGAGGCTCAGTTGTAGCCGTTCTGCCTATCCAGCTGTCAACCTGGAGAAAGCCTCGAGATACAGAAATCTTATAGTAGGATGCAAAACAGATATGTGGGCCAGCCAGAATGATTTCAGTCAGCCTGACTATGAGGGGCAAGAAGCCACAGGGAAGTGAAACATGAAAGAACCTAGCTAAAGGAGGTCTCAAATTCAGGGGGGAAATCTGCCCTAGGTGAAGGACTCAGAGAGATAGCTTGCTCCAAGCTCAAAGAAACAAAATCAATAACATCTTGCATTTATTCAGTCCCATTTAACATAGAAAGGCTGGTAAAGGAGGGATAATGCACCACGCTCAGTCACAGAAAGGTTGCTCATTACTATAGTTTAGGCCACTTTAGAACTGTGGGTGGTATTTTGGAAATTTATGACCAACCAGCTGATGGTTGATCACATTCTCAATGAAGTGTTAATGACTATGATGTAATCATTAAGTTTACTAAGAACATAAGAAATAGGAGCAGGAGTAGGCCAATCGGCCCCTCGAATAGTTTGAAGTCAAAAATAAATTTTAAAAAAATATATATATATATAAAAAATACTAGAAAATCTCCCATGGCGCTTCCCATGCCAGTTAAAGGATATGCTGTTTTATAAAGGACGGGAAAATTATACTAGGTAAAACACAATGTATTATTCTGCTACTAAAGTGAAGGTGTATGTTTGATGAAGAAAATTATTTGATGTAATGAAGTGCACACATGCAAAGATATAATTATATACATACATTGCATGTGTACATAAATAAAATTGAAAATATATATCCACACATTTTTTTAAACTACCCCATCAACTCCATAGTATATCCTATTAAAACACACAAGTGATTTTGAGGTAGTTATTGGTCTCATTTTTTTTTTCAAAAATGCATTTGTGATGACTTTAATCCACTCTAGGCTCAATGGGACTCCATCAAGGAAGCATCATAGACCACAGTAGAGGACTATCATTACAGTTTTGGTGATTGAAACTGCAAGGTTACTCATTTATGTTAAAAGACTCACAACACAGGTGCATTTAGATACAAACAGAGGGTAGACAAACAATTTTATTGGTCAATAACAAATTTCAAAAAAGGTACAAATCAATGGCTTCCATTAGCATAATCAATATTACCTACGATGCATTGCATCCATACCAACAGAGCTCAGAACTGCTTACAATTTGGTGCAGTCTTCATTAAAATTAGCAGAAAGACCACAACACAAGCACTTGCAAGGGAAGATGTTTGCACAACACAACACAAATACCACAACCTCTCCTCCCCTCCCCTCATTTCAAAAATAGATTAAGCTTAACATTAAATAAAAACAGTAGCACTGACAAGCAGCAAGTCGCTTTTACCTTATATATAGCTGTTCATTCAGCGAGGTAATGGTTATATCATGCCTAACCATACCAATTCCCAGAGCTCTATACAAGCTCACTATTACCCACAATACTTCCTCTTACCACACCTAAAATTTTGTTTGTTTTCTTTATCTCTGTTGTACAGTCCATTATACACCATACCCCTGGTGGTCTACTACCATTCATTTTATATTACCAGTGCTTAATCACCCATTTATTTGCCACATCAAATATTTCCCATTTGGTAGGCTAATCCCCTAATCTCTACAGATACCTTTGTACTTAGTCTGCTTGTTCTCAGTCTTTTGCAGCCTCTTGTCCTCCCTTAAGTTTTGTATCATCAGTAAAATTCCAAATCATTTATGTACAATGTGAACAATAATGGCCCTAGTACCGAACTGGGCACCTCACTAATCACCTACTTCCATTCTGCTGCAGTTGCATGTGCTACTAGAGTAAGGCTTACACATTGGGTAACTGTAGGGAACTTTTACACTCGTGCTTGATCAACTTGCGGAGCAGCAGTGCCAGTTTGCCAGCTCCTAACATTTATACGTCTAAGACTATCTTCTATATAATGGTGGAAGAATAACAAAATCAAAAAAAAACACAGGTCTATACTTCTGCCACTGGGACTAAGGGATTTGATACATGGATGGCATTTCCTGCAATCTGAACTAAATAAGATGCAATGTAAAAATGTCGTGCGTGAAGTTCACAGCTGTTTACCAGGGTAAGGGTTGACTTGAATGTTCCTACATTAAACGTGAAACTGGTCAACTACAAAGAAATTTAATTCTTTTATTGCTAGTTATTTTAACATAATTGAGGTCTCCACTACACAAACATGAGACACCCAAGGGGAAAATGCAGGAAAGATACTTCATTCTACTTACTTAATCCAGTTTTGCTTTTGTGAAACAACAGCTCTATAGATCCCATTAGAATTTTGTATTTTTATTGACTACCAATCCTGTGACACTGCACACAGGAAGTCAAAAACAAATGTAGTCTTCAGTTGAAGTGGGGTTAGAGGGTGGAGATAATTGGAACAGGATGCTCAGAAATAATTTAGTTTCAATTTTAAAGTCAGATAATTTGTCCTTATTTTTAAATACTTTTCTTTTATATTAGTTATAGTTAAATAGCAAAACTGAAGGCATTTTGGGGAGCACAGGAGTTTGTTAGAGCATAAGGGTTTCTCTGCGGTATAGGCTGAGGAGCTGGGAGATGCAAAACAGAGGCACTGCAGCACCACCATTTCTGGGAGGGCCTAATTACAGTACGACAAGTTTACATAGGCAGTTTCCATTATAAATGTGGATATGGAAATTTATAATGTGCAAAAGGTAGACAAACATGTGACAACAGGAAGCAAGGTTTTTCAGACAGGAAGTACGTGCAAGATTTTTAATATATGACAGATGTTGGTAATGGTGTCAGGCTGCACTGACCCCACTATGCATGATACTTACAGTCTACAGCACAGAAACAGGCCATTCAGCTCATATGGTCTATGCCAGCATTTATGCTCCACACGAGCCTCCTCCCAACCTCTCCATCTACCCCTTTCAGTTATACCACAAAGGGAAAGTTAATAGCAGAGTATCCAGTCCCTGTTCCTTTAGTATAATAAACAATACTGACAGCAGAATAACCATTTATAAGCTGATGTACTGTAAATTTTGGGGTAGGATTGGAATCAATTAGCAAAGAATTTTTTAAAAATTCAGCCCTTGCTGCAATGAATCCATTTTTCAAACTATTGTTGTACTTTTTGAATTAAGAAATAAAAGTTATGTTTAGCAAGCATCTTCCTTCAAGTATTTTAACAACATAGAAACCTGGAAATTTGCTGAAATATATTAGAGCCCATCATGCAAAGAGCTGCCAAGTTCATACGATTAAAAAAAAACAAATACGACTTCAGCTGTTACAACCACAGGACATGTTAAACCAGACTCAGCAGTGGGCAGAAAGAAGAAGTAGTGACTGCACTGACAGCTGCTTCACAAGCAGAGATGGACTGGGGCTGACAGGACAGTCACTGGGAACACTGGTCAGCAAGGAAGCTGCTGGGAACGTGACCCCCATACAAACTATAGATTGTCAGCAAAACCCTTCCACATAATTATATTGTTATACACGTCACTTCTACTCAACTTGACACAACACAAACTATCTGTACAGAGGAGCTTCCACGATGCAGAGAGCATGAAGAACATTTAACTCATCTGTTTGCTGCATCGGGGTATTCTGTCACACACACTGGGAAAACCCAAATGCCAATCACTTATAAAATCTAATAAACAGCTTAAAAGGGAACAAAAACACAAGAGGATTAAATCAGTCCTTTAGATTTCATGTTAATATGGTTTTCTCCTGTTTATTTATTTTATAGACAGAAAAATACTCTAATCACTGTTGTTGGGCACTCTCTTATTTTCTTGTTAAAGCATGGCTTGAATTCTGATATTTGCTTTGCTAATTCTGAAAGTTAATTGAAAATCTTAATAACCAAAGCTTCTAAGTCAGGACACAGTAGTGTAGTGGTTATATAACCAGACTAGTAATCCCAGAGGTCTGGACTAATAATCCAGAGAACGGGAGCTCAAATCCTGCCATAGCAGTTTGAGAATTTGAATTCAGTTTTTAAAAGATCTGGAAATAAAAAGTTGGCAGCAGTAAAAACTGACCACAAGATTGTCATAAAAACACAACTGGTTCACTAATGTCCTTTAGGGAATGAAACCTGCCGTCCTTACCCGGTCTGGCCTATACTTCACTCCAGACCCACACCAACGTGGCTGACTATCTGCTGTCTGACGTGGCCTAGCAAGCCACTCAGTTGTATCAAACCGCTACAGCAGCTCAAGAAGTCCCAACACCACCTTGTCAGGGGAACTAGGAATGGGCAATAAATGTTGGCTTTGCCAGCGATGCCCACATCCTGTGAATTAATAAAAGTAAAAATAAGTTTCTATTTAAAAAAATAAACTTTTGTTGCCCAGTTGATATTTTAGAAATTTCTGGGCATCCAACTCAATGGACTGGTCCAAAATGTAGAAAGTCATAACTCTAATTGCTTTAGAAAGCAGTTTAGCAAAGTAGGGCACATTGGGGTGAAATTTGACATGAAATAGCAGTTTATAACCCCAGTAACTGCTAGTTGCTATAACAAAAAAAAACAGGAAATCCACATCAGATCCATCAGCATCTGTGAACAGAAAAGACTGATTAACATTTCAGGTGGAAAATATTTACAGACATATACTGATCTCTGAAGAAGGGTCTTCACCAGAAACATTACTCCACCTTTTCTCATTATAGATGCTGTGGACCTGCTGTGCATTTTCAGAATGTTTTGTTTTAATTTCAGGTTCCCAGCATTTCCAGTTTTTTTCTTTTCATTTCTATGGAATTTAAAACACACCTCAAAGTCAAATATCATGAAGTTTCTTACTATCTTAAACTCTTATTTCATACCCAGAAGTCCACTCAAGGAACAGGCATTGGGTTACAGGTACATAACAGGCAGTTAAAATACAATGAGTGGAATCTATTGAAGGAAAATAGGAAAGGCCAGGGCTGGGATTGTAGACCCCAAGAGCCCCAGACACTGATGTCCAAGTTCTTGGTGGTTAAACAAACCAGGAAGAATGTTTTTTAATCCAGAATGTTGCAAGACTACTTTCTAACAGTACAATATTGGTTTACACTAATTGGTGCAGCTAGTGACAATGCTTAGCATCCAATCAATGGAAGAATGTTCCAGTTGCTATTGCAGTGCTCAGTTTCTGCTGACTGACAGCAGGTTGACCAAATTGTAAATTATCTCTAGACAAAGGATGTACCAGCACTTATCCGCAGGCATCTGCCAGTACATTTCATTTATACAAGACTAAAAGCACAGTCGAAATCTTTGAATAAAATCTCAGCATATAGGCAAGATCAGAGAAAATAAATTCTCCAGTAAAGATACAAAGTGCTGGAGCATTGGTAAGTGGACTGCAGCACATGCCAAGAATGACCCTGTCCCTATTTCAGATTTCTTCTCCATGGTGACTTCTCCATTTGTTCCAATAATGGTCATAATGAATCATATCTGCTCCCCCAAACACTGAGGTAAATATAACGGTACAAGAAGGAATGGGAAGAGTCACCTTTGCCATACTGGCCCATTACAATAAAGTCTGGTGCTGAAAGATGTCAGAGTATCCACTCTATTCACAAGGTTGAATGCACGCCTGAGCTGTTTGCAACTGTATTCTAGTGGCCAGTGCCAACTTAAGATTACTCCAGCTCAACACTCACTTTACATTTTTCTCCAATATTTCGGTTATTTAGACAGAACAAAAATCAAACACAGTTTAAATTCCATTTTTAATGGAGGTGGGAAATTAGATGAACCCTACAAAGGCACCACTACTACAATATAAATTCCAATAGTCCAAATTTCGTAAATAAATATTTTAGTATTTAATCTGACTATCCCTAGAGACTACACACATTCAGATTTCCCCTTTAGCCACCCTTTATGATAGTCAGAATCTCCACTTACACACCTCCTTCCATCACATGCCAGCACTACACAACATTGTCTGGGACTTAACTGAATTTGAACTTTGTCTGCTGACCAGTTGAGGGACACAAGGTAAATAGGTGGTGTAAAATATTTAATTGTTTAAATGATTAGGATATCGAACATTCTGAAACATCCTTGCAAGCTTAGAAAATTAAAAACCCAGGTTTCCCCTCAGCTCATTGGCAGCACGCATTGAGAGTATGCATTGGGCATACATTTAAGAACTTCATTGTTTTATCTGAAACTTAGCTTTTTTTAAAAAATGTACATTTCCAAAATCAACTGTTTGCTGTCAATGGCTCTGGAACAGCTACAATGTTAGATCAGTACAGTAATGATCCATGTAAAACGCAGAGAAGAGCCTCTCTCAATAATGATGTGAGATTCACTTATTTGAGAATTGGAAGGTTAGAGCACACCCATGTATAAAACTGCATTCTCGGGTTTAACTCATTCACTCTAAACAAAAAAATATAAAAAAGATTTTTTAAAAAGTTATGGGAGTCCTTACCCTTCTTAGCCCCTGAGCACTGCGACAAAGCAGCAGTGTGACTGGCATATCATTGAGGCAGGCTGATGTATGACTGGCAGAGTAGATGACGTGCAACTGAGTCTCACACTGGCAGTGTTGCTGATTGCTGACCCAGGCCAGCCATGTGACTAGCGTGTGATTGTCACTTTTTTTTTAAAAGAGAAACTTCTGGATTTTAGAACACAAACAAATTAAAAACTGAATCCTCCATCATCGATATGGCTTTCCTGGTTCTTAAGCATCAGCTCTTCTGCTGTAGTGCGAATCCAATTTACCCAATTAGTAGCATTACACATGTAGGAGTTGGCACTGGGATTTGAAAGAACCACACAGTCCCAGACATAAATGTATTGATCCCTTTTACCCAGAGTGTACTTACAGTTGTATTAGAAGTGGCAACTTAAGCAGATGGTCACAGTGCCAATATGAGAGCAGCCTATTCAGGTCCACCAGCTCTGAGTCACATGATGGTGAGCCATCATAGAACATGTCTGGCTCACTTACTTACAATGCAAGTCCAATCCAGCACATCACAGAGCAGCGTTAATGGCAGCTGTATAAAGGTTATCCAGGAGGACTGCACTGCCCCTCTCAGAAAAAGACTTTGCAAGGTTAAGGAGTGGTGTGTTTGAATAAGTAAGGGAAATTGGAGTAGGCCATGAACAAAACCCCTCATATTACAGATGTCTATCCCACTGGAATGGGTCCTATTGAACAGAATGACCTTTTGAATCACAGAGTAGGAAACTAATCCTGCTTCGTGCGTGTGTACAAATTGGAGAGGAAGTTAAGACTGATTTTTATCTGCATAACTATGACTTAGCCCTTCTTAATATTTCAAACCTGGAAGCATGCAATTTCATCAACTGACTAGAATTAAAACCATACTAAATAAAGTAAAAACATTCCAGAGCTAGGAATTATCTAGCTTTAGAAAAGGATTACTTTTCATGGAAGTGAATATCAAATAATTAAAAATAGAAAGGAATAAACATCACTGGACTCAACACCTGTTCTGATGAAGGGCACCCGCCCAAAAAGTTAACTTATCTTTTCTCTTTCTAATGCTGACAGACCTGAATTGCATTTTCCATTTTTAATAGTGTATTGGTCTTCTTGGTTGTGTTTGATCCAGTACCAGGTGATTGGCAGAGGTTGAAACACAGTTCACCTATTTTATAAGGAATAGATGAAAATCTAGGGACACTACAGCAGCCTACATATTCTAGTACTTTATCCAACATTCAGCTACAAGAGTTTCAGCCAAACAGCTCTCAGCATTCTTATATTGTGTAATCTACTGAAGATCCATAAAAAGGAAAGTACAAAAGACCCAATAAAAGCAACTTTTTTTCTGTCTAAAATCTTTCAACTGAATAAAATTCACTGAGTTAATCAAATGGCACTGGTTGGTAAGTAAGTCTGAATAATTTCCATAGCAGCACAATTTTAAGTAACTGTTAAAATGACTCCTTGCTTTGTGGGAGGACCAGAGGTTGTAGTTCAAAGCTATCCATTTATCAGACAGCATTCTAGCTCTGTCAGTCGAGGTTCACGAAATGTTTCGAGCAGGTCCTAGGCAATTTTGATCCAATTACCACTTGGGTTTAAATATTTTTTCAAAAAATCCAGATAAGCAATGATCTCAAACACTCCGACAGATTATTTGTGACAGTCCATATTAACCAAACTGCAAACTCAGGTGACCCAGGAATCCAGGTGTCAATGTGGATAGGCCTTGGTCCCGATATAAGAGACAATTTGACTGAATTTATCATATATATATATACACACACAAAACAGCCTCGATATCAGGTCAAACATGTGTGGCACTTTTCATGATACTTGGGACAATCCTCTTTAGATATTAGGGAGAGGATTCATAGTGTCAGCAACAGTAATCTATAGGATGACTTTTGTACAAGGAATCATCCAATAAAGAAAAGAGAAAGCAGGGTCAAGCCCACCTGAATTTCGGCAAGCAAATTTATCAAGCCCTTTCTTATTGATATTTTTATTTCTTTGCTTTTTAAAATATCTTGGTTGAAAATTTAAAACATTTAAAATATTTAGATTCCTGTCCCAGCTTTTCAGCTGTCAAAAAGATTTGACCTCTAACTTGTTCTATAATTTTTCGCTCATTTATGATTTGGAATTTAAAATGCAAGCAGTGATCAGTTTTTCATCACTCCCGAATGTCACTTGCACAATCGGCTCGCCTGTAGGACCCCCTCACACCCAGAAGCATTGGTCACATCACAGGCAGCAGTTCTACTGGTTCGACATTCTGGCAAACGGGAAAGTTTAAGAGCATTCAGAAGGGGCCCAAGCACAAGACTCTCAGGTAATATGTACTGAGAATGGAATGATTGTTGCATTTAAAATCTGCTTCTGAGTCCAGGCTAAATCATCAATAATCAGCATCTTGATGGTCTCCATTTGAACTTAGACCCGGTTAGAGTAGTGGCAGCTGTGGGAATGGTTGGTCAGCAAGTTTTGTTCCGTTTGTACTGCAGAGTGTGGCGAGGAAGGAAGAGGGCATTCATCACAGGGTGAACCTTGGAGAAGAAATAGGACACTTAACTTTCAGGAAAGACAGTGCCTAATAAGACAGTAAATACCTAGACCTGACCAGAGTCAAATTGCATCATCATAAAACACAGCATGGGAGCTTTGAAGGGACAATTATCCCACCTTAGAAAAACTGCTCATCCTATGGAGGCTGATTGAAGCCTATTCCTATATCTATGTAAAACACATTGTTGGTCCATACAGCATTATATACACCTAGCCCCTGAAAAGATAAAACTGCCCTTTGCTGACTCTACTATCACATGAATAGAATTGGTACAACCTATAACATCTTAATAACCAAGTAGAGAATCTTTGATGTTGAGGTGACTTCAAGATAATACACCTGGTAATGGAAGTTTAGAACTAAGTAAATGCTCTGACAGATTTGGGAATCCCATATCTGAACCAGGCAGAGTCACAGTATTCCAGGGCACTGTTGACGTTTGGCCAGCCAGCCTGCCTAATTAATGCTACCTGGAAGGGTAGACCAGTCATTGAGACCTGAATTCTTCTCACACAGCTCCAGATAACAGGAAGGGTGTCTCTCGATGGACAAACAACAGGAAGCTTAACAGTGCCACATCATGCTTAAGGAAGGACATACTTGCATTGGAGGCAGTTCAGAGAAGGTTCACTAGGTTGATTCTGGGTATGGAAGGGTTGTCTTATGAGGAAAGATTGAACAGGTTGAGTCTATACTCATTGGAGTTTAGAAGAATGAGAGGAGATCTTATTGAAACATACAAGATTCTGAGGGAACTCAATAGGGTAGGTGCTGAGAGGATGTTACCCCTCATGGGGGAATCTAAAACTAGGGGGCATAGTCTCAGAATAAGGGGTCGCCCGTTTAAGACGGAAATTAGGAGGAATTTCTTCTCCCAGAGGGTCGTGAATCTTTGGAATTCTTTACCCCAAAAAGCTGTGGAGGCTGAGTCGTTGAATACATTCAAGGCTGAGTTAGACACATTTTTGATCAGCAAGGGCGTCAATGGATATGGAGAAAGGGCGGGAAAGTGGAGTTGAGGTTAAAAAAAAAATCAGATCAGCCGTGATCTCATTAAATGGCGGAGCAGGCTCGAGGGGCCGAATGACCTACTCCTGCTCCTATCTCTTATGGTCTATGCTCCATGCTGGTAGAATTTAACCAGCTAAAACTGTATAGCCTAACAGTATTCCCCCATATACTTGGGCATTCCAAAGCTATGGCTTTGCCAATCTGCGACAAAGCTCTCTCGACTTATAGAGGATGCGTTCCTTTGGGGAAGAGTACTTACACTCTATATCTGTGTAGCGACTCTTAAACTTGGGTTTCCATGCTTCTCAGACGCCCAGCTTACCAAAAAAAAAAACACGTATCTTTGTATGGAGTTCTTGACAATAGGCAGGTCTACATCGTTAAAGGGTTATTTATTTCAGGACTACTTTCAAAATAACATGTCATGGAAGCAGGGAATTTGGTTGCTGTCAAGCTTAAAAGCAATAGGGAGTTTAAACTCCACCCAGGTCAGGTGTCGTTTCAAGGTTAAAGAGCTTCGTATTGTGACTTCCTCTTTAGATGTGCCTTGGGACGTTGTACTATGTTAAAGGCGCTATATAAATGCGAGTTGTTGTTGTAGTAGTAGTAGTAGTAGTAGATGTGGTGATATAATTGAATACAGTAATTTCTTATTACAAGCACTTCTAATACTGGGGACAGCTGGTGACAAAAAAAAATCTCAAATAAAAACGGGTGTTGGGGTGATCAAGTGTTCAATATGTATTTTAAAAATCCCCTTTAAGTTCTCGTATCTCCCACACACCTTCAACTGAACTGCATGATGGTTAGCATGTCTGCCTTGGAGGGGGAAACATCTAAGCCATGAACACTTTTATGGTCATCAAATATTTGAAAAATTAAGAAAAATCAGAGGTTTGTTCCTTCTCCCCTTTCTTGCTCAAAACTACTCCCACATCACAAGCCATGCCGAGAGGGCAGGGAGTAACCTGGTCCCAGGCCTTTAACTATGTTACCCTATGGCCAGCCATAGGGTAGTGTATATGATCAGTCTTTAGTGATTCTTTCAAGTCTCCCTCAATCCCGTTCCACACCTCTCTACCATGGCATGGCAGAGCTGAGCATCATTTGTGGAACCACAGGTGCATCCTACCACAAATGCAGTTTGTTGAACTGCAATATGTTGCACCACTGATCATCATCAATGCTCTTTGAACAGAGAGAGGCCAAAAATCCTCGCTTTTGTACCGTTCTCCTGTTATAAGTTTGGAAGGACCGGAAAATAGGCCAGAATCTGAACACATCGGATGCTACCCTACCCTGGGAGTTCCCACAGGGCCTTGTAAAACGTGAAGCCTATGCCCCTTAGAGGACAGTGATGCAGTGGATTGGGGGGGGGGGGGGGGGGGGGGGGGGGAGGGCGGAGAACAAGGCCTCACTTATGTTGGGAGTCCCCATTATATCAGCCTTGCAGGTCGGGTCATCTTTGGATGCCAGTATTAACAGTGAGAAGGGGCGAACTGTCTCTCCGCAGGTAGAAGTGGGACCAATCTGGGGGTTCAGACCACGATCCCTTTATAAAGGGGCTGCGGAAGCAGTCTCTTTGCAGCAGGGGTTGTCACGCCAATTTTCCAGCAAGAGAGGAAGACAGGCATCTGAGAAGCGCCTGTTGTGGACACCTACCATGGCCATTCAAAGAAGGTGATGTCCCACTGGCTCTGCGCATTCCAGCAGCAGGCACGATCCTGGTATAATTGTGGATTTTCAGGAACGTGCTTGCACTTCAGTGGAACAAAACTGACCCTAGCTCAAGTCAGACACCGGGATGCACTCCTGCAGAGTCCCAAGGCCATTGAAATGAAATCTGGAAGTTGAGTTTTATTTCAATGGGAAGACATTAACTGGCTCAATCCACCTTGTCCTGCTTGAACAGTACTTTTTACTGTCTGATGACAGAATGACTAATCCCACCTGACTTTACAGTGTTTCCACTGCCAACATACCCTGATTTCAGCAACATTGTAAAATAAATCAGGAGGCACTGCTGCCAGGCACTGACAGAGAAGGTCAGGTGGCTAGAAAACAAAGGCCATAATTTTCAAATGACCCAACAAGCAGAATGATTGGTTTGTCATCCAGGCACAGTGGAATCCATTTTACACTATAAACAAAAAGCAATTCTACACTACAAAAAGGGCATAGACAATGGAGGTGCATAAAGTTCAAAGCCCAGAGTGACCCCCAAACACTTAATTAAGCTGGAGGAGTGTACCCGAGTATAGGTGCAATCTGCAGCACATTTCATGTACAGTAACAGAGTCACAAATTCTTACCAATTTTTGAACCTCCTCCTGGTACCAGCAGTGTCCCATGGCATGGACTGGTTGGTGTGTTCTGCACTGACCCTTCCTGGCTAGTGCCCAAATGCAGTTTCCTCATGTGACGGATAACAGCTGTGGCATTAAAAGCTTGCTGTAGGAAGAGGACGGAAATATCTGAGAGTTACAAATGATTGCGGTGGGGCGGGGGGGGGAAGAGATAAGAGGAAGACATAAAAATAAACACAATGAGGATCTATGGGGAGAGCGAGGAAAAATTATACACATTCCGATCAATTATAAAATGATTGCACAAAGATGGGATTCTGCTCTCAATCATGTCGCTTTCTCTTATTTGCAGTAATGTCACAAGGGACCTTCTTTTCACCAATACCCCTACAGTAAAATGAAGATACTGTAGTACTACACCTTCCTGGATATCACACCACCCGTAAAAGATTTTAAAATTTCTTAGTGCTTTTGGATGGCCACCGATAAGACAAGGGCTCCTTTCTACACATCTGCACAGCGAGTGTCATGTCATGTCATGCACAATAAGGATTTCCTGTCAGTTTCTTTTTGAGATAGTGGACCCACATGGCACAACAAGGAAGGGAATAAAAAAACATTTCTTTTAAATCATTCATTTTTAATTAAAGGCCTAGAGATATCCTTTGCGCTGTCAAGCAGATATTCCAAAGCTTTCAAAATATTGTAACTTGGTGTTAGACTACGTGATTAGCAGCACGACCCCTGAATGTAAAGCATTAGGGATTAAATCTGCATCAGATAAATGCAGAAAACACGGCAATTTAACAAGAGACTGCACAAACTCTAAACATGCCACCTACCTTCCATTTACTCTTTGCAAAGTTCTTTTTGATTTGGGCACTGACAGACTCATGGATGTTCTTATCTAAGGCTGTATCACCTGCAATCCTGCAGGACAAAAGATAAAATTCAGCATAAAAGAACAAAAAAATGCAAACTGGTATTGTATATAAAAAATGAGTACAATTATTATTGCCCAACAATCAATGCAATATAACACAAGAATACAAGGTGGGAATGAATGAGAAACAAGGTCCATCTAGATCACAGTCATTTGGGCCCAAGCACAGGACCCATTTAGACTACTTTTATCTCCTTCCTGCTATAGCCCTCTCCCTTCCTCAAAAAGCCCGCCCTTGACCCCTCTGTCCTGGCAAACTACCGCCCCATCTCCAACCTCCCTTTCCTCTCCAAAGTCCTTGAACGTGTTGTCGCCTCCCAAATCTGTGCCCATCTTTTCCTGCAACTCCATGTTTGAATCCCTCCAATCAGGTTTCCCCTGCCACAGTACTGAAACGGCCCTTATCAAAGTCACAAATGATATCTTATGTGACTGTGACAATGGTAAACTATCACTCCTCATCCTTCTCGACCTGTCTGCAGCCTTTGACACATTTGACCACACCATCCTCCTCCAACGCCTCTCCTCCGTCGTCCAGCTGGGTGGAACTGTGCTTGCCTGGTTCCATTCTTATCTATTCAATGGTAGCCAGAAAATCACCAACAATGGCTTCACTTCCCGCTCTGTTACCTCTGGAGTCCCCCAAGTATCTATCCTTGGCCCCCTCTTATTTCTCATCTACATGCTGCCCCTCGGTGACATCATCTGAAAACACAATGTCACGTTCCACATGTACACCGACGACACCCAGCTCTACCTCACCACCACCTCCTTCGGCCCCTCCACTGTCTGATTTGTCATACTGCTTGTCCGACATCCAGTACTGGATGAGCCAACATTTCCTCCAAGTAAGTATTGGGAAAACTGAAGTCATTGTCTTCGGACCCCACCACAAATTACATTCCCTAGTCACCGACTCCATCCCTCTTCCCTGGCCACTGTCTGAGGCCGAACCAGACTGTTCACAACCTTGGCATCCTATTTGACTGAGATGAGCTTCCGACCACATATCCGTTCGACCGCCTACTTCCACCTCCGTAAAATCGCCGATCTCCACCCCTGCCTCAGCTTATCTGCTGCTGAAACCCTCATCTGTGCTTTCGTTACCTCTAGACTTGCCTACTCCAATGCTCTCCTGGCCGGCCTCCAATCTTCCACCCTCCATAAATTTGAGTTCATCCAAAACTCTGCTGCCCGTATCAAGTCCCATTCACCCATCAGCCCTGTGCTCACTGACCGACGTTGGCTCCCGGTCCAGGAATGCCTCGATTTTAAAATTCTCAACCTTGTTTTCAAATCCCTCCATGGCCTCCCTATCTCTAACCTCCTCCAGCCCTACAATCCTCTGAGATCTCTGCGCTCCTTCAATTCTTGCCTCTTGCACATCTCCAATTTTAATCGTTCCACCATTGGTGGCCGTGCCTTCAGCTGCCTAGGCCCTAAGCTCGAAGTCCCTCCCTAAACCTCTCCGCCCCTCTCTTTCCTCGTTTAAGAAGCTTCTTAAAACCTAACTCTTTGACCAAGCTTTTGGTCACCTGTCCTAATACCTGCTTATGTGGCTTGGTGTCAAATTTTGTTTTGAAAATCGCTCCTGTGATGCGCCTTGCGACGTTTTACTACATTAAAGGCGCTATATAAATATAAGTTGTTATTGGAAGTATTGTGACCAAAACTAAACAAGCTGCAGTTCCACCGGTGCTTTATAGAACATTAGAATCTCCTTGGGCTCTATGGTACACCATAATAGTTGATTTCACTTTGCAGTTACTGCCATACACTTTCAATGTTTAATCAGCACCCCCTCCCATCTTTTTTCCTGTTCTAACAACCATCCATCAGCACACAGAAGAGACACAACTCAGTTTAAATCTTACCAGGGATGCTGCAAAGCTTGGTCACAGGTGTAGCGTTTATTTGGGTCCTTCTCCATCAGATGTTGAATAAAATCTTTGGCTGGAGTGAAACCAAATAAAAACCTTAATGAAAACAGCAGTTATAAGACATCCACGGCTTTTCATAATCCATAACCCAGCTACGCATTCTCCACAAAAAAACAAGCTCAGAGTTTGGTATTCAGCAGTCTGACCTATGATTATGGCAGAGCTGGAAGGTACAGATTAAGGATTAAACTATAGAGGCAATGCCTTTACCAGAAAAAGTGCACTATAAAGGAGAGGGCACAGAGGTTCTTTCTGCAATCCACCCAAAGAGCATCTGATTCTAGTTGCGCTGTTGGAGGAGATGCTGAGTGGAGGATTGGTGCTTCTTCACAGGAGGGAGGGGAAAAACTGGTGGATGAGTCACTCCAGGTTAAGCATCTGCATCTCCAGTAACTGAGGCAAAGGATAGCTGGATCTAGAATTAGTTGGTACCATCGCCATAACTCATGGCAAAGGACTGGACCAGGAATCTGCTGGGAGATAACATCTGGAATCAGCTAGACTACGACACATCAAGCCCAGATGGTATGTATCCCAGCAAAGAAAGTTGGGGACGAGATAGCAGAGACATTAATCATAATTATCCAAAAATCTTTGGAAACAGGAATTACACCAAAGAACTGGAGGGAGACAAATGCTACACTCCCTGTTCAAAAAAGGGGCAGGGATAAGCCAAGAAATTATAGGTATTAGTCTTACCTCAGGTAAGCTTCTACAGTGCACAATTTATGGGATGAAATTAACAAATACTTACAAAGGTGGTTGGTACAGTCGGCATGGATTTGCAAATGCCAGGTCATAAGTGAATAATTTCATTGAATTTTTTGAGGAAATCAGTGTGTATAAATATAGGGAATGCAATGGATGTGTATATGGATTTTTGGAAAGAGTTAGATAAGGTACCACATAAAAACACTGGATACCAATATTAAGGGACACGTATTAAAGGGAATGTAGCTGCATCGAGGGATGGCTCAGGGATAGAAAGCAGAGAGTACGGATGTCTTTCCAGTTGACGGGATGTGGGCAGTGGTGTGCCCAGGGATCTATGCTGGATTCTCGTTTCTTTTGGGTGAATAGCAGAAAGAACATCTGAGCTCTCCCTCGAGTTAGGCATAGACACAAGAGGAATGATATTGATGTTTGCTGATAGCAAATTAAGGGAGAGAGCAAACTGTGAGGAATAATTGCAGAGATTGCAGGAGGAGGCAGAGAGGTAGCAGATGCAGTTCAGTGCAGAGAATTGTGTAAGTGTACACTTTGGGAAAAAGAACTATGAAAGGAAGTATAAGCCAAGGAATAAAACTCAAGAGTAGAAGAAACAGGGAGATCTAGTGGTGGAGATAGATAGATTTTTAAAGGTGGGAGTGGAGGAAACAAAAGCTATAAAAAGGCAAATGGGATTCTGGGTTTTATACAGTGGGCTGTTGAATATAAATGCAAGGAAGTGATGTTGAATTTGTATTAGACATTGGCTAGGCCACAGTTGGAACACTGCGAGCAGTCCTTGGCACACCATTACAGTAAGGATATTAGAGCCATGGAAAAGGTGTAGCGAAGATTCACCAGAATGAGAAGTTATCATTATGAAGACAATCTAAAATAAATTGGGACTTTTCCCACTGGAACAGAGAAGATCAAGGGTGATCCACTTTTTCCTGATTCCACCTCTGTGAAGCACAGTGGGCAATCTTTCTACAATAAAGGTGCTACGTAAATACAAGTTGTTGTTGTTGACCTAATAAAGGATTTCAAAATTACAAAACATATTGAGAGGACAAACAGTGAAAAAATTGTTTCCACCAGCTGGCGAATCAGTAACAAAGGAGCTTAAAGACAGGATTTTCTCTAGACTAATGAAAGTGAAAATTGGGAGGTTATTAGAATATGGGATGCTTTACCACAAGTTGCTATTGAGGTGGCAACTATGACATCATTTAAAAGGGAGATGGTTAAGTATTTGAAAAGGAAAAACAGAAAAGGATATGGGGAAAGGGCAGAGAAATTTGACTGGAATAGACAGCTCCAGTTGATGAGCTAGTGCAAGCACAGGTACGATAGGTCAAATGGCCTCCTTCGGTGATTCCAAGACTGTTGGGGTCTGGACTCAGATGGGATCACAGCTCACGACAAGGAACAGGACCTGCTCGGAGCTGGGGAGTAGCACAGCATACTGTGAAGAAAGGCAAGCACTCCTACTTCTGTTTCCTTTTTAAAAAGTATGGGAGTAATTTTGAGGGGCATCAGTGTAGTAGGATGTGACTTTTTCTACATAATTCCCATGTCTTATCACGATTGTCCCAACATGAGAAGAAACCCAAGTGCAAGTCAACCCACCACCACCCTGCTCACACGCACTAGTAACGAGATGTCAAAAGGCAGACATTTGGGAAAAAGACGTCTGCTGAACCATTCTCTCGGCAGGGAGAATGCTGGGAGAGACGAAATCTGCAAGAACATGGAGAAAAATTAAATATGCATAAAAGGGTCAGTAACCAGAGGACACAGATTTATGGTAACTGGCAAAAGATCCAGTGATGATCTGAGGATAAAAAATTTAGTCAGCAAATTGTTATGATCTGGAATGCACTGCCTGAAAGGGTGGTGGAAGCAGATTCAGTAATAACTTCCGACGGCGAAATGAATAAATACTTGAAGGGGGGAAATTTGCAGGGCTATGGGAAAGAGCACGGGAGTGGGACTAATTGGATAGCTCTTTCAAAGAGCCGGCACAGGCACGATGGGCTGAAAGGTCTCCTTCTGTGCAGCATCATTCTGTGATTAGATATTTAAAAAAAGAGCCAGGCTCCTGTAGAATGATGAGCAAACAATTTTACTACCCTGCATGTGACCTCAATCTGAGAAAGTCCAATGAGTGCATTTGAGAACTGCTGTACGTCAATATAATGTAGTGATCAAGCCGTACCAGAGTCAGAAATATCATCCCAATAGGGAGAATCAAATTCATATTCGGCCTTCAGAATCTGCTCAAAGAGCTTTGCATCATTTTCATCATAAAATGGAGGATAACCACACAACCTGCACAAGAGAGACAAAAAGTAAACATCAAATGAACAATCTTCAGGAAGCCCACACAGTTATTAGGACCAGGACAGTAATAAAATGGTTGGGAAGGAGGCTGCTGGGTAGGCAGCTGCCCCTCCCTCCACCTTTACATTATCTGACAGTGTTGAACAGTTAACATTAACAATTTTAAAATAAATGTGACAATTTTGATGAGTCTTTTCACTCCTCATGGCAAAAGATGTCAATGCTGGCGAACGAAACATCTATTTTTAGGCAGCTAGTGGCAGTGCAGCCAGCTGCAGAGTGAAGCACCATGTTTCCAGTCCGCCTGTGCCTCAACCTTGGACAAGCTCCTCCAACTGCAATAGTTTCTCACACCAGACATTCTCATACTCTCTCCGTGAGATTAGTAATTTAGTGCTAATTGGATACAGTTTTTGTTTTAAAACGGGCCCACACAGTTTCGGAACCAACTTGTGACTGCCCTTACTTGTTTCAAGTAGGCTCTTCCAGCCAGAAGAGAGGAGACTTTCATCCCATTAATCTGGACTGGATATGAATCTAGGTTAAAGGCATTCAAAGAAGATTCAATTCCTAGGCTGTGCTGAGTTAGCTTATCTCAAGTCACCATTAACAGATTTGAATTATTTGGTCCATTTGTCCCTTTTCTAGATCAGCTTAGTATGACCATAACTTACAAAATATAGGAGATCACTCCTATGGACCAGCAGTCAACTGCTTTACTGTAGGGTTTCTGGGCCAAAACCTCTGGAGCTGCAAAGAGAAATCAAAATATGACAGGTTAGCAGAATAGACAGCACATCATTCCTCTGACAGACAGCCAGTATAAATGACCCATGATGACAATACATCATGTCTAGTGCAAATCTAAGTGTATTTCCAATTCAAGCAACTCGCTCATTTCCTTTGCCATTAGTTCTGTTCTTGTGTGTATCTGTCCTTCAATAAATACTTGAAGGGGAAAAATCTGCAGGACTATGGGGAAGGGGCAGGGGAATAGACTAATTGGATAGCTGTTTCAAAAGAGCCGGCACAGGCACGATGGGCCGAATGGCCTCCTTCTGTGCTGTACCATTCTACGATTCTAACAGTGAATTATATCTTAGCAAATGCATCTTAATCCATACAAACATGCAAAAAACAGGTAAAGACCAATTGGTCCATCAAACGTATCCTCGGTAAGGGGCAATTTATACACACCATTCCCACCACCCCTCACACAGCCACTCAATCTGCTGGGAGGGGCAAAAAAGGAGAAAATAAACCTTAGGTCAATTTAGAAAAAAGCTTTAGTTAAATTCCTCCCCGACCCCGGAATGCAATCATGCAAGCTCCAGGAAACCATGGCAACTGGGTGACCCAAACCCCCGATGACCCAGCTACCTTCTAAACGTAGAGATGAATTCACTGAATTACAAACGGTTTTAATGCCTGTACATACAACAATCCCTGGTGAAGTGTTTTAGTTTGCTTCCATTTGTTTCTGCTTTGAATTACGAATAAAATTCTCTTTCGATTTATTCAGCAACATTTCCAAGCTGTAGAAATTGCCAGAAGGAAGAAACTCTCCCCTCCCCCCCCCCCAATCTCCCATGCATGCCTTCCCTCAATTGCCCACCTGGATATCCTTCTGTTGCCCCATTCTCACCACATGCTAATCTACGTGAGCGTACATGCATTACGTGTTGATTCTGTCTATCATACACTGCTCTTTGTTTCTGCACAGCATTTAACAGATGTGAATAAAGCTTTCATCAACAGAGCACATGCACTCGTGGCTGTGTCTTAAACCAGCAACGTGGTCTGAGCATCAGATCAAGGCGAATGATTTGCATTCTTTTCCATGTGGATGGGCAACAATCCTGCTCGTCTGCTCCATCCACATAATCTTATCAAAGCTTTCATCCTGGTAAATGAAGCCTGAAAGCGTAATTCCACATGCTCTTAACCCCATATTTACTTCCAAAGGCAAGGGGTTGAGAAAAAAGAACCTTTAAACTTTTAAATCAGTCCATAAATACCAGCTGTTGTTTACCTACTTACTTCTATTTCAGTCTGAATACTCTTTAATCTATTCAAACCCTACGTCCCATCCAAGTACTCCCCTACTGCTGCTATTCACCCTCCGCCCTCCAAACACCCCTTTACCTCTTCATTCCTGGCCACTCTGGGCAAAAGTAATGTTGCTGTAGCCAATAGTAAAGCTGAGGCACTTTCAATCTGATTCGCGTGGACTTACCCACGTATCCTGGTGTACCACACGCTGTTGACATCACACTCCCGGTCCCCTCGATTTTCGACAGACCAAAGTCACTAATCATTATTGTGGAATCTTCATCGACACTGTAGTACAGCAGATTCTCAGGCTGGAAGTAAAACGCAAAAAAAAAAAGATTAATTTCATTCACTTAATATGGAGGAGTCTATCTGTGGATACGTACACAGGTCAGTAAATGCAAGTGTGTGTGTACTGGCAGCTGCGTTTCCTACGTTACAACAGTGACTACACTTCAAAAAAGTACTTCATTGGCTGTAAAGCACTTTGCAACGTCCTGAAATGGGTTCTTTAGGTGGATCTAGCATCTACATATGCTGTTTGTGGTGTATAGCTATGTATACACATACTGTAATCAGACACTGAACGGAAAAAGTAAAATTGGTGAAAGTGGGGAGCCTGGAGCTTTCTGCCTCAGCATCCACATACCTTCAAGTCTCTGTGTACAATGCCCAGTTCATGAAGATACATGACAGCATCCAGGATTTGTTGGATCAACTTGCTGGCATCCTTCTCTGTGTAGAAGCCCTTGTCCACTATCCTGTCAAATAGTTCACCACCAGACACACTAGGAAAGACAAAACAAGAAACACAATGATAGTGGCACAATTCAAGATGTGACCTCAATTTACTGCTATGAGGCACCTGGGAAACACCATTATCCACACTGATGAGGAAAAGGTCTATGCTTAGGATTATCACAGCAAATAAGTTGAGCAATTCCCAGGCAGAATGAACTCATGTAATACCCTATAGAGATTTACCTTCACCATGAAGTGTTGTCACTAGATGTGTTTGGAATATTGGTACTGTCCAAGAACACTATAGGAAAAATAAACACACAAGCCAATGTGCTTCTTGTGTGATGCTCTTAATTTAACCGCTACACTGCTTCCACCATTACCACCAACAGTGACAGACTTGCAACCAATGCTACTCCAGTCCAGTGTTACATAGATCAAAATGTTCTCTCCATACACAACCCAGCTTCAAATGGACAAGAATTTATGTTTTCTTTTACAGTTCAAAAATTCCAAACATCCCCCGTTCTGCTTTACCGAAATCGTGGTGACAATACTGCCACGTATAAAATGGACATGCAGCACAAGACTAGCGATTACAACACAGGAAAGGAACCTTAAAGTGGCATCAACACATGGAGACATTTTTGGGTAGGCTCTATCCCAGAACAGTTCCTCTGAAATCTTTCTTCACGTGGCACTTTCTTGGCTGCTGAAAAAGCTCAAACTACAACAGTGACACCCAACGTGGTTTGCAGATTTGGATCGATTTCTATTGACAGTAAAATTTAAATAATTCATAGTGCCACACAAGTACATCACTGCATGGCTCCTCATCAACGAAATAAATTACATGTCTTGCAGGATTCTAACACTGTGACAAGTTCCTTTAGGTTTCGTTACCAGTGACAACTGGATGCTGAATGCTCCAGTAACATGGAGAGTCCCAACTATCGTTAGTGATAATCTGACAATATAAATTGTTATCCACACAAATAACTAGACACCCAGGAATTTATGAATCATAACAAGAGATCTCGCCTATCCTCAGCAGCGGAAAAGGTTGCAGCACAGCTTGAGGGCACAGGATAGACAAGGAATTACTGAAAATGAACAAAGGGAGAAAACAAGTCATCATTACATACTAAGTAGGGATGTTTTCCTCCAATCGATTTCCTCTAGCAAATTCATACATAAACGCAAGAAGATTTCAGTGGAAATACCAACTAAAGGAAATCCTCCTGCATTTATTTTCAATGTCAATAAACATAGCGGCGAGAGGAAATCAACCACAAAGGTTTTCAAACTAAAACTGCTGCTCAGAGAAGAAAATATTGGCCCAGAAATTACTTACCTTGGACGCCGCTCTGTAATGGCGTCCATCCTGACCGCCGTCGAATCCATCTGAGCAAGTTCACGAATGCGCACATGCGCATTAAAACCCGGAAATCGCGAACATGCTCCGATTGGTTCAACGGCGTTTTGACAGTTCCAAATTAAAGGGCCACCTATGTTACAATCAATACAATCACCAAACAATCGTAAACTTACCCATTTGTCCAGCTGGAACGAAGATACTCATGCCACGAGAAGGTACGCTTGAAAATACCAGCCTTACCCTACTCTTTAAAAGCGCGGGGACTTATAATGATGGCAAAACAACAAAAAATTTAATTTTAAAAATGTGGACTGATTATTATTTTAATATTTTTTGATCATTAAAAAAATTTACTGAAAAATAAAAAAAAATTTAAACTTTTAACTTCTGTATGTTTCAGTACATTAAATCATTTCCTTGCATTTTTACAATAAGTTAAGTTAAATTTTTATTTAGACTAACATAGGGAATGTCACTTTAAATTTACTTACCTGCTTGTGGGCAGGGCTTGCATTACCACAGTCTTTACACGTGCACACGGCCTGCGCTGATCTCGGACGCACCACTGGAGAAAATTTCAAAATTCAACAAATGGACATCGTGGCCTATGCAGGGAGTACATTCATACTTTTTATCCGCAGGATGTGTGGAGAGCCTTGCCTCGCACGGTGGCAGCAAGTTCCAGCTTATTAAGTGGATACCTAGAACCACAGCACCACCTAGTGGACAGAGTCAGGGAGTCCAACCTGTAGAGTCATAGCACCATCTGCAGGTCACAACTTGCATTACAGCACTCCTCATGTAAAGAAAGATGCCTCAGACCATTTTAAAGAGACATGGGGAAAATGGGTGAAGGGAACAGAAAAGTTAGCAGGAGACACAAAGGCATGGTCGAAAAGGGCTTTTAAGGAAGCTTTTGACTACAGAGAGGGAGGCAGTTGCAGAGGGAAGGAGAATGGTCACAGAAAGAGCAAATGTAAGGAGTCTTACAACACCAGGTTATAGTCAAACAGCTTTATTTGAAATCACAAGCTTTTGGAGGCTTCCTCCTTCACTCACCTGACGAAGGAGGAAGCCTTTCAAATAAAGTTGTTGGACTATAACCTGGTGTTGTAAGACTCCTTACATTTGTCCACCCCAGTCCATCACCGGCATCTCCACATCACAGAAAGAGCAGCCACTGGTGGTGAAACTTGCCAAGAGGAAGCTGGTGTTAGAAGAGCAAAGGGGAATTTAAAAGAGACTCAGGATTGTTAGTTGATCTGTTGCTCACCATGGCTGAACAATGAAACAAACAAAGCAAATAGGAAGTTGGGTAATATTCTCAAATCCATCAGAGGCTGCATCTCGAGAACTGCGTACAGTTCTGGTCACAGATATAAGGGGGCCATTCAGAGGACAGCAAAGAGTTTCTGGGAATAAGTTGGTAGAGTTGAAGTCTTCAACTTCAAAATGAGACATCTTAGAGGAGGTATTAAGGGGGCAGGGGGTATACAAGATACTTAACAAGACAGAAAAAGTAAACCCAAATTGATACTTCTGGATATGCCAGGCAGTAGGACAATAGATCACATATCTTTACCCAAACCTATCTTATGATTTAGAGTCTCAGCTATAGAATATTGTTGGGAATTACCCCTATTTGTTGTGCTACATTTGTTTTTGCTTCCTGCAATTTTCTTATATTTATTTTACTATGACTTTTAAGGAAACTTTTCAAGTTTTGTCTCAAGAGTCTCAAAAATGACCAGCAGCTTCTGAAACATTTTACACCCTATGGGATGGCAAGGCAGTTTGGAATCTCCATGGAAGCAAGGGTAGAACCTCACGATTGACTGGTGGCACAGGATGATAGGTTTCCAGTGAACACACCTGCACTGTGCTTGACCAAAGCAATAGCTCCATCATAAGGTCAGGAGTGGGGTTAATTGCTGATGATTCCAGTGTTCAGCTCCATTCCCAACTCCTCCAATAATGAAGCAGACAATGCCAGCCCTCAGCAGGACCCAGATAATATCAAGGCTTGGGCTGACAAGTGGCAGGTAACATTTGCGCCACATAAGTGCCAGCTAATGACCATCACAAACCAGAAAAAAGCTCAATTCACCATTACTGAGTCTTCCACCATCAACATCGAGAATCAACATTGATTAGAAGCTGAACTGGACCAACCATATCAACACGTGGTTACACGTACAGGACAGAGGCTTGGTACTCTGCAATAAGCAGCTCACTTCCTGACCCCCTCAAGGCCACTCCATTATCTATAAGGCTCAAGTTAAGAGTGTGATGGAATACACATTACTCGCCTGGATGCGTACAGCTGCACAAAATTCAAGAAGCTCCACACCATCCAGGACAGAGCAGTTCACATGATCGGTGTTCCTGCTACTGAACTCAATATCCATGCCCTCCACCACTGGTGCTCTGTGGTTGAAGTATGTACACTCTACAGGATGCAATAACTCACCAAGGATACTTCAACAGCACCTCCCTTCCCTGCGACCTCTGCTACTATTGCTCTTCTTGGTGGTAATGTTGTGGGGACACCATCGCCTCCAAGCTTCCCTCCAAGTCACATACAATCCTGACTTGGACATATAGCATCATTCCTTCATTATCGTTGGGTCAATATCCTGGATTTCTCTATCCAATGCCATTGTGGGAGTGTCATCACCACAAGGCCTGCAGTGGTTTAAGGAGAGGGGCAACCACCACCTCCTCAGGGCAATTAGGGATGGGCAATAAATGTGGCCTTGCCAGCATCATCCACACATTCAGGACAAATTAAAAAAAGTAACTTCCACATCCGATACTGTCTGCACAAAGACATCTGAACTTCACTTCACCTCTGGTGACTGAAGTCACTTCAGCCTGTGAAGGGTTCCTGTGGTTCACATTAGCATTCTGTTAACATACCATTGTTGATTTGGGAACTTTCAAAGAGCAGAAAAATAACGGGGGGGGGGGGGGGGGGGGGGGGGGGGATCACTACAATAAAAAAGGAACCTTTCCCGACTTTAGCACACCTAAAAATATCAATGTTAAAATTACTTTGCTAGTATTTCTGTTCTGGGGAGAGAATCCCACTCATGAAAATGAAAGCATTGTACATCTTACTCCTTCCACTTTGGTGAAGAATTAATTTCAGTATAATATGAATAATAAATAATACTTCAATTTATGTAGCATCTTATCATGTCAAAATTTAAAAAGTTCTTTACACAATGATTTTTTGGTGTTGTGTAGACAAATTTGGCAGCCAATCTGCACCAGCAACACCCAACTGATAATGAAATCTATGACCAATTGATCTGCTTTTTTTTTGGTGATATTGGTTGAGGGAAGAATGTTGGTTAAGACAACTTGCTGCTATTCTTCAAACAATGTAGAGATCTTTTAACAGCTACCTGAACAGGCTGACAAAATCTCAGTTCAATGACTCATCCAAAGCATAGGATCTGAATGTTCTTGCAGAGAAACTCTGTTCTCACCATAGTCATAATCTAACTCTAAACAACAAGCTACAGGGAGATGCACCTGAGGTATAGGCAGTTGCTTCCTCAGAGAGGATGGACAGGTTCAGAGAAACCAATTCAGTACTTTTGTAGAAATCCATCTGCAACAGTCATCAGTAAAATATTTCAATCTATTAACAGCTAAACTGGAATATTACTTAGTAAAATAGCAAGAGTAGGGCAAAGGAAGATAGATTCAAACTAGTAAAAGGGAAATTAGGACAGATGTTAGGAAATTTTTCTTTATAGAATGAGTGGTCAACATATGGAATGATAATGGTGATAATGAAAATAGGGACATGTTAAATAATTACTTTGCCTCAGTATCTACAGTAGAGGAAGAGGATAGCATGCCGGAACACCCCAAGGAAACTAACTCTGAATCAGGGACGGGGACTCACCATCATTAACGTAAGCAAATTAACAGTAGTGAAGAAAATAATGGCACTAAAGATTGACAAATTCCCAGGACCAGATGGTTTCCATCCCAGGGTTTTAAAGGAAGTAGGTGAGAACATTGCAGATGCCCTAACTGTAATCTTCTAAAGTTCTCTCAATTCAGGAACCGTTCCTTTAGATTGGAAAACTGCACATGTCACTCCACTATTTAAGAAAGGTGAGAGGGGGAAATCAGGGAATTATAGACCAGTTAACCTAACATCTGTTGTCAGGAAATTTCTACAGTCTATAATTAAGGATAGAGTGACCGAACCCCTTGAAAATTTTCAGCTGATCAGAGAGAGTCAGCATGGATTTGTAAAGGGTAGGTCATACCTGATGAACCTGATTGAATTTTTTGAAGAGGTGACTAAAGTAGTGAACAGGGGAATGTCTATGGATGTTGTTTATATGGACTTCCAGAAGGCATTCACTATAGTACCTTATAAGAGACTGTTAACTAAAGCTGAAGATCATGGAATTGAGGGCAAATTATTGACCTGGTTAGGAAATTGGCTGAACAGCAGGAGACAGAGAGTAGGAATAATGGGCATGTACTCAAATTGGCAGGATGTGACTAGTGGTGTCCCACATGGATCTGTGTTGGGACCTCAACTATTCACTGTATTTATTAACGACTTAGATGACGAGATAGAGAGCCATATATCCAGGTTTGCCGATGACACAAAGGTAGGCAGCATTGTAAACAGTGTAGATGGAAGTATAAAATTACAGAGATATTAATAGATTAAGTGAATGTGCAAAACTGTGGCAAATGGATTTCAATGCAGGCAAGTGTGAGGTCATCCACTTTGGATAGATCAGAGTACTTTCTAAATGGTGAAAAGCTTGACACAATGGATGTCCAAAGATACTTAGGGGTCCATGTACATAGATCATTAAAATGTCATGGACAGGTACAGAAAATAATATACAAGGAGGTAGAAGTTATGCTACAGCTATACAAAGCCCTGGTTAGATCACACCTGGAGTACTGTGTTCAGTTCTGGGCACCGCATCTCTGGATGGATCTACTGACCTTTGAGGGAGTGCAGCATAGATTCATTAGAATGATACCTGGAATCCAAGGGTTAAATTACGAAGAGAGATTACACAAACTAGGGTTGTAATCCCTGGAGTTTAGAAGATTAAGAGGTGATTTGATCAAACTTTTCAAGTTATTAAGGGGAACTGATAGGGTAGAGAGAGAAACTATTTCCGCTGGCTGGGGAGTCTAGGACTAGGGGACATAGCCTAAAAAAGTTAGAGCCAGGACTTTCAAGAGTGAAGTTAGGAAACACTTCTACACACAGAAGTTTGGAACTCTCTTCTGCAAACAGCAGTTAATGCTAGCTCAATTGTTGATTTTAAATCTGAGATTGATAGATTTTCGTTAACCAAAGGCATTAAGGGATATGGGGCTAAGGCGGGTATATGGAATTAGGTCACAGATCAGCCATGATCTCATTAAATGGCAGAACAGGCTCGCGAGGCTGAATGGCCTACTCCTGTTCCTATGTTCCTAATAGACTTCCGGGTATAGTAGTGGAGGGGAAAACCCTGGCACCTTAGAAGAAATAATTGGGTGCTGAAAGAGAGGACTTTAGGATCGTTCTGAACTTCCACATCCATAACTATCTTGTGAAAACAGCTTAAAGAACATTTTATATGAATTTTAGAATTAGTTCACGGGTAACTCGTAAAATCTCAAGTTTTAACTGAATAATTAAAGAAAAGGTGCAGACCACTGTCGTTTCCCTCCTGCCTTGCCATTAGTCCTCTATTTCTTATCACTGCACTCCCTCCTGAATCAGGAAGCTGTCCTTTTGTATTCCGACTGCTTCAGTTAAATCTGCTTGCATTGTATTTTGTGGCAGTCTATTCCAGCTCAGTCAACATTTGCTGAGCTACTGAACAGTCTATACTGACACTGGATTCACTGTGCCAGCAGCACTATATTACCCAAGTTCGGTTTAGCTTGTGGTTTCTGCATCTTAAAATCATCAGCACAAAGCCCCCTTACACCCAACACTGATTTCCTTGTCAAGCTCCACAATCTTCTTGTCCTCAAGGACATCAACCTCAAGATCCTAGTTTTCTTCTTCAAATTCAGCCACTCTCACCCAACCCTACCTGAGTGATTCCCTCCAGCTGTACATTCCAGCCATATACTCTGCTCCTTCAATACCAACGACCCATTCCCCACTAGCTCCACTCCATCATGGGTGGCTGCTCCTTCAGGCTTTTTGAGACACTCTACTGAAACCATTTTGCCTCATTACCTTTCTCCCTCCCTCAAACACTCTTAAGTTTATCTCAACTGTGCTTCTAGTTCTTACCACCCCCACCTTCTCATGTCCTGTTTGAAGTCCTCCTTGCCCTCTTGTAAAGTGCGGAGAGATGTTCTTCTGCGCAAAGGATGTTATAAAATGCTAATTATTGTAGTTGATATTCAAGTGCGATGACGCAAAGGTCTTCATGATTTGCCAGTTTTAAACAGAACAGCTCATTCCTGAAACAGCTCACTTACTGTATTATGAAGAAGCTGAATTATATTTTCAAGCAGTTAATATGACTATGGGCAGCTATGCTTAGCCCTTTAAATTCATCTGCATGATAAAAAAAGGATATTAAGAGGATTGAAAGAATACTCTTTGGAACTCCGAAGACATCACCGAAGGACAGAGTGAGGTCAGAAGATCTCAGTTCACCTCATTACTTCCTTGGATCAACAGCAGAATAAATTGGTTAGTGAATAAGTTGATTAATTAAAAGGGGACTAAGCCAAGACATCAGGTATTAAATTCAGTAAATGATTGACATTAGGGCTGTATCCTGTAGGTGCGGCTGTCACTGTCTGATGTCCACAAGCAATCTACATGAAAATGAATTCCTCCGAAGAACAGCCCTGTGTAACCAGGATTGCGCGCAGTAACAATGACCGGCAGCATGTGACGGTGCATTTGTGCTGGTAGGACCTGAACAACACTCTGCTTAAACTGTAACAAATTTATTGCTACCAACAGCCTCAGGAGCACTCAATTAGATGACCGAACAAGAAGTTATACTTCGGTTGGAATTTCTAATCAAGTACATCTTAAAACAACGCCTTTTTGTCTCTGAGCCCTTTGACCCTTATTGTGTTCGAAAGTGGAAAACAAAACCCTTCACTGTAACCTTTACAGAAAGGATCACTGCAGAGGTGCTGACATGTAACTGATTACAGCTCTACTTTCTCAGAGCAGAATTAGCATAGTAGCAGCACCCGGCATGTATTAAAGGGTATAAGCAGCAAGGACTTTCAACGTAACCTTTGAGGAAAAATTCCAAAATTATTTTCCAATTTTTTCTGCACCTCTTCTGAAGGCAACTACTCCCACTCCAAAATCATACCACGGGGTCCAGCAGCACTCTCATCAAATTGGCCATTATTCATTTGGCAGCTTGGAGACCATTTGCCAAATATGGAGCCCGAACAGATTCTTAGCTGACGTGTACGCACACGACAACACACATGCACACCACAGTTCCCTAAATACGGATTAGGAGGCATTACACGCGTTGATTTTTCTCTCCCCAGTCCAGAAGCATGGAGGCTAATTATAGCATCCCTACTACTGCCACAGCTGAGATCAGCTAACTGAGCACAGACCAGGGATCAAACCTGGGACCTTTCTACTCTGTGTGGCTCAGTAGCACAACAGGCAGTGTAGTTATTTACAAGCCATTGGGTGAGCTCAGAAATTCCCAATTTTAACAGTCGACTGGTAAGGACATTTTTATGGCATCCAAAACGGTCAATGAAAAAACAATGGTTGTTCTAAGCAAGTTGGATGAAGGACTCGTCACATACAACAGCAGACATCCATTCTGGGAAATCCAACCTGGCGTGTCTACAACAAGCTGCCCCACAATTTTAAATTGGAAATATCTTAAAATATTCAAGAAATAAAAAAGACTTCAATTATTTTAAACCAATTCTTTATTGTGGGGAGGGGAGGGGAGGGGGAGGGAGGAGATGGGGTTAATTAATCTTCCACCAACCCAGGATTCCTAGGTAAGATCTAAAAATAGAAGGAAGGGGAGGTTACATCCAGAGCAGATTTGTGTACCTCAATTATATAACATAAGTGGCTCTTTACAATGTGATAAATCAGTTGTCAGTACCTGCCCAGGATCGGTCTCTAGCTTCTCCTAAACATACTACCCATCCAGGCTCGGTCTCCAGTGCCTCCCAAGCATGCAGCCCACTCAAGTTCTGCCAACAGCATATGCAACAATAACCTGCATTCACATAACACTTTAGAGGGCTGAAAAATGGATACAAAGGAGGGATGGGAGGAAGGAAGAACCCTGAACAAAGATAAGGTGAAAGAAGTAACCTCAAATCTATAGATGTAAGCATTCAGGAGGAACACACAGATATGGAAAAGGAGTGGGACCAATGATGGGAACTTGAGATACGTCTGAGGTCATCATCCTGGAAAGGGAGGAAAAGCCAATGCAAATGGTATACTAGCTGAATTGTGACGGTTAGAAGTGGAACCAAAGAAAAGAATGGGACTAAACAGAGGTTGAAAATAGGATGGAGGGTCAAGGGTGACATTTAATGATGACTGACTTGACTGCCAGGAGGAATGGAATCCAAGGAAAGGGAGCCTTCGACAATATCAGTGAGTATTGGATTTAGGAGATTTCATTATATGGTTGGGACTAGGGTTGGGGGACACAGGAGGTTGAAGAGCTATGCCTGGTGAAGGCAGGGGAGGGGGCAAGAAAGCTACAGAATGGTATGAGGGATAACAGGAAGGTGGAGGAAACATGGATAGTCTTGATCTTGAAAATGAGGAAATCTATGAGCTTCACACACGTGACATTGTGGCGAAGGTGGAGGGAGCAAAGGAAGAAGCTCAGAAGCGATATTTCATCATGGAAAAGTCTGGCGCTGTCCTTACCCTCCAGAATAATCCTGGAATAGTTGGATTTGGCTGTGGAGAGAAATAGCCAATATGCATTACGTGACAAGGTGGTGGAAGCAGATTCAATAGTAACTTTCAAAACAGAATTGGATATATACTTGAAAAGGAAATATTTGCAGTGCTTTGGGCAAGGAGCAGGGGAGTAGGACTTATTGGATAGCTCTTGCAAAGAGCTGGCACAGACATGATGGGCTGAATTGGTTCCTTCTGTGCTGTAAGATTCTACGACAAGGACATTGATGGACATGTCAAGGTTGAGATGATAGATAACGGAAGCCTTATTTGGAAGGGAGCAAAGGCAAGTGAATCTGGAATGGACACATTGTACCCATCTAGTCCTAGTCTCTTGCCCTTCCTAAATATACTTCTCACCTAGACTCTGTTTCCAATCTCCCCTTCACACTGACTGCATGACCAATCTCCATTATCAGCCCTACTTGAAGATAATGGCCATTCATCTCCATTAATTCAGGCTGCAGTTAAATCCCACTCATGAGAGCAGCACTCATTCAGCTGAAGTAGACAGACTTAATTAAATTATTAAAGGCAGATTAATGGCTTACAGCCAATCATAACTTCCATCTACTCTCTGGTAATTTAGTTCAATGTAATCCTTTAAAATCCAACTTCACATGTAGTTTAATTAATGTGAATGAGGATGCAAATTGATCCAAAGCAGTGAGATAGGCTAGAAAATTAATGGGAAAAACATTACTATAATAAGCAGTTAGCAGGATCATGGGCAAAGTGCAATGGTTATTAAAGATACCAACGCTGATGATTACAAAGTGATTTGTTTGTACAGAACTCATCCTACAGATTTCACTTGTACTCACGAAAAAAAACAAAAATACTTAAAGGATAATTTTGCCAGCCTCTGCTCCCATCTCTACTACTGCCAGCAAAGCTGTGTGCTGGGAGCAGAGCCACACAAAGTTACTCCCTTAATGCTTTTCTATTTTTCACAGGCAGCATCAGCATCATCCGCTCCCAAGTCAAGAGCAGCCTGCTGGGATGGTAAAGCTCCCTCTACAACCAGCTAACAATCTCCCTCCCTCCCACTGTGAACTATTTTGCACTTTCCATACCAGTCATCCTTGCGTCCTCTCTAAATGAGGTGACAACCAAGCACCAATTAGTGTTGATTCATACAAGGGCAGTTTGCACCATAAGCCCATATAATCACAGCTTGGATTGGCCAGGAGGCGGGGGGGGGGGGGGGGGGTCGGAGAGGAATTTCCCAGATTTTTTTTCTCCCCAAATTGGCCTGGGTTTTTTATCTGGTTTTTCGCCTCTCCCAGGAAATCACATGGTTTCGGCTGGGATGGAGCAGTGTATATTGTGTGATGCACAAAGTATCACCATTGTGTGGGACAGACTGGATGGGCTGTGGGGTCTTTTCCTGTCCGTTATTGTTTGTATGTTTGTAGACTGCCCAAATCATTTTACACAACTAGCAGAAGTAGACTTTCGTACTATCAGTCTGTATTATATTTGAATCCAGGTCAGGGAGGTCAACCCAAGTCAGAGAAGTTAAAGGGCACCATGCAAACCCACTGCCACATCAAATCATCATAAAGAGCAACTTTAACCAAGTATCAACTTTGCCAGCAATCAAACGGCAATAGTGACATTTCTAACAGTGAGTTGATAAAAGATTATCTAAAAGTAAGTACAAGGTAGAAGGCTGTACATCACCTTCAGCCCAGGCTCAGTAGGTAACACTTTCACCTCTGAGCCATAAAGTTGTGGGCTCAAGTCCCATTCCAGGATTCGACCACATAATCCTTGCTAATACTGCAATGCAGGACTGAGGGGGTGCAGTGTTGTTGGGTGCCAATTTCTGATGAGATTATACAGAGAGCCAGTCTGCCTATTTCGCAAGCGTTGAAGAGTCCATGGCTCAAAAGAACAGGGAATTCTGCTGGTAACCTGGCCAACATTCCTCCCTCAAATAATACCATCCAAAAACACAGATGATTCATTTATCTCATTATTTATACTATAAAAATTATTTTTTTAAGAAAGCTGTTCCTTTTCCCCTAGGTTTACAAAGCCTCAACAAAGCACCCCTCATTGGATTACACTGCCTTACTGCAGTAAGCCCTTTACACGGAGTTAAAGAAGCTCCCTGTGAAAGCCTCGGAGAGGCCATGTGGGATTAAAAGCCCCATTGGTGCATGTCCTTCACAGGGAATAAAGCTTCACTTCAGCAGGTCCCTACAGGTTAAAGAAGCTCCCTTGAATCCATTTTAGTCCGTACAGTTCAAGGATGAATGGTTCTTGTTAGGAGAAAAAGTTGTAATTTATAATGAAACCTGTCAGAAAATGGCAAAAAACACTCAAAAGTAGGTTTTTCTTGATTCTGCTAAGTCACATGGGGCATATGACTCAGATGTCAACATGTACAGTACAAGCTGTCTACAGCTCGCTCTCCCACACTGTAATTAGTCGTCAACACCACTCACAAGCCAGCAGAGGTCATAGATTCCAACTGCCTCCCCATGGAGCAGCACACAAGAAGATGACATCGACCCCCACTACCCAACCCACACACTCCTACAACATGAACACCCTATGAATATTACAGACCAGAAACATCAGAGCTTTTTCAACTATATTCAAAGCTCACATTATGCACATTAACTGGCACTCAATATTAATGTGGATTAACTCCTATAGAATGGTCGCTGGCTTTGTTTGACGTTGATTTTTTAAAAATCAATTATTTTTCAAATTTTAAACAAAACATATGAACAAAATAGAACCTACAGCAATGTATTAGTGAGTCACTCAAAATGCAACATGTCTCAACCAAAGGGAGCGTAACACAAAACATATAGTAGGGACCAAAAAGGTCACCTGACTGCAGAAGAGCATCACTGTGGAATCAATCTCCCACTAAAACCCCGAGATTCAATGCACCAACCAACAACAAACCAGTTTGAGCCAGTGGAGCCCATAGAAAAGGGCCAGATGTGAGAATAATCATTAAAAGGGGTCTAAATTTGCAGGAACCTCTCCAGGTCCAGCCTGCAGCTTTTTTTTAAACCTAGTCACGTGTCTGTACTGACAAGGGGTGGTGGGGGGGAAAACAGAAAGAGTGACAGGAAAAGGGTTGGGGAATTGGCATGTCTACTTCATAACACAGTGGGATGGATCTTGATTTTGTGCAATAAGTGTGAATGGGTGATAGTGAGTTGGCAGCCCATTTTACATCTCTCCCGTTTTTTTATTTCCACTTAAGTCAATGGAACTAGAAATGGGGAGAGATGTAGAACGTGCTGCTGACTCGCTACCACCCGTTTTACACTATCGCACAAAGTCAAGATCTACCCCAGTGGGTGCATGCACTCTAAAGCAGGCACAATGAAGATCAGTCAGTTACTCAGATGATGAACCAAAATCATACTCGTGGGCGACCCCCCCGCCCACCACCATGACATTTGTAAGCAGATTTTGTGGTACCAAAGAGGGAAAGCAAAGAATGCTCATTTGTGACATTTAAGCCACTTTTGTATTCCTAGAAACTGGCTTGTGGAGCCCATTAAGTTTGGTGAGTAGAACTTCTGCTCTTTCTACTGAAGCTATATTAAAAATACAAGCTGTGAATACAGAAAGTATTAGAAGTTATTCTCTTGCACAAAGCCATAAAATCAACCCATCAATATTAGCCTAACTATGTGGTACAAGCATTGTAACCTACCATCATAGAAACCTAGGGCATGAATTTAGCCTGGAAAAATGGGTGGGTTGGGGGGCGAGGGGGAACAGTAACAATTACAAAAATCTAAAACCCGAACAACAACCCGCCCATTTCTGGTTTTCACGGGGGCAGGACAAGGGATGGGCAACCAACCCACTCTCAGGAGGCGGGTCGGGCATTAAAAGATTTTAAGGAGGCTGTGGGCCTCCATTTTCAAAGCTTTTTTGATTTTAGCCCCTGGAGGCTGTGATCCCTGTGCCTTCTACTTCACTCCACGTGGGAGGTGGTGAGATGGCTCGAAACTGCAGATAAGTGCCATTATAGCACAGCTTGTGGGCCCGGAGGAGCAGGAGTGCTTCCCCCAGGCCCAACCATGCCTACCTGCAGCGGCACCCACCCTGATCTCCGACCCCGCGATCTCCCTGACCCTGACCTTCCCGATGACTGACAGCTCTCGTCCCTCCCCCACACCCCCCGAATGACCTCCCCGATGACTGGCGGCACCCCCCCTCCCACCAATCTAACACTTTCCTGATCACATCCTCTTCCTTCCCCTTCTCCCGTCCAACTAAGAGCCAGTCAATCAGGCTGGCCTGTCAGGCAGGAAACCGGCAAAAAAAAACGTCCTTACATCAAAATCATACAGACATTCGGGAAACCCATACTTCCGGGTTTCCCTTCAGGAATTACCCCGCCCCCTTCCCGGCACCGGGCTAAAATCATGCCCCTGTTGTCAGTATCAGCACAGTAATAATACTTTCAAACATATACACACATATAACATGAAAAAGGTAGGAATGTTTTAATGGTGTAGGGCATCATCCAGTGTCTCAGCGCATTTTTGTCTTGTAGCACACTTCAGACTTTACTTCACCCTATATATAATCTAGTTTACACAAGTTATTTAAAATATATACCACACAATTTAAAATATATACCATGCAGAGTTTATTACAGACTCCACAGTTATTTTACACCCCATCCTGGGGAATATTGATACTTACAATAAACAGCACTGGATAGACAGTTACATCTGTATTACTGAGTCTATGTACAGTAGACAGTTTGCACTGGATGGATAGTTGCAGCTGTATTACCAAGTCCATGTACAACAGACAGTTAGCACTGCATGGATAGTTACAGCTATATTACCAGATCTATGTAGAGTAGATATTTCGCACTGGATGAACAGTTGTACCTGTATTACCAAGTCCATGTACAATAAACAGTTAGCAGTGAACATACAATATGGTTTGAAGTGGATAGATAGTTACAACTGTATTACTATGCAGATGTGTGAAATGTGCAATCAATACTTACAGTTGCATCACCAAGTAGAGATGTGTTGGACTCTCATAAATATCTTCCAATGACACAATGTTTGGGTGCTTGATTCTGAAAGAAATAATGTAATTAGAACTATTCTCTTTCTGTTGACCCTAAAGAATAAGTTAAAACATCTGCATGGAGATTCCCCCCCTCACTATGCATTTCAAGCCCTGAAGCAGTTACCTCCACAATATAATTAGCAGTTTTCCGTATTCAGACCACAAATAGATAGTATTGTAGTCATGAGGGATGCCCCTCGTTTAACGTGCTCGAAGTAAGGCTCGAGCACATAGAGCCCAACATTCTACCAAAAGGGTTACTACCCAACAGCACAACACTTGATCTCTATCATGTGTCACTTTCATCCTGTTTGGAGCATTGTATTCCACTTCTCACTGCATAGTCGATCTTAAGAATGTTGCTGCTGCTCCCGCGGTCCCGCTATGAATCTACTTTGAATGTAATTTTATTTGTAATCCCTATTTATTTTATAATTGCTACATTTTATCATTGCATCATTACAGCTTGTGTTCAGAGAAAAGCAACACAGTGGCTGCAGCAATCTTAAGCAACAGAATAGCAGAATCAGTTCCCCTCAGGAGGTCAGCATTGAAAGAGTTAAAAAAATAATTTTACAGCAAATAAATAGCATGGCACACTGACTCAGAGACCCTGCAGCTTTATGTCATCCGATTTCTGACACCCTCCCACGCAAAAATGCAGTCCACAATTATGATCATTGCTAACCCAGCAAAGAATCAGAATTGAGGATAGTCTTGGATGTAATGCCAGCGGTTTTGAACAGACACGTTTCTTTATGGTGTTGGTGGTGGTGATTTCTGTAAAAGGCTGTTCACTAAATCAGGGTTCAGGAAAGTGATTTTAAAAGCGTTATGTTTAGCCTCCTACCTGCTTAAAACAATCTTGTGCCAGTGAGCGAAGAATGCTACAGTAACTGGCTACTATTGCTTTCAGTGAGTGGAAAATCGTGATGGAAAGAATACCAATAGTTTACAGATTAAAGCTGTTTCATTCAACACACACTTGCTCACCAGCACAGGAGCAAACTTAGATAGATTTGGGCAGTATCAGGAAGTCCTGTAATGCTTTTAAAATCTTGTGCAAGTTAACATTGGAAGGCATGTTTGTCTGTGAAAAGCAATTTTAATGCCTGTTTAAAACTATGGATTTTCCTGTAAAACCCATTACTTACATCTCTAGCACAAGTGGCATGCAGAATCTTAATGGAATGTGTAGATTTTCCTCCTCGTCCCCACCCCCAAAATCCCTGTGTGCATTTTATGGAGGAGAAGGATACATTAGTACAGAAATTGCTGGAAAAATAATGGCGAGTTCACAGCGCCCGCCATTATTGGTGCGTAAAAAAACCCAGCAATCTGTGGTGAGGAAGAGATGCGCCATAAATTCCGATTTGCCACACCTTGCTGGATGATTTGTGCCGCGCCAATGTTAGCCTCGCCACACCCAAAAGATTACCATCACACTGTGAGTCTCCCCATTGTGTCACATGAAATTGCTGGATTTTCACCATTAATATGAATTAATTTCGCTGCAGTCATTTAGGGCTGCTAATCCATGTCAAAAGGACACTGTTAATGACATGATTTATGGTCCTGACATGCCACTCGACCTTGGAGTCCCAGAAAGGGAACAATGAAACTGGAGTCTCACTCCCGCAGGTAGTAACTTGTTCCTGGAGGTTCCATAAATTTTTTTAAAATTTTCTTACTTTTTCATTCTGTTCCTTTTTCTCTCAACTCAATCCACTCTATTTCTTTCCCTCTATTTATTTCTCTTTCTGTATCTAATTTGACTTTAATTCATCTTATTTTCTTCTCCATCATTCGTTCTGTTTCTTTACTACCCTTAAATTTCATTGGTTGAGGAGATAGACCATTGGGCCAGACGTTCATGAGGTCCCAGATGCCCTGTTGACATCGCTGTGCCACTATCAACTCGCACTTCCAGCGATTTACGGTCCAAAAATAATACAATCTGAAGGGCGAGGTAAATAAATCCAATTTACAGCGCTCGCTGCAAAATGCACCACTCCAGCAAATTCTGGGCCATTATCTCACCTCAAATTATATATTAATGCAAATGCCATTTTGTCATGCAGCCAGCACAGATGTTGAAGGTGCAAGTTTTACAGAGTACAAATGACTGTATTTTATGATAGTTATACTGACACAGTTTTCACATTCGACAGCCTAATAAAAATCCTTCTTCTGTAACAGTGCACAACAGCGAACATTGATGTCCTACAACTAATGGATTGCAGTGCTCCCAAATAGAAAAAAATAACACTGCTTTAACACTGGCCTTAGAAGGATGCTAGGGTGGTTTCTGGTACAAGCCACCAGCAACCCCAATTCACAAGTCTAGCCACTCGGAAGACCTTTTTTTTTCCATTAAAGCCAGAATCTCCTAGATGCCGGAAAAAGGAAATCTGTAAGCTGCAAAAGACCTGTGTGTGAGGAACCAGCCGCACTGGCATCAATCGAAGGCCAAAGTAAAAGCAGCTTCAGCTAATATCCCTGAAATGTAACTTGGTGCTCATCCTGATACAGAAATGTTCTAGCTCACGTCATCAGGTGACAAGGTCACCATCCCGAGTCCAGCCACGATTAAATCTATGGAAAGCAAAAATCTCAAGGTTATCCCAAGGTTATCACAGGCTAAACTAACTTTTTAAATAAGTTACAAAGGTTGGATTGGACTGTTACTTTTATCTTCTGTACCAGTTGCTGAAGCCATCAGAGTATATTTACAGTCAACAAGTAAAGTTCTTTGAACTTGACTTAGTGGTCTTTGTAATCATAGAATCATTGAATGGTTTCCTTCCATGGTGTAACCTATCAGCCCACTGAGTCCATGCCAGCTCTATGCAAGAGCAATTCAGCTAATCCCACTCCCCTGCCCTATCCCCGTAGCCCTGCAAATTTTTTCCTTTAAAGTACTTATCCAGTTCACTTTTGAAAGCCACGATTGAATCTGCCTCCACCACCCCCTCAGGCAGTGCATTCCAGATCCTAACCACTCGCTGCATAAAATTTTTTTTCCTCATGTCACCTTTGATTCGTTTGCCAATCACCTTAAATCTATGCCCTCTGGTTCTTGACCCTTCCGCCAATGGCAACAGTTTCTCTCTATCTACTCTGTCTAGGCCCTTCATGATTTTAAATACCTCTATCAAATCTCCTCTCAACCTTCTCTGTTCCAAGGAGAACAACCCCAGCCTCTCCACTCTATCCATGTAACTAAAGTCCCTCATCCCTGGAACCATTCTAGTAAATCTTTTCTGCACTCTCACTAAGGTCTTCACATCCTTCCTAAAGTGCAGTGCCCAGAACTGGACACAATACTGCAGTTGTGGTCGAATCGGTGTTTTGTAAAGGTTCATCGTGACTTCCTTGCTTTTGTACTCTATGCCTCTATTTATAAAGCCCAGGATCCCGTATGCTTTTTTAAACAGCTTTCTCAACCTGCCCTTGCCACCTTCAGCAGTTTGTGTACTTATACCACCCAATCTCTGTTCCTGTACCCCTTTTAAAGTTGTGCCCTCTAGATTATATTGAGTCTCCTCGTTCTTCCTACCGAAATGTATCACTCTGCATTTTTCTGCGTTAAATTTCATCTGCCATGTGTCCGCCCATTTCACCAGTCTGTCAAGATCCTCTTGAAGTCTATCACTATCCTCCTCACTGTTCAGTACACCTCCAAGTTTTGTGACATCTGCAAATTTGGAAATTGTGCCCTGTACACCCAAGTCCAAAAGGGAACTTGATAAGTACTTGAAAGGAAAAAATCTGCAGGGCTACGGGGATAGGGGGGGGGATGGGACTAGCTGGATTGCTCGTGCATGGACTCGATGGGCCGAATGGCTCCTTCCATGCTGTAACCGTTCTATGATTATAAAGACCATTAAGTCAAGTTCAATGAACTTTACTTTGTTGACTAAATATACTCTGATGGCTTCAACAACTGGTACAGAAGATAAAAGTGACAGTCCAATTCAACCTTTGTAACTTATTTAAAAAATGAGTTTAGTCTGTATATATCAAGAAAAGCAGTGGTCCTACTGGAGAATACCACTGTACCCCTCCCTCCAATCTGAAAAACAACTGTTCACCTCTACTCTCTGCTTCCTGTTACTTAGCCAATTTTGTATCCATGCTGCTACTGCCCCCTTTATTCCATGGGCTTCAATCTTGATGACAAACCTATTGTTCGGCACTTTATCAAACACCTTTTGAAAGTCCATATACACATCAACTGCATTGCCCTCACCGAACCTCTCTGTTACCTCATCAAAAAACTCTATCAAGTTAGTTAAACACGATTTGCCTTTAATAAATCCGTGCTGGCTTTCCCTAATCAATCCACACTTGTCCGAATAACTGCTAATTCTGTCCTGGATTATCGTTTCCCCACCACCAAGGTTAAACTGACTGGCCTGTAGTTGCCGGGTTTATCCTTGCACCCTTTTTTGAACAAAGGTGTAACATTTGCAATTCTCCAGTCCTCTGGCACCACCCCTGTATCTAAGGATGTTTGGAAGATTATGGCCAGTACCTCTGCAATTTCCACCCTTACTTCCCTCAGCAACCTAGGATGCATCCCATCCGGACCAGGTGACTTATCTACTTTAAGAGCTAGCCTTTCTAGTACTAGTACTACTTCTTTATCAATTTTTAGCCCATCCAGTATCTCAACCACATCTTCCTTTACTGAGACTCCAACAGCATCTTCTTCCTTGGTAAAGACAGGTGTAAAGTACTCATTTAGTACCTTGGCCATGCCCTCTGCCTCCACGAGTAGATCTCCTTTTTGGTCCCTGATCGGCCCCACCTCTCCTCTTGCTACCCTTTTACTGTTTACATGCCTATTGAAGACTTTTGGATTCCCTTTTATATTTGCTGCCAGTCTATTCTCATGCTATCTCTTTGCCCCTTTTATTTCCTTTTTCACTTCCCCTCTGAACTTTCTATATTCAGCCTAGTTCTCACTTGTGTTATCAACCCGACATCTGTCATATGCCCCTTTTTACTGCTTCATCTTACTCTATCTCGTCATCCAGGGAGCTCTGGCTTTAATTGCCCTTCTTTTCTCCCTCGTAGGAATGTACCTAGACTGTACCTGAACCATCTCCTCCTTAAATGCCACCCATTGTTCAATTACAGTTTTGCCTGCCGATCTTTGATTCCAATTTACCCAGGCCAGATTAGTTCTCATCCCACTGAAATTGGCCCTCCTCCAATTGAGTATTTTTACTTTAAAGTGGTTCATGGCCTTTTCCATGGCTATTCTAAACCTTATGATACTATGATCGCTGTTCCCTAAATGTTCCCCCACTGACTGACATTTGCTCCACTTGGTCCGTCTCATTCCCCAGAACCAAGTCCAGCAATGCCTCCTTCCTCAATCCAAGACTTACTCAAATGCAATTATTTATAACCCTTACTATTCTTCTATTTGTGCTCATCCTTACTGATCCTGTGCTATAATAGGCTTGAACTTCTTGAATCTAATAATTACTTACACACAGTTGCAATGGAAACTGGGTATTTAATCTCAATTAGATCTTTTTACTACAGAAGTTCACTTGATGATGGACTTGGTCTTGTATCTTAAGCAGGATGAAGATTATTTTTTTAACAAATGAACAATGTCCTAATTTATTCTGGGCCATTACATACCTCTTGACTGTTTTAACATCTTCTATATGTCCCTATGAGCCTCATAAATCATTTGTGGCATTTCTTTATGTATGCTTTTTGGAATTACAACTAAAGAGGCTGAGGGATGATATCTTGGGGAGACACTTGGGTGGGCCTTATCTTTACAAAGTTTTAAGTTGACTTTTAGCAAAATCTGTCCTCCTGTTCCTCTTTGGATGAACTCTACATTATTATGTCATCCATCAATATGTCAATGTGGTTATTTATCATTTTGATGTTGCTTCAGCCATCTATGAGAAATTTGAAGAACTTTCCATAGGAATATTGGATGCATAAGAATTGGAATTTTCTTGATCTAGTTTCAGTTGCTGAAAACTTGAGGATGCATCAAACTTGCTGTAATATTTTGCACCAGCAAACAGCATCATAATTTAATCAAGTTGGATGTTTAAAATGTTCCCTTTTAATAATACTGTTTAAGTTTCTGAGATACAAGTGAATTTGCAATTTACCATTTTTAAAAATCATTAATTACTAATGAGTTCACTCATTCAGATGCTTGATTTAATTTATTTATGATCTTCAAGTCCTCCATTCTTTCCAAGTACCATTTTAAAATTTTCCCTGCAGTGCAATGGATGGCTTTCTGCATGGCTGCATCACTAGGGTAACTTGCGCATTACCCCTGATTTGATGCTGCACTGGCAAACAATCCAATGCTTGAAATAGATCTTTGTATTCCGGGTATAACTGCTCCATACTCCTTGCCTTTCTGAGCTTTCACTGTGAGCACTCTTTTCAAAAGATCAAGTATCTTACAGTGCATAAGCCTAAAATTGGCTGTTCATCATTTGGTACCATTATCAATGATAACTGATATTTGGTGCCCTTATATGGAATGCTGGCAACACATGTTCTTTTCACTGATGTCTCATCACAAATATCCCAATACTTTTATCTTGGCTTTTTGCAAATTGTTCTATGCTGTAATCTGCTCAGATGTGTTTTTCTACCCCGATTCTCTCACTAATAATAGCACCCAATCTCTATCTTTTCCCAAAGGTTGGGTAATTTTTGGATCTGTGCTACATGCCACGGTCCAATAATCTTCTCTTTCACCCCCCCCTTTAGCTTTGATGGACTGCTTTTTGGATGGCTTATATGATTGTTTCCTCATTTCATTATTGACTTTTGCCTTACTGGTTTAATTTTTTTATACTGCAGTTTTTCAGCTTGCTCTTAGTTTTGGCTGCTGTACAAATCTGTATTGGTTTATTTACATCCGAGCTCCCTCCAATAGTAGCCGCTCTCAGGAGAATTATCTATTATTCCACAAATTATCCTGTCCCTTACGAGTGATTCAGTTAGTTTACCAAATCCAGATACCTTACTGTAAATCCTTAATTTAGTTACATACTGATCAAAGCTTATTTTCTGGAAACGCAAATTATCTGTGCCCATCATAAGTCTCATTTTGTGTAGGGGTTGCAACGTCTATCAAACTTATTCATTATTACAACCAGTACTAGATTCTTTCTTTCCTCAAAGTTGAAATCATTAGAAATTTCTTCTCTAAAAACATGAAGGAAAATGGATACTTTTATGTTTTTACTTTTTCATCTGTTCCAATAGTTGCTAATCAGTCAAAATATTGTTTAAATCATTTTCAACTTTCTGCTAGATTTCCAAACACCTGGGGGTGGGCTGGGGGCGAGTGGATGGTTAAAATAACAGCTTTTTAGATAGTGAATGCCACCCGGCTCCAACATGGTTTAACGTGGGTGCATTTGGATGCGTGCGAGGAACGCACTGGCCAAGGTCGCGTCCCCAATTAGTGCCGGCGGGTGGGTATTTAGCGGGGCAATTAATGTCATTGAGATGTTAAGTAGCGTTTTTTTTTAATTGAATTTAACTGAACTTTAAATTTAACACCTCCAGAACGGCTTTCCCCAGGCTCATGAATCTCGCCAGGCAAAAGGAGGCCAGAAGGGCCGGTTCATCAGGTAAATGACTTTATTGCACTGCTTGTGAGCCGGGAGGAGCAGGAATGTTCCTCCAGGCCCAGCAAGCTTACCTGCCGCGATCGGCCGACCCTCTGAGTCTCCCCCCACCCCCCCCCGATTGCCAACTACACACCTCCATCCCCCCACTATCGCATCCCCCCCCCATTCAACCTCCAAAAGGTCCCAATGTCTCCCTGACCTCCCCCATCCAAAACCCAGTCAACCAGGCTGGCTGCCCCGCCCAAAACCCAGAAGCAAAATTTTAAGCATTCAATTAGGTTGCGATCGCACATTCCAACCAGTCAACTTTACATACAGGTTTCGCGCCCGAAAATCCACCCCCTGCCCTTTCCTGGCTCCAAGTCAAAATCATGCCCCGGAGGTCTCAGTGGAAGTCACAATTTCTCCATTTAATTCTTATTTTACTGCACAAGGCCTTTTCCCCAAAACGCACTGTGATTCATGACTGTGCCCTTTGTCATTCAGCACCCAGTCTGACACCAAGTAATCTTCTTATTCTGAACTTGTTTCGAGGTTCTTCGTACTTCAAGATTGAATGAAAAGTATTGGGCCAGATTTTGGTGAAAAAAAGTAACGGTGTCAGAATGACGCACGCCGTTATTAATGTGCAAATCGGCCAGCAACTTGTAGCGAGGAGGAGGTATTACGTGAATTGTGAATCGCCACATGTTGCTGGCCAATTTGCGCTGCTCTGCCGTTAACGTCGCAGAAACGGCATCTCACGCTTAACCTCCCCATGATTCTCATGCAGTTGCTGCATTTGCACGTTAAATTCGCCACAGAAAGTTAAGTCTAGTAATTATCAGCATAAGTATCCTTTTAACAGCATGATAATTGTTAAAATCTGTCAATCAACCTCTCTTGTCCAGAAAGTGAACAATTGTAAATGTGGAGTCTCATTCCTTCAGGTTATGAATTGTTTTAGGAGGTTTTAAATATGTCAAATGTTAATTTTTAAAAAACTTTTCCCTACTGTCTCTTTTTTCTCCCTCTCTTAATTCAATCTTTCTTGGGCGAGAAGGTGACAGATGGAGTATAATGTGGGGAAACGTGAAAATATCCACTTTGGTAGGAAGAATAGAAAAGCAGAATATTTTTTTAAAAGGTGAGAGACTAAGAAATGTTGGTATTCAGAGGGATTTGGGTGTTCTTGTACACGAATCACAGAAAATTAACATGCAGGTACACAAGCAATTAGGAAGGCAAATGGTATGATAGCCATTATTGCAAGGGGGTTGGAGTGTAAGAGTAAGGAGGTCTTGCTGCAATTATAGAGGGCTGTGGTGATACCACACCTGGAGTGCTAGGTACAGTTTTGGTCTCCTTACCCAAGGAAGGATATACTTGCCTTCGAGGGGTTCAACAAAGGTTCACTAGATTGATTCCTGGGATGAAAGGGTTGTCCTATGGGGAGAGATTGAGTAGACTGGGCCTATATTCTCCGGAGTTTAGAAGAATGAGAGGTGATCTCATTGAAACATATAAAATTCTTTGAGGGCTTGACAGGGTAGATGTTGAAAGGCTTTTTCCCCTGGCTGGAGCGTCTCGAACTAGGGGTCATAGTCCCAAGATAAGAGGTTGGCCATTTAGGACCGAGATGAGAAAAAATTTCTTCACTCAGAGGATTGTGAATCTTTGGAACTGTCTACCCCAGAGGGCTGTGGATGCTCAGTCGTTGAGTATATTCAAGAATGAGATTGATAAATTTTTGGAATCAAGGGATACAGGATCAGGCGGGAAAGTTGGGTTGAAGTAGAAGATCAGCCATGATCTTATTGAATAGCGGAGCAGGCTCGAGGGGCCATACGGCCTACTCCTGCTCTTATTTCTTATGTTCTTTCTTTTTCTTTATTTCTCTTTCTGTACCTGATTTGATATTGAATTCACCTACTCTAATTCACCCTCGTTCTCAGCCCTTCCTCTGTTTCTTTCTCAATCCTTTAATCTCATTGGTTAAGGAGACAGACTGTTGGTCCCATTGTTCACGAAGGTCCCAGATGCCCTGTTGCCCTCACTGCACCGTTATCAGCTCGCACTTCCAGCAATTTTGTGGGCAAAAAATTTTAAAACCTAAACATGCAATTGTAAGTAACTAACGGGGCAAATTGCGAGATGGCCCACTCCAAAAAAGTTAAATATTCAAACTGATGTGGTGGAACATTGACATTTACATAGAAACATCTATAAATTCTCATACCATATCACACAATCACAGAATGTTACAGCACAGGAACAGGCCATTCAGCCTACCAGGCCTGCACTGGTGTTCTTCGCCATAAGTCACTTGGTCCAATCCCACACTTCTGCTTCCTGCTCTTAATATTCTCCTTTTTCAAGCAACTATCTAATTCCCTTTTAAAAGAATTTATGGACTCTCAACAGCTCGCGTTAGAGAATTGACACAACTACCCTCTGTATACAGAATTTTTTTTCTAACTTTCCCATTAGTTCTTTTTGTGATTATCTAAAATGTGTGCCCTCTTATCACCTCATTGACCAGTGGAAACAATTTATCATTATTTTTCATGGCAAACAAGATGTAGACTACTCAGACTAAAGCTATATTAGGATTGGAAAGGCCAAAATTTCTTTAAATCAACATATATAAGACATCAAAGTTGAAACCACCCTCCTTTTCTACTGATGTGCATGGCCATGTCTCATCAACTGTGAGGATAATGTCAGCATGCTGTACAAGTATATGCAGCTACTTGACAATGGAGATACACCAAAAGGCTCTAAATCACAGAAGACTTTCTCTATTCACTAGATTAGAACTATTTTTCATGCTTAAATCCTGTTCTTCGTGGTTTTATGTATTTTATGTCAAATACCCTTCACAGCCCTCAAGCTCTCCCTGCAACATTTCCTCTGTTCCCAGCAACCCACTTCCTTAATTGTGAGGGCAGATCCCTGCATGAAAAGCAGCTGCAAATTTTGTGTGGAACATGCATCGGCAGACTGCAGTTTAAAGTGAACAGGATGACACCCCTTTTAAACTAGGTGAGATAGAATACACCATTAGATTTCAGTGCTTCGTGTGCAGTAGCAATTGGTGTATCTGTAAGTAAGTCAATTTGACACTGAAGTTTTCTTACAAACAACCATCATATGAATCGTAGGCCTCAGAGCTATGCAATCTGAGGTTTTAACAGAAAAGCAAAAAAAAACACGAGATTCTGCACAGAAAACCACAACTGGCAGCTTGCACATCCCAGCAGAACTGTGGCATCAGTTGAAGCATAGTTTGCATTGAGGGGAAAAAAATCACACTATTGTAGATGACTGCTCAAATAGAAAGTAACTCAGCTCAGTTTTCAGGTTCTGGTATCGCTCATGCAAATATCAGGAGGATTCACAACTGTACTGTACTGAGAAACTGTCAGAGTATCTATTGTCACATGCAGTGGAACATCATTACTGTTCAACAGCAAACAGTGCATCTCACAAGGATTTGCAAATGTTACATACACAAATCTACAAGTTGGGATCCTGGATGTCACAACCAGAGGAATCTTGTGTGATTTAAAGTTCAATATTCCAGGAATGGTACATTGGGGCATGCTAATGCCAAAAGGGGTGGGGAAAGAATCACCTGGCTATGCAAGGCCATTGTTAATAACCAGAGATTTGGGAATTTTAAAGATGTATTTTTACATGAAGCATAAATATACATATGTTACATGTGGCTACTGCTGATAGGGGCACAAGTCAGGACAAAATGTAGAACAGGGTCAGTAATGGCCTAGCCAATACAGTACATTGGTCAGTTTACTCAATATATTAACTGTAAGGAGAAATAAAACCGCAGTTACACTGGCCACTACAGTTCAGTTGCATTGGTTACCAGACACTTGAACACTAGTTAACAGGTCAACTTAATGGAAGAAGCTGCAGTTGGAAACTCATGCACTAGAGGGCGCTTGATGCAGAACTACTTCAATATTATGCAGCTAGTTCTATACCATGATAGTTAAAACATGTCACCATTAGACGTACCAGCCCTCCTGGCAATGTCAGGAAGCTTTGTTGGTCCTTGTATCCTCCTAAAAACAGTCAGAGCCCAGAGGAAAACAATGGCATTAAATTGTAATGGCAACTGCTGCAGTAATATTATGGCCATTAAGGAGTTGCCTTAGGCTTTTGTATTGTCTTTGTTGCCTGGTTACCCGTAGATCTTCCCCAATCAGGTACTCTGGCCTAGGTACTGTGCATGGCTAAAGTTTGCAGCAAAACAACCAATTCACCATTAATTCTGCTGTATCCAGATAACCTGGCACAACGCTTCAGAGAGATAGACTGAGTGGCTGGAGTGAAGAGAAGACAGAAAAGTAATAAGAGGACAGGCGGGGAGGGAAGAGAAAACTCTGATGGGTCAGTGTTTGTTTTTTGTAGTTGGTTTTAATATGTTTCTTCCATAGTCTCCCTGCATCAAAAGCTGGCATCACAGCATTCTTTTTCCCCCCAGATTTGCGACTCAGTGCAAGAAATTGAGCAAATCCACGTGGTGCCAGTCTATAGTATTGCTCGATGCACTGCAGTTTTAACATGCTGCACCCTATATGGCCTTTTAAGAAAGATTTCAAACTTTCTTACTGCCTTTCTTAGAGAAAAGGCTTTTTGGATTGTAATCTCACTAGAGAGCTGCAGATCCAGTGATGAACTCTTGTAGTCCAGCATGGGTTGGTATCTTCTTCGGTCTTGAATGCCAGCCAGGTGTCTTGAGACTGGAAATTCACTGCTGACTGGACACTCCTGTGTTTCTGGTTAGTACTGAATTTTCCGGTCTTGCATTCCCTAGGTTAGCTGCCAGAACTGAACACTGGAGAACAGCGCTATGGTGAGCAAGATGTTGTGAGAATAATAATTATAAGCATCTTTTTTGTTAAAAGTAATCTAAAACAAAAAAGTGTTCTCTGTGCTTAACTTCTATTTTAAGCTACTTCATGGTTTCCTTCAATTTCTTGGCAGTTGCTGTCTTATCTCCCATGAAATTTCCCTCCCAAGAAGTTGACAGGTTTTAGTCAGTACTGATGATGGAGGGGTATATTAGAGAATGTGTCCCTCTCTGGTACATTTACCTTCGCCCCTCCCACAACTGCAAAAAGTACGAACCTGCACTTATATAGCATCTTTCATGACCTCAGGACATCCCAAAGCGAATGAAGTATGTTTGATATGTAGTCACTGTTGTAATGTAGGAAATGCAGCGGCCAATTTGTACACGGCAAGCACCCACAAACAGTAATGTGATAATGACCAGATAATCTGTGATGTTGATTGAGGGATAAGTATTGGCCAGGACACCAGGGAGAGCTGCCCAGCTCTTCTTTGAAATAGTGCCACGGGATCAATTGCACCCACCCGAGTGTGCAGGCGGGGCCTTGGTTTAACGTCTCATCCAAAAAACAGCACCTCCAACAGTGCAGCACTCCCTCAGTACTGCACTGGAGTGTCAGTCACATTAACAACTTCACACACGACTGAGACCTAGTCAAATGGCAGTTCAGAGTAAAAACTGCTCAAGTTAAGTAAAAGGGCACCAACAGCAATCTGCAAAATCAGATTAGAAAAGTACAACTGATTGACTCAAAAAGCAAAGATGCACTCACCCTGTAGTGACTTTCTACTCTAGCTCTCCCTGTCTGTTATCTCTGTGAGCGTAGACATTCAACCTGCTTCTCAGCTTCTTGAAATGCAGCTCTACAAACTGCTGGGCAGCATGCAAACGTCGCTCAGACTGACTCCCCCAGCAACCTTTCCCTCTTCCTGATGAGGCTGAGACTGTAAACTCAATTTGGGAATTCACTGGCAGCAGCACAACATACTGTCCCTGCACTTCGCCTTTGTGGAGCTTCAGCATAATCCCAGTGAGTGTACACGTAACATAATCACTGATCCGTTAGTTTCTAAATCCAGATTAAACAACTAAAATCTACTTAGGATAATACTGAAAAGTAATTAGGACCAGGCCTTTGGGCCATAGGCAAATGGATCTACAAACACAAGTCAGAAGGACAAAGTGGACAATCATCAGCTCCAAAAACACAATTTAGTTTTCCATTCACTGAGGACATGCTGGTCAGCAATGGCATTATGGCTGATTGAATTGGACAACAGAACATGAACCCGGATCCCCTGAATGAGTATAAAGAATCATACAACACAGAAGCGAGGCCATTCGGCACATAGTTGTGCCTGTGCCGACTCTTCGTAAGAGCTATCCAAGTCGTCCCACTCCCCAACTCATTCCTCATAGGCCTTCAAATTCTTCCTTTAAATGTATATATTCAATCCCCTTTTGAATTAGCTGCCACTGGAATGGAACTCAGATTGGAAGCTGGTTCTGAGCCAGTCTCAAGGTTTAACAGTGAATGTGTTCTGTTGATTTACAGTAGATAATCATAGGAACAGGAGTAGGCCATTCAGCCCCTCGAGCCTGTTCCGCCATTCAACAAGATCATGGCTGATCTGTATCCTACATACGAGAATACGTATGAATTAAGAGCTGGAGTAGGTCATTCAGCCCCATGACCCTCCTGTGCCATTTGATAAGATCACGGCTGATCTGATCGTGACCTCAACCCTACTTTCCCATCTCCCTACTATAACCTTCTCCCTTATTAATCAGGAATCTATTTAACTCAGCCTTAAAAATATTCAATGACCCTGCCTCCACCACTCTCTGGGGAAGGGAGTTCCACAGACTCATGACCCTCTGAGAAAAAATTTCTCCTCATCTCTGTTTTAAATGGGAGACCCCTTATTTTTAAACTGTGGCCCCTAGTTCTAGTCTCTCCCACAAGGGGAAACATCCTCTCAGCATCTACCCCTTCAAGTCTCCTCAGGATCTTATATGTTTCAATAAGATCACCTCTCATTCTTCTAAACTCGTGTATACAGGCCCAACTTGTCCAACCTTTCCTCACAAGATAACCCCCTCATTCCAGGAATCAGTCGAGTGAACCTTCTCTGAACAGCCTCCAAAGTAATTATGTCCTTTCTTAAATAAGACGACCAAACAGCACACAGTATTCTAGGTGTGGTCTCACCAATGCCCTTTACAACTGTAGCAAAACATCTCTACTTTTATATTCCAATCCCCTTGCAATAAATGATGACACTCCATTTGCCTTCCTAATCACTTGCTGTACCTGGATACTAACTTTTTGTGATTCATGTACTAGGACACCTAGATCCCTCTGTACCTCAGAGTTCTGCAATCTCTCTCCATTTAAATAATACATTGCTTGTCTATTCCTCCTGCCAAAATGGACAAGTTCACATTTTCCCGTATTATACTCCATCTACCAAATGTTTGCCCACTCACTTAACCTATCTATATCCCTTTGCAGACTCCTTATGTCCTCTTCATAACTTACTTTCCTACCTACCTTTGTGTCATCAGCAAATTTAGCAACCATACATTCGGTCCCTTCAACCAAGTCATTGATATAGATTGTAAATAGTTGAGGCCCAAGCACTGATCCCTGTGGCACTCCATTCGTTACATCTTGCCAACCTGAAAATGACCCATATATGCCTACTCTCTGTTTCCTGTTAGCTAACCAATCCTTTATCCATGCTAATATGTTACCCCGACACCATGAGCTCTTATTTTGTGTAGTAGCCTTTGATGTGGCACCTTGTCAAAAGCCTTCTGGAAATCCAAGTACATCACATCCACAGGATCCCCTTTATCCACATTGTTTGTTACTTCCTCAAAGAACTCATCAAAGAATTCATCAAAAACGATTTCCCTTTCACAAAGCCGTGTTGACTCTGCCTGATTGCATTGAGATTTTCTAAGTGCCCTGCTATAACCTCCTTAATAATTGATTCTAGCATTTTCCCTATGACAGATGTTAAGCTAACTGGCCTGTAGTTTCCTGCTTTCTGTCTCCCTCCTTTCTTGAATAGTGGAGTTACATTCGCTATTTTCAAATCTGATGGGATCCTCCCAGAATCTAGGGAATTTTGGAAAATTCCTAACTCCGTGCACCTGCAAAAATTTAAAGGTCAGCATTTTAACGCATTGCCCCATCCAGTCCCTTAATCTACATTACAAGCCTTACAGATCAATCTTTATAGCTCTGTTTGTATGGGAGTTGTGCTCAGATCTGACTGCAACAAACTCATGCCTGGGACTGACCTGAAGCATATTGTGGGCTCATCACAGCTTCAAGGAATAAAAAAAAATTGTTAATTTGAGGCTAGGTTATTTCAGGGAGTCCTTTACAGCTAAACTCAAATACATTTGTATAAATAATATTTCTAATAAGTTACAATAACTAGATAATGATGCTCTACATCATGAATGATTGCCTACCTATATGCCACAGGCTCAGATTCTACCCCGATTTTAACCTAACATAGGACAATTCATTACAAAACAAAACATACCATTTTGTCTTTGTACCAGACCTTGGTTAGGCCTCATTTAGAACACGGAGTCCAATTTTGGTCCCCTCGCATGGTGGATGATATTGAGGATTTGGAAAGGGTGCAGAGGAGGGCCACAAGATTGATTTCTATTTTAAACGCCGTAACTGCCTGTATAGGCTTAAAGAACTGGGTCTCTATACGTTAAAGAAGCATAGACAGAGGTTATTGGATTGAGGTTCACAAATTAATGAAGGGACTAGATTGTGTTTGTAGACAAATTATTTAAACTGGATAGGTTAAGGAGGACTGGGATCATATTTACAAGTTAGGATGTTAGGCAGTTCTTCTTTTCTCACAGGAACAGGTTGCTGGCTTGTGCAATGAACGCTGATTCACTATATACCTTCAAGAGAGACCTGTTCCTGGCTGGGATGGAGATCATATCGTACAAGAGGTAGGTACCCTGTAATATAAGTCACGGTCAATGTGGTCTCCTGGACTAATTTTGTTCGCCTAAAGGGGTCGGAATGGAATTTTCCAGATATTTTTTCCCAATTGGCCTGCGTTTTTGTCTGTTTTTTTGCCTCTCCCAGGAGATTGCATGGCTCCAGGTGAGTTGGGGATATTTGTATTGTGATGCATCACCACTGTATGGGACAGGCTAGATGGACCAGTTGGTCTTTTCCTGCCTGATGTTTTCATATGTTTGCGCCTAGCAAGAACGGGAGTGTTCGGGTCAGGCTCCCGATTACATTCCACCTGATATCACACTCCATTGACTTCAATGGAACCGAAAATTGAGCGGGGTGTAAACTGGGCGTCTGACTGAAATGCGCTCGTTCTCACTGGGTGTGTCAGGGAAAGTGCCCGCTTTTAACCTCTCAATCCTACTGATATTCCAATACACTAGGGAGGAATTTTGTTGAGGCATGACAAAAATCAAGGGTTATCAAGGTAGTCTTGGAGGGAATTTTTCAACACCTATAGCAGGAAGAAAAAGGAGTGATGATTTTCTGTTGGCCAGTCTTTACAGACACCACATGAGAAGACCAACACATCAGAAACATGTCAGACTTAGAATCATAGAATGGTCACAGCACTGAAGGAGGCCATTCAGCTCATCGAGCCCATGCCGGCTCTTTGTAAGAGCAATCCATTTAATCCCATTTCCCCCGTTCTTTCCCCATAGCCATGCAAATTTTTTCCCTTCAAATATTTATCCAATTCCTTTTTGAAAGCCAAGATTGAATCTGCTTCTACCACCCTTTCAGGCAGCGCATTCCAGATCATAACTACTCGCTGCGTAAAAAAATTCTTCCTCATGTCGCCTTTAGTTCTTTTGCCAATCACCTTTAAATCTGTGTCCTCTGGTTCTCGACCTTTCAGTCAATGGGAACAGTTTCTCTTTACCTTTACTTTCTCTTTACTTTATCTAAACCCTTCATGATTTTGAACACTTCTATCAAATCTCCTCTTAACCTTCTCTGCTCTAAAGGAGAACAACCCCAGCTTCTCCAGTCTATCCACGAAACTGAAGTCCCTCCTCCCTGGAGCCATTCTAGTAAATCTTTTCTGCACCCTCTCAAAGGTCTTCACATCCTTTCTAAAATGCGGTGCCCAGAATTTGACAATACTTCAGCTGTGGCCAAACCAGTGTTTAATAAAGGTTCAACATAACTTCCTTACTTTTGTACTCTATGCCTCTATTTATAAAGCCCAGGATCCTGTATGCTTTTTAACCACTTTCTCAACCTGTCTTCAAAGATTTAATCCATCTGTCTGTGGGAATCTTCAACATCACATTCTAAACGTGGTTAATTACTTTACTGCTACTTTACATTACCATATACTGAGAAAACTGATGTCAGTGAGTCAATAATTAAACTCTGAAAACATCCCTCCCCCTCTATGCCTCAGTTGGTAAATGCACCAGATGATGTAGTACTGAGCTGTTCAAACCAACAAAGTGCCAAAATTGATTTGTGGTCTGTGCTGAGTTGGATGATCCTACTTAAGTAGACAGCGAATGTGCACACGTGTCCTCAGACGCCTTGCTCCTCATCACCATGAGCAACTCCTACTAGAAATACAAGTGTGTGGACATTAGGCGAGGATGGGGCGAGGCTCCTTTGTGACAGCCTTCATGATCAACTAGCCTGCTGACACTGTCCAGGTTCATATATCAAGACCGACTACTTAGGAGAGGTACTGGAGGGCCACCATCACTAGTGAAATTGTACCCTAATGATCTCCTTGAGAAGAGATGGGGTAAGGAGAGAAACAGCAGAGGAGGAAAACGTGGAATGTAAATAGTTAACAAAGCCTTAGAGGCTGAGCTGTTTAGCCTTAATTGCATCAGATGTTAACTTTTTTTTGTAATGTAATCTGTAGAGCATCCTGCTGCTGTTGTACCGTAAACAGTGGATAAGACATTTCCCAATTACTTACATGTCGCTATTCTAATTAGAACGGATACTGCATATTTAAACAGAAAACATGCCATCACACTGAAGTCTGGAAAAGTGCTGCAATTCTAGCAGCAGACCAGCCTGATAGCCAGCACTTCCCCCCTTTCATCACTGAGAAACAAACACGGTGCCAGATCCATCACATGCTTACCCAATTTGCCCACAGCCAATAGGAAGATCACTTTTCAATGTAAAATTACGACAGTTGGATTTGAAATTTATCATTATTTGTTTATCTCATGATATATTCTGAGTGGTTGGAGGGCGTTTGAATCTTTTATCTAGTTGCATCCATGTATTTGAGAAAGAATGCAATAACAGCAGAGAAAGGATGAACCTAAAGGAGGAAATCCTGAAAGGACTGTGCCACCATTCACGTAAGGAAGGGAGGTCTGGAAGTAAAGTTCTAAATACAGATATGGTACACAAACAGGAACTCTTTGGTAACAATAAGTAGTATTGCAGAAGTGCTTTTTAAAAATTTATTCATGGGATGCAGGCATCACTGGCAAGGCCAACATTTATTGCCCATCCCTAACTGCCCTTAAGGAGGTGGTGAGCCACTTTAGAACCATAGAAAAGATACGGCACAGAAGGGGGCCATTCGGCCCATCGTATCCGCGCCAGCTCGAAGATCAACCAGGTGCCCAATCCCACCTTCCAGCACCCGGTCAGTAGCCCTGCAGCTTACAGCACTTTAGCTGCAGGTCCTGGTACTTTTAAAAAGAATTGAGGGTCCCTGCCTCTATCACCAATTCGGGCAGCAAATTCCATACACCCACCACCCTCTGGGTAAAGAAGTTTTTCCTCATGTCCTCTCTAATCCTTCCGCCAATCAGCTTAAATCTATATCCTCTGGTTCTTGAATTCTCCGCTAGGGGAAACAGGTACTTCCTGTCTATTCTATCTAGGCCCCTCATAATTTTGTACACCTCAATCAAGTCTCCCCTCAGCCTCCTCTGCTCCAAGGAAAACAACCCCAGCCTATCCAATCTCTCCTCGTGGCCGCAATTTTCAAGCCCTGGCAACATTCTTGTAAATCTTCTCTGCACTCTCTCCAGAGCAATTACGTCCTTCCTGTAACGTGGTGGCCAGAACTGCACACAATACTCCAGCTGTGACCTTAGTGTTTTATACAGTTCCATCATTACATCCCTGCTTTTGTATTCTGTACCTCGGCTAATAACAGAGAGCATTCCGTATGCCTTCTTGAACCGCTGCAGTCCGTGTGATGAAGGTACTCCCACAATGCTGTTAGGTAGGGAGTTCCAGGATTTTGACCAAACGATGATGAAGGAACAGCGATATATTTCCAAATCTTGAAGGGGAAGGTACTGGTGGTGGTGTTCCCATGTGCCTGCAGCCCTCGTCCTTGTAGGTGGTAGAGGTCGCGGGTTTGGGAGGTGCTGTCGAAGAAGCCTTGGAAAGTTGCTGCAGTGCATCTTGTAGATGGTACACATTGCAGCCACGGTACAACAGTGGTGAAGGGAGTGAATGTTTAGGGTGGCGGATCAGGTGCCAATCAAGCGGGCTCCTTTGTCCTGGATGGTGTCGAGCTTCTGGAGTGTTGTGGGAGCTGCACTCATCCAGGTAAGTGGAGAGTATTCCATCACACTCCTGACCTGTGCCTTGTAGATGATGGAAAGGCTTTGGGGAGTCAGAAGGTGAGTCACTCGCCACGGAATAACCAGCCTCTGTAGCCATAGTATTTATGTGACTGGTCCAGTTAAGTTTCTGGTCAATGGTGACCAAGGACGTTGATGGTGGGGGATGCGAGGATGGTAATGTCACTGAATGTCAAGGGAAGGTGGTTAGACTCTCTTGTTGGAGATGGTCATTGCCTGGCACTTGTCTGGCGCGAATGTTACTTGCCACTCATCAGCAAAAGCCTGATTGTTGTCCAGGTCTTGCTGCATGCAGGCAAGGACTGCTTCATTATCTGAGGAGTTGTGAATGGAACTGAACACTAAGCAATCATCAGCAAACATCCCCATTTCTGACCTTATGATGGAGGGAAGGTCATTGATGAAGCAGCTGAAGATAGTTGGGCCTAGGACACTGCCCTGAGGAACTCCTGCAGCAATGTCCTGAGGCTGAGATGATTGGCCTCCAACAACCACTACCATCTTCCTTTGTGCGAGGTATGACTTCAGCCACTGGAGCGTTTTCCCCGATTCCCATTGACTTCAAATTTAGTAGGGATCCTTGATGACACATTCAGTCAAATGATGCCTTGATGTCAAGGGCAACCACTCGTACCTCACCTCTGGAATTCAGCTCTTTTGTCCACGTTTGGACCAAGGCTGCAATGAGGTCTGGAGCCAAGTGGTACTGGCGGAACCCAAACTGAGCATCGGTGAGCAGGTTATTGGTGAGTAAGTGCCGCTTGATAGCACTTTCGACGACATCTTCCATCACTTTACTGATGATTGAGAGTAGACTGATGGGTGGTAATTGGCCGGATTGGATTTGTCCTGCTTTTTGTGGACAAGACATACCTGGGCAATTTTCCACGTTGTCGGGTAGATGCCAGTGTTGTAGCTGTACTGGAACAGCTTGGCTAGAGGCGCCGTTAGTTCCGGAGCACATGTTTTCAGCACTACAGCTGGGATGTTGTCAGGGCCCGTAGCCTTTGCTGTATCCAGTACATTCAGCCGTTTCTTGATATCACATGGAGTGAATAGAATTGGCTGAAGACTGGCTTCTGTGATGGTGGGGATCTCGGGAGGAGGCTGAGATGGATCATCCACTCGGCACTTCTGGCTGAAGATGGTTGCAAACACTTCAGCCTTGTCTTTTGCACTCACGTGCTGGGCTCTGCCAACATTGAGGATGGGGCAGTTCACGGAGCCTCCTCCTCCTGTTAGTTGTTTAATTGTCCACCACCATTCATGACTGGATGTGGCAGGACTGCAGAGCTTTGATTTGATCCGTTAGTTGTGGGATCACTTAGCTCCATCTATAACATGCTGTTTCCGCTGTTTAGCATGCATGTGGTCCTGTGTTGTAGGTTACCAGGTTGGCACCCCATTTTTAGGTACACCTGATGCTGCTCCTACATGCACTTCTACGCTCCTCACTGAACCAGGGTTGATCCCCTGGCTTAACAAAGGAAGTTTACAAGCTAGGTTAATATTTTTTTTTGTTTTGAGTGTTTAATTCTCACAATAAAAACACACTCTCCAGCTTGATGCAAGACTGTGTAGTCCATAATTATAGCTAAGAGCTGGTTCCATTTTTCTCTTCGAAAGTTATTACAATTTGTATTAATTTTGTTACAAATTTTGTATTGTGTACCCCAAACCATGCAGGAGTCATAGAAGGAATTATAAAACAGATTATTTAATATCCATGACTTTTGGTTTGCTGAGAAAATATGCATTTTAAGAGTTTGGTTATTTTATAACTGTTCTGACGAAGGGTCTATACCTAAAACATTAACTGGGATGGCTTGATAACCAGAAGCTTCCCTCAAATCAGTGCCTTGATGAAAAAGAAAAAAAAAAGAAAAAAGCACATCAGGTACATTGTGGCTTCCCAGAGAGAAAGGAAGGAGAGGCCACTTTATTAAAGACACAATTACACAGAGAGAAGTTTTGATTTGATACTGGTGCTCAGGCAGTCTGTCTCAGTAAAGGATCCATTATCATATTGAGGGTAGACTGTAAACCACCGAATCGTAGAAAAAGAAAGATGTCTCGGCAATTTAGGAAGTTTTCCAGTGGTAGCAGTGTTGTAGTTATGGGGGATTTTAATTATTCTGGGGTAGACTGGGATAAGGCAAAAGTTTATGGTCGGGGTTGGGAGGGGAGGAAGAGGGAGATGAGTACTTGCAGTGGCTCTAGGACTAATTCCTTAATTAGCATGTTGCCTATCCAAGAAGGATGAGGGCTCGATCTCATTCTGGCTAATGAAGCAAAATAATTAAATGACTTGAACATTGGGAAATAGTGACCATAAACCTAATTAAGCTTACATTGAAAATAAAAGGAGTCAAAAAGGTGCTGGATTGCAAATGAGCAAATTTCAGTGGTATGAATGGGGGCCTAGCCCAGATTAATTGGTTGCAAAAATGACAGCTCAGGCAGCAGATCAGCAGTGGAAGATATTTAAATGAGAGTTGGATAAAGTGCAGTTAAATATATTTTGATTAGGAATAAGGGAGCTGTGTCAAATAGTGGGGCTCGGTTAATAGAGAGGTTAGAGCTAAAAAATAGGCAAGTGTTAAACATAGGAGAAAAACAAAACGAAAACTATGAGAATTATAAGAAGTATGGAGAGAAGCAAAAGAGAGAGATTAGGAAAGACTAAGAGGGAGTATGAAAGATTAGTAGCAGTTAACATAAAGGGCACAAGTGAAAGAGTAGTCAGAGAGAAATATGACGGCTTAGAGATAAAGGAGCCACCTTGCACTAGAGCATAAGGGAATGGCAGAGATGCTTAATAAGAATTTTGCATCAGTTTTTACAGAGCAAGATGAAAGTAACAGTGTTGAGGTACCTGAGGACGATGTGGTAGAGCCACTACTGGAAATAAATATTAAAAAAAACACCATATTAATACTTAACGGAACTAAAAATTGAAAATTCACCAGGCGCAGAATGTATGCATCACAGAAGGAAGTTGGGGAAGAGATTATGGAGACACTAACCAGCACTTTCTTTGGAAAAAGGAATTGTGCTATCGGACTGAAGGGTAGCAAATATTACACCCCTGTTCAACAAAGGAGCAAAAAAAAGGATAAACCAGGAAATTATAGGACAAATAGTTTTAACTCGTTTGTGGTTAAACTTATTAAGGCCAATTTTGGAAGTGCATCCCAGAACACACTTGATAAAATCCATCCTGTACAATCTACAATATAGGATGACATTAGTGAACACAGAGGCACATGCTAATTGGGGACAGACAACATGGATTTGTAAAGGGTAGGTGGTGCTTGATTGAATTTTTTGAGGAAATCACAGTGTACAGATAAAGAAAATATAATAAATGATGTATATATGGATTTCCAGAAGGCGTTTGCTAAGGTCCCATATAAGAGACTGGTTACGAAAACTAAGGCACATGGTATTAAAGGGAATGTAGCTGCATAGTTAGAGCGATGGCTAGCAGACAGGCAGCTAAGAGTGGAGGTAAAGAGATACTTTTCAACTTGGTGGGTTGTATTTTTTTTTTAATTCGTTCATGGGATGTGGGCATCGCTGGCGAGGCCAGCATTTATTGCCCATCCCTAATTGCCCGAGAAGGTGGTGGTGAACCGCCTTCTTGAACCGCTGAAGTCCGTGTGGTGACTGTTCTCTCACAGTGCTGTTAGGAAGGGAGTTCCAGGATTTTGACCCAGCAACGATGAAGGAATGGCGAGATATTTCCAAGTCGGGATGGTATGTAACATGGAGGGGAACGTGCAGGTGGTGTTGTTCCTATGTGCCTGCTGCTCGTCCTTCCAGGTGGTAGAGGTCACGGGTTTGGGAGGTGCTGTTAAAGAAGCCTTGGCGAGTTGCTGCAGTGCATCCTGTGGATGGTACACACTGTAGCCACAGTGCGCCGGTGGTGAAGGGAGTGAATGTTTAGGGTGGTGGAAGGGGTGTCAATCAAGCAGGCTGCTTTGTCCTGGATGGTGTCAAGCTTCTTGAATGTTGTTGGAGCTGCACTCATCCAAGCAAGTGGAGAGTATTCCATCACACTCCTGACTTGTGCCTTGTAGATGGTGGAAAGGCTTTGGGGAGTCAGGAGGTGAGTCACTCGCCGCAGAATACCCAGCCTCTGACCTGCTCTTGTAGCCACAGTATTTATATAGCTGGTCCAGTTAAGTTTCTGGTCAACGGTGACCCCCAGGATGTTGATGGTGGGGGATTCGGCGATGGTAATGCCGTTGAATGTCAAGGGGAGGTGGTTAGACTCTCTCTTGTTGGAGATGGTCATTGCCTGGCGCGAACGTTACTTGCCACTCATGAGCCCAAGCCTGGATGTTGTCCAGGTCTTGCTGCAAGCGGGCTCAGACTGCTTCATTATTTGAGGGCGTGCGAATGGAACTGAACACTGTGCAATCATCAGCGAACATCCCCATTTCTGACCTTATGATGGAGGGAAGGTCATTGATGAAGCAGCTGAAGATAGTTGGGCCTAGGACACTGCCCTGAGGAACTCCTGCAGCGATGTCCAGAGGCTGAGATGATTGGCCTCCAACAACCACTACCATCTTCCTTTGTACTAGGTATGACTGTAGCCACTGGAGAGTTTTCCCACTGATTCCCATGGACTTCAATTTTACTAGGGCTCCTTGGTGCCACACTTGTCAAATGCTGCCTTGATGTCAAGGGCAGTCACTCTCACCTCACCTCTGGAATTCAGCTCTTTTGTCCATGTTTGGACCAAGGCTGTAATGAGGTCTGGAGCCGAGTGGTCCCGGCAGAACCCAAACTGAGCATCGGTGAGCAGGTTATTGGTGAGTAAGTGCCGCTTGATAGCACTGTCGTCGACACCTTCCATCACTTTGCTGATGATTGAGAGTAGACTGATGGGGCGGTAATTGGCCGGATTGGATTTGTCCTGCTTTTTGTGGACAGGACATACCTGGGCAATTTTCCACATTGTCGGGTCGATGCCAGTGTTGTAGCTGTACTGGAACAGCTTGGCTGGAGGCGCAGCTAGTTCTGGAGCACAAGTCTTCAGCACTACAGCTGGGATGTTGTCAGGGCCCATAGCCTTTGCTGTATCCAGTGCACTCAGCCGTTTCTTGATATCACGTGGAGTGAATCGAATTGGCCGAAGACTGGCTTCCGTGATGGTGGGGATATCGGGAGGAGGCTGAGATGGATTATCCACTCGGCACTTCTGGCTGAAGATGGTTGCAAACGCTTCAGCCTTGTCTTTTGCACTCACGTGCTGGGCTCCGCCATCATTGAGGATGGGGATGTTTGCAGAGACTCCTCCTCCCGTTAGTTGTTTAATTGTCCACCACCATTCACAACTGGAGGTGGCAGGACTTCAGAGCTTTGATCTGATCCGTTGGTTGTGGAATCGCTTAGCTCTGTCTATAGCATGCATGTAGTCCTGAGTTGTAGCTTCACCAGGTTGGCACCTCATTTTTAGGTACGCCTGGTGCTGCTCCTGACATGCTCTTCTACACTCCTCATTGAACCAGGGTTGATCCCCTGGCTTGTTGGTAATGGTAGAGTTAGGAATATGCCGGGCCATGAGGTTACAGATTGTGCTGGAATACAATTCTGCTGCTGCTGATGGCCCACAGCGCCTCATGGATGCCCAGTTTTGAGCTGCTAGATCTGTTCTGAATCTATCCCATTTAACATGGTAGTAGTGCCACACAACATGTTGGATGGTGTCCTCGGTGCGAAGACGGGACTTCGTCTCCACGAGGACTGTGCGGTGGTCACTCGTACCAATACTGTCATGGACAGATGCATTTGCGACAGGTAGATTGGTGAGGACGAGGTCAAGTAAGTTTTTCCCTCGTGTTGGTTCGCTCACCACCTGTCGCAGGCCCAGTATGGCAGCTATGTCCTTCAAGACTCGGCCAGCTCGGTCAGTAGTGGTGCTACCGAGTCACTCTTGGTGATGGACATTGAAGTCCCCCACCCAGAGTACATTCTGTGCCCTTGCTACCCTCAGTGCTTCCTCCAAGTGGTGCTCAACATGGAGGAGGACTGAATCATCAGCTGAGGGAGGGCGGTAGGTGGTAATCAGCAGGAGGTTTCCTTGCCCATGTTTGACCTGATGCCATGAGATTTCATGGGGTCCAGAGTCAATGTTGAGGACTCACAGAGCCACTCCCTCCTGACTGTATATCACTGTACCGCCACCTCTGGTGGGTCTTTCCTGCCGATGAGACAGGACATACCCTGGGATGGTGATGGAAGAGTCTGGGACGTTGGCTGAAAGGTATGATTCTGTGAGTATGGCTATGTCAGGCTGTTGCTTGACTGGTCTGTGGGACAGCTCTCCCAATTTTGGCACAAGTCCCCAGATGTTAGTGAGGAGGACTTTGCAGGGTCGACTGGGCTTGGTTTGCCGTTGTCGTGTCCAGTGCCTAGTGGTCCATCCGGTTTTATTCTTATTATGACTTTTTTTAGCGAGATTTTACAACTGAGTGGCTTGCTAGGCCATTTCAGAGGGCAATTAAGAATCAACCACATTGCTGTGGGTCTGGAGTCACACATAGGCCAGACCAGGTAAGGACAGCAGGTTTCCTCCCCTAAAGGACATTAGTGAACCAGATGTATGTGGTACTGCACCCCAGGGTGCAGTACTGGGATGTCTTTTATATAAATGATTTGGACACAGGCAGTAGAGGAATGATATTTAAATTTGTTGAAAATACCAAATTAAGGGCACAGCAAGCTGAGAGGAAGAATGTAAGAGACTGCCAGATGACAGACAGATTAACAAAATATGCAGGTGGATGGCAGATGTAAGATTAAATGTAAGAGATTTAGGATAGAAAGGACGATTTTTTCTAAAACAGAGGAAGAATATAAGAGACTGTCAGATGACAGACAGATTAACAAAATGTGCAGGTAGATGACAGATATGTGATTAAATGTGAGAGATTTAAGACAGGATGGAACATTATTTTTTTTTAAACAGAGTTGTGAGGCTGTGGAATGCAGTACTGGAGTTAGTGATTTAAGCAAAGTCAATGTCAACATTTAGGAATAGGTTGGATAGTGGTTGAGGGAAAGAGAAATAAAGAGATATGGGGAACAGAGTACACACAAGAAATCAGGACTATTGTTCGTGTGGGGGATAACATCAACATGGACTGGTTGGGCTGAATGGCCTGTTTCCATGTTGTAATTTCAATGCAGATACAGTTGATTGCAGAGAAATGTTAAATAGTACTTTTTGGCAAAAACAACAGTAAAAGGAAATGTAACTTGAACTATAAGGTTCTTAACAGAATGGCGAAAATGAGAGATTTGGGAGTGCAGATGCTTAGATCTTTAAAATTGGGAGTGCAGGTTAAAAAAAGCATCAAATGAGGATCTGGGTTTTAAACATAGGGCTATTAATATAAAATGTTGAATTTGTACAAGACATTGCTTAGACCACTGCTAGAACATTGCATGAAATTCTGGGCACCTCATTATAGGAAGGACATTAGAGCCATGGAAAAGCTTACTCTAAAGATTCACTAGAATGATGACAGCAACGAAAGGTTATAGTTATGAAAAAAGCCTGAAAATATGTTTTCTCCCCACTGGAACAGAGAAGGATAAGAGGAGGATCTAATAGAGGTTTTCAAAATTATTTGAAATATTTTGAGGACAATAGTGATAGACTGTTGCCACCGATTGGCAAATTTGGTAGCAAGGCAGTGCTGAATCAGTATTATAGAAGAATGAAGGGACAAATTAGAAGCATATTTTTTGCATTAGGTCATGAAAACTTGGAGTGCTTTCATACAATTGGTTATTGATGCAGAGACTAGAACATCGTTCAAAAGGGAATTGGATAAACATTTGAAAAGGGAGAATATAAAAACATGCAGGGAAATCGGACTAGTGTAGACCGTTCCAGTTGAAAGGCTAGCAGCAGCACAGGCATGATGGTCCAAATGGCCTCCTTCAGTGCTCTAAATTTAATCGTTCTAACTGGATATTTGATTGGCACAGAAAAAGTCACTCGTTTTTTCTCAATTGTAATTTTTTAAGCTTTACCAATTGAAATGTCTGCAACGTTGTCAATATTTGAAAATTTCCTGATGTTTGCAATTCATGTGAAATGCAGCGAATCTCAAGAACCCTTCCAGCAGAAGGTAAAAACAGTTAACCTCTCTTAACTCCCCTTGTTCTGCTTTATCGCAACCTTGAAACTCTCGACCGGACGCTGCATCGGAACTCCCGATAAGGGTTATAAAGTTTGGCAACTCTGTCTGATACTCAGCTACACTGCTACGAGAAGATGCTTCCGATAATCTCACTCAGTGAATGAGTAAATAGAGGAAGAAAATTCATTTATCCAGCAATGGATCTCCAGATATTGCTAAACAGCTCCAAGAAATCATCAAAATATTCATTCCAAGTATTGAAAGATAGCCAAATTGTGAAGAGGCACAACACAACGCTGACAAAATGCATTGTACAGATTCCTGGAAATATAGTTTGCAAAAATCTTCCTCCTTTCCTTCTCCCTCCCCACCCAAACATATGTTCAGTAAAACAGGGCACCCTTTTGGTAGGTAGCCAAATCCACTAATACACAAGATTAAATCTCCTTTATTGAACATTTAACAGGGATTTAAAGAAGAAATACAATTATAAATTAAATCCACTAAAATATCTTTAAACTTGGCACAGGAATGTTTCTTTACCACAACCAAGTAATACTCCATTACAATGATCTGTTTCCTTCAGAGGACTATAAACAGAACCTCATTTTGCATGCACATGCCATTATTACCATAATTCAGCATTCTCTCTTTGTAGGTTATAATTTAAGACAGCGTATCAATTAAAAAGGTGTTTCTTCTTTTAAAAATCTATGTAAAAAATGATTACGACATTACCTTCAACCTATCTGCTGCAGCACACACAGGCACAAGCTATTCTTGAAATACACATTCTTTGTCAAAGGGAAGAATTTCAATGGTCTGCTATTCCATACAAACTTTGATCAAAACAGAATATCCAGCACCGCAGCTCCAGCTCATGGAAAGCCCAGTACCACAGGCCCACCTCCTAGGCAGAGTATTCTCAGTTACAGCTCCTGCTTTTTAGCGTGTCCTGTAACATTATGCCGAGACATAAAGGGCAATTTTAACCTAACGTGCCAGTCGCGAAACTGACAGGATTGGATGCAACACTGGTTTTATACCATGTCTGATATTACTCTCCAATGAAGTCAGTGGAAAGTAATATTGGATGGGGTGTAAAACTGGAGTTCCATCCGATCCCATGGGTTTCCCGCCCGGCGAATTAGGTTAAAATGACCCCCATAGAAGCTGAAAGCACAGACGTCACACATGACCTTTGGCTTCTATGCATCCTCATTGTTTGATCCTTTCACTACCGTATATACCTGTTGTATAATGGCGAAACCATTTTAAAAGATTGAAAGATAAACTAAAAGCTTCATTAGAAACATTTTATTCATCTAAATTTAAGTATAAATCAATACCATCACTTACAATGTCATCCTAACCATTTGTCTCGGTTAGTGTCCGCTGGGTTACTGCTTTCTGTCTCACTTCCAGTAATCTATCACTTGTTAAATATTCTGTGGATCAGTAAGGATCTGAAACTACTGATAACCTCATATTTTGTTATTCTGTCCTTCAAAGGATTGATGCATGAATCTCATTCCGATCTTTCAATTTATCAAGCCAGTTCTTGCCATTTCCTGGTGCAATAGCATAGAGATGACTTCTGAACATTGACACCCATGGAGCAATAAAAAACAAAATGTCCACATTTCAACGAGAAAAGAATAGCTGTCCCAAGCCAATCCAAACTGCAGTATGCTATTTTGCACTGCATCTCTCAGCCCTCTCGCCACATACATTCTTACCAACTCTCTGGATACATAATAGAGTGTAAATCCATCACAAGAGTATAGATAATATAGATAAGTTTTTCATAGCACATTACCCTTTCTAAGATAACATGCTAATTATTAAAGTGCAGAAGATCATTTTACTCCCAAAAAAAATGCTAATAACTTTTCACAGCTTGGAAGGTGATATGGATTTTACAAGACAGACCTCGCACTCTTCTTTGGAGTGGCGGTGGGGAGAGGAAAGGAGAAAGTGTCTAGTCATGATGCTCTGGCCATAATCTATGAGAACCAGCTGGTCTTTTCCTGCTTGTCAATTTCGTATGTTCACCTCCAAAGTGTGCAATGTCAACATCCACCTCTCCACTTCACATCTTAAACCCTGCCTGTCCTCTCCAAATCTCCAAGATTTTCCCTTCTCTCTGTATCTCTGAAATCCCTCTAGATATATTCTTTCCTCACATCATCCTACCTTCTCAACCATTTTACAATCCTACCTTCCCTTCCACCATCCCGTAGGGCAGGACGACTACTCTACCACTCACTCCCTCACATGGGAAAATCCCTTGATGCTTACCTCTCCCAACTGTAAAGCCTGCAATACTACCTGCCACTCTTATAGTATCCAGTTGAGTATGGTAGAAGTGAAATTTCCTAATCTGGACAGATGGTATTTACATTAGGGAATACACAAGATCTGAAATCTCCATCATTGCAAAATTCAGCCAAATACCTGCTGGTGTGTGTGCCCCCCACCAGTAGAGTTTGGTGAACCAGACAATAACTCATGGAGGAATTCACCATGTGAGGAAATAGGTAACAGGGAGAATCCTGACTTGGGATGGTTGGGAAAGGACTTCAAATCCCACATTAGACGATGGAGTATGGACAGCAGGTGGTCACATCGAGTACTCAAGACAAGTAATTATGTCACAGAAATGCCCAACTTCAATTCTCTGATCTTCATGCACATGTGCAAGTGTCAACAGGAAGTAACAAATTCTACTTGTGCCATAAGTTTTCCTAAAGGTTTGGGTCAAAATCCTGGAATTCCCAACCATTGCAGGAGCACCATCACAAGGACTGAAGTGGTTCAAGGAGAAGGCCCACCACCATCTTCTCAGAGAAACTAAGGATGCGCAATAAATGCAACTTTGCCAGCATCGCCTACATCTTGAGATCAAATTAAAATAAAAAGTTAAAAAATGTGTGGGTTTAAACAACTTGCATTTATAAAGCATCTTTAATGCAGAAAAACGTCCCATGGTGTTAGTATTAGTGAGATCCTCTATGGTCCTGCAAGACTCTAGGGAGATCCACCCCACTATGATTTCAGCTATAGTTACTTACAAAACAATGCATTGAAGAACAAAAGGAACATTGGGCTATTAGATGCCATGGCAACATAACAGGATACAATAATGCTGCGTCATCTACAACACCCATACTTTTACAGTTATGCCAAAATAGCTAGACCCAAATTGTAACATAACAACTTGCATTTATATAGCACCTTCAACATAGTAAAACACCCCAAGGGGCTTCACAGGAGTGGTATCAAATAAAATTTGACACCGATTCACATAAGGAGATATTAAGACAGGTGACCAAAAACTTGGTCAAAGAGATAGGTTTTAAGGAGCGCCTTAAAATGAGGAGAAAGAGGTAGAGAGGTTTAGATAGGGAATTCCAAAGCTTAGAGCCTTATCTGCTGAAAGCACGGCCACCAATAGTGAAGTGATTCAAATCAGGGATACACAAAAGGCCAAAATTGGAGGAGAGCAGAGATCTGGGAGGGTTGTCGGGCTGGAGGTGGTTACAGAGATATGGAGGGGTGAGGCCATGGTGGGATTTGAGTGTGTTGCCAAACTGACAGATTGGATAACTGAAGGACATTAACCCACCATTTTGATTGCTTTCCATACACACTTTGCAGCTAGGGTGGGACTCACTAAATGAGTTACAAGCAAGTGTGAATGTAGTACCTGCTCACTCTATGTAAAATGGTCCACTGCAACCTACCCCTCCAACCAAAGCACGCCACTGGTAAGGTTTTGCAAGTATCTTTTTATAATGAAGAGCAAATTATGCAGCAGCAAACTGACTGGAAAAAACCTGCGACGCTCTCCAAGTAAATGGAAAAATTCAAACAATAGGTCTTTTTTGGACCCAATGCTAAAATGCCACCTTTCACTTTCTTAGCTGAATGAAAGCAGACAGATCTGGACAGTGTAATCCTGATAAATGTCCAAAATAACCAATTTGCCAAGATTTTTCATACTTGGATCAAAATTATAATTGGCAGAGGAATGCACTTTTCTAAACTGGACTGTAATTGGAAACAGATCATTCCCCCACCCCCCCGCCCCATTTTCATTTTCTTATACTCACATTCCTCACTACTTACTTCCTAAGGACAGCAATCTCATTCTCAATACTGTTCTCCTTCCCTTGCAGAGCTTTCTTGGGGATACACTTAATAGCGACGAGTTTCTGAGTCCGCTTCTCCTCAGCAAGGACCACTTCAGAGAATGCACCCCTGAAAAGAAAAGGCAGACATGTTAGTCACTCTATAGCAGTCAAGTGCTATCATTAATTGTTTGACACACTATCGTGTTATGGGATAAAATACAAAGACTGAATCCTAACAGATCGCTAGTTAGTCATCCAGCCACCAGAAAACTCACCCAATTATGACACCCAATCATGAGGCATGAGTGTGACATTCAAGCAGGGGTGTCAAGAGTGAGACTTATGAAACGTATTTGATGCTCTATATTTAGAAGTATTGGGCCTGGCTGGAGGGAAAACCCACAGGGAAATTATACAATTCTGGAGATTAGATGAGAGACTGTTTCCACTGGCAGGAGGGTCAGTAACCAGAGGACACAGATTTAAGATAACTGCAAAAGACCAAGGAGGGAGATGAGGAGAATTTGTTTTTTTTAAAAATACAGCGAGTTGTTATGATCTGGAACGCACTGCCTGAAAGGGTGGTGGAAGCAGATTCAATAGTAACTTTCAAAAGGGAATTGGATAAATACTTGAAAAGGAAAAATTTGCAGGACTGTGGGGAAAGAGCAGGGGAGTGGGACTAATTGAATAGCTGGCACAGGCATGAAGGGCTGAATGGCCTCCTTCTGTGTTGTATGATTCTATGAGGCAGCCTTGCAGCTGGCAGGCTAAGTGATTGGAAGAAGCCACTGCAAGCCACAATGTCCACTCTTACAAGGCCAAATTCTAAAGAGGGCTTTAATTGGAGCAATTAAAATTGGCTTCAGTATCCCTGGGATAGGAATGGAGGAAGACCAAAAAATGCCGTGGTTCCTATTCCTGAAAAGTACATTTGTATGAACGCTGGGCGATTGGGCTGTTATGACATCCCACAGTTGAATAGCCCAAACACAATGACTGTCCATTCACACATTACAAAATGGTCGCTTGGGTGAAGCACCACAGCTGGTGGAACCCAACATGAGTCACCACCTTCAGGAGAAAAAGTGTCTTCAAAATAATATTAATTTATGTTCACATTTGCATTATTCTTTTTATGCATCCTTTAGTTTCAGAGCTGAAAATCAGAGTTCATGTACCGCAAGTGTAACATGAAGTTAGCGAGAATTATCCAACTTCTCTACAGTTGTGTAAACACAACAGACAACTGCCTAACCACTGTTGTGACAGTAGGAGATGTGTTGTTAAGATACTGGCATGGAAATTACCATTTGGTGATATTAGCGGATAAACACTCAATGCTGTAGTAATGCTGAATGTCGTAAAAGGGCGTTGGGCTTTCGTATGCTAACATTGCAAACAGTAATTTCTAGACGGTGTATAAAAACGAGGCAAACTGTTTAATGTAACTCTACTGAACCAGCATGGCCTTTATCCCATTAGCAGATAAATGATTGGAAAGGAGCGATCACGTTGATTGAGAGTGAACACTGCCACACAGCTGTTGATCAAGTTTAGAAGTAGCACAAGTACTGCACGAATTCACACACGTAATACTGGCTCACATTAATGTTTGTCCCATCTATTTATAGTTACAATTAACTCACATCCACATTTCATGTTGAAGTGGGACATTACAGCAAATTAAAATCTTACTTGAATCTTGTGCAATAAATTTGCTTTGCTGCCACCATTGCAGCATAAACCATTCTGGAATGCTCATCATAAATCACTAAGTTTCTCCTGCAATAAAATCCAGAATCCATACCACTCATTAAAAAGCACCTCTGGTTCTTTGTGACGTACCGATCTGAAAAGTCTGTGCAATGAAGCGGTTAGTATCATGAGATTATACCAATGTATCACATAGTAAAAGCTGCAGTTCCCTTTCCAATTTTCTGAGAATCTCAGGGACCTCAGGTTTACTCTGTGATTGGCCAGGTAGTTTCTGACTACAGGAATTGCAGTGCTTGAGGTCAAGGGTTTGAGTCCTTCACCTAATGGACATTCTAGTTATAAAAACCTGGTCAGCCTTTGGGTGACTCATGAAGATAAACCAGGCTGTAACAATCTGCTATCAACACCATTCATTTAAATACATGGGACAGGGGAAAGGGGCAGTCTGAATGTGGTTAACCCTCCTTCACAGCTATTCACCCTCTGGCCAATTTCATTTCATTTCCGTCTGACCTGAAGCAAATCTGCATCCCACTTTAATCCTAGAGCAACCAAGAACAATCGCCCTACATAGTGGGGGTAGGGGGAGTGGAGAGAATTGCTGTTTGAATATCTTTAAATAGTAAAAGTAATTCATTCAAGGAAAGTGGAACTGATCATTACAGGCAGCCTAGATGACGCCTTCCCTTTACTTTGATAAGCCACCTGTTTTTAGGATTAAGCCAGATAATTACTCCTTGAAAGATGAATTCCTAGGGTTAAATCCAATCAAATCTGGCATACACTAATTCTAGTGCAACAAATGTGGCTGCTTTCCAAGTTGGCCACAAGGAGTACTGATCTTCTCTTCAATGGCAGCATCAACATAGAACACACCTTCAGTAAAAAGGTCACATACTGAAAATTGAGCAAAATTCCAAGGGGCCGGAGACACCAACGATGCACCGAATTGTGCAAGTGAACTCCTTTAGGTATTGGACTTTCTGAAAACTGTCAAAAGCATTTACTCACTTAAAATAAGCAATATGTACTTTCGAAAATATTTTTGGTGATTAAACTCCAAAGTTTTTTGATTACAAATATTCTGTTTTACTTTCAATCTGAATTCAGGAAAAAAAAATCCTGAAAATCAGAAGATGCAATTATCGATGTCAATTGCTCTTGATGGATTCCTGTTGCTTGTCCTCCCATTTGGTTATCTGACCCACAGCAAGATTCAAATCTCTTGCTGTATATCTAAGAACATAAATATTTCAAATGCATAAATATATGTGGTAACCTGGTCAGGTAGGGTCGAATTCCAACTGTTTTACCACAGAGCAATACAAGTGTATATTTGCTTGCAAAGTCTGCATTGCGCATGCACCTCTTGTAGTGTCCTGTATTGTGTAGGATGCCTCAGATTCATGGGTTTTAGATAAAATATCATTCTGGTTGTCAGACAAAAAGAACACTCAATTTCTGAATGAAGGGAAGGACCATCGGTCCTCACTCTTGCTCCATCTCAAATCTCATCCAGAAAGAGGTTCATGGGGATTGCCAAAGCAGTAAAACATAAAATTAATTGTGTACCAGTGATACAAAGAAATTGTATTCCACAGGGAGGGACAGAGCTGGTTACTCAGACTGACGATTCATGGCATGCAATGAAAGAAGCTGCAACAAGTTTGGTGCCAAGCCCCTCGATAATGTTCTATCCACCTCTGTTTGAATGAGGGGACAAAACAGCTGGAAAAATCTATTACCAGTGCTTAAATCAACATACTCCCTGGGACTCACGTTTCACACATAGGACTATGGAGATATATTGCATTACTGCGTGTATGCTGACCCCAACTGACCATTCTTTTAACTAATTTTCAGCAATGTGGATGCTCCATAAAATAGCAACATTCTTTGTTCACAATAAAGTTGTCCTGGCAGAAGACTAATTTGCCCAAATGAAAACAAGTAAGGTGTTGCTTTTCTGTGTATTCTTTTTAATTCTTCAAGTATCTTGGTTCTGAAAGTGAAACTCCAATTGTAATTGACCATAATTTCGGTTAGTAGGCAGTTTTATAATTGGTTGCAACAAGTTTTCTAAGAAAATGTAGATGCCTACTAGATTACTGCCTCATTCATGGCCTAACATGGCTATGTGGGAGGAATGCAAATTTTTGGCTCTTCAATGTATTACCTACTTTTTAAAAAACTGCCACCCTCTTATCTATGTTTATGAGGGAACTATAATTGTCAGAACGAAAGGTTAAAATCTTTACCTTCACGGAGTACACCATGCTACTCAGAACACAAAAGAACATTTTGCAATGTGTAGGGGGAACAAACAAATGTGGAGAAATCTATTTGAAAAACCCAAGGGCAAGCAGCAGACTCAAATTAGCAGAAGCCGCACTGAAGAGACAATGTGCACTATTAATATATTAAAACGAGGTGACTGTTCAATTTGTAAGTAAAGAGTTGGTATCCCCAGAGACACTTTCTACCAAAGTAGTTTACCAAATGAACAGTCAGAAAGTTTATTTGCATGAAGGGAATATATTAGGGAGAAGTGTGGTGGAGCATTTAAGAGAAGTGAAAGCCTGTAACATTGTCTGGAACTGGGCATTGCTAGTTCAGGGTTATAGTGCACAATGCGCATGTGGGTGCATGGGGGGGGGGGGGGGGCTGAAGAGACAGACACAGACACAGACAGAATGAGAGGGAAAGAAAGAGAATGTGAGAGAGAGAGAGAGAGAGAGAGAGAGAGAGAGAGAGAGAGAATGAGAGAAAGAGGGAAAATTAGAAAGACAATGAGACAGAGACAATATGAGAATGAGAGAGACAATGAGAGACGAACATACATAAATGGCAGAGACAGATGCCTATCCTTAGTGAATGCACTTGTACAAATATGCATGAGAAAGGCATACTTGTACTGTGCTAGTGCTACAGATAAGACAAAAGCAGTAATCGTGTAGGTGTTGCTGCTACATCATCCTTTAGACCTCAACCGTGCAAACTTCATAAGGAAACATCACCAGACTACTGGCATAGTCAAATTCTGGTTTAATAATTTTAATATTGATGCTGAATTATATAGCATGCATTCAGCTTGTAACAGCAGTACAGTTGTTAAGAGAAATAGCCTTCCAATATCAAACTTTTCTTTCTCTGGTCAGCCAGGTTAAGAATTCCTTATCTGAGCGATAAGATCAGTGCTCTTACAAATAGGCAGGGTGCTTAGAAGTTGGCTTCTCTAAATATTTAAGTAGGCAATTAAGCACATCACTTAAATAAGCAGAATAATGGTCAAAGCCCATCATAAAAGACAAGGCCAGACTTTAATCTGAACAGGCAAAAATATCAGATAAGGTCGCATCAATTTGGGCAAGAAACCAGAAGCGAGGAGATTTATCTTACTATGTCACTTCATTGGATGTTATTGCTGCCCACATGGTCCATTATTTGATTCGGAGGGTATAATTTTAGATACTTACGTGAGAACAGCCAAGTTCCAGGATGTTGCATTTTACCCTTGGATATCAAGGTTGCTTCTTTTGGTTTAATTTTTCCCTGACCATGTTTATTTTAGGTCATCCTGAACTTTGGGCAAGATCAGAGGACCTGCTGTGGGTTTGCTCTGGGGCCTAGCTAAGTTTGCCATCTTTTACGTCCAGGATGTCTGGCAGGTTTCTCCCAACAGTTTGTTCACTTTTCGAGCCATAGTTCATACCTGGGTGACTACTGAACACCAACAGGCAGTGTCCACTAGTTCACTGGATGTCATCTGTGAGCACTGAATACTGCATGGAATTTTTGATTTGATTTTTCTAGATCTTAGTGCTTTTATTTCATTTGTTATTTTAGATAATTTTGTTTTTAAAAAAAATTAGTTTGGGTGAGCTACTGGCGAAAATGTTAGTGGCATTGCACCTTTAAGGGGAGACACTTGATTACACTTTGTGTTTAAACTGGCCCATCAGAAAATAAGACTGTGGATGCTTTTTTGAGGCAGACAGTGGTTGAAGCAGAGACCACTGCACCTTTTAAAAGGGAAAAGTGAATAAATCCGGTAGAAGGTACAAGGCTATAGAGACAGTACCAAGAGCTGGGCGAGATTAGTTCATCTCTGCACTGTAAACTTCAGTGCCTGAAGGGAATATATTAGGGAGAAGTGTGGAAAGTGCTCTTTCCACAGTCTCATATGGATACAGCCATTCCTTAATCTGTGAGCACATCTGTCAGTTCAGTATTCTTTTCTACTTGGCTGTGTAGGTGCAAAACAACCACTTGCAGATCTTTTTCAGAATAATTATCCCATTCCTGCTACCTCTCCATACCAGTCATTTTGTACATCCATCGTATTAGGGAAAGTTTAATAGGGTGTTGCAACATGTTCTAGTGTGTCCCATGGCTTTGACCACAGAAAGTCAAGACAAAGGAAATTTCCCTCAGTGCAGTAGTGATGCTGTAGGTATAGGTGTGGGGGATCAGCAGCTTCTGAAGCTCCATCTAGTGACAAAAGTGTGCAGCTGCAAGGTGACTGTTGGTCATGGAATGGTGATGCCCAAGTAAGGAATCATAGAAAGTTAGGGCACAGAAGGACGCCATTCGGCCCATCACGTCCGCGCCTGCTGAAAAACAGCTATCCAGCTTAATCCCACTTTCCAGCACTTGGTCCGTAGCCCTGTAGGTTGCAGCACTTCAGGTGTATCGATCGATCAATATAGATAGGTCGATAGATAGAGAGATAGAGAGATAGACTGGCTTTTGAAGATAGAATTTTATGCAACCTCTGTGCCATATTTTTCAACAAGTATCTGTCTCTCCTCACCATACACAAACATTAATCAAGACTTCAGAAAAAGGATAGAATAAAGTAGAGATTCTTTTAAATCATACCAGAAATCAATTACTTAGATTGATCTGCAGACTGAAGATATTTTTTGACAGCTCCCAATGACATTTGTGATAGAATGAAGAAGCTGACAAACTGACTGCTCAATGTTGCCAAAAATCTTCCTACTTCTACACATCACTCAATTCTTAAAATACCAGGGGGTAGATTTTGACTGTGCGATGGTGTAAAACAGCTGAAAGCGAGTCAGCGGCCTTCAATGGAAATGAGAATTGGGAGAGATGTAGAACGGGCAGCTGAGCTGATCTGATCACGCCCATTTTACACCATTGCCTAAAGTTAAAATTACTTCCTATATGTTTCGTTGTAGAATGACGGAGTACAAACGTTAGATGTTGTTGTCATGATAGCGATCATCTCTAGGATTTCAATATTCCATATATTGTTTAGTAGTTCATCCTGCACCATGTCAAGTCCTTGCTGTTTCCCATGTCACCCAACAATTTGCATTTATTTAGCGTAGTAAATATCCAAAGCATTTCAGAGACATGAAACAGGCATCATGCTGGGGTATGAGGGGAGTTAGGGGAGTTATCAAAGCAGTAGGTTTTACACAGAATTTACAGCACAGAAACAGGCCATTTGGCCCAACTGCTCCATGCCGATGTTCATGCTCCACACGAGCCTCCTCCCACCCTCTTCATCTAACCCTATTAGCATAACCTTCTATTCCTCTCTCCCTCCTGTGTTTACCTAGCTTCCCCTTAAATGTATCTATGCTATTCACCAAAACGACTCCTTTAAAACACTTTCAAAGAAAGGGAGATAGGCAGCAAGGGCAGAGGGGTTTAAGAGAAAACATTTCAGAGTATAGGGGTAAGAAAGATGAAGCCTTTGCCACTGAAGGTGGAGTAATGTTTGAGAGGATGCAAATGAGATAGAGTCAGGAGAGTAGGCAGCAGACCAGCACATGTGGAAAAGGTAAGAAGAAGCAAGGCCGTGGAGGGGTTTTTATGTGAGAATTTTGAATTCAATGCAGGGAGCCAAAAGGAGATTGGCAACAGGGCGTGAAGGCAACAGGAATGATGTAGACAGCAAAATCTTGGACAGTTTGTTCACGTAGAACAAAACTTGGGAGACTGGCGATGAGAGTGTCGGAGAAACCAAGCCTGGATGGAGGCGATGAAAGCATGGATGAGGTTTTCCACAGCACTGGGGTGAGGTAAAGGACATAGATGGTCTTGTGATAGATAGGATGTAGGATTTGAAGCTCAGCTCAGGGCCAAACAGGACACAGAAGCTGCACACTGTCGGTTTAAGGTTGCGCAAACATTCAGGAAGGATGATGGCACCACGAGTCGTGTTTTGGAGTTTTTGTCAAATTAGCTGATAAAACTGGAAACAAGGGCCACCGGTTAACATTTTTTTTTTGCTGTTCACTAAGGTGAAGAATTTAAGTATTGGGGGATCGAGCACTTTACATCTAAGGCACTGCTTATTAGCATGAAGCACTTTAGGGCAGATATATCACAGGTTAGATGAAGAGTACTCTGCCCAGATAAAGTGCCCTCATCATGATCTTAGAGGAGTAACTTACACTGCACCCAGGTGAAATTTCCATTTCTCAGGCTGGCCATCCTTGTGGCCGGAGGCAGATTGCCGATTCAGTACCAAATTACAGGCATCTGTGTGTTGTCGGCCCACACCTACTAGGAACTGGATTGAGACTATCTGCAGTACATTCACACTACAACTGTTATAGTATAAATGCAGAATGAATCTGGAAGGGGGCCCCAACTCGGCACTGGAGCAAAGTGGGTGGAGACTCCCTTGAAGGAGGCTCGCTGTGCTTCACCTTGAAGTCAGTTCAGGCCTCGACACCCAATTTATAATACACAAGTTTAGCATTGGGACAAAACCAAAATTGCTTTGCACTAATACGAAACATCCTAGGTTAATTTCACAAAATATCCTTTCAACCAGAGAAAAGACTTCTATTCCTTCAGCCTGGATGGATTCAAACCCTGGCCTCCAACATGAAAGGATAGTGTGGAAACCCACTGCATCACCCCACCCTCCAATACTGCTAAGCCTCACCAGTGCTGTAATTTCACCATAATAGAACTAACTTTAGATACAAAAGCCAAATTAATTTTTCCTAAACTATCTCCAATAATTGACTTCTTGCCTCAAGTTTACATTAAAAACTGTTGACAGCAAATCCCTAACCTTCAATGTGGCTGCCTCTATGGAAAGTGCAAGTAATTGCTTTCCAGTTACCCCCCATCCAATTGTAGATACCCACCCAAATGTTGAGTCCATTAACATTTGCTATGCGTTTACTTAAAAGATGCTCCTAAATTTCATCTCAGTATTTTGAATTTAATATTAATGCAATGAGGCTACGTCTTCACTTCACAGCATCTGGAATTGCTCAAGGTACAAACAATGGTGAAGATAACTCCACCCAAGCCAGCTCTGGAATAGTGGAAACAAGCACAAAACTCCAACTAGTGTGACACGGAAAATATTCTGTAATTTTCTACATGAACGTGAGATCGTTGAGTGGGGTGTGGGTGAAAGTGAGAGACTGCACTTCACCTCAAAGTGGCAGGATGTGCATCTGTGCCAGTAGTTCTTTGCACAGTAAGTTGAGATGCAAGTCCCTTCTTTTCTTTCAGTGCGCATTGACAGACAGACAGCCTTAACTAACATAATTCCATTCTGACTTTGAAATGCTGCCTAAAATGGAGCTTCATTTCACTGCAACATTTCTCAGACTTGTGAATTCAAATGATTGTGGACTACGATCTTATGGCCTACACCAGGAGAATGAGATAACTGTGACAGAAGCCTTCACTTCAGCCAAAAGAATAAGAATAGAAATGCTTAGCCAGTTCTATTTTAAGCTGATTAAGAAATCACCAAAATTGAAAACAAGCATGTAAATCTACTTTTCTAAAAAAAATGTTGACCTGTGGTTCATGAACCCACCCGAGAGACAGGATATTATGCACAACCTGCTTCCCTGGAAACCAATATTATGACAACCATAAGCTTTCCCCAAGGACAACTGGACACAGTAAATCATTCTTTTCTAGAGAACCGTGCCAAAATAATACGTTTGATAGATCTTTAACACTGGTTGGTCTAACCATGCTTCACAACATTCCTGTCCCTATCACTCCAACATGTCACTGAGGGGACAGAAATTATCAGTCGCCTGATTCCATTAGAAATTAATACCAATATACGTATGCAGCAATAGCAAGCAAGCAACACTTTACCTGCTGACCTGGTGTACAGTTTCTTCAATTGAAAAGTTTGTAGAGCTCGCACAAAGGTTCAGACATGCAACTGAGCCATAGGGGGGGAATTTTAACTCCCACAATGGGTGTCAGAGGGGCAAGTTAAATTTTCAAAAATGTGAATCCCAACCCCAATCCACCCCGAGCGCACCTATCTCTGGTTTAACTGGGGTGGATCGAGGGGGCAGGCGGGTAACCTGCTCGAGAGGTGGGTTGGTTATTTAAATATGCTAATGAGGCTGCATGTCTCAAATTTTAACAGACTTTTAGATTTAACAGCTGCAGGCCAGGTTTTCCAGGGCTCGGGAATCCAGACAGCTGAAGGGAGGTGAGGACAGCCGGATCCAGCAGGTAAGTGCCTTTACAGCACTGCTTTTGGTCCAGGAGGAGCAGGAATGCTTCCCTCTGGCCCCTCAAGCAAACCTGCTTTCCTCCCCAAAAGTGGCCTCCCTCCCCACGATCCTAAGCCCCTCCACGATCTCCCCCCGACCTCCAACTGCCCCACACGATCTCTTCAAACCGCCACAGCACCACCCCCCCCCCCCCCCCCCAATGATCTCCCTGCCGACCCACGATTGCCCCTCAACCTGCGATCTCTCCTTCCCTTCCAGGCTGCAGCCTTCCAGCGCGGGCCTTACAGCCCGACGTCCAGTCAGCCTCTCAATCTGGCCGGCTGCCAGTCGGGAAACGGGAAAAAAAATTCAAATGAGGTCCTGCCGTTAAATTCGGCATTACCTGCATTTCCCGACCACTACGACATGACCCCCCACCCACTTCCCCATAAATAAATATCGGGGCACTGAGTGCAAGGTGGTGCCAGATTAATTCCTGGTCTGCGCTGAGTTAGCTATCAGCTAGAGTGACACTGGGAACATTACAACTGACCTCAGTGTCCCTACTGGAAAGCAAAATTAAATCAGACCGGATTCCTACCTTGATCACTCCTGAGACTCCTGCTGGAAAGTATGCATGTGTAGACATTGGCGAGAACAGGATCCAGCTCAGCTCTGATACCTGCTATGTTTTAACACCCTGCCAGCATTTGCCATTTAAGCCCACACATGCAGAGAAACCACTTGTATGATATACCAGAGGGCGGCTGTCTTGGCCGGCCTTCATCTTCCAACCTCCAGAAACTTAAGCTCATCCAAAACACTGCTTCCCGTATCCTAACTTGCACCAAGCCCGTTCACACTGCGCTCGCTGACCTACAATGGCTCCCAGTCCCTGAATGCCTCCATTTTAAAATTCTTATCCTCGTGTTCAAATCCCTCCATGGCCTCGCCTCTCCCTATCTCTGTAACCTCCTACAACCCTCCAAGAACTCTGCGTTCCTCCAACTTTGGTCTCTTGTCCATCCCCCCGCTTCCTTCAACCCACTATTGGCAGCCGTGCCTTCAGCAGTCTAGGCCCTAAGCTCTGGAATGCCCTCCCTAAACCTCTCCTGGGGACTATGATAATGAAGAACAATTGTGTTGTGTAAGTTACCCTAGATCCTTATGTTATGGGCTGTCTGCCCAGATGCATGTAAATGCATCTCTCTCCTCCTACAGGACCCTTCTTAAAACCTACCTCTTTGACAAAGCTTTTGTTCACTTGTCCTAATGTCTTCTTCTTTGGCCCGGTGTCAATTTTTGTCCAATTACCCTCCTCTGAAGCAGCTTGGGATGTTTTGTTACGTTAAAGGCGCTATATAAATGCAAGTTGTTGTTGTAGCCGGCCCCTATGGAACCATACTCCAGCACAAGGAGGAAGAGAAATGGAGGCGAGGAGGTGGAGGAAATCTGAAAGATCTGTTGCTACTTCATAGAGAAGCCAGGAAAATGCTGCATCAATGTGCCTGGCACTCATTTAGATCTTCACTTCTATGATGTAATGCTGGTTCCATTGCAGAACACCAGATTGGGAAAACAGACACTCAACAGCTTCCAAGATGCATCTGGGCAGACAGCCCATAACATAAGGATCTAGGGTAACTTAGACAACACAATTGTTCTTCATTATCATAGTCCCCACTTACTAAGCAGCTATTTTTAATAAATCCTGCCTATAACAAGTAGATTATAATATTCCACATTGAAATAAGAAATGGTATGGTAATACAGCTCATGTATGATCGATTGATTATATGCAAGTGGTCAGTGAGCACAGAGCCACCTTACATAATCCCATCTAAAAGTTGAAGAAAAACTGAAGGATATGCTAGAACTGAGCAACCTGTGCATTTAAAAGAAAATCAAAACTATACTTTTACCTTGAGAAATAATAGGTATTAAGATACTCACAATACAATCAGCTCTGCATTGTATGTGCACAAACTTCACTATTCATGCAAACAGAAAAGAAAGAGAAAGAATTTGCATTTACATTGCACCTTTCACCACCTCAGGATGTCCCAAAGCGCTTCACAGCCAAAGAAGCACTTTTGAAGTGTAGCCGCAGTGACTACACTTCAAAAATACTTCATTGGCTGTAAAGCACTTTGGGACATCCTACGGTCATGAAAAGCACTGTATAAATGCGAGTCTTTCTTTCAACGTAGGAACCACGGCAGCCAATATTGCGCACAGCATGGTCTCACGAATAGCAATGTGATAATGAACAGATAATCTGTTTTTGGTTGTGACGGTTGAGGGATAAATATTGGCCAAGACACCGGGGAGAAATCCCCATGCTGCTCTTCTAAATAGTGCCATGGGATCTTACGTCCACCTGCGGGGACCTCGGTTTAACGTTTAATCCGACAGATGGCATCTCAGACAGTGCAGCACTCCTTCAGTACTGCTCTGGAGTGTGGGCCTAGGTTTCGTGCTCAAATATTTGAGCAACGGCTAACATGTCTTTAAAATGCTCAGACGTAGAACATATATTTGAAGGTTACTTGGACTTTGAGTGCAGAGTTAGTGAAGTATTTCCAGCTGAGTATTTCCAGCTTTTTCTGTTTTTGTTTTCGGATTTCCAGCATTTGCAGTATTTTGCTTTTTGCAATTAACGCCGTGTCAATTACCTCTTTCAAAGAAGAGCTGATAAACATCTGGTTAAGAACAGGTCTGAAGGTTGCAGGAATTAGTACAGACTCAGATTACCAAATTTCCCACATGACTCAATACTTCTTGTGTCAATGGGACTAGGGAAAGCATTTGTAGGGGGCACTAGGCTAGGTAGGGACAATCAGTTGTAGAACCCAGCCAAAAGTGGGAATGTGGAGAGGATAGATAATCTCAAACTTTGCTGGATGACATTTGGGATTCAGGTAGCATTTGAACAGAACCCCTCTTCAGGGGGTTAAGCAGCTACGGTAAACTCCCTGATAGAATAATTGGACATGGTTTGTGAAAGGACAGGGCTCGACGGGTTGAATGATCTTTTCTCATTCCATCTTTCTCCGCAACTCAGATGCTGATCCAGCTGAGACCAGCTAACTCAGCACAGACTCAAACCTAGGACCTTCACACTTTATGTTTCGGCTACTCATTGCCTTAATCCCAAAGGAACCATTGAGGAAACATGGCATAGCGACAATGCTTATGTGAAAAAATAAATTTAGACTATTTTTTTTTAAAGTATAGACTACTGAATATATTTATTATTCTCCAGTTCCTTGTTTGCATAATTTATTCAAGTCCACAGGTTTTGACAAGTCCCACTCAATCACCCAAAAATGCTTCAGTTCTTACTCAGTAAACTGTATTTTAATAACTTGTCACACTGCTACTCTCAATTTCTAGCTCTGACATAGCTACACTGTGATATATAAATGTACACTAAAATCAGCAGATGGTTAGGAACTGAAGCTGGATGAGTGTTCCGGTCGCTAGTGTTTAGCGATGAGGCCACATGCCAGAACTGGGAAAGAAAAAACAATTTATATTTTTCCAATACTTAAAAGCTAGGCTGATTAAAAAAGGTAAACTAACACCATTTAGAATTGCTAAAACAAATGTATGGTTCACTCTCTTGGTCCGCACAGATTTCGATGGTTGCTGCTAGAGCAATATTGGGAGTGATACAGTAGCCTTGTGCCAGGGAAGAAAGAAAATGAGCCAGAGCTTCCACTCCTTATCACTGGCTTTGCTGGAAAGTGCATGTGCATGAATGCCAGGTGGTGAAGAGAATCAGGCTCAGCTGCAATGTTGACACTCCTGAGTTGACACAATCTACATTCACACACAAAGGGCCCGGTAATACAGTCTGGATTCACAGACGAAGAATGGCCCATTTTGGCACGGTATTAGAGAGGTACCAGTGACTATGGAACTACACTCCAGCATTAGTGGGTGCCCGTAGGCGATGACAAGAGAAACCTGGGAGTTTTATCCTTGATATGCTGCACCTCTGTTTTTACTCTGAAAGAAGTGAAAATTCTTTGGCAGCAGCTCGTTTAGCAGTACATGTCAGCACACATATTGAATGCATTCTCCTCCATTCAAGAGACAGGGCTGGCCAGTTTCAGACACAAAGTGATACCTGATTTCGTGATTCATATAAACCCAAGTCATTAGAGGCAGCAAGTAGCCATTTTGGCAGGAAGACACAGTGCTCCTTGTGTAAGTTAATTCATTAAACAGAACATTAATGATCCTGGGGAGGCTATTTTATATGGTTTTCTTTCCCATCTGTTCCAACATTCTCTTCTCTCCCTTTTCTTCAAGGTGCCGACTCACGAAGGTGTACAATTTCAGTGGCACAATCAGCCTCTCTGTAAATCAAACAAATAGCCATTTTTTTTGTGTGAGTCGAGACAGCAAGTTCAGGCTATTTGGTGATATGGGGCACCATAATGAAGCTCAGCAATCATAACACTCCAACCTGACAGAGATCAGCAAACTGGAGAGCTTTCCTGCCAGTCTGACTTAGTATCACATTGAGCAGTGCATTTAATCAGAGAGCCATTGGGGGCGCTACACTTTAACAGAGCTATCGTCATCACTCACAATACTTCACTGGTCAACACAACCAGGATCAGGAAACTTTCTGGAGGCATTCTGCTGAATTAGTTAACAAATGTGTGGAAGAAGCCAAACTACTAAAGAGCTAAGACACTCCCATTAGTCCCTTTTACACCATACAGCCCTTTTTAAAATTATGCATCTCGGTTGGTGCAATAATGAGAAAGGAACAGTCCCATTGTGCCAGAACGAGCCTTAAGGGCTGCACAAAACATTATCTTTAGTGTGATGGCCAAACATTGGAGCAAGAAAGCATGAAACTGTGTGGCTAAGGACACAAGCAACTGCTGCATATCTGCAATTTTAGAAAAAAAGCTTGTTTATGCTCACTCCCATGCAAACAGCAGAAGCATCCTCAATCTGTAACTATAAAAAATAGGACATTTAGCCATCTCTCTATTAAGTTTCAGTCACTAAAGCTTAATCATCTAGGTGAAACCAAGCCTAGCCTCCCATAAGGGCAGCTTTGATTTACAATGGAAATATATTAAATTCTGCTCTGACATTTTCCATTTAATCTATATGAGCTGCAATATCCATGGAAACTCATCTGCTTTCATTGCTGATAAAAATCCTATTAATTTATGGAATCAAATTTCCATCAAGTCCATTTACAACTGCTTGGAGATAGAACTGTCCCAGGAGTGAGCAGAATCCACTGGCAGCTTAACCTGCATCAAATACAGTATCTGGCTGTCTCTGCAACAGAGTAACGGACGATGGGAGACCAGCAAGGACAGCAGTGCAACAGTTGAGTCTGGAGATGAAAATGAAATGTGTAAGGTTTCAGCAAAGAATGGGCTGGGGTGAACAGGCAGGCTAATGTTGAGACGGTGGATTCATCTTGGTGATGAAGAATGTGGGGTTTAAAGCACAGTCCAGGGTCAAATAGAACACCACGATTATGAATAGCCCAGTTTAGTCGAAGAGGGTGGCCTGGGATGGTGATGGAATCAGTGCAAGAGGGATAGAATAAATGGCAACAGAGCAGTTTGCGGCAGACAATTGCTTTGGCCTTCCAGTGTTGAGCTGGAGAAAGTTTTGACTCAAAGACTTGATGATGGAACATTAAGTCTGACCGCAAGGAAGCAATTGAGGAGTCAAAAGAAGTGGTGAAGGGGCGAAGCAGGGTATCATCTACAATCAAGTGAATGCTGACCCGTGCCTGTGGATGTTTGCTGAACGGCAGCATGTAGATCAGGAAGTGGAGGCGGCCAAGGATAGAACCTTCCGGATGATCCCAGGGGAGGCAGCAAGAGAAGCCATTACTAGAGATGCGCTTGTTGTGATTGAATGGATAGGAATAGAACAATGCAAAGGCAGTGCCATGAAGCTGAATGACGAAGGAGAGGCATTGGAGGAGGATGATATAGTCCACCATAACAAACGCTGCAAAAAAAAAATCAAGGAGACCACAAGTCACAAAGAGGTTATAAAATACTGCTCTTTTTTTCCCTCCAGTATGCAATAGGTGTACACATCATTCCCCTTTATCCAGTGTATGTGCAAACTTAACATAAGTTAAGGTATAGGATTCTTGCAGCCTGTGTGACAACTGTTAAACGTCAGTGATTTTTCATTATATACCTTTCCTGGTTCTTGGGAGTCCATACAGGGAGCTCAGTGCCAATATTAAGTTAATAAAAATTCACAAATAACTAAATCCAATTACCAGTGATAAACCTGTCTGGACTGCCATGTAATGGGTCATAAATTACAATAATAAATTCTATGAGATTATTGGAACAGAGACACATAATTAGGAAAATTATGGAACCGCTGTCATGGTTCAGAATCGGAGACAAATAACATTCTCCACAGTTCACTTGTTGGGCTAGTGTTTTTTTTCCAATTGTATTTTAATTTAAGTGTCTTTGTCTCCTGATGGAAAGGATTAATTGGATTGTTCGTGCTGAATATGCTCTCAGAAAAGGCATTTCCTAGGCTATTTGAATCAAATCCAGAAAGCTTTTACTGTTGCGTTCCTGACAACATCCTACAACTAGACAAAGATGAGCACCTACAGGTCATGTGCTACTTTATGAGTGTCACCATATGAAACACATACATACCACGTGGAAGAAGCCAGGTCATATACCTCAACAGTTGCACAGTCCATATCACCCACACGACCTTTCAGGTTCTTTACCTCAACTGTTCAGACTTCTGTTATCTCTCTCTTGCTTTGGTGCCAAGTCAATATCCTAGTAACCCCGTTTAAGTTATAAATCTCCCCGCTGCCTCGTAGTTTAACCACATTCACCCTTACCATGCTACGTGGAAGTCTATCTCATAAGCTAACTGCTCAAAGTACAAAGTTTTAAAATTTGAGTAACATTTTGCTCACAGTCCTTTGTTCCCTCAAGTCCCTCTGCCTGATCACTCTCGGGCCTGTTTATACTGTATTATTACACAATGTACATATAAAAAGGACTCGTAGGAAGGTAAACCTGATCGATCCCCCTCCTCCCCGCCCCACCAAATCCAACTCCTCTGGTTGCATTACAGCTGCTGTAACTCAGTTTCTGCTGTTTTCCAGCCTTCAAGATCCATTGCTAATCCACCACTTATTCCACTGCATTATTTTTTCTCATGTAGTTTCCTCAATGATGTAACAAAATAGGAGATTTCTGAATTATATTTTATATGACTTTAGATAGACAGGACAAATTTGATTTTAAAAATTTGCCTCTGCCAACTCATCTCTGGACGAAGTACATTGTTGCTATGATGAGGGTTATCAATGTACATAAATGAACAGACCCATCAGCGTGTACAGTAAGAAGCATCCTAAAAAGACTTTCCTTTGCTGGTGTCTTCACCTGTGTTCAGATATTAAGTCAAACTTTGCTGGGTGGCTAGAGTACTCTCATTAAAATGCTCATGTATGTAGATCTATGGGCCAAGGAAATTGACAAATTTGATTTCTCTGATGGGTGAACCATCAACAGAAATGTTTGAGAGGAAGGAAGTAACGTTTGACATCTTTCTTCTAGATTAAGTGTTATATCAGGGTAAGTAGTGACAGATTGTTTCCATTAGTTGTTGAGATGATAACAAGATGGTACAAATACAAGATAATCACAAAAAGAATCAAAGGAGAGGTTTGAAAAACACTGAAGATGGCTAAAATGTGGAATTCTCTGCCATAAACCATTGATGAATTATTATAAAAAGGAACTAGAAAACTATTTGAAAAAGCAGCTTCTGGGGAGCGAACAGGAGATTGAGATTCAACAAAGTGACACGTATGGAGAAAAACACCAGAGCAGAGTTGATTGACTGAATGGCCTGTCGAAGTGCTGCCACATTCTACGATTCTAGGTTAAACCCTTGTCGGTCACTTTGAGAGCTCCCAGCAGCAGTAGCAGTGCTCAAATTTGCATTTGTCTACATCATTCCCATTGATTATTGATCTCCTGAGATGGACGAACAAAATTCTCTCTGCAGAAGCAGCTTGAACTGACACTAGGATGAGACAAGTAGGCTTCTTTAGCTGCCAGAAACAATTATGGTGGAACTGTGCAGTGTGACAGCTTTAAATTAAAGATGTAGAAAAACCCAATCACAATAGAATATTACTTGCCAGAATCACTACATTTCATTCATCCAACTTGTGAAACGTCACTTCTGCCAGAACATGGTAAAGTCTGAAATGGCGATTTAATTATCCACTACTTTTATACAGTTATCCAGGAAATACACAGTAGACTGGAAATTAAAATATGAAATCCAATATATTCCCTTAGTTAGTAAAATAAATGTCATCACTGTTTATCAAAGCACTTGGGACAATATCAGTGTTGGGCAAATTTTGTGCCTAGATTGTAAGATCCCATCATTTGACACTGAACCATAATAACTTCACTGACTCAAAAAGATAGAATATACTTTTAAAAAAATCACTAAATATATTATATAATGTATTAAAAGTGCTACATTTGCTTGCACAAGTTTACATAGGAATTTACAATTGAAAAAGTTGACACTAGAAATGCACGATTATTTTTGATGTATTTATATATTATGCATCATACACAGTTATCATTATCGTATGCCCGTGTCTCTCACACTTCAGATGTCACATACAAATTTATAAAAGCCAGTCTTGATCCATAATCCTAAAATAACAATGCTACAGGAAAGCCACTGGCATAATATTTATGTGTCTAGATTTTTAAAAATCTTACAGCTGTACACATTTCCTATGTCAATTTTTTCCATTATAAATTCCTATGTGCACACTTCTAATGGAAGCTGCCTTTTATAAACTGGTCATGTTGTAGTTAACTCCTCCCATCAGTAGGGTGCTGTAACACTTCGGTCTTGCATCTCTGAGCTCCTCAACACACAGTGCATAGAAACTCCCATGCTCCAACCAAAGCTACTTCTCAGTTTCTCAAATTGCACTAAAATTTGCTATTTAACTATGAACAACATAAAATCATTGGGCTGGATTTTGCTGTAAAAATAATGAGGCTAACAGCACTCACCGTTATTCATGTGCAAATCGGCACAGGTCCCAGATGCCCTGTAGAGGGCACCGCACTGTTTGGATCTCTAATTTGCAGGAACTTGTCGTGCAAAAGCTCATAGAAAGTCTATGGGCAAGTGCAAGTCTAAGTCTAACTAACGGCTGGCGCCATTCGTTTGCTGCTCACAGCAAAATTCGGCCCAATGTATTGTATCAAAATAAGGACAAAATGTATAATTTTATAATGGGAACTGAATTTGCTTTAGTGCCCTGGTCCAATTATCACCTGTCCTCTAACCCTGCTTTTTCTTAAGACTACACTTAGTCTTTACTCCCCATTACACCACAGAAGATCGACTAACAACGTATTAGAAATGGTACATCAGTGCACAATCTGAACTTCATAATTCAGTCCATCACACTTTCTCATTGTAGGCATGCCTTCTCATATGTAAATTTATTAGAGCTGATTCACTCAAATTTCATATTCACAGAACAAATGAGAACTCTGCAACTGTGAACAGTGAGGAAAATCTACCATAAAATTGGCAGAAACTGAAAAAATATTTTGAACAATTTGTTTTGTTGAAAGTTTTTTCAGCCACCATTTTTTCTTCATGATGTGGAGATGCCGGTGATGGACTGGGGTTGACAATTGTAAACAATTTTACAACACCAAGTTATAGTCCAGCAATTTTATTTTAAATTCACAAGCTTTCGGAGGCTACCTCCTTCCTCAGGTGAACGATGCGTCGTTCACCTGAGGAAGGAGGTAGCCTCCGAAAGCTTGTGAATTTAAAATAAAATTGCTGGACTATAACTTGGTGTTGTAAAATTGTTTACAATTTTTTCTTCAGGCAGACAAGTACACAGGTGAAAAATATTGGAAATAAAGTTTGTAACATAGACATAAAATCACACATTTCACTATTACATTATTGAACTTATCTATAAAAATATGACAAGAGTCCAGGCCAGCATTTACATAAATTATGAGGACAGGTTGCATAAATTTGAATAGCATTCAGTTGAGTTTAGAAGGTTGAGGGGTGTTCTAATCAGAGTATTTAAAATGATTAAGGGATTCAATAGCGTAGATAAACTATTTCCTCTGGTGGGGGAAATCCAGAACAAGAGGACACAGTCTTAAAATTAGAGCAGGCCATATAAGGGTGAAATTAGGAAGCACTTTTTCACACAAACGGTAGGGGAAATATGGAACTTGCTGCCCCAAAAAGGCTGTGGATGCTGGGTCAATTGAAATTTTCAAGACTGAGATTGATAGATATTTGTTATATTAGGGTATCAAGGGATATGGAACAAATGTGGGTAAATGGGGTTGAGGTACAGATTAATCATGATCTAATTGATTGGTGAAACAGGCTCGAGGAGCTGAATCGCCTATTCCTGTTCCTATGTTCTTAAAATTGTCTGTGTTTGAGTACGGTCATCAATGTTTTCATTCAGAAACCTCAACCTCTCTGATAAGCCTAGGATTTGAATTGATATTCTTCCCATCGGAGAAGGTAACAACTATGCCTTCTGCTTGCAAATCTCGAAAGGTCACAGTTTGAGCATGTGCACTTGCAGAATCTCCCAGTATGCATAGATATGAGTCTATCAATCAGGTAATCTGTGGAATTTAAAGTGTGTCTTTCCTCTGAATATAACAGTAATTATGACTTCATTTGTTTTTCCAAATAAATAAATAAAACAAGTTGGAGGGTTAACTTTTAGATCCTTTTGAGAGGAAAGCTAAGATGGGAAAACTATGTACATTTTTTTTAAGTTCAGAGAGTGGTAATAGTAGCTGTCTTTTTTGTTAATACTGAGAATTGGAATACAATGGTTCATAAAACAGGTTTATTTATGCAGTGGTGGAATCTATTTATTCTAGCTGCAGGGGATAAGGAAAATAATAATTATTTTCCCGGAACCAATCAAAACACTCTTGTTTCATTGTAAAAGTTTTGCCCAGTGACGAGCATCTTTCTAAATTATTTCATTTGAGATGGCCCCACCTTAGCCTCTGACTCAATGTGAACAATGCTATAAAGATGTACATATTAAGCAAGTCTTGCATCCAGCGTGCATCCATCACACTCCAGACATCACACAGTTACAGATGCAAACCTTTACAAGAAAAAAAAACAGCAAGCCAGTTACTGATCTGGACCTAAAATTTGCAAGCAGCTAATATTTGCCTTTTGACTGACCTCAAATTTACAGAAGCTACAATTACCTTATTTGCCTACTCCGACCACTCTCCCGAAGAGCATACTTCAGCAGTGACATGGAAAGGACAGGTCAGGTTAGCAGAGCTTCAGACCCCAGATTTCCCATGAGGAACGCCAAAGATCTACTAGAACTATGCAAAGTAACACACTCCAGAGCATGTTGCAAGGCAGTAATACATTGAGAGTTCAGATGACTTTAATAAACTGCACAAACTTTAGGAAATCATCTTATCGCACTCTAGACTCTTACAGGCACAAATCTTTTACATTGTGAACCTTATGTTATCAGTTGTACTGCACAACAACCCCTAAGAACGCAACCCCACTGCTGGGAACTCAATGAAACGGTGATTAGGAACAACCAATATTTACAACAGCTTTCGCAGGTGTTAAAATGCACATCCGGTAAAGCAAGAATGGAAATGGCCTCAAAAACGAAATAATTTAGAAAATGTAGCAGTTCTGAGTTTTGAATGCAATTTGATACTCTACAATGTAGAGCAGAGCCCAGAGGCTCTGAAATGAGTTCCAGCTACAACGCCGTAGCAATTGTTTCTTTGTATCATAAACTGCAATCTAACAGTTATTTTCATCCATAAACAAAGATGTTGTGAGAACATTATGAGTGGGCTCAGCAATATATTGCTTAAGTGTGCGTCAAGTGGAAGGGATGTGCAGTTTGAAATTTACTCTATGCAAGTTTCTCTTTCAGAGTTAGTCACTCAACACAACAAACTTTAAATTAGGAACAAAGCAGCAGAAGATTGCATTTTGAAAGAAAAACTCTCTACCTTGTCCCCCGAAGACAGGCAAGTATCAACAGTTTTTGTCACAAGCCTGCTCCGCACAACCGTACTGTGCTAGATGATGGAAAATGTCCACTTCCCACTAAGATGGGGAGGAAGAGAGAAATATTTTGCCAGTGATCTACATGAGCTACAAGCAGTCGGTTCCCTTTACTCTGCTCAAACAAATATAACTAACTCTCAACCTCAGAAAACCAGACCCTGCTATACCTGTATTTTTTTTGACTGTGACTGCCAATTAAAGTAAAATTAGAGGCAGTTTTAAGTCATGGAATAGCACCCACTAGGGTCTGGATTAGGGTTGCACAAGGTCCTTTCACAATGAACTCTTGCAATCAGTAGAAACAGGTATTCTCTAAGTTTGGTGTGCATTTGAAACCAGGAGCCGGGGTGAAAAGTCAATGCTTTAACTCACTGCATTATCCATTCCCTGAAGTCCTGTTCATTATTTACATTCAGGCTACTTTTGGACACCAAGAAACCAGTCACCATCATTTGAAGGAAAAATAGAAATAACTTTTGAAAATAGCCCTGGGTGGAAAGGGAACCAAATTTGCAAAAGTACCTGGGACTCCCTGAATAATATCTGCACATTTTCTAGTAGGTTGGATGACTAAGTATTTTTGGGAATAAGAATCCATTGCAGTTTCAAATTGGTTGAATATTACAGGTAAACTTGAAAAACATTTCACAAATATTCGAGAGAGAAAACAAAAAAAGAGAAAATAAAGTCCCAAATCATAACAAAACAGAAAGAGGAACAAATATTGAGAACAGAAATATTTGCCAAATAAAGAGAGAAAACAAATGATTTACCCTGAGTTGGACATTAAAGCCTATACATTCTGGGGTTAACTGGGCTAATAAGCCCCCAATATGGCAGGCAGGAAGCACCAGCACAATTCCGTCCATATTGGTGAATAGAAAAAAAAAGGTGTCCAGGGCCCACGCCTTAAACAGACATTAGGCCCTTTGCATATGCAAATAAAGATTGGTTTGCCCAGAGGAAAATAAAACCAGTCCTTAGGACCGCCTGCTGTCGAAAAGGTACGTTTTTAAAATTTACTTACCTGAATGCGGAATCAGGAAGAGCTGGAGTGCTCCTCCCTACACCACATTTAAAGAATGCAGGCTGCTGCTCCCCTTCTCTCCCCCCCACCTCCAATCACCGCCGCTCCCACCGACCTAGCCACTGATTTCCCCACCATCCACCCCGCCCGTCCTCCAACCCATCGGCCTCCTAACTCCCAACCCCCAGCCTACAATCCTTCCCCTAGTCCCCGGCTACACTTACCAGTGGGCCGCTGCGCTGCTAGCAGCAGCCCGATCGTGGGTTCCTCTTCACCGGTTGGCTGTTCGTGCCACACTGGTTCCATTAACGGGGGCACCTGGGCCCTCTCTGTTCAGGCACGGAACACGTACCCTATGCCCCCCTCCTAACAATATTAAGGGAATTACACCATAAGGTTGTAGGGAATTCCTTATTTTGTGTGATTCTTGGACACTGAACGAATAGCCAAGCAAAGAAAGTCACCCTCATTCATGATGGTTTTGTTAATCAAAAGTAATTATTTAATGATGTTATCATTCATACAAGCATTCATGAAGCAAAATCAAACCATATATATGACTTTCCTTTATAAACTCCCGTTATACACTTAATAATTCACAACATTATGTAATGCCTTAACAATTCATGCGCACATCAGGCAAATCATTTGCTCATCGGACCTAAAGGTTGATCAGCTCTTCAGTACTCGAGGTCCTCTTCTTGCATGATGTTCAACTGCAGTGTGCGTTCCTTGTGACTGCCGGGTGGTGAAAAAGAGAAGAGACTGTTCTTCTGTCAAAGTCTTCTTTTTATATTGTTTTTTACCAATTGGATGTAGGATTGGGGAGGGTCACTCTTTTTGTCCAATCGCTCCCTGTTGCTATGCCTCAATCATTAACATACTTCAGCGATTGACAGTTTAGGCTTTGATCATGTGACTGGATGTAGAAAAGACCATGGGCCCGATTTTAGCACCCGCTATCGGGTGCGTTCTCGGTGGGGGGGCCTCGAAAATCGTGAAATGCAGGAGCCCGACCGGATCCCGCCCACTTCCGGGTTCCCCACTGACGCGCCGGCATGCGCGCGCAGCCCCCGCTGGTGGGAATCCCGCAGGCAATTAAAGCCAGCGGGATGCCACTTGAGAGTATTTATTTAGCTATTTCAGGTCATTAACTGACCTGATTAAGGGACTGTGTGAGATTTTGGATCAACATAGGACTGTTTCCCACACTGAGGGAAACACTCCCCGATCAAATGGACGTGTTGCAGCTGTCAGCCTGTGGCAGCTGCAAAGGTCCATTTGACAGGTTTGGGGGGGGGGGGGGGGGAACCCTCACCCATTGACACGTGGAGCTCCACAACAGAGTGCTGTGACACATCCACCTGTACAGCAGGAGGGAGGGCTACCGCAGAGAGAGATGCGTCACAGAGGGCACCACCCTCGCCACAGGGTCCACAGACCGAGGCTCAGCCTCCTGGACCTCTCTGAGCAGCAGTGCACACGGAGGTTCAGAGTCACTCGACATGTAGCCGTGGACATCTGCAGCCTCTTTCATGCTGAGCTGCTCCAGGCTGGCCCGTGCACCATCTTCCTACCTGTCGCTGTCAAAGTCACCACTGCCCTCCCGAACTTCTCCACAGCCTTCCAGGGTGCAACCGGGGACATTGCAGATGTCTCTCAGTCGTCTGCGCAGAAGAGCCCTGCAAATACACCTACACCCGCTCTGCAGTGACACAATGGATGGCATCAGTGGTGGGTCCTCAGTGATACCCAGGAGCGGGCATTATTGCACAAACCGGACAGGATTCGCGAAGACATGGCAGTAGTGGTGCCAATATAATGTATGATGTGAGTTGTTCTGAAATTCAATACAAGTAACAACCATGACAAACCCTCAAACACCCTTGTGCATCCCCTTCATGCTCACGACACGTTGGCCTTACGCTGCCTACTGCACATATGTGATGCATGCCCTGTGGCTGCAGCACAGGTGGTGGCAGGTTGACTGAGGCTGGCCGTGAGAGAGATGCACGAGAGGGTGAGTATGGGATAGAGCCATGAGATTGTATGAGGATTGGGTTGCGTGGTAGTGGCGGGGTGAGTACTGGCGAGGTGAGTAGGTGCAAGTAAAATGAGGATGGGGTTTGAGTGGGTATGAGGGGTGATGTGACAGTAGTGTTGGCAGTGCCGAAGGAGATGTGGGGTGGGGGCAGTGATGTGGCAGACGGAGTGTAGGGGAAAGACTACATGTACTCACTGTGGCTGACCTACTGAGGTCATTGCACCGCCTCCTGCACTGTGTGCAGGTGGGCGATATGTTGGTGGCGCAGGTGACCCCCTCTGCCACCTCGAGCCAGGCCTTCCTGGTGGCGGAGGCGGGCTGCTTCCTCCCGCCGGGTGGAAGATCTCTGTCCTCCCCCTCCTCCTCACCCCATGTATTATACCTGGGGTGAGGCATCATGAAACTGGGAGCAGCCTTCCCCCTGGGCTGCTCCATGCAGTCATCTTTGCTATTGGTTGCAGCATCTGTCAGTGGAGGACTGCCCCTTTAAATAGAGCGCCTCCAGCTGACAGATCTTATTGCGCATGCGCAGCCCGCCCGACGTGGGAACCCGGAGGAGCAGGTAAGTGAATCCAATTAGTGGGTTGCCTGCTACAATCGTGCGGGAAACCCACTAATTTCACCGGGCGCGTTGCTTGCTCATCCGCCGAGAACCCACATCCCTGCTAAAATCGGGCCCCATGTGTTCGAACGATGGGTTGTAAAAGGCCCCTTACATTTCTATGCCCAGACATTCTTAATGGTCCTTGCGTCTCCAATTTTGATTGCTTCAGTGGCTTCAAATCCATTCCTTATACCATTTGACCATATGCTGGGTGCAATACTATTTGATGTTTTACAAATCCCAGTTCTTTTGAACAGATTACCAGATAGGAATGAGAGGCCCATGCTTTTCTCACACCTATCATTGCTTTCCTGATCCAAAGCCTAAGATGTATGTCCTTGTTGCCTTTTCTTACAGTAACCCCCTGCTGTGTTGAAAAACTTATGCTTCCAAAAGCCTATGTGTTTTGAAAGCCTAACACTTTATCCATCTAGCTTATTTATCTAATAATCTAGATATCTATCCGCAGTACAATGTCATCGATCCTGAAACTCAGACTTCAACGCCATCAGCGTCAGTGGGGGAAAGCAGGATTTGCGACAGCACGGTTCACCACATTACTGTGTTTGCAGGTTTTCAAATGTCTTTGTTTAAAAGGGGTACAGTTAACCCTTTCCTTCAAATATCTTTTGTTGAAGGGGTTTTGAACCCCACAAGGTCAATGCTGGAATAGAGGCTCAATTTTGGGTATTATTTAGTGACAATGCAAGGTGTATGCTGAAATGATGGACCGAGCAAATTAAAACATTCTGCATTAATCTCTTAATCCCTTTGTGATGAAAATAGGTCTTTCCTCCTGCAATAAATAATAAAATATCTGTATTTTGAATCTCACAGTTTTGAAATGATTAGAATTAAAATGAAAGCTGTCTTTCACTACGAAAGTTCAAAATGGGGACTGGAGTCCAACTGTCTGAGACACAGGACAGGTCATTCGATCTATATTTTAGTCAAGATACGGTGGGGTAGATCTTGACCTTTATGCGGTCGACTGGCGGAGCTGATCGGCCTTCCATTCTGGCAGTGAAGAGGCCCGTCATTTTGAGACTGAGGCCTCGTTTGAATTCGGCAGGCATGCGGCAGGGTGCCAAACGGCGTTCCGACGCAGCTCGCCTGAGTGAATGCTGGGAATCAGGCCGGAGCTGCAGCCAGCAAAGTAAGTTGCGGTCGGGGTCGTGATTTCAGAGAGTGGGGGTCTCAGGGCGGCAGCAGCCCAGATTATTTTTGTGGGCCCCAGAGGAACACTAAACTATTACCGTCTTACCATGGTTTACTGCTTCTGTATACTATCTTACTTGTAAACCAATGTAACTATTATTATTATTAGCCTGAAGGTAATGATCTGACAGTATGGTATTTATAGCCTTTGAAGAAGACAGGAAAACATCTTGAATCTAAAGTATATTATGCCACACCTATGGTATCATTGTTAAGCCTGCTAGCACAGTCTTGAGCACATAATCTGGGCTGACACTCCAGTGCAGTACTGAGAGAATGTTGTACTGTTAGGGGTGCTGTCCTTTAGATGAGATGTTAAACCGAGGTCCCATCTGCCCCCTTAGGTGGTCGTAAAAAATCCCTTGGCACGGAGAAGAGGAGGAGCAGGGGAGTTCGCGGTATCCTGGCCAATATTTATCCCTCAAATCAACATCATTAAAACAGATTATCTGGTCATTTATCTCACTGTTGTTTATAAGACTTTGCTGTGCACAAATTGGCTGCCACCTTTCCCTACAATACTGACTAGGCTTTGAAAGTACTTAACTGGCTGTGAAGCACTTTGGGATATCCTGGGATCATGAAAAGTGCTGCAAAATTGCAAGTTCTTTCTTTTCTTTTTCTATCTCACAGCGTGTATAAAGATGCAGGTTTTGGTTCATAGGAGACTCAAGTCGGTTTATGGAAAGTACCTTATTGCCACCGGATACAAAGTTTAAAAAGTTGTTAGGTAACACTCCTATTCCAGGATAAGTCTTACACCATCAACCCTTACAGCTTTTTATGGACCCCTTGTTTTAATCACTCACCACCCAGCATCGGCCTTGCAGTATCAGTCTTTGCAACTGTAATAGAATTGAGAATATGCACACTGACCCTGCAACTATTCATGGTCATCAGATCAGCAGATACAAATGGTCTTACTGCCTCAATCGGTCCGACCTAAACCCATTCTTTTTGGAGGAGTTAATTTTGAAGACAATGCAAAGATAAGTGGGATTCTTCCCCACACCTTTACAAATCACTGGCTAGACCTTAGCTGGAGTATTGTGTACAAATCTGGGCACCACACTTTGGGAAGGATGTCAAGGCCTTGGAGAGGGTATAGAGGAGGTTTACCAGGGATGAGGGACTTCAGTTATGTGGACAGACTGGAGAAGCTGGGATTGTTCTCTTTTGAGCTGAGAAGGTTAAGGGGAGACCTTATAGAGGTATTCAAAATTATGAGGGGTTTTGATAGAGCAAGTTGGGAGAAACTGTTTCCTCTGGCAAGTGGGTAGGTAACCAGAGGCCATAGATTTAAAATAATTGGCAAGAGAACTAGAGGGGAAATGACGATATTTTTTATTACACAGAGGGTTGTTAATATCTGGAACGCACAACCTGAAAGGGCGGTGGAATCATTCCAAAGGAACTTTCAAAAGGCAACTGGACATTTACTTGAAAAGGACTAATTTGCAGGGTTATGGGGAAAATGTTGGTGGGACTAAATTGGACAGCTCTTTCAAAGAGCTGGCACAGGCACAAAGGGCCGAATGGCCTCCTTCTGTAAGATTCTATGACTCAGGGGTGCCTCATTTCTAGGGCTGACTCAGGTTTATGCTTTTTATGCAAAAGAGCAAAATACTTACAAACTCAAGGATGGATTGAAGACAGGGCTGGAAGGATTCTCAGACCCAAAATTGAAATTAAAAAAAACAATCTTGCTTTCAACATCAAATGCTGCTCACTTGCCTACATTTACAAAAGATGCTTAGGCACTAGTTTCAGTCTCTTCCTTTTTTTTTACAAAAAAGGAAATCTTTTCTCATAGCTGTGACACTGCAGCTTTGCAAGGCTGCAGATAACTAATATTTCACAAGAGGATAGTGAGCAGTGCTCAAAATATTATGCTGTCTCCCCGCCACCTAGAAAAACAAGAAAATCTAGTAGTACTCATGAACATATTTTTCCTTGGAAGCTTGGGCAACACTCACAAATCCCTACCAGTAAAAAAAAGTAAACAAACACACACAATTGTTGTTCAACCCCTAGTGAAACAAGGAAGTTGGACACTTCACACCATATGGAGCTGAGTTATTCAAATGCTAGAACAAACTGGCAAGTTGAAAATTCTCCCAGCTAAAATAATTATCTTCTGCTCCCCAACTTGGCATTGACGAATCCCTCTTGCGCTGTACTTAAGAATGTAACTGTGCTGCACACAGTGGGCATGAATTCTAGATTTCACAATAGTTTTGCGAGACCAGGAATTCACATCGACTACATGCAACACAGTTGGATTTCTAAGCAAAGTAACAGGAAGCAGTTGGGATCAGCAGTGAGTGTCAAATCATGGGGAAATGGGTTCCCCCGTGAACAGGGTGCATGGGTAGGTGGGAGAGAACTTCCTCCATAACAAGGTAGCGGCACTACATCTTAGCGGCCTACACTTAGCCCTTCCTCACACTTTGTCCTTCCCAGAAGTCACCTACTCTGGCCAATTCTCATTAATTGCATAGCCAATGGTTAGAAACGCTTGGTAGTCACCTGCTTGATGGTTAGATAAGAAATGGTGAACAAGACAGTGAGATGTCAATTCAGTTCAGCAAACTTTTGATTTTAGGATTTTTTTTTTCCCCTTTAAAAAGATATAAAATCGCAATTGTGTGCTGGAAATGTTTAGTTTAATGAACTGCTAACGTCAAGGGAAAGAACATGGGGTCTAAATTAGGCCGCGTAGCACCCGTTCTGTAATCACCACACGGACTCCTAAGGACCCAACATGGCGTCTGAAATGCACGTGCATACTTCTAGCGTGATGTGCATCTTGGTAAAGGCGTTTGCGCACGCGCAGATAACAAACACCAGCAGCGTGTAAAGTAGGGAGAATACATGGTAGATCAGTGCGCAACGCTGATTTAAAGGGACAGATGCGATTTTGGAATTTCATGCTCCAGCCAATGCACTGTCTTAACCTCGCACAGCTGAACAGGTCTTAAACTGCATGAAGGACCCCCCCGCTCCACCCAGCACTATTTAAAAGGTATCACGCAGGAACTACAGGTTAGTTGCTAGATTATTGCTTCTGGCTGCTGATGCATTTGCACCTGTTTTTGGAGGTCTCCTGTACTTGAATACTAGGACTAGGGGACATAACCTAAAAATTAGAGCCAGGACTCTCAGTAACGAAGTTAGGAAACGCTTCTACATACAAAGGGTGGTAAAAGTTTGGAACGTTCTTCTGCAAATGGCAGTTGATGCTAGCTCAATTGTTAATTTTAAATCAGAGATTGATAGATTTTTGTTAACCAAAGGTATTAAGGGATATGGGGCTACGGCAGGTATATGGAGTCAGGTCACAGATCAACCATGATCTCACTGAATGGCAGAACAGGCTCGAGGGACGAAATGCGGATATAGGATGCCCCTCCTTCTGTCCACCTCTTGCACCAAGGCCTCTAGTGCATCATCAGAGAACCTTGGTGCACGCTGTCTCGCAGTGTAAACATAGGGACAGGACCTGCATCTGCATTTTACCGTTCAGACTTCGTGCAGACCTGTATCTTATATTTTGTAATTTCAGAGTCCCGCAAATGTTGAGCAGCCCAGTTGTTGCTTATTAAAAATTCCAGAGATCCTATCATCACCATGTTTCACTATATTGCCATGATGTGGAGATGCCGGTGATGGACTGGGTTTTCCACAACATTCACCTGAGGAAGGAGGAAGCCTCCGAAAGCTTGTGAATTTCAAATAAAATTGTTGGACTATAACTTGGTGTTGTAAAATTGTTTACAATTCACTATATTGCAGCACAGATTCACTTCCCAATTGACGTCCACCACTTCCTACAGCCACAACGGACCTTCCCTTTAAGAGGTGCAGGCTGCCTTTAAGTGGAGCTAGCCACTCATGATATCTGGGCCCCCTGCTGGTGAGTAGCCATTCAACAGCACAGGCAGGGCTGGCAGCAATCAGGTAAATCACCAGGCAGCACGAATGTTACATGCTGTCTGCATCTCAACGACAGAGCATGGGTTAATCGTGCACCTCGACCCCTGCGCCCGGTTTCAAGAGTTATCCAATATAACCCCCCATACTTTTTTGCAGCAGAGAGGCCACTATTCAACACAGTACTGCAGTCTAACCAACATCAGCTGCTCTCTATTTAATTTCATGTTCACTGTACACAACAATAACTCCTAGCATTGAAGTGTAGGAATTCGTAAAGAAAAATTCCAGGTTTGCCCATTTCAAATGAATTTGAGTGGACAACCAGAAGCTCTTTCAAAATGGAGCGGGTATTTACATTATGAGGTGAAAAACAAAGATTCAGGAACAGACAGTAAATACAATGAAGTAAAGCAGACCAACATCACACCAGACATGTAGCCCTACACCCCCCCACCCCCACTTAACTAGTCTAGTTTCACACCAAGTCAATCTTCCCTCAGGTCACACACTATGTAATCTAGTGGCACTATTATCTAAAGTATTTATTTTCAAGCGGGCTGTGAGCTGGCAGACACGAATGAACTAAGCAGTCTACCCAGGTATACAGCAATATTCACCAGGCAACTCCATTTGCAGGTACCAGAGGCTGGATGCCTGTACACAAATACACCTTCATGTGGGGGACTTGATCAAGAAGTTTGCAGATGAGATAAAAATTGGCCGTGGGGTTGACAGTGAGGAGGAAAGCTGTAGGCTGCAGGAAGATATCAATGGACTAGTCAGGTGGGCAGAAAAGTGGCAAATGGAATTCAATCCAGAGAAATGGGAGGTAATGCATTTGGGGAGGGCAAACAAGGCAAGGGAGTACACAATAAATGGGAGGATACTGAGAGGTGTAGAGGAACAAAGGGACCTTGGAGTGCATGTCCACAGATCCCTGAAGGTAGCATACAACGTGGCAAAGATTAGTGGTAAGCCCGAAGATTGGGAAAACTTTAGAAACCAGCAAAGGAGGACTAAAAAAAATAAGAGGGAGAAAATAGATTATGAAAGTAAACTAGCAAGAAATATAAAAACTGACAGTAAGAGCTTTTACAAGTATATAAAAAGGAAGAGTGTAGCTAAATTAAGTACAAGTCCCTTAGAGGATGAGACTGGGGAAATAATAATGGAAAATAAGGAAATGGCAGAGGCATTGAACAGATATTTTGTATCTGTCTTTACAGTAGAAGACACTAAAAGCACACCAATAATAATAGTTAATCAAGGGGCAAAGGGGAGGGAGGATCTAAAAACATCACTATCACTAGAGAAAAAGTACCAGGCAAACTAGTGGGTCTGCAGGCTGACAAGTCCCTTGGACCTGATGGCTTGCATCCGAGGGTCTTAAAGGAAGTGGCTACAGAGATAGTGGATGCATTGGTTGTAATCTTCCAAAATTCACTAGATTCTGGAAAGGTCCCAGCGGATTGGAAAACCGCAAATGTAACGCCCCTATTCAAGAAAGGAGGGAGACAGAAAGCAGATAACTATAGGCCAATTAGCCTAACGTGTCATTTGGAAAATGCTAGAATCAATTATTAAGGAAGTAGTAGCAGGACATTTGGAGACTCAAAATAAAATCAAGCAGTCAACATGGTTTTGTGAAAGGGAAATAGTGTCTGACAAATTTATTAGAGTTCTTTGAGGAAGCAACAAGCAGGGTGGATAAAGGGGAACCAGTAGATGTAGCGTATTTGGATTTCCAAAAGGCATTCGATAAGGTGCCACATAAAAGGTTACTGCACAAGGTAAGAGCTCATGGTGTTAGGGGTAATATATTAGCATGGATAAAGGATTGGCTAACTAACAGAAAACAGAGTCGGGATAAAGGGGTCATTTTCAGGATGGCAATCTGTAACTAGTGGAGTGCCGCAGGGATCAATGCATCATTTAAAAAGTACATGGGTGAGCACTTGAGGTGCCGTAACCTACAGGGCTAGGGACCAAATGCTGCAAAGTGGGAATAAACTGGATAGCTCTTTTTCGGCCGGCACAGACATGATGGGCTGAATGGCCTCCTTCTGTGTCTTAACTTTCTATGATTCTATGTCTGCCTGTAAGTACTGTATAACTAGGTTATTCCTTCTGGACATATCTGTTCCTATAACTAAGTGCTCTTTGAAGAAGTTCCAATGATAGTTAGCCAATACTGGAAGTTAGTATTTCCATGTATATTGTTCAAACATTCATCACCTACACTGCGCCAAGGAGTAAAAACTTTATTTAGCAGCTCTCTGCACCTAGGCTACAGCTGTAAAAATATCGCCTTAATCCAGGAACATTCCAGACATTTTAAAGAGTTATAGCTATAGTCCTGCCATTGTGTTTTGTGGCCAACATCTTATTGAACATTTTCTGGATAATTTCAGAAACCATAACAACATTTTAACAAAATACATGACATGACGACTGATAACAGAAATTTTGCTCAGACCGACTGCACTGTACTTTTCAAGATAAATTGCCATTTTACTACAGTTCAATATTGGTTGGGAAATAGATATAAAACCAGGTAAATTTCAGAGTTGCATATGGTGGTATGTCTGTGAAATTTCTCCACAGAGTAAGCTCACTGTCAACCTTTCCCCAGGAACCTGTCCAAATCTGAAGTTCCTTCACTAATCCAGAACTCAGCCTGAGCCTCCAACCCCCTCCCTCAATGCTAATAATCTGAAACTATTCCAGTGACGTACAAATGAAGAGGCACAATTAAATCTCAACACACCTTCAAGAATACTGTCATCATAAACAAACAATGGGAAAAACAAAAAATGCATCATTGAGTTCCTCTCCCTGCTGGTCAGTATCTATTGAAAATGAGAGGGGACTAAGGAGAAGAAATGCTGATCAAGCAAGAACTGGGTTTATAGAATATTCCCAATTCCTTCTCACTCAAGGCCCTTTGATCCTTAACCTCTCTCATCCATGCTTTCTTCTGTCTCAGCTCATGTCGCTCTCACTTCCACATCCACCTCACTTCGGGTGACTCAGTTCTTGTCCCTTCTTTCCTTCTCTCCCTCATGTATATTATGTCCTATTTTCTTTTCTCTCACTCTCGTTACATCTCAACCTTTCAGTCTACATGCCTCTGATTTTCTTCCTCCCCCCACCCCCCCATGCCCCACCCCCAGATTCCCTCCATCTGAATTCCACTTCCTTCACATTGCTATCGCTACCATCTCAGACACTGCCAGTCAGTCCACTGAAACACACACGGAAATTTACAGGAAAAGGTCATTGCCCTGCAAATGTCAAAGGAAGAAATCCTTTACTGTGACTCAAACCAGCATATATAATTTCTGCCAAGTGGAAGTATTCAAGGACAAAACAGAATCCAAATCTTCTAAAAATCTGTTTTGTTAGTAACAGAAACTAAAAGCTTCATTCATTCATTCTATCACTACTCATCTGGGATAAAGTACTGCACTGCCTGATCCACCAGCCTTTTACCCTTGTTGTCCTAATGGGACTCGAACAGTGTAATGGACCAGGATCTGCAGTCAGGTTTGAGAGCCAGGTTTGAGATTTCTGCACAAGATGAGTGATGAAAAGCTGCTCTAAAAACAGCCACCACTGACGTATGAGCCTTGCTCATCTGACTGGAAGTGCAATCAAACGAACATTAGCAGTGTGTCATTATACATAGGGTCATCATGAAACAAACATTAAGTGACAAAAATGCAGCCTTGCAGGGCTTCATTAATTTTGAAACTGCTGCATGATGTGATTGAAAAAAGTTACATGACAGATGGCATTGAGCACTAAATACAGATTTTATAAATAGGTAAGAGTAGGCGGGAAATTGTCCCATGACTGGCTTGTAACAATGTCCCTAGTGTGCCTGTCTGCCCATTAAATAACAAGAGTATACTGGCACATGAAAGTAATTATTTCTATGAGTTGGAGGTTTCATAACAGTAGTGTTCTGCCAAGTCTTAGTACCAGGGACACTGACTTATCAACACTGGAACAGCCCTGGGATGTGGGAACACCCAGAAGGGAACCTTGGATCTGGCAGTACTGGAATGGGGTCTCATTGTCTAGCAGCATTTTGAGCAGGGTCCAGGGATCCGGGAGCACTGGGAGGAAACTCTGCAGGGGGCAGTTCAGGGAATACAGGGGCAGGTCTTAGGATCTGGGATCACTGGGAGAGAGGACCCGAGATCTAGGAATTGTTCGGAGATCAAGGAGCAATAGGAATGCCGGCTTGTGAGCACTGAGAGGGAGTCCTGGGACCTTGGAGTTGAGGTGAAAGGGGGTGGGGTGGGTCTGGGGAGGGAGATCCTGGGGTCCAGCAAAACAGGGAAGGAGGTTTTGGGGAAAGGTAGAGTCTGCTAGTTTTGGGGGTTGCTGGGACCTGGCAGCACTGGGGGAAGAGCAGGTTCTAGCAACTTTGTGGGGGAAAGAGACTCATAAGAATAGGAACCAAACTGCTCGGCCCTTCTCGAACCAGTTGGCTCAAACCCCAACCATGTTCCCATCTATAAGCCCCGTTCCCAAACCTGTCCTCAGACCTTTGTGCCATCAGGTATATCTGCCCTGTCACTTTCACCAGTCAGCCAATTCCTGTCTTTATGTTCCTGCCTCAAAGCATTTAAAAAGGTAAATTTTCTGCATCCTAAATGTAAAGAGCAGATAAACACAGGATAGAGATCTGCATTTTGCTGATATGCACTCCTGCTGTGCAACAGGAGCACAGAAACAGACAGTTTACCCTTTAGTGCATTATTTGTAAGTTTGCATTAAATTTCCAAAAATGTAATCAAAAAACACTCAAAAGCTCATTAGAGTTTCTAAATTTTTACATACAGAAAAATCTTTACATCTCAAAAATGGTTCAGAAGAGTGTTTTTAAAACTGAATATACAACTAAAATAGAGGGGTGACTAAAAATATTCTGTTTTCTTTTCAAACCACTTACGGGGCTTGACAGGGTAGACGCTGAGAGGCTGTTTCCCCAGGCTGAAGAGTCTAGAGCTAGGAGTCATAGTCTCAAGATAAGGGGTCAACCATTTAGGACCAAGATGAGGAAGAATTTCTTCACTCAAAGGATTGTGAATCTTTGGAATTCTCTACCCCAGAGGGCTGTGGATGCTCAGTTGTTGAGTATATTCAAGACGGAGATTGATAGATCAAGGGATATGGGGATAGGGCAGGAAAGTGGGATCAAGGTAGAAGATCAGCTGTGATCTTATTGAATGGCAGAGCAGGCTCAAGGGGACGTATGGCCTACTCCTGCTCCTATTTCTTATGTTTTTAAACTATCTAAGAAACCAAGATCACATGTGCTGCTGATCAGAGGCATTATCTATTTGAGCATTTCCTTATAGAAAACAGGATTTATTAAATCATTTGCCTGAAATAAAATTTTGTGAATTTAATCTCCAGTTTCCTTCGAAGTCTTTTGGAAAAAGGAAAGAAACTCAAGTTCTTACATGTTGCGAGGATACAACCTTTGACCCCTTCTGTTATAGGTTGCATACTGGGAAATTCAGAATACACAGGTGCAACTAAATACTATCTTCAGTTGTTGAGGTAAAAATATGCAGTCAACTACTGAGTAAGTTGAGGCCTTGAAGTGAAAATTTTAATGAAGGTTTTAAAAGACAGAAAAGACAATTCATTGGGTAAATTTAACTACGTTATTGTGAAAAATCTTATTTTGGACATTAGAAATTGTAGTTGCTGAGGGAAAAAAATGGCAGCTGAAAATCTTTTCAGAAAACATTGAGGGATTAAATTTGTTCATCAACAAGCCGTTAAAGGCAATTGTTTACATAAGATTTTCTTCACTAGAAGATGTTTACATACAGTTTTTACAGTTGACAGGAAGTGTGCACCATACACAAGATTTTTAATCATTTATAGATATAGTGTAAGGAAGTAGTTGGAGAGGAACTCAATGTGAAGGCAATTGGTCCCGAGTATTAAAGACAAATGATAGGAACACAAACATTCCAAGCAGCTCTCTGCTCCTAGGGTTTTCAGAGGTCTGAAGCAAACAATTCTGATTAGACAGAAGTGCCATAACTGTAAGGGATGTTATATAGCAACCATCAGGTGATAATTTTCCAATCCCAAAGTTTGGCAATTTCCCTAACAATCACAAACTAATGCATGCAAATGCTCAGCAGGTCACCTGCTGCTCAACTCACTCAAGGTCTTCTTGGTTCTCCTTTATTGGCAATGGCCTAGTTAAAAAGCCACCCCACTATCTGGAATCATGGGGTAGATATTGGAATGAAGTAGCGGGTGCGTTGGGGGCGGGGGGCTCCAAAAATCGCGGAAATCTCGAGCGGGTTCGGAACCCGGCTCCAACCCGCAGACTTCCGGGCTCCCCATTGACGCGTCTGGGTGCTCGCGCACCTCCCAAATGCGCAAGTCTCACCGGCAATTAAAGGCGGCGGGATGATAGTTAAGAGGCTTATGTACATACTTGAAGTACTTAATTTTGTCCACATTAAGGCAGGGGTTCGATTTTGAATCATCCTCAGTGTGTTTCCTGTACTGTGGGAAATACTCCATGTTCTACCAGACGTGTTTCAGCCAGCAGCCAGTTGCACATTCAAATGCTTATTTGACAGATGGGGAGGAAAGGTGAGTTCTTGCTGCAGGGCATTCAGTTCTTTCACACAAATTTTTGGCTGCAAGAGATCTTTATGTTTTGCACTGAAAATTCTTATTTTCCACTCTCAATTCTTCTGTTTACACATATTTAACAACTTTTCGGACCCCCTCAAACTCACATCATCAGGATGGGAGGGGCGCCATGGCTGCATTCACCACTACCTCCAACAATGAGCAACATCACCAGCCTCACCAGGCACGGCGTGCACTTCCGCCACTTGGAGCTCCACAACACAGTGCTGAGCTACAGGCACCTGCACAAGAGCACAGAGGGCAACAACAGAGAGCGACGTCGCAGGAGGCACTACCCTTGCCACAGGGTCCACAGACCGAGGCTCAGCTTCCTGGACCTCTCCGAGGAGCAGTGCATATGGAGGCTCAGAGTGAACTGTCAGGTAGTCACAGACATCTGCATCCTCCTTCATGCCGAGCTGCTCCCAGCTGGGCCAAGTGGCATCTCATTACCCATCGCTGTCAAAGTCACCACCGACCTCGACTTCTTCGCCGCCACATCATTTCAGGGTGCCACCAGGGACATCGCCGGGGTCTCTCAGTCGTCTGCACACAAGTGCATAAGGCAGGTCACCGATGGCTTGTTTCGCAGGGCCTCAAAGTACGTCAACTTCCCCATGGACGACCTCAGCCAGACGGAGAGGGCAGTGGGATTCCACTCTGTGGCTGGCTTCCCACGGGTGCAGGATGTAATTGATTGCACCCATATAGCAAGACGATCACCTCCACACGAGCCAGGACTGTTTATCAACAGAAAGGGGTATCACTCCATCAACACTCAGTTCGTTTGTGACAACCGCAAGAGATTCCTTCATGTGTGCGCCAGATTCCCTGGCAGCTGCCACGATTCCTTCATCCTCCGGGAATCCAACATCCCACCCCTCTTCCACGCACCAAATACCCTTAAGGGCTGGCTCCTCGGGGACAAGGGATACACCCTGCATACATGGCTCTGAGGAACCCCATCACCGAGCAACAGCGTTGATATAACGACAGCCACATTGCCACCAGGTCTACAACTGAGCATGCTATAGGGCTGCTCAAGATGCGATTTAGGTGCCTTGATTGTTCTGGGGAAGCACTTCAATGTGCACCAGGCAGAGTGGGAGGCATTATAGTCGTGTGTTGTTCCCTGCACAACATGACAACAGAGAGGGGTGCCGTTTGAGGAGGCCCCATCCATATCTGCCACCCACATTGAGGAGGCAGCGGAGGAGGAGGCACCCATGGGCAGAGCAGCGGCTCACCTGGCTGTTCGTGAGGCCAGGGAGTCACTGATATGTGAACAGTTCTCCTAACATCAGAAAGTGTGAAGAGTCCAGTCGTCACACCACCTGGAAAGAGCAGCGCCTATACCAGGCCGCCCACTCCTCCCTGCACCAAACAGACCTGCAACTACACATACACCCACTGTAAAGTGACCCAATGGGTGGTATTAAGTGTCGCCGTTCATGGTGAACCTCACGAAAGGGCCCTTTCACAAAAGCCAGTCAAGAATGGGCAAGACGTAGCAGTGGTGGTGACAATCATAACATTTAATGTCACTTTAACAAAAAGCAAATATAAATGAAAAACATGACAGATTGTCAAACACCCTTGTGCGTACCCTTCGTTCTCACAAAACCTTTGCCTTTCTCTTACGTCTACTTCTATGTGGTGCATCCCTTGTGGCTGCAGCAGAGGTAGTGGCAGGCTGCTCATGTCCATGGCCGGACTGCTTAGATGCTCTGGGTTTTGGAGCCCGTGAGGGCCCCTCCAAAGACTGCTCCACCTGTACCTGTGCAGGGGCAGACTTGGCCACCTGGAGAGGAGGCAGCATTGCAGGTACTGGTTGAAAGGGGAGCAACGGGTGAGACATGGGAGCGCTTTGAGTGGCGTCCCCACTTCCATGTCCCCTTTTGCCATCATCCCTCTCCTGGGCCAGGCCCACATCATTCCTACCACCCTGCTGGAGAACAGTGTGGTGGACATGTGTGATGCATTGGAAGGCCACTTCTAAAGTATCTGTCAGCCATTTTAAGGTGGCAGAATGTTGCTCACCCTGAGTCCGAACGGCCATTGTCAGGGCCTGAATGGACTTAATTGTGAGCCATACTTGAAACTCAACGGAGGCTAGCCTTCTCTCCATCGCAGACATTCCCACACTTACCTGTAACACTATCTCAGAGTTGCTCACGTCCCTGTGACACTATCTCAGAGATTCCCTCCCGTACCTGTGCCACCATTCCACAATTGGAGGAGTTGGGCTCCTCCATCCTCTGCGCTATTGTGGAGATCGCAAGTGGCACCTGTTCCAGTGCCCTGCAAATGTGCTGCTGTCCCTCGATCGTTCTCCTTTTAAGGGATGGCCCCCAGCGTTTAGCACCTGTGTCCAGCTGAGCAGAGCCTGGACAGGAATGCTCCCACCGACACGGACTCTCCACAGCTGCCCCTGCCACCAATGTCTACTCATGCTCACTTGTGTGTGGTGACTCACCAGGTGCCAACCCGACTGACTACTAGGACCCATCGAGGTGTGAGCATCTGCGTTGGTGGATGGCTCACTAAGATGTTACGGTGCACCCTCAGAGGCCGGCAGGTCCTCTGAGGAATCGCCTTCTGCCCGTCACTGTGGTCACTGAAGGGCCTGTAAGAGAACAGAAGGCAATATTAAGCATCATCACAGATGTGTCATGTTGTGATGAGCATACTGAGGTGTTGAAGATGACAAGGCACGTTAACATCAATTCATATTATGTTTGATGAATGTTAAAGTTCTGTCACCAGACGTTTGTGGAGTGCCAGTCTCGCCGTCCTCGACGGACAGGCACTTGAGGGTGCGGCTCAGGTCCAGCGCCTCTTGCTCTGCGTCTGTGAAGACCAGTATTTGTTGTGACCCCCCTCCAGTCCTCGCCCTCTCGCGTGCATTTTGTGCTCTCTTCTCCTAGAAGGGGGCAAAGAGCAGATGTGTGAGTGAGTGATGGTGAAGTAGCCAACCGGTGAATACATTGCTTTGGGTGAGGCTGACCGTGAAATAGATGCCTCAGAGGATGTGTATGAGACAGAGCCATCACACTGGATCAGGATTGGGTACGTGGTAGTTATGGGGTGACTAATGGGGAGGTGAGGAAGTGCTCAGGAAGTAAAGGTAAGTTGAGGATCAGCCTTAAGTGGGTGTGAGGAGTGATGTGATAGAGTAGTCTTGGCAGTGCAGAATGAGTTGGGGGTGGGGGTGGTGATGTGCAGCATGGAATGTAGGAGAATCAGTAAGTTTACTCACTTTTACTGACCTAGTTAGGTCATTGAAACGCTTCCTGCACTGGATCCAGGTGTGGGATATGTTGCTGCTGCTGGTGACCTCCTCTGCCACCTCAAGCCAGGCTTTCTTGGTGGCAGAGGCAGGCCACTTCCTCCCATCCGCCGGGTAAAATACATCCCTCCTCCTCCTCACCCCATCCAGTAGCACCTGGAGTGAGGCATCGTTAAACCTTGAAGCAACCTTGCCCCTGTGCTTCTCCATTGCGGTCTGTGGGTGTTTGCTCCAGCAAAAGCCTTTGCAGCAATGGCCCTTTAAATAGAGCTCCTCCAGCTGACAGCCTGTGATGCGGGTGCGCAGTCCGCCCGCTGCGCAGCTTTCGGACGGCAAACCCGGAAGCCACATTAAGGGGCACCAACTGAATTGCGACCGTGTGGAAAACGGACATTTTTTATTGATTGGGCGCATGGTTAACCCAATCACCCCCCCCCCCACCCCCGCTGCCATCCCGCCTCCATTCTAATATCAGAGCCCATGTCACAGAAAAGGAGGTTTTATAGGAGGGTAATATATACCCTCTTGGCTCTAAATAAGTAAAGTTTCAAACACTTCTAGGTAAAATCATCAACGCTGAGACCTGACAGGGCTGTAGTTCCATCTAATTAGTAGTCATGAGGGAAGTGGGGAAAGGTCGAAACAAGCCGCCTATTTTACTGACTGGACTAACTATAAGTGAAACCTGCAGAGTTGTTTTGCCGGTTTGATTTGTACAGCAAGGAAAGGTAAATTCTCCAACAGTTGGAACATCGTGTCACTATAGCAACACACTTTACATTGCTCACAGCTTCCATTGTGTTTCTCAAAAGTATTTCATTGAAAGAAATACCACGGAAATAGGCTCTATATTACCCTCATTCTTCGTGATTGTGGGAAGTATCTCCATTTCTAATTTTTAAAAACAAAATTAAAGGAATTGTACGGTTATACACTGATTGGGAGGCTAGTTGCTGCACAAACAGGGCTGTGGCCTTTGATAAAAACAAAAACTGGGAATGCTAGAAAACTGAAAAATAAACAGCAAATGCCGGGACTATACAGCAGTTCCATCAACATCTGTTAAAAGAGAAAAGATGGGTACATCTGTTTTAACGAAGAACGTACACTCCAAGCGCTAATGTATCTTTACTCTTCAGAAGCTAATGGACTGCTGCGTATTTCCAGCATTTACTTCGGGGCTGCCATCTTTGAGTGATTCCCAACATTGGATGTGGAAACAAAGCAATTCTCTTTTTGGCCTCGACTCCAAGCATGTTCTGCAGCTCCATTGAAAGCAACGAGCGGCATGGGGCGCTGGCAACCATGACCAACCAAAGAGATCCTGTACGGACTCATCCTGGAATATTTCTTTGATGTCCATCATGTGAACCAAGATAGGTTCATGGTTTTCAGTATCACAAATGGGTGTAAATCCAGAGAGAGGCAGACTCAAAAGAAACATGAATATAGTTTTATGTTTTGCTAGAGGAGGAGGAGGAAGACGACTTCTCAAATCATGATGAAAGGCTTCTTTAGAAGAAATTTAAAAAACAGAAATTGTTTAAAAATTTGTGTTGTGATGCTATAGAAACAACATAAAGGCTGAGTTTATAACCACTGTCACTTTAGATAGCTGTGTAATCTGAGCCCACATTTACAGCCATCCGTCTTGTCTGTTTAATACCAGGCTCTGCAAACTGCTTCAGTGCTAGTACACGTCTTATGATGTGCGAACATTTAATTATCTGGCTGGTCACATGATCTCCAAGCCGCCACAGCCTCATTTAAACCACAAAGCCAAATGGTTTCCTGAGCAACTCTGATGCAAACAAATGCTGTGAAAAACAAAAATACTTTTCTAAATATCAGCCAACACGTTGCTTTATCTTTGTGCCAGAGGTCATACACAGCTGTTGATGTTAAGCATCTGCCCACAGTATCTCTCAGCCATGAGCAGTGCAGCAGCCTGGGCACCCAGCTCCAGAAAAGGCCAGACTTCTAACGAGTGCATGCTAGTCAAATCTGGACAGAGGCCTCTGGAAGGAAAACAAAAAGTTGGAAGAGGAGAGAGACATTTACACAACACCAAATGTTCTCCAAATATGTCAAATGTTGGTAAGTATCAATCTACCAGTGTATTTAAATTCACAGCCTGGGACACACACTTCCAACCAACTTAAAAAGCCAGAATGTTGCAGCTACCAAGATACTCTCATCATTCCATGCATTGCCAGCCTGGTAGTTTTGTTCTTCCGCCTTCCCATCTTGTTCTCGGATTATGATAATGAAATGGCCAATGAACAATTGTGCCAGAATTCTTCACAGCATTGTGTGCAATTTTTAGAATAAATCCTCTCTGGACGTTTTTTTTTAAATTGATAATGCTGGTTCACATACACAGGCACGGTGCTGGCCCTCCAATTTTCAAAGTACAAACTTCTTCCCCCAACCCCACACAAATTTCTTCCTTGTTCTCCCCTTTCTCTTGAAGGCAGCAATTCAAAGATGCTAGTATCCCTCTGATAACTCACCCAAGTAGTCATGTGTGAGCTTAGACAGTGACTGGGTAGGATATCCAAACACTGAGGACATCACAACCCAAACATAACCCTGTCCCCACCTAACGTCCACACAAGCACAATCAGGCAGGGGTCATCAGATGATAGTCAAGAGTAGGAGCTTCTTTGTATCTATTTCTATTTTAAAACAAGGGCACAAACTACCACGGCACAGAAGATTTCATTAAAGAATCCTTCAATAGCCTCATCGATGTCTGAATTGAAGGATACAGATAGTAAATACAGCACAGTTAACAACACAGCTGCATTACTGCTCCATTTTAAAAATGGCAACCACAGCACATGGGTTATATCTAAACAGTATTTTTAAATACTATCCTGTTACTGCTCACTCCGGGTTTTGCTCATACCTACTGCAGCACTAGCATTACATTGCCTCCAACAACATCCCCTCCTCTGCCAGCACAGTCACCTCTAGTGCGCTCCGAGGATCCATCCTTCATCCCCTTTTCTTCACTACCTACACGCTATTTCTTAGCAATATCATCAAGAATGGGTCAGCTTCCACATGTATGCTGATGACATCCAGCTCTGCCTCTCTGCCTCCTCCAATGATCCAAAGGCTGATGCTACTCTCTCTAACTGCCTATCCAACATCAAGACTGGGAAACCAAAACTTCTACCAGCTTAACGTCAGCAAAACTGAAGCTATCCTCTTTGCAAGCACTTTTCATCTGCCTATGCCCTTGACTCCATTCATCACCCTGGCTGCCATCTCAGGCTGAGGCAAGGTGAGTGAAACCCTGGTGTCCTGCTCAACACTGATTTCAGCTTTCTCCCACCTCCCGCCTCCCCATTCCATTCCATTCCATTCCCAAGACCACTTTCTTCAACCTCTGTAACCCTGCCCAACTCTGTGGAATAGTTCCCCACCGCCACTGCAATCCTAGCCTGTCAGGTCAAATTGAAGGAAAATCAAATGTACAGGCAGAATACAATAGAAAACACACTTCTGCAAAACAAAGCCTCATTCTGCATAATTGAATAAATGGAAAATTCAGCACAGGTACTGGGTAGTACAATGGGTTAGCAAACTGTGCTTTTACATCTGATCCCAGGTTTGAACCTAATTCAGACCAAAGGGATAAAAGGAAAGGGAAGGTCTGCAGGTCTTCTAGGAAGTAGCGTTTATTTTTTAGTGAATCAAGGTCCCTCGTGTAATTAACATTCTCTAAATTGAGAACAATTTAAAGGAGTAAACTCCTTAAAGGGAGTGGTAAGTAGTTTTTCTTTCCTTTTTTTTTCTCTTGATATTGTAGTTGTTCTTAAGCTAATTTAAGGGTTAAGTCATGGCAGGAGATCCCAGCGCCGTGTCATGTTCCTCTTGTGGGATGTGGGAATTCAGGGCTCCTTCCTGTATCCCTGATTCCTTCACCTGCGGGAAGTGTGTCCAGCTGCAGCTATTGTTTGACCGCTTGACGGCTCTGGAGCTGCGGATGGATTCACTTTGGAGCATCCGCGATGCTGAGAAAGTCGTGGATAGCACGTTCAGTGAGTTGGTCACACCGCAGATAAAAATTACTGAGGGAGATAGTGAATGGGTGACCAACAGACAGAGGAAGAGTAGGAAGGCAGTGCAGGGGTCCCCTGCGGTCATCTCCCTCCAAAACAGGTATACCGTTTTGGATACTGTTGGGGGAGATGGCTCACCAGGGGAAGGTGGCAGTGGCCAGGTTCATGGCACCATGGCTGGCTCTGCTGCACAGGAGGGCAGGAAAAAGAGTGGCAGAGCTATAGTGATAGGGGACTCGATTGTAAGGGGAATAGACAGGCGTTTCTGCGGACGCAACCGAGACTCCAGGATGGTATGTTGCCTCCCTGGTGCAAGGGTCAAGGATGTCTCGGAGCGGCTGCAGGACATTCTGGAGGGGGAGGGTGAACAGCCAGTTGTCGTGGTGCATATAGGCACCAACGATATAGGTAAAAAACAGGATGAGGTCCTACAAGCTGAATTTAGGGAGTTAGGAGTTAAACTAAAGAGTAGGACCTCAAAGGTAGTAATCTCAGGATTGCTACCAGTGCCACGGGTTAGTCAGAGTAGGAATGACAGGATAGCTAAGATGAATACGTGGCTTGAGAGATGGTGCAAGAGGGAGGGATTCAAATTCCTGGGCCATTGGAACCGGTTCTGGGGGAGGTGGGACCAGTACAAATTGGACAGTCTGCATCTGGGCAGGACTGGAACCAATGTCCTAGGGGGAGTGTTTGCCAGTGCTGTTGGGGAGGGTTTAAACTAATGTGGCAGGGGGATGGGAACCGATGCAGGAAGTCAGTGGGAAATAAAGTGGTGACAGAAACAAAAGGCAGTAAGGGAGAGTGTACAGAACATGACCGGACAGATGGTCTGAGAAAGCAGGGCAAAGACCAAGGGAAGTCTAGATTAAACTGCATTTATTTCAATGCAAGAAGTCTGATGGGCAAGGCAGATGAACTCATGGCATGGATGGGTACATGGGACTGGGATGTTATAGCTATTACTGAAACATGGCTAAGGGAGGGGCAGGACTGGCAGCTCAATGTTCCAGGGTACAGATGCTATAGGAAAGATAGAGCAGGAGGTAAGAGAGGAGGGGGAGTTGCGTTCTTGATTAGGGAGAACATCACGGCAGTAGTGAGAGGGGATATATCCGAGGGTTCGCCCACTGAGTCCATATGGGTAGAACTGAAAAATAAGAAGGGAGAGATCACTTTGATAGGAATATACTACAGACCCCCAAATAGTCAACGGGAAATTGAGGAGCAAATATGTAAGGAGATTACAGACAGCTGCAAGAAAAATAGGGTGGTAATAGTAGGGGACTTTAACTTTCCCAACATTGACTGGGACAGCCATAGCATTAGGGGCTTGGATGGAGAGAAATTTGTTGAGTGTATTCAGGAGGAATTTCTCATTCAGTATGTGGATGGCCCGACTAGAGAGGGGGCAAAACTTGACCTCCTCTTGGGAAATAAGGAAGGGCAGGTGACAGAAGTGTTAGTGAGGGATCACTTTGGGACCAGTGATCATAATTCCATTAGTTTTAAGATAGCTATGGAGAAGGATAGGTCTGGCCCAAAAGTTAAAATTCTAAATTGGGGAAAGGCCAATTTTCATGGTATTAGACAGGAACTTTCAGAAGTTGATTGGGAGAGTCTGTTGGCAGGCAAAGGGACGTCTGGTAAGTGGGAGGCTTTCAAAAGTGTGTTAACCAGGGTTCAGGGTAAGCACATTCCTTATAAAGTGAAGGGCAAGGCTGGTAGAAGTAGGGAACCTTGGATGACTCGGGAGATTGAGGCACTAGTCAAAAATAAGAAGGAGGCATATGACATGCATAGGCAGCTGGGATCAAGTGGATCCCTTGAAGAGTATAGAGATTGCCGGAGTAGAGTTAAGAGAGAAATCAGGAGGGCAAAAAGGGGATATGAGATTGCTTTGGCAGATCAGGCAAAGGTGAATCCAAAGAGCTTCTACAAATACATAAAGGGCAAAAGGGTAACTAGGGAGAGAGTAGGGCCTCTTAAGGATCAACAAGGTCATCTATGTGCGGAACCACAAGAGATGGGTGAGATCCTGAATGAATATTTCACATCGGTATTTACGGTTGAGAAAGGCATGGATGTTAGGGAACTTGGGGAAATAAATAGTGATGTCTTGAGGAGTGTACATATTACAGAGAGGGAGGTGCTGGAAGTCTTAACGCGCATCAAGGTAGATAAATCTCCGGGACCTGATGAAATGTATCCCAGGACGTTATGGGAGGTTAGGGAGGAAATTGCGGGTCCCCTAGCAGAGATATTTGAATCATCCACCGCTACAGGTGAGGTGCCTGAAGATTGGAGGGTAGCAAATGTTGTGCCTTTGTTTAAGAAGGGCGGCAAGGAAAAGCCTGGGAACTACAGACCAGTGAGCCTGACATCTGTAGTGGGTAAGTTGTTAGAGGGTATTCTGAGGGACAGGATCTACAGGCATTTGGAGAGGCAGGGACTAATTAGGAACAGTCAGCATGGTTTTGTGAGAGGAAAATCATGTCTCACGAATTTGATTGAGTTTTTTGAAGGGGTAACCAAGAAGATAGATGAGGGCTGTGCAGTAGACGTGGTCTACATGGACTTCAGCAAAGCATTTGACAAGGTACCGCATGGTAGGTTGTTACATAAGGTTAAATCGCATGGGATCCAAGGTGAGGTAGCCAATTGGATACAAAATTGGCTTGACGACAGAAGACAGAGGGTGGTTGTGGAGGGTTGTTTTTCAAACTGGATGCCTGTGTCCAGCGGTGTGCCTCAGGGATCGGTGCTGGGTCCGCTGTTATTTGTTATTTATATTAATGATTTGGATGAGAATTTAGGAGGCATGGTTAGTAAGTTTGCAGATGACACCAAGATTGGTGGCATTGTGGACAGTGAAGAAGGTTATCTAGGATTGCAACGGGATCTTGATAAATTGGGCCAGTGGGCCGATGAATGGCAGATGGAGTTTAATTTAGATAAATGTGAGGTGATGCATTTTGGTAGATCGAATCGGGCCAGGACCTACTCCGTTAATGGTAGGGCGTTGGGGAGAGTTATAGAACAAAGAGATCTAGGAGTACAGATTCATAGCTCCTTGAAAGTGGAGTCACAGGTGGATAGGGTAGTGAAGAAGGCATTCAGCATGCTTGGTTTCATTGGTCAGAACATTGAATGCAGGAGTTGGGATGTCTTGTTGAAGTTGTACAGGGCATTGGTGAGGCCACACTTGGAGTACTGTGTACAGTTCTGGTCACCCTATTACAGAAAGGATATTATTAAACTAGAAAGAGTGCAGAAAAGATTTACTAGGATGCTACCGGGACTTGATGGTTTGACTTACAGGGAGAGGTTAGACAGACTGGGACTTTTTTCCCTGGAGAGCAGGAGGTTAAGGGGTGATCTTATCGAAGTCTATAAAATAATGAGGGGCATAGATAAGGTCGATAGTCAAAATCTTTTCCCAAAGGTAGGGGAGTCTATAACGAGGGGGCATAGATTTAAGGTGAGAGGGGAGAGATACAAAAGGGTCCAGAGGGGCAATTTTTTCACTCAAAGGGTGGTGAGTGTCTGGAACGAGCTGCCAGAGGCAGTAGTAGAGGCGGGTACAATTTTGTCTTTTAAAAAGCATTTGGACAGTTACATGGGTAAGATGGGTATGGAGGGATATGGGCCAAGTGCAGGCAATTGGGACTAGCTTAGTGGTATAAACTGGGCGACATGGACATGTTGGGCCGAAGGGCCTGTTTCCATGTTGTAACTTCTATGATTCTATGAAATACAACAGTTCTAATGACATTTACCCACCCTATTCCCATATCCCTTCAACCGCTTTTCCTTTATTACCTATCCAATCTAATTTTGAATGCTGACAGTTTCTGCCTCAACCACTAAACCTGGAAGTGAATTCCACAGCATCACCAGTCTCTATGTAAAGAAGATTCCTCTGCCCTATATTCTAAATCTCTCCTGCCCTCTGTTCTAATTCTCCTCTTTGTTCGCCGTAAGAGCCTTCTGTGAACTGTGTTTGTGCAATTTCAATCCAATTCTTAGTGGTCGTAGGCCCACATTATAATTCAGCACAATGCAGGACTGAATTGACACACTCAAATCAGGAGTGTAGCTGGTGCAGTTTGGAGCTGTACTTTGCATCTGACTGTGCTATACCTGGCCTGGGTAGAAATGTTCCATTTCCCCTCGCTGATATCCCTTACCTTCATATACAGTACTCAGAAATGAAAGAAAACAATCAGAACACAGTAATAATGAATTACACCCCCTCATGCAAAAGGAAAAACAAATAACCATTTGCCCCCAGCACACACACAAGAAATTGGACTTCACTCACTGGATAGTTTTCAGCTGAAGGTCTCTTAAGCAGTTTTGTATAATGTCCTTTCTTCCCCCATCCCACTTTCCTCCTCCCCACCCTCACATTTAGTATCTCATAGCACATAGGATTCTCTGAGACAAGGTGTGGCAAGGCAGAGAACTTGCACCGCTGCCCTGCCAATGCACTTCTATAACTGAGGGTGCAAAAGCAGCCAAGATTGGAAATTTGTAGTGCAGAGAATTAGACAAGGCCCTGCCCTACCACACCATAACACACCAATACTAGACCTAATGTACCACATAGGTTGGATCAAATACCACAGAGCAGCTCCCACATCTACATTACAAGATCAGGACTTGGCAGAAAAATGAAAGCTGAAAAGAAAAAGGAATTTGGTTATAATTATTTAAACAAAGGTAAGTTTGAATACTGATCAAGAATTTAAATGATGGAATTTTATTCAGACCCTGATGCAGTTTTATCATAGCAACCCATCATGTGACAATGAGGCAGTCAGCAGCTCAGAGATTATTATTAAAATAGAATGAACTGGCAAGTACTGAAACAGACAAGCAGCGCTGGTGAAGAAGAAAATTTAGACATTGCATCTTTTATCAATCATTAAACTTTGAGATGGATCCATACAACAACAACAACAACAACAACAACAACTTGCATTTATATAGCGCCTTTAAGGTAGTAAAATGTCCCAAGTCGCTTCACAGGAACATTATCAAACAAAATTTGTTACCAAGCCACAATGAAATATTCTGACAGGTGAACAAAAGCATGGTCAAAGAGGTAAGGTTTAAGGAGTGTCTTAAAGGAGATGGGGTAGAGAGCCGAAGAGGGGTAGGGAGGGAATTCCAGAGCTTAGGACCTAGGCAGCTGAAGGCACAGCCGCCAATGGTGAAGCGATTAAAATCGGGGATGCGCAAGAGGCCAGAATTGGAGGAGTGCAGAGATCTCGGAGGGTTGTAGGAGATTAGAGATAGGGAGGGGCGAGGTCATGGGGGTTCATTGAATACATTTAGTCTAAAAGCAACCTCAGCCAAAGTGAGAGGGCAGAGACTAGTCATCACAGGTGCAAAGGTTAACACAGGTAGAATGCAAAGCTGACAGGAAACTCCCCATTTCCAAGTAAATGCTCTGGGAAGCCAGCTGCATTCTAAAACATGTTTCAATATGTACATACTCGCACAAAGGCCAATTTGAGCATCGTAATAAATGAATTTCCTATATTCCAAGAATATTTAACCCACAAGAAATCAAGAGACAGATTATGATCTCGATAAGCATTGCAGAGAGAAAAAAAAAAATCACTAGTTTAATATTGCGTCAGTGAGCTGTACTGTTTAGGCTAAGGAATGGGGGTGAGCTTGTTCAATAAAGTGTAGAATTAAAAGGAGCCAACAGTCACATGGGGTAAGATTGTCAAGTGGTCAATGGCAAACTGTGTACACACTTTATAATGTTATTACCAGGACAATTCCACAAAGTATATTACAGTTCAACCACTCTGAATGTGTTTGAACGAACTCAGGAATTAGTTTTATGTTTGGACATGGTTGCTGTTCTAACTGGGAAAGCAGCTTGGAAGGAGATTCTCTGGCCAATCAAACACTCTGCCCTTCAGACAAGTACAAGCTCCTTTACAAAGTATTTACAAGGAATTTTATTCAAGTAAGCTTAGTACACGACCCTGGACTGGGCATAAACATGACACAAACTGGTTTAAAAAGTAAATGATATTTACACCATTTAGAATTTTGGGTTATTTCAAGTTCTTCTTTCAGTCCCTTTGCCTGCCAGCTCTCTCATAAGAACATAGGAATCTTGGGAAAGAAAAGGCCATTTGGCCGAACAAGCCTTTTTTTCCAACAGATTCCGAACCACAGAACGTTAGTGCTTTGAAAGGTCACATGGAACACAGACTGCTGTGTCCTGGCAGAAGGCAGGGGTGGAGCCAGAAAGAAGCCAGTAGTTAATGCAAATGTAACAAGGAAATCACTTAATCCTTAAACACACCTGAAGTGCGAAATGCAAAAATAACTGCTTCCTCTTTAGGATTATTACACGACTATATTACTGCACTTACTGTGTGATATTCACCACACCTTTATTAGCAGCCTTTGCACTAAACATGATCACCAGCACATGACTGGCCGCGGCTCCTGATGCTTTTAGATTCATAAATATAAGACGGTCACTAATAAATCCAATAGGGAATTCAGGAGAAACTTCCTTACCCATAGAGTGGTTAGAATGTGGAACTCGCTACCACAAGGAGTAGTTGAGGCAACTAGCATAATTGCATTTAAGGGGAAGCTAGACAAGCATGAGGGAGAAAGGGATAGAAGGATATGCTGATCGGGTTAGATGAAGAGGGGTGGGAGGAGGCTCGTGTGGAGCGTAAACACCAGCACAGACCAATTAGGTCGAATGGCCTGTTTGTGTGCTGTAGACTATGTAACTCTAAGTACTTTTTATGCTAATTTTATTAAAGTCAGTTGACTGTCACCCTCATTATAACCACCTAAAATGATGGTTTCCTGAGGACATTGATGGTGTGACGGTGGAGGCAATATCATCTGAATATACAGCACTTGCTAAAGTCACTAATACACTGTGGTCAACAACTGACCCTAAAAGTGCAGTCTGCTAACTGCCTAAAGAGCACGCACACGCAATCGGCATTTCTGATAGAAAATTTATGCATTAGAGTCCAGGCTCCACATTCCAGTGCCCCAGTTGAGTGGCACTGTCCCATTTATACTAACCCATACCTCTATCAATAAGAGTTTGGGTGAGGTACCAGATGGTTTCCAGTGCCCATGGCGTGAAACTGAAGCTTAAATCAACAGCTTCAGAAGAGCCGCACCCATGAGGACGGCCTCAACCGGGATCTTGGGTTCATGTCACGCTACACGTTACCCCACCAGCGAACAAATGTTATCTGTTTTTAATATAACGGGTCAGTTGCTGTCTTTTCTATGTTTCTACCTCTCTCTCTGTTTTTTTTTTGTTTGTTGTTTTTTTTTGGTGATTTGTATATTCTGTGAGACCTGGCAGGTAACACCTGTCTGTCTGCACACTGATTGCCTTGGCAACGGGCAGTTGAAAAAACTGTCTGTACTCACCAAGCATTGTTCTGTGAATTATAAATGCCATTTCATTTCGAGGATTTCATTTTCACATCGTTCACCTGACGAAGGAGGAAGCCTCCGAAAGCTTGTGAATTTAAAATAAAATTGCTGGACTATAACTTGGTGTTGTAAAATTGTTTACAATCTATCAATAAGGAAAGTTTTCTGTTAAATACTTTAAGCCTGCACACTAGAGACAGTGCACACATGCAGAACTTTTAAAAAAAATAAACAGCTCTGGTATCTTTAATACCCAGGTTTTTGGGGAAAAACTCTTAGTTGCCATTTTATACAAGTCTAAACCAGTAGGAGCCAGAAATCAGCTGCAGCACGAAATGTACCAGAATCTCACAGTAAACAAGCATCATTAGCACCAATTAGTTCAGGTCACAGATGATAGTCAACAGAGGTCAAATTTCATGAATCCCCCCCCCCCCCCACAACTGCAGTAATAATGACAGTGAGATGGTTACTTAGAACATCTACAAGACACTTTTGTGATCTACCTTGTGGTCCATTTCCCCCCTCTTCCTCTGAAGATTTTGGCTTGTGCTGGAGTACAATTCTATAAGCAGTTGCTTCATTCCCAGTACCTCAGTCAAGTGGCCATTCTTCAATATGCAAGACCAGTGAGGGTCACTGAGCTATTTATCCACAGGAGGCATCATACCCAAGCCCAATCTGATCCTCATCTGACATCTACATACATTCACTTTCCAACAGGGGTCACTGGAAATTGATCAGAATTGAAAACTCAATGATTTTTTTCCCTCCCAATCCCAGGCACACTGACAGCAAGCAGTACCCCCACCCCCAGCCCAAGATCAGCTAACTCAATAGAAACCTGGGATTGCACAGGGACTTTCCTAGATTATTCAGTACCTTATCAACCATTGTATCTACCCATTAAGGAGTAACTGCAATACAGCCATAGATATAGTTACACCAACGTGTTTTATGCAGTCAATGCTTGAAGTGCCTCGTGTACAAATACCAAGCTTCTCTAGGACAGAATAGGTTGGAAGGTTTTCTCCAGCACAATTCTGTACAGTTTTTTTTTAATTGAGATACCAAGGATAAGGCCCAAAGCCACAGCGCAAGATACCAACAACGCTAAAGGCTAAAAAGAATAAAAGGGAAGACAAGATAAATCAAGTAGCAGGGATTAGTAATATCCAAACTAGGTTTTAAAAGCTAAAGGCTGCAGGAAACAATGAGGGTTGTAAAGAGTTTCTGCAAATGGATGAGTTAAAGTATGAGGCAGTGTGATGAGTCATTGGCCCAGAATTTGCTGGAGCAGGGCATCTCGCAGCGAGTGCCATGGAGGTGAATTTCTTTCCTCACCCTTCAACTCCAATTAATTTTGCGCCGCAAATTGCTGGAAGTGCAAGCCAGTAACTGTGTGGTGAGGGCAAAGGGGCATCTGGGACCTTGGTGAACGACAGGGACAACAGTCTAACTCCATAACCAATTAAATTTAAGGATTTGAATCTCTGAAGTAACAACTTTAACATTATTTAAACAAAGATCATCACCGAATCACATGCAGGAAAATGTGTAGTTCTAAGTTATTTTGTCTATGGAACATGGCACATAAACATATGAATAAGACAGCCACCTGCCCAGCGTTCAGATTATTGCTGCTTTCTAATTCATTAAATTCAGGAACCGAAGGCAGCTGTGCAAAAGCCATATATTTTATAGCAATTCAAAGTATGACGTTTCTTTGGAATCATCATGGTGATTGTTGGTTATTTACAAAATTAGTAGACCCACATACTGTGAGGAGGGAACTCTAAATTCTGACAAGCTGAAATGAATTTAGCATTGACTTTACTCCCAGCTGGAATCCACAACAAAATCAATTTAACAAATCAGTTTATAATCAGTTAAACAAATCAGTTTAACTTGCATCATGCTTGCATGCTTTATGGGGCATGTGCAGAACAATGATCATTTAATTGCTAGCTGATTTCAAAGTGGCAGGCCATTGGAAACATAAATTACCCCATTAACAGGGTCCTTATGCCATTAAATAGCAGCCCTAACTTTCTGCAGCGAGTTCAATTCGTTTTACAGCAAAAATCTTGACTCTCACAGGGAGGTTGACGACGAGCTCCAGTTTTTGCAAGGCTAATGGCGGAACGGCGCAAATGGTCCAGTAATTTGTGGCGATTCATAACTCATGGCATATTTCTTCCTCACCATAAATTCCATAAAAAGATTATTTTTGTTTACACATGCTAATAACGGCATGCCCCTTTAACTCATCGTTATTTTGCTATCAAATTCTGGGCCAATATGTCAACACAGTGATGATTTAGGACTAAGCAAGATAGTTAAGGGTAAACTTAGATAACACAAGGGGGGGTTGATTTTAAGCCCCAAGGACAGGTGTGTTGGGGGCGGATGGGAGTTCAAAATAGCTGTTTGAGTGGCAACCGCAAAATTTTTGGACTTGGCATTCCCAGTGGGAAGCCTATACTTTTACCTGCCGTTCTTTGGATTTAAAATCACCCCAAGATATCCCTGCTGGTCATGACCTTTCACTGGAAACCACCCACAAAATGGACACCATCACTTTCAACTGACGGGTTTTGTACAACTTACTTGGATTACTACCCAACATTCTAAATAAACTCACACGAATAGAAACCTGCTCTGCCTAATTCCAAACAGATGGCAGATATGAAAATCTACAGACAACTGACACAATCAGCTCTGTGGGCAAGTGTACAGACCAGGTAACAGGAAGGTTCAGATAGCAAGGCTGCACTTCACGTTTCCGTCAGAAAATTTTCTTTTAGAGTTATAGAGTCATAGAGTTATACAGCACGGATAGAGGCCCTTCGGCCCATCGTGTCCGCGCCGGCCATCAAGCCCTGTCTAATCTAATCCCATATTCCAGCATTTGGTCCGTAGCCTTGTATGCTATGGCATTTCAAGTGCTCATCCAAATGCTTCTTGAATGTTGTGAGGGTTCCTGCCTCCACAACCCTCTCAGGCAGTGAGTTCCAGACTCCAATCACCCTCTGGGTGAAAAAGTTCTTTCTCAAATCCCCTCTAAACCTCCCGCCTTTTACCTTGAATCTATGCCCCCTTGTTATAGAACCCTCAACGAAGGGAAAAAGCTCCTTAGTATCCATCCTATCTGTGCCCCTCATAATTTTGTACACCTCAATCATGTCCCCCCCCTCAGCCTCCTCTGCTCCAAGGAAAACAAACCCAATCTTCCCAGTCTCTCTTCATAGCTGAAGCGCTCCAGCCCTGGTAACATCCTGGTGAATCTCCTCTGCACCCTCTCCAAAGCGATCACATCCTTCCTGTAGTGCGGCGACCAGAACTGCACACAGTACTCCAGCTGTGGCCTAACCAGTGTTTTATACAGCTCCATCATAACCTCCTTGCTCTTATATTCTATGCCTCGGCTAATAAAGGCAAGTATCCCATATGCCTTCTTTACCACCTTATCTACCTGTTCCGCCGCCTTCAGGGATCTGTGAACGTGCACACCAAGATCCCTCTGACCCTCTGTCTTGCCTAGGGTCTTCCCATTCATTGTGCATTAATGACTAGTATCTTTAGACAGAAAAGATGGGATTGTATAGAGAGTTAGAATTTGGCCCTTCAGCAACTGGGATATAGGTTTAAACCCAGCCCTGACAAGATGGGATGCAGCTTTCTTTACTGGTTCCGCATTATATTCAATTGATAGCACAGAGCTACTTTTATTTCAATTTCACTATCCTATTGGTTACACCACCTGTTTATAGCACAAGTACTTTTCTGTCAAGAGGGTGAGAGCAACAGCTGAAAAATATCTTCAGTAGCAGAATAACTTAGCATTGCTTTACTCCAATAGTGGTATCGGAGGGAAGTTAGTCATCCCAGGGCAAAAGACAGAATAACGTAGGACTATTCTAGTCTAAGTAAATTCTAGTCTAAGTAAATTCTAGTCTAAGTAAATTCTAGTCTAAGTAAATTCTAGTCTAAGTAAATTCTAGTCTAAGTAAATTCTAGTCTAAGTAAATTCTAGTGTATCCAAGGTAAGGCAAGTTAGGATCAATCACACTTTTTGTGGAACTAGCTTTACACGGCTAATAACTGGATTCATGTGATGGATATATGGTTAAATCTCCAACTAAATACTTTACTACAGTACAATAATTTACTACAATACACCACAGGGAAAGACTTCTATTTATAGAGTGTCTTTCTCAACCTCAGGATGTCCCAAAGCACTTTACAGCCAATGAAGTATAGTCACTGTTGTAATGTAGGAAACAATATCTTAACACGTGTAAGAAGAAAAAATGGGAAAAAGGTCACACTGTTAACCAGTGCAGACTTTCACACTTTCATTTATTTCACCATCCATTGGAAAAGCCCATATTAAAAAAAAGTGTTAAAAACAAATGCATACCTTTTGACTTTAAAAAAGTTAGTAAAATTTGAGCAGCACAGTGGTACCAAGAATTGGCACACTAATCAGGTTGATGCCAGCCTCAGTTTGATGCCAACACCTCCCAGGTTTATAGATGCTACAATTACTTTTAGTTTTTGAATAAATTACTGACCTCCTTACGGGCATGACCTCAAACATTTTCAGGAACTATCACACAAGTCCTAGAACCCGTATTCATAACAAAAATTATTAAAGGGTTCTCTTCAGAATGAAATCTCCCCAGTGAAACATACCATCATAGATTAACTTCAGATAACCTAGGTCTTCACTGTTTCACAGCCAAGCTGACTGTTTACACAAACGGAACCTCATAAATTTTCCCAATTTGTTATGGTAGAATTTATCCAACATTCAGTTTCAAATCTTGATCCTTAAGGGAAGTGCCTGATCAGAGCTTTGTGACGAATGCAGTTCAGAGGTTAAAGTGGGTCTGGATGCCAATCTGGTTCTTGTCTCACTGGATTCTTCATTTTTCATGGGATTTCAAAAGTTGGCCGTTATTCATTCCTGTTGGATCTCACCAGATTATGAAGATATTTTTGTGGGACCTTGCTGGTCAAATTGGCTGCCGTGTTTCCTACATTATAACTGTGACTGCACTTCAAAACTACATTGGCTATGAAGTGCTTTATGACGTCCTGAAGCCAAGAAAGGCAATATAAAAATGCAAGTTCTTTCTTTCTAGGCATTTTACCTTTTATTAAGTTTCTGTCTACATAGACATAGAAAAATGCCTGTCCAACTTGTTCCAAAACCATCTCAGGAAATGTCCTCATTAAATGGAATGTACTGCCAACGCCACTTATAATAAATAACGTTGGTAATGTGCATTTAAACTCTCATTTGGCTCCAGGCCAGAAAAACTACAGTAACTTCCATTCGCTAGCTTGATTACAGCTAATACCCTTTAACAACTGAAAATTGCTGCAGTGAGATTTCATTTACAATGTCAGCTGATCGAAGATGTAATGCAAAGGAACAAGTCTGATGGGGGGAAAGCGCAAAGAAGATTTACAAGGATGATACCAAAACTGAGAGGGCACAACCATTAGGAAAGACTGAACAGGCTAGGGATCTTTTCTCTACAAAAGAGAAGACTGAGAGGGGGCCTGATAGAGGTCTTTAAAATTTTGAAGGAGTTTGATAGGGTAGATATAGAAAAGCTGTTTCCACTTGAGTGGGAGTCCAAGACCAGGGGCCATAAATATAAGATAGTCACTAATAAATCTAATAAGGAATTCAGGAGAAACTCCTTTACTCAGGGTGGTGAGAATGTGCAGCTCACTACCACATGGAGCGGTTGAGGCAAATAGCATAGATGCATTTAAGGGGAAGCTAGATAAGTACACGGGGGCGAAACGAATAGAAGGATATGTTGATAGGAGATGAAGTAAATAGAGTAGGAGGAGGTTCATGTGGGGCATTAACAGCGAATGGCCTGTTTCAGTGCTATAAATTCTATATAATTTCTATTGTAACCAGGAGAGGTGGAAATTCAGGATTTTCTACACTCAGGCATGATATAAATTTCAATGGATGTCACAATGGAAAATTAGGTAACTGCCCATCTTCAATGAGGTTATAGTAGACTGCACCAGATTTCCTCTTCACTCAGACTTCTTTCGCCCCCCCTTTTATTAACAAGGTTACTTTCCTGCTTACAAGACCATCTGAAAAGCTTGCAAGTATCCATAGAAAGAAAAAAATATTTGGATAGCAGAAGCAGACTTAAATATTGGAGCAGTATAATGAAAGAAAGTGGAAAATGGCCTTTAGAATCAATCTTGGAACAGAGAAGTTACTAAATGAAACTGTCAACCTAATTCAGATAGTAAAATAAATGTGGCGTTCCCCAATTTTGAGCACTCTTAAGAGGAAGGGAAGCAAAGTCACATCGGGGAAGTTGCAGAGTCAGGAATTGTGAACATAACCAAGTGACTGACTGCTACTGAAGAGAGATAGGGAACAGATGGGTCTTTTGATTCATTCACAACAGGAAGTGCACTGACAGAAATAAACTGCAAGAAGAGCTTTTTCAGTACACTGGGAGCATGGAGGCCATTCATTTTTTACAGAATTAAAACACTGTGAAAAGAGAAATACTGTTCAACTATGTCGTTTTTCTAAACTTCAGCATTAAATATTTGCAATTCATGTGCACTGAATGCATTACATACAGAGTCGTATAACTGTTCCAATATGCAACAGAATATGCAATTCCTTAACACACAAACACCTCAGCCTCCTCGACCAAAACTAGCTTTGTGCTGTCAGGTCTCCAACTGATAGTAGGAAACACAAACACTGCCAACTCAGAAACCATTCACTAGGATTTAGCAGATGTGCCAGTAGTGACTCTAAGCAGTTCTTTAATTCTTCATTATTGCAGCCACCCATTAATTATTGATTGTCAGCTCAGAATTTCACTGTCGATCCTGTTCAATAGAATCAGCTTCATCCACATTTCTAGAGGTAGGTATAAAATTTAACTGGCTGGACAAGAAGGAACACTAGGGCTCCTACCTTGGTCCTCTCTTATTCATCATCTGCACAATCATCCTCAGCCACGTCCATCATAAGCATGGTATCAGCTTCCTCAGGTAGACTGATGACATGCAACTCTACCTCTCCACAGTCACTACTAAATCCAAGACTGCTGTACACTCTGACTGTCTGTCAGGCATTAAGTCTTAGGTGAGTCCAAACTTACTACACATCAGCAAAACTTGTGTAGCTCTTGCCGGCACCTACTTGCCTCCAGCTCGGACTTTATCAACCTGCCTCACTACCTACTTAGGCTAAACCCAGTGACGTGCATTCACAATGTTCTCTTCTACCATAAGCGGAGCTTTATTAAGCTGCATCTGGTCTATTATCAAGATCACCAACATCTCCAGGATGTTACCGGCATACACATCTGCTTCATTCTTCCTGCTGCTGATCCATGCCTTCATCACCACGAGGACTGATTTCTCAAATGCTCTCTTGCTGTCACTCACCCTTCATATATTTCAGTTAATCCAAAATTCTGCCCCCAAGTCCTCTCCTGCACGCCCATCACCCCCATCCTCGCCAAACTCCGCCGTTTGTAAGAGATTAGCAAAAGTAAACGTAGGTCCCTTAGAGGCAGAGCCAGGAGAAATTATAAAGGGGAATAAGGAAATGACAGACATTAAACAAATATTTTGTATCTGTCTTTATAGTAGAAGACACAAAAAACATACCGGAAATACTGGAGAACCAAGGGTCTAATGAGAATGAAGAAGTAATTAAGAATAGTAAAGAAAAAGCACTGGATAAATTAATGGGGCTAAAAGCCAACAAATACCCTGAACCTGATCGCCTACATCCTAGGGTTTCAAAAGAGGTGGCTGAGAGATAGTGGATGCATTGGTTTTGATCTCCATAATTCCCTAGATTCTAGAACGGTCCCCGTGGATTGAAAGGTAGCAAATGTAAACCCGCTATTCAAGAAAGGAGGGAAGAGAGAAAACAGGGAACTATAGGCCAGTTAGCCTGACATCAGTGGTAGGGAAAAGGCTAGTATCGATTATTAAGGACATAGAAACAGGGCACTTAGACGGTCAAAATATGATTAGGCAGAGTCAACACAGTTTGATGAAAGATTTGTCAAACACGATTTCCCTATTAGAGTTTTTTGAGGGTATAACTAGCAGAGTAGGTAAGGGGGAAACCAGTGGACGTAGTATATTTGGATTTTCAAAAGGCATTCGATAAGGTGCCACACAAGAGGTTGTTACACAATATTAGGGCTCATGGGATTGGGGGTAATATATTAGCATGGATTGAAGAATTAATGGACAGAAAACAGAATAGGAATAAATGGGTCATTTTCAGGTTGGCAGGTTGTAACAAGTGGGGTGCCACAAGGATCAGCACTTGGGCATCAGCTGTTTACAATATATATATCAATGACTTAGATAAGGGGACAGAATGTAATGTATCCAAGTTTGCTGACGATACAAAGCTAGGTGGGAAAATAAGCTGTGAGGAGGACGCAAAGAGGCTGCAAAGGGATATAAACAGGTTAAGTGAGTGGGCGAGAAGGTGGCAGATGGAGTATAATGTGGGGAAATGTGAAATTATCCACTTTGATAGGAAGAATAAAAAAAGCAGATTTTTTTTTAAAAAGGTGAGAGACTAAGAAATGTTGGTTTTCAGAGAGATTTGGGTGTCCTTGTAGACGAATCACAGGAAGTTAACATGTAAATACAGCATGTAAATACAGCAAGCAATTAGGAAGGCAAATGGTATGTTAGCCTTTATTGCAAGGGTGTTGGAGTATAAGAGCAAGGAGGTCTTGCTGCATTATATAGGGCTCCGATGAGGCCACACCTGGAGTACTGTGTACAGTTTTGGTCTCCTTACCCAAGGAAGGATATACTTGCCTTAGAGGGGATGCAACAAAGATTCACTAGATTGATTCTTGGGATAAGAGGGTTGTCCTATGAGGAGAGATTGAGTCGAATGGGCCTATACTCTCTGGAGTTAGGAAGAATGAGAGGTGATCTCATTGAAACATATAAAATTTTAAGAGGGCTTGACTGGAGATGCTGAGTGGCTGTTTCCTCTGTCTGGAGAGTCTAGAACTAGGGGTCATAGTCTCAAGATAAGGGGTCGGCCATCGAGGACCGAGATGAGTAAAATTTCTTCACTCAGAGGGTTGTGAATCTTTGGCCCTCTCTACCCCAGAGGGCTGTGGATGCTCAGTCATTGGGTATATTCAAGACTGAGATCGATAGATTTTTGGACACTAAGGGACTCAAGGGATATGGGGATAGGGTGGGAAAGTGGGGTTGAGGTCGAAGATCTTCCATGATCTTATTGACTGGCAGAGCAGGCTCGAGGGGCCGTATGGCCTACTTCTGCTCCTATTTCTTATATCCTTATGTTGCCCTATGCCCCAGAGAACTGAGCTCAAGATAGCCATCCTTATTTTGAAATTTCGCCACCATCTCCTTCCACCCTATTGGGAAAATATTTTCAAGCCACATGTTTCCCCATCCCCCACCCCTCCTTCTTCTTACTTTGGATTATTGTTCATTCCCTCCCCTCTCTACATCCTTGCCACAACAATGCTTTTGACACAGAAATTGTAACGGCTGACATGGATGTTTAATTCACTGAGAAAAGAAATAGGGATTTAGTTGACTCTCCATGTTTGCTCTTGTTGATCAGTTAATAGTTGTTCAACTGCTCAGTCACTCTGTCCCTGATGATCGATTCCAGTAACTTCCCTACAACAGACATTAAACTGACACGTCTGCAGTTTCCTGCTTTCTCCCTCCCCCATTTCTTAAATAATGGAGTAACATTTGGAATTTTCCAACCCAAGAGCACAATTTGCAAATCTAGAGAGCATTTTAATGCTCTGTTCTAGACTTAATCTCTAATTCTTTACAATCCAACTAAAGTCGATGTTACACTGATGAAAGGAATTGGCCCAAGCCCAGAATGTCTTTAAAAAAATACACACTCAAAATAGTGACTATCATCACTTCCTCTCCACGAGTTGGCTTCCACCACATCAGTTGTGTTCCTTTATCTGCCAGTATAATTAGTTTTCTGGCAAAAGAGGCAATTAGTGTCAAATTACCATGAACCTAAATACTTTGAATAGCAGCTATTTCAAACATTTTGCCTTTTTAGCTGACACTGTATGCTTGGCCTGCTTAGGTGAATTCTCAATTAAATCCCTATTTCTTTTCTCAGTGAATTAAACATCCATGTCAGCCATTACAATTTCTGTGTCAAAAGCATTGTTGTGGCAAGGATCCAGGCTGAGGTTCCTTAATTCTGCAGGGCAATGCAAAAATACCCTGCGTATCATTCTGAAAGACTACTCTATGACATATGGAGAAACACTTTATAGACACTGTGTTCCACCCTTTGCTCATTCCTCCACTCTTTTCCCTTTGTGCTAATCCAGTCATCCCTCCTGCCCACCCGCATTGACGTTTAATATGGATTATTCTTTTATGAGGTTCACTTATGAATTCTTCACCTGCAAAGTATTAAGACTGCATATATCCCTGAAATTCTCCCATTATCAAGTATGCGTTTTCCTTGGAATGACCACGCTCTGGAATGCACTGTAGTATGATATATATACATATACATACACACATACATATATGTACCATCTGAGTTTTACATATATGGGATGTCATCTGAGCTATACATATACAGGGCACCAGCTGAGCTTTATGGATAGAAGGAACCATCTGAACTTTATCTGTACAGGACACTATCTGATTTTTTTTTTAAGATCACCAAGTCTGACATAAAGAGAATCTCCAGGATATGAGAAAATAATCCCAACTCATATCAGGAATTCTTCCTCAGTCCTCCAATGTTAGCCAAATAACTTTTCATACCCTATTACCTCCAGTGTGTATGTACAGATTCACCAGATATTAAGAACATAATGCCTCAAAGGCCCTTTAGATACTAAATGATTCTAAAGGGCACCAAACTCTTGTGTTTAGTTTTGCAACATATGTTTTCAATAAATAATAATAATCTGATGTGCACTTCAAGAATTGGACAAACCCAGAATTCAGTCCATACAAATTCACCCATCATTCGGACCTACCATTCTCATTTGTCAACACATTTGTTCAACTTTTAAAAAAATTTGTTCATGGGACGTGTGTGACGCAAGCAAGGTTGCATTTATTACCCAAGCCTGGTTGCCCCGAGAAGATGATGATTGGTATTCCCCTTGAACCGCTGCGAGCTTTGCACTGATGTTACTCTCACAATGGAATATGGAATTTGGGTATGGAATTCCAGAACATTGGCCCAACAATAATGAAGGAAGTAATATGTGCCCAAGTCAGGATGGTGCGTGACTTGGAGGTGACAGCCCAAGCTATAAGTTATCCAGATCCTACTGTAGGCTGGCCTGGGCTGCTTCATTATCAAAGGAGTTGTGAATGCAGCTTAACCTTGTGGAATCGTCAGCAAGCAACCCCACTCCTGATTTTAAGACAGAGGGAAGGCCATTGATGAAGCAGCTGAAGATGGTTAGGCCAACGACACTTCCCTGAGGATCCCTTGCAGCGAGGTCCTAGGGCACCGATGATTGGTGTCCGGTGACTACACTATCTTCCTGTGTGTCAGATATGACTCCAGCCCCTAAGGTCCTCAGTTTTGCTAGGGCTCCTTGGTGCTATACTAGTCAAATGTTGTTTTGAGGTCATAGGTGTATACTCTCAACACTCCTCTGCCATACAGCTCTTATGGCCATGCTTGGATCATGGCTGTGATGGGCTCTTGAGATGAGTGGTTTTGGTGGAAACTGAACAGAGAGTCAGTGAGCACATGCTGCTTGATGTAACTATTCATGATGCTATCGATCACTTTGCTGATGGTAATTGACCAGGTTAAATTTATCCTGTTTTTTTTTTGTGGATAGGTCTTACCTGGACAATCGTCCACAATGTTGGGGAGGTGCCTATGTCACAGCTGTATTGGAACAGGTTAGCTCACTGAGTGACTAGCTCTAGTTTGCAGATCTTGAGCACTACAGCTGTGATGTCCTCCACAGTCAAATAGCATACCCACATTCACCATCTGGGCTTACACATCAAGAATGGCCACTTGGACAAGGTAGCAGAGGGATGCCAGTATCCATAGAAACATACCCCAATAAAAGTGGAAACCTTCAAGTCTTATAAACAGAACATCGTGCTCAGCTACATGCGAAGATAAACATCTTCAGTGAGGCTGATTGTAGCCCACTTATTGCATCATCTAGTGGCGATAGCGATCATGTCTCACTGCTGATAAGGATGCTGCTGCATTTAATTTGCACACTGGCCCATCTCCAGTGGCACTGCTCTTTATAAGTCAGAGGATACATGTTTTAGAAGGACAAAAGCATTATACCATGGAATGCACAATATAGTATTCTCTTGCTGAGAGATGGAACAATGTATAACCTGGCCTGTCCCTTCAAGGCCACTGGTATAATTCTTAAACACACACATCCTGAGGTCAACTAGAGAATAGCTGTTTTTCTGTAGATTGGCATATCACAGCCATGCCCAAACCTGCTCTCACCTAACATACCCTCAGAAAGACAGTTACTACTGTCAAACAACACTTGAGTTACAAATAAAAACAGAAAATGCTGGAAAAGCTCAGCAAGTGAGGCAGCATCTATGGAGAAAGAAACAGAGTTAACGTTTCAGGTCGAGGACCTTTCGACAGAAGTGGAAGATGTTAAAAGATTGTAACACTTAGCTACAATCTCATTATTAATAAAATGCTACAATAAATCTTGAAGAATTGAAGTGCTCCTTTAGAGTGTTATATGATCTAGAGACCTGAGTACTGAATACTGAGATTTTCCATGCTGCTTCTGTTTGAGTTTATAAATACCGTGGCTGCAAGAGCAGGTCAGAGGCTGGGTATTCTGCAGCGAGTGACTCACCTCCTGACTCCCCAAAGCCTTTCCTCCATCTACAAGACACAAGTCAGGAATGTGATGGAATACTCTCCACTTGCCTGGATGAGTGCAGCTCCAACACTCGAAGCTTGACACCATCCAGGACAAAGCAGCCCTCTTGATTGGCACCCAACCACCACCCTATACATTCACTCCCTTCATCACCGGCGCACTGTGGCTGCAGTGTGTACCATCTACAGGATGCACTGCAGCAACTCGCCAAGGCTTCTTCAACAGCACCTCCCAAACTCGCAACTTCTACCACCTAGAAGGACAAGGGCAGCAGGCACATGGGAACACCACCACCTGCACGTTCCCCTCCAAGTCACACACCATCCTGACTTGGAAATATATCACTGTTCCTTCATCGTCACTGGGTCAAAATCCTGGAACTCCCTACCTAACAGCACTGTGGGAGAACCTTTACCAAACGGACTGCAGCGGTTCAAGGTGGCGGCTCACCACCACCTTCTCAAGGGCAATTAGGAATGCGTAATAAATGCTGGCTTCGCCAGCGACGCCCACATCCCATGAACAAATTTGAAAAAAAGTTAGTGCTTTGGAAATAGGGTCCACAGGGAAATCCCAGGAAGGCATAATGTCATTAGACTTATGTCATCCTGTACTGGGAGGGAGGGAAGGAAGGAGGGACAGACTTACATTTATATAGTGCCTTTCAGGATGTCCCTAAGCACGTCACAACCAATGAAGAACTTTTGAAGTGTAGTTACTGTTGTAATGTAGGCAGCCAATTTCACACCGCAAAGTCTCACATACAGCAATGAGATATGTCTAATCTGTTTTCCGTATTGTTGGCCAAGGAATAAATGTTAGCCAGGACACCAGAAGAACTCTCCTGCCGTGGGATCTTTTACACCAACCTGAGAGGGCAGACGGGGCTCCGGTTTAACGTCTCTTCTGAAAGACAGAATTCTGAAATTTTTTCCCATCTTTTTCTATTGTTGCACGCTAATAAAAATGTTTCTTGCAATGATGGTTAGAAAAGAGGAATGTGTCAATATTGGCAGGGTGTCCCTCACACAGAAGGGTTCAACAAACACTTAATGACTTACACAAAAACAATGGCTTCTTCAAATAAAATTGGCAGGTATGTCTCTCAAAGCAGAGCACTGCAGACGCTCAGCAACTTCACTAGTCAAATTTCTGTTCTCGCCCATGGTTTCTTAAGACTTTCAGACCACCTCTTATCTCAGCACCAAAGCAGAGACTTTGCACAGAGACTATTCATTTTAGCCTACATCAGCTGATGTTGAGCTTGAATTATGGCCTATTTAGACTAAGCAAGAAATCTGTGCAAAGCTGAGATACAAAACAAAACTAATAATATTTATTTTTGTAATTAAGAAGTGCAGGAGCAGGGCAATGAACACAAACTGGGGTCTGCAACAAAACCTACCACCATCCTGCTGGCCCTTTAATTGAGGGTTAGTTTGGCTGCACATCACACTTCAAAATGGTTTCCTTTATATTCTCACAGGGCAGTCAATCATTTTGTCCATCACAGAGCACAGCTCATTGTGCTATCTGAGTACAAGGAGTCGTACATGATACTTTGGGGCTGATTCATTATTAAGTGGGGTTGATGAGAGCTTCAACCCTATCGGCACACACCAGCAATCAATCACTCACCCGCAAATCGGTGGCACAGAGGTGGCTTGTGGAATTTGTACGCATCACCATCAAAGAGCTAGGAGAATTAAAAGCAAACAGCGTCTTGGCTGCAACAAGGCTTTATACATCTGAAACTGAACTCAGTTTCTCTGCGCACCACTGGGATCTAAACCAGATAGCAAATTCCAAAGTGTGAAGTTAAATAACAAAACAAACACAAGATCAACCCAGTTCAGATGGGTGACTAAACTGGGCTTTAACTGTGTGGGAAACAGTTTAAAGTACCAGTGATGATCATTAACAGTGTAGAGTCTGCACAGACATTTATGAAAAGTGCTGCTACAAGTTTCATAGAAGATGCAATAGACTCAAAAGAATTGAAAGCTAATAATCAAAATTGTGACAGAAAGATATTTAAAAACTTTCACAGACAGAATTGTGTCAATTATAATTTGCCAATAATCTTCTGCAGTTCAATTAAAACTATCAGCATGACTCCGTTAACACCAAGTGAAAACTGGATCAAGATCTGCTGTAATGGCTCCCTCACCCCATGAAAAATAGCCTGCCAACACCAATGTCTAAGTTCAAAGACAACAAATGGCCACTTTGTGAGGTAGCAGATAATTGTGAGGACCCCTTCAGGAAAGGGCAGAAAAATTAGAGGGAATATTTAAAAAAAACAAGGAAACTGTTGTAAAAGAAAAAAGACCCTCTTCAATTCATCTGGGCTAGATTTTAACCTAGTTTTTAAAAGAGGTAAAAGGTCATTGAACTAAATACTTTTGAATAGATTTGTTTGGTGCAAGCCAGTCACTTCATTATAGAAAAAAGTTAGAATGGCCTTGAAGGCTCAACGGTAAATAAATGTTCAATGCATCATAAACAGTCTGATGTCCCATTGTAGTTAGAATATCCCAAATACTCTTAACTTCGAGCCATTCTTTGTCATGAAGATTATGAATTTAGTAAACAGAAAAAAATATGACCCTGCATTTTTAACTGTCCCATACAAAAACCATAAAGCCTTTCCTCTCACAGTTACATTACTATTTTCACCAAAGCGCTGCCCTGAATGGAAGTCTCTTAATCTAAGTGATGACAAATTGAGGGGAATTATAACCCCCAAGGACGGGCAGGACAGGGGTTAAAATTTCAAAAATGTGAAACTCGACCCCAACCCACCTCCAACGTGCCCACTTCCGGTTTTAACGGAGATGGGTTGGGGGGGGGCAGCGACTAACCTGCTCTCGAGAGATGGGTCCGTAATTTAAATATTTTAATGAGGCTACGTGCCTCAAATTTTAGCAGGCTTTTAGATTTAACAGCTGCGGACCAGGTATCCCAGGGCTCGGGAAGCCCGGCAGCAGAAGGGAGGCGAGAACAGCCAGATCCAGCAGGTTGAGTGCCTTTCCAACACAGCTTGTGGGCCAGAACAAGCAGGTGTGCTTCACTCTGGCCCCCCAGGCAAACCTGCTTCCCTCCCCCCGATCCAATCTTCACCTTCCCGACCTCTGATCTCCCCACTCTCAGAAGCGAGTGTGCTAACACTTTATCTGCATGAGCCTTAACTGTCGCTGTCGGCGGCCTGAGTGATTGTAACTTGTATTATGCAACTAAGAGTGGGCACCTTTGCTGGTGGTTTTCCTCTCTTTTCTAGCCCAGGAACAATACAGCCAATTGCAGCATTGCTAATGTTGCCCCAGCCGAGATCAACTAGCTTAGCGTAGATCGGAGATCAAACCTGGGACTTTTCTGATCTACGTAGTTCAGTACCACACCAGTCAATGCATGGGAAATTCCTTGAAGTACTTTCTAAGAAGTAACAGATCTTTAGTGTAGAAGTGACTACCAAAACCAAACTCTCAATGTCTCCAAATGTTAATGTTATAATTGAGCTACGTCTCTCCGAAAATCTAAACGACCATGGGGTAAAATTTCCACAGGGGTTTCTCCTGATCTTCCACCTTAACTTTGGTGAAAGATTAGCAGAAACCCCCCAAAAAAACCACATAAACTGCCATTTCTCCAGGGTTGTCTGCCGATCTTCCGAAGTTAGGGTGGCAGATCAGGAGAAAGTGCATGGAAATTCTACCCCCTTGCATCTAAGTTGACACCCATGACAAGTATGAGGTGATGACTGTACAGTGCAGGTTTGAACAACTCCAGACAATCCTGAATTCTGAGCTCTAATCTGACATTCAGATTCCAATTCAGATCCAAAGAACAACAAGTCTTAGGTTGAAGTCTCGGGTTGAAGTTGGTACATTTTTGAGTTTTTAAAATAAATATTCTCCTTCGGTCAGCATCATGGGCCAGTCCTGCAAGTGGTTGTCAAATCCTCGATGTCCAGGTGTGCTTTTACCTGCCCAATATCTAGGTAAATGTAGCAAAACCCAGGAACAGAACATAGAACCCTTGCCACTGTACTCTGGCTTATTGGAAGATATCACATGCTATCATATGAATTCCTCAACTTCAGAAGACAGAAGAACATACACTATCAGACCAAAACCCAGGCAATAAACAGACAACTTTATTTAGCATTAGTGCATATATGGACTTTCAAAAGGCATTTGATAAAGTACACCAATAGATTTGTTAGCAAAATTAAAGCGCAGTGGTAGCATGAATACAAAATTGGCTAAAGAGGCAAAAAGCAGAGAATAATGGTGAACGGTTGTTTTTCAAACTGGAGGGAAGTATACAGTGGTGTTCCCCAAGGGTCAGTATTAGGACCACTGCTCTTTTTGATATATATTAATGACCTGGACTTGGGTGTACAGGGCATAATTTCAAAGTTTGCAGATGACATGAAACTCAGAAATGTAGTAAACAATGTAGAGGATAGTAAAAGACTTCAAGAGGACATAGACAGACTGGTGAAATGGGCAGACACATGGCAGATGAAATTTAACACAGAGAAGTGTGAAATGATACATTTTGGTAGGAAGAATGAGCATAGGCAATATAAACTAAATGGTACCATTTTAAAGGGAGCGTAGGAACAGAGAGACCTGAGTGTGTATGTACACAAATCTTTGAATGTGACAGAACACGTTGAGAAGTCTGTTAAAAAAGCATATGAGATACTGGGCATTATTAATAGAAGTATAGAATACAAAAACAAGGAAGTTAAGCTAAACCTTTATAAAATATTGTTTAGGCCTCAGTTGGAGTATTGTATTCAACTCTGGGCACCACACTTCAGGAAGGATGTCAAGGCCTTAGAGAGGGTGCAGAAGAGATTTACTAGAATGGTAACTGAAGTACCTCATCCCTGGTATGTGGAGACACTGGAGAAGCTGAGGTTGTTCTCCTTAGAACAGAGAAGGTTAAGGGGAAGATTTGATATAAGTGTTCAAAATCATGAACAGTTTTAATACAGTAAATAAGGAGAAACTGTTTCCAGTGGCAGAAGGGTCAGTAACCAGAGGACACAGATTTAAGGCAAATGAGCCAGAGGTGACATGAGGAAACTTTTTTTTTACGCAGCGAGTTGTGATGATCTGCAATATACTGCCTGAAAGGGTGGTGGAAGCAGATTCAATAGTAACTTTCAAAAGGGTAGTGGATAAATACTTGAAGGGAAAAAAAATTTACAGGGCTATGGTAAAAGAGCATGGGAATGGGACTAATTGGATACCTTTTTCAAAGAGCCGGCACAGGCATGATGGGCTAAATGGTCTCCTCTTGTGCTGTACCTACTATGATTAAACAGGTAAATAAATATTCAATACAAACAGGATATTTACAGTAAATACAAACTTTACAATTCTCCTTCTTCGGATGCACAAACTTTGGGTAGAATCTTGCCTCTGGGTCAGCCAAGCCAAGACTCAATTTCCTGTACATCTAGAGGACCTAACTCAGACTCTGCATTGTAACGGAAACATTGCAATACTTAGCTCTGATTTAACCAAACCCTTTTCACATCTTACTAACGTACTGGCTACGGCGACTCTGACCCTTTACAGCTTCAGTGTATTAAGTTGTTTAAACTTGACACAATCACATTGGACAATTTTTTTTCAAAGTCCATTTCCCAGCTGTATTCTGTTGCATTAGAATCGTTTATTATTTGGCGAGCCAGTTACAGTGATTCATAGAGCCCTGCATGTCAGCAGATTAACTGATTTTTAGTTTTATATTCTCACTGCTACACAGCACATTTCTGTTCTCGTGATATTACAAACAATCAATATTGACTTCTTCTGAATGGAAGCGGATACTGAATTATTGATTGTACACAAACATTTGTTCCATTCAGATGTCCTTCTCCCAGGTTCCCGTCTATAAAATATTTAAACTCTTGTCTGTGTTCATTACAGCATGTTCAATGGATTCCCCATTCCGGTTCTTAGAGCAGCATGGTGACAAACAGAACAGCCTCAGATATTAATGGAATTAACCCTACAGGAAGTGGAGAGTGGGGTCTTCAGCAATATGGCAACTTACCCCACAGATTTGGAATGTAACTTATGTTTTATATACTGGTCCTGCCAGCAAACCAATATAATTTCTACTGTCTCACCTCAGCTAGCAACATTTAATCTCCTCCCTCACTTTCCAACTTGATGCAAATACTTTTTAAATATGTTCACACTGAGCACAGAGAAAGTACTCCACAGCACTCCTCCCTATGCTGTATTTAAATGCCAGTTACCAATGATGGTGATTTGATAGACTTTCAATGAAATAATGCCAAACTGAGAAAACAACCAAAATCCTCTAAATCACATTAACTCTGTTTCTCGCTCCACAGATGCTGCTTAACCTGCTGAGTGTTTCCAGCATTTTCTGTTTTTATTTCAGATTTCCAGCATCTGCAGTATTTTGCTTTTGTTCCTCCAAATAGCTCTTCAGTTTGGACTGTAATCATAGCCCAGAGGGAGGGCGTGCAATGAAGCCTGATGTTTTGCAATAGAAGTTAGCAAATGAAAGATCTGCAATGAGGGCAGGGAAAGCAGATGGAGATTGCAGCTAAGACAGCGTGATATAAGTCAGGGGAAGGCAACTGAAGATGAACAGAAAACAAAAAAAGGTCAAAACTGGAGCATCAAGCCAAAAAAGGTACTTTTGTTGCTATATAAGGAATTGGCCAAACTCAAACTGGAATATTGTGTGCTGTTCTGGTCAACCAATCATATTATTGAAGGTACAGAGCCAAATGGTTATTCTGGGTATCAGACATTTGAGCTATAAGGTTAAAGAAGTTGGATTTGCTGTCTTTGGAAAAGATGAGACTTTGAGGTGATCTAATTAAAGTTACCAGCTTATGAAGAAAATGACCCAAGCAAACTTTTTCATTTTGGTGAAGGTTTAAAATACCAGAGAACACAAGAATTTTATGAACAAGATGGGAAGTCAGGCAAAACCTTTGTTGAATAAGTTAACTGTGGTAGTGATTGAAGCAGAGGTTCATGTATCATTTTAAAAGACAATTAAATGTGTTTTTGAAAGGAGAAGAAATTGAAGGATTTTGGTGAGAAGGTGAAAACATGAGTTGATTTATGAAAATGAGTTGGATTTGTTGAGGTAATGGTTTTTTCTGATTCCTAAAAATTGTGTTCTTACCATGACTGGTGTTGGAAATGAAAACTGCCACCACACTGGTATATTACGGGATGCTCTTCTCAGTTGAGACTGAAGTATATTGTTGGGACAAAAGTAGAGGGAGTTTTATTTCGAGCTGTGCCACATTTGACCTGGGAGTGCTGGATGCTGACACTGTGTGCCCAAAATGGAAAGTGTCCCATTCCCCTGCACCAAGATCTCTCACTTTGATGAAGACATTCAATTCACCAAACAATTAAAAGATGGTGTAACCCAACTTGTCCTATTTTAAATCATGGATAGCATCAGGAAACTCTAAATGAAAAGCTCACCAGCTTTGTGGGGAAATTCATCAATTGATGGTTGAGAGATGCTGCTACAATTATAGATTGATGGTTGAGAGATGCTGCTACAAAATGACAAGATACAATAATCTATCATCACATAGATTCCACAATGAAAATTCTACCAAGTCACTAAAAGAATACAGTAAGTCAATTTGACACCTCACATCACAATACCTCCTGTACCAAGCTAAACCTGGCTGATTAGCCCTTAAAAGGATCAGTTTTATTTAGCCTTCTAGAAATTAAGAAACACATTGATCGTGTTCAGTTCACCCCACAAATGTTCAAATCAGTCAGATACCCTCCAGGCAGATACATTTTTTAAAAACATCTGGTACTGCCCATATGTGTGGAATTTAAATGGTCACTGAGAGAAAAGACTCAAATCCATCAAACTACTTACTTTGTAATCTTAGCACAGCTGGAAGAATTGACATCATCTGGGAGTTAAACCACTTTAAACTGTGTTCTCTCTTATTAAAGATCTTCAGATCCGTTCAGCAAACAGCTGTTACTATCCATTTGGACTTCTCCCTGAGCCCAAAAAAGAACTAAACTGGCTTTAAAAAAAGGAAACATAATTAAGATGGAGTGACTGCAAAAGTTCAATGGTTGGATATTTCTGATCATTACACTCAAGGAACACAAGTTCAGGAGACACACATTTTGTTTTTAAATCATTCTTACAGCGGATCAGTCACTAAGATATGGCTCCCCAAATATTATGGCATAGGCAAATGAATAATCACAAAAAAGTAAACACTTCAAACAGGAAAAAACTGTATGGTTCTCAAGAAATAGAAAGGTTGAATCTTCAATGGTGCTCATTTATATTCAGTAATGCAGAGGTCTTTCCAAGCAAGTACTTAAGTAAATATTAATAATACTGCACTAGCTACAGTTCAATTTACATTGAAACTCTTCCGTTGATTTAATGCTTAAAGGCATTATTCTCCAAGGGAGGGTGAGATGTTGTGTCACAGAGTAAGTAAGTAAGATGCAGGTTCATCACCAGAATTCCAACTGATTTCTCCCATGTCGCCTTAGAGATGCACCAAAGACCCAGAAAATCCTTGCAATGAAAGAGAATCATAATCAGGCACCATTTTTGTGTGCCTCTTACCAGGTGGTTATGTACATTGGTTAACCTGGGACCAGTCACCCATCCTGGGGATGGCGTGTAGCACAGGAATACCAAGAAACAGGAACGGGAGCAAACTACCTCAAAAACAGAAATTAAAAATGAAAGTAAAATTGGACTCTCTGGGGAGATGTTACAATAACATAGCAGATGGAATCTTACTTTGCCATCGTCCTACGACACAAAGTAACTGGGGGTCATTTTGGAAACTAATTTAAATGGGAAGGAAAAAAGAGACAGGGGCTACTTTCTATTTAAAGTATTCCCCCAAACACACTCTGCAAAGAAGCTTAAAAAGAATTTGTTGAAGGAACTAGTTAAGCATTGCTCCTCTAACTTTTGAGCTCAATTTTAAAGTACTGCAAGATATATTTAATGCTATTCAGCACGATCTCTGGTACAATTGGACTTGTGCAATCTGAGAAACAAATTTACCTAGTCAAGTTTGTTTAGGTTTTTGTGAAAGTGTTATTTCTTCTCGGTTGGCTTCCAGAGTGTTCTTGTTTCAATCTCCCACATGCAGCACACGCCCACATCTTTAAAGACCTGACTGAAGCTGCCTGCCAGCTACAATATTCATCAGTCACAGACTGGAGCACGGTATGACCCTACTGCAGAGTGCTTAATAAACCTGTCACTGGATTGAAATACTGGCCGGATTAGATTAAAATAATTAAATATAGCTGTTTGGAGTTTATCTTTTTATCCAAACTGTAACATTCTGAAAGTAACACTGCACGCTAGAAATTCAAGTCTCTTAGCCATATGGAAAGCCGTCTTTCATTCAGTAACACGTCCTGTAGCAATGCATAAGCTCTCCCCTTCCAGTACCTTGTTGTATAATAACAGGAAAACCTTCGATTGTTAGCGTATCTTTTTGATGGACTGCAGCTTTGCAAAATAGTTTTTTTTAAGTCAAACACTACATCGCTAACGCAATTTCCAGAGACCCCCAGTGTTTGAGCTGTTTGGAAACTGCCTCTCTTTGGCAGTAATATTCCAACACTATTGGCAGTAGACATTAGGACATTAACACAGTGAAACACATTTTGTAATTTTGTGAACGGTTTCGCAAATGTGCAAAAAGCCAATAGGAAGAATTTTGGTTGCTGTTATTTATTTATTATTTACCATCGCTCCAGAGTGACCCAGAGGGATGCGGGATAATAACTTGCAGAATTCAATTAATTTATCTCTGGTAGCTAAGGTAATAATTGTCAATTATTGAAACTGAAGATATCTTATTTTTCCTTGGATAGAAACTCTCTCATCATTCTGGAGTTGATGGCTTGTTGGAGAACACCAAGCAGGATTTATTTTCTCAAAACTAATAAAAAAATCAACCAAGAGCACCCGTCTACCCACAAGCAGGAAAATAGCATAAGGTTTCTGGGAACCCTATGAAAGGGGTGCAAGTACGGCAGAGGCAGGACTTGCACCCACCATTTTGCCCTGCCAGTAAGCCTGACCCAAATCCCAGAAACAGGGTCATTTAAATATTCCAGGTGGGCAAGCTATGCTTGTAGAAACACAAAACAGGCTCCCGTCCTGTATTGCTGCCAGAGTTACTCTGAAAGTGGGAGCTAAAGGCCTGGAATGGACCAAAGGAAAATAAAGGTAAAATCATTCTTTTTTGTAAAAAAAACTAAACAAAAAGAGCGTTCTCTGGCGCCTCTTCCAATAGCAATGGATCCTGCTGGGGGGGGAATCAATCATCATTTGCTCTCCACTGTAGGCCGCACTTAAAACCCAGAATGGGCCGTTTATCTTCTCTCAGCAGACATGGGTCCCACGGGGCCCAATGGAGACACTTCAGGCAGAATTCCCAGGACTTTTCCCCAACACATTTATTCGTTCTAATGCTAAGATGACAATTTCTATAAGTAGACCACGTCCTTTGCCAACAGAAATATGCATCTTTATTCCCTGCCACATACTGGTTGGCATGTCCAAGTTTAACAGTTAACCTCTAGTCATGGTGTATCACTCACTGGAGAATATATGGGATGTATTACAGTTTGAGTTCCCTCCCAACACTCATGTTCACAGCAAAATAGGCAGTTTCCATAAGCTAAGATGCAGATCCCAAATAACAAACATGCAATGTTATGTGTGACATGAATGAGATAGCAGGTCACAGAGCTAACAAGTATCCTTATACCATGGCATGATCCACTAGAGATCACATGGCTTTCTTATCCTGTTTTAAAAACAAGAAATACCACATTATCAGACCATTGTGTTTAGGCTAAAGCTAATAATCAAGTTTATTTACAAAGAAGATAATTACACAGCCTGGCTGATGCCCTAGCTCGGAAATCAATGTGCTGGATCCAAACAATATTACTTTGGAAATGTATACCCAAGAATTTTTGCTATCTGCTGATCTTGACTGGTTCTGACAGCAGCACAATCCTCACATTCTGCTCCATGTTTGCTTCTTTTGGAGAATAACACATGCTGTGATTTTCTCCAGTTCTGCAGAATTTGCCATCGGCATGCTCATTTCTGCAGATCATCTAGGCACTTCTGGAGCATTTCTGATGCTATTGCTATAAGTAGGTTCCTAACTAGGTGTTAATTATTGTGGCTGGAAGTTGACTAACCAATTGTAACTAGGGTGTGTCAGAAAAGGTATATAGTAAATGGATCTTTGCAAAAGCATAGGGCTTGAGCACAGAGGTTGGGAAAGACAGAGGTTGAACCTCTAACGGAATGAAGCGCTAACAGAGTGAGGACATTCAACTGAGAATTTGGGAATTAGATGCAGAGAGGGAAGGAGGTGTTAAGTGATTTAAACCAAAGAACTATAGACTAAGACTGAGCGGAGCATAAAGAGAACCGCATCAGAACAATGCAAGGAGGAGCGCCGAGGGTAAGTCAGTAAGTATTTAGTTAATTGGTTAGTGTTTTTAGTGGTTATTGGGGATAAAAGGAGCAGGAGCAGAGGCCCGAGAGCAGAAGGAGCAGGACCAGCGACCGAGAGCATAGCACATAAAGCTAAGACCAACTCAAACACAGGCAGAAGCTTGAAAGAGTGAGATCAGAGGACAGCAGGTTGGCGACTGGTTGGTGAGTAATACATTTTTTTGCTCGCTAAGCTAGGGGAGTGGTTTAAACCAGGAACCCATAACTTGCTAATACTTTATTAAATTAACAACTTAAACTAGATCAATTAATTTTAATAAACCAAGTGAATTAATTACATAAAAACTTTAAGTAAATAAATAAAACAAGGTTGGTTGGATATGGCAGTGCAGGTGGTGTGCCTTAATTGCAGCATGGGGGAGTTGATGGAGAGCAGTGCGATCCAAGGCAACCACATCTGCAGTAAGTGTCTGCAACTCGAGGAACTTCGGCTCAGTGTTGTTGAGCTGGAGTCCGAGGTGCAGACACTGCGATGCATCAGGGAGGGGGAAGAGTTACCTGGATACTTTGAGGCAGGAGGCAGTCACACCTCTTAGGTTCGGTAGTGGTTTAGATTTGGTTAGGGTTAGGGACAGGAGGATGTGACTGCACATCAGGCAGGTAAGGGGACCCCAGATGCAATGGTGGAGGAGCCTCAGCCTATGCCCTTGTCCAATAGGTACGAGGTACTTGCTACCTGTATGGATGAGAATAAAGACTGCAGGGAGGATTGACAAATTGACCACGGCATCGTAGTACAGAAGGTCATTCAAGTGGAAGGAGCGAAAAGAAATTTGGCAGTGTTAGGGGGTAGTATAGTCAGGGGGAATGATACTGTTCTCCGCAGGCGTGACCGGGAATTCCGAAGGCTGTGTTGCCTGCCTGGTGCCAGGGTTAAGACCATCTCCTCACAGCTGGAGAACTTGAAGCAGGAGGGGGGAGGATCCAGCTGTCGTTGTCCACGTAGGAACCAATGGCATGATAGAACTAGGAATGAGGTTCAGCTGAGGGAGTTTGAGGAGTTAGGGTCCAAATTAAAAAGAAGAACCTCAAAAGGTAATAATCTCTGGATTACTACCTGAGCCATGCACAAATTGGCATAGGGACAAACAAATGGTTAAATGCGTGGCTGAAAGAGTGGTGTGGGAAGCAGGGGGTGTCAATTCATGGTGCACTGTCGCTGGTACTGGGGAAAGAGGGAGCTGTTCCGTTGGGACAGGCTCCACTTAAACCGGGCTGGGGCCAGTGTCCTGGTGAATCGAATAACTAGGGCGGTAGATAGGGCTTTAAACTAATAAGAGGCGGGAGGGTTCAGGTAAGGGTAAATTTATAAGTCTAAAAGAGAAAAGTCAAGGCTGTAGGGCAGAGTAGCGATTTGGGTAAAAGCTAGCAGAGTGTGTCAGGAAGGGACAGAGAGTTTAACAAAGGAAATAGGGCATTAGTGACTAAGGTCACATCAGGAAAATATATTAAAAAGTTAAAATTAAAGGCACTATATCAGAATGCATGAAGTATTCCTAACAAGATAGATGAAGTAATGGCACAAATAGAGGTAAATGGGTTTGATCTAGTAACAATTACTGTAATATGGTTGCAGGGTGAGTAAGGTTGGGAACTAAATATCCCAGGGTACTTGCCTTTTAGAGAAAATAGGCAAAATGGAAAGGGGGGGTGGGGGGTAAGCCCTGATAATAAAGCATGATATAAAGGCAGTAGTGAGAAAGGATCTTAGCTCAGAAAATCAGGATTATAGACTCAGTATGGGTGGCACTAAGAAATAACAAGGAGCAGAAAGCACTGGTGGGAGTAGTTTATAGCCCCCTAGCAGTAGTTATAGTGCTGGACAGAGTATAAATCGGGAAATTAAAGGAGCATGTACAAGGGTAATCCAATAATCGTGGGGGACTTTAATCTTCATATAGACTTGGCAAACCTACTGGCAAAAGTAGTCGGGAGGAAAAGTTCGAGACAGTTATCTAGATCAATATGTCGAGGAACCAACTAGGGAACAGGCTATTTTAGATCTAGTATTGTGTAATGAGACAGGGTAAATGAGTATCCTTATAGTTAAGGACCGTCTGAGGCAGAGTGATCATAATATAATAGAATTTCATATTGAGTTTGAGAGTGATGTATTTAAGTCAAAACTAGGGTCTTAAATTTAAAGAAAGCCAATTACGTAAGTATGAGTGCCGAGTTGACGAAGATAGATTGGGAAATTAGATTAAAAGATATGACAGTAGAAAAGCAATGGCGAACATGTAAAGAAATAATTCATAATTCTCAACTAATATACATTCCCTTGAGGAATAAGATCTCCACAGGAAGAATGATCCAACCGTCCCTTACTAGAGAAGTTAAGGATAATATTAGATCAAAGAGAGTAATAAGCCTGAGGACTGGGAGGGTTTTAGAAATCAGCAAAGGATGACCAAGAAATTGACAGAGGGAGAAAATTGAATGAGAGCAAGAAATATAAAAAACAGGTTGCAAGAGCATCTACAAGTATGTAAAAAGGAACAGATTAACAAAAATAAACGTGGGTCGCTTAGAGGCAGAGATAGAAGAAATTATAATGGGGATGAGGGAAATGGCAGAGACGCTAAACAAATCCTTTTTATCTGTCTTCACAGTAGAAGGCACAAAAAACATAACAGTAATAGTGGAGAACCAAGGGTCTAATGAGAGTGAGGAACTTAAAGTGATTGAGATTAATAAAGAAAAAGTACTGGAAAAATTAATGGGACTAAAAGCCGATAAATCCCCTGGGCCTGATGGCCTACATCCTAGAGTTTTAAAAGAGGTGGCTGCAGAGAGAGTGGATGCATTGGTTTTGATCTTCCAGAATTCCCTAGATTCTAGAATGGTCCCCGTGGATTAGAAGATAGCAAATGTAAACCCGCTATTCAAGAAAGGAGGGAGAGAGAAAAAAGGGAACTATAGGCCAGTTAACCTGACATCAGTAGTAGGGAAAATGCTAGAATCTATTATTAAAGGACACAGTAACAGGACACTTAAAAAAAAATCATAATATGACTAGGCAGATTCAACACTGTTTTATGAAAGGAAAATAGTGTTTGACAAATCTATTAAAATGTTTTGAGGGTGCAACTAGCAGGGTAGATAAGGGGAAAACTAGTGGATGTAGTATATTTGGATTTTCAAAAAGCATTCAATAAGGTGCCGCACAAAAGGTTGTTACACAATTAGGGCTCATGGGATTGGGGGTAATATATTAGCATGGATTGAGGATTGGTTAACGGACAGAAAACAGAGTAGGAATAAACAGGTCATTTTCAGGTTTGACGGCTGTAACTAGTGGAGTGCTGCAAGGATCAGTGCTTGGGCCTCAGCTGTTTACAATATATATCAATGACTTAGATGAGGGGACCGGGTGTAATGTATCCATGTTTGCTGACGATACAAAGCTTGGTGGAAAAGTAAGCTGTGAGGAGGATGCAAAAAGACTGCAAAGGGATATAGACAGGTTAAATGAGTGGGCGAGAAGGTGACAGATGGAGTATAATGTGGGGAAATGTGAAATTATCCACTTTGGTAGAAAGAATTGAAAAGCAGAATATTTTTTTAAAAAGGAGTGAGACTAAGAAATGTTGGTAGTCAGAGGGATTTGGGTGTCCTTGTACATGAATCACAAAGTTAAAAAGCAGATACAGCAAGCAGTTAGGAAGGCAAATGGTATGTTAGCCTTTATTGCAAGGGGGTTGGATTATAAGAGATCTTGCTGCAATTATAGAGGGCTCTGGTGAGACCACACCTGGAGTAGTGTACAGTTTTGGTCTCCTTACTTAAGGAAGGATATACTTGCCTTAGAGGCGGTGCAACAAAGGTTCACTAGATTGATTCCTGGAATGCGAGGGTTGTCCTATGAGGAGAGATTGAGTAGAATGGGCCTATACTCTCGAGTTAGGAAGAATGAGAGGTGCTTTCATTGAAACATATAAAATTCTGAGGGGGCTTGACAGGGTAGATCCTGAGAGGCTGTTTCCCCTGTCTGGAGAGTCTAGAACTCGGGGTCAAAGTCTCAAGATAAGCAGTCGGTCATTTAGGATCGAGATGAGGAATAATTTCTTCACTCAGAGGGTCATGAATCTTTGACATTCTCTACCCCAGAGGGCTGTGGATGCTCAGTCATTGAATATATTCAAGACTGAGATCAATGGATATTTGGACACTAAGGGAATCAAGGGATCTGGGGATAAGACGGGAACATAGAGTTGAGGTAGATGGTCAGCTATGATCTTAATGAATGGCAGAGCAGACTCGATGCTGTATGGCCTACTCCTGCTCCTTGTTCTTATATTTATGGAGGATACCCAAACATGATGACGTCTGAATACTGTAAACAAGACCCTGTCCACTATTCGCACGTTGGAATATCATTGTAATAAGTGAGGAACAAGTGTTGGCCGAGGACTGAGCCCTAAGGAATTCCTACAATTGGGCCAAACCTGATGGAGATTGCTGTGCCCATTCAGGCACCAATTGTGCGCTCTGCCAGGAAATATGCTATCTATTGAATTAGCTCACTGGGGATGTTGAGCTATAGCCTATTGTATCAAAACTTATCAGAAGTCTTTTCCACATACAGGATCACCACCAATGCGTGCTCATTCTTGTTAAATGTCAGAGAACGTGTTCTGACAGTTGTAGCAATTTGTCACCGATGCTTCTCCCTCTCCTGAACCCTGCTTGATCGGAGTTGAAGAACTCAGCACTTTCAAGGTGATGTTGGAGGCAGTATGCAAAACGGGAAAATACGGAGACCAAAATCGGCCCCACCTAGTTTACATATCTGGGCCTTCTTGGTTTATAGGTAGCTCAGTGGTGTAAATTAATGAGTTAAATCCTTCAATAATGCTAACGATTAAAGTCTTTGCTGATATGGCATTCCTGTTGGCATTTTCTCACTTCTTTTCACCTTGGTTTTCCCATGGACTAACCTCTAGCCTGTGCTTGGCATTTCCATGACTGACTTCCACTTCAGAGTGTTTCATGACAAAGGACATTCCCACCACCTCCCCTTCCTGCCGGGGACCTAAAAGATTTCCTTCCTCTTGCCACAACCAGAAACCTGAAAATATCTTGTACCTGCACTTTGTCCATCCATAAATTGGAGACATCTCATTGCCCACATCAGACTTCAGAAACCTCCCCAACCTGTTAAATTTGCTGAAATTTTGGGGTATATCATGTTATGTCACCAGATGTCTCTCCACAAAGTTTAATGTAAATATTCATTAATAATTCAATTACAACCTAAATTTACAGACATCAGATTGATCACAGAAATTGTTGCGAATTTTAGACTGAGTAGCTTACAGCAAATTCGGTCACAAAACTGATCATTTTGGGAGCACTATTACCTACTCGTATCTATCCATTACAGAGAACCATCTGAATCCTTGCCCTAAATCTCTGCAGCTTAGCCCTTACAACCCACCCCCTTTCCCTACCGCTTGTCCCTCTCTAATGAGATGTTAAAGAAGGTGCACAGACATATGCATTTTTACTTTAAAAAAATACTGTAGTTGTATTAGTTGAACTGCTCACCGATATAAACAGAGCTGATCCTCTAAACCCACCCATACAGCACTGGATCTAATCAGAAACAATTCTTACTAAAATCCATTTAGCCCACGGAATTCATCCTGTTGTTTAGGTTCCTGTTCAAGATCTCCTTGGACCACCATCGTCCTCCTCCTGCCTAACTCGAGAACTCTCAGAATTTCTGTACATTTTTAAATATATCCAACCTCATGCCTCTGAATTGCAATCAAGGTCTGAGATACAAATTGGTTGCCATTTCTCTTCCCTGCCTATTTGTACCATGTTCTGAGCCCATGGACAAGCATAAACCCTTCTATAAATTGAGGCTAAACTGTGCTAGTATAATTGAAACTAAATCACACATTCATTAACCGTTGAATGAAAATTTTAAAGTTAATTTGTTGTTTCTCATCACAACAAACCAGGTTGAACTGGCAATTGTGCTCAATGGATAAGCTAACCACTTAACAGATTTAAGTAGCCATAGATGTTTTAGTGCAGTGCAGCTCTAGAGGCCAACAGGCACAGAATTAATCAAGTCACACACAGTATCCAGTCTCTCAACCATCCTAGTGCAGTGGAATCTTGCATTCGATCAATGTTTGTAGTGGTCAGATGTTTCTAACAATCAAAATTTGTTTTCCAAAACCCCATTTCATCTGACGCTATGTTATTGCAATAATTTACAGTAATCAGTGCAGTTCAGCTGAAGTGGTTACTTTTGTGACAGCTCCCCATTGTTGTAAGACAATTGGCCCAGCTGTTGAATCATAATCAGCACAAACCAGCAAATGAATGGGTAATGATACTAATGAGCTGCTAATTGTCCTTAACTGGTTAACTGTTAAAGGATCCCACCAATCACTTTATGACTGCACTATTGAGCTGTGCTGCTCAAAATTCACCAGCACTTTAAATGGTTGAGCGATGTTCCAGTCAGAATGCTGGTTTGGGCTCAAGAGCAACAAATGGAATAAAATGAAAGCACCAACATTCTTTCTATGGCAATAGCATTCTGGAGGGGAGGCTGAGCAGCTATTTAATCCGTTGTTTAAAGCACTGGTGAGTTCCAAGCAGCAGATCAAGAGATCCGCAATACACATGGGGAATTGCTACCTTCGAATGTACTGATCAGTTGGTTAGAGAGATAATTTGGACTTCTGGACAAAAACATCAATTTAACAGGATTCTACTGTACTAATCCAGCTTTGTATCATACAGAACAACAATTGCCTTGTCGTCTCTCTATCTTTTTCTCCTGCCTCCATTCTCCAAGCAGCCTTTGTTTAGATGGCTTCTAATAATATAGTATATATTTGTTCTAAATATGTTAATTCCATCTGAACTTCTGGGACAAGCAGGCCGGTACCAATCCCATGACCACCACTAAACCTTGCCTGAAGCTCGATTGGTGGTTTTAGAGCAGAGGCCTGTCTCCATCTCCGATGCTTTAGAACGCCACCCTGACAACTTCCAACAATCTACCCATCTGAAGAGCAGCATTTCTAACCAAATATTTTTAAAACAAAACCTTCAAAATGTTATTTTAATAATTGTTACATTTGGTTATAAAACAAACATTCATATTTTTGTGGTTTTATGTAGCATCATTTTCCACTAGAGCTATTTTTAGCTGCACGTTCCAGGAATTTCGCAATGGTCCAGAAATTGCTTAAAAAATAACGCGCAGTCAAACGCGGAAATCTGGAACTTGCTCCTCCTGGTTCACCGATAATATGACAGCTTCGCATTAAAGGCATATCGCCGCCTGCGATCAATAGAATCAACAGACCAGCACCAACCTGCTCTTCTGCCCAGCTGGAAAGTAACTAATATCGCCACTAAACAGGTACGCTTAAAAATACCAGGTTTAAATAGCGCAGTAAATCTTAATGACTGCCAAACAACTAAAAATTAACTTTTAAAAATGTGGAGTCTCATACTCATTTTAATAGTTCTTGGTCGTTAAAAAAATTTAAAGTTTTTTTTTAAATTTCAAATGCTTTTTTAAAAATTTTCAATTCCGTCTCTTTTATTTAATTAAATTATTTCTTACCCTCTCTTTTATGGCCGTCTATAACTGTTTTTACAAATGATTTTAGTGTTGTACCTTTCACTTGCTGGATTTTCCATTCCAAGCCTGCGGAAACTGTTCGCAGCTTGTTAAAAATGCTGCGATCTGATTGGTTGCGGGGAGAGCGTGATCCTCTCACTTCTCCCGTGGGTCGTGGCATCGCTGGAGCTAACGCTGGGCTCTTCTCTGCTTCCTATTAGAGGAAGCTCACCCAGTAAAGACCGCGGCAAGTTAGTGGGTTAGTATAAATCTGTGGAGCAGCGAGCACTGTTGGTTCGCCGCTCTGAGCAATTTCTGGACCAATGTAATAGAAGGAACTACGCACCTCATAATTGACACTAGTACAATCATCCATTGCGGCTCACATGTGCGTCATACAGGACGTGTGTACCCTTTACATAGCTGCTGTACCAGTCCGAGATCCTCTCCATAACATACTATGCTCAAACATCAAACCTTCTGGAAAGAAGACTCTTTACTCAGCTAATTGTGAATGTAAAGAGGTACACAGCAAGGGGAGTCAGATGGAGAAGATGCTCATTTTGAATTTTCTTCCATTTGCACACAGCAGATTGAATGGTTAATCTGGAATAAAATTATTCTTGCTGTATGGCACTAGAATTTAGAAAAGTTAAGCCTTCAACATGAATTAAAGAACCAAGTGCTTCAATCATCTAAAAAAAAGGGGAGGGGGGTCCATGCTTGATTGTTCATTACAAGTATCTACGTGTGCTTTTACAACATGTTACTGCTGAGCATCTGGCCCAAACTCAATCACTAGTTGCATTTCATCCATCCACTCTGCCCCAGCTCCTCAGGAAATGAGAGCCACTATTTTAATAATGATACCCCCCACCACCGACAAAATCTGATCAATTTTCAACTAGAACTTGTTGAGTTTTAGGTTGACTGTGAGATAGCTGATCATCACCTTTGGGCCACAGTAAAGTGCAAGTAATAACCAATTTACCCTACTGGAGCGAAACTTAACATAATTATATCACTTGGACAGAATATGGGGCGACATTAAGCGAAAACTACTTCCCTTCTGTCGGTCTGTGGCAGCAGACAGATTTTTTTACAAAAATTATCATTTGTGGAACCAATGTAATAAAATACAGAAATGACCCAAAGATTGGCTTTCAGAATTTATGACATTGTAACTGGTGGCTGGCAGTTACTTGTGAGGCAACACTGGGAAATAAACTCAACATGTGGACCAGTAACAGTGGGTACTGCATAAAATACACAAGACTCCCATCCCAGTAATCTCCAAGAAATCTATATGGAGGAAATAAAAATTCATTGCCAAAGAAAGGAAGGAGGCGTGGGTGGGAACAAACTATTTGGAAACCAAAACAAAAGTGTTAAGGGCCTGGACTTCGATCACGTCCCAACTGAGACCCATTTATTATGAGCAATGTTTGTAATGATTTCCTGGCCAGATCTGAAGAATAGCAGATTGCATGGAGTTGCAAGAATCTCCTCAGGTCTCAATTTTAAAAATGTCTTTTTTTTGTTTTAGTTAATTTTCTACCTTAGTACTTGCTTTATGATTCTTGTCCATGCACAGGAAATTAGATCAGAGTTCAGAAGCAAAGGAATGTCCTTGGCAGAGATTACTAAAGTATTGATTGAAGTGTAAATAATGGTAAAAGTTTATTGTTCCAATGTGTAAGTATCAAAATTCAAGTTGGTCAAGGTGGTGTACTAATGCTCAGTTGTATGCACTACAGTACAGACTTAATCGTCCTCGCCAATGAGTTCCTGATCTCGGCCACCTCGTGCGGGGAGGCAGGGTGGAACCAGGCTGCCTGGTCAATGTGCTGGGTGGAGGAAAGAGAATAGAGAGTGAGTTGTTACCTGGCTGTTCTCAAATACCTCCTGGTGTCTCGCCAAAGAGCAGAAAATCTCATGCCACTAGTTGACTGTGTAATCTCAGCAAGACCCAAACAAGGGGAGAAAGAAAATAATCTTTAAAAGTTATCACATGCCCTCACTAAATACTCGTTTAGTTTATATTGTACTCCTACAGATTGTTTTTTTAAAAATTACTCATGAGATTGCCACTTGGTCTATTTTGAGAGAGAGAGAGAGAGAGAGAGAGAGAGAGAGAGAGAGAGAGAGAGAGATAGAGATAGAGATTAAGTATATGGACTCACCAGAGATCAAGTGAAGATTTTTCTATTTTTACAGATGTGATCTAAATAAAAAGAATTATGGAAACATTTGGCACAGAATACAGGCAAAGAGATTCTATTAATAGATTCAGCAATCCTTCACATTTAACAAACTACCCAAGAAAACATTCCCAGTGAGAACAAAGTTGCTGAAAACATTTTTTTTTGCTCCAGGTTCCAACTTCTGACTCACAAGTAAAGTTTCACCAGCTAATGCCTGTAAACTAGGTACAAAAAAAAGATACACACAACCCTTCAATACAAATCAAAGCAATGCTCAATACAATATATAGCCTTTAATCATGACTGTGTGTGGGTTTAGCTGCAGGGCTAAATTTTATTTTAAGTTTTGCTGTCCATTTACAGCCCATTAACATCAACTGTCGTCGCACAGAAGCTAGTTTCAAATAAACTCTCAAAGTACTTGTGGTTCCCAACTATCACTTTTAAAAAATTTTGATCAGATTTAAATCTAGTTTTTTTTCATACATACTAGGATTTTCATCTTAACCAAACATCTAAGAAATGATAAACAGTGAAGATTCAACAAAAATTACTGACAAGTTTATTTCAAACATGAAATAAATGGGATACCGTTTTTATATCTCACCAAATTAAATATTGGCAAATACTACATTAAAAGTACAGTGGATAAGCTATTATTTTCCTGTACTGTGCAAGAAACTGTTTTTATCCTGTTCATGAGCAAAATCTTCATAGCTCATTCATGATTTTTTTTAATCTAAAGCTGCATTTTAAGGGGTTTAAAGTTTGTTGCTCTCAATACTGTACCAAAAATCAATGCTATTAACAGTTCTAAATTACATGGAGTTGCAATTCCACCTCATTGTACACATGAAGCTTATTTCTAAATTCAGTGAGAGGTTGCTGGTTAAATGCGCAAGTCCCATCCAATGAACATTCAAACATACAAAGAGATCGAAATCTCTCTAAGAGGCACAAAACTTTGGAACTTTATTTGACAAGGCTATTTTTCTAATCAGCGTGTGTTTTTTTTCTCTCAATGTTTATTTCACCTTTGTGCTGGTGTATCAGTGGTTTTTTAGTTTAATCTGAATACACAAAAAGTATTGTACATCGGTAACTGAAAACCAATACCCCTTCTTGTAAAGTCTGGCTGATTCTTGGAATAAAAATTGAATTGCAGTTCCTCATGGAATGCACTTGCTGTACAGTATTGGCAAATCTGTTTGACAAAGAGCATATTCTACTATAGCATGCCAAAAGCTGGACTGATTTCACTTTGTAAACTTCTTGGAAAATTGAAGATTGTATCTGTGGGTATGAACAGGTGATTTACATGCTAGAGATAACAAAAGACAAATACATGCAGCCAGGTACAACACAATCAGGCTAGCAGAAAATAATACGTACATGAACATGGTAAATGAACAAAGTGAATTTAAGCCTTGGTTGTTTCTTTGGCAATACTTCAACAAATACTTAGACCAGAATAATCCTCAAACTGGTTTCAATCTGATTTAACAATGACTACATTTATACTTAAAAAGAAACAATAAATGCAGCTAATGGCTTAAGATATTGATCCAATTACTTTGGTATTTTCCAGCAGAGTGTTTCCTTCTCCAAATCTATAGGTTTTAAAAATCTTTTAATCACAATGTACTGCAGCCTATACCAACTGTATGATGGGATAGACAGCTGCTTGAAACTTCATTCCATCTGTAAGCGATGAATTTAAAATCATCATTTTTTTTCCCCAACATAAGGGAAGTTATACTCAACAGATAATTATGCAAATTGATGCAACCTCCTAACCAACCCTGTTGAATAAAACATATTCTTGCTGTAGTTATGCCCTCTTCCACCCTCTGGAATCTAACATTCCAGATGCTCTAGTGGTATCATTGTAGAGAGATATCGTCAAACAAATCTGAGCACTCTTCCTGAAGCGTTGGTCAAAAACACCCAAACCTAGCATTGGAATGAGCTCTCCAGGTCAGATATTTGGTTAAGAATTATTAGTTACATTCTTAAAGTTGTAAAGCTATTATGCACATTTCAAAGTTGCAACACATCTGATGGATATTTGAGAAGATGTATTATAGTACTGACATACAGACCAGTAAAATACGATTTTCATTGCCTGTTCACCTGGCCTCAATCGTCACTAGGGTTCCCTCTCCTCATTGCTTTCCAGGGACCTGTGCAAAGTACACCTTATGTAGGTGTTGGAAGAGGACTTGATCGGATATCCCACAGAGTCAAATCCTGATGCTATCTAAGCTCACATATAAGAGAATGGCTGAAGACCCTATAGAACCATACCTCAGTTCAAATAACATTTGCCTGAGGAAGGAGGAAGTCTCCGAAAGCTTGTGAATTTAAAATAAAATTGCTGGACTATAACTTGGTGTTGTAAAATTGTTTACAAATGAATGGAGAGGGGGAGGGAAGAATCATAAAAGGCAGATGCAGTAATAAGCAACAAGTCAATGTATTGGCACTCAAATAATGGATTATGAAAATAATCCACTTTTGCATGGAGGGAGAAGGTAGACTGCTACTGACCTAGGGACAAATTTCCTCCTACCTCTTTTATCACATGCAATCACTTTCACTTGTGTGTAACTTGCAGATTCAAGTGTCACCCACCAAAAGGGCAACCCCCAAATTACAGAAGTATGAAGTGTTCATACCAAGCTATCAGGCTACCAGAATATACATTTTAAGCAATGCCATTTTGTGAATTTATTCAAATCCCGGTATGGAGTTCTGATCTCTGCCAACAAATATAATCAGTTCCCAGAGGGGCAAAAAACCCACAAATATAATGAATTCGGATTTTACTCACGTTCCCAGGACTTCTTTGAACTCGTACGCCACTTTAATTTCCTCCTTCTTTTTCCATGTTTTGTCCATCTCTCCTAGAGGCATCCTTTTTTTTTATATTTTCAAAGAGTGCAGCTTCTTCCACTAAAAAAAAACAGGGAGGAGGAGAAGAATCATATTGGCTCTACTTTCGATGCATAAAAAACCCGCCTCAAAGCAGCAACCCGGGCACAGCATTAAGCTCAAGTCATCTCCCTAGGTGTTCGTCAATTATCGCTGCCCAAAGCAAAGAAAAAAAAACACTATGGGCTCAGACTCGCTTTAAGAGATACACAAAAAATGAATTAGACAATGATTCTCTTTAAGAAAAACAAATAAGAAGCCTCAAGAATCGTGTTGCTCTCTCATTTGTAACACACACTAGGTAACGCGGTTGTCGTGATCATAAAAGCAACTCAGTGCCCAAAGCTGCCATGTCGCTTACCTGAGGTGTGTGAGGTGCGGGGTGAGTGACTGCAGCCTCTCTGCCTGTCTATGTGTCTCGGTCTAAGTGTTGATGGGGGTGTCTCTCCCTCTCTCTCTCTCTATCGCTCTGCAGCTCTCGCTCCATCCAGCGCTGGCACTCAGCTACTGCCGCAATGACGTCAACACCACCCGGGGAGGGGAGGGGAGGGGAGGGAGGATGCAAGAGTGAGTGAAGTCTCAATGGCCGCTCTCTACCAATCAGAGACAACGAGGAGGCGGGTCCTGGCGAAAGCTCTGTCCTATCAGAGTCGAGAAAGGCGGGGCTTAGGCAGAGACCTGGCCAATTGAAAGAGAGGGAGGGAGCTTTGGAACCAGGTTGGCCAGCCCTGGGAGCAAAGCAACAGGAGTGAAATCAATAATTGCAGACTGAGATTCATATTAATAAATATTCATCTAAAGAGAAGGTAGGCCGGAACAAGGATTGTGCAGCCACAGTAACTATACTCATGCATTAATTACACAAAGTCCTAATCCTCTGCAAACACATGAGTAGAAATAAATTAGAATAATCAAACTCTAGTATATATTTTAAAATCCTCATCATTTTTAAATTGTTGAACCAAAAACAGAAAATGCTGGAAAAGCTCAGCAAGTCAGGCAGCATCTGTGGAGCAAGAAACAGAGTTAACGTTTCAGGTCGAAGACCTTACGTCAGAACTGGAAGATGTTAAAAGAGTTAAAGTTTTTGAGCAAATACAGAGCCAGGGAAAGGGGGGGAACAAGGTGGGGGGGGCAGAGGAAAGAACAAAAGGGAAGGTCTGTGATAGAGTAGAGGGCACGAGTGATTAAATGACAAAAGGGATGATGGTGCAAGGCAAGGAAGGTGGTAATGGGACAGGTTAAGAAACAAAAGATTGATCGGCGGCAGCAGAACCATTACCGGCACTAGCTGGTCAAAAAAGTGGGAGCAGTGGTTATGATCTGAAGTTATTGAAATCAATGTTGAGTCCGAAAGGTTGTAAAGTGCCTAAAGGAAAGGACAGGTGCTATCCCTCGAGCTTATGTTGAGCTTCATTGGAACAGTGTAAGAGGCCGAGGTCAGAGTAGGAGTGGGAAGGGGAATTAAAATGGCACTTCCCACTCCTACTCTGACCTCTCTGTCCTCGGTCTCTTACACTGTTCCAATGAAGATCGAGGAACAACACCTCATCTTTCGTTTAGCCACTTTACAACCTTCCGGACTCAACACTGATTTCAATAACTTCAGATCATAACCAGTGCTCCGATTTTTACGGTCATCTGGTGCTGGCAATGGTTCTGCTGCTGCCATTTACAGCTACTCCTGATCAATCTTTTGTTTCTTAACATGTCCCATTACCACCTTCCTTGCCTTGCACCATCAACCCTTTTGTCATTTAATCACTCATGCCCTCTACCCTATCACAGGCCTTTCCTTTTGGTCTTTCCTCCCCTCCCCCCCTTGCTCCCCCTCCTTTCCTTGGCTCTGTACTTGTTCAAAAACTTTAACTCTTGTAACATCTTCCAGTTCTGACGTAAGGTCTTCGACCTGAAACATTAACTCTGTTTCTTTCTCCACAGATGCTGCCTGACTTGCTGAGCTTCTCCAGCACTTTCTGTTTTTGTTTCAGATTTCCAGCATCCGCAGTACTTTGCTTTTGATTTTAAATTGTTGTCTTCTCTTCCCCTTAAGGTGACCCCAGGTCATGAGGTTTGACAACAGGTGGCCTGCCCACAGTGTCGCTGTTTAACTGACCACCTGAACAGTACATAAGACCTATCTTGCAATAACTGTGCTTCCCCAGCCGAGTTCAACAACTTATTTAGTGAGAAATCACAAGTACAAACTTACATCTTACACCAAACCACCAAGAAATTGTCGTATTTGAGCACATACATACACATAACAGATTATATAATGTACATCTGAAGAGATTGCCTGTTTATAAAGTGCAGCTGTATGGAAACTTTTTGTCAATAAGAAGTACAGAGGCAACCTGTTTGTAATCAGCAACAGTACAGAGAAATGAATACTTAATTCAAAAAATGCTTATAAAGGAAGATCATCTGACTCTAAAAAGCACCTGCAGCAGAGACTATATATCAGTGGTGAGCAGCTATATTTAAAGATCACCTATCTGTAACAGACAATCAATCTGGAAAAAAACACCTGTACAGTTACACCTCTCCATCTGCAAACAGCACCACTAAATGGAGACTATATTCATGTAAAAATCACCTGCATTTATACCATCTGTCTATAAAAAGCACAAACAGACAGAACATCTGCATGTAAACATCATTGTATGCAAATAGCACCTACAGAGAGACCACTGTATGTAAATAGCATCTAGAGGATTTATTGTATGTATATAGTGCCTATATGGAGATTGTTATATGTAAATAGCACCTACACGGGGACCACTATATATAAATATCATCTAGGGAAACCATTGTATGTGAATAACACCTACCAGAGATTACTGTATGTAAGTAGCTCCTACCAGAGACCATTGTATGTAGATAACACCGACAGAGACTACTGTATGTAAAAAGCATCTACTCAGGGAGACAGTTTGTAAATAGCACCAATCAAAAACCACTGTCTGTAAACAGTACGTGCACACAGATCATTGCCTGCAAGGAACACCAATGCACAGGCCGATGTATGTAGGCAGCACCTACGCACAAACTGCTGTCTCTAATCAGCACCTACAAACATCTGCTATTTGTAAATAGCACCTACACACAGACACCGCTGTCTACAAGGAGCACCTACACAGACATCATTATAAATAAGGCATAACTACGCACAATCCACTGTTTATAAGGAGCACCATCACAGACCAGTGTGTAAATAGCAACTCCAAATAAACCACTGTCTATAGGAGTACTTACACATGGACCACTGTCTGTAAACAGCACTAACACACAGACCACTGTCTGTAAACAGCACCTGTACACAGACCACATCTGTAAACAGCACTACACATAGACCACTCTCTGTAAATCATGTCTGTAAATTGCACCTAAACACAGAGCACTGTCTATAAAGAGTGTCTATGCACAGACCACTGTATGCATGCCTACACATAGACCACTGTTATAGAGAGCATTAGTGTATAGAAACTGTGTGTTTGTAAATAATGCTGGATGCACAGCTGGATGTGCAGATTATCTGTGCCAAGAGATCATCTGTCTGTAAACAACATTTGTACACAAAGATCATGTTTTTTAAGAACCCTTGTACAAAGCAAAAACATATTTCTATAGACTACATATGCAGAGTGTACTTGTGTATGAAGAACACATACACAGGAGAGATGACCTGTCAATAAAGAATATTCAATCAGTGTACCTACTGATTCATAAAGAGTCGTTTTACATAAATCATCTGTAAAAAGAGCATCATCAGCAAGAGTAGGCATTCAAGCAAAGCATCTTTCCTAGTTCTAGTTATATCCCACTCCCAGGCATCTAATATTCTCTATGTATCTCACTCCCGGGCATCTAATATTCTCTATGTAACTCACTCCCGGGCATCTATTACTCTCTATGTATCTCACTCCTGGGCATCTATTATTCTGTATGTAACTCACTCCCCGGCATCTATTATTCTCTATGTATCTCACTCCTGGGCATCTAATATTCTCTATGTATCTCACTCCCGGGCATCTATTATTTTCTGCATATCTCACTCCTGGGCATCTATATTCTATATGTATCTCACTCCCTGATATCTATTATTCTATATCAATCTCACTCCCAAGTATATTATTCAGTGCATCGCACTCCCAGTTTCTGTTATCCTCTGTGGATCTCACTCCCATCTGTCTGTTATTATCTATGTGATTTACACTTACTACTACTACTAATACTACTACTACTAATACTACTACTACCACCACTGCAACAACAACAACAACAACTCGCCTTTTTTTTTATATATATATAGCACCTTTAACGTAGTAAAACGTCCCAAGGCTCACCCCTCCCTATCTCTGTAACCTCCTCCAGCCCTACAACCCTCCGAGATCATTGCGCTCCTCCAATTCTTGCCTCTTGCACATCCCCAATTCCTCTTGGTACAGGAGCATTATCAAACAAAATTTAACACCAAGCCACAAAAGGAAGGTATTAGGACAGGTGATCAAAAGTTTGGTCAAAGAGGTGGTTTTTAAGGAGCGTCTTAAAGGAGGAGAGAGAGGTAGAGAGGAGGAGAGGTTTAGGAAGGGAATTCCAGAGCTTAGGGCCTAGGCAGCTGAAGGCACGTCCGCCAATGATGGAGTGATTAAAATTGGAGATGCACAAGAGGCCAGAATTGGAGAAGTGCAGAGATCTCGGAGGGTTGTAGGGCTGGAGGAGGTCACAGAGATAGGGAGGGGTGAGGCCATGGAGGGATTTGAAAACAAGGATGAGAATTTTAAAATCAAGGTATTTCCGGATCGGGAGCCAATGTAGGTCAGCGAGCACAGGGGTGATGGGAGAACGGGACTTGATGCGAGTTAGGATACGGGCAGCAGAGTTTTGGATGAGCTCAAATTTATGGAGGGTGGGCGATGGGAGGCCGGCCAGGAGAGCATTGGAATAGTCCAGTCTGGAGGTAACAAAGGCATGGATGAGGGCTTCAGCAGCAGATGAGCTGAGGCAGGGGCAGAGACGAGTGATGTTACGGAGGTGGAAGTAGGTGGTTTTGGTGGCGGAGCATTTATGTGGTCGGAAGCTCATCTCAGGGTCAAATAAGACGCCAAGGTTGCCAACGGTCTGGTTCAGCCTCAGACAGTGGCCAGGGAGAGGGATGGAGTCACTGGCTAGGGAACGGAGTTTGCAGCGGGAAGCAAAGACAATGGCTTCGGTCTTCCCAATATTTAGTTGGAGGAAATTTTTGCTCATCCGGTACTGGATGTCAGACAAACAATGTGTCAAATGAGAGACAGTGAAGGGGTCGAGGGAGGTAATGGTGAGGTAGAGCTGGGTGTCGTCAGTGTACATGTGGAATCTGACATGTTTTCGGATGATGTCGCTGAGGGGCAGCATGTAGATGAGAAATAGAAGGGGGCCAAGGATAGATGCTGGGGGACTCCAGAGGCAACAGTCTGGGAGCGGGAAGAGAAGCCATTGCAGGTGATTCTCTGGCTATGACTGGATAGATAAGAATGGAACCTGGCGAGCGCAGTCCCACCCGGCTGGACGATGGAGGAAAGGTGTTGGAGGAGGATGGTGTAATCAACTGTGTCAAAGGCTACAGGCAGATTAAGAAGGATGAGGAGGGATAGTTTACCACGTCACAGTCACATAGGATGTCATTTGTGACTTTGTTAAGGACCGTTTCAGTACTGTGGCAGGGGCAGAAACCTGATTGGAAGGATTCAAACGTGGAGTTGCGGGAAAGATGGGCACAGATTTCGGAGGCGACAACACCTTTCAAAACTTTGGAGAGGAAAGGAAGGTTGGAGATGGGACAGAGGGTTTAAGGATGGACAGAGGGTTTAAGGGTGGGTTTTTTGAGGAGGGGTTGATGACCGCAGATTTCATATATATATATTTGAGGTATATTCTCTATATATTAACTTCAGTGTCTGTTATTCTTGATTTAACAAGCTACTTCTATGGATTTCTGTGACCTTCAACTGATCATTACAATAATATGTCCAAATCTTTGTTTTAGTTTTGTTAAATCTTCCATTCGTTTTTTTTCTTTTTGCTTGTTTGAGATGTAAATTTTCACACTCCCAGACTGACCAAATCCCTGACCCTAAGATTTGCAGCTTGATTGCAAAGAAATGTTGCACTGCCCCAAATATTGACACGCAAACCCACACAATAACCCTATCTTAACCTGATCCAAAAAATAGTCCCAAAATCCAGCAAAACTGACATCAACTCCTACCAATCAACCCTGTCCTAGCCTACACTTGAATCAAGTTGCATAATACACAATAATTTTGTAATGATGTCTTCTTCTTCAGCTAGCTTTACAGGACTTATTTTTATAAACATATACTTTCATATGCATCATACAATCATGTGGAAAGATCTATAACCACGGCACCTTGACTGCTATTCATTGATCACATCTATTCATGCATCATTGCTCCTAATTCAGCCCCATTTACATGGGGAGGTATTGTCATTGACACCTGGGTTACACAAAATGTGTGAAATGCACAGCAAATTGATCAGAACACACTGTATGCATTATCAAACCAAAGCAGTGTGCCACTACCCGCTCCGGGGAGTCTCTATTTCATTCTTTACCTTCCATAAATGTGGAACTCGCTACCACAAGGAGTAGTTGAGGTGATTAGTATAGATGCATTTAAGGGGAAGCTAGATAAACACATAAGGGAGAAAGGAATAGAAGGATATGTTGATGAGGCAAGTCATTAGATGTATTCAAGAAGGAGATAGATATATTTCTTAATGCTAAAGGGATCAAGGAATATGGGGAAAAAGCAGGAACAGGGTACTGAGTTAGATGATCAGCCATGATATTTTGAATGGCGGAGCAGGCCCGAAGGGCTGAATGGCCTACTCTTGCTCCTATTTTCTATGTTTCTGTGAGGTTAGATGAAGGGTGGGAGGAGGCTTGTGTGGGGCATAAACACCGGCATGGGCCTGTTTCTGTGCTGTACATTCTATGTAATTCCATGTAATTCTGGAGTCAGGTCCAGCACTGAATCTAGATTTAGACAACAAGTTTGCTGTTGGTATAAAATGGGAATTGCTTCTCTCTAAGCCCTTTCCCTAATGGTGGGCACCACAGGGCCTCAGCTGCATAATTGACCCAAATTGAAGAATCATGATCCAAACCAGGAATTATGCAGTTTTAAGATTGGATAGGTGATACAATCTTTTATTAGTAGCCCCCTCCCAGGTAGCATTTGGTACGCTGATGCCACCCTTACTAACCTAAAATAAGTTTTCTAACCAACGCTAAACTTGCTGTGTAAATGCACACTTAGTTTCAAATATTGAACATTTGTTTTTGTTTATCTTGATGGCAGGGTTACTGGGGAAGGAAAACTTGGTTTCATGTGATTTTTTAATTTAACTTGAAGTAACTGCATCCTAATATAAATTCTCGCCTGCAGACTCCTCTATTCCCAGTCGGATGGGAGACTCTCCTGACCAATGTCTGATCTTTGCTGTTACTTCTCTAACAATCCAATGCCCATTATGAATTTAATTTGTATTTACAATGAATGAGATATAATAGACGGGGCACCTAACAGCTTTTCAAAGTAAAGGTAGGTTAAATGAAATCTTTACGCAGGTGGGAGAATGAGATGAAATGAGTTTGAAAGGGTTTAAACTTTTATTAGGACTTGCAGACGGTCTGTGAGATTCCTCTTGAATGAGAGGCGGGTTCACAATACGATTGGTTAATGGTTAACGAATCAGAACTCATACAGACCCCAACGTGACCGTGTGTGCAATCCCGTTCCGTGTGGTGCCTGTTTTGAATGAAACGCCGCAACTCCGCGAGTGACGGGGCTGAGGAGGCAGCAATTGCAGCGGGGCGCCCCCTGGTGGAAGGGAAAGGAATAGCTTTCCTTTCACTCAACCTGTCACTCACTCGGGCTGCCCCTGTCAGTCTGCACTCAATTGGTGGACTCCACTGCCTGTTTTTTTGAGTGCTTTATTTTACTGATCTGTGACCCTTGCCTTATATTTTCTCTTCCCGAAATCCTAGGGTGGAATTAATGCTGGAAGTGTTTGACAGTCAAACAACCTACGGCATTTGCATTGGCCCCAAATGTGCTGGGGGCGATGTGATGTTTGCATGGGATCGTTTGTACGATGGTGGGGACTTGGATGTGAAGGGGTGGAGGGAGGAAATAAGATTATAAATAGCATTAATAGTTCGAAACTGACTTTATGTAAACTGGCTGCAGGCTCTTAGTATAGCGGCTCGTTGGTCTAGGGGTATGATTCTCGCTTTGGGTGCGAGAGGTCCCGGGTTCAAATCCCGGACGAGCCCTTATTTTAACCAAAACTTTTTCTACAGTTCTATTTTTCCACGATATAATGAAACCCACTCTTTTTTTTATTTGTGCAGCTCTTCACCTAATACGTTTAAAGTTTGCAAAGAATTTAAATCGATGGATCACAATAAGCTGCAGCCGCGGGTATTCCACAAAGATCTCAAATATAAATGCTGCCGTGTATTTAAACTCAATGCAACTTTGTATCAAAAATTGCGGATTAATATCGATTTTGTTCCGCTGGGATAAAAATGGGCTCGTCCGGGATTTGAACCCGGGACCTCTCGCACCCAAAGCGAGAATCATACCCCTAGACCAACGAGCCGCTATGATTAATGTATTGCGCCAGTTTACATAAAGTCAATTCTGAACTATCAATGTTTTTTGATTCCAATTCTTTTTATTACTTCCCACCCCCCCCCCCCCCACCATTAATCGATCCCCTGCGAACCTCAAGTCGCCTCCAGCGTATTTGTAACTCTCGGTCAGATACTTGTTTCTCTGTGATAAAAATGGGCTCGTCCGGGATTTGAACCCGGGACCTCTCGCACCCAAAGCGAGAATCATACCCCTAGACCAACGAGCCACTCTTACAGCAAAGTTCGAACTTTTGGTACTCATTGCAGTCCTGCACAAATATTCTCATTCCAGGCATTATATTTGCAAGAGGTTCCACATATAGTTTTGCACTAATGCACATCTTTCTTTCCTGGCTCACGTTTTGCTGACATCCATCTCGGGGATTATTGCAATGCAGAGGGCACTGACCAGACAGCTTTTCCTGTCTTCAGTATTCTCAGCAGTCAAAGAATAACTCGGAAACAGGAATGAGGGGGAATAAAGGGACAGTGATCAGGAGACAGGGATATGGGGAAAAAGCGGGAACAGGGTACTGAGTTAGATGATCAGCTGAGTCAATGCTGAGTCATTGAATATATTCAAGGCTGAGATCGATAGATTTTTGGACTCTAGAGGAATCAAGGGATATGGGGAGCGGGTGGGAAAGTGGAATTGAGGTCGGAGATCAGCCATGATCTGATTGAATGGCGGAGCAGGCTCGAGAGGCCGTATGGCCTACTCCTGCTCCTATTTCTTATGTCCTTACGAACTGCTCGGAATAAATACTGGAGCTAGAGGCGAGATGCAACGGCCCAGAAATTACTGCAATGCGCTGGGTGACGTTAATTGGACGTTTTATCTCGTCGTTCAGATGGCACTATATTTACCATGTCGCGTCTTAAATTAGTCATATACTGTATCCCAAAATGTTATTTTCTGAAAAAAATCTATCTAATTTGCATTTCCGAGTTTCGAAACAGCTTTGCATCCTGGAAATGATTGCCTTCCGACACCAGCAGGAGTGCGAATCATAGAATCATAGAAAGTTACAGAACAGGAGGCCATTCGGCCCATCATATCCGTGCCAGATGAAAAACAGCTATCTAGCTTACTCCCACTTTCCAGCACTTGGTCCTTGGCCCTGTAGGTTAAGGCACTTCAAGTGCTCCTCCAAGTACTCTTTAAATGAGTTGAAGGGTTTTTTTTATTGGTTCATGGGATGTGGGCATCGCTGGCAAGGCCAGCATTTATTGCCCATCCCTAATTGCCCTTGAGAAGGTGGTGGTGAGCCGCCTTCTTGAACCGCTGCAGTCCGTGTGGTGAAGGTTCTCCCACAGTGCTGTTAGGTAGGGAGTTCCAGGATTTTGACCCAGTGACGATGAAGGAACGGTGATATATTTCCAAGTCGGGATGGTGTGTGACTTGGAGGGGAACGTGCAGGTGATGTTGTTCCCATGTGCCTGCTGCCCTTGTCCTTCTAGGTGGTAGAGGTCGCGGGTTTGGGAGGCGCTGTCAAAGAATCCTTGGCTCTACCACCTTTTCAGGCAGTGAGTTCCAGACCCCCTCCACCCTCTGGGTGGAAAAGTTTCTCCTCAGCTCCCCTCTGAATGGCAACACTGGCACAAAAATACTGCCAAGGCAGATAAAAAGTTTTTTAAAAACCTGTTGGAACAATTCATTATCTGCTGGAGTGAGTTCACCACAGTTTCATTGTTCCCTTTCTGGGCTTCCAAGGTTGAGTGTCATGCCAGGACCATAAATCAAGTTATTAACAGGGTCCTTATAACTTGAATTACCAGCCCTAAATGGCAGCGGCGAGATTAATTCACATTAATGGCATAATCCAGCAATTTCATGACATGCAATTAATTTCAATCAGGAGGCCCACAGCAAGGTTGTAATTTTTGGTTTGTCAAGGGTAACGGTGGAGCGATGCAAGTTGCTACAAATTGCCGGATGTTTTATGAACTAACAATGGCGAGTGCTGTTAATTCGCCATTATTTTTCTGACAATTTCTGGCCCATTATGTTAGATGAATGATACCCCATTGCAAAATAACAGTACGCTATCTAATTAGATCCAAGAGTGGATTAGAGATAGGTGAGTTTGAGTGGGTGTTAATGTTTGTCTGGAGTCTTGAATTAATGCGATCAGGAGGTCAGTTTATGGTCACTATGCAGAATAAATGGGGCATTCAGAATGAGGCACCTTTTAGGGTCACAGAGCTTAGTGATTAAATTAAGAAATTAAGAAAAACGTAAGACCCCAAAATGCCATTCAGCTCACCCAACTCCCTCTCATTGATGTGACTTATTATTTATGTATCTCACACTTGGGTTGTTATTTGTTCTGTATTGGACGTATGGCTCAAACACTTTCTCAGCTTATTAGAGCTAAGGATGAGGGAGTGAGATCGATGTGCAGTGATTAACTTTAAGTTGTTCTTCTTTCCCTGTGGGGAAGCATCTCATTTCTTTAATTTGTTCTTGGGATGTCGGTAATACTAGTAAGGCAGTAAGAGGGCATTAAAACGGAACCAGATAGACCAGACATGTATGGATGGCAGGTCTGACATTAATGAACCAGTTGAGTTTTTACAACAATCCAGCAGCTTTCATGGCACAAGCTCACAAATTTATTAAATTCATGACGGGATTTGAATGCCTAACCTTTAAGTTGCGAGGCCAGTACCATAACCAATAGGTTACTGTGCCCAAATATTTAACCAAGTCGCCCGACTGCTTCTGGAGATTCAAAATTTAGCATGTAGGATATAGTGGATGGAAAACTTCATCTTATTCTCCCATTATGTAGCTTGGTGGCATTCGTGTCTTATATTCTATTCAATTTTTTTCAATTTTCCTTTCATCTCTCCGTCCGTATTCTCTTTACTCTCCTCTCTTTCTTTATCTCTTCACACTGATTCTTAATGAGTGGTTGCATGCATTGGGAGACAATTCCAGGAATAATGGGGGAGAAATTGGATAGTGCTGGCTTGCACAGGAGATGATCTCTGGGCACAGCGGATGATCTCTGGGCACAGGAGATGATCTCTGGGCACAGGGAATGATCTCTGGGCACAGGGAATGATCTCTGGGCACAGGGAATGATCTCTGGGAACAGGGAATGATCTCTGGGAACAGGGAATGATCTATGGGAACAGGGAATGATCTCTGGGAACAGGGAATGATCTCTGGGAACAGGGAATGATCTCTGGGCACAGGAGATGATCTCTGGGCACAGGGAATGATCTCTGGGCACAGGGAATGATCTCTGGGCACAGGGGATGATCTCTGGGCACAGGAGATGATCTCTGGGCACATGAGATGATCTCTGGGCACAGGGGATGATCTCTGTGCCGGAACACGTGGGCCCGAGACCCGATCAAAATTGGACTTTGGGCCTCATTTAAATTAGACTGTCGAGCTGCGGATGCTTAGTGCGCATCCCCAGGCAGCTCGCTGGTGAAGCGGACATCAATTTTGGGCCGCTTTGATGCCAGCAGAGGTCCTCAGGTAGATCCTGGAAAGGTGGGGGAGGCGATTGGAAGGAGGCCGAGCGGGAGCCAGCAACAGTTTTCGGGACTGCTGTGAAACAGGAAGGAGCACTCCTGCTCCTCCCGGCTCCACGTTCAGGTAAATATCTTTTACAAAACTTACCTTTTTGGTGGTGGCCTCCAGTGGCCCCTTTAAGGATTGCTGGTTAGGCCGCACGTAGACCTGGATACCCTGAACGCAATTGGCTCGGCGTCAGCTACATTCAGGGCAGCCCAATTTCGGGAAGGAGTCCTAAAATGGTCATTAGATCTCCTATTTCCATTTGCAAATTGACTAACGCCTGTTTCAGGTGTGCTCCCCAGACGTCTATACTGGAACCTTTACCAACACGGTGGGCGGCGCACCTCCAGCACGGAATGTGCACACGCTTCCCTCCTGCTTCATCGGAACCTTAGATTTTACGCCTGTAAAACGGGTGCAGCACCAACAAATATCTAGGCTTGGGTTTCTATGGGTCAATTCCCTGCATTATTTTTAAAAACTCAAACAGATCACCCCTTAATTTCTTCACTCTGGGGAATATAACCCAGTTTATCACCATAACTTCATTCCATGTATCCTCTTGGTGAATTGTCACTGGACTTTCTCCAAGACCAGTGTATCCTTCCTAAAGTGGGGCACCCAAAATCGAACACAGTATTCCAAATAAGATCTTACCAACATTCGGTATAATTGAAGCAGTACTTTTTGCATTATATTCTACATGTCTTGTGATGAAGTCCATTATCCTGTTAACCTTTCTGAATCTATAAACTATCTTTTAATGACTTATGGACCTGGATCCCTAAATTTCCTTTGTTCATCTACCCCCTGGCAATTCCCCATTTAATTTATATTCCCATTAGGTATACTTATGTCCAAAGTGTTACTGCCTGACACTATGTTACATTAAACTGCATCTGCCATCATTATGCCCTTCGGTGTAATCCATCTAGGTCCTTTTACAATTTTCTGCTCTCTTTCACAATTCATTCTATTTGTTAGCTTAGTATAATATTTACATTTAGATATATTGGGCATGATTTCTACCTCGAGCCAGGAAGAGAGCAAGATGGATAGATTTTCGCACTGGAAACCCAGAAGTGAGGTGATTGCAACTGAATTGAAGCCAATTATTTTTGCTTCCGGGTTTCGCGTCGCCAAGCTGCGCAGTGGGCGTACTGCGCACCCGCATGATGCGATCTAAAGTCCACTATCTAAAGGGCAATGCAAAAATGAATTTTGGAGGAGAAAGGAAAAATTAAGCCATGGATTCAAGGAGATCAAAGCCAGTACCCAGGTTCACAGATGGTTCCACTGAAGTACTGCTGGGTGCAGTGAGGACCAGGAGGGAAACAATTTACCTAAACGATGGGAGGAAGAAACCTGGTTCTGCCACCAAGAAGGTGTGGCTGGAGGTGGCTGAGGAGATGAGCAGCAGGAGCATAGTGCCCAGATCTTGGCTGCAGTGCAGGAAGCGTTTTAATGACCTAACCAGGTCAGGAAAATTGAGTACAGTTGCTGATTCACCTACATCCTGTGGTCTGCAACACCCCCACCTCACTCTGTCTTGCCAAGCGTACTCCATCACATCACTCCTCACACCCACTTAAGTTTCAGCAGCACCCATCCTTCACTTTCTATGCATTTCCTCACTTCCCCATGCATCTATCCACCGCTGATAATCACCCCAATCCTTATGCAATGTGATCCATCTGTCTCACAGTCACCCTCACCCAATGCACTGCATCCATCAGGTGAATACGTCACCTTCAGTCACCCTCAGGTCTGTTCTTTCGCCCCTTATAGGAGAAGAGAGCACAAAACACAAGGGAGAGGGCGAGATCTGGAGGTCCTCCACAAATAGTCCAGCTGTCAGATGCAGAGGAGGAGGCCATGGAGATCAGTGGCACATTTGCATCCCTGAGACTGGGAACCTGTCGTTGCCTGCTGACAGAACTTAAAGATCTTTCACACACATGATGACTTTATTTCATCAATGACTGAACTGTGAGAAACCTAAGTATGGTGATTGCTAAGATTGTTACTTTGCCATGAATAATTCATATTGTTTTCTCTTGTCTTCCAGGGCTTTTGCGCGTACAAGAAGAATGTGCGGAGATGCATGACATTGATTCCTCAGAGGACCTCACTCCTTCTGAGGATGCACTGTCACAGGACATACAGCCATATACCAGAGCAGATACTCGCACTTCGGTGGGTCACGTTAGCCCGTTAGTTGAAGTGTCATCTGGTGATTCACAACTCACAAGTTAGCACGTGCAGATATTGATGGCAGGAGCAGCTGTGAGGCGTCCTCGTCGGAGGGCATACTCCTCCCCAAGCTCTGCTTAACTGGACACAGATGCTGAACCCTGGGAGCCATCGTTGAGAATGCGAATGATTGAGGTACAGCTGCAACCTTGCGAGGTACTGGAAAATGTGCCACACACTCTCCACAATAGCAGAGAGGATAGAGGAGTCCAACTCCAACATTAGTGGATTGATGTCGCAGGTAATTGTGAGAATGTCTGCCATGGATAGAGCTGCCACCTCCATGAAGTTTTGAGCAGGGCTCTCAAATGAGTCTATGCAGGCCATGACCACGGCCGTGCAGACTTTGGAAGCTAGCATGTCTGCCGCCTTAAACAGGATGACAGAAACCTTATCCATGGCTTTACAACGTGTCACTGATGTGCACCATGCTGCTCTCCAGCAGAGTGGTAGGACTGATGTTGCACTGGCCCAGGTGAGGGATGTTGGTGAAAGGGAATGGGAAGTGGGAACTCCACTCAAAGTGCTCCCACGTCTCACCCATTGCCCCTCACCTCAATCAGTATCCGCAATGCTGCCTCCTCTCCCGATGGCTGAGTCTGCCCTTGCACAGCTGTATGTGGAGCATTCTTTGGCAGAGCCCTCATTGGCTTCAAAACCCGGAGGAAGTAGGCCAAAAGCATCTCAGCAGTGCGGGCAGGGATCTGAGCAGCCTGCCACTACCTCTGTTGAAGCCACAGGGGATGCACCACATAGAAGTGGTAGGAAGCATAAATTCAAGAAATTGTAGTTCACCAAGGGTATGCACATGGATGTTTGGAGAAATGTTAAGTTGTGAAGTTTCCTTTTTTTAATATTGGCACATTAAATTTATTGATTTGCACCACTTCCACATCTTGGCCATTATTGCGTCCCGAGTGTGAAGTGGCCCTTTCATTTGCTTCATGATAAATGCCAATACATAAAGGTACCGATTGAGTGGATGAGGAATGGGTGTACGTGTGATTGAAGGACTGTTTTGTGCAAAGGTGGTGGGGGGGGGGGGGGGGCGCGGTGGTTTGATGGTGGTGGTAGAGGTGGTAGCTGGCCTTAGTATTTCATTGTCTCTTTTTTGCTACTGTTACTAAGGGAACCTGTGAGCGATGAGAGCATCCCTGGCATCAATGTGCACAGCTGGTCTGGCGACGGGTGCCCCATCTTCATATTCCTACTCTTCCTCTTCTTCAATATGGTTGCCATCAGAGGATGATTGACGAGTGCCTTCATCGTCCTCCACCTCTAAACCTCTCTGCTGCGCTATATTGTCCAGGACACAGCACACCACGATGATTCTGGAGACCCTCGCTGGTAAGTACTGAAGGGCGCCTCCAGACCTATCTGGGCACCTGAAGCGCACCTTCAACATGCCGATGGCTTATTCAATGACACATCTGGTGGTCATGCTCTGGTTGTAGTGCTTTTGTGCCTCATTGGTGGGGTCCCTCACAGGTATCATGAGTAAAGATTGCAGGGGGTGTCCCTTGTCCCTTGTTTCCCTCAACTCTCAATGTTAATTATCCTACTAACGACCTACCCACAGGCACTAATTGGAGGCGTGACCTCTGCAATTGGGTTCTGCGCGCGCATCAAAACGTGCCCATGTTAAATCCAGAAATGGGCGCGTTGGAGTTGGGTTGTGGTTGCAATTGAAAAACTTACTATTTTCACCTCCCAGCCAACTCTAACCCACCTGTTCTTAGGGGTTAAAATTCCCCCCACTATATTCTTTCCCCAAATCTAGGCAATTTATGTGCAGTATTTTGCAAAAAAACCACAGCATCAAATCCTAGGGGATACCACCCATCACTGCCTTCCAAACAAAGAATGTTCCTTTTGCTCCAACCCTATCCCCTACCTCCCAGTTTCCTATCTATGCCATGAAGCTATCTCCCGTTCCATCACCTCAAGTTTAATAAATAATATCTTGAGCTGAACATTATCAAATACCTGCTGAAAATCCATCTAAATAGCATCCATTTATCATCTTCTATAATTGGCAATGAGGTCAATCAATTAATTCAAGCTACAACTGCACAATTTAGAAAATGTTGCATCAGGCAAATCAGAGCACACGTGATCATTTTTTGTTACATTTTTAAAAACTTTTACAAAACATTTAGAGGTGGTATCATTGGGTAAATTTCATATTCAATGTATTTTTCTTTAGGAATTTATACATCTGCATTTCTTGAAAATTCTGTGTTATTCCCAATTAAAAATAATATTGAAGACTTACTGCTGCAAATATTAAAAACTGCACTAATTCATGATTGCCCACACCCAAATGAGCCTATCTTGAAATTGCTTTTGACTAACAGAGCCCTGGAACTGAATTGATGAAGTAGTCCTAGTTAATGGTTGGTGTACAGTAATGATCTGTATCAATGGTGATTCACTTTTGTTCTGGTGGTTCCCGTTGGCTTTGTGGGATAGTTCAGTGGTCTCAAAGAATCAATTGCTTGGATCTCTTCTCCAAAGCATGTGGCTGGCTGACAGAAGAAACAGGTGGGACTTGATCTGTAAGTTTTTACTGAGTATTGACAGCACTGTGTCAGCCAATGAGTTGGAGGCGGGCCGGGTCTTACGGCAGGACACGGCAGAGTCTATTTACTCAACAGTCTGTTTAAACAGAGTCTCCCGATAAAATCAGGATTATTTCTCCAGGAAAATCCAGTAAGTGGAGGATAGTTACATAATACAAACTAAATAAATAATGTGTAAAATCAATCTCAGTCACTTACAGCAGTGCGGTCTCCAGGGGTGATTGACTGGGGTGGGGGGGAATAACCCAATCACCTCCATTCAGACTGGGACGTGTGGTGTCACTAAGTGCAACCATATTTTTAATCTGTGCATTAGCAAAAGGACATTTTGTGTGGGGGGGGGGGGGGGTGGGGTGGGGAGCAGGGGTGAGTCGCTGATAACCAACGGTTATTATTAGAATCCTGGTTGGAGTGACTAGGTTATGTGCTGTGCAGGAGAATTCTCAGGAAAACTGATGTTTGCACCAGGTGATTAAGAGGATCTAAGCTCATAATATAGGATGGGAGAAGATTAAATTCTGAGTTAAGTTGCTAGTTTGAGAATTTTCTAGGGGGTGATTCCTACTGTGGGTGCATGAGGTGTTAAGTTCAAAACCCAGAAATGCTGTTAACTATTTCAAATCAAAGACAACTGATCAGTATAGCAGATCACTTTTAAACTCACTCATCTTGCTTTTGTAAAAATATTACAATAATGTTTAAAAGTTGTACCTTGCCTATTTAATACATATTTCACACTGAGAAATTGAAATAATCAGTCGACATTTATTGAAAATTCATTACAGTCCCAGTTAATCATCAGTACACTATTGAGGATTTAACGTCACTAATGATAAAACTTGCACTTGTTTCATATATAATCCATAAATTAGCGAGAGGACATCTGACTGGGGTGGAGGGGGGGGGGGGGGGAAATCAGTGACTGATGGTTACCATTAGGATTCTGATCAGTGACTCAGTGTGGGTTGTGCTGGATGATGTGAGTTGTCTGACTAACTGATGGTTGGGATAGGTGATCAGAGTTCACGTGTCACAATATGGAACTGGGATTACCAAAGAGTGTTCAATCACAGTAAAGCTGCACAAGGGTAACTTCGAACAAAATGAAAAGACTTGGTGAGTTGAGGGGTATGATTGTTCAGGTTCGTTGCCCTTTACAGTTTAAAAACTAAACAGTACATTTCAGTGGATTAAAATTATTGTATTTTTTCCAAAATTCATTTCCACCATCATTTTCTCCTATCAATTTCCCTCCCACTTCTTTCTTTCTCTTTTATAGACACCTATTGATGCTGTGGTATTATTCAAAGTGCATCAGCTGCCCTCTCTTACCTTATCCATGTGGTCATCCTTCACTTATGAATCCAGATATTGGGTTTCAGCTGGCTATTCAATGGGAGGAGAGGAAGAAGGGGGCATCACAGCTGAAAGTGATCCTGTCCTCACCTCCAACTGGGAAGGGAGAGAGAAAAGGTAACACCACTGAACTCGATCCTGTCCCAAACAGTCCATTTTCCAGTATATGTCCTATCTGTGAAAGGTGATTGGATGTGTGACGTGACAAAGCTCAACTGCACAGGGGATACATCATCAGATATCTCCCCTTACTACTAAAAAATTGTGGAATAGTCATCCCACCCAAACGAAAATTGGATTAAAAAAAATTAAATTAAAACAGTAAAGTTCGGGGGTGGGGGGGGGGAATCAAAAATACAAAACCATACGATGTCCACTGCACATGGAAGACATCCAATGAATTGGCTGACACCCACTGAATAGGAGAAAAACTCTGATTGATAGTGGTGTCACTAGCCCAGGAGCATTGAACTCAAGTGAACACCCTTATCACTGCTTCCACCAAGCTGAACTAACTCAGCAAACACTGGGGAATGAACCTGGGGTCATTCTGGTCTCTATAGCCCAGGACACCACATGGTGTGTTTACCCAATGGACTACTGGCAGAACACCTGGAGCATTTTAACTGATGTGAAACCCTGAGGTTTTGTAAAATGAATCATACCTACTGTTGCTCAGTTACACAAACCTTAAGAGATTTTCTTTTTCTGTGAAAGTATTTTTTTGATAAAAGTTTTTTGATATCAGAAATTTGCAGTATTTTAATACTTCTTCACAGATCAGCATCATGCAGCCCAGAGGAAAATACAGAAAGATTTGAAATGAGATTAAGAGCCCTGTTTGGAGCAGCGTGGACAGAGGGATTGGGGTGGGGGAAGAGAATAGTGCAGGAGGAGGGGGAAAGAACAGACTTTGGGTCCTAGAAATGTACCCACATATATTTCTATAAAATATTAAAGGGAGGGGAAGCAAGTGAGGGAAAATCTCTCTCAAAAACTCTAAAGTGTCAGTTGTTAACATCACATTTTGAAGGACTGGCAATAGCACAGCTGCCCAGAAATACTACACTCTATCTGAACACGTGGCAAAAACACGTTACTCTTACGTACAGTACAAACCCAAACTAGCAAAGCACAACATCCAGATTTCTGAAAGACAAAACTTCCATCTTTTACATACAAGCCCAGGAAGCTGCAACGGAGACAGCCTGCTGCAGTGGAATGTCACCAGTTCAAAACGGGCAGGTTTCAATATCGCTCCTTTTGTCAGTTCAGATGCACGCAGCTCGGGAAAGACAAACATTAAGCCAATTTTTCTAAAGTAATAGAGTCCAGTGTGTTTGCACAGTTGGGCTTAACTGTCCAACAGCTTTAAGATGCTCTCCCTCTCCTTCAGTGCCTTCCATGCCTGATCCTTCTCTTTTTTTGTAGGCGTGCGTTTCTTCTGGCGTGCCGCCATGATCTTTCGGAAGGCATCCATGACTTCATTGTCCGCTATTCTCACTCGCTGTCGTAACTCCTGCTTTTTTAACTCCTCTTTGGCAAGTCTGAATTTTAAAAAAAATTGTCGTCAATCATTAAGATTAGGAAGGACGGCTGAGGACCCAATGATCCTTTCCCACCCATCGCTCCCCTCAGTGGCCTAGGCAGAATTTCTTTCCGGGGGGGGGGCGGAGGGGAGGGTGTTGGATACGAGCTTGACAGACCAAACAAAACTACTTCAAAAGGTCTATTTTTCGAATAGTAATTTCACAATAAGGTTCAAATAGAAACATTATTACTTCCATTAATGTAACAATTCAAAGAATTAACAGTCACTTGGACGAGTGTGCATTGATTAGGGAAATCCAGCACGGATTTGTTAAAGGCAAATAACTAACCCGATAGAGTTTTTTGATGAGGTAACAAAGAGGGTAGATGAGGGCAATGCAGTTGACGTGGTGTATATGGACTTTCAAAAAGTGTTTGATAAAGTACCGCACAGTAGGCTTATCATCAAGATTGCAGCCCATGGAATAAGAGCGACACGGATACAAAATTGGCTCTAAGGGACGGGAAACAGAGAGTAGTGGTGAATGGCTGTTTTGTGGACTGGAAGGTGGTGTACAGTGGTGTTCCCCAGGGGTCGGTGCTGGGACCATTGCTTTTCTTGATATATATTAATGATTTGGGTGTGGGTGTACAGGACACAATTTCAAAATTTGCAGATGACACAAAACTTGGAAGGGTAGTGAACAGTGAGGAGGATAGTGACAGACTTCAAGAGGATACAGACATGCTGATGGCATGGGCAGACATGTGGCAGATAAAATTTAACGCAGAAAAATGCAAAGTGATACATTTCAGTAGGAAGAACGAGGAGAGGCAATATAAACTAGAGGGCACAACTCTAAAAGGGGTATAGGAACAGAGAGATCTGGGGGTATACGTGCACAAATCGTTGAAGGTAGCAGGGCAGGTTGAGAAAGCGGTTAAAAAAGAATACGGGATCCTGGGCTTTATAAATAGAAGCATACAGTACAAAAATATGGAAGTCATGATGAACCTTTATAAAACACTGGTTCGGCCACCACTGGAGTATTGTGTCCAGTTCTGGGCACCACACTTTAGGAAAGATGTGATGGCCTTAGAGAGGGTGCAGAAGAGATTTACTACATCCCTGGCACTTTAGTTATCCACATAACTAAAGTGCCAGGGATGAGGCACTTTAGTTATGTGGATAGACTGGAAAAGCTGGGGTTGTTCTCCTTGGAACAGAAACGGTTGCAAGGAGATTTAATAGAGATATTTAAAATCATGAAGGGTCTAGACAGAGTAGATAGAGAGAAACTGTTCCCATTGGCGGAAGGGTCAAGAACCAGAGGACACAGATTTAAGGTGATTTGCAAAAGAATCAAAGGTGACATGAGGAAAAACTTTTTTTTAAACACAGCGAGTGGTTAGGATCTGGATGCACTGCCTGAGGGGGTGGTGGAGGCAGATTCAATCATGGCCTTCAAAAGGGAACTGGATAAGTACTTGAAAGGAAAAAATTTGCAGGGCTACGGGGATAGGGCGGGGGAATGGGACTAGCTGGATTGCTCTTGCATAGAGCTGGGGCGGACTCGATTCTAAGATCTCTGTGCTCCTCCAATTCTTGCCTCTTGCGCATCCCCGATTTTAATCACTCCACCACTGGCGGCCGTGCCTTCATCTGCCTAAGCTCTAAGCTCTGGAATTTCCTCCTGAAAACTCTCCGCCTCTCTACCTCTCTCTTCTCCTTTAAGGCGCTCCTTAAAACCTACATCTTGACTAAGCCTTTGGTCACCTGTCCTAATAACGCCTTATATGGCTCGGTGTCAAATTTTGTTTGAAAACCGCTCCTAAAGAAGCGCCTTGGGACATTTTACTGTTTAAAGGCACTATATAAATGCAATTTGTTGTTGTTTTAAGACCTTTCTTAAAACCCAGCTCTGTGGACAAGCTTTTGTTAATTCCTAATAGCTCCTTCTTTATACTGGTGTCCATTTTTCCCCCTCAAGTCTCCGTGAAGCACTTTATAATGTTTATCTACGTTAAAGGCCCAATATGAATACAAGTTGTTGTTGTTGCTGCTGCAGTTTTCAGCTAATAGGAATTCAGTTAACTGATGGAAACCAACTTTTTTTGTTGTCCCGAGAACACCTTAACCTGAAAACTTAGTGTCTGAGTAAAGAATTCACCACATTTGATTGATTAAAATGTCACTAGCCCATTCTTTGAAGCAGTGTTCCACAGATCTTATTTCTCATTCCACCCTAAACCGGTCACCTGCATCTGGAATTCATATCCCAGCTCTTTCACACTACCTGAGAAGCTCTTGTTTCTTTGCTCGATTGTGTGTACTGAGGGCTTTCAGCTCCGCCTGACGCTTGCGCAGTTCTGCCAGAACTTCATCCTCGGAGTCTTCAGTAGGACGGTCCTCAGAATCTAGCAGCCCCTGAGCAATTAGTTCTTCCTTAATTCGTGCTTCTAGAGACTTTGTGTGAGGAACACTGCAACAGATAAATTGATTTTTGAAAAATAAAATGAATTACGGCGCAACCAATTGATCATCAGGACAAGTGAACAATACTTAGAAAGGACGCCACAGTAACTGCACAGCTGTCAGCTGATAGACACGAGAGCCAAGAAAGTGGACAACCAGATTTGTGCAAAGCTCAGGAGAAGTACTTCTGCTGAACAGTCTACCTACAGCATTTATTATATAACTGCATGGAATTCCTTTATATTCAGCAGAGTACGGTCTGCTCACCATCTAATCCATTTGGAGTTCCTGTTTATTGAGCAGACTATGGGTTAAATGTAGAAGTAAAGGAAAGGCGGGGGGGGGGGGGGGGGGGGGGAATGGGTTTCAGTGAGATTTTTCCCTTCACACTCCTATGCAGGATGAGGTCCACATCTTCTAATAGGCTGCAAACAGGGAGAGACATCTTTACCCCAAGCTGTTCAGCAAGCCACAGTAATGCCAGTTAAATGGTGATTAGCTTTCTATTATGAATAAAACCAATAATAGTTTCATACAAAGATATAGAATCTGATTGATAGATTCCATGAGGTGCTGTGGGCCATCAGCAGCAGCAGAATTGTATTCCAGCACAATCTGTAACCTCATGGCCCGGCATATTCCTCACTCTACCATTACCTACAAGCCAGGGGATCAACCCTGGTTCAATGAGGAGTGTAGAAGAGCATGCCAGGAGCAGCACCGGGCGTACCTAAAAATGAGGTGCCAACCTGGTGAAGCTACAACTCAGGACTCCATGCATGCTAAACAGCAGAAGCAACATGGTATAGACAGAGCTAAGCGATTCCACAACCAACGGATCAGATCAAAGCTCTGCAGTCCTGCCACATCCAGAATGGTGGTGGACAATTAAACAACTAATGGGAGAAGGAGGCTCTGTAAATATCCCCATCCTCAATGATGGCGGAGTCCAGCACGTGAGTGCAAAAGACAAGGCTGAAGTGTTTGCAACCATCTTCAGCCAGAAGTGCCGAGTGGATGATCCATCTCGGCCTCCTCCCGATATCCCCACCATCACAGAAGCCAGTCTTCAGCCAATTCTATTCACTCCACGTGATATCAAGAAACGGCTGAGTGCACTGGATACAGCAAAGGCTATGGGCTCCAACATCTCGGCTGTCGTACTGAAGACTTGTGCTCCAGAACTAGCTGCGCCTCTAGCCAAGCTGTTCCAGTACAGCTACAACACTGGCATCTCCCGACAATGTGGAAAATTGCCCAGGTATGTCCTGTCCACAAAAAGCAGGACAAATGCAATCCGGCCAATTACCGCCCCATCAGTCTACTCTCAATCATCAGCAAAGTGATGGAAGGTGTCGTCGACAGTGCTATCAAGCGGCACTTACTCACCAATAACCTGCTCACCGATGCTCAGTTTGGGTTCCGCCAGGACCACTCGGCTCCAGACCTCATTACAGCCTTGGTTCAAACATGGACAAAAGAGCTGAATTCCAGAGGTGAGGTGAGAGTGACTGCCCTTGACATCAAGGCAGCATTTGACCGAGTGTGGCACCAACGAGCCCTAGTAAAATTGAAGTCAATGGGAATCAGGGGGAAAACTCTCCAGTGGCTAGAGTCATACCTAGCACAAAGGAAGATGGTGGTGGTTGTTGGAGGCCAATCATCTCAGCTCCAGGACATTGCTGCAGGAGTTCCTCAGGGAAATGTCCTAGGCCCAACCATCTTCAGCTGCTTCATCAATGACCTTCCCTCCATCATAAGGTCAGAAATGGGGATGCTCGCTGATGATTGCACAATGCTCAGTTCCATTCGCAACCCCTCAAGTAATGAAGCGGTCCGAGCCCGCATGCAGCAAGTCCTGGACAACATCCAGGCTTGGGCTGATAAGTGGCAAGTAACATTCGTGCCAGACAATGACCATCTCCAACAAGAGAGAGTCTAACCACCTCCCCTTGACATTCAACGGCATTACCATCGCCGAATCCCCCACCATCAACATCCTGGGGGTCACCATTAACCAGAAACTTAACTGGGCCAGCCATATAAATACTGTGGCTACAAGAGCAGGTCAGAGGCTGGGTATTCTGCAGCGAGTGACTCACCTCCTGACTCCCCAAAGCCTTTCCACCATCTACAAGACACAAGTCAGGAGTGTGATGGAATACTCTCCACTTGCATGGATGAGTGCAACTCTAACAACACTCAAGAAGCTCGACACCATCCAGGACAAAGCAGCCCGCTTGATTGGCACCCCATCCATCACCCTAAACATTCACTCCCTTCACCACCGGCGCACTGTGGCTGCAGTGTGCACCATCCACAGGATGCACTGCAGCAACTCGCCAAGGCTTCTTCGACAGCATCTCCCAAACCCCCAACCTCTATCACCTAGAAGGTCAAGAGCAGCAGGCACATGGGAACAACACCACCTGCACGTTCCCCTCCAAATCACACACCATCCCGACATGGAAATATATTGCCGTTCCTTCATCGTCGCTGGGTCAAAATCCTGGAACTCCCTTCCTAACAGCACTGTGGGAGAACCTTCACCACACGGACTGCAGCGGTTCAAGAAGGCGGCTCACCACCACTTTCTCAAGGGCAATTAGGGATTGGCAATAAATGCCGGCCTCGCCAGCGATGCCCAAAATCCCATGAACGAATAAATAAAAATTAATGTATTAGAGAAACATTCTTCTCTCATAGCATCACAAAGCTAAAAATGCAAAGGAAGTTAGGGTCACACTTTGCTGCCTACAGTTATTCTGAAATCTCTCTCATCTGTAGTTAGTGCAGCTCTATGGTTCAGAGAGCTCACCTGAATGCCTTATTCTGACTTCGAGGGGAGGTGCTTGCTCCATCAGTCCCAGCGTCTTTCCCTGTCATCTCCGGTATGGGAGAGTCTTCCATGGGTGAAATAATGTTCTCCTGGGAAGGGAGAAGAAAATAGAAATGCTCAGCAATGAAGGAGATACAAGGCATTATATTAGTCCTTAATGACGACAGGAGTTCTTTAACCTTAGTGAAAAAATTTGGAAAAAACTTTCATCTTGTATAAGTTTTGAGGAATCACTAATTAAGAATGTGATATGTGGCACAGGCAGTGAAGGGATCAATTTTCTTTTTCTATAAATTAGCATCAGTGTTGGAGCTGTCTCATTTTCTCAATAATCCAGCTGGTTAAGGCATTGGGTAGCAGATTAAGAAGGTCCCAGACTTGATCCCCAACCTGTGCTGAGTTAGCTGATATTAGCCAGGTGATGGTAGGGATGTTATAATCAGCCTCAGCACTCCAGGTTAAGGAGATCTGGATTAGGCCTTTGGACAATGGCAGGATTGGATTTGACTGTGGTTCTCCACATCCCCAATTGAATATCCTGCCAATAATCATTTTTTGGGTCACATATGACAACTTGGGTAAGATATTTGGTGGCAATTGCCATCTTTGCGATCATACCCCAGCAAGTCAACACCTTCAGAAAAGAAGGGAAATGTCAAAAATTGGTCATAAGAACACAAGAAATAGGAGAAGGAGTAGGCAATACGGCCCCTTGAGCCTGCTCCGCCATTCAATAGGATCATGGCTGATCTTCGACCTCAACTCCACTTTCCCCCCCGATCCCCATATCCCTTGATTCCCCTAGAGTCCAAAAATCTATCCATCTCAGCCTTGAATATATTCAATGACTCAGCATCCACAGCCCTCTGGAGTAGAGAATTCCAAAGATTCACAACCCTCTGCGTGAAGAAATTCCTCCTCATCTCAGTCTTGAATGGCCCACCCCTTATTTTGTGACTATGCCCCCTAGTTCTAGACTCTCTAGCCAGGGGAAACAATCTCTCATCATCAGTATTGAAAAAGGAAGGGAAAAAAAAGGAGATCTCTCTGTAATTCCCATTGACCACTGTCCAGTATATCAATCTTCACTACACTCGGTCAGTTCTGATAAAGGGTTACAATAGAAACATTAACCAAGTCTTCCTCTTTCAATTGTAGATCAACCTGCAGTGCATTTCCAGCATTTTCTTTGTTACTTTTTAAAATTATTGCAGTGTTTGTAATGAGGAGCCTGTAATGTGTTCCTGAGATTGCACTGCGTTCCTGCTTTGACTCTGCCCTGTTTCACATTGAGGAGTTGCCACAGCATCGCTTCTCAGGCGGAGATGGTTTTGCTTTAGGTTTCCTAATCAATCAATCAGTCCAATGAGGTGGTGCGGTGCTTCGGCAATTCTCCTTCCACCCCTGCGAACTTTCAATCTAGTCAAGACCAACGAGACAAAAGTACCTCCCCTCGAGCTGTCCCAGTGGCTCAGTGGGCGAATGCATCGTGTAGTGTGGTACTGCGGTGTACAAAGTTCAAGTTCAATCCCTGGATACCTATGGATTCTTTGACCTGTCTACGTGTTAACTGAACCTCTGTCAACATTCTTTTCTTCAATATTAAAGATTTTTCAGATTTATAATAAATTAGTATTCTGTGAACCGCCACAGGTTTCTTGTCTCACCTCCACCAAAGCCTGGAGCAATCGTTGCGTGAGGGGCCCAAAAGGAGAGCCATCTTCAGGCTGATCATGTTGCTCTTTCTTCAGCAATGCATCCACGTCTAAGATAAAAAAAAAACAAAAAATATATACTCTGTTATTAAAAAAACTTTCATTTATATAGCACCTTTAATGTCAAGAAATGGCCTTTCGTAAAGAGGTGTAAAGTAATGGATGCCGAGCCGGCAAGGGAGAGTGTGACCAAAAGTCTAGTCGAAGAGACGAGGCTTGAGAAAGCTTTTAAAAGGTGTAGCAAGTGGTAGGGAGGGAGAGTCAATGAAGGGCTCTAGCAGCAACATGGGGCGAAAGAAGGGGAATGCACAAAAGGCAAGAGTCAATGGAACTGGTCAGTCGAGACTGGGCTACAGAAGGGTGCATGATAAGGTCATGCAGGGAATTATAGATGAGGATGAGGATTTTAAATATGTGTTGGGGAATAAGGAATCAGTGTAGACGAAGAACAAGGATGGGGGTGATGGGGGTGATGGGTGAACGGGACATGTTGCAGGACAGGATATGAGTCGCACAGTTTTAGACAAGTTAGTCAGCTTTGCCAAGATAGTATCTGTTTTTATTTTATTTTTTCCTTATGGGGAAAACTGAAAGAACCAGGGGTAGCAAGATTTGAGAGCACGCAGGTCAACGGTTGAGGCTGGTTGCCAGTAATTGTGCTGGGAATTATGCTGATCCCTGCTCAGCTAATGGCAGTCGGCCAGAGATATCAAGCAGATCTTTTCCAGTTGGTAGAGCTGACAAGGCAGCTCTCCAGGAGGCCTTTATAAAAACAAACATTAAAAGAATATATGTATTCTCAGGAAGGAGTTTACTAAACAGAGAATGAAAAGGGGCTGTACGATCGTACAAACATGCTATCATTATTAGAGAAACAAAACACAACACGCCGGCTTCACTAAAGTGCAGAGCACTTCACTGCAAGTCCAGCTTACCTTTAGAGTCAAGCTCAGTTAAAGCTCCGAGCATGCCTTTCTTCTTCTCTGCAGCAGCCGCAGCACGGGCACCTTCCTTCTGCTCCTCCAGAAGGTCCTCTTGAGCCCAGCGCTGAGAGTAATGTTTTCCCAGTGGAGGGATCTGTGCAAAGAGGAATACAACGGAGAATGATTGAGTGCTGCTGAATCACACTCCGACAGAACATGGGTATCAGTGCACAATTGTGCTATTCCTCTTCAGCCAATGTCATTCTCCAATTGAACACAGCCAGTCATGTACAGCTCTGCCAATAGATAATGAAGCCCTCAGATAACGAAGCAGTCCGAGCCCGCATGCAGCAAGACCTGGACAACATCCAGGCTTGGGCTCATAAGTGACAAGTAACATTCGCGCCAGACAAGTGCCAGGCAATGACCATCTCCAACAAGAGAGAGTCTAACCACCTCCCTATGACATTCAACGGCATTACCATCGCCGAATCCCCCACCATCAACATCCTGGGGGTCACCATTGACCAGAAACTTAACTGGACCAGCATATAAATACCGTGGCTACAAGAGCAGGTCAGAGGCTGGGTATTCTGCGGCGAGTGACTCACCTCCTGACTCCCCAAAGCCTTTCCACCATCTACAAGACACAAGTCAGGAGTGTGATGGAATACTCTCCGCTTGCCTGGATGAGTGCAGCTCCAACAACGCTCAAGAAGCTCGACACCATCCAGGACAAAGCAGCCCGCTTGATTGGCACCCCATCCACCACCCTAAACATTCACTCCCTTCACCACTGGCACACTGTGGCTGCGGTGTGTACCATCCACAGGATGCACTGCAGCAACTCGCCAAGGCTTCTTCGACAGCACCTCCCAAACCTGCGACCTCTACCACCTAGAAGGACAAGAACAGCAGGCACATGGGAACAACACCACCTGCACGTTCCCCTCCAAGTCACACACCATCCCGATTTGGAAATATATCGCCGTTCCTTCATCGTCGCTGGGTCAAAATCCTGGAACTCCCTTCCTAACAGCACTGTGGGAGAACCTTCACCACACGGACTGCAGCGGTTCAAGAAGGCGGCTCACCACCACCTTCTCAAGGACAATTAGGGATGGGCAATAAATGCCGGCCTTGCCAGCGACGCCCACATCCCATGAACGAATAAAAAAAAATCACTAGCTCACACTCCTGAATAAGTGTTTGTGCACAGCTGTGCTGTTTCTCTCTTCCTAGAAAGTAAGAACATAAGAAATAGGAGAAGGAGTAGGCCATACGGCCCCTCGAGCCTGCTCCGCCATTCAATAAGATCATGGCTGATCTTCGACCTCAACTCCACTTTCCTGCCCAATCCCCATATCCCTTGATTCCCCTAGAGTCCAAAAATCTATCTATCTCAGCCTTGAACTTATTCAATGACCCAGCATCCACAGCCCTGAGGTAGAAAATTCCAAAGATTCACAACCCTCTGAGCGAAGAAATTCTTCCTCATCTCAGTCTTAAATGGCCGACCCCTTATCCTGCGACTATGCCCCCTAGTTCTAGACTCTCCAGCCAGGGGAGACAGCCTCTCAGCATCTACCCTGTCAAGCCCTCTCAGAATCTTATATGTTTCAATGAGATCACCTCTCATTCTTCTGAACTCCAGAGAGTATAGGTCCATTCTACTCAATCTTTCCCCATAGGACAACCATCGCAATCCTGGACTCAATCTAGTGAACCTTTGTTGCACCGCCTCTAAGGCGAGTATATCCTTTCTTAGATAAGGATACCAAAACTGTACACACTACTTCAGGTGAGGTCTGCACAAAGCCCTGTACAATTGAAGTAAGACTTCCTTATTCTTGTACTCCAACCCCCTTGCAATAAAGGCCAACAAGTAATTTGCTTTCCTTATTACTTGCTGTACCTGCATGCTAACTTTTTGTGTTTCTTGTACGAGGACATCCAAATCTCTCTGAACACCAACATTTAATAGTTTTGCACCATTTTAAAAAATATTCTGTTTCTCTATTCTTCCTACCAAAGAATAACCTCACATTTCCCCACATTTTACTCCATCTGCCACTTTCTTGCCCATTCACCTTACCTGTCTACATCCCTTTGCAGACTCTTTGTGTTCTCCTCACACCCACCTTACTTTCCCACCTAGCTTTGTATCGTCAGCAAACTTGTATACATTACACTCGGTCCCTTCATCTAAGTCATTAATATAGATTGTAAACAGTTGAGACCCCAGCACTGATCCTTGCAGCACTCCACTAGTTACAGCCTGCCAACCTGAAAATGACCCGTTTATCCCTACTCTGTTTTCTGTCTGGTAACCAATCCTCTATCCATGCTAATATATTACCCCCAACCCCATGAGCCCTTATCTTGCATAACAATCTTTTATGTGGCACCTTATCGAATGCCTTTTGAAAATCTAAATATACTACATCCACTGGTTCCCCTTTATTTATCCTGCTAGCTACATCCTCAAAAAACTCTAATAAATTTGTCAAACATGATTTCATAAAACCGTGTTGACTTTGCCTAATCCTATTATGATTTTCTAAGTGCCCTGTTACCACTTTCTTAATAATTTTCCTGATGACTGGTGCAGGCTAACCGGCCTGTAGTTCCCTGTTTTGTCTCTCCCTCCTTTCTTGAATAGCGGGGTTACATTTGCTACCTTCCAATCCACTGGGACCGTTCTAGAATCTAGGGAATTTTGGAAGATCATGACCAATGCATCCAATATCTTTGCAGCCACCTCTTTTAGAACCCTATGATGTAGGCCATCAGGTCCAGGGGATTTATCAGCTTTTAGTCCTATTAGTTTCTCAAGTACTTCTTCTCTATTGATAGTAATTACTTTAAGTTCCTCACTCTCATTAGCCCCTTGGTTCCCCACTATTTATGGTATGCTTTTTGTGTCTTCCATTGTGAAGACAGATACAAAATATTTGTGTAACATCTCTGTCATTTCCTTATTCCCCATTATAATTTCTCCTGTCTCAGCCTCTAAGGGACCAACGTTTACTTTTGCTACTCTCTTCCTTTTTACATACTTGTAGAAGCTCTTACAATCCATTTTTATATTTCTTGTTAGTTTACTTTCGTATTCTATTTTCTCCCTTTTTATCAATTTTTTGGGCATCCTTTGCTGGTTTCTGAAACTCTCCCAATCCTCAGGCTTACTACTATTCTTCACAACATTTTAGGCCTCTTCTTTTAATCTAATACTATCCTTAACTTCTTTAGTTCATCACAGATGAATCACTTTTCCCGTGGAGTTTTTATTTCTCAATGGAATGTATATTCGTTGAGAATATTGAAATATTTCTTTAAATGTTGGCCATTGTTTATCTACTGTTATACCTTTTAATCTAATTTCCCAATCCAACTTAGCTAACTCGCCCCTCATACCTATGTAATTGGCTTTATTTAAGTTTAAGACTCTAGTTTCAGTCTTAAGTACGACACGCTCAAACTCAAGGTGAAATTCTATCATATTATGATCAGTCTTCCCTAGAGGATCCTTTACTGTGAGATTACTAATTAACCCTGTCTCATTACACAGTACAAGATCTAAAATAGCCTGTTCCCTGGTTGGTTCCATGACGTATTGTTCTAGGAAACTGTCTTGAATACATTCCATGAACTCATCCTTCAGACTGCCTTTGCCAATTTGATTTGTCCAGTCTATATGAAGATTAAAGTCCCCCACGATTATTGGATTACCTTTGTTACAAACTCTTATTATTTCTTGATTAATACCATGTCCAATGGTATAGCTACTGTTAGGGGGCCTATCAACTACTCCCACCAGTGTTTTCTGCCCCTTGTTATTTCTTATTTCCAACCATACTGATTCTATTTCCTTATCCTCCGAGCAAAGATCCTTTCTCACTACTGTCCTTATGTCATCCTTTATTATCAGGGCTACCCCCCGTCCTTTTCCATTCTGCCTGTCTTTTTGAAACGTCAAGTATCCTGGAATATTTAGTTCCCAACTTTGGTCACCTTGCAACCGTGTCTCTGTAATGGCTATTAGATCAAACCCATTTATCTCTATTTGTGCCACTAATTCATCTATCTCGTTACAAATGCTCCGTGCATTCAGATAAAGAGCCTTTAATTTTCACGTTTTACTATTTTTCCCTGTTTTGACCTTATTCGCTAATGCACTATTACCGTTAAACTCTCTGTCCCTTCCTGCCACACTCTGCTTATCTTTACCCAAATTACTACACTGCTCTGTTGCCTTGACTTTTCTTTTTAGAGTTCTAAATTTCCCCTCACCTGACCCGACCCGACCCCCCCCCCCCCTTTTTATTTTAAAGCCCTTTCCACAGCCCTAGTTTTTCGATTCGCCAGGACACTAGTCCCAGCCCGGTTTAAGTGGAGCTCATCCCAACAGAACAGCTCCCTCATATCCCAGTACTGATACTGGGAAATTGAATTGAAACCCATGTCCCACACCACTCTTTGAGCCACGCATTTAACTCTCTGATCTGTTTGTCCCTCGGCCAATTTGCACGTGGCTCAGGTAGTAATCCAGAGATTATTACCTTTGAGGTTCTGCTTATTAATTTAGATCCTAGCTCCTCAAACTGTCTCAGCAGAACTTCATTCTTAGCTCTACCCATGTCGCTGGTTCCAACGTGGACCACGACTACTGGATCTTCCCCCTCATACTCAAGTTCATTTCCACCCACGTGGAGATATCCGTAACCCTGGCACCGGGCTTCTCGGTCGTGGCTGCAGAGAACAGTATCTATCCCCCTGACTATACCACTACCACATTCATTTTTACTCCCCCCACTTGAATGGCCTTCTGCACTACGGTACCATGGTCAGTTTGCCCATCCTCCCTGCAGCCTCTGTTTTCATCCATACAGATAGCAAGTACCTGTTGGACAAGGTCAAAGGCAGAGGCTCCACCATCGCTGCATCCTGGGTCCCCATACCTGCTTGACTCGCAGTCACACCCTCCTGTCCCTGGTCACTGAATGAATCTAACTACCTAACCTAAGGTGTGTGACTGCCTCCTGGATCAATGTGTCCAGATAACTCTCCCCCTCCCTGATGCATCGCAATGTCTGCAGCTCAAACTCCAGCTCTGATGAATACGTTCAGCTTTCCCATTTTCTCTCTACCGATTGTCAAAGTTAATTCAGAAAGAATTATAATCAACAGGGTTGTACTGTGCCACCAAGGAGCCAGATATGAGTTTGTGCTCATAATTTCCCACAAGAAAAGTTCTCCACCGTGACCTCATGGGGTAGTGCTGAATAACTGTTCACTGGGAAGTGGGGGGAAGAACATCCTACTCTCACTCACTTTGCAGCTCATTATATAGAGTGGCTACCGCAAGTATTGTCAGCAGAATTCCAGCCTGCTCTCAGGTAGATCAGGTGGCAAAGGGAGAAAAAAGTCATTTTAAAAAAAAGAGAGATAGCACCTTCTTTTATTTTTTTTGATGGTTATTTAAAATGGTGAGGGCTGATAATTGGGGGCACTATGTAATGTGGGTGGAAGGTAACGATGACAAACCACACCATTAATGGATGCTAATTCAGTTCCCTTATTGTTGGGTTCGGCTGGTTCCCGATTATATAATCAGCAAACAAATAATGAAAGAAAAGGTAAGTAAAAGGCAGTTTAGTGATAATGGTTTGTAATCATTTTCTTCCAACAATGGGGACTTAATGGCGACACACTAAGAATAGAGGTGTCCATTACATCTGGCCCATCCTAAATCCTACTTGGAAGTGTTTGATAGTGTTACTGGTCCTCTGCCCAGTATGGTTATCCCTCACATGGACAAGTACAGGCACAAACACAAACACAAGTTTACCATACTCCTTCACACCATATCTTAGGACCTTCCTCATCCAGAGGAACTCCTTCCCTCAAATGCATCTCAATACCTCCAGCCCGCTTTCAAAAGCCTCCTGAAGAACTTGCTCTTCAATTGCGCTTTTGCTCCACAACCCTCCCTTCCCCAACTCTCTCCTGCTTGAACTATACTGGTCATTCACCTTGTAATATTCTGCTTCATCTTCAGGGGGTTTCAGCAGGTCCTCGAGGACACGGATCTCCTCGTTGGTGATATCAGCACAGTATGGTTCCACTGACGCCCAAAATCTGCAGTAGAAGATGGTCAATTACTTACAATTCACTGCTGGCATCCAGTAAGTATGAAGCTGTTGTCAACAAGGTTACTCAAACACTGGGATGCATCTTCTCAAGGTCTTTTGATTGTAAACAGTGAGAGATTATTTTAACCTCTGGTTCAATCATTGATAAAAGTCATATTGAATAGTGTGTGCAGTTTTGTCACTCTCCAATATATTTATGTTCATTTGACAAGAGGTTTTAAAGAACAGTGACAAAGACAATTGCAGGAGTTTTCAAATTGTGAGCAGAAGCTCATAGAATTGAACTAATTTCCATTAAAGTAAAACAGACTAAGGGAACAGATTCCGTGTCTTTAAAATGGTTAAGACCTGAATAATGTTGATGTAAGTCATTTAACTGAGAATATAGTTGCAGAACTGGAAGAATTCAGTATAGCATTTGTTTGCCTTAAGGGAGACAAGGGATATGAGTCCAGGCACAGATTATTAAATACTCCATGGACTCTGTGATTCTACTCTTGCTAGTTAGATCTGGGCAATTAGGATGTAATGTTGAATGCAATCTTCAGGCCATCAATCCATCACCTTGGGGACTTCGAAGCAATTTCAGACTTTTACTAATTGCAGTTTTTCCTTGTGCTTACTCATCTCCCACAGATGAAATAATTTGGTCAGAGAAACAGTAGAAATCGTACAAACTTGCTAGATGAAGCAGTGCAGATACGGCAAACTCCTGCGACATGTTCCAAAAGAGAGTTAAAGTATCAGGCCTGTCCTAACCTGCAGTCCCCATCTGACAAACATACAGAACAGAACACGTGCTACAAATACTGTGAGATCCTACCTGTTAGGGGCATCATTCTTTGGAATTCTGGGAACATCCAAGGGATCGTCTGTAAATTCATACTCCTGTATTTTAGGCTGCAGGTTTTTTGATTTGGGGCGTCCGGGACCAGGTCCAGTTCCATGACTGCCTTTACCATCGATTTTCTGCTTTTTGGGTTTTCCATGTTTCTGCGGTGTTCCATGCTCATGCTCCTTCCCAAACTTTAGCAGCCTCTTATCTCCCTTTTTATCCTGCCAGTCCGTGAGGATCTGAAATCAACAGTTTAAATGCCCTTGAAAGAAAAACAATAACAGTGACTTTCCAATTCAGTGACTTGGGATCAAAGGCACTCCCAATTTGGTTATCTCCGTCAGAGACCATGGGCCCGATATTAGGAGGGTGGCGGGTTGGCAGCGGGGGGTAGCATGGGTAACGTGCCCAGTGAAATCGGGGTGCTCCGCACGCAATCGCAGCTTGATTGAAGCCACTCACCTTGGCTTCCGGGTTTCGCGCTGGAAAGCTGCGCAGCGGGCGGACTGCGCAGGCGCATCATAGGCTGTCAGCTGGAGGAGCCCTATTTAAAGGGGCAGTCCTCCACTGACTGATGCTGCAGAAAATAGGAAAAATTACAGCATGGAGCAGCCAAGGGGGGGGAAGGCTGCTCCCAGGTTTAATGATGCCTCACTCCAGCTCTTATTGGATGCGGTGAGGAGGAGGGGGAGGACAGAAATCTTCTCCCCGGCGGGCAGGAGGAAGTGGCCTGCCTCTGCCACCAAGAAGGCCTGGCTTGAGGTGGCAGAGGAAGTCACCAGCACCACTAACATATCGCGCACCTGCATACAGTGCAGGAGGCGCTTCAATGACCTAAGTAGGTCAGCCGAAGTGATTACACTTACTCATTCCCCTACACTCCGTCTGCCACATCACCGCCCCCACCCCACATCTCCTTCTGCACTGCCAACACTACTCTATCACATCACTCCTCACACCCACTCAAACCTCATCCTCATCTTACCTGCATTTACTCACCTTGCCAGTACTCATCCCGCCACTACCACTCAACCCAATCCTCATACAATCTCATGGCTCTGTCTCATACTCACCTTCTCATGCATCTCTTTCACGGTCAGCCTCGCTCAACCTGCCACTACCTGTGCTGCAGCCACAGGGCATGCATCACATATGTGCAGTAGGAAGCGTAAGGCAAACGTGTCGTGAGCATGAAGGGGATGCACAAGGGTGTTTGAGGGTTTGTCATGGTTTTTACTTATATTTAATTTCTGATCAACTCACATAACATATTATATTGTCACCACTACTGCCACATCTTTGCGAATCTTGTCTGGTTTGTGCAATAATGCCCTTTCCTGAGGATCACTATGAAGACCCACAACTGATGTCACCCATTGTGTCACTGCAGAGTGGGTGTAGGTGTATTTTCAGGGCTCTTTTGTGCAGACGACTGAGAGACGTCGGCGATGTCCCCGGTAGCACCCTGGAAGGATGCGAAGGAGAACTTGTTGAGGGCAGTGGTGACTTTGACAGTGACAGGTAAGAAGGTGGTGCTCGGGCCAGCCGGGAGCAGCTCGGCATGAAGGAGGCTGCAGATGTCCACGGTTACATGTCGAGTGACTCTGAGCCTCCGTGTGCACTGCTGCTCAGAGAGGTCCAGGAAGCTAAGCCTCGGTCTGTGGACCCTGTGGCGAGGGTAGTGCCTTCTGCAACGCATCTCTCTGCCATTGCCCTCCCTCCTGCTGTGGAGGTGGATGTGTCACAGCACTGTGTTGTGGGGCTCCACGTGTCAGAGGTGGACGGCATGGCCGGCGAGGCTGGTGATGCAGTTCGTCCTCCGAGGAGGCCATGACTGCAGCTATGGCGACCCCCATCTGGAAGATGTACATCTGAGGGGGTCCGCAAGGTAGGTAAATGTGTCTGGACACCGGGGTAAGTGTGCAAGTTTGTGAATTTTATTGTTAGGAGGAGGGTGGTGGAGGCCAAACTTTGTCCAAAGTGACAGAGTGGCCTCCTGCAATGAGTGAGGGTCTCCCCCCCCCCCCCCACCTGTCAAATGGACCTTTGCAGCTGCCACAGGCTGATGGCTGCAACACGTCCATTTCAACTGGGAGTGTTTCCCCCAGTACGGGAAACAGTCCCAGTTGACTTGAAAATCCCACCCCTCCTAAAATATTAGGTCAATCAGGTCTGTAAACGACCTGAAGTACCTAGTTAATTACTTTAAATGGCATCCCGCCGGCTTTAATTGCCGGCGGGAGTCCCACATGTGGGGGCTGCGCACGCATCTAAGCGCGTCACTGGGGAACCCGGAAATGGGCGGGTTGGAGCCGGGCTCCGGACCCGCCCTGGGAATCCCCGATTTTTGGAGCCCGCCCCCCCCCGCCACGAATGTACCTGTTCGGGGGTGCGAAAATCGAGCCCCATAAGTGTGCAGGAACTAGAAACTTCACAGTGCTGCAGTTGGGGATACTTCCCTGAAACTGACCACTGGACACAGGTTAAAGCCATGATTGTAAATGATTCCAATGCCTGCATTTTGAGGGTCGGGCAGGGGGCAGAGAGACTAACACTAGGGCAGAGAGACTAACACTAGTGCTCCATCTAGAGGATAAGCACTCCTATTGTGCCACTTCCCAAAAATGTTAAATGTTTGACTTTACCATATAAAAACATAAGACAGACAGGAACAAGGGGTCTGGTTACCTAGCTTGCCCTACTGTTTAGGTCCATGATTAGGGCCTGCTCAGACTGCTTGCCTCTCCCTTCTGCGCAGGTAAACATACATATGAAATTGACGGGCAGGAAAAGACCAATTGGTCCATCAAGCCTGCCCCACAAACATGATGGCTGGACCATCACGGCCAACACTTATTACCACCCCATCCACCTCTCCTGGAAAAGGCAAAAAAAAAGAGAAAAAACCCAGGGCCAATAAGAGAAGAAATACTCTGGAAAATTCCTCTCCGACCCCCTCAGGCGATTGAAACCAGTCCAGGAGATCACAAGGACCGAGTATTATCTATAAAGACACTGACCTTCCACATGATGCCATCTCTGCCCCAGTCAGGAACCGGTCCAGCTCCCTCTTGAAGGCAGGCAGAGAGTCAGCACCCACCACACCAGCCGGCAATGTATTCCAGAGGCTCACTACTCTCTGGGTAAAGAAGAACCGCCCAACATCCAGTCTATTCCTACTCTTCCATAGTTTAAACTCGTGTCCCTGGTCCTTCCCAATCGGTTAAAGGGGAATAATCCATCAAAGGGATGCTATCCAGCCCTTGAATTATTTTATAGAGCTCTATCAGGTCACCTCTAAGTCTACACTGCTCTAAAGTAAACAGACCAAGGTCCTTGAGCCTATGAGTAGCTGAGGTTCTTTAAGCTAGGAATCATTCTTGTAGCTCGCCTCTGGACCTTTTGCAAGGCCACTATATCACCCACCATGTGGGGGGACCAAAATTATCAATCCTATAATTACTCTACTCCAAGAATATGTCCATATTTTGTTTGAAATCTTGATAAAGCAAATTAGATTGGGTCATGTCCAGGACCCACATGTTCAGGCAATGGAGAGGCATACAGGGTATGTGTTGGAGGAACGGGATAGGGCCAGAACAGCAGGACCTTAGTGGGCATAGCATGACAATTTTACTGCTAGTACATGAAACACCTATTTTATAAATTTTGTGTTTTTCTCCTGGAAGCTGCATGAAATTAATCAAATATTTAAGTCATTGTTTTACAGACAGATTTTTCATGCATTATTGATAATCTGGCAGAAGAGCTCTGGTCAGGTAGCACACAATTCAGCAATTTAGCCAAACAGGTTACTGCACCATTCTTACCTGCGTTTCTGCCTCTAGGATGCGCAGTCGCCGACTGGCCGAGGACAGTAGCGTCTCCAGCTCCAGCTGTAATGTGTCCAGCTCCTCAATTCCAATCCCATCATCCTCGGAACGTGAGAGCACAGCAGCATAACGGGGACACATCTTCACATGGTCTACTGGCTTGAAGTCATGGAATTGCAGTGGGCAGTCTTTTAGTTCACTCATTTTGAACCGTGGAAAGTTTTGTCTAAAATCTGCCAAGGAAACCAAGCTGGCTCAAATTAAATACAGTACCTCTGACTAATAAATCATCATGCAGCAGATGAAAGGCTGGATATACACATGCAAGAATACAGGCTACTGTGACAGATTCTCCATAGGGCCGAAGGCTTGCAAACAGATTGAAAATACAGCAATTGAAATGAGCTCTTCAACATCATCCAGAAAGACCAGAACATCAACAAGTATCCCTCAGCTGAAGTTTCAGGGCCATAATCTTGTTAAGTGATAGCAGCATTAAAGTGAAGTGCCAGCAAAATTTTTATTTATTCCAGTAAAACCATCTATTTGGTGAGTACTTTATCGCTTATTTCATGTGGGGTTTTTTTGTCAATAAGTAACCGGAAATCATAAGTACCCAACCAGTTTACCACTTTCCAATCAAGTTTGAAGGTAAAAATCCTTCACTGTCTCAAGATCTGCTAGTTCCAAGGTGCCTATTACCTCAGGTTACCAGCGGCTGCAGATTCTCCTGCCTTCTATTTGCAGGCCAACCAACCATTCTCCTACTCCACCTTTGGGATCTTCAATATAATGCCTTTTACAGTAAAACAATTATTTCCATTTTTGTTTTCCAGTGAATTTTTGTATAGGATGGCAAAGGATGGGGAATGGAGCACTCTCCTATTTCAGGTATGCAATGTCAGCCTCATGTACTAAGATCAGGCATGGCACAGTCTGTTGCAGCGCAAAGTTTCCTTTACTCCAATATTGTGCCCTAGTTCCAAATGATATACACAACTTGTGACCTCTATGCAACATGTGCAATTTTGTAGCAAATTAGGGGTCATTTTATGCTTGTGCCCATTAAGAAAGGGATTTGGACTGCCCAACTCATTTCACATAGGAGCCTTACAGTAGGCTTTCACACCATTAGACTGGGCTGGATTTAAGACCGGTGAAAGGACAGTATGCTAGCCCACTCCACAACCCAAAATTACCCATTATTCAAAAATTAACAGAAAAAATGAAAGTCTGGAATTTTCATCAAAATAAAAAGAGAATCACCAAAAACATAATGGGAACATAGAATCATGGAATGATACAGCACAGAAGGAGGCCATTCGCCCCATCGTACCTGTGCCGGCTCTTTGGTAGAGCTATCCAATTAGTCCCACTTCCCCTGCTCTTTCCCCATTGCCCTGTAAATATTTTCCCTTCAAGTATTTAGTCAATTCCCTTTTGAAAGTTACTATTGAATCTGCTTCCAACACCCTTTCAGGCAGTGCATTCCAGATCATAACAACTCACTGTGTAAATTTTCTTTTCCTCATGTCACATCTGGTTCTTTTGCTAATTAACTTAAATCTGTCTCCTCTGGTTACCGACCCTTCTGCCATTGGAAACAGTTTCTCCTTATCTACTCTATCAAAACCATTCATGATTTTGAGCACCTCTATCAAATCTCCTCTTAACCTTCTCTGCTCCAAGGAGAACAACCCCAGCTTTCCAGTCTCTTCACATAACTGAAGTCCCTCATCCCTGGTATCTTTCTAGTGAATCTCTTCTGCACCCTCTCTAAGGCCTTGACATCCTTCCTAAAATGTGGTTCTCAGAATTGAACACAATACGCCAGCTGAGGCCTAACCAGTGTTTTATCAAGGTTTAACATAACTTCCTTGCTTTTGTACTCCATGTCTCTGTTTATAAAGTCCAGGATCCCATATGTTTTTTTAACAGCCTTCTCAACTTGTCCTGCCACCCTCAAAGATTTGTGTACATATCCCCCCAGGTGTCTCTGTTCCTGTACCCTTTAAAATTGTATCATTTAGTTTATATTGCCTCTCCTCATTCTTCCTACCAAAATGTATCACTTCATAATTCTCTATGTTAAATTTCATTGCCATGTGTCTGTCCATTTCACCAATTTGTCTATGCCCTCCTGAAGTCTGTTACTATCCTCCTCATTGTTTACTACAATTCTGAGTTTCGTGTCTCTTGCAAACTTTGAAATTATACTCTGTATAACCAAGTTTAGGTCATTAATATATATTAAAAAGAGCAGTGGTCCTAATACCGACCCATGGGGAACACCACTGTACACTTCCCTCCAGTCTGAAAACCAAACGTTCACCATTACTCTCTGTTTTCTGTTCCTTAGCCAATTTCATATCCACGCTGCCACTGTCCCTTTAATCCCATGGGCTTTAATTTTCCTGACAAGTCTATTATGTGGTACTTTACCAAATGCCTTTTGAAAGTCCATATACACAGCATCAATACCTCAGATTAAAGCAGAAAACAATTTGCAAGCACAAGGAAATGCAGTAAATAATTCAGAAATAAGATTAGATTTTTTTAAATGATCAACGATGATGTTACCGGAGAAGAATTGTGTAGAGAAGTGAAACTTACAAATGACATTTAGTATTCATCTATCAAAGGATACTACCCATCCCAGATTTCCCAGCTGTTACTGACAGGAGCAATAAACTATTTTCCCTGCCCCATCATCTAACTTACACAGTCACCACCATCACAACACCTGACACAGGAAGACCAGGGCATCAATGTAGACACAAGATCAGTTGTGTCAAGAGCCCAGATAACAATTCCAGCTCCCAAATGCAGCCTTTGCTAGTCCAGGGACCAGGAACACTGCTCCCCTTGTTACCGCTCCCCTTGTTTTAACCATTAGATTTTCAACATCTAAATCAAAGCCCCTTTTTTTTTTCTCCATCCAAATGCCCAGCAATGAGGCACAAAATACCTCTGATTTCAAGATGCAATGCAGTGAGGACCAGCAGCTATGGGTTGCCGTGGGTAGTTAGGGGAAGCAGCCAGTTGTTGCTAGGTGCCGCGCTTCCCTCACATTTTCACCACCACTTTGTTACATTTACCTGAGGACAGGCTCCATCAGCAGCTCTACCACTGCCCGCTGCGGAGTGTGTGTGGGGGGGGGGGTGCCCGGCACAAAGTCATGCACTCTGCTCGCACGCAGCCGTCCGTTAACCGTTTCACTCTCACTCCTTGACTACCGTTTTGTGAAAGTGATCAGAGAGCGGGCACCCTCCAGAACAGCGCGGCGGCGCAACATTCAGTCATCACGCACTGAATTCTTCCCCCCTCTCTCACAACACACTCCGACCAGGTGGTACAGCCCAGAATTGACCGCGCGTCTTTTTCCGGCGCTTCGGACGAGCCCAAAACCTCCGGCAGAGAGGGGGGGGGGGGAATCGAGCAAGGAGTCAGCGCCTGGAATTCTGCCTCCGTTATGGAAACGCTAGCGCTTTGGATCAAAACAATTCAGTACTTTTTTAAAAAAAAAACAAAGTAACATATAAATAACAATAAATAAAAAACAATGTATAGTACAAGGGTAAACCTGCAACGTTCACCTTATTTCAGTGTGAGCATGGCACATACCATTCGGTGGGAGGGAGGAGGAAGCGATCACAGTGTTCGCAAAGGGAGGTACTTTAGGGGGGGGAAACAATCGAAGATAAGTCATTGTATTATTTTGTTCGTTATATAATCTCTCCATCGAATATAAAATAAACTACAGCAAATAAAACGCGGTGGAATACTACTTCCGTATATCTGTCCTCCCTAGTTGGTGGGTGGAATGGTACGTCCCGCGAACGGGTGGGCAGGTTGACCGCGCATGCGTGTGAGACATTTCCGCCTTCCGGGGAGACAAGATGGTAACAGGGGGGGGGGAGAGAGAGAGAAAGGCGCCCGCCCGCCCAGGGGTCGCGAGTCGGGCGAGAGTGTGAGGGTGGCAGGAGGTTCCGGCCCGGGAGGGGGATCTTGGGCGTGGTGGGTGAGGTCAGCCGGGGTAACGGGTCCGAGCGTGAGCGGGGCCCCGCCCGTTCGAGGGCAAGGATAGATCCGCACTCAGCGCTTCCTGCCCGAGGCTGTCATTGGGCCAGGGCTGAAACCTTGGGATTTGGGCTGGGTCGGGTCGGGCCGGGCCGGGCCGGGGTGGATCCGCCTCGGCCCGAGTTCCTGATGGTCTTTGTCACCGCATTACTACAACAGGGCTTGAGCTGCCGTGTTTATTGGGTCAGGGAGCCGTGTCCCCCTCCCGTCCCTACACAGGGATGGGGATGGGGATTCTGTGACTGTTTCTGATTTTAAACAGTTAATGCAACAGAAGCTAATCCCTAATTACAGCCCGTGTGCTTCTTGCCTGAGAAATTGTCGCTGGGGCCAGGGATCCCTATTCCCTTTTTTTTTCTGATTTATGGCTATCACTGGGGCTGTGTGTGCTTTGTCATGGCTGTTTGAACTTTAGTATCTGACACTCTTAATTTAACAGGACCTAATCTAGATATCAAGTTTGTATTTGCTGTTTCAGAAGCTGCAGTGGGGGTAAATGTTTTGGGTGAGGCTTAATGCTCAGTTAATAGCTTACAAATAGTTTTCAGTTGTTACTGTATTTATAGAAGACAGAATAAACATGTGTTTCCTTTTAAATATTAGCTTGTACCTAAATCCCTTTGGACACAAGAATGGGTCAACCTGACTTCTCTGTATGATGTGTTGAACTTGGCAAAAAATACTTTATTTATGTTCGGTTATAATGAATTGACCTTGGGTGTGAAGTTCTGGGCGTAAAGTCACTTCGATGCATGAATGTTCAGATAAGCTTACAACATGAAACATACGCTTGGATTTCATGGGTACGTTACTGGCATAGTAACCCAGAGATCAGGACTAAAATCCAAAGAAAGCTCAAATCCCACCATGGCAGTTTGAGAATTTGAATTCAGGTTTGCAAAAAAGCTGGTACCAGTAAAAGTGACTGTTGTAAAATCCCAATTGCTTCACTAATGTCCTTTGGGGAAGGAAACCTGCCATCCTTAGACTTATGTGACTCCAGTCCTACAACAATGTGGTTGACTCTTAACTGCCCTTGGATAGCATCAGTGGTGAGCAATAATTGTCCATGTCCCAAGAAGAAAAAATTCGATTGTTTAACGCATCCATCAAGTTAGCATTATAAAGGAACAAACCATATATGGTCCAGAGGTGGTATTAGAGTTCAGTCTCATTCAGGCTTTCTCTCACAGTGTCCTGTGTGTCCAACTATATGTGCATGGTCACTGAAAGGTGTTTGTGATAAATGGATTTGATGTCCAGTGGGCATGAGATAGTTTCCATCTTGGATATCTGCACCTAGTTTGCTAGTAGGCTGTTGTCATTTCACCTTGTTATGACCACCAGTGAACAAATCTCTGCACCATTATTCATTTTCCAAGTGCTCTAACTGATTGCTTTATCCATCCTTTTAGTTTCTAGACTGTTCAATCAATTGTCTTATTTGGTTTACCTATTTTCATCTTTGTTCACTGCCTACCCGCATTCACACTGCCCATTAGCTAGAGGGGAGGGGTAAGATGATTCGGGCCATTGACTTAAGAAATGTCACAAAATGATAGAATGCATTTATTGTTAGCAGATATGTACTATGTAGTGAAATAGATTTTAACAGGGTTTTGTGGGTACAGATTATGATGGGATATTTCCAACATAGACACAGTCCCTAAGAGGTGTACTCGCCCTAAAGAGTTTTCTAAGCTCTTGTTATTTTAACTTTGTTTTTCTTTCCTTTCAAAAGGCGACACTCCGTCCGTACCTGAATGCAGTTCGTGCCACGCTTCAAGCAGCACTGTGCCTGGAAAATTTCTCATCACAGGTGGTGGAGCGTCACAATAAACCAGAGGTGGAAGTGAGGTAGGAGACATTTGGTTTCTAAATATGGTGAAGATTGGTTTTTAGTTTTGTCAGATGAAGCACCCGTCTGGGGGAAAAAAAAGGAATCTGCAGTGCGATTGTCTGTGTTGCTAAGGATAAATGTGAGTAAATTTATTTTTGGACTGTGTCTGTGTGAACTGGTAAGTACTGCTAAAAGCTGTTGTATGTCTGTGGTATATGACTGAGAGATGATTGCCAGAAATGTATCTGTACAGGTGACAAGTTTAGGAATGCTGCAGGCAGAGGACCTGGGAGCAGATTATCTGCATGCACCCTTTAAGAATGGTATGTGTGGGGATTTTTTTTTACTGAAATTGTGATACTATGGTGCCTGCTGTATTTACAAGTGGTACAACATTGATCTACCTCATGACAGCTGTACTGTGGAGAAATTTCTGAGGCACATACCTTTGATAGGAAGGGGTGGAAAGCTAACTCGGGCAAGTCTTGCAAACTGCTTAGTAGAAAGCTCAGGAATGTTGCAGGCAGAGGCCTGGGAGCAGATCATCTACATGCACCCTTTGAGAATTTGATTTTAGCATCAATGCCATCGAAAAAAGGGGCACAAATAATTGGTGGAAAGCCTATGATGCATTCTAATTTCGGGATAGTAACAGACGACTGTCTTCTTGCACAATAACAGGAGCAGTAAAGAGCTGCTGTTGCAGCCTTTGATCATCAGCAGGAATGAGAAGGAGAAGGTCCTCATTGAGGGCTCAATAAACTCTGTACGAGTCAGCATTGCGATCAAACAGGTCAGTATCCAGTCTGACTTTGTTAGTACGTACTTGTCATTAGTAAGGCCTGGGTGTTGCATTGGATTATGATATTTTCCATTCACCCCTTGGAACAGGGTTCCAAACCAGCTGAGATAGAGGGAGTGAGGATTGCCCCTCAATAATGGGGCCTGGGTGGAAAATAAAACAGATCTTTCTTGCTCCCCAGTCAAATAGTCAACCAGATTCTCTTTTTAATAATAATGTTCGATTTGATGTCCTGGAGATTTTTGTCCAGTTACCTTTAGGAGTTGGGAGAAATTTGAGTTTTCTCTTGGAAATTAGCTGGAACCTTTCCCCATTCAGATTAAAAAGGAGATTCCTTGATGGTGCAACTGGTATGCTGGAAGAAATGGGAACAATGGTTTTTCCTTCTTGTTCCATACTACTCTTAAAGGTTTGGAATTCCTCTACATTTCCCCCCCCCCCATTTTTTTTCAAGCCATAACCACCTGTGATTGAGGAGGATGACTAACCTGCTCCCCGGCCTCTGTCGTTGCCACTGTTTGGTCATCTAAAACATCAAATCTTAACATTTTTCAGTCCTGACCCCAGCCATGTCCGTACAACAAAGCACGATCTTGTCGCAACAAAAAGAAAAATACTGCAAATGCCAAAAATCTGACAAAGCCAGAAAATGGTGGAAATACACCTTGGGTCAGTCAGCATCTGTAAAGGGAAGTGACGGGATTAATATTTTGGATGTAACCTTCCAGCAGAATGTTCTGACGAAGGCTCATGTCTGAAATGTTACCTGTCTTGTCTCTTAACAGATGCTGGCTGACTTGCTGTTTATTTCCAGTATTTTCTGATTTAATTCTATGACCATATCTGTACTGATACTTAGCCGTATAACCTCTGTTGGGCAGCAGCTCAGCTATGATTCACCCTCTGACCTTCCCTTGTGCTCGGGCGTCTCTATGTAGCAACATGGCTGATGTTAGAAACTCAGTATAGTTCAGGCTGGGGTTGAACCTGCATCCTCACTCTAGTGCTACAAGTTGCTGCTCCAGCCCCTTACTAATTTTATTGACACTTCCTTTTTGAGCAGCAGTCAATATTCTTTACCACATTTTATCTCAACAGATTTTGATTGTTTTGCCCTTCTGTACTCCCTCCCCCGTCCCCCCCCCCCCCCCCCCCCCCAAAAAAAAAAGCCTTTAATGGCACATTGGCAATTCTGCATGTGCTACCCTTGTTTTTTCAGCTGCCCCTAAAAGCGTTAATGTTTTAAATGCATCCCTGTACCTCCAGTCACTGGCTGTAGATGGGTTAGAGTTTGTACCTGCTAAAGTTTCATGTTGTTAATTTCAGGCGGATGAGATTGAAAAGATCCTGTGTCATAAATTCATGAGGTTTATGATGATGCGAGCAGAGAATTTCTTCATCCTCCGGAGAAAAGCTGTTGAGGTAATGGCATTGTCCAGAACTTACACTTCAGTTAAGGTATTAGACTTTCGTTTCGGTGGTACCTGTCAGTTAGACCGAGTGTTAAGGACCTGAGTCCTGTTGGAGTCTGCTGACGTGCAGATTCCCTGTGTTTGTTTTCGCCCCCAAGTGTCTTCTTTCTGTGTACGTTTCAGGAGGTGGGAATGCTGGATGCAGTGCACCATGCACTGTACTGCTGTACTCGTTTTAGGAAGTGCATGCCTGGTCCAGAATTTAAAAATAAGTTTAACCGGAACATTACGTGAGCACTGCGCACTGAAACAATCGTCTTTTTCCCATCTATGTCCTATACTGCAAAACGTTTTTACCTTCTATATTTAGGACTTTCCAGGGGCCCACTAGGGATGTGCTAGGCTTTCTGTGTGAGGGAGTAGGCAGTCATGTATCAATAGCATTCTGGATCCTGAGATTTGAGCGTCATTCTGGACCTAGCCCATGTCCTACCACTTGATGTGAAAGCTCATCAGTGAGATTTGAAACTTAGACACTGCAGCTTTAAGGACATGGCTACTCGGTGGGATTGCAGAATGTGGTCTTTGTAGTCCACATTTAAAAGTGATAAATATTGAAGATTACTTTGCCATTTTTTTTAACACACAGTGAAGTTTTTCTTATTGAAAGTGTGGTTGAAGGGACTGGGTTGTGCACGCTGATTTTTCATCCCTGGGATGTGGATTTGAACCGAGAACTAATGGGATCAAGTCTCATCTTGATGAGCACAAAGTTCCCCGAAAACTTTGACAAAAAAGTGTGATTAATGCCAGAAATTTATCTGACAGGAACTTTCCAGAACTCAGCTCAGAGTTAGCATTCAGATTGTATGAAAATACCTGTGTTTGGGGAAGTAATCTATTTCATATTGATTTGAAATGAGATATGTTTCCTGCCTTCTTTGAATTGCTGGAGATAACTGAACATGCCAGTGACTGCAATAAATGTGGCTCACCACTGCCTTCTTGTTTCCTCTCTTGGCAGGGCTATGACATCAGTTTCCTGATCACCAACTTCCACACTGAACAAATGTACAAACACAAACTGGTTGACTTTGTTATCCACTTCATGGAGGAGATTGACAAGGAAGTCAGTGAAATGAAGCTGTCATTAAATGCCAGAGCTCGCATCGTTGCAGAGGAGTTCCTCAAAAATGTGAGTCTATCCTCTCCGCTTCCCAGCCACCAAAATCAGGAAGTTAGTAGTACAGTGGTCAGCTGGTCTCTATGCTTATGTGTTACTTGGTTCGTCAGAGAGCTTGAAAATTGCACCCCAAGTGCTTTATGGTGTGCAGTTGCTGGGTCTGTCAGCGTTACATACTTAGTATTTTCTGTGCTAGCTTTATTTTGCTGTTAGTGGTTTTTGTTTCTCGGTAGATGAGTTCCTCAAATGTGTTCGACTTCTCCTTTAGTTGGGACTAATTCTTTAAGCATCACTGCTTTTATGCAGCGGAGTGACTTTGTTAAAAGAGAAGTGTCTTGAAATAGCATACTGACTCTTTCCCTGCTTTTTTGTATTTGTTCTCTGGATTTGGACATCACTGCAAGGCTGCATTTATTGCCTATCTCTAGTTATGATGTGGAGATGCCGGTGATGGACTGGGGTTGACAATTGTAAACAATTTTACAACACCAAGTTATAGTCCAGCAATTTTATTTTAAATTCACAAGCTTTCGGAGGCTACCTCCTTCCTCCTACCTCCTACCTCCTACCTCCTTCCTCCTTCCTCCTTTCCACATCGTTCACCTGAGGAAGGAGGTAGCCTCTGAAAGCTTGTGAATTTAAAATAAAATTGCTGGACTATAACTTGGTGTTGTAAAATTGTTTACAATTATCTCTAGTTACACTGAGAAGATGGTGGTGGACTTTCTTGTGCCACTGCATTCCTTGCAGTGACCGTGTTCCCACAACAAAGGTAGGGAATTCCAGGATATTGACCTGCGACGTTGAATGAACGACAGTATATGTCTACTAAAAACTAGTGGACAGGTACAAAAAATAATTTAAAAGGCTAATGGAATGTTAGCCTTCATCTCGAGGGCTGGAATACAAAGGGGTGGAAGTTATGCTACAGTTGTATAAAGCTCTGGTTAGACCGCATCTGGAGTACAGCGTTCAGTTCTAGGCACCACACCCCAGGAAGGATATATTGGCCTTGGAGGTGCAGTGCAGATTCATCAGAATGACACCGAGGCTAAAAGAATTAAATTATATGAACATATGAAATTAACGGGCAGAAAAAGACCAACTGGTCCATTCGGCCTACCCCACACCATGATGGTTGGACCATCGTGGCTGAACACTTCTTCCCAAGGCGGGTAAATGGGATAAAGATGCAGATCAGCCATGATGGAACAAGCTCAAGGGGCTGAATGGCCTGGTCCTGTTCCTATGTCTTAAGTCAGGTGGTGTGTGACTTGGAGGTGGAGGTGTTCCCATGACATTGCTGCTATTATCTTTCTCTGTGGTCAAAGCATGTTTGGTGAGTTGCTACAGTGCGTCCTGTAGTCACAGTGCACCAGTGGTGAAGGGGGTGGATATTGACATCAGTGGTAGGGGCATTAATTCAGCAAACTGTTTTGTCCTGGATGGTGTTACGAATGCACCCATCCAGGCAAGCGATGAGTATTTAGTTATACTCCTGACTTGAACTTTGTAGATGGTAGAGAAGCATGGAGGGGTCAGAGGCTGAGCCACCTGTTGCAGAATACCCGGCCTCTGCCCTGCTCTTGTAGCTGTGGTCCACTTAACCTTCTCATCAATGGTCTTGAGAAGTAGCTGAGTAAGGTTAGAATGAACTGTGTGACTAGTGGTGTTGCTCACTTAAGAACAGCATATACCTCTTTGGTATGGATATACTGGGCAGTTCAGAGATGGGGAAAGGAGGAGAATGTGAATTTTATGCAGTTTAAAAATAATATTCAGATATAATACCAAGGCATGATAGAAATAGCATGACAAATCGTGTCACAGGAAGCAAGTGTAACAAATAGGGAGTGCGTGTTAGACAAAAGACTTTTACTATTATGAGCAAGTTTCCCAATGCATTGCTTGTCTATCGTGTGTGTGTGTGTCTGAATTTTGTTTTGCTTATATCGCTGTCATGTTTTCTTTCTCCATTTGTATTTTAACCATACTTCTTCAGTTTTTCTTATTTGATGAGGTGGCTGGGGGAGGGCTGTGGGGACATTTCGGGTCACAGGTGGAGGAACAGATTGGCCAGGGCTTCTGATGGCAGCAGAAAGCAACATGAAGCAGGTGGTGATCTAACCAGTTTGTCCCATCTTGCTCCCCCAGTCGCAGTTTATTTCGTATCTGCCATCTTCACCACCGTCACCTACTCCTCCTTATTTCCCATCTCCATTCTCAGCAGTGCTGTTGTGTATTGTCCCTTCATTGCACCTCATCACTGTGCTATCCTGTCCACTGCTGTTCATTCCTTGATGCACATCTTACCATTGGTACTCCCTTGCCCTATCTCTTGCCAGTCCCCCTCTCCACCTCTTACATTCTATCTCTTCCTCTGTTCCCCACTTATTGACTTTTTCTGCTGTCCTTCTCCATCATTCTCTCTGGTTTCCTGCATCTCGCTCCTCCCCCCTCCGTCTCCCTTGTTCTCCCCCCTCGCTCCTTCATCCTTCCATGTTCCTCTTCCTTTTCTTTGATTTTCTTTCCTCCATACATTGAAAGCTTCATTCCTACTCTTTACCTTCATTTGTTGCCCGTTCCTTCTTCCCATTGCCTTCTCCCTTTGTCCTGTTGACTGCTTGCTTGCTCCAGGCTGATAGTTTCGTATGTAATTAACATTATACACTTGAGTACCTTCCCCCCCTTCAAATAGTGCCAGCAGCTTGTGGGTTCCAACTTGCAGTGAATTCCTGTTCTTGGCTATGCCTCTCTAGAGGAAAAATTTGAGGTCCAGTTATCTTGTGCCCTTCCAATAGCTGGCTAAAGAGTGGCATTTGTAGAGTCTTGGTTTGCACATGAGTAGCATGTATTTTGGGGCCCTCTACCTGATTTGAAATATTAAGTTTCCTTGTTTTCATGACTGAGGTATAAGCAAGTTCCCTAATGGGTAGGAAATTTGTTATAAACAGGATGTGTAACAAATAAAAGCGGCAGTACCTGGTACTGAAAGTACTTCCCACCGATCACTCTTCCCTTGTAACTAAAAGCATACTGAATGTGATAACAATCTTTTTGTTTTTCTTTTTGCAGTTCTGATACTGGTTGCATTTGCTGTCGGCTGTCGAGACCAAGGTTACGAGGAACTACGTGAAACTGCACTGCTGGAAGGAAGCTTGGGGCGGGGGTGGGTGTAATCGTCTGCTGGAAGGGGGCTCATACAATAACCTGACCAGCCTGCTGGAAGGGGGTTGTACAATAACCCAACCAGATTGCTGGCTTTAGTATTATCAGATCATTTTTCAATTGATACTGTATTTGCAGCAGCGTAATAACTGCTGTCATTAGTTCTTTCCCAAATCAAAGGGACCGAGTTAATGCATTTGTATTTTGAAAAATAAAAGAAACTTTCATTCGTAGTTTGTGTCACAGCCTCTCTGACTTTGCTCCTTCTTAATCCACATGTTTAAAGGACAGTCCACTTTTATTTTGAGGCAATAAATGAGTGCAATAAAACCTGTCAATAATGACTATTCAGAATTCCTGCAGATACTGGGAAAGGGTCTCCACAGGCGAAAAGAAAAGCAAAATACTGCAGTTGCTGGGATTCTGAAATAAAAAGAAAAACTGCTGGAAATAGGTCAGGCAGCGTCCGTGGAGAAAAGTAGGATTAATGTTTCAGGCCGATGACCTTTTGTCAGAACTGAAGAAAGATCATCGACCTGAACTGTTTACCCAACCTTTCTCTCCACAGAGGCAGCCTGATCTGCTAAGTGTATTTGGCATTTTGATCTCTACTGGTACTTGCCCTGTTCTGTCACAAATTATAATCTTGCATTAATTCCATTGCTGGTTTCTGAATGAGTTTTTATCAAAGTAAAATAGATTATATTATAACTATGTCTGGGGTCACATTATGGGTTTTGTTATACTGAGTGGATGGAGATTTTGTTGCTTCTGTGACTTCTTATGCTGCAGCTGACAGACGATCACTGGGATGGGTTTCACTGTAATTGTGAAAAGGTGCCACAGTTATACTGGTCCAGGACCCTCTGGCATTGAATGGTCAGGTTGCAATCTGTGCTACTGCTCTTTACATTGATCAACAGGGTGCTTTTTAAAACACACAAATGTACTAGGGCAGCACATTGAGGTAAGATGCAGGCTCTCATGTGCTTGGTGAGTTCCCAGTTTCAACTAAGCTGTTAAAAATACATTGACTGGGAATAATTAAACCTAGGTAATCTTATTGCTGTTATTGCCACTAATATGTATTGCCTTATGCTTCTCAATATTAAAAACCTTTTGCAGTTCATCTGCCCAGTTGTCATCTCTGTAGATTGTTTTGAGTTTTATCTCTTTGCTCTGAGCATCTTGGTTTTCCACACAACTTTATATCAGCAAACCTAGACATTTGAGTTTTAATAGCTTCAAGATAATTTATAAATTGTGAACAGCAGAGGACCCAGCACTAATCCCTGGCGTGCACTGCTGCCCACTGATGTTTTCGACTGTTACACTTTATTTCCTATTATTTAGCCAATTCAATTATCCATTTTTTTTAAACCCAAGAGCTTTCACTTTGGCACAAGGCTCTTTTGAGTCACCTTCACTCCTGTTATTATGTCTTGTATTGCTTCATTTTATAATAGCCTCCATTGTTTTTCAGTGTAAATGTGAAGCCAATAATTCAAACTGTGCTGTTGAACTTTCTTTAAAATTGGGACAGTAGCTTATTTTGAATCTTGTGCTAACTGAAATTAAGTGGAAAATTTCAGTCATATCTTCCTTTGATTTCCTTTAAGCAGTATTTATTGTGTAGCATTTAGTCTTATCTAATGAATATTTAAGTACTCCAGTTCTGACTAATAATAAATTACTAATGGTAGGGAATAGCGATGTGGAATGCCAAAATTGAGAAAGATAAGATGAGACAAGTCTGTACAAGGAGAACTAGAAGATGATGAGGAGCAAACAGTTGTAGTAATTACTGGAAGGGAGAATGCAACAGCAAGAGCTTGTGGCATTTATGCCCATTCTGTTTACGATTGACTTGCTCTTAGTCAAATTACAATATCAAATCTAATGACTGATCACTTTTGCATACATGTTCCCAATTAAATGAATGCCATCTACGTATTTAATATTTAAAACATGCTATTTATGCTAAGCTGATTTCAGCCAGAGCAGCTATATAGGCACTACAATTGGCCTCAATGTTTCCGAGTTAGGAAGGATGAAATTGACTAGGATTGGCATTACTGATCCAGTGACCCCTGTTGGAAGTGTGCCCACACTTCCATGTATGAATTGGGTGCAGTTGTCATGGCACCAATGGTCAAATAGCCTACTCACTGGTCCAGGCTCGCATGGAGAATGGCCATGTGGGTGAGGTACTGGAAGGCATCTGGTGCCTATGGAACTACCCAAGCAAAAAGCCAGTGCTTTAGAAGAGGCTGATTTTCCCTCCCCAACTCAAGGGCACTGAGGCTAATTGTAGCAACTCTACCTACCCATCCTGCCTAAGATCAGCTGGGGTTTGAATCTAGGAATTTCTAGTCTGTATGGGTCAGTACCACACAGCACAATGCATCTGCGACTAGGTCATTATGGGAGTTGTTTGTTACTTTGAAAAATTAGTAGAATAAATTGACAAGAAAAAAGTATTTTAAAACTTCCAATAGCCCAGAGCAACATGCATGTGGTTTAAAGCATCATTCCTGAAATTTGAGCTCATGATCTAAGTTGATGCTCCAGTGCGCTACTGACAGAGTACTGCATTGTCCCCCGCAAACTGCCGATGGTTCAGGTGCCTATTAAAGATCTCATTGTATTTTATCAAAGAGGAGGGTGTAATCCAGTGTCTTGACAAAATTCCTTGAGCAATACCACCAAAAACAGCTTTTTGTTACATGGATGTTTTGGGGATCTTGACATGGAAAATAGCTGCAGCAATTAATTACAAAACAAAGTAATTCATTGGATGAGACATGTTTTGAGATGTTTCTGAGAGAAGTTATAAGCTAAAGCAAATCTTTCTTTAGTCATAGAATCATACAGCACAGCAAGAGGCTATTTGCCCCAATGTGTCTGTGACAACTCTTTGAAAGACCTATCCAATTCATCCCACTCCCCTGCTCTTTGCCCATAGCCCTGCAAATTTCTTCTTTTCAAGTATATATCCAACTCCCTTTTGAAAGTTACTATTGAATCTGCATCCACCTTTTCAGGTACTGCGTTCCAAATCGTAACTCGCTGCGTAAAAAAAAAATCCCATTTCCCCCTGGATTTAGTTTCTTTACATTTGACTACAATGCTGGGTGGTGTAATATAGCATATGTCAATCAGCTGCCCATGGAATACATGCAGATGCACACAGACCCAGTAAGGTATCTATGTAATTTACATTGTTTCCTCATTTAATAACAGGGTTACAGATCTCATTTTTAAAAATTTGTTTGCGGGAGTCTAGTCACTGAATGGCAGCACTGGCCAATCTACTCACTTTGCTTTATATTACCCCCTTGTTTGCTGTCACTACTGTATCCTGGCAATAATGAAACCAATAATCTTTCATTGTGTTTTTTGTGTAGTCTAGTTGCATCTACAATGCATCCCAGTTTGTGGATGCTTGCCTCCATGTGCTGGCCATAATCTCAATACAAGGATAATGTATACAGTTCCAATGAAGGGTCCACACCTGAAACAGTAACTTATCTGTTCTATCCACAGATGGTGACTGACCTGCTGTGTGTGTGTTTCCAGCATTTTCTATTTTTGTTTCAGATTTCTAGCATCTGCAGCTTCTTTGCTTTTTGTTTGTAAGGACAACATTGCCTGGGCTGAAGGAGGAGGCAGATATCGCAATTAGAATCACAGAATGGTTACAGCATGGAAGGAGGCCAGTCGAGTCCCTGCTGGCTCTATGCAAGAGCAATCTAGCTAGTCCCTATCCCCACAGCCCTGCAATTTTTTTTCCCTTCAAGTACTTATCTAATTCCCCTTTTGAAAGCCACAATAGAATGTGCCTCCACCACCCCCTCAGGCAGTGCATTCCAGATCACAACCACTGGCTGTGTTTTTAAAAAAAAAGTTTCACCTCATGTCGCCTTTGGTCCTTTTTGCCAATCACTTTAAATCTGTGTCCTCTGGTTTTTGTCCCTTCTGCCAATGGGAACAGTGATTGTGAGATCGCCAATCTGCCTCTCGTTTATGAAGGAACCGTTATTCCACTCGAAACACGCGTTGTTTTCATTTAATTTAAGCGGCGTTTGTGTTCATCAATGACGGTTGTCAGAGGTGGCAACACCATTAGTTAGATTCGAAACTTGCTGTGCAAAAAAAAACATGATTTGCATTCAAATAAAAAGTCATCAAATAAAAGGTGTAAACGGGTAAAAAGGTAAACATGCGTACGCAGTTGACGTAAACAATGCATTGGATAATGACCGATAATGACCCCCCCCCCCCCCGCCCCCCAAGTTATTTTTAACAGGTTGTAGCCCGAACAAAGATGGCGGCTGACGTCGTGCAACCGTCCCCATAGTAACCGTAAACAGACGGCTTCGGCGTCTGCGCGTTACAAAGGCCAGTAAGAGAAAGCCCCGGAGCAGCTGCAAGGGATCAAACAACTGAGGGAAGAGAAGGGAGAAGAGAATCACCAGGCAGAGTGAGTACCATCGGGGAGAAGGGACACACGCAGCGAGGCACAAGACGAGGAGGAACGGCTGCTGTGTTTGGCGAGCCCGTGGGGCACATTCACTTGTGTGCGAAACAACGGCTGCAGTTAGTTAATGCGTGTCAAAGGGGTCAGTAACAATACGGGAGGATAGAACACGAGTGGGGGTTACATTCGAAATGCTCGGCGTTTTAGATAGTTATGTGATGGTGGCAAGTCTAAGTGTATTGAGCGACTGCCCAGCAGGCATGCTGCAAATTCCCAGTCACAGTTCCCTCAACTTAAATGTAGTGGTGACCTAATGACCTGGTGTTAGTTAAAATTATTCACATCTGCTGCTTTTAACGACTGAAAACAAGGTTGTTTGACCAATATTCCTAATACTAGTTAATGTGACCCCCTAGGTTGGTGGCAGTAAACGGCAGAAAGTTAAAGGGCAAAGATGAACATATTTTTTCAGAGGCTATACAGTTTATTCTGGTCATACAATCTCTCGAATGGAAAGATGCCTTATTTGATACTAAAATCTTTTCTTCCAACCCCAAAAGTGCAAAAAAAAAGGCTTGGGCCATAATTAACAAATGATCCTAACTAGCACCAAGTCCCGTTCACCCATCACCCCTGTGCTCGCTGAGCTATATTGGCTCCTGGTTCGGCAAAGCCTTGATTTTAAAATTCCTTGTGTTCAAATCCCTCCATTGCCTTGCTCCTCCCTATCTCTGTAACCTCCTCCAGCTCCACAACTCTCTGAGATCTCTGCGCTCCTCCAATTCTGGCCTCTTGCGCGTTCCCGATTTTAAGCGCTCCACCATTGGCGACCATGTTTTCAGCTGCCTGTGCCCTAAGCTCTGGAATTCCCACCCCAAACCTCTCCACTCACTCTCCTCCTTTAAGTCGCTCCTTAAAACCTACCTCTTTGACCAACCTGTCCAAATATCTCCTGATGTGTCTCAGTGTCAAATTTTGTTTGATAATGCTCCTGTGAAGCACCTTGGGACATTTTACTACGTTAAAGGCACTATATAAATGCAAGTTGTTGTTGTAATCCCTTAAAAGAAAATTTTACATTCACTGAGGGTTGGCTCAGACTCTGAGGTTTGTTGAGGCCTTGTAGATATCTCGATGCCCATGGGTAGTTTCATGACACATGTTCTCAGTATCAGGGCAGCATTGAAGGAAGTGATGTGGAAGAAGCAGTGAGACAAAGGCTTCCTCCACATAGTCATTTTTATGTCCCCTTGATTGGGACCACACCTTTGGAGCAGTTACTTGCCAACAATAGGCCTCTTCAAATACAGTTCAGGAATTGATTGGCACTCCATTCCTCTATTGCCTTTGATGTGGCTTAGTTATGCAGATTTCCACAGCATCTAGTCTTTCCTTTGTATCATTCATGAGGTGTGACACAATCCTTTTTACTTCAGCATGTGGACAGCCAGAGTGGGCAGGTTTCCATGGTGATCAATATTTCTTTTGCTTCAACCATGAGTTATGAAATCAGGAGTCCTTTTACTCCAGCCTGTCTGGAGCCACTCTCGCCCTTTGTATAAAAAACTTCCTCTATTGTATTTTTTTACTGCAACCCCCACATTCCGAGAATGAATTTTAGAAAGAAACATTGCTGTAAACTGATCAGTGATACAAAAATAAGAATATAATGCAATAAGTCACAATGCACATCAAAATAAAGAGGTCACAAAACAACATAAGATATTCAGTTGACCCGAACAACCAGATGTTCTGTGTCTGAATTTGAGTGTGAAGATGCCTGAGGAGAAGAAAGCAGCTCCCAAGATGGGCGCCAAGCAAACCGTGAATAAAGCAATAACAAAGGGCAGCAAGATGTGTAGGAGGTCGAGGAAGTAGAGGTTCTACATCTACAAAGAATGAAGCAGGTTCACCCGACACTGGCATCGCCTCCAAGGCCATGAGCATCATGAACTCCTTTGTGAACGATATTTTCGAGCGCAATGCGAGTGATACTTCCCGCCTGGCCCATTACAACAAAAGCCACACCATTAGCTCCTGGGAGATCCAGAACACTGTGCGCCTGCTGCTGCCCACAGAGCTGGCCAAGCACGCAGTACCGGAAGGGACAAAGGCAGTGACCAAGTACACTAGCTCCAAGTAAAACTCCACAACGTACTGAAAAAATACACAATGACATTAGGCTTGGCATTGGTAGAGAAGACTGACACGCTTAATCAAACTGCTCACTACACTGATACAAAACCTACACAACGTCTCCATGCTGCTCCAAGGTGATGCCACTAAAAGCTCCATCAAATCCTCTGACAGACTTTGACAGGCTGTGTGTGGTCTCGCATACAGTTCTCCTTGGCTGAGGAGGCTTACATCATCCTATGCAGGTTCTTCAATTGATGGTGTTCCCAAGGCTCAGTAGTCTGTACTTTATACTGATATATTCTACTATGATGTGTTCTTAAAATATGATCCATTTCTACAACAATATTCCTGTTTATTAAAAGCTCTTATTTTGCTTTGGGCCATAATTACTGTAATAGTGCATGTAAAAGCATGTATTTAAAAAATATTTATTCACAAGGTATCTTAAGGCTGTTATGAAGATAGCTAAATTGGTATATACATTGGTTTGAAGGGAACATTAAGCTATGTTTTGCATGTAATATTTTTATGATTGTTTAAGTAAATGGTACAGGTGGAAATAAGAAAAACAAACCTGTCTTCTTTTCCGCATCCGTGCAGTTTTCTAATTTCATTTCATATATACATTTGAAGACTTCAACGTTGGCTGTTCACGCCCTTGGGTGAAAGTATTACATATGGCTGAGCATTGCAGAAACTGTGATGCTCTTTTATCCTGTGGGTGTATTTAATATATTGACAGTGAAGGGTGGCTTGACTTGTGCCAGTTGCAACAGGAAAATTATTTCCTCCACATAATTTGCACATGCATCCATTTCTAGTATGTGAATTCAGTGTAAGGCAGTAATGTTTGTTGCCCATACTACAGCACAATACAGTAAATAAAATTAGCATATTAATGCATGATGCTATGCATGCTAGTTTTGTAATTGTGTCACATTTTAAAAAGATAACTTGAACTATACTGGTTATAATCTGTTGTCATTGTTAGGGTCTGGTCCAAGTCTGCGCATTCCACAAGTGCTGAAGTCAATGTAATTAATTGAAATACAGTGTACTGCTGCTAATTCAAGGTTGTTTTTGTGCAAAAAAATAAAATGATCCAACAATTTGAATTAAGAAGCATAAATAACACCACAAACTGGCAATTTAGTGCTAAAAATTTCAATTATCAGATCATTTGAATTAAGCAACTTTGAATTAAAAGTAGATTATATGTAGTATGACTCAAGTTTATTGAATTTGCTCCCTAACAATTAGCTCAATTAGTGTAGTTGGTCCACCAGTAAAACATACATCAGAATTTGTAAACTTGCATTAATGCTGGTGAAAGTAGCCCCGATGCCTAGATTGCAATTTTTCATATGACAGCAAGTAGGTGTAGTCTGATTATAGGCCTCGATGTGTGAAATGGAGATAGAATAATGAAAGACTAAGATTGCAAGATATGGAAAGAGAATGAAAGCACAGATAAAAATAAGACAAAGACTGAAAATAATTGACGACAACAACAACAACAACAGAAAAATGGAGTAAAAAAAGAAACTAAGAACCAAGATAATAGAAAAACACAAAGTGAACAGAGAAAGGTTTTTAAAAAAAACCTCGAATAACAATAGACTGAGAATAGAGAGAATAGAAATCAGAAACTGAGTAAAAATAAGAGTAAGAACAGAGAAAGGTTAGGAGCAAAAAGAGAAACACTGAAGAATAGAGAAAAAAATACTAAGGCACAAAAATGAAATAAGAGCAGGAAAAGAAAAAAGTGAGAACAGTTGCAGAGCCAGAATGTCAAAAGTGTTATGGTAAAGCTTTACAATGTACAAGTACAAGGTGGACACAAACAGTATAACATAGCGTTGCCAACTCTAGTTGGACATATTCCAGGAGGTTTCATTACATGACCTCTGACCTCCCACCTCCAACCGCCCTGCTCCCGCACTCCTGCAGTTGGTCACCCGACACGTCCACCGTTGTAGCGCACTGCCTTCCCACACCGATTGGAAAGCGAAAGACTCTTCGTTACCCGATTAGATGATCCTTGACTGTCCATCAAATAACTTTTATTTCCCATCTCCAATATTTCTATAACTAATTTTTATAACTAATTTGTTCAAAGAAAATGAGAAAAAAATCCACACCATTTTGTTTAATGCCCCTATGATTTTCAAGGTCCCGAAAATTAATGTTCAGTTCCTGGAGGCTCCAGGATAATCGAGGAGGGTTGGCAACCCTAGTGTAACACTAACATGGTGTAACAGTATAGGAAATATTGCAACAAGATAGCACATAAGACTACTAGAGACAGCAAAACTGACACATTCAATCCCCGTTAGTTAAACAGTAAAATGATGGCGGAGTCCAGCACGTGAGTGCAAAAGACAAGGCTGAAGCGTTTGCAACCATCTTCAGCCAGAAGGGCCGAGTGGATGATCCATCTCGGCCTCCTCCCGATATCCCCACCATCACAGAAGCCAGTCTTCAGCCAATTCTATTCACTCCACGTGATATCAAGAAACGGCTGAGTGCACTGGATACAGCAAAGGCTATGGGCCCCGACAACATCCCGGCTGTAGTACTGAAGACTTGTGCTCCAGAACTAGCTGCGCCTCTAGCCAAGCTGTTCCAGTACAGCTACAACACTGGCATCTCCCGACAATGTGGAAAATTGCCCAGGTATGTCCTGTCCACAAAAAGCAGGACAAATACAATCCGGCCAATTACCGCCCCATCAGTCTACTCTCAATCATCAGCAAAGTGATGGAAGGTGTCATCGACAGTGCTATCAAGCGGCACTTACTCACCAATAACCTGCTCACCGATGCTCAGTTTGGGTTCCGCCAGGACCACTCGGCTCCAGACTTCATTACAGCATTGGTCCAAACATGGACAAAAGAGCTGAATTCCAGAGGTGAGGTGAGAGTGACTGCCCTTGACATCAAGGCAGCATTTGACCGAGTGTGGCACCAAGGAGCCCTAGTAAAATTGAAGTCAATGAGAATCAGGGGGAAAACTCTCCAGTGGCTGGAGTCATACCTAGCACAAAGGAAGATGGTAGTGGTTGTTGGAGGCCAATCATCTCAGCCCCAGGACATTGCTGCAGGAGTTCCTCAGGGCAGTGTCCTTGGCCCAACCATCTTCAGCTGCTTCATCAATGACCTTCCCTCCATCATGGAGGGAAGGTCATTGATGGTCGCTGATGACTGCACAGTGTTCAGTTCCATTCGCAACCCCTCAAATAATGAAGCAGTCCAAGCCCGCATGCAGCAAGACCTGGACAACATCCAGGCTTGGGCTCATAAGTGGCAAGTAACATTCGCGCCAGGTAAGTGCCAGGCAATGACCATCTCCAACAAGAGAGAGTCTAACCACCTCCCCTTGACATTCAACGGCATTACCATCACCGAATCCCCCACCATCAACGTCCTGGGGGTCACCATTGACCAGAAACTTAACTGGACCAGCCATATAAATACTGTGGCTACGAGAGCAGGTCAGAGGCTGGGTATTCTGCGGCGAGTGACTCACCTCCTGACTCCCCAAAGCCTTTCCACCATCGACAAGGCACAAGTCAGGAGTGTGATGGAATACTCTCCACTTGCTTGTATGAGTGCAGCTCCAACAACACTCAAGAAGCTCGACACCATCCAAGATGAAGCAGCCCGCTTGATTGGCACCCCATCCACCACACTAAACATTCACTCCCTTCACCACCGGCGCACTGTGGCTGCAGTGTGTACCATCCACAGGATGCACTGCAGCAACTCGCCAATGCTTCTTCGACAGCACCTCCCAAACCCGCGACCTCTACCACCTAGAAGGACAAGAGCAGCAGGCACATGGGAACAACACCACCTGCACGTTCCCCTCCAAGTCACACACCATCCCGACTTGGAAATATATCGCCGTTCCTTCATTGTCGCTGGGTCAAAATCCTGGAACTCCCTTCCTAACAGCACTCTGGGAGAACTGTCACCACACGGACTGCAGCGGTTCAAGAAGGCAGCTCACCACCACCTTCTCAAGGGCAATTACGGATGGGCAATAAATGCTGGCCTTGCCAGCGACGCCCACATCCCATGAACGAATAAAAAAAAAAGACAAACTTCTCCTGGATTCAACACACAAGATGGAACTGACTGAGGATCAACTGACTGTTGGGATCAGGGATTGAAGGGCATTTGTTCTAGTCAACATTTGTACTGATCACCTTCTGAATAAACATTCTGGGCCATTTCTGAATACAGGTAACATTTCTTCTTTCTATTCATGATAATGAGCCGGATTTCGCTCCGAGCGGCAAACAAACGGCGCCTGCTGTTTGGTAAACTTGCACTTGCCCGTAGACTTTTCATGGACTTTTGCACGGCAAGTTTCTTTCATGGGGCTCTCAATCCAGAGCACCACTCTCTCCTAGGCATCTGGGACCCGTGGAACGGGGCAAGCAACTGTCTATCCCCTTAACAATCAGATTGAAGCATGTTAAGAAGCCATGCAGAGTCAGAACCAGGAAGCGTAAGTTAGAATAGTAAATCCAATGTAAAATCAGGTACAGAAGGTGAAATAGAGGGTAAGAAATATTGAAATAAAAGACAGGAAGGAAAAAGTAAAAAAAAAATTAAATTTAGAACTTTAAAAAAAATTTACTTGGAAAGTAAATTTCCAGTGCCAGCGAGGTTGTTTGGCAGTCATTAATTCTTACCACACCATTTAAGAGTTTGCTTAGACTTAAAAAAAAACTTGACGTATCTCTTTTTGGCAAGATTACTTCATTTCTATCAGGGCAGTAGAGGAACTTCACCCAGTTGCATTCATTTTAATGGTGAGTCTGACAGCACGATGCAGTTCTCGCGAAGCTTACGGAGGAGCAGGGCATCTGGTAGAAGAACTTCCAGATTTCCGCGTTTAACTGTGCATGTGCGGTCGCCGGAAGTTACTGTACCAGATGTACTGAAATAACGGTGAGCCCTGTTAGCCTCGTCATTATTTTAAGAGCAAAATCTGGCCCATTGTCTTTGGTATTTCCTCTTTTTGTCCCTTCTGGGAGGGGAAAGACCAGTTCAGTCACAGACTAATATACCAGGACCACCACCAATTGACCAGCAGGGAGTTCACCTTTAGTTAGGTGGGTTAGTCAGTGCTGATACTGGTTTCCCTGACCTCATTTATGACACTCCACCAGTATGAAATGCACCTTCTATCTACACAACAAAGAACTGATGACACTGTAGCAGACAGACTGGATTGACAAACTGACAACAAAGGCACTGAAGAAACTCGTCCTGGTTGTATCAGTTGTGTGTTTCACGTCCTGTTTTTGTTTAAATTTTCCAGCAATATTACAGTTTTTTTAAAATTACACGCAAAAGAAAACAAAGAGGAATATTCAATATCACAAAACATTTTGCTCACTTTTATTCATTTTTGAATTTTTAAAACTGGTTTTATTCTTTAAATACTTTTTTCTAATTCTAATTAAATTATATAAATATTTTTATATTTTTAGATTGTATACCAGAGAGAAGATGAAAGGAAATGCTGCAACCAGGTTGGATGCTATCACCGTATGCAGCTGAAAAAGACACACAGAACCAACCGAAGCTCGTGAGAATCAAAAAAGTGAGATTTTTTGGAAATTGTGCATGTTGGCAAATTTGTCAGTTCTCAGGATGAAATCATTAAAATCTGATTATAGATAAATTCAGAGATTTTTAAATTATCTGTTCTTTAAAAAAAAAATCAGAACTGAAAACAATGAACCTTATGAGTCAGGCAGGTTGGAGTGACAGGGCCCTGGGAGGGAAGTGTAACTTTCTTGAAACTCAACTCATATAACCTATTGACCTTGCAGATCACACAGGGATTGTAGGTCACTCAGTTTATTTTGTATTTCGAAGGATGTTCCCTGATTGGCAGTAATTTCACTGCACACTTTGCTCTTTAGATTACATCAGGTTGCTGCTCCTAGATCAATGGCTGTGTATGATGTCTGTTTGACAATGAGAAGTCTCAGAAATTGATAGCCAAGTTCCGCACCCATGAGGACGGCCTCAACCGGGATCTTGGGTTCATGTCACGCTACACGTAACCCCACCTGCGAAAAAAAGTTATCTGTTTTTAACACAACGGGTCATTCTCTGTCTTTCTCTTCCTTTCGGATGTTTCTCTCCCTCTCTCTGTTTTGTGTTCTGGCCGTTTGTGTATTCGGTGGTCCTGTAGGTAACATCTCTCTGTCTGAACACTTTGATTGCCTTGACAACGGGCAGTTGGAAAGATTATTTGTAATCACCAGGTATTGTTCTCTGACTATAAATGCGGTAACCTTCCATGGAATCCCACACTCACCTGACGAAGGAGAAAGCCTCAGAAAGCTTGTGATTTTCAAATAAAACAGTTGGACTATAACCTGGTGTTGTAAGATTCCTTACACAAGTCTCAGAGTAAAAGAGGAGAGTAGTGGCGTAAACAGGCATGTTTCCATCATTTCATTGGAGTTGTGGTTGCCATTGTCATCAGTGTCATCACAGATAACTCAAAAGCCCATAAATGTAACCTTTACAAAACATGGGCCATACTTACAATCCAGCTCTCTTACAGTCAGGGAGGGTTAACACTTCAAGCCTACAGCACCACCTCATATCAGCAACACTCACTGTTTAATAAAGACAGACAGAACAAAGCTGTCGGATGTTAATCACAATTCTCTGATGACTGTAAAGGACTGCATGTGCGATTCTCCTGTTAACACATGCCGCTTGTGGTCACAGTGTGTGAAATAGCTTGGGCTGAAAACCTTGGTCAAACAGCAGATGTGTAACTGAGAGTTTTAAATGCAGGTTCAAGCACACCATGATAATGAAGCAGTCCGAGCCCGCATGCAGCAAGACCTGGACAACATCCAGGCTTGGGCTCATAAGTGGCAAGTAATATTCGCGCCAGATAAGTGCCAGGCAATGACCATCTCCAACAAGAGAGAGTCTAACCACCTCCCCTTGACATTCAACGGCATTACCATCGCCGAATCCCCCACCATCAACATCCTGGGGGTCACCATTGACCAGAAACTGAACTGGACCAGCCATATAAATACTGTGGCTACGAGAGCAGGTCAGAGGCTGGGTATTCTGCGGCGAGTGACTCACCTGACTCCCCAAAGCCTTTCCACCATCTACAAGGCACAAGTCAGGAGTGTGATGGAATACTCTCCACTTGCCTGGATGAGTGCAGCTCCAACAACACTCAAGAAGCTCGACACCATCCAAGATAAAGCAGCCCGCTTGATTGGCACCCCATCCACCACCCTAAACATTCTCTCCCTTCACCACCGGCGCACTGTGGCTGCAGTGTGTACCATCCACAGGATGCACTGCAGCAACTCGCCAAGGCTTCTTCGACAGCACCTCCCAAACCCGCGACCTCTACCACCTAGAAGGACAAGAGCAGCAGGCACATGGGAACAACACCACCTGCACGTTCCCCTCCAAGTCACACACCATCCCGACTTGGAAATATATCGCCGTTCCTTCATTGTCGCTGGGTCAAAATCCTGGAACTCCCTTCCTAACAGCACTGTGGGAGAACCGTCACCACACGGACTGCAGCGGTTCAAGAAGGCGGCTCACCACCACCTTCTCGAGGGCAATTAGGGATGGGCAATAAATGCTGGCCTCGCCAGCGACGCCCACATCCCGTGAACGAATAATTAAAAAAAAATGAGGTCAGCACAAAGACTCCTTTCAGAATATATGATAGATGTTGACAAATTACAAAACAAAAAGGAAGTGCATCCCATCTTGCTCGACCCATAGACTGAAATCTGATTGGCTGATGGGCTGTAACGTGTGAAAATAGTTCTCACTATTAATTGGTAAACTCCCAATTGGGGCAAATAAAGAACAGAACATGGCCCCTCAATACCACAACCCTCTTGGCATCTTCACAAACTGTGGGTCAAAAGTTTAGTCCTGTCACTGTCGCTTCACTTTTTTCCATTTTTAAGTTTTATTTTTTACTTCTTTCAGTAAAAGTTCCTTTTATGTTTAAGTTGGAGTCCCAAAAGAGTAGGGTTCAAATGGAAATCTGAGACTGGGGACCCCTGCTCTCCCCCATTTACCTGCACCCCACCGCCCCTCCCCACCACCCACAAGCCATTATTCCACCTCCAGAGCAATTTGGGAGTGAAGCAGACACTTGATGGCACCTCTCAGGACCCACAAAAATGCAGCTTTCTGTTGCTGTGGAGGCCACAGTAGTGTCCTGTTTTATATCAAAGCGGTACACCATAGAGCTACAAGTCTGTCCTTGACAGTGCTCCTCAGGCCATCCTGCCCCATATGCCACACCCTGTCCTGGGCCATAACAAAAGGCCTGCAGCTGTCCTGATTCCAGCCCTCTGCCAGTTTGACTCCCGAGCGGACAGGAAGTGCCCCAGTCCCAGCTCAGTGCATCCCTGTAGTCAGGAACTCACGGCACCAGTCATTAACCTGCATCCAACCATCCCACAATACCTCATTTTAAAACTTTTCTTTAAAATTCAAAGACCAAGATGAAGGGCCAAGGCTCCAAGTGTAGGGGACCACAGAGGTTGAAAAGGGTAGGAGATAAGGTGAAGTAAATTTAAAAAGTAATGATTAGGTAATGTCAAGGTTAAAGATTGTAGGCTGAACAGAAGACTAAAAGAAGTGAGGTGTTCCACAGCTTTTAGGTCTTGGAAAGATAGAGTCTTTAAAAAAAATTGTTCTCAGTTGTGGACAATTTTTTTTTTATTCGTTCATGGGATGTGGGCGTCGCTGGCAAGGCCAGCATTTATTGCCCATCCCCAATTGCCCTTGAGAAGGTGGTGGTGAGCCGCCGACTTGAACTGCTGCAGTCCGTGTGGTGAAGGTTCTCCTACAGTGCTGTTAGGAAGGGAGTTCCAGGATTTTGATCCAGTGACGATGAAGGAACGGTGATATATTTCCGACTCGGGATGGTGTGTGACTTGGAGGGGAATGTGCAGGTGGCGGTGTTCCCATGTGCCTGCTGCTCTTGGCCTTCTAGGTGATAGTGGTCGCGGGTTTGGGAGGTGCTGTCGAAGAAGCCTTGGCGAGTTGCTGCAATGCATCCTGTGGATGGTACACACTGCAGCCACAGTACGCCGGTGGTGAAGGGAGTGAATGTTTAGGGTGGTGGATGGGGTGCCAATCAAGTGGGCTCCTTTGTCCTGGATGATGTCGAGCTTCTTGAGTGTTGTTGGAGCTGCACTCATCCAGGCAAGTGGAGAGTATTCCATCACACTCCTGACTTGTGCCTTGTAGATGGTGGAAAGGCTTTGGGGAGTCAGGAGGTGAGTCACTTGCCGTGGAATACCCAGCCTCTGACCTGCTCTTGTAGCCACAGTATTTTATATGGCTGGTCCAGTTAAGTTTCTGGTCAATGGTGACCCCCAGGATGTTGATGGTGGGGGATTCGGTGATGGTAATGCCGTTGAATGTCAAGGGGAAGTGGTTAGACTCTCTCTTGTTGGAGATGGTCGTTGCCTGGCACATGTTTGGCGCGAATGTTACTTGCCACTTATCAGCCCAAGCCTGGATGTTGCTGCATGCAGGCACGGACTGCTTCATTATCTGAGGGGTTGCGAATGGAACTGAACACTGTGCAATCATCAGTGAACATCCCCATTTTTGACCTTATGATGGAGGGAAGGTCATTGATGAAGCAGCTGAAGGTGGTTGGGCCTAGGACACTGCCCTGAGGAACTCCTGCAGCAATGTCCTGGGGCTGAGATGATCGGCCTCCAACAACCACTGCCATCTTCCTTTGTGCTAGTTATGACTCCAGCCACTGGAGAGTTTTCCCTCTGATTCCCATTGACTTCAATTTTACTAGGGCTCCTTGGTGCCACACTCGGTCAAATGCTGCCTTGATGTCAAGGGCAGTCACTCTCACCTCACCTCTGGAATTCAGCTCTTTGGTCCATGTTTGGACCAAGGCTGTAATGTGGTCTGGAGCCGAGTGGTTCTGGCGGAACCCAAACTGAGCATCAGTGAGCAGGTTGGCAGGCCATGTTTATTGGCCCTAGTTGCCCTGAGAACATGACGATGGGCCTTCTCCTTGAACCACTGCAGTCCTGGTGGTGATGGTGCTCCCGCAATGGTGTTCGCTAGGGAATTCTAAGATACTGACCCAGCAAAAATGATGGAATAGTAAAATAGGCCCAGTTAGGATGGTGTGGGATGGGGAGGGGAACTCTGAGTTGATGGAGTTCCCACAACATTGTTGCTCTTGTCCTTCTCAGTGATAGCGGTCACAGGGCCATCGAATTAACTGATGAATTGCTGCAGTGTTTCTTGTAGATCATACATACTGCAGCCAAGTGCGCCACTGACTGAGGGGTGGGGATTGAATTCCAGTGGTGGCTAGAGTAGGAGATGGTGCAATGAGTCTTGGTTTCATTGTAGGATGTAAGAGGGGCTTGTATGATGGTAGTTTAGTAGTAATTGGAAAAAACCCAAATCGTGCATTGTGTTATATATCCAGAACAGTAAAATACAAATGTATAGAGATTGTGGAGGGATTTTATAATGCGCTGGAGCACTGCGTTCCAATTCTGATCACCAGGTCAAAATAATAATGGGGAAGATTTTAGTTGCTCCTGATGCAAAGCTTTGTCTGACAAGAATGCGCGTCGGGAATTCAGGCCCAGTGGTCAGTATGTCCCGCACAATATTTTAAAAGATGACAAATCATGCAGGGTGTGCTGACCTCAGCACCAGGATTCCCAATACGGGCTCCCATTGCACACAGGAGCATGAAACCATGAAATGTACACCCGTACACAAATACCGGAGAGGGTATAGAGGAGAACAACATGACTGATTGCATCACTAACAGGGGCAAGCTGTAAGGAAAGATTTATAGAAGAACAAGTTCTACAATGTAAGGAGAAGTTGAATAACTGGGGAACTCATTGAGGTATGTAAAATATTAAATGCTACAGATGGGGGAGGGGTGGAATCCAGGACATTATTTCAAAGTGAATCAGGAAAGCACAGTCAGATGACAGATGAATGAAAAGTAAATTTAAAACAGATACTGAAAGGACTTCTTCATTCTTTACCAATTAACTGGCCATTTACCTCATGACTGTTTTAGGGATGGCGCAGGTGTAGAAAGATCATGTGTTTGCCTACATAACAGTAGTTACTACACTGCAAAGTAAGTCACTGTATGATATACATGATAAGGTAATATATAAATGCAAGTTTTTATTTTACTGCTTGTTCAAAGAGTGATAAGCGTTTGTAATAATGTAGTGAGGTGAGATTTGATTGGACTTACTGCCTTTTCTCATCCTTGGCTTTTCAAGAAAAGAGGAGACTTTGAGGTAATCTAGTTGAAGTTTTCAAGATTATGAAGGAACAGACAAATTGCTCACTATGGTGAAGGTGACTCAAGTTAAATAATGAGGAAGTCAGGTGGAATTGTGTCAATTGAAGGGCAGTAATAGTGGAATATGTTACCAGGGAAGGACATTGAAGCAGACATTGCAAATGGGCTCAAGAGACAATTAGATGTGTTTCTGGAGAGATACAGGATTGCGGGATATGGTGAGAAGTGAGTAGGTTATATGTTGTTAAAAGTTACACTTGTGGATGAATTTATCAACAATCTAACAGTAAACGCCAACAGTAATTGAGTGTTAGGATTTATTTACTTATAGTGCAAATCCCCTCCCCCTCAACAATAGAATATTCCCAAATCATAACGCAGGTTCTCTTCCGAGGCTTGGGGTCCAATGTGATTCCTATTGAAAACTGTTGTGACGCCTCCCCAAACAACAATAGACTCTGTCATTGTCCTAAGGAGTGAACTTGATCATCGTGAGTAATCACCTTTTTGTATATTCCATCTCTGTATACGTTGAAACATCCACTTGTAGCTGATACCTTCTGTATTAGGTAGGTCCAGGTGTCATTTCAAAGTACAACTGAGCACAGCTGCCTGACCAAAAACTGCAAATAACCAAACAATTAAATAAAAAGAGGAACAGAGTTAGCTCAGTGGACCAGTGTTATTACCCCCCTCCCCCATCTCTCAATAAAGCACTCGCTTTAAAGATCAAGGTCTAGAAATTCGGGTGGGCCCGCGTTCTTTTAATGTGGGATCGGGAGGAGCGCTCCTGGCTCCACATTCAGGTAAGTATATTTTTAAAACTTAACCTTGTTGATTGAGGCCTAACAAGCAGTCCCTTTAAGGACCGCCTATTAGACTGCATGTATGCTTGGTTATAATTGAAAATACCATTTAGGAACAGGAGTAGGTCATTTAGCCCCTCGAGCCTGTTTCACCATTCATTGAGATCATGGCTAATCTGTGACCTAACTCCATATACCTGTCTGAGCCCCATATCCCTTAATATCTTTTGGTTAACAAAAATCTATCAATCTTAGATTTAAAATCAACAATTAAGTTAACATCAACTGCCATTTGTGGAAGAGTTCCAAATGTCTATCACCCTTTGTGTGTAGAAATGTTTCCTAACTTCACTCCTGAAAGTCCTGGCTCTAATTTTTAGGCTATGTCCCCTCGTCTTAGACTCCCCAACCAGTAGAAATAGGGTAGATAGAGAGAAACTATCAGTTCCCCTTAATATCTTGAAAACTTCAATCAAATCACCCCTCAATCTTTTAAATTCCAGGGACTACAACCCCAGTTTGTGTAATCTCTCTTCGTAATTTAACCCTTGGAGTCCAGGTATCAGTCTAGTAAATCTATGCTGCAATCCCTCCAAGGTGCAGTGCTCAGAATTGAACACAGAACTCCAGGTGCAGTCTAACCAGGACTTTGTATAGCTGTAGCATAACTTCTACCGCTTTTATTCTAGTCCTCTAGATATAAAGGCCAGCATTCCATTAGCCTTTTTGATTATTTTCTGTACCTGTCCATGACATTTTAACGATCTATGTACATGGACTCCTAAGTATGTTTGGACCTTCACTGTTTCGAGCTTTTCACCATTTAGAAAGTACTCTGACCTATCCTTTTTTAGGTCCAAAATGGATGACCTCACACTTGCCTACATTGAAATCCATTTGCCACAGTTTTGCCCATTCACTTAATCTATTAAAATATCTCTGTTATTTTATACTTCCATCTACACTGCTTACAATGCTGCCTATCTTTGTGTCATCGGCAAACTTGGATATGTGGCTCTCTATCCTGTCATCTAAGTCGTTCACAAATACAGTGAATAGTTGAGGCCCCAACACAGATCCCTGTGGGACACCACTAGTTACATCCTGCCCATTATCCCTACTCTCTGGGAGGAGAGTCTAAGCTTGATGTGCACCATCCTGCATGCTCTTCCTTCTCCTCACATCTCCAATGTGATGCAATCAAGTCATACTGTTTACCACTCTAACTCATCATTTTCAGGCCCTCGAAACTATGACATTTCTTTCCTTCCTCCTACACACTTCAGGTTTTTAAAGCTCAGGCTTTACATCTCTCTCAGTCAGCCATGGGACTGTGACCTGCAAAACATGAACACCAAAAAGCACCTTTTCCCCAGCTCCATCAAGACATTACATCATTAAAGAAAATGAAATTGCTTTCAGTGATATTTATAATGAATGTTCAAATGAAATTCCTCTGCACTATTCAAATACATTTGTTAACCCATTCAATAAGTTACAAACTCTTTATAGAGAGTTAAGAGTTGTTGAGTGGAAACAAAAGCCATGATTTTAGCATGGCAAGAGGAACTCAGCGGGTGGGTAAATAGTTGCATGGGAAACCTGGAAATAATCTGAGCGCGTTGGATTGAGTGATCGCAACTCAATTGAAGGCACTTAATTTTACTTCCGGGTTTTGCGTCTCCAAGCTGTGCAGTGGGCGTACTGTGCACCCACGTGACGTGATGCGAACTCCACTATTTAAAGGGCCAATGCAAAAATGGATTTTGAAGGAGGAAGGAGGAAACGTTGAGATGGAAGAGCATAGAGCAAAGGCAGCATCCAGGTTCATCAACACAACCCTTGAGGTTCTACTGGCTGGTGTGCAAAGCAGGAAGGAGGTGCTGTACCCAGCTGATAGGAGGAAGAAAGCTGCTTCTGCCACCAGAAAGCGTGACTGGAGGAGGCAGAAGAGGTGAGCAGCAGGAGCATGGTGTCCAGGTCTTGGATGCAGTGTAAGAAGTGTTTTCATTCCTTCTGAGGGTGCTCCGTCACAGCACATACAGCCATGCACCAGCGCAGATAATCGCACTTCAGTGGGCCATGTTAGACACTTAGTTGTGTTGTCACCTGGTGATTCACCACTCACAAGTGTGTACGAGCAGACACTGGTGGCAGGGACAGCTGTGGAGAGTCCGCATCGGGGGACGCGCTCCTCTCCAAGCTCTGCTCAGCTGGACACATGCTGAACCCCGGGGGCCATTGTTGAGAATAATAGAGGTACAGCTGCACCTCTGTGAGGTACTGGGAAAACGTGCCATGCACACACTCTACAATAGCGGAGAAGATGGAGGAGTCCAACTCCATTGCTAATGGATTGTTGGTGCAGGTAAGTGTGAGAGTGGCAGCCTCCATTGAACTTCAGGCACAGATCTCAACTGAGTCCATGCAAGCCATGACAACGGCTGTGCATACTCTGGATGCCAACATGTCTGACGCCTTAAACAGACTTATCCGTGGCCTTATAACGTGTCACTTCTGTCCAGCAGAGTGGTGGGAGTGATGTTGCGCTGGCCCAGGAGAGGGATGATGGCAAAAGGGGACATGGAAGTGAGGACTCCACTCAAAGTCTCCCACATCTCACCCGTTGTCCCCTCCTCAACCAGTACCCTCAATGCTGCCTCCTCTCCCGATGGCCTAGTCTGCCCCTGCACAGGTGCAGGTGGAGCAATCTTTGACGGGGCCCTCACGGGCTCCAGAGGTCGTAGGCCAAAAGCATCTCAGAAATCAGGGCAGGTATCTGAGCAACCTGCCACTACCTCTGCTGAAGCCACAGGGGATGTACCATGTAGAAGCGGTAGAAAGAGCAAAGCTATGCAATTGTAGTTCACCAAGAGTGTGTGACGAGATGTCGTGTTGTTCATTTATGTATTTTGTTTGTAATAGCACATTGAATTTAATCATTATCACCACTGCCACGTTTTGGCCATTATTGTGTCCCGTGTGTGAATTCGCCCTTTTGTTTGCTCCATCATGAATGCCCAGCTGCAATACCTCACCTTTATTGAGATGTGTCAATCACCGGTTTAAAGGGCTAAATGAGCTGCGGCTGCAACTCCTTTCTGTTTCAATGGCGTGTTTCAGAAGCCATTGGAGACACGTTCAAGAGAAGTTAAATCTGTTTCTGTTTCAGAATACACAAAGTTAAGTGCCTCAAGAGTTTTAAGTACCCTTTAACTATCGGCCTGCTGGCTTTAAGTGGGGACGAGACTTCTGGGTTTCTCTTGCATGCGCGCATCCTAACGCTCCTGGGTTAAACCTGGAAGTAGGCGCATTGGAGCCGGGATGTGGTCCCGCTCCAAAAAGGAACTATTTTTACTGCCCACCAACCCCCCCCAACCCATCCGCTCTTGGGGTTTAAAATTACTCCCAAAGTCTTTGACATTCAAATAATGCACAGAGGAATTTCATATGAACTTGATTGAATTTTTTGAGGAGCTAACAAGGAGGGTCGATGAGGATAGTGCGTTTGATGTAGTCTACATGGATTTTAGCAAGGCTTTTGACAAGTCCCACATGGCAGACTGGTCAAAAAAGTAAATGCTCATGGGATCCAAAGGAAAGTGGCAAATTGGATCCAAAATTGGCTCGGTGGCAGGAAGCAAAGGGTAATGGTCGATGGGTGTTTTTGTGACTGGAAGGCTGTTTCCAGTGGGGTTCCACAGGGCTCAGTACTAGGCCCCTTGCTTTTTGTGGTATATATTAATAATATAGGCTTAAATGTAGGGGGCGTGATTAAGAAGATTGCAGAAGGTACAAAAATTGTCCATGTGGTTGATTGTGAGGAGGAAAGCTGTAGACTGCAGGAAGATATCAATGGACTGGTCAGGTGGGCAGAAAAGTGGCAAATGGAATTCAATCCGGAGAAGTGTGAGGTAATTCTTTTGGGGAGGTCAAACAAGGTAAGGGACCACACAATAACTGGGAGGATACTGAGAGATGTAGAAGAAGAGAGGGACCTTGGAATGCATGTCCACAGATCCCTGATGGTAGCAGGACAGGTAGATAAGGTGGTTAAGAAAGCATATGGGATACTTTCCTTTATTAGCCAAGGCATAGAATATAAGAGCAGGGAGGTTATGCTAGAACTGTATAAAACTCTAGTTAGGCCCCAGCTTGAGTACTGTGTACAGTTCTGCTCACCACATTACAGGAAAGATATGATTGCACTAGAGAGGGTACAGAGAAAATTTAAAAGGATGTTGCCAGGACTGGAGAATTTTAGTTATGAGGAAAGATTGGATAGGCTGGGGTTGTTTTCTTTGGAACAGAGGAGGCTGAGGGGTGATTTAATTGAGGTGTATAAAATTGAGGGGCCTAGATAGAGTGGACAGGAAGGACCTATTTCCCTTAGCAGAGAGGTCAATAACCAGGGGGCATAGATTTAAAGTAATTAGTTGAAGGATTAGAGGGGAGCTGAGGAAAAATGCTTTCACCCAGAGCGTGGTGGGGGTCTGGAACTCACTACCTGAAAGGGTGGTAGAGGCAGAAACCCTCATCACATTTAAAAAGTACTTGGATATGCACTTGAAATGCCATAACCTACAAGGCTACGGACCAAGTGCTGGAGAGTGGGATTAAGCTGCGTAGCTCCATTTCGACCGGCACAGACATGATAGGCCGAATGGCCTCCTTCTGTGCCAGAAATTTTCTATGAATGTAGTAATTATAAATGTTGGTGAGAACAATTTCACCTTAATGACACAAAATGCTGCAAATGCATAGAAGATCAATCAGTAGAATGAGGAAGAAAGGTTAATGTTTGGGTGTGAGTCTGACTAGGCCTGGTTCCATCACTATTGGAGCCCATGTCAGTTCCTCCACCCCTCCCAAATTAATAATCAATCTCAGTATAAAAATGTAGTCAATTGTTTTTTGTTTCTTATAATATCATTTACACTATCAGTGTTTAAAAATCAATGGGAGTGTGAGTACTGCGACCAGTTCCGATCACTGAGCAACAAGGGAGACAGGCAAGCGCTGGAGGCAGTGAACGAAAGAGCCAGGAGCCTGATTCCTAGTATAAAAGATTTGTTAGAAGGAAATATTGGAGAACCTTGGGCTTTTCAGCCTGTAAAAGAGGCACCTGAGAGGTGATCTTATAGAATTATATGATAGGTAAGAGTATTAATAACTTAAATCCAGAATATTACATTAAATTGCAAGAGGAGGCCAAAGCATCTATCTGAGGAGCAGTACAGGAGAAAGCTGCACTTCTCCAGGCAGTCTGTCACAGACCTCTGCAACCTCCTGCAATAGGGCCTGCTGCCTGCTGGACCAGGGAGGCGTGCTTTGCCAGTGGCTCTCAAAGTCACCACAGCCCTCTTTTTCACCACTGAATCCTTTCAGGCTGCTACAGAGGACATCAGTCGTATATGACAGTCTGCGGTACACAGCTGTATTAAGCAGCTCACTGACACCCTGTTCTCCAGGCTGAAGCAGTACATGTCCTTGCCCATTGACCTCAATAGTCAACAGGTCAGAACTCAAGGATTTGCTGCAGTGGCTACCTTCCCTCGCGTGCAGGGCGTCATTAACTGTACACAGGGCAATGGAAGACCAGCCAGCAACATATGTAAATAGAAATGGATTCCACTTCATCAATGTCCAGCTCGTGGCCGATCACAGGAAGACCCATGCAGGTCTGTGCAAGGTACCCAGAGAGCTGCCACAATGCACGATGAGACAGTCTACCATCCCCCAATATTTGACCTTGTGAGGAACGTGAAAGAATGGCTGCTGGGGGAAAAGGGATGCCCCCAACAGACGTGGCTAATGACAGCCCTGTGCAACCGTACCGCATCCCAGCAACACAGACATAACCAAGGCCAGAGGACCATTAGGATCATTATAGAACATACCATAGGGATGCTGAAGCAGAGGTTCAGGTGTCTCGACTGATCGGGGGGTTCCCTACAATATGCCACAAATAGAGTCTCCCACATCACTGTGGTATGCTGCATAACCTTACATTACAGAGAGACCTGCATTTGGAGGCGTTATAGCAGCAGTAGGAGTCCTTATCGGAGGATCAAGAACAGGGGGAAGGAGAGGAACTGCTTGTGTGATGCCAGCAGTTTTCTTCTCATGGCTGGGCACATGAAGTCCTCATCTCTGTCGTCCTCAGCAGAGCTGGGAGAGCGCCTTGCCCTCTGGTGAGCTCTCTCCTGGGCTGTTACTGCCATCAGTACCTGCTGCTGCCTACTGGTGCTGCGCCAACATGTGCAGATCTGTCAAACACACTATCTACCCCACGCAGAGTGCCAATGACTGAGTTGATACCTGGGAGGATTGGAATGCGTGACGGTGCATCCTCAGGAGGATTATCTTTCATTTAGGTGTCGTCTTGTGCAGGAGCCTCCTGCTGCCGAGAAGGACCTAGAAGAAAGAGAAAAGGGACAAGAAGTAGAATGGCAGATAGAAGCTGGACATTTGCAGGCTACAGTCTTGCAGTTCCTTGCAAGTTTTTCTGTTTCACTGTGAACTGTTTTTTTGTTTGTTCTCACAGCACTTTACCACAATTGTGAAGTATTTTAGTATCATTCAATTTATTTACAGTAAACTCTGCAGGATGTCAGCAAACCACAGGTAAAGTTTAAACTTAATTTGCTGCCAAACATGGATATTAGGAGCTACTTAGTTACCTCCCCCAACTCAGCCACCTGAAACTAGTCTGAGCCAGAGTGTGTTCGTATTCTGTCTGACAAGTCACAACATTCTTTTCCTCTCACAAAATGAGTCTTGTTAAGCACTAATAAAAAGGGACATTCTTGCTATTGCATCAAGTAAGTCAAGATCTCTAACAACTAACAATGTGAATTTAAAGGAAGCAAATATTAATTCAGCTAACAATCTCATCTACAAGAAAGATCCCTCCGACCTGGCCAGCAGCCCAGTCTCTGCATAGGCCATCTACACTAACTAGAAGGGAGTGACAGTCTATTACACCAGCTAAATAAATCCTTTGACTATCAACACTGTCTTGAGGGAAAAAAGAGAAATAACTTATAGAACTCTCTATTCTTCAGATAGTGCCATGGGATCTTTACGACTACTAGACCCTCTGGAACAGGCAGATGGAACCTAGATTAACCTCTAATCCAAAAGACGGTACCTCTGAAAATGCAACACTTCCTCAGTACTGCACGGAAAGATCACCCTAGGTTATGTGCTCAGTTCCTGGAATGAAGCTTGTACCCCAGATCTTCTGACTTAGAAATGAGAGCGCTACCAACGGACACAAGCTGACACGTGGTTGTCTTTTCAGCTTGTCCAGATAATCAGTTTATTGTCTAAATTATCAAGAAACTTCAATTATCCTGGGTACACAGTCTCAAGGAGCTCAGCCAAATTAGGGCTCAAACCAAACAAGCTAGATTCTCCGATTGGATCTAACTAAAGGGAACAGTGAAGTGGCCACCTCGGACTTCCCTTAAATAAGTATGTTGATGGGGAAAGGTGGGTTGAAGAAAAATGAAAACCTTAGGTCGAGCCAAGGCATGGATTATAAAGATAGTCTGGAACTGGAGTTTAGCACTGTTAGAATAATTATGTTAGTGGGGAGGGATATATGCATAAGTGTTAAATAGGTTTGCATATATGATCATTCAATTGACCAAATATGTGTTTGGCTGACTATCCAAGTCTTTATATATGTGGAGCAGGAATTTATAGTATTTAGTCTATATTTTAAGATAACAATTACACTCAAGAAGCCTTTAGTTACCTTCAGTTTTTGGACAGAACCATTATTGCTGCAGCAATATTCCAAACCACACAATTTTTATACTATCTAACTGCTAGACACTAGGGGCAGTTCATAACTGTGACTAACAGTTATAACAGAACAAAAATATCTGCAGGATCAAGAACAAGATGGTTGGTGGCAGTTTCCCCAAGGAGAATGGCACGATGCAAAGCATTGTGGAACTATTGCAATATGGGTATAGCCACTCTCCAAATTTATTAAAACATTACTTTTTTCTTTGGCAGTGCTGTGCAGATTTCAAATTAGATTTTTTCTTAAGTTGTAAAATCAATAAACATATCATTATTTTGTCAAGAAATGTTATTTCAGGTGATGATTTGATGAACACAAGATTTCTATAGCTGACTGATGCAGAGTGGGACCGTGTCCTTACCGGTGTTGCAGGTTTTAAGCCAAGGAAAATGGTGCTTGTGTTATAGGTCTACACCATGCTTGAATAGAGCCTCTGTCTGGACCCATTTCATACTACCTACAATTATAATGACAGACCAACTAGATGCACTCCATTACTTCCTGAATGTAATTAGAGAACAATGACAAAGCCAAAGGACGCAGTTCAGTCCTAGCTACTGCTCAGCATTTGGTGCAGTCAGAGCAAAGATACATATAGAGCAGTCACCTCAACACCACCCCCCTCCGCCTCCATCCCCCTCCGCCTCCCCCCCCGCCATCCACCCAGCCCATTGCTAACTGTTCTTGAACCAGCCTACATGGAAATCAACATGGTTACCCCCATCATATACCAATTGCATCAGCATGCACACCATATCTGATAGGAAATGGGGTTTTGGGTGAGTTAGAACACTCCTTTCGAACAAGTGAGCCAGAGTAATATGCAGCTCTCGAACCGCATGGATAAAAGTCTCCTACCTAGGATAAATTTTAGAGGAACCATAAGAAGTAGCACAGATCAAAGAGTCAGAGGAATGATGATTTTCTTCACTCTGCCTGATTTAGATTTTACAACACCAAGTTATAGTCCAGCAATTTTATTTTAAATTCACAAGCTTTCGGAGGCTTCCCCCTTCGTCAGTGTGAGAATGATAGTTACATGGTTCAAATGGCAGATACAGAAGAAGAATAAGGTGTACTCTGTGAAAGCAACAGAGGTATGCATTATGAGAGTTACAGGCATACAAAATTAGAGTAAGTGTGAGCATATCTGAACCACACAAGATCAATGTGAATTACAATTATAGTGTAAGCAACATAAGTGTATATTGTGAAAGTTGATTGTATACAATGTAGAAGTTACAGGTGCAAGTGCGAGTGGCCGGAGTATACAGAGTGTACAATGTGAGTGTCGAGATTAATTGCGAGTTATAAGTACAGTGTGAGTAGCAGGTATGCAATGTGAATGACAGGCATGGTGTGACGAAGGGGGAAGCCTCCGAAAGCTTGTGAATTTAAAATAAAATTGCTGGACTATAACTTGGTGTTGTAAAATTGTTTACAATTGTCAACCCCAGTCCATCACCGGCATCTCCACATCATGATTTAGATTTCACAGACCTGAGAATCCACAGTGTACCCATGATTTAATTAGATTTTCTCTTTTGTTGACTTAGTTTCTGAGAAACAGGATGAATCAGTTCAGAGCATGGAGGGAATCAGATTGAAAGAGAATTGCAAATCCCAGAATACTGAAGCCAAAGGGACAAACAAGTCATGTGGTGAGAAAAAGATAGAGCTTCAGTATTGCTGTACCCATGTCACCTGCACTATGCATCTGTAGCTCATACTGTGCATCTAATTCCTAGTTTGTACATCTGTGATTCACACTGCACCTGTAATTCACACTGTACATGTCATCAACACTGTACCTATAACTCACAAAGGGTTTATGACATTCACATTTCTTTCTTTAACTCTCACACCATGCCTGTCATTCACATTGCATACCTGCTACTCACACTGTACTTATAACTCGCAATTAATCTCGACACTCACATTGTACACTCTGTATACTCCGGCCACTCGCACTTGCACCTGTAACTTCTACATTGTATACAATCAACTTTCACAATATACACTTATGTTGCTTACACTATAATTGTAATTCACATTGATCTTGTGTGGTTCAGATATGCTCACACTTACTCTAATTTTGTATGCCTGTAACTCTCATAATGCATACCTCTGTTGCTTTCACAGAGTACACCTTATTCTTCTTCTGTATCTGCCATTTGAACCATGTAACTATCATTCTCACACTGTACACCTGTATCATCTTCATACTACACATCATCTCACTGTAATTATGTCCTTCTCACACTATACACCTGTATTAGTCCCACACTGTACACTCTTGTATTAGTCTCATACAGTGTTCCTGCATCATTCTCACATTATATGTCTGTTACATTCACACTGTACCTGTGTCATTCACACTGGATCAGTTTTGCCTATTAGATCTGTATTCCTTAACTGAGGGATCTGCCACTGTTATCTAGTAACATTATTTGTGCAGTATATCTTCGCACTCCATACTCGCCTAGAAGCACTAGTGCAGTGACTCTTTCAATTGCAGGTGGTGGTTTATGTCTGGGCTAGCAATATTTTGATTTGAAATAGATTTGTAAGATCTTTTAAATCCAAAGACATGCGATACTTTATAATCTTGCAGTAATTACTGTGTTTCTTAAATGGCAAATAACCTTCACAATTCAATCAGACTTTAGGCATTCTTTGTTATATACCTCAGAGCTGTATTTTATCATTCTTTGAAACTTCGGGTAATATAGCTCTGAGTTGTCACAAGTTTACTGAGATTTTACAGTATATGTGAAAATTATTTGTGATCACTCACGCTCTAATAGATCATACAACTGGTTTTGATTCTTCAATTTGCCAGTGCATTTAGACCCAATACAAGTTGATGTGAGACTTAAGAATTTTATTTTAATTCCACAGGGTCTTTGGTTATGACAAGAGAGGTAAAATTCCATAGGCCTCATGTGATTGTGTCAGAGATAAAGCATGATCGGCTGAGAAACTGCAAACACCTCGTGGAGAAAGCTATCAAGGTAAAAAAATTTGGCAAAGTTTTAAAACTGCTATTTTGTTCAGAGCTGAATATTCATCAGGTCAAAAGGGAAGATTGTGGTCAGAGCCCCTTCAGTCTGCATTTCTTCAAGGGCACATTTATACTAGAACTTCAGTGTTGCTGCAAAGTGGGTTCTATTTTGCTGCGATTCTAAAATTGTAGAGTAAATCCAGAATTATGTTCCAACCTGACTTTGGACAGAAGTGGAGTTGGACCCCTTGGAAAGGGTTGTCTCACATCGCTTGGTTTGACACTGCATGGAGTGTAACTTACAGATAGTAAGGGATACAAAAAGAGAGTATGAAAAGAAACTCGCAAGGGATATCAAAACCAATACGAAGAACTTTTATAGTTATATTAGGAAAAAGAGGGTGGTCAGGAGCAGTGTTGGCCCCTTAAAAACTGAAAGTGGGGATATTGTCATTGACAAAGGGGAAATGGCGGACATGTTGAACAATTACTTTGCGTCAGTATTTACAGCAGAAAAAGAGGATAGCATGCCGGAAATCCCAAGAAAACTAATATTGAATCGGGGACAGGGACTCGATAAAATGAACATAAGTAAAGCAACAGTAATGAAGAAAATAATAGCACTAATGAGTGACAAATCCCCAGGACCAGATGGTTTCCATCCCAGGGTTTTAAAGGAAGTAGGTGAGCACATTGCGGATGCCCTAACTATAATCTTTCAAAGTTCTCTAGATTCAGGAACTGTCCCTCTGGATTGGAAAATTGCACGTCACTCCGCTTTTTAAGAAAGGAGAGAGAGGGAAACCAGGGAATTATAGACCAGTTAGCCTAACATCTGTTGTGGGGAAAAGCTGGAGTCTATAATTAAGGATAGGGGGACTGAACACCTCGAGAATTTTCAGTTAATCATGGATTTGTGAAAGGTAGGTCGTGCCTGACAAACCTGACTGAATTTTTTGAAGAGGTGACTAAAGTAGTGGACAGGGGAATGTCAATGGATGTTATTTATATGGACTTCCAGAAAGTATTTGATAAGGTCCCACATAAGAGACCGTTGGCTAAGATAGAAGCCCATGGAATCGAGGGAAAAGTACGGACTTGGTTAGGAAGTTGGCTGAGCGAAAGGCGACCGAGAGTAGGGATAATGGGAGGGTACTCACATTGGCAGGATGTCACTAGTGGAGTCCCGGAGGGATCTGTCTTGGGGCCTCAATTATTCACAATATTTATTAACGACTTAGATGAAGGCATAGAAAATCTCATATCTAAGTTTGCCGATGACATAAAGATTGGTGTGGAGATGCCGGTGATGGACTGGGGTTGACAATTGTAAACAATTTTACAACACCAAGTTATAGTCCAACAATTTTATTTGAAATTCACAAGCTTTCGGAGGCTTCCTCCTTCCTCAGGTGAATGTTGTAGAAATGAAATCCTCGAACCCTTCGCATTTATAAATCACAGAACAATACCTGGTGATTACAGATAGTCTTTCCAACTGCCCGTTGCCACGGCAATCACAGTGTGCAGACAGAGAGGTGTTACCTAAAAGGCCACCGAATATACAAACCACCAAAAAAAAACAGAGAGAGAGAGGCAGGAACATAGAAAAGACAGCAAATGACCCGTTATATTAAAAACAGATAACATTTGTTCGCTGGTGGGGTTACGTGTAGCATGACATGAACCCAAGATCCCGGTTGAGGCCGTCTTCATGGGTGCGGAACTTGGCTATCAATTTCTGCTCGACGATTTTGCGTTGTCGTGTGTCTCGAAGGCCGCCTTGGAGTATGCTTACCCGAAGGTCGGTGGCTGAATGTCCTTGACTGCTGAAGTGTTCCCCGACTGGGAGGGAACCCTCCTGTCTGGCGATTGTTGCGCGGTGTCCGTTCATCCGTTGTCGCAGCGTCTGCATGGTCTCGCCAATGTACCATGCTCCGGGGCATCCTTTCCTGCAACGTATGAGGTAGACAACGTTGGCCGAGTCACAGGAGTATGAACCATGCACCTGGTGGGTGGTGTCCTCTCGTGTGATGGTGGTATCTGTGTCGATGATCTGGCATGTCTTGCAGAGGTTACTATGGCAGGGTTGTGTGGTGTCGTGGACGCTGTTCTCCTGAAAGCTGGGTAATTTGCTGCGAACGATGGTCTGTTTGAGGTTGGGTGGCTGTTTAAAGGCGAGTACTGGAGGTGTGGGGATGGCCATAGCGAGGTGTTCGTCGTCATTGATGACATGTTGAAGGCTGCGGAGAACATGGCGTAGTTTCTCCGCTCCGGGGAAGTACTGGACGACGAAGGGTACTCTGTTGGTTGCGTCCCGTGTTAGTCTTCTGAGGAGGTCTATGCGATTTTTCGCTGTGGCCCATCGGAACTGTCGATCGATGAGTCGAGCGTCATATTCCGTTCTTACTAGAGCATCTTTCAGCGTCTGTAGGTGTCCATCGTGTTCCTCCTCGTCTGAGCAGACCCTGTGTATTCGCAGGGCCTGTCCATAGTGGATGGCCTCTTTGACGTGGTTAGGGTGGAAGCTGGAAAAGTGGAGCATTGTGAGGTTGTCCGTGGGCTTGCGGTAGAGTGAGGTGCTGAGGTTGCCCGTCTTTGATGGAGATTTGTGTGTCCAAAAAAGAAACTGATTCTGAGGAGTAGTCCATGGTGAGCTTGATGGTGGGATGGAACTTGTTGATGTTGTCGTGTAGTCTCTTTAGTGATTCCTCGCCGTGGGTCTATAGAAAGAAAATGTCGTCGATGTATCTGGTGTATAGTGTTGTAAGCAGTGTAGATTGGTGGCATTGTAAGCAGTGTAGATGAAAACATAAAATTACAAAGCGATATTGATAAATTAGGTGAATGGGCAAAACTGTGGCAAATGGAATTCAATGTAGACAAATGTGAGGTCATCCACTTTGGATCAAAAAAGGATAGAACAGGGTACTTTCTAAATGGTAAAAAGTTAAAAACAGTGGATGTCCAAAGGGACTTAGGGGTTCAGGTACATAGATCATTGAAGTGTCATGAACAGGTGCAGAAAATAATCAAGAAGGCTAATGGAATGCTGGCCTTCATATCTAGAGGACTAGAGTACAAGGGGGGCAGAAGTTATGCTGCAGCTATACAAAACCCTGGTTAGACCGCACCTGGAGTACTGTGAGCAGTTCTGGGCACCGCACCTTCGGAAGGACATATTGGCCTTGGAGGGAGTGCAGCGTAGGTTTACTAGAATGATACCCGGACTTCAAGGGTTAAGTTACGAGGCGAGATTACACAAATTGGGGTTGTATTCTCTAGAGTTTAGAAGGTTAAGGGGTGATCTGATCGAAGTTTATAAGATATTAAGGGGAACGGATAGGGTGGATAGAGAGAAACTATTTCCGCTGGTTAAGGATTTTAGGAGTAGGGGGCACAGTCTAAAAATTAGAGCCAGACCTTTCAGGAGCGAGATCAGAAAACATTTCTACACACAAAGGGTGGTAGAAGTTTGGAACTCTCTTCCGCAAACGGCAATTGATACTAGCTCAATTGCTAAATTTAAATCTGAGATAGATAGCTTTTTGGCAACCAAAGGTATTAAGGGATATGGGCCAAAGGCAGGTATATGGAGTTAGATCACAGATCAGCCATGATCTTATCAAATGGTGGAGCAGGCACGAGGGGCTGAATGGCCTACTCCTGTTCCTATATAACCAGACTTAAAATGAGCTAGAGGTCCGTTGCACCTCCTGGACATTTTTTAAACACACCTGCAGTTAATTTAAATGATTAAATAGCATGGATAGTGCTGCTTATGCTCTCTAAACATTTAAATTTTAACTGCTGGGAAAGGATCTCTGCACATAGGAGTAACCATGACAATTCCAGTCAGCTGGTGTAAACAGGGTACTAAACTGGCTGGAGCCCATCCTGCAGATATCAGTATCAGCACAATAGCTGCAGCATAAGAGCAGTCTCCATATACTGTTCTGGTCCTCTATCATCATTAAGAAAATGCTGCTCAGATTTATTCCCAGGGCTGAATTAAGTCATATTTGCATATCATAACATTTTAAGATTTCAAATTTGTTGAAAATTAGACCTGTGTAGTTAATGTTATTCCAATTAACTTATTTAAAATGAACTTTGTAAAATATCTAGTTAGGTTTGAAGTTTATGGAGTTGACTAAGGACATGGATGATTGAATTCTGTACAGAATACTATGGTTCCACTACTGTTGGATTGTGGAAATAGCATCTGTGAAATGCAGCCATTCAGAGTTAAATAATATAGATTTAAAGCTTGATTAATTTTCTAGTGTTTTCCTTGATTGCCTTTGGGAGTCACATCACAATGTAAATATAGACGAGGAAGGGCATTCAGTTCATCTTAGCTCATCCATGTGGTGGGGGGCAGCCCTCCCAACATGCCATCTAACTGGATCTTGAACAAGTGTAAGGGTTTTGCTTGTATTATCCTACCTGGAAGACCTTTCCAAATGTTGATCATTCTTTGCATGAAATTCTTTCTGACTGTGCCCTAAAATGAGCTTTTACCAGTGGTTATTTTTCCCTCAGGAAACTGAAACAATTAAGCAGTGTCCACAACTGTGTAAAGTGAATGTGGTTCATTGGACAGAGCAGGCTTGATGTGGTAAAATGGTCTTGATCCATAGTTTCCTTTTACTGAAAATTAGAAACTTTCCAATTGAAAGCTATAGGAGGGTAACAGGTCAGAGACCCCAGACTGGTGGGATGAAAAATGTATCTCTTTTTGCTGTAAAGGATTCTATATCAAATGTGTGTGGCAGTTTCAACCTAGTAAGTAAAAATTCCACAGTGCCACTCCTTGGTGTGCACCAACCACGATTTTCCATTTATTAACTCTAGACGTAAAATCACAGACAGGATGTGTCCAAAATTTCAATTTGCACTCTCGGTGCACACCAAGGAGCAGCCAGTGGAAATTTTGCCCCTATTTCCTAGAGGGCATGAACTCACAGTATAAAGCTGCCCCTAAATTTGGCACTTACTGGCACTGAAGTGGCAATCATACTCAGAGGCCATAAAGATTGTTAGTGGGGGAAGTGGAAATATTCACACTGGTTCAGTAGGGTGGGGGCAGGGGGGGGCATGCTTCTTGCTGTACTATAACTGATGTGATGTTGAAACTGTGAGACAAAAATAGAAAATATATTCCTCTCTCCAGCACTGGCACCCTTCTTCTTGATGAAGACAAATTTATCAAAGAAATTGAAGACAATCTAGTCAAAGAAATTAATGCTGTAATAAAATGCAACCATAGAACAAGATGAGAAACAAAAGTAGGAAAGGAGCTGCACTGTGCATAGGAGAAAAATGGCATCTGTCAGGACAAGCTATGCTTTGTATGAGGCATGTTGTGTGCTAACATTGCAGTTTTCCATTGTACAAAGTGAATACGTTAAATATAATTTCATTAAATAATAAATAATTGAACAACATTCTCATTGCTTAGCTAAAAAAGATCTTTACCATCTACGGTCCATATCCAGTGATCCGAGCAAGTCTGCGCAACAGAGGCTGGGTGGAGAAGAGGATGCCTAAACTCCCGAAAAGCCCTCAGAAAAAGGATAGGTTAATCAATACAGAATATGACCTAGATGATGGTATTGGTGATTCTGATGGTTGTGATTCTGATGGTAAGTAGGATTTTATCATAAAGCTGGAGGAATTTCCTCAGGGAGGGGACAGCACTCCACACAGATGTAACTTTCAGTGTAGTTCCTCCGATTTTGTATAAGTTTCACCATGGGTTTTCATACAGCATCCTGTACATAAAAACACAGTAACCACAAGAAGATCCACACACCATCCCATACAGTGGAACATTTAATGCACCATCTTGTACAAACAATGCACTGACCACATGGGTGTTTCACACCCAATCAATTACATACAGCTGAATGACCATGTGATGTTTCATAGACAATCTTGTACATACAATGCAGTAAGCACATAGCCTTACATACACCATCCTGTACACTGAATGCAGTTAGCTCATGACATTCTATATATCAAGTGTTGCTGTGGACTGATTTTTAAATACTTTTTCCCCCCTGTCTTCCTGCCAATTTGCTCCCCTCTTTTCCTCTTGAAGGTGTTATCTCTTTGCTGGGCTGTGGTTCCATGGGTGTTATCTAGTACCTCATTGAAGTGGCCATTATTTGTTTGCAAACCTTGACAGTGAGTGTTGGCAAGCTATTCAATTGTGGGGAACATCAGAGCTCAATCCTGCCCTCACTCAACTTTTGCATACACACACAATTCCAGCAGAAGTTGTAATCAGGAGCAGGAAACCTGACTAATCTTCCCCTCTTCAACCCAGGGACACTGAGGCAAACCCAGCTGAGATCAGATAACTCAGCACAGACCAGGAATCAAATCTGGAACCTTCCTGGACTGTGTGGTGCAGCTGCACACTGGACAAGCTCATTGAGCCATTACTGGAGCCTGTGACTTTTTTTATGCTAAGAAATTCTTGGAGTTGAGGAAAATCATCCTACTTTATGTGGTATGAAATGTGTTTCACATGAACAATCTTCAACTTCTTTGAAATAAGCAACGGATATTTAGTAACACCGTGTGTGTAAAATGTTCAAGTTCAGTTCAATAAATATTACCCATATTACTGTAAAGCCACAGTACTTGACTTGTTCCAAATCCTAGCCCGATGTAATTAGAGCTTAAATGGGATTGACATTTAGTTGTAATTGTTTTATTTTACATTGTAGATAAACAGAGCGATGAGAAAGACATCTCTGACGACCCAGATAACGTCTATAGTATCATGGTTAGTGTTGTATAGGTATTGATCTATGAAACTTTACTATCATCTTCAGTTTCAACAACAACAGGCTTTATGATGATGAAAAAGAGCATATGGATAAAGCATAGCAACATAATGGTCAATCTCTGGGTGAGTGGGTCACTTAATGTAACAGAGAGATCCATGTGGATAAAACCAATAGATGGACTCCGCATGACTGTATAGTGGTCTGCCTTGTTTGGAATGGGGCTACCAGAAGCATGTGTATCAGTGGAGCTATCCTTCTTAGTGAGGCTGGAGCTGCAAGATAGAACCTCAGTTAAATGGATAGGTGCAACAATGCATCAATCTATTTTTGGTTTGGGGGACAGCTGAATTTTTTTTTTCTTTTTTATTCGTTCACGGGATGTGGGCGTCGCTGGCAAGGCCGGCATTTATTGCCCATCCCTAATTGCCCTCGAGAAGGTGGTGGTGAGCCGCCTTCTTCAACCGCTGCAGTCCGTGTGGTGACGGTTCTCCCACAGTGCTGTTAGGAAGGGAGTTCCAGGATTTTGACCCAGCGACAATGAAGGAACGGCGATATATTTCCAAGTCGGGATGGTGTGTGACTTGGAGGGGAACGTGCAGGTGGTGTTGTTCCCATGCGCCTGCTGCCCTTGTCCTTCTAGGTGGTAGAGGTCGCGGGTTTGGGAGGTGCTGTCGAAGAAGCCTTGGCGAGTTGCTGCAGTGCATCCTGTGGATGGTGCACACTGCAGCCACAGTGCGCCGGTGGTGAAGGGAGTGAATGTTTAGGGTGGTGGATGGGGTGCCAATCAAGCGGACTGCTTTATCTTGGATGGTGTTGAGCTTCTTGAGTGTTGTTGGAGCTGCACTCATCCAGGCAAGTGGAGAGTATTCCATCACACTCCTGACTTGTGCCTTGTAGATGGTGGCAAGGCTTTGGGGAGTCAGGAGGTGAGTCACTCGCCGCAGAATACCCAGCCTCTGACCTGCTCTTGTAGCCACAGTATTTATGTGGCTGGTCCAGTTAAGTTTCTGGTCAATGGTGACCCCCAGGATGTTGATGGTGGGGGATTCGGCGATGGTAATGCCGTTGAATGTCAAGGGGAGGTGGTTAGACTCTCTCTTGTTGGAGATGGTCATTGCCTGGCACTTATCTGGCGCGAATGTTACTTGCCACTTATGAGCCCAAGCCTGGATGTTGTCAAGGTCTTGCTGCATGCAGACTCGGACTGCTTCATTATCTGAGGGGTTGCGAATGGAACTGAACACTGTGCAGTCATCAGCGAACATCCCCATTTCTGACCTTATGATGGAGGGAAGGTCATTGATGAAGCAGCTGAAGATGGTTGGGCCTAGGACACTGCCCTGAGGAACTCCTGCAGCAATGCCCTGGGGCTGAGATGATTGGCCTCCAACAACCACTACCATCTTCCTTTGTGCTAGGTATGACTCCAGCCACTGGAGAGTTTTCCCCCTGATTCCCATTGACTTCAATTTTACTAGGGCTCCTTGGTGCCACACTCGGTCAAATGCTGCCTTGATGTCAAGGGCAGTCACTCTCACCTCACCTCTGGAATTCAGCTCTTTTGTCCATGTTTGGACCAAGGCTGTAATGAGGTCTGGAGCCGAGTGGTCCTGGCGGAACCCAAACTGAGCATCGGTGAGCAGGTTATTGGTGAGTAAGTGCCGCTTGATAGCACTGTCGACGACACCTTCCATCACTTTGCTGATGATTGAGAGTAGACTGATGGGGCGGTAATTGGCCGGATTGGATTTGTCCTGCTTTTTGTGGACAGGACATACCTGGGCAATTTTCCACATTGTCGGGTGGATGCCAGTGTTGTAGCTGTACTGAAGCCTTTGTGACAGCACAGCCATCCATCTCAGTGATGTTGGGGGTAGTATTGGAGTGAGACAGTAGATGGAGCTTGGGACATCAAAATTCTGCATCTGGAGGTAAAGGGGGAAAACTGTCGGGGCAATTGCTTATTAACCAGTTAGATGGGCATTGATGGTGACCATACACAATTGCCCAGATTATCCCACTATCCTGGGAAAAATGCAGTAACCCAAGGCAGCAATGATGAAATAAAGGAATGAGATGGGGACAAATAAATTACATTTTGGGCACTTACGAACATACGAATTAAGAGCAGGAGTAGGCCATTCAGCCCCTCGAACCTGCTCTGCTAACTTCATTATAAGAAGGATATAAAAACATGGAAAAGGTGTAATGTAGATTCACTATGATGTTACCATGGTTGTAATCCTGATGGTAGACAAGATTTTGTCACTAAGTTGAGAGGTTGCAGTTATGAAGAGAGACTCAAGAAGTTAAGGTTTTTTCCCAATGAAACTGAGAAGATTAAGAGGTGACCTGATAGAGGCCTTCAAGATTATCAAAAGTTATGATAAGGTAAACAGTGATAATTACTTCCACAGGTTGACAAGATAATAAGGAAAGGACTCAAATATAAGATAATCACAAAAAGAATTAAAAAGAGAGGGTAGAAAAAAGTTCCTTACACAGACTATGGAAATCTCTGCCACAAAGTGCTGTTGAAACAAGGTCCATGAATTCTTTTAAAATTAGATTGTTGCTTGCAAAAAAAGAACAGCAAAGTGTGTAGGGTGCAAGCATAGGTGGCTTGTGAAGAAATCACAGACTTGATGGGCTGAATGGCCTGTTTCTGTACTGCAACATTCTATGCTTCTGCTTTTAATCAGAAAGAGACAATGGAAGGGAGAAATGCATTGTATTACCAACAGGTGATTTATATTGATACAATATTTATAAATATTGGTGTACCATGAAGCAATATATTAATACCTTATTTACACATGTATTCGTATTGTGTCTAAATATGTAAATACATTTAGTTTTATATTACAGTCCCGACTATTGAAGAATGAAACTCCAAGTCTTGTCTGGACAAATGGGATTGATGCTCAGAACCTGAATAAAGATCAGATTTTTAACCATTATGTTGGGGCTGGCTCCTTCACCACCAAGGTAGGCTCTGCATTATAGGACTGGTTCCTTCTTCACAAGGTGGGCTCTCCATTATATGGCTACTGGCTGCTTTATACCAAGGTAGGAGTTACATTATACAGCTGACTCCTTCATCACTAATGTAGGATCTCAATTATATAGCTGACTCTTTCACCAATGGCTCTCCATTATATGAAAGCTAGTCCCATCTCTTCCAAGGTAAGGCTCCCCATTATATCAGAGCTCACTACTTTATCAATAAAGTATGCTTCTATTATATTGGGGTTTGCTGCTTAACCACAAAGGTAGGTTTCCAATTGTATTGCAGCTTATTGCTTCACTACTAAGGTAAGACCTGCTCAGAAAGTTACATCTATGAGTCAGCATTCATGCCACATTCATTTGAGATTTTACAACTCAATAAGGTGAAAGTGGAACATTTGTGCAGGAGTTAGTGTTCATCATTTATATCATATTAGTACCAGACAGTAATGTATATTCTTTGCAGATTGATGAATCACCTAACAGCATTTAATTTTAACCCAGTGTGTACTGTGACCAGCAAAAAATATTGAATGAAAAATCCAACACTGACAAAAATGCTTCATTTTAGTCACAATTGTATTTCTTGAGTTTCAGAAATGTTTGATTAGGTCCCTCACAGGAGACATGGCTGATTGAAAACCTCTTGAGATCCAACATGAAGTTGTAACGTGCATTATTAATTGGAGAATTAACAGGAAGCAGGGAGGATCTATCAATAGTTGTTGTTCTAAACGTGCTACACTGGTCGTAGGAGTCCCCTCGGAATTGGACTGAGAAGCATTGCTGTTCACGACATTCATTCATTAATCCTAATGAGGGTGTTCTAAGTAGAAGTTAGTTGAATGATAAAAAGTATGTGGAAAAGTAGGATGTTTGTAGAAGGAGACTAACCAAAGAATTGCATAGTCAGTTATAAAATGGTATTTAATACTGAGAACTGTAAAGTAAGGTGTTGGAGTGTTAAAAATACCATGGGGAGAAAATTCTGTTTCTACACCCACCAGCCCACAATTCTCCCTTCATTAAAGTGAATAGGCAGAAAAACTGCAGGCCGGTGAGTACAGACGCTGAATTTCTATCCCTTAGTATGAGTAGACAGTAAGATGTATATAATATTAAGTCCAACAGGAATAACGGTTGGGTGTGCTCACTGACCAAACATCAAAATGTCATCACATAATAGAACATCAGTTGCCAGGGCAAATAAATGGGATGTTATGGTGTATATGTGGATCCAGAGTATAAGCTTTATGGTATGTTGATGAGACCACAGACTTATTGTGTCCAGTTTTAATTATTAGGAACATAGGAACAGGAGTAGGCCATTCAGCCCCTCGTGCCTGCTCCGCCATTTGATAAGATCATGGCTGATCTGTGATCTAACTCCACATACCTGCCTTTGGCCCATATCCCTTAATACCTTTGGTTGCCAAAAAGCTATCTATCTCAGATTTAAATTTAGCAATTGAGCTAGTATCAATTGCCGTTTGCGGAAGAGAGTTCCAAACTTCTACAACCCTTTGTGTGTAGAAATGTTTTCTAATCTCGCTCCTGAAAGGTCTGGCTCTCATTTTTAGACTGTGCCCCCTACTCCTAAAATCCTCAACCAGCAGAAATAGTTTCTCTCTATCCACCCTATCTGTTCCCCTTAATATCTTAAACCTCGATCAGATCACCCCTTAACCTTCGAAACTCTAAAGAATACAACCCCAATTTGTGTAATCTGTCCTCGTAACTTAACCCTTGAAGTCCGGGTATCATTCTAGTAAATCTACGCTGCACTCCCTCCAAGGCCAATATGTCCTTCCGAAGTTCCGGTGCCCAGAGCTGCTCACAGTACTCCAGGTGCGGTTTAACCAGGGTTTTGTATAGCTGCAGCATAACTTCTGCCCCCCTTGTACTCTAGTCCTCTAGACATGAAGGCCAGCATTCCATTTGCCTTATTGATTATTTTCTGCACCTGTTCATGACACTTCAATGATCTATGTACCTGAACCCCAAGGTCCCTTTGGACATCCACTGTTTTTAACTTTTTACCATTTAGAAAGTACCCTGTTCTATCATTTTTTAATCCAAAGTGGATGACCTCACATTTGTCTACATTGAATTCCATTTGCCACAGTTTTGCCCATTCACCTAATCTTTCAATATCACTTTGTAATTTTATGTTTTCATCTACACTGCTTACATAAGAACATAAGAACATAAGAAATTGGAGCAGGAGTAGGCCAATCGGCCCCTCGAGCCTGCTCCGCCATTCAATAAGATCATGGCTGATCTGATCCCAACCACAAATCTAAAGAACACAAGAAGTTGGAGCAGGACCCGGCCACATAGCCCCTGGGCCCTCTCCGCCACCCACAGGGCATTGACCGATCCGAACTCAGCTTCATGTCCAATTTCCTGCCCGCTCCCCATAACCCCTAATTCCCTTTACTTCTAGGAAACTGTCTATTTCTGTTTTAAATTTATCTAATGATGTAGCTTCCACAGCTTCCTGGGGCAGCAAATTCCACAGACCGACCACCCTCTGAGTGAAGAAGTTTCTCCTCATCTCAGTTTTGAAAGAGCAGCCCCTTATTCTAAGATTATGCCCCCTAGTTCTAGTTTCACCCATCTTTGGGAACATCCTTACTGCATCCACCCGATCAAGACCCTTCACAATCTTATATGTTTCAATAAGATCGCCTCTCATTCTTCTGAACTCCAATGAGTAGAGTCCCAATCTACTCAACCTCTCCTCATATGTCCGCCCCCTCATCCCCGGGATTAACCGAGTGAACCTTCTTTGTACTGCCTCGAGAGCAAGTATGTCTTTTCTTAAGTATGGAGACCAAAACTGTATGCAGTATTCCAGGTGCGGTCTCACCAATACCTTATATAACTGCAGCAATACCTCCCTGTTTTTATATTCTATCCCCCTAGCAATAAAAGCCAACATTCCGTTGGCTTTCTTGATCACCTGCTGCACCTGCATACCAACTTTTTGATTTTCTTGCACTAGGACCCCCAGATCCTTTTGTACTGCAGTACTTCCCAGTCCCTTTGTACTGCAGTACTTTCCAGTCTCTCGCCATTAAGAAAATAACTTGCTCTCTTTGTGTCATCTTTGTGTCATCGGCAAACTTAGATATGAGACTTTCTATGCCTTCATCTGAGTCGTTAATAAATATTGTGAATAATTGTGGCCCCAAGACAGATCCCTGTGGGACTCCACTAGTCACATCCTGCCAATGTGAGTACCTTCCCATTATCCCTACTCTCTGTCGCCTTTCGCTCAGCCAACTTCCTAACCAAGTCCGTACTTTTCCCTCGATTCCATGGGCTTCTATCTGAGCTAACAGTCTCTTATGTGGGACCTTATCAAATGCCTTCTGGAAGTCCATATAAATAACATCCATTGACATTCCTCTGTCCACTACTTTAGTCACCTCTTCAAAATATTCAATCAGGTTTGTCAGGCACGACCTACCTTTCACAAATCCATGCTGGCTTTCTCTGATTAACTGAAAATTCTCGAGGTATTCAGTCACCCTATCCTTAATTATAGACTCCAGCATTTTCCCCACAACAGATGTTAGGCTAACTGGTCTATAATTCCCCGGTTTCCCTCTCTCTCCTTTCTTAAAAAGTGGAGTGACATGTGCAATTTCCCAATCTAGAGGGACAGTTCCTGAATCTAGAGAACTTTGAAAGATTATAGTTAGGGCATCCGCAATGTGCTCACCTACTTCCTTTGAAACCCTGGGATGGAAACCATCTGGTCCTGGGGATTTGTCACTCTTTAGTGCTATTATTTTCTTCATTACTGTTGCTTTACTTATGGTAATTTTATCGAGTCGCTGTCCTCGATTCAATATTAGTTTTCTTGGGATTTCCGGCATGCTATCCTCTTTTTCTACTGTAAATACTGACGCAAAGTAATTGTTCAACATGTCCGCCATTTCCCCATTGTCAATGACAATATCCCCACTTTCAGTTTTTAAGGGGCCAACACTGCTCCTGACCACCCTCTTTTTCCTAATATAACTATAAAAGTTCTTCGTATTGGTTTTGATATCCCTTGCAAGTTTCTTTTCATACTCTCTTTTTGTAGCCCTTACTATCTGTTTTGTGACCCTTTGTTGATCTTTTATCTTTCCCATTCGTCAGGATCTGTGCCATTTTTTGCCTTTTTGTATGCCCTTTCCTTATATCTTATACTGTCCCTTACCTCTTTAGTTGTCCATGGCTGTTTTTTTTGGCAAGTAGAGTTCTTGCCCCTCAGGGGTATAAACCAATTCTGTATCACGTTAAATGTTTCTTTAAACATTTCCCACTGATCATCAGTCGTTTTACCCAGTTTACTGTGGACAGTCTCTGTCTCATCCCATTGAAGTCGGCCTTGCCCAAGTCTAGAATCTTAGCATGTGATTCACTTTTTTCCCTTTCAAACACTACATTGAACTCGATCATGTTATGATCACTATTGGATAGATGTTCACGCACAGTTAAGCCATTAACTAAATCTGGTTCATTACTCATTACTAAATCTAGTATGGCTCGCCCCCTTGTTGCCTCTAGGACATACTGCTGCGGAAAACTATCCCGGACACACTCAAGAAATTCACTACCTTTCTGACAGTTGTTAGTCTGCTTTTCCCAATCTATGTGAAGGTTAAAGTCCCCCATTAAGACCACTATGCCTTTCTTACACGCTTGTCTAATCTCTGCATTTATACAATCTAGCACTTCAGAGCTGCTGCCAGGGCTCCTATATACAACTCCCACTATAGTCTTAGATCCTTTCCTATTTCTCAATTCAACCCATAAGGTCTCTGTTGGCTGCTTGCCTCTCGTTATATCCCCCTTTATCATTGAAGTGATTTCATCTCTAGTCATTAAGGCTACTCCTCCCCCTCTTCCATTTTCCCTATCTCTCCTGTAGACCTTATAACCTGGTATATTTAGTTCCCAATCCTGACTATCCTGCAGCCAAGTCTCAGTAATAGCTATCATGTCATACCCTCCAATTTGAATTTGAACCTGTCGTTCATTTAATTTATTCCTTATACTCCGTGCATTTGTATATAGAACTCTTAGTCGGGCCATACACCCTAGCCTGACCTTCAGCTTTGATGCTGGGTTAATCGCCTTACACCTTCTAGTTTTTATTTTATCTGTCGTGCCTAAAGTACACTTTCTTTCCGCTGCTCTACGCTTTTCCCTTTCACTTGTTCTTGAACAACTGTTTGTATTATTTGTATTGTAAATTTCCCCGGGTCTTCCCCTCTCTTGCTGCTCTCAACTTTATTCCCTTCTGACTTCCCGCTCAGGTTCCCATCCCCCTGCCACTCTAGTTTAAACCTTCCCCAACAGCACTAGCAAACACGCCCACGAGGTCATTGGTCCCGGTCCTGCTCAGGTGTAACCTGTCCCGCTTGTACAGGTCCCACCTTCCCCAGAACCAGTCCCAATGTCCCAGGAATCTAAATCCCTCCCTCCTATACCATCCCTGCAGCCACGCATTCATCCTGTCTATTCTCCTGTTGCTATACTCACTAGCACGTGGCACTGGTAGTAATCCTGAGATCACTACCTTTGAAGTCCTGCTTTTTAATTTATCTCCTAACTCCTTAAATTCACCTTGCAGGACCTCATCCCTTTTTTTTTTACCTATGTCGTTGGTACCAATATGGATCACGACTACTGGCTGTTCAACCTCCCCCTCCAGAATGCCCTGCAGCCGCTCCGTGACATCCTTAATACAATTATTGTATTGCAAAAAGACATGGAAGTGTTGGAAAGAGTTGAGAGTAGGGCAAAAAGGATGATACCAGGTATATTTCTTAATGCTAAAGGGATCAAGGGATATGGGGAAAAAGCGGGAACAGGGTACTGAGTTAGACGATCAGCCGTGATCGTTTTGAATGGCGGAGCAGGCCGAAGGGCCGAATGGCCTACTCTTGCTCCTATTTTCTATGATTCTATGATTCTGTGAGGTCTTAGATGATCGAAGTGAAGCTAAATGAGCTAAATCTACACTTATTGCAAGAAGGAAGATTAAGGGGGGCATGTTTAAATGTTCAAAATCTTTACAGGCATTGAAGAGTTATTCTTTGTGATGAACCACGAGAGAACTAGGGACATGAAAAGTTAACACATTCTCAAGCTAAATGTAACTTAACACTGTTGACTTATGGAAATTCCTGTCACTTAACAAAGTGAATGTGGATTCAGCTGAAGCATTTAAACATGGAATGGATAAAATTCCTGAATAACAGGAAGCAGAAGAATGCAATCTTAGCATCAAACTGGAGGGTGATAAAATTAGTCTTGTGGTCCTGACAAGATGGACTGTTTGACCTTTAGGAATTCCAAACTTGCATTTTATAAAAGTATAGATTTTCTCCCATTTCCCATTTCTCTTGTCTTTCATTAACCTCTGCCTGGGCCTTTGCTTCTCTATAGCTGAATCATAGAAGAAGGACAAAGGCAGCTCATAATGATGCTCCTTGTGAATAAGCAACTGGCCTCCACTGAGTTGTTACAATGGCATAGTCAAGATGGGTAATTCATTGTGTGGAAGGTAGCAGGTCCAATTCTACATCATATCACTTGGTGGCACATCTTTGTTGAGCCTAAGGAACAATTTAGAGCCAGAGAAATGACTACCAGCTGGGTACTGCAGCCTATTCAGCCAATAAATAGCTTTCCAGGGACAGTTATCAGGTTGGTCTGCAGTGCTGGCTCCCATTTGGTTGAAGGATGCAAGCGGCCCATCAGCTTAAATTATTTTGTTTGGAGGGAAGCAGTGACTCAAAAGGCCAAGCTCTATGGGAGTAAAAATATCCTGGAATATTGGAGATATTTAACTTCAATTATTATATATGTTTGAGTTTTTTTAGGAGCATGAAATGAAAAAACATATATAATACTCAGAGCTAAATATCTCTACTACAAATTTAATGTCAGTTGGAAATGGTTTCTGATGCGAAATTTGTATGTAATTTCGGAATTAGTGCCCATCCAGATTCCAGAGCAATGTAGAGTGAGAAGCATTCCCCCAGGGAATTTCACTCCACTTTACTCCAGAGTCAGGTTGGGCCCTGACTCCAGATTTAGGCTGCATTAACACTGTAAGTGCAGCACTGGGGTGAAGCAAAACTGCTAGATACCGACACTACAGTTGGAATGGAAATGCTGCTAATAGTTCAGCTCTGAGAATGTGTAACTGTATAATTTCAGGATCTGTGAAAGTATGTAACACAATTTTTCACGGTATTTTAGACTCTCTAAGTGTGTAATAGTATTGTTTCAATCCTTATATAAAACATTTCCAGTCTGAAGGAGTGTACACTGATCACACCATCTCTGGCTGTGTGTACTTATTGCTTAGATCCTTTGTAAAGTAAAAATTTATATTGTCCCAGACTGTATATCATGTTCTTAGTATTTCAGATTCAGTGTCAGTGTGTAACACTCCTGTTTCTTTCCAGGCAGGGCTTTGTGTAAATCTCAGAAACTTCCAGTGGTTTAATGGGGTGAATCCTGACAGTTTTTTCCCACGATGTTACAGAATTGCAGTGGAAGAGGAAAAGCAATCATTCATTGGTATGTTATCTGGTCAATTGTCTCTCACTTCCCACATTCCAAAAATATCATATTGACACAAGGCTTTTTAGGAACACAAAGAGGCTGTTAGATTCAACAAGGCCATCCTTTTGGATAGATCAATTCCAACTAACTGCCTTCTCACCATATTCCTCAATCCCTTTCTAGAAACACATGAAATTTTTGCTTGAACAAATTTACACCTTCTACTTTAATGGTTATCCTTGGTAACTTGTTCCCTAAGACTCTTTAGATGAAAAAGTTCTCTTGCCATAATGAACAATTTGCCTGGATCAACTTTGTCAATTGCACTCTAATCTTGAAAACTACTATTAGAATTAGCAGGAAAGTATATTTCTGATTTTAATGTCTTGAAATAAACATACATAGTAGAACTGCAGTGGACAGCTTGAATGTGGGCAGCCTGAGACAGATGGCTTTGGGCAGGCAAGGATGTGGGTTGAGCAGACACACAACCCATGATTGATTAACAGCTAAGTTCCCTCTAGTGCTCGCATTCATAGAAAATACTGGATCTCTCTCAGTGAACTCCAGTTGAAGAGTTCAGGTAATGTTATATACAAGGAATATAAAGCTTGTCTAATTCATGTTCATTATCTGAAAGTACTCAACTGGATTACTATCTTCAGTTCATTAACAGTTTTCTCATATTATTAATTATATGTATATAGTTTTTCAGATAAATGTTTTGAATGATTCTGCAGTGCAGCATGACATAGGAACTCACAGAATATGACAAGCAAAATTTACTATCCAGTAAATATACTAGAATAATCTGTTACGCATCTCAGCACATAGTCTCACCCGCTTTAGAGTCTGCTCCCAGCATTTTCATTATAATATGGATTTTGTACAATTCTTGTAAATCAGGGCGCCACTCCCGTCCAATCAGAAGCAACTTAGAATCATGCCAGATTCAAATATCTAATCAAATTTCTGAGATCTGCATGGAACTCACTCTCAATGCAATACATTATGTTCCCTAGCAACCACATACATAGCTGAAAACTGGGCAGTAAGCAACAAACAATCTTTCAAAATGTGAACAGTAGAAACTTTGATTACTCCTTTTGATTTCCTGAGCCACAGAGCCATAAAATCCCTTGAACAGTAAAAACACCGATTGATCCCATGAATTCCTGAGCTGTATTGATGGAGGTCTGGCAGCAGGTTGCCTGTTTGCCTGCCCCTTTGGACACGAGGGATATGATCCGGGGAGATCACAAAGGAAGAAAAGCATAGGGAAAATTATCCTGTAGCATTTCCTAAAAAAAAAACCTCAAAAATAATAAATTAACATCATATGGGAAGGAAAGTGATTGATCATTAAGTTATAACAGCTGTAGGCAGGAGTTCTGTCTGTGTTGATTTTCTAATGCTTGACCATCAGACAATGCTTTAAGTGCATAGGAAACACCCAGTTATACATTATAGAGTTTCGCCAAGGAGAGCGTTATGACAAGGTTACTCTTTGTTTGCCCTTGTTTTTATTGTTCCCTACTCCACAAAGGGGCTGCCTTAATCATTATCCTTCATTATCTTCAGAGGATTTCAGAATGACAGCAGCCAGAAGTATTCTCAAGTGGGTTGTGGAACTGAAGAAGAGGAGTGACATTTCTCAAAAAGAGCATGATCAGACAAAGATGGCACCAAAATCTGCTGTGATGAAAGGTAGTAGAGAAAGGGACCCCCAAGATTCACTGTTACAAAACATTGAGGTTCATGATGACACAAGGTACAAGAGAAGTGAAATCCCTAAGCTCACTGTGATTTGAGGTAAATGAGAAAGGGAGCCCCGCCCCAGGTTCACTATGATACAAGGTAGTAGAGCACAGCTCTTTTATGAATCAATACTACTTTCAAAGACTTATTTTCACAGGAGAGAGACACATACAAAAAGATGAATGGTGTGTTGGAAGAAACAAGTTTGATGGCCTTCTTAGTTCCATACTTTCTTACATTCTCCACTCTGATAACTGTAATGGCCCTAAATAAAGTGCATTTGTGCAGCCTCAATCCAGTTCCTGAGTCCACAGTACAAAGACGACAAATAATTTAGCATAAATTTTCAGACTCATTCAAAGAGGCTAGGAGGGTGGTTGGTGTGGAAAACTAAAATGTTAGACCACTGCAGTAGGAGTTGCTGTTCTGAGGGTGGGGCTAAGGCACATTTTAGGCAGCAGTGTAGACAGAGTTTTACCTAGTATCTAACCTGTGCAATATGTAACTTAGAAGTGATTGATTCTGATATGGGGTGTAAAAAGTGTCAAAATCTTCCTTTTCCCAGCAATGATTTATTCATGCAGATGTAATTGGAGTCTGGGGACTGCCCATGAATTGTGACATCAGTATTCCATCAGTTGGATTATTTAAGGTGAAATAATTGAGCCTATGTCGCAGCTGTAAACACAACACATACCAAAGATAAATTATTTTAATTTTGTGCACTCTGACATGACTTTTAATTTCTGAAGGCTCAGGGATACAAGAAGCAGCAAGTCACTCAAGGGGCTCGATTTTGCAATGGTGGCGGGCTGGCAGCGGGGGGGTGAAGGTGCGTGTGGCAAACCCACATGAACAAAACTTACTGTTTCCAACGCAATCGCATGTTGATTGCTGATGATTAACGTCCTCTCCAGGTTTCGTGCCCGGGAGCCAGCTTGATTAACAGGCTGGCTGCCGTCAGGAGCTGCAATGTGAGGTGGGAGTGCGCGAGTTGTCATCCGGCGCTGGAATGGAAGACCGGGGTGGGGGGGGTGGGGGGAAGAGTGGAAGATCACAGGGTGAGTTGAAGAGCGGGAGGATATCGGAGAGGGAGACATCTGACATCCGAGCAGGGAGCAAAAGTAGGTTCATTTTGTGTTTTAACTTCCTTCTATGGTGTTTTATGTAATTTATTTAGTTTCTTTTTCCCTGATCCGGCTCTTCACCAGGCGTGAATCGGAAGCAGTGGGCAAGCTGCCCAGGTATGTTTTCATCTGTCACAGGTGAAGTGCCTTAAGTACCTTAATGAGGTACATTTGGCTCTTTAACTGTCATCCCGCTGGCTTTAATTGCCGGCAGGACTTCCGTTTTCGGGTCGCCCGCGCGCACACACAGATGAGTCCCAGGGAAACTTTGGAGCCGACTTCCGAATCCAAACAGGATTTCCGCAATTTTTGGAGCCCCCCACTCCCAACGCACCCGCAATTGCCCCCTAAAATTGAGCCCAAGGAGTCGAGATGAAGGTGAGATGTGGCACAAAAGGTCCCCAACGGCATTATGAGTACCACCAAACTCAATTTAGCAAATAGTAATATACATTGGAATTTCTGCACGCTAGAGACAGAATTGCAGACAGCTTATAAATCTTGAAACTACTGGGATTTGTTTGGGGAGGACCCTTATGCTCACCAAGGTGTGGGATACCCATGCTGAGCATGTTTTTCCCTTTTTGCCCTTTTACCTTCTATTTAGTTGCAAAGTTTTACAATATTACCTATAAACATCAATGTTGAGTGTTTAAATTAGATTTCCTAATGACTGGATGTGCTAAAAATATAATTTATGTCCCGTTAGGTGTGTTTATCTCGTATGTATATATCTTTCTTTTGGTGGTAATCCAGTCCAAAAATTAATTAAAGCATTTTATTGAAAATTGAAATGGCTGCTCAGACACACTTCATCTGTCTCACAACTAGAGGAATCTCTTTTAGATTTATGGAGATCTGTAACTGTCATCTCTACTGGTGTGATGGAGCAGGCAAAAATGTAACCCATCAAGGGTTAAACTAAGCAAGCTGTTATGTAGGAAAGGAAATACAATTGTTAGAAGATATTATCTTGTTTACTAAGACTGTTAACATTGCTTGAACTTCAAAGGGAAAAATATCCTTATAACCCTAAAATTCTAGTGTTCTATGGTTTCTGTTTATGATTGCCATTGTAGGTACAGAAGGTAGACAGAACACTGGTAAGCCGCACTTACCTATGTAGCATCAGAGGCTGCATCTATCCAAGGGGTGGCCAAAAACAGCTGGGCAAATAACGGATAGCTTAGCCTGTGGAAAATGGTCCAGCGGTGTGAACATTTTCCACCATTCAAGTTGACTGAAGATGAAGTGGGTATGCTGAATGTTCTCCATAGACAATTTATTGTAATCGAGGTTAATTGGATGACCTGGCCGATGCTAATCCAGTGGGGCAGAGAGTAAAAAGTAGGAGCTGTAATCATCTTGTGGAAACTGTTGTCAAGTGGTTCATATGAGAAAAAGGCAATAGAGAAAGCCTCAACTAAAACACTAGAAACTAGAGTTTTCTGAACATGAAAGTTGTCAGGATTTTCTCCTTAACTGGTTCATAGGTTAAGACAGACTTGAAATATCACAGGTTCAATTCCTGGTATGTGCTGGGTTAAATGATCTCATACAAGGCACTGCAACTGGTATCAGCTCCTCCAGGTTAGGAAGAAAAGTCAGCCAAGGGTTCCACTCTGATTGCTATCCACTGATCCCCTGTTGGAAGTTCACATATGAGGATGTTAGGTAAACAGAGGATCAGGCTCAGCTGTGATGCCTAACACAGCCTAATAGCCTGATGACACTCACTGTGTAGGTCACACAAGAAGAATGGCCACTTCAGTGAGGTATCACCAGGCCTTGGTGCCTATAGAATTGTTTCCCAGCAAGGTGTTAATGCCTTCATGAGAGAAATAAGCAGTAAAAAGGGGGGAAAACGGAACTACTTTTAGGTAGCTGTGGGTATAATTATCATACTGGTGGCTCACAGCCAATAGCACACAGAAGACATGTTTTGTCTTTCTCGCAGGTTTCCAAAAATATTCTCAAAAGAAGGGTGGTGTTGTTCCAATTCAGCTGGTCCAGACAGCACTACGTGCATGTGAGGAGTATTTAAACACCGTGGACCACAAGGATATTGATGTGAGTCTAGATACACCACCAGCAGTAACAGAATCATGCTGGGAAGAGACCATCCAGCAGTACTACGAGGTTATTCAGTAAGTACTACTGGTTCATCCAGCAGTATCATTGTGCTAGAAACATTCACTACCATATCTCATAAATGCATTCCTTAGTACTGATGCTATTTTCCAGTGATTGCATATTGGCTTTGCAAGTCACTGTTGCTTCTATTCGAATGGAGTTTGTAAAAACACATTGGCAAAACAGAATCTCAATATACCAATATTATCATACTAATATAGATGATTTGATCCTGTTACATATATCTTTTGATTCAAGCATGCCATCCCAATGTATCATTCCCATTAAATATGTTAGTTAGTCTAAGCATGAAATCCCAAGGTACCATTTCCATTCTATTATAGAAGATTTGATCTGAGAGCACAGAATCCAAATTATTACCTTCCATCATTCCTCTTGTATAGAAGGTTTGATCCAAGCATGACATCACAAGGTTCCACGTTACTTCTGTTACATAGAGGGTTTGGCCCAGGGCCACAGAATCCTAATGTGTCTTTCCTATCAGTCCTATTACAAAGGGGTTTGATCCACTTATATATTGATAATGTATTATTTTAATTTCTGTTTTTACTGATCACAAGTTAAAATTTATGCTGAAATATTTTCTAAATAGTTAAGTAATCTCAAACAATAATAAATGATTAATTATTGAAATAAGCTGCTCTATTGTACTTAACCCATTGTTTTGTAATTCACTTAAATTGGAAAACAAAACCAAATTAATTTTCTCTCTTTCCTCATCCCCTTGTTGAAGTCTCCTTATGGATGAGAGGACAGGCTTGAGACCTGCTTCCAGACTTCCACTAATGCCAGCTATTTCAGGCTTTAGAATATGTGTCAGAGCTGTTCAGGGAGACCCGCCTTCCAAATACCTGGTCTCCTGTCAGCCCTTCCTCATAACAATAAGATTGAGAATGAGAATTCACCCACAATGGCATGCTTGAGATTAGAAATTCACAGAATGCAGAACTGTAAACATTAGCCAAATAAATTCTGTTTTTAACTCTAATTAAAAATATATTCACTTGGGTTTCACCGCCCCTGCAAATAAAATGTAGTTCATCTTAGATATATTTCAGATTTCAGCTCCTTTAATGAGACCATTAACTTCCATTTGGAAAAGAGTCAGACTTAATTTTGCCAAATGATGTTCAACCCTGCAGTTGTTTATTAAATGTGTCACAAAAGATTTTAGTAAGGATCTCATTATAACCCCGGCCCAGTTTCCAGAGTTGCATATCATTAGGTATTCACAGCACATCCTGGCGAGATTCCTGCCAGCAAGCGGGAGCCTGCCAATGGATAATCAAGGCGGTGCTAAAGCATGACTGCTCTGCAGCACCTGATGAGGTGAAATCCACAATAAAGGGACCACAGGACCCCAAATAATGGTGCAGTTGACTGAAGGCCATAGCCAATAGCAAGGCCTTCACCAGGTAAGTGACCGGAGGAAGAAGAGGCCTCCAGATCACCCTCTCCCTCCATTTGATGCATGTGGAGCCATTCCCATTGCTGCCCATTGCTGTACCAGTGTACCTGGCAGGTCTGGGGAGCAGCAGAAATAAGGGTTGAACTAAGGGAAATGGGTTGGGATGTACATACACAAGTTTTTGAAGGTGGCAGGAAAAATTGAGAAGGCTGTTAAAAAGGCTTTCAGGATCCTAGGCTTTATAAATAGAGACATAGAGTACAAAAGCAAGGAAGTTATGCTAAGCCTTTATAAAACACTGGTTAGGCCCCAGCTGAAGTATTGTGGCCAATTCTAGGCACCATACTTTAGGAAGGATGGCAAGGCCTTAGAGAGGTTGCAGAGGAGATTTACTAGAATGGTACCAGGGATGAGGGACTTCAGGTATTTTTTTTAAATTCGTTCATGGGATGTGGGCATCGCTGGCGAGGCCGGCATTTATTGCCCATCCCTAATTGCCCTTGAGAAGGTGGTGGTGAGCCGCCTTCTTGAACCGCTACAGTCCGTGTGGTGACGGTTCTCCCACAGTGTTAGGAAGGGAGTTCCAGGATTTTGACCCAGCGACGATGAAGGAAAGGCAATATATTTCCAAGTCGGGATGGTGTGTGACTTGGAGGGGAATGTGCAGGTGGTGTTGTTCCCATGTGCCTGCTGCTCTCGTCCTTCTAGCTGGTAGAGGTCGCGGGTTTGGGAGATGCTGTCGAAGAAGCCTTGGCGAGTTGCTGCAGTGCATCCTGTGGATGGTACACGCTGTAGCCACTGTGCGCCGGTGGTGAAGGGAGTGAATGTTTAGGGTGGTGGATGGGGTGCCAATCAAGCGGGCTGCTTTATCTTGGATGGTGTCGAGCTTCTTGAGTGTTGTTGGAACTACACTCATCCAAGCAAGTGGAGAGTATTCCATCACACTCCTGACTTGTGCCTTGTAGATGATGGAAAGGCTTTGGGGAGTCAGGACGTGAGTCACCCGCCGCAGAATACCCAGCCTCTGACCTGCTCTCGTAGCCACAGTATTTATATGGCTGGTCCAGTTAAGTTTCTGGTCAATGGTGACCCTCAGGATGTTGATGGTGGGGGATTCGGCGATGGTAATGCCGTTGAATGTCAAGGGGAGGTGGTTAGACTGTCGCTTGTTTGAGATGATCATTGCCTGGCACTTATCTGGCGCGAATGTTACTTGCCACTTATGAGCCCAAGCCTGGATGTTGTCCAGGTCTTGCCGCATGCGGGCTCGGACTGCTTCATTATCTGAGGGGTTGCGAATGGAACTGAACACTGTGCAATCATCAGCGAACATCCCCATTTCTGACCTTATGATGGAGGGAAGGTCATTGATGAAGCAGCTGAAGATGGTTGGGCCTAGGACACTGCCCTGAGGAACTCCTGCAGCAATGTCCTGGAGCTGAAATGATTGGCCTCCAACAACCACTACCTTTGTGCTAGGTATGACTTCAGCCACTGGAGAGTTTTCCCCCTGATTCCCATTGACTTCAATTTTACTAGGGACTAGAGAAGCTGTGGTTGTTCCCCTTAGAGGAGAGATTTGATAGAGGTGTTCAAAATCACGAAGGATTTTGATAGAGTAAATAAGGAGAAACTGTTTCCAGTGACAGAAGGGTTGGTAACTGGAGGACATAGATTTAAGGTAATTGGTGAAAGAACCAGAGGCGTCATGAGGAAAAAAAATTTTAAGCAGCGAGTTTTAATGATCTGGAATGCGTTACCTGAAAGAGTGGTGGAAACAGATTCAATAATAACTTTCAAAAGGGAATTGGATAAACACTTGAAGGAGGAAAATTTACAGGGCTATGGGGAAAGAGGAGGGAGTGGGACTAATTGGATAACTCTTTCAAAGAGCCGACACAGGCACGATGGACTGAATGGCCTCCTGGAAAAGAATGAGTTTGTGTAGGAGATGATGTTGATGATCTTAACACATTGAGGCTTCAGGGAGGAGGAAGAGCATTAAGATGTCCTCTAACTCACCCCCACATATTAATAATTATAATTAATTATTTTCCCAACGTAACAGATATGTTGATCCAAGTTTGGAATGCCAATGTGCCAGTCCTATTACTAAAAATCAGACAATGGAGTTTTTCTGAAGGTTTGTAAACATTAAGTCATCAAAATACGCAATTAATAAAACATCACGTTTCATCATTATATATAAACTTTGATCCAGGAATAAGCTTCTGAAAAACAGTTCCTATTTGCTTCCAGGATATTCTCAATCTAAAAATATCAAATTCTCTAGTTCATCTTGTCATGGTAAAAGTCTGCCTGAGTTGGTTTGTGGGAGTTGTACTTTTGTAATGTATTGGCATGTGTCTTTGTCTCAGTGAGGGAGCAACAATTCAGAACTGGAATAATTACGCTGTGTTGTGCGAAAATATGCTGCAGCAGCTACAGGAGGCAAATACACAGCTAAAGATGGAAGGAATGCATAACATCTGGATTGTGAAACCGGGAGCCCAGTCTCGTGGTAGAGGTATGGGAACAGAGACAGAAATCCAAAGTTACCTGCACCTTGACTGCTTGAAACAAAGCTATAAAATCTAGTTGTGTGTCCCTTCTATTGTAAGGGGAGAGGGAGCATAAATTACTGACACACCTCATGTATTGGAAACGGTCTATATTACTAATATACCCTCAGTATGCTCTTTGTATGGGAGGGTCAACATTACTGATACACCCTTGGTGTTTCCCTTGTACAGGTGTCGGGGGTTTACATTACCAATACACCTTGTTACAGTTTGGGCTATTTCTTCAAGGCACAGCAAAGCAGGGAACCCAAGAGTCTGGGTTTTCAATGCTTCTTTTCTGATGCTGTAAAACCATGTGCTAATAATCTAGGAAATGAGCATCAGCCACCTTCCCAGTTTAATGACTCTTGGCACCCAATAATTGATTAAGTTACATTCCAGCTCTGCCCTATCGCCCTAGGAGGCATAAAAGTGACAGCTCCAATTAGAATAGATTGAGTTCCCTGGCAGTGAGTTAGACAGCGATGATTTACCATACAGCCACATAGCAATGGAATTTCTCATGCAGAGTCTAAGCCATTTTTAAAAATTTGGCTTTACCCTGACAATTTAAAATCATATCAAATGAAGACATTTTCTGTCATACACCCCTCAGGGTGCCCCTTATGGAAGGTTGAACATTACTGATACACCCTCTGTGTTTTCCTTGTATGCGGAGAGGTTTACATTACTTCAGTGTGTCCCTTGTACGGAGGAAGGATCTACATTACTGATCTATCCTTCAATGTGTCCCTGCTTTAGAGGATGGAATGTATATAAATTACTAATATGCCTCTCACTGTGTTCCTTGAATTGGAGGGTAGGGAATATATATTACTAGTACAGCCCTCAGTGTATCATTTTTACTTCATTACCCACACCTCACTGTGACACCGAAGGTTTGTGACTATTTGCCTGAATTGTGGTATTAGTGAGATGGAAAGAGAGGTTTTGTTTGTCTATCAATGTAGGAATCACCTGCATGAACCGATTGGAGCAGATTGTGAAGCTCGTTTACGGCCAGACAACTCTCATCACAGACGGCAAGTGGGTAGTGCAGAAATACATTGAACATCCGTTACTTATTTATGGGACGAAATTCGATGTGCGCCAGTGGTTCCTGGTGACAGACTGGAACCCTGTGACGATCTGGTTCTATAAGGACTGTTACCTGCGCTTCTCAACTCAAGTATTCTCATTGGAGAATCTGGACACGTATGTATCAGCCCTGACATCACACGCAATGCCTTTTGAATGGTAATCCACCTCAGAGTGACATCACATTAACAATAGGAGTTAGAAGTGGGGGACATGTGCGCTCTGAGTACCATTAAAGGAATGGGAATTTTGGTCTGTTAGGCAAGTTGAGATGCAAAGGATCTGGTATTCCTGATTTTCTGCCAAAGTTCACTGCAATAATCAGTAGTTAATCCAGATTTGAAAATGGTGGCAGACGTACAGGTCAGACAGGTTTTACAATAATTTCATTTCTGGACAATGCAAATCATTGCCCAAGAATAGCTTTCTCTGAGCATCATATCCCTAAAATTCTGGGCTTGATTTTAACTCCACCCCCCACCTCCCCCCGATCTGGCGGAAACTAGGCAGGAAGGGGCACTCCTTTCCCACCCCAATCTGACCAACTACAATTTTAAGTTGCAGACGGCAAGGACATCCACCCCAAGTCGCACTGTAAATATGCAGATAGGGTCCGATGACATCATCGGGGCCCAATCTGCTATTTTAACCTGAGCAAGGTAAGCTTTTTTAAAAAATTGTTTAATTTCCTTGTGGGCCAAAAAGAGCAGGAGTGCTCCTTCGGGCCTTACAAGGAAACCTTGGGGCTACTCTGCCCAGGGATTTCCACCCCACCCTCCCTCCCTCTTCCCACCCACCCCACCCTCCCTCCCTCTTCCCCCCCCCCACCGGCCCCCGACTGGGATTCTCCTGCTGAGCACTAACCTTGTTCTGGGAACTTTATCCCTGGGTCCCCGGCAGCGACCTCCCGATTTTTGATGGCTGGGCAGCCGCTTCCCGTCTGGTTTGGTCCGGAAGTCGGTAAATGGCATGCTAATGAGATCTGGCTGTTAAAATCGGCCAAGTCTGCCTACTGCACCTCTTGGATGGGGACGCTGCTCGCTTTGCAAGAGAATGGGGTTCCCAATCCTCCTGGTTATCCACCAACCTCTCATTAATATTGATGAACTATTTTTGTTGCCAAAGTATCCGAATAATGGATTATTTATTTGCAGAAAAAATTCTTGGCTGTTACAAGTGATAGAATCACCCAAACATTTTTTGTTCCAACAGAAAATTTCTAGTGCTCCCTCTAGTATCTGGATAAATATACAACATTGGGCATAAACTCAAGAAAATTAGTAAATGTTGTATCAGAAGATAATTACGGATAAGGAAGGCCATTCGGTCTATCTTAGTTCATCCATCCAGAAAGACCCTATTGCAGCATCCAATTGTTTCTTAAATAATTCCAGGGTTTTTCCTACACTACATTATCTGGAAGTCCATTCCATGTACTGATCACTCTTTGTGTGAAGAACTTTTTGACTAAATTTCCAAATTTGCCTTTTACTAGTTTCAACCTGCGTCCTTTTGATATACTTCGCAATTTAGCTTGAAGTAATTTTCTCAATTTACCTTTTTCATACCATTTACAATCTTATATACAATGAAACCTGTACAAACGGACACCCCTAAAAAAAGACACCTGCAAAAAAACGGACACATATTGACAGTCCCAAATAGCTTGCATTGTAATAGATACAAGCTGCTCCTTGAAACCGCGGACACTCGCAAATTATAAACTACAGATAGCTTTCAATGCACCAAGTCCATTTACAACTTAAAACGCCAGACACGCAGGTAAACGTGAGGCAGTAGCGGGTGAAAGAAATGGCTTTTGTGGAATGGAGGTCTCTTTACCCAGCATCCATAACGGCAGAGAAAACGCACTATCTCTAGGATTGAACGCTTGCACGCTCTATCCCAGGGATAGAGTGGTTTCTCTGCCGCTATGGATGCTGTAAGGAATCTTACAACACCAGGTTATAGTCCAACAATTTTATTTTAAAATCACAAGCTTTCGGAGATTATCCCCTTCGTCAGGTGAATGAGTGAAAGGTTCTCAAATCGCATATCTTATATTAGGCTGGGACAGCATCATACCAATCAAAAGGTGTCGTTGTTGTTCAAACAGGCCAGTCACGGAGAACAGCACGTCCCAGTACACTGGATATACATTGTGTCAATTACACAGACAGAAAGAAAGAGACCCAAATGGCAGAGAGAGAGAGAGAATATTAAAACACATAACTTTTGTTTCCCTTTTTGCTGGTGGGGTTACGTGTAGCGTGACATGAACCCAAGATCCCGGTTGAGGCTGTCCTCATGGGTGCGGAACTTGGCTATCAACTTCTGCTCAACTTTTGCATTGTCGTGTGTCTCGAAGGCCGCCTTGGAGAACGCTGACCCGAAGATCGGTGGCTGAAATTCCTTGACTGCTGAAGTGTTCCCCGACTGGGAGGGAACCCTCCTGTCTGGCAATTGTTGCGCGGTGTCCGTTCATCCGTTGTCGCAGTGTCTGCATGGTCTCGCCAATGTACCATGCTCCGGGGCATCCTTTCCTGCAACGTATGAGGTAGACAACGTTGGCCGAGTCACAGGAGTATGAGCCATGTACCTGGTGTGTGGTGTCCTCTCGTGTGATGGTGGTATCCGTGTCGATGATCTGGCATGTCTTGCAGAGGTTGCCGTGGCAGGGGTCTCTTTCTTTCTGTCTGTGTAATTGACACACTGTATATCCAGTGTACTGGGGCGTGCTGTTCTCCATGACTGGCCTGTTTGAACAACAACGACACCTTTTGATTGGTGTGATGCTGTCCCAGCCTAATATAAGATATGCGATTTGAGAACCTTTCACTCATTCACCTGACGAAGGGGATAATCTCCGAAAGCTTGTGATTTTAAAATAAAATTGTTGGACTATAACCTGGTGTTGTAAGACTCCTTACATTTGTCCACCCCAGTCCATCACCGGCATCTCCACATCATGGCTATGGATGCTGGGTAAAGAACTCCCCATTCCACAAAAGGTGGTATCTGCACCGGGCATCATCTCATCTCAGTCTACCAGTACATCAGATACTGATGAGCTGCTTACAGCCCCCTACCCACCCCCCAGCACTTCAAACATTAGTAGCTACAGCACACGATGGGAGTAGGGCTCCCAACCCTCATGGAATGACTGGGAGTTTCCCGGATTTAGCAATTTAAATTTCCTGCTGCAGTGCACCCCCTCCCCCCCACCGGCTCTGTGATACCACCCGCAGAGAGCCACAACCCCATGGAGTGCAGTCAGGAGGAGGCTGAAGAATTGGCAGTCGGGGGGGGGGTCTCTGAAATGGGAGGATTCCTCGGTTTCCCCTCTTCCCCCCCGCCCTCACTTTCCCCTCTTCCCCATGGGTGGACTCCTGGTTCTTGGAACTTGTTGCACAACAGCTGCTAGACAGATACCGTGAGCAAAAATACTCAACTACAGGGGACCCAACATTTATAAGGTAAATGCAATAACATTTATAGAAGTCGTGTGATCAAATGCCACTTGATTGATTGTCACATGATCAGATGATGTGGTCAGAATGTCACGTGATCAAACCTCCAGGAATGCCTCCAACCTGAGTTTGCAACCCTAGGAGGGAGGGGGTCCTGGGCAGGGGTCTGCAGGACATTAATCTCCCCCAATTTGACTGGGATCTCTGAGGCACTACGACCCTACAGCAGCCACCTGATCGTGTGCAGGCTGCCAGGATCCCAGGATCAGGACATCTCTCCCTCAATGGAAAAGGACCCTGGGATGGCAATGAACTGGGAAACCCAAACGTAGAGAAAATGAACTGAAATCACATCCCACTGGCAGGGCTCTAGAATTAGGCACGATCCTAGGTGAGGGCTGCAGGAGATACAGACAATCCCGGCATATTTGGCTCATCCACTTTACTGTATATATAATGACCATTTTGAAAATAAGGATACCTGCAAATAAAGGACAACTGATACAAGTCCCTTAGGTGTCCCTAATTTACAGGTTTCACTGTACTTCAATAAGATCACCTCTGAATTGTTTCCTTTCATGTTGAAAAGCCCAGGCTTCTCCAGTCTTTCCTAATAATACAGACCTCTGACACCAGGGATCAGGCTTGTTGCTCTTCTCCACTGCTTCCAGTTATTGAATATCTTCCTTATGTCTTGGTGACCAGAATTAGATACAATTCTCAAGGTGTGTTCTGATTAGAGCACACTATACAATTCTGAATCTCAAGTGAAGCTCCACCACACGTTAATTATTCGTCCAAATTTTAAAAATTTGTTCCTGGCATATGAGCGACACTGGCAAGGCTGCATTTATTGCTTATTCCTAGTTGTCCCTGGAAGATGGTGATGATCCCCATTGATTTCAGATTTTCTCAGGCTCCTTGGTGCCACACTCAGTCAAATGCTGCCTTGATATCAAGGGCAGCTACTCTCACCGCTCTTGGGTAGATGCCAGTGTAATAGTCAAACTGGAACAAGTCTTCAGCACTGCAGTCAACGTAGCCTTTGCTGTGTTCAGTGCACTCGGCCACTTCTTAGTGTCATGTAGAGTGAACCAAATTGGCTAGGCACTGGTACCTATGATGGTGAAGACCTGGGGAGGATGAGTAGGATCATCCATTCATCTCTTTTGGCTGAAGATACTTGCAAACACTTCAGCCTTATCTGTTGAACTCACATGCTGGCCTCCACCGTGGTTAAGGATGGGATGTTCACAGAGCATCTTCCTCCTATTAGTCGCCTTTTAGTCTGTCACCATTCTTGACTAGATGTGGTAGAGCTACAGAGCTACGCTCTGCTCTGTTGGTTTTGGGACTGCTTATCTCTGTCTGTAGTCTGCTGATTTTTGCATTTAGCATGCAGATAGTCCTGTGTAGTAGCTTCACTAGTTTCTACCTCATTCTAAGGTATGTCTGGTGCTGCTTCTGGTTTGCTCTTCTGCATTCCACATTGAACCAAGGTTGACCTCTTGGCTTGATGATGGAGGACTGAGGGCAGAATTTACGTCTGCCCCAAACATGGACCCTAATGTCAGAAGAGGGAGTGCTTTCCCACGTTAGAATTGTCATGCATCCATTCTGCAAAGCAATCTTGTCAGATGGAAGGACCATATGCAATATGGTCACTGTATGGGGGGAAGTGGCACCCAGTCCAGTTTTATGACATGACCAACCTGGAACTGATAATCCTGCTGACTACTTATCTTGACACCCAGATCCAGATGCTACTCCAGGTCATTATTTGGAGAGAGGAATTCATTAGTTTTTGCTCAATATTCTACACCCAAGGAAATCGCACTAGCTGATATCAAGCACACTCCACAGAGGCATCTTACACTGCAAGCAGTCATACAGTGTTTCCACACAAGTCAGTGAAACAAGTTGAAAACAAATGCCAGCAGCTATGGTTGGTTCGCCATGAGCTGTCTGTCGCTGAGGGTTGTATCATGCTGTGTAGCCAGCATATTGTCATCCTGACAGGGCTACAGGATCAACTGATATCTCTTCCTCACGTGACCATCAAAGGATAATCAAAGCCAAAACTCTTCTTGGAACTAAAGCATGCTTTCCAGGTATAGACAGTAAGTAGGAGAAGCCATTAAAAGGTGTCAGCTGTCAGGTGACAATTGTTGAATAGAAGATGGCACCATTCACCATGTCAGATCGATCTTAAAGGAAGAGTGGGGTATAATGTATTCATACAGACACTGGGCTGTACAGGGAGGACTCAGTTTTCCATTGAAACAAAGACCATATGGAAATTGTATCACTTATAACAATCGGACTTTTCCTGCAAATAATAATGTGTTTATACAGACTGTGAACACGACACCCAGGAAGCATATTCCACTCTTCATGGAAAGCCAGTTTCCTTTGTCTTTTAAGGTTCCGCGCAGGAAGCTTTTTTTTACTATCATGCCACACAGCAATTAAGTCTTGCTGCTGGAAGTAAGGGATCACGGTTTATGTCAGGTGGTGGTTCAATCTAGGAACTGTACATTTTGTAGTACTGACCACACCTGGTGGGTTTGTAGGACATAAAAACCTGGGAGTGGCTGCAACCTTTACACTTTATTTTAACATACATACAGACCTCTGTAAACCTTTTGGCTCAGAGGAGACGATGGCTGCCTAACTCAGGTTTTATCTGAGTGACCATAATAATAATTTACGTGCCTGTCAAAATTGTCCACTTTGAGACTGAATTAGAGATGCAGTCTGTCAAGGCCCCAGTAGGGTTGCCAACTCTCCCAGATTGTCTGAGAGTCTCCCGGAATTGAGGATTGATTTCCCGGGCACTGCTGCGACCAATTCGGGAGAAAAATCTGCAAAGTCAGCAAAGCTTGCTTGGTGACCTGTATCTGGAACTTTCACTCAAGTTAAACAGAGTCGGGATCAGCAACACTTCCCCTCGCAGTCCGCTTCCTTCCTGTTCCCAAATTCTCTCAAGGCCTATCACTTTCAGCATTATGCCTGAATGCGCATGTATGCCATTCAACCACAGGGATAGATCAGTTTCTCTGCCACTATGGATGCTGGGAAAAGAACTCCCTATTCCATAAAAGCCGCTTCTTTCACAAAACCCTCTGCCACTTGCATGCGCCAGCCTTGCAAACCAAGGAAAGTGTGTGCGGAGAACAAGAGGGCTGCCCTTTCCTGCCTCAGCACCAGGATGAAAGGGAAATAAGAGGACTTAAAATGTAAAATAATGTATATAATTCTATCCTTCAATTTTTTAATTAGTCAGTATCAAATCGGATCAGACCATTTTCTTTCAATAGTTTGTGACACTACAGTTTGACCAAATGCACGGAAACAAATTTATTTGACCTTCAAATGACTCTGGTTCAATGTTAGATCACTAGCGTTACTATCTTCTAAAATCAAATGTCCTTAAAGCCATTACGTCACTACTGCTAGCAACCCAGGAGAAAAGTAGAGCTCCGTGCCTGTGGTTTGTATCTGTTCACTTTCTTCACCTGCTCGTGGCGACCTTCCGGTTCTCAGAACTTCTCGCGTGACAACTGCTGGCACAAACCCATAAGCAATATACTCGATTACATGGGACCCAACATTTATAAGATAAATGTACTAACATTTGCAAACTGCCGGCAAGTGTCATATGATCAAATGTCACGAGATCAACCCTCCAGGAGAAAAGCATGCACACCTAAAAATAACTGCAATCCTTCTCATTGCAGATAACAAATTTCTCTTTGTGTCCTTTAGAGCGATTCACTTGTGCAATAACTCAATCCAAAAACACTTCATGACCTCCTCCAACCGTCACCCATCAGTTCCTAGAGACAACATGTGGTCCAGTAACCAGTTCAAAGAGTATCTGAACGAAAAGGGCTTTGGAAACACCTGGGAGGACATCATCTCCCCTGGCATGAAAGCAGCAATTGTGCATACTATGCAGATTATGCAGGATGTAGTGAAACCGCGTAAGAACAGTTTTGAGCTGTACGGAGCCGATTTCCTATTGGGGGAGGACTTCAAACCATGGCTGATTGAAATCAATTGTAGCCCCACAATGTCAGCCTCAACACCAGTGACAGCCGCATTGTGCAGCAGCGTTCAAGAGGACACTATTAAAGTTGTCATCGACCGAAGGAATGAGAAGACCTGTGAAATCGGACGATTTGAGCTTCTGTATAAACAGGTAATGTAAAAGATGCATCAAGTAAGGGAGAAAGTGACCCAGTTTAGGGAAATAAAGGAGGCAATTGCTCCCCACTCAGATTCCTAGACACCTATTACAGTGTATGAAGGGTATGTCCCATTATCTCATTACATTGAATTATAGTCCATTAGCTCACCTAAAATAAGTCGTAAGCAAAATGAAGTTGAGCAGTTCCAATAGCTGAGGTTGTGATGTCGTGACTTCCAGCATGCAAAAGTAATTCATTGGATTTTTCAAAATGACGAATTATTATATTCCTGCATTCCCAATTTTTCTCTTTCCTTTTGTGACTTTCTTTAATGAAAACTCTATTTCACGAAGTCAGTCATTACCAATCCAAATGGGACAGCAGTCAAACACTGAACTTGTAATAGTCAAGGTATAAACATATTGTTTGAAAATTCTTCAAAGAGGAAGATCTTACAGTGGTTTCCATATTGGTTGTTGTGCATTTTCTTAACACTGCACTTCCAGGAGGGTATATAGACAGCATAGTTGTGCATTTTTGTATAATCATTTGGACAGCTCGGGGGTGGGGGGGTGCAGATTACTCGGACATGGGAGCAGAGGGGCTGTCCTATATTTCCTAGGGCTGTTGTCAATTAGTCAGTCTTCTCATGCTCATGCAAGACAGTGTGGTATTCTTCCATTTTCTGTCTGGGATCAGCCTCTCCCTCCCTCTCTGTGCAAGGTGTTGGTGAGAGGGGACTTTTTTGGGCCTCCAGGAAGAGCTGTCCAGACTGTTTGATACTTTTTCAGTTCGAGGCAAAGACTATAAATCATGCATTTCAACTGGCATATACTCCACAGATACTTGTTTATGGTGCGAAGGCTACATATACTGAGGAGAGGGAATGCATATCCTTGCTGCTGACAGTGTGCTAATCTGAGTATTTCAGGTGCTCCTGACACTGAATTGACCAAGCAGACAGGGAGGTGGAACTTAAAAAAAAGACTCAGTGCTGGATTGTGGCCTTTGTGGTGTCCCTGATCACTGCTCAGTATGGTTAGAACTGGGATCAGGTCATGAGAATTCGCAAAAACAAACCAGATTGGCTGCATTCTCTACAGCATTCATCTGACATGGAGGGATGGAATCTACGAATCTTATGTGGTTGTGTTACAAACGAAACTTATGGAATATACGAAAACATTGGACAAGAAAAGACTAGCCAGACCGGCTCCACACAGTCATGATGCCTAAAGCATCATAACCCCTGACCCACCAGCTCATGTAATCTCCTGGGAGAAGCAAAACAAAACAGATAAATAAATCCAAGGCCAATTTAAAGAAAAAAAAATCTGGAAAATTCCTCTCTGACTCCCTTAGGTGATCAAAAACTAGTCAAGGAGACCACATTGACCATGATTTATATTACTTAGTATTCCACCTACCTTTTGTATGCCATGATCTCTGGCCCAACCAGGAACTGGTCCAGCTCTCTCTTGATGTATGCAGTGAATCCAATAATTCCAGCATTTTTCTGGAAAAGATCCAAAAGCTTGTTCCAATAATGCAAATGTTGAAATAATCTACAATAACCACGATGTTGATTGTACAATCTTGCTTTATTTTGTCCATTATAAGGATCAGTAATTTGATTTACTTTCTTTTACAGTGTACTACGAGTATTCCTCTGTACCTAGGAATAAATCTGCTGGTTGAAGGATCAAGCATCAAGAAACCACCTGGGTTAATTCAGAGGAACCACAGCAATGGAATGCGCAGCATCTCCCAGATCTCCGAAACTGTGCAAAAAATCTGTGGTATCACATCACAAAACCGCCAAACCATCCTGAATGATGATGTAAACACACCAGCTGATGCTGAAAATGTGAAGAATACAGACTGTTCAAAAATATTCATCAATCCAAGCAAATCAAAATATTCCTTAATTGACAGAAATCCCAAATTTGCAAACAATCCTCTCATTCCCAACAATTCCATTAATGCAAAATATTCCAATACCAGCATTGTAAAGAATTATTTTATTCCCATCAATTCTAGTAATGAAAACAATCCTTTAGTTCCCAATAATTCCAGCATTGCAAAGAATCCATTAAATCCCAATAATTGCTGCATTGCAAAGAATTCGTTAAATTCCAGCATTGTAAAGATTTTGCTAAATTCCTCTAATTTCAGCATTGTAAAGAATTCGCTAAATTCCAATAATTCCAGCATTGCAAAGAATCCTTTAAATTCCAATAATTCCAGTATTGCAACGAATCCTTTAAATCCCAATAATTCCAGTATTGCAAAGAATCCTTTAAATCCCAATAATTCCAGCACTGCAAACAATCTGTTAAATCCCAATAATTCCAGCACTGCAAACAAACTGTTAAATCCCAATAATTCCACCATTGCGAACAATCTGTTAAATCCCAATAATTCCAGCATTACAAACAGTTCTTTAATTTCCAATAATTCCAGCATTACAAACAATTCTTTAATTCCCAACAAGTCTAGCTCTGCAAACAGTTCTGTAATTCCCAACAAGTCTAGCTCTGCAAACAGTTCTGTAATTCCCAACAAGTCTAGCTCTGCAAACAGTTCTGTAATTCCCAACAAGTCTAGCTCTGCAAACAGTTCTGTAATTCCCAACAAGTCTAGCTCTGCAAACAGTTCTCTAATTCCCAACAAGTCCAGCTCTGCAAACAGTTCTGTAATTCCCAATAATTCCAGCATTACAAACAGTTCTGTAATTCCCAATAATTCCAGCATTACAAACAGTTCTGTAATTCCCAATAATTCCAGCATTACAAATAGTTCTTTAATTTCCAACAAGTCCAGTTCTGCAAACAGTTCTTTAATTTTGAATAATTCTAGTAATGTAAGTAATCCCAGCATTGCAAAGAATCACAATATTCCCAAAGATTCCAACCATGTAAAGAATCACAGCAGTCCCAACAATTGTAGCAAAGAGAAAACTCTTGACATTCCCAACAACTCCAGCAAGATAAAAATTTCCAGTGTTTCCAAACATTTCCACAAGCCAAGGAATCATAGTATTTACAACTGTAAAAAGGCAAGGAATTTAAGCAGTCCCAGAATTCTAGGCATAAATGCTGTAAAGGCATGGGATGAGATGGAGGAAATAAAAAATAATATTGCCGAAACAGCTCAGGCTGCTGTGACTGGAAACATTACCAAACTTGGCTTTGGTGACAAAGTGGAACAGCATTGTGAAGTGCCAAGGCTCAGCAAGACTGAAGGGAATAGAAAGACTGGCAAGCAGTGTTTACCACCTAAATCCAAAATCTCACAGATGAGCATGTCGGTGAAGCACCTGATCTTGCCCAATCGACAGATACTCAGAGACCCTCTTCACGTGAAGTTGAAATATTTGAGTCTTGACATGTTGGACTTAAAAGACATGCAGCACTCAAGATCCTCAACTACCACAGATGCAAACAGAGTTAGAGCTATCCATGAGAAGACCGTCCCATTACGTTATTCATACAATTCACCACGACTGCAATTAAATGATCTTAGTATTCCACAGCTTCACATTACTGGCTTGCAGCCTCAATTTAAACCTTCAACTGACATCAGCCACAAATACATAGAAACCCATCAGACTGCAACTACCAGCCTGTTCAACATCAAAAAGCATCTGCTCACGAGCTCTTTCCCGCTCTTTCAGTAACACAATTGCTGTGCTGGCAGGCCATTTCCAGCTCCTTCAATAACTTGAGGACTTTTCTGGTAGATCCTTTGCGCTGCCTCAGTAAAAGGAGGGCTCTGCTGATAGTGAAAGATTTGGAAAGGACCTAACACAAAGGCAAGCTTTCTGCACTTTCTCTTAGGGAGTTTGTGCCCTCAAAAATCAGCTTTATGTAAAAAGTAGCTTTTACTCTATAGACAGTTGGTACTATTAGACAGCAATTGTGTTTTGAAAAGCAAAAGTTTCATTCGAAAGATAATGTTTTGTGATAGTTTAAAGGGCAACTGTGTGCACACGTCAGGTGATATAGTTGTATCTGGGAAATTGAAAGTGATTTTAATAATGAATCGGACATTGTTCTTATCATTGATATATTATGAACTGTTGTTTCTGTCTCCTTATAATAAAAAAATCCAACCTCTGCTTTTGTCAATCTACCAGCTAAACTGAAAACATCAGAGGCAAACTGAAATACACAACAATTACTAAAGTAACAATGTGTGTAATGGATCAGACACAATAGATACTGAACGTATCAAACAAGTAAGATGCAATCAATCAAATACAATAAATGCTGAATGTAACAAAATGTGTACAGATCTGACACCATCTATAATATATTAATCTTATGTCTGTGTGCATTTCCTGTATACAAAACCTCACTTTCTATCGATGTGTTATGGTTACAGTTTTGTCTCAACTTCTTCCATTATAAATTATTGTGACTACATTTATAATGAAAACTGCCTATGTAAACTTGTCACTATCTAAATGTACTTCCCACCGGTGATGTTGCTGTAGCACTTCAGTTTTGGTTCTTTGAGCTCCTCAGTTGGTACTGCTAAGAACCTGCTGTGCTCCAACCAACTCTACCTCTTTGCTTCCCAAACTGCCATGTTTTGCTATTTTAATGATAAATAATATCAAATCAAAGTATTATATAAAAATAAGGACAATGTATGATTTTAAATTGAGGACTGAATTATATCTGCACACCCTGGTCAAATTATCCCCTTCTCCCTTACCCCATTTCACTTGAACACTGTACGTGGTCTTGACTCCCTGTGTATAAAGTTATGGGCAATCGACTAGTATATCCTGAATACCTCAGACTATTAGGGATCAGAGACAACAAGTACTGAATATAATGTGGGTGGTGCTGCTCATTTGAATTCCAACATTCCTCAGTATAGAGCAGGTAAGTCCATGACTCTCTAAATGCTCAGTTACCAGCCTTTCTTGCTCTGTCTCCCCATATCAACCATCAACCACAGCTGAGTTAGGAGGCTACCTATTCCGAGGCCTCTGCCATTATCACTGAACTGGCTGCTAAGAGACGTGTGAGAATAGACTGAAGATGACTCTTCCTATTATTTTCTTTCCCTGTGGGGTAGGGAGGGGAGGTAAGAAAAGATAGCAAGAAACTCTCTCATGAATTATAATTTCAGCACAGGATTCTGTATTTTTTATAAATAAAAAGAATAATTCTCCTTAAATGCATTAGCTAATAGAGGTTTTTCGCAATTTACCTAAGCCAATCAAAAAAGAAGCTGTAGACATATGCTCACTACACAGGAGAGTTGGTTTTTGCAGGGTTGATCTCAGTAAGTTCAAGTTAGCAGCTTAACAAGTGAAAATAATAATACAGCACCATTTATATTTAAACACTGCCTTTCACATCATAATGTTTCAAAGCATTTTTACACAACCAATTACTTTTTTTTAAGTGCAGTGCTTGTTTTTACATTGGCAGAGTCAGCTTCTGCTCCAACTACATCCCATAAACAACCATGAGCTATGAAACAACCAAAAATAAGTGACACAGCAATATTACTACATATGCATTCTGATTGGCACCTTAGTTGTCTATTGGTTGCAATATATCCAACCTCACTGAGAATGCAGTGCTAAAAAGGACAGTAAAAATAAACTTATTTAATGTAATCTCAGTGCACTAATTGGAAATTAACTCACTGAGAGGAACACTTATGTAGATATGTAGATTCAATAGCACTAGAGGCATTGCAGCCCACATGCACATGTAGCACTGTGGAGCAGAAATGGGGCATGCACAGAAATTGGACTGCACAAAGGTGCATTCCCAGAATCTTTAAAGTTAAAATATCTCATGCAATCAGCCTCACTCAGAATAAAAGGCAAGACTTTGGATCCTTATTGTGAGTATACCCACAAAAAATGTATATATCACATAAATTGTTTGAGTTTTCAAATCTGTCACTTTCTTTGCCAAACCTGGGAACAGTTAATTTCTTAGCATTGCTCCTTCAGTTATTTAATTACAGTATTTTATTTGAGATTACTTTGACCTGCAAATAAGACATTCAAATTGTCTGCAAATTACATCGAATTGTCAAAATTTTATCGAGCTATCTCCCAGTTTGATTTGGAGGTCAACCATTCCAACTATGAAGTAGGCATTACCATGTCATCAACAAGCAACAGAGCCCATCCAATGTGATTCAATCAGTTCACTTGGAACATAGGTTGTGGGAGGTCTTGGGATCTGTATCTTTGGAATTATCTCTAACATTTCCACCAACTTTTTCCATAAGGGAAACATATAATGGTACCTTGACAACAAGAATAAAAGCATATTCTTCATCCCTTGAATACAGCTGAAAAGTGTGTACTGTACCACTTATGTCCAAATGTTTATTTGGTGTAGTATTTAGGTGAGCTATTTTTAGCTCAGTTCCCCTTGCTTGTATTTAGGCAGTTTGAGTATATTTACACATTTGCATGCTTGAAGTGTCAAATGTTGGTGTGCTGTATTTTTATTAGATGTATATATTATTGTGCAGTTTCTTCAAAGCTAATCACCTTTAAATTGCATTATACTTCAATTTCTATCTGTCTACATGATAACTTCTTTCCATTGAATCCTTTCTTCTTGTTTAATTAATCTGATTCAAGTATTCTCCTTGTCTTTAATCTTCTCCTAACAAAATATTTCCATTCGTTATCTGAAAACTTGAGTGTTTAGAGCACACAGGATAGCCTGGACATAGAGCCTAAAGGAAAATTGAGCAGGTAGGATGACATGCCTGTAATGGAATTTCCATAGTGGGTGGAAAATAGTAGGCTCTCATGGGTGTGTGATCACCCCACCCAGTTTTTCTCTATGCACTCAACCCAGATGATCTTCTACATCCAACAGGAGGAAAATCTTTTTAAAAAATTCATTCTCGGGATGTGAGCGTCGCTGACAAGGCCATCTCTAGTTGCCTTACTTGCTAAGCCACTTAAGAGGGCGGTTAAATTGGTGTGGGAGTTAGGGTTGCCGACTCTGGTTGAATGTATTCCTGGAGGTTTCATCACATGCCTCCAACTGCCACCCACCCCCACGCTCCCGCCATTTGTCAGCCAACACATCCATCCTTACAGCGCACCACCTTCCCACACCAATTAGAAAGCGAAAAGACTCTTCATTACCCAATTGGATGATTCTTGACTGTCAGTCAAACAGCCTTTTTTTCCCCATCTCCAATATACTTATAAACTAATAAACAGAAGTGTTCAAAGAAAATGAAAAAAACCCAAAGATTTTTCTCCAGGAATAAAAACAGAAAATGCTGGAGAAGCTCAGCAAGTGAGGCAGCGTCTGTGGAGAAAGAAACAGAGTTAACGTTTCAGGTCGAAGACCGTCAGAACTGAACGATGTGGAGGGAGAGGAGGAAAGAACAAAAGGGAAGGTTTGTGATAGGGTAGAAGGCAAGAGTGATTAAATGACAAAAGGGATGATGGTGCAAGGCAAGGAGGATGGTAATGGGACAGGTAAAGAAACAAAAGATGTAGCTGTAAATGGCAGCAGCAGAACCATTACCAGCACTTGCTGTCTGAAAAAATGGGAGCAGTGGTTATGATCTGAAGTTATTGAAATCATTGTTGAGTCTGGATTTCCCTTTCGTCTGACGAAAGGTCTTTGACCGGAAATGTTAACTCTGTTTCTTTCTCCACAGATGCTGCCTGACTTGCAGAGCTTCTCCAGCATTTTCTGTTTTTATTTCAGATTTCCAGCATCCACAGTATTTTGCTTTGGATTTTTCTCCAGGGTTGCTCGCTGGAGGTAAATCTTCAATTCCTGGAGATGAATTCCTGGACAGTCCAGGCCAATCCTGGAGGGTTGACAACCCTGGTGGGAATGGAGTCACATATACCAGGTAAGGCTGGTAAGGACAATAATGAATCAGCTTTCTTATTTCCAGACTAAACTGAATTCAAATGCAAACTACCATGTTAGGATTAGCCCAGGCTCTGGATTACTACAACAACAACGTGCATTTATATAGCGCCTTTAACTTAGTAAAACGTCCCAAGGTGCTTCACAGGAGCGCTATCAAACAAAATTTAACACCAAGCCTCATAAGGACAGGAAGCTTGGTCAAAGATGTAGGTTTTAAGGAGAGTTTTAAAGGAGGAGAGAGAAGTAAAGAGGCATAGAGGTTTAGGGAGGGAATTGCAGAGCTTAGGACCTAGGCAACTGAAGACATGGCCGCCAATGGTGGAGCGATTAAAATCAGGGATGCGCAAGAGGCCAGAATTGGAGGAGCACAGGGATCTTGGAGGGTTGTAGGGCTGGGAGAGGTTACAGAGATAGGGAGGGGCGAGGTCATAGAGGGATTTGAAAACAAGAATTTTAAATTCGAGGTGTTGCCAGACTGGGAGCCAATGTCAGTCAGCGAGTCAGTGATGGGTGAACGGGACTTGGTGTGAGTTAGGATATGGGCAGTAAAGTTTTGGATGAGCTCAAGTTCACTAGTCCAATAACATAACCACTACCCGTCTGCCCATTGACTCCACAATGATCACAAGTAGGATTACGCAAATCTGCACAATTTTTATTCCCCATGGCAGCAAATTGGCGAGTTGGGTCGTGTAGACTGACTCGATGAAGGGAGGTGGCTAAGTTATGGAGTATAGCATGCCTCTATGAAGGGAGTTGAGTGTGGAGTGCTTCTGTGAATGGGAAATGAGTTGGGGTTGCCAATGGTTCCTGGGCTAAATCCTACTAAAGAAGCTGATCCCTAGGGTGCTAGACCTGCCAATTTTCGTTTATTCTCAATGACGGCCAATTTTCTTTCTGGAGACAGTAACTACCTTCTCTGTTGTGTTTCATTTTTAAAAATACCCTCAGTTCCAGTTTATTTGGGTTTGAAATCTGTGTCAATGATTCTCGTAAAACATTCACTGTAACAACGTTGGCAATACACCGAGACTGGAGCAAAACGAACTGCAAGATAATATAAAGCCATTGGTACCGGGACTAATGTACAAAAAGCTGCCGCAACATCGAGATTTTCCATCGTCTGGAATTTTCAGCAGGCGGTGGGGCGGAACCAATCGTCCGAGCCAGGGTTTCCGACCGGAGATGATAAAAGAGGACCCTGGTGAGGCCGCACTAAATAATCCTCTGAATTAATCGCACCGCGATCTTGGGGTCTAAGCGGGGAGAGGGAAGGGAGGGAAACGGCGGCGGCCAAAGAAACAACAGCAGCAGATTGGAACGAGTCCTGGGGAATCAAGAGAGCTTCAGGGTTGGAATCACACGCGTTTCCAGCACAGAAGGAGGCCATTGGGCCCACCCATAGAGCAATTCAAAAACTAATCCCACTGCCCTGCTCTCTATAGCCCTGGATCTTTCTTTGCTTCAAATGTTTATCCAATTTTTCCTATATCATATTATTTTGTGATTTTATCTGTACTCACACTTTAAGGTCAGCACCTTTCCATTGTGTGTACACTTGCATTCGTTTTTTTTCCTTTGAAAGTATATTATCTCACTTATCTACGTTAAATTGCATCCACCAACCTTTGTGTCTTCACCGTTTGCCAACCCCTTTACTTTAGTATCATTAGCAAATTTTGATAAGTTACCTATACCCAATCATCTATATTACTAAGACAGAAAGACTTGCATTTTTATAGTTCCTTTCATGACCTCCGGTCCCAAAGCGCTTTACAGCCAGTGAAGTACTTTTTGAAGTGTAGTCACTGTTGTAAAGTAGGAAACGTGGCAGCCAAGTTACACACAGCCAGGTCCCACAATGAGATAATCTGCTTTAGTGATGTTGGTTGAGGGATAAAGATGGACTCAGTACTAACCTCTGTGGTACACTACTTCCAATCCGACCAACACCCATTATTCTTGACTCTTTCCTATCCGTCAAGCATCCATGCTGATATAGTCTTTATACCGTATGCCTGAACTTTTGTAACAAACCTCCTTATCAAATACCTTCTGAAAATGTGTGTGTACACTGTATACCCTTTCAATCAATCAAATCTTCAAAAAAAGTCTTATTAGATTTGTCAAACATAACTTGCCTTTAATTAATCTGTATTGACTGCTTTTGATTAGCTCCTGTATCTAAATGCACACTAATTCTATCTTGAATTATGTAGTCTTGAGTTTGCCCACAACTGACACTTGTCCCAGTTTATCCTTCTGTTCCTTCTTGAACAGAGATATTAAATTGGCTACCCTCCAGATTCTGGCAAAATTTGCACATCTAAGGAGGATTGAACATTTGGTCAGATCTCTGCTGTTTCCTCTCTGACTTCCTTCAATAGCCAGTGGTGCATGCCATCAGTGTCTGGTGACTTATCCGCCTTGAGTTCTGCTAAGTTTTTCGGAACAAATTTCTTTTCTACAGTTATCTGTTAAAGTTGTTTCACTTGTAGGATTGGGTGTGTTATGGGGTTAATATGTATAGTATTAAGAGTGTTACGGTGATAAAATGTTTAGGATAGAGAGCTAGTTTGCATCCAAGTTACTGGCATGAAACCTACCAATGCGATTAATCTGGTTTCTATATTGGCAAATGAAGGAACGGGAAGCCCACTTCATTTTGCCACTGTGAATGGGGTATTAAGTAATCACTGTTTATGGCAATTTCTCTACAATTGAAGTGAGATAAAGATTCTATTGGAATTTACGGCTTCATCAGCCTCTTTGTTAGAGAAATGTAATTATATTTAAGGTAGAAGGCATAACTTTGGGTGATAGACCTTTGTGTGGGATCCAACAGGAAGGTTCTGAGAATATCATGTAATCCTGTGTGCTTCTTCAGCTATGACTGTTTGTGGTTTTATTTTAGGATGAACCACATATGGAGGCAAATACAGACAGGAAGTGTGACTCGCACAGCAGTCATGCAGGAACATTCCTGTTTTTGCATACGAAGACTTGTGACTAACTCACCATGGCGTCTCTCTAGTACAGTTTCTTGGTGAGTGGGTAAATTGTTTTATTTCCCAAACTGAAGTACTTTTGTATATCCAGGCACAGTGCAATATTTATCACATGGACTGAGCACAGTTCCATCTATATTATTGGATAAGGGCATGCAAACTGATGAGCTTAGTGTGTGTCAGTGCAAAACTGCTACTATGGTGTCAAAGCTTCAGTAGTTCATTTAAAAACCTTGAGAATGTTCACCGTCAGAGAATCACAAACATTTAGGTACAAAGCTGAGCTCATGTATGCAGAAGGACATTTTAAACAATGGAAATGTGAAAGAGTGGCAGAGTAGGGATGTACACTAGTGTAGTATTAGTCTCATAATGAGTTTAAACCTTTGTCTCAAATGGCATTGATATTTGGGCCTTCCCATGGGAAATTGGCCACTGTCAGGTGGGTTGTTGGGAGTGGTTGGGTCTCCCGACTGGTTGACCAAGAAGTACCATTAACCTTGTCAGACAGCTAGATCACACCATTCTTCTGATGTGAATAAGAGCTGTTAAGGGAAAAATTGCAGGCAGTGTTGAAGTGGAGTGACCAGCGGAATTGGGATTTGGAAAACAGTGGTATGGGTAGTCCTGGGACTTTGATATCCAGAGGGACAGATGATGCTGGAACTGAAAGTCCGGAGAGAGAAGTGACATTGATACCGTATTATTGTTTTATCTTTCATTCTGTGTCCTCCATCTCTCTTTTAGGTATGATATACAACTCAAGGGGGCCCGTAACTGGGAGCAGATACATAAACATGGACAGCATTTGAAAAAAGGCAAAGTTGTTAATATCCTCCGGGATCCAGGTATCCCGGTGCTCATAAAACTGACCAAAGAAGAGCTCCTGGAACTGCTAGCGACCAATGTGGTATACCAGGAAAGTGAGTGTCCATTTTAACAAAATCAACTCTGCCTTTTTGAGGTTAAACAAAAGGTGTGTGGGGCATACCCATAGGGAGTGTATTTGAGGGGGGAGGGTGTATCCATAAAATGTGTATCTGGGTTGGGATCTGTGAATCTGGGGTCAAATAGTGTGCTGTTAGGTGTGTATTGGGGTTGGAAAGGTCACCCAAACATGTTTATCTAGCCACAGGGAATGTGTCTGTTATGTATGTAAACAATTTTACAACACCAAGTTATAGTCCAGCAATTTTATTTTAAATTCACAAGCTTTCGGAGGCTTCCTCCTTCGTCAGGTAAATGTTCAGGAGCTCCTTGAAGCCTACGCATTTATACATATAGAACAATACATGGTGTTTACAGACTGCCCCTGCAACTGCCCGTTGCCAAGGCAATCACCGTGTTCAGACAGAGAGGTGTCACCTGCAGAACCCCCGAATACACATTCAACAAAAAAACAAACAGGAAAAAAAAACAGAGAGAGGCAGAAACATCCGGAAGGCAGAGAAAGCCAGCAAATGACCCATTATATTAAAAACAGATAACATTTGTTCGCTGGTGGGGTAACGTGTAGCGTGACATGAACCCAAGATCCCGGTTGAGGCCGTCCTCATGGGTGCGGAACTTGGCTATCAATTTCTGCTCGACGATTTTGCGTTGTCGTGTGTCTCGAAGGCCGCCTTGGAGTACGCTTACCCGAAGGTCGGTGGATGAATGTCCATGACTGCTGAAGTGTTCCCCGACTGGGAGGGAACCCTCCTGTTTGGCGATTGTTGCGTGGTGTCCGTTCATCCGTTGTCGCAGCGTCTGCATGGTCTCGCCAATGTACCATGCTCTGGGGCATCCTTTCCTGCAACGTATGAGGTAGACAACGTTGGCCGAGTCACAGGAGTATGAACCATGCACCTGGTGGGTGGTGTCCTCTCGTGTGATGGTGGTATCTGTGTCGATGATCTGGCATGTCTTGCAGAGGTTACCGTGGCAGGGTTGTGTGGTGTCGTGGACGCTGTTCTCTTGAAAGCTAGGTAATTTGCTGCGAACGATGGTCTGTTTGAGGTTGGGTGGCTGTTTAAAGGCGAGTAGTGGAGGTGTGGGGATGGCCATAGCGAGGTGTTTGTCCTCATTGATGACATGTTGAAGGCTGCAGAGAACATGGCGTAGTTTCTCCGCTCCGGGCAAGTACTGGACGACAAAGGGTACTCTGTTGGTTGCGTCCCGTGTTGGTCTCCTGAGGAGGTCTATGCGATTTTTTGCTGTGGCCCGTCGGAACTGTCGATCGATGAGTCGAGCGTCATATCCCGTTCCTACTAGGGCGTCTTTCAGCGTCTGTAGGTGTCCATCGCGTTCCTCCTCGTCTGAGCAGACCCTGTGTATTCGCAGGGCCTGTCCATAGGGGATGGCCTCTTTGACGTGGTTAGGGTGGAAGCTGGAAAAGTGGAGCATCGTGAGGTTGTCCGTGGGCTTGCGGTAGAGTGAGGTGCTGAGGTGCCCGTCTTTGATGGAGATTCGTGTGTCCAAGAAAGAAACTGATTCTGAGGAGTAGTCCATGGTGAGCTTGATGGTGGGATGGAACTTGTTGATGTTATCATGTAGTCTCTTTAGTGATTCCTTGCCGTGGGTCCATAGAAAGAAAATGTCGTCGATGTATCTGGTGTATAGTGTTGGTTGGAGGTCTTGTGCAGTGAAGAAGTCCTGCTCGAACTTGTGCATGAAAATGTTGGCGTATTGGGGTGCGAATTTGGTCCCCATGGCTGTTCCGTGTGTTTGGGTAAAGAACTGGTTATCGAAGGTGAATATCCAAGAAGATCGCGCATTTAGACACAGACATCAAGTTTTTACAGAGCTGCAAGAAAGCAGACAAGATCCCGAAAGGACTCCAGATCACGAACCCACTCAGGTCCACATACAACTCGGATTACGCTGAGAGACTCTGCCGCCGTACCTCTCGCACACTCCGCAACCATCTCATACACCAACTCTACAGCAGACGCCACAACCTCGAAACCAAGATAGAGTCCATACTCTCAACCTGTACTCAGGACATAGCAGACCAGCTACGTTATACCGCCAAACAGACGAGGCAACGGAACTACGCTGCCTACATGAAAACCAAGAGCAGGAAGCTTGAGAAACTCGGCATCACCACCAGCAATGACCAAGCTTCCCCTGGTACCACGGTTGCAACCACAGGGAAGTCTATTGTCAATTTATCCGACCACACCCTTCAAGCAGACGAAATCGAAGTTCTCAGCCGAGGGCTCAATTTCTGCCCCACTACCAAAATGGATCCCACTAGTCTCGCGGCGGACACAGAGGAATTCATCAGGAGAATGAGGCTCCGGGAATTCTACCACAAACCCCAAGATTTCAGCAGCGAACCCAATGAGACAATCGACGATCCGGAACAGCAGACAGAGGGATCCGCGGTACAGCAACCGAAGAGGAAAGAGTCAAACTGGACTCCTCCGGAGGGTCGCTGCCCTCAGCTGGACATGTATGCTCAAGCTGTCAGGAAATGCGTCAATGCCAGATTCATCAGCCGCACTCAGAAGACAGTCCAGAATGTCACCCGAGCACAACGCAACGCCATAAACGCTCTCAAGACCAACCGCAACATCGTCATCAAACCAGCGGACAAAGGAGGAGCCATCGTCATACAGAACAGAACTGACTATTGCAAAGAAGCATACCGACAACTGGACAACCAGGAACACTACAGACGGTTACCCGCAGATCCGACCAAAGAACACACCCACCAGCTCAACAAACTGATCAAGACCTTCGATCCAGACCTTCAAAGCATCCTACGCACTCTCATCCCACGTAATCCCCGCGTGGGAGACTTCTACTGCCTCCCAAAGATACACAAAGCCAACACACCCGGACGTCCCATCGTATCAGGCAACGGAACCCTGTGTGAGAACCTCTCTGGATACATCGAGGGCATCCTGAAACCCATCGTACAGGGAACCCCCAGCTTCTGTCGCGACACTACAGACTTCCTACAAAAACTCAGTACCCAAGGACCAGTTGAACCAGGAACACTTCTCACCACGATGGACGTCTCGGCACTATACACCAGTATCCCCCACGATGACGGCATCGCTGCGACAGCATCAATACTCAACACCAACAACAGCCAATCTCCGGAAGCCATCCTACAACTCATCCGCTTCATCCTGGATCACAATGTCTTCACCTTCGATAACCAGTTCTTTACCCAAACACACGGAACAGCCATGGGGACCAAATTCGCACCCCAATACGCCAACATTTTCATGCACAAGTTCGAGCAGGACTTCTTCACTGCACAAGACCTCCAACCAACACTATACACCAGATACATCGACGACATTTTCTTTCTATGGACCCACGGCAAGGAATCACTAAAGAGACTACATGATAACATCAACAAGTTCCATCCCACCATCAAGCTCACCATGGACTACTCCTCAGAATCAGTTTCTTTCTTGGACACACGAATCTCCATCAAAGACGGGCACCTCAGCACCTCACTCTACCGCAAGCCCACGGACAACCTCACGATGCTCCACTTTTCCAGCTTCCACCCTAACCACGTCAAAGAGGCCATCCCCTATGGACAGGCCCTGCGAATACACAGGGTCTGCTCAGACGAGGAGGAACGCGATGGACACCTACAGACGCTGAAAGACGCCCTAGTAAGAACGGGATATGACGCTCGACTCATCGATCGACAGTTCCGACGGGCCACAGCAAAAAATCGCATAGACCTCCTCAGGAGACCAACACGGGACGCAACCAACAGAGTACCCTTTGTCGTCCAGTACTTGCCCGGAGCGGAGAAACTACGCCATGTTCTCCGCAGCCTTCAACATGTCATCAATGAGGACAAACACCTCGCTATGGCCATCCCCACACCTCCACTACTCTCCTTTAAACAGCCACCCAACCTCAAACAGACCATCGTTCGCAGCAAATTACCTAGCTTTCAAGAGAACAGCGTCCACGACACCACACAACCCTGCCACGGTAACCTCTGCAAGACATGCCAGATCATCGACACAGATACCACCATCACACGAGAGGACACCACCCACCAGGTGCATGGTTCATACTCCTGTGACTCGGCCAACGTTGTCTACCTCATACGTTGCAGGAAAGGATGCCCCAGAGCATGGTACATTGGCGAGACCATGCAGACGCTGCGACAACGGATGAACGGACACCGCGCAACAATCGCCAAACAGGAGGGTTCCCTCCCAGTCGGGGAACACTTCAGCAGTCATGGACATTCATCCACCGACCTTCGGGTAAGCGTACTCCAAGGCGGCCTTCGAGACACACGACAACGCAAAATCGTCGAGCAGAAATTGATAGCCAAGTTCCGCACCCATGAGGATGGCCTCAACCGGGATCTTGGGTTCATGTCACGCTACACGTTACCCCACCAGCGAACAAATGTTATCTGTTTTTAATATAATGGGTCATTTGCTGGCTTTCTCTGCCTTCCGGATGTTTCTGCCTCTCTCTGTTTTTTTTTCCTGTTTGTTTTTTTGTTGAATGTGTATTCGGGGGTTCTGCAGGTGACACCTCTCTGTCTGAACACGGTGATTGCCTTGGCAACGGGCAGTTGCAGGGGCAGTCTGTAAACACCATGTATTGTTCTATATGTATAAATGCGTAGGCTTCAAGGAGCTCCTGAACATTTACCTGACGAAGGAGGAAGCCTCCGAAAGCTTGTGAATTTAAAATAAAATTGCTGGACTATAACTTGGTGTTGTAAAATTGTTTACAATTGTCAACCCCAGTCCATCACCGGCATCTCCACATCATGTTATGTATGTATCTGAGGTTGGGGACTTTGACCATAGATGTACATCTGGGTTGGGATCTGTGAATCTAGGGTCAAATAGTGTGCTGTTAGGTGTGTATTGGGGTTGGAAAGGTCACCCAAACATGTTTATCTAGCCACAGGGAATGTGTCTGTTATGTATGTATCTGAGGTTGGGGACTTTGACCATAGATGTACATCTTGGGATAGAGAGAGAGTCCTGGAGTTTGAATCAGAGTTGGGTGGGGGAGTGGTGTGAGGAGGTGGGGTTAGGGAAGGTTGTGTACGGTGGGGGCAGGGGGGTGGGGGGGAGGAGAAGGGGGCTTTGGTAGAGGATGGGGGGGTTTGGTGGGTTTGGGGGTGGTGGGTGTGGGAGGGTGTAGGGGGGGGTGGTGGGTGTGGGAGGGTGTAGGGGGGGGGTGGTGGGTGTAGGGGGGGGGTGGTGGGTGTAGGGGGGGGGGTGGTGGGTGTAGGGGGGGGGGTGGTGGGTGTAGGGGGGGGGTGGTGGGTGTAGGGGGGGGGTGGTGGGTGTAGGGGGGGGGTGGTGGGTGTAGGGGGGGGGTGGTGGGTGTAGGGGGGGGGTGGTGGGTGTAGGGGGGGGGTGGTGGGTGTAGGGGGGGGGTGGTGGGTGTAGGGGGGGGGTGGTGGGTGTAGGGGGGGGGTGGTGGGTGTAGGGGGGGGGTGGTGGGTGTAGGGGGGGGTGGTGGGTGTAGGGGGGGGGTGGTGGGTGTAGGGGGGGGGGTGGGTGTAGGGGGGGGTGGTGGGTGTAGGGGGGGGGTGGTGGGTGTAGGGGGGGGTGGTGGGTGTAGGGGGGGGTGTAGGGGGGGTGTGGTGGGGTTGGGGGGGGTGTGGTGGGGTTGGGGGGGGTGTGGTGGGGTTGGGGGGGGGGTGGGGGGGGGTGGTGGGTGTGGGGGGGTGCAGATGGGGGTGTGGTGGCTGGTGGGTTTGGGGGGGTTTGGAATGGGGTCGGAGTGGGTTTGGTGGGGGGGGGGTCGGAGTGGGTTTGGTGGGGGGGGGGGGTCGGAGTGGGTTTGGTGGGGGGGGGGTCGGAGTGGGTTTGGTGGGGGGGGGGGGTCGGAGTGGGTTTGGTGGGGGGGGGGGGTCGGAGTGGGTTTGGTGGGGGGGGGGGGTCGGAGTGGGTTTGGTGGGGGGGGGGGTCGGAGTGGGTTTGGTGGGGGGGGGTCGGAGTGGGTTTGGGGGGGGTTTGAGTGGGGGCTGGTGGTTTTGGGGGGGATTTGTTGCTAGGGGCGTGGGGTGGGGGTCGGCGGGGAGTCTTACTTTTGCAATGCAGTGTCAGTATTCAGCATTCCCAAATCAGTCAGGTATTGCACAGGTTAGATAGAGGGTAAGGCTCCCGATGCTTTGTCCTAATAAATGTGCCTCTCAGCACAGCCTTTGAAGTATATTCCATACTACAGCAGTACTATTCATACTAAGTCTGACAAAAATGTAAGATTTAGCACATTGTTTGGTTCTTTAATTTTGCCATAGTACACAAGGTTTTAAAAACCAGTTTAATTTGGAACAATTGTTACAGAATTAGTCGGTTTGCCTGAGACTGGTGTCAAAGGGAGGGGACAAGCCATTTATTTCAAAGGGAAACATCTTCTGGGATCTGTTTAAATTTGTGTTTGATTGGCAGCTTTTGCTTTTAGTTTAAGTTATTTCAATCTGCTTAGTCCCAGTCACTTTAAGGTATATATTGATCTCCTTGTTCAAATCAGAGAATGTGCCTAAAGTCTTGAAAGAGAGACTAGGCCTGATAGCTTTCATAGAGGAGAAAAAGAAAGGAACTGCCACATAAGAATATTACCTGCACCATAGTTTAATGCAATAGTTGCAAACTATTTATTATTTTCTACTGTAGTAGGTAGAGCATAGGAAGAGGCCCATCATGCCTGTGCCAGCTCTTTGAAAGAGCTATCCAATTGGTCCCATCCCCCTGCTCTTTCTCCATAGCCCTGTGATTTTTTTTTCCCTTCAAGTATCTATCCAGTTCCCTTTTGAAAGTTACTATTGAATCTACTTCCACCACCCTTTCAGGCAGTGCATTCCAGACCATTACAACTCGCTGAGTTTAAAAAAAAATGCTTCCTCATATTGCCTCTTTTTTTTGTCGACCACCTTAAATCTGTGACCTCTGGTTACCCACCCTTCTGCCACTGGAAACATTTCTCCTTATTTACTCTATCAAAGTCGTTCATGATTTTGAACACCTCTATCAAATCTCCCCTTAACCTTCTCTGTTCTAAGGCGAACAACCTCAGCTTCTCCAGTCTCTCCACGTAACTGAAGTCCCTCATCCCTGGTACCATTCTAGTAAATCTCTTCTGCACCCTCTCTAAGGCCTTGACATCTTTCCTAATGTGTGGTGCCCAGAATTGAACACAATACTCCAGCTGCGGCCTAACCAGTGTTTTATAAAGGTTTAGCATAACTTCCTTGCTTTTGTACTCTATGCCTCTATCAATAAAGCTCAGGATCCCATATGCTTTTTAACAGCCTTCGCAATTTGTCTTGCTACCTTCAAAGATTTGTGTACTTACACCCCCAGGTCTCTCTGTTCCTGCACTCCCTTTAAAATTGTACCATTTATTTTTTATTGCCTCTCCTCATTCTTCCTACCAAAATATATCACTTCACAATTCTCTGCATTAAATTTCATCAGTCATTTGTCTGCCCATTTCACCAGTCTCGCTATGTCCTCCTGAAGTCTGTTACTATTCTCCACATTGTTTACTACAGTTTTGTCATCTGCAAACTTTGAAATTATACCCTGTATATCCAAGTCCAGATCATTAATATATATCAAAAAGAGCAGTGGTCCTAATACTGTGACCCCTGGGGTGTCGAAAACTTAATTACCTATTATACACAATGCATTAACTTCAAACACTTAATTTAGACAAGTAAGAATTTATTAAGAAACTTGTACAAGTTGGAAGGTAGCTCAAGCAACGGTTGAGACTACGACTTCAATTCAAACAAAGAAACGTTTATCTTTTATACACTTGGTTCAGTAATGTCTGTCTATCATTGAATATGGGCGTACATGTACACTCTCAGTGGTCAAGTGGTTAGTCAATCAAAAATAGGGAACCCCCTCCTCTGGACTCCATAGCTTATTCCTGCTTTGGCACGTAGGCTTTGCAGGCATGAGAGAACCCTGCCTCCCTAAATTCCGAAGCTAGCTGATCACAGGGATGAAGTCAGTATCAAGGCTACATGGCCTCTTCAAGAACTGTATTCTCATTATTTTATAAGCCAGCATGTCCTTATCTACAGGGAGGGAGGGAGGCCAGACGGTACCAAGCACCTGCACAGCCAACCTAATTATCAACGTACTAAGGACAATTGTGTCTTTCTGTGAGTGTGTGTGAAATTGTAACTACCCTATGTATGGGAGTCAAGGAGTTAACATTGGTCAAATATCCATCATGCTTTTCTCTTTTATGGTCAAGTGACTGTTCGTGTATTTCTACATTAATGTGGTCTTTATAGTTTTCCACAGGGGAACACCACTGTATACTTCCCTCCAGTCTGAGAAATAGCCGTTCATCACTACTCTCTGCTTTCTGTCCCTTAGTCAATTTTGTACCAACGCTGCCTCTGTCCTTTTAATCCTACGGGCTTTAATTTTGCTAACAAAGAACTTAATCAAGTTATTCAAACACAATTTTCCTTTAACAAATCCATGCTGACTTTCATTTATCAGCCCACACTTTTCCAAGTGCCAATTAATTTTGTCCCGGATTATTGTCTCTTAAAGTTTTCCCACCAGACATTAGGCTGACTGGCCTGTAATTGCCAGGTTTATGACTCTCCCTTTTTTTGAACAGTGGTGTAACGTTTGCAACCCTCCAGTCCTCTGGCATAGAATATAAGAGCAAGGAGGTTATGATGGAGCTGTATAAAACACTGGTTAGGCCACAGCTGGAGTACTGTGTGCAGTTCTGGTCGCCACACTACAGGAAGGATGTGATCGCTTTGGAGAGGGTGCAGAGGAGATTCACCAGGATGTTACCAGGGCTGGAGCGCTTCAGCTATGAAGAGAGACTGGGAAGATTGGGTTTGTTTTCCTTGGAGCAGAGGAGGCTGAGGGGGGACATGATTGAGGTGTACAAAATTATGAGGGGCACAGATAGGATGGATACTAAGGAGCTTTTTCCCTTCGTTGAGGGTTCTATAACAAGGGGACATAGATTCAAGGTAAAAGGCGGGAGGTTTAGAGGGGATTTGAGAAAGAACTTTTTCACCCAGAGGGTGGTTGGAGTCTGGAACTCACTGTCTGAAAGGGTTGTGGAGGCAGGAACCCTCACAACATTCAAGAAGCATTTGGATGAGCACTTGAAATGCCATAGCATACAAGGCTACGGACCAAATGCTGGAATATGGGATTAGAGTAGACAGGGCTGATGGCCGGCGCGGACACGATGGGCCGAAGGGCCTCTATCCGTGCTGTATAACTCTATGACTCTATGGCACTGTCCCTGTATCTAAGGAGGATTGGAAGATTGTGGACAGAGCCTCCGCAATTTCCATCCATACTTCCCTCAGTAATCTAGGATGCATCCCATCTGGACCGGGTGACTTTTCTACTTTGAGTACTTCCAACCTTTTAAGTACTTCCTTTTTATTTTTATCCTATCCATTATTGCTACTACCTCCTCCTTTATTGCTACAATGTAACACTCTCTTCTCAAGCAAAGATTGATTCAAAGTAGTCATTAAATACCTCAGCCATGGCCTCTGCCTCCACAAGAAGATCTTTTTAAGTCCCTAATTGGTCCCACCTTTTCTGTGACTACCCTTTTAAGAACATAAGAAATAGGAGCAGGAGTACTCAAATGGCCCGTCGAGCCTGTTCTGCAATTCAATAAGATTATGGCTGATCTTCGACCTCAACTCCACTTTCTCATCCGATCCCCATGTGCCTTGATTCCCTTTAACTATTTATATGTTTATAAAAGACTTTTGCATTCCCTTTTATATTGGCCACTAATTTATTCTCATTCTCTCTTTGCCCCACTTATTTCCTTTTTTATATCTCCTCTGTACTTTCAGTATTCAGCTTCCCTACTGTATTATGAACCTTATATTTATGATAATCCTCCTTTTTCTGTTTCATTTTAATCTCTATTCACCCAGGGAGCTCTAGTTTTGGATGCCCTTCCTTTCCCCCTTGTGGGAATGTGTCTACTCTATACCTGAACCATCTCCTCCTTGAATATCTCCCATTGTTCAATTACTGTTTTTGATTCCAATCCACCTGGGCAATATCCCTTTTTAACTCACTGAAATTAGCCTCTCCTCTGGTTAAATATCTTCACATTTGATTGCTCCTATTCATTTATTCTATTACTGTTTAATAAAAATTGTTTGGCAGTTAAAGCCTGTCAAAATCTAGCATAATGATATTTCGTCACCAAGGAGGATCACATGATAAAACAATACTGAATTAATCTGGAGGGTTCTCTGATCCCGGAGCAAGAATTTACTTAGGTTTCTGTTCAAGGAAAGCATTCTCTGGGATATAGGGATGTAAGGCTCACCTACGAAGTTAGTCTGAGACACAGAAGTTAAAAAAGAGACCCAATTGCTTGGATTGGAGGGACTTGTCTGGGCCCTATAGGTTAAAGTGCAGTGTTAAAACATTTGCCATGCAATCCCTTTAGGATAACTTGTGAAGATTGTAAAATATACAATAGGAGTTAATAATTTAATACATTTTTGTGCAGTAAATGTTTCCTTTAAATACATGTCTTTGTTCTGCTGAAAGTTCGCATATATGCACAACACCAATATTTACCGAAGAGATTTCATTGCTCCTGACTGATGGGGGTGGGGGGGTGGAATGTTTTTTCTTGATGCACATTATGTAGGCACCGGGCACTTCAAGGAGCTCAAGGCACATTAACTTTGATTGTCTGCAGGCTTAATTACTTCATGATAACTCCTTTCAGCCAATATCAGATCAAGGTTTCAGGTCCATGTGACCAGTTTTATTAAGCAGTGAAGACGTACTTGCTATAGTTTCTGTGTCGTGAGTGCAGAAGCATAGCTTGTAGAGTTTCTCTCGGTCATGGGAGATTACTGTATGGTCAATGTGCTGTGCATGTAACAGAATAAACTGGTTCCTAACTCACTGTCTGCCTACTTTTCTACTAGATCCTCTGATCGGCATCAATAAACCTCCAGGGCTCCCCATCACAGGTAATAGTGCACACATTCGAGTTGGAGCGCTTGTCATCTTTCCAACATCGTGGTTGAACATTACACTCCAGTATGGGTGGTAGTATGTATGTTCAGGTCTACCCTTTCCCACACAGTAAGGTTCTGATCTCAAAGTTGCTGTCATGAGTAGAGGCTCAGTGCCTTGCCACAGAGAAGGGGAGAATTGGAGGTAGAGTTTCCCTCTACTTCTTATGCACCTCTTAGTGGTTGGTTACAGAGCAGCATTGGTGGATTGCTGGAAATATATATCCATCAAGGATCTAGACAGAGTAGATAGAGAGAAACTGTTCCCATTGGCAGAAGGGTCAAGAACCAGCAGACATGTATTTAAGGTGATTGGCAAAAGAACCAAAGGCGGCATGAGGAAAAACTTTTTTACACAGCGAATGGCTATGATCTGGAATGCACTGCCTGAGGAGCTGGTGGAGGCAGATTCAATCATGGCTTTCAGAAGGGAACTGGATAAGTACTTGAAGGGAAAAAATTTGCAGGGCTACAGGGATAGGGCGGGGGAGTGGGACTAGCTGGATTGCTCTTGCGGAAAGCCGGCACGGACTCGATGGGCCGAATGGCCTCCTTCTGTGCTGTAACCATTCTATGATACTGTGATAACTTTTCTCTCAGTTGGGCATGGTGTGTGGTACAAGGGGACTCCAAAATGGTAAAGGGAGAAAATGGCAGCATAATTAGTGTTCAGTCTGGTATTGAGTGCTCGATTGCTAACACTTTGCCGTGGTGTGGAAGAATGTGAGTTTGATCCCCTGGTCTGCTGAGCTCCTGTTCTGAGGGGGAAGGAAAAGATAATTATCAAGCAGAAGTCCAGCTTGGGCAGTAGCTCATGTCAGTCAAAGGGGGCAATGATAGAGGTGTCAGTTCTGAAAGACTGTAGCATAGAGAGTGCATGTGTGAAGTGTGCATGTTTACACATTGGGTGAGGAGAGGGTCAGCCTCAGTGTGATGCTCCCTTTTAACACTCACTATCAAAGCTCACATAAATAATGAACATTTGGGGAGAGGAGTACTGCAGGATGCCCTGCACCATTGAACCATACACCAGAAAAGAGTCACTGCCTTCAGTGGTGTATTACTCAAGCTGCTCAATACATCACTAATTTTATTAAAGGTTCAATTCTCAAGCTCATTATAGTTGAACTGGTTTTTATTCAATTATAAAGGGTTTGTTTTCAAGCTGCTTACATTCATACTCATTTTACACTGAACTTGTCAGGGAGCTGAAATTGAACAGGTTCTGATTGTTGACTACTTATTATTGATTTGTTTCGGGACTGTTGGTACCATCCTGTATGGATACAGGTGTGGGATCGGTGGTGGGAACCTTGTAAAAGCACAAGTATGAGCATAGCGGAACCTAACCTGTACAGAGGCTGCTATAATGTAGTTACCAGTTCTCTTTTCGGTGGGGGGAAGGAGAAGAAGTAGGAAGAGGAGGACGGGGGTGGGGGGGGGTGGGGGGAAAGAGTGCTGGAACCCCCTGCATAGAAAAAGGTAAGGCGGGGCTTTCAACTGTACAGAGATTGTGTGGATCGAGGGAGAGAGAGGGATGGGAAGGGGTTAGTATTACCCTCTTCAGTCAACACTTTAAAATGAAATTTCAAAGAGGATGTTTACTGTAAATATTTGAAGCTGCTATCGGAGAAAGTGGGACAGTTTGATTGCCTATATCCAGGGAGCTCGAAAGAAACTGGAACAAGCAGAACTTTCCCACAGAGTGCACTGCAGATAAACTGGGGTTAGACATTCCTCTCCCACACAGGGTACTGCACAAAAACTGGGGCCAGGCTGAACTCTCTCTCATGGCACCACAGCGAAACTGGGGTGACTGACCTCTTGAGTTTTCTTCCAGTTTAATTGTCATTTTCTGGAGTCTGTATGTAGCCTGTTGATTGTGTGGTCTTTGTGTATGTTGGCCCTCAGGAAGTTGTAATCATGTGATTTTATCTCAGTAAGCTCCACCATTTTCATTTGCTAAATTAATAAATAGACAGGATAGAAAGAAGAGAACCAGACCAGCAATGAACCATGAAATGTGGTACTTGCCAGCTCTGACCAATGGTTGCAAAGTTGCTTAATTACTGCTGACTGTGAATGAGAACAGTTTCATAAGAGGGACAAAGTATGTCTTTTTTTCAATATGCAACAGGTAAAGACCTCTGTTTGACCTCACTGCTTCCTGACCTTCAGCAGCGATTGCATCTTTCAAAAGAGCTCCATATTGTAAAAGCAAGTAATAGGTAAGTGACTTGTGGGAATCTGACAATTCTATAAGAAGTATTATGAAAGGTACTAAACTGGCAGTGCATATTGGAGCTCTGCTGGCAAACATGCAGACACAGAGCATAACGGAACAGTACTGATTTTTATACAGGACAGAGTGTATACCAGAGCGGTGCGGACACACATGCAAGACCAAAGTGCACATTGGCGTAGTGCAGGTACATATACAGAACCAGATTGCATGCTCAGGTACACATATGTACTAAAGTGCATGCTGGAGTGGTGCAGATACACATACAGGACCAGAGTGCATATTGGAGTAACACAGGTACACATACAGGACTAGAGTGCATATTGGAGTAGTATAGGTATATCTACAGGACCAGAGTGTGTGCACATAGACACATAAATGACCAGAATGCATGCTGAAGCAGTGCTGGTCCTTCTAGAGGACTAGAGCACACAACAGCCCAGCCTGGCCATACGTACAAGAGCAAAGCAAATGCTAGAGCAGTGGTGTTATGTGTGCTGATTTACAGCAACATGTACAATATCAGTGGTATAGAGGTGATGGCTACAGATCAACTTTTACTACCCACGTGTGGTGGAATGATTAAAATCGGGGATGTGCAAGACTCCAGACTTCTCATAGATCAAGCTCCCACTGTATTACCTCTAAGTAATCCTCACATTTAGAAGACTCTAAAGTCTCATATTTAGCTGTTGGTGCTGCAAATTTGCACATTTTACATAAGTGTACTGTGTAACTCAAACTGTGACAGGTAACTCTATAAGCAGCCTTGCTTGAAGTTGAATATTGTACTGTTTCTTCACAGGGACTACTCTGGCCTGGTTCTGCTCTCCACCTGTCACCAAACCACCAAATACATTGAGGATGTCTTCATCCGGGCTCATAGAAAGAAGGAAGCATTAGCCAGTTACTGGTAATGGTTGAATTATTATATAAATCTTAAATAACAACAACAACTTGCATTTATATAGCATTTTAATGTAGTAAAACATCCCAAGGCGCTTCACAGGAGCGTTATCAAACAAAATTTGACTCCGAGCCACGTAAGGAGATATTCGGAGAAGTAGGTTTTAAGGAGTATCTTAAAGGAGGAGAGAGAGGCAGAGTGGTTTAGGGAGGGAATTCCAGAGCTTAGGGCCTAGTCAGCTGAAGGCACGACTGCCAGTGGTGGAATGATTAAAATCGGGGATGTGCAAGAGGCAAGAATTGGTGAAGCGCAGAGATCTCGGATGGTTGTAGGGCTGGAGGAGGTTACAGAGATTGGGAGGGGCGAGCCCATGGAGAGATTTGAAAACAAGGATGAGAATTTTAAAATCGAGGCGTTCCCGGATCGGGAGCCAATGTAGGTCAGCGAGCAAAGGGGTGATGGGAGAACAGGACTTGGTGCGAGTTACGATACGATTTGGATGAGCTCAAGTTTATGAAGGGTGGAAGATAGGACGCCGGCCATGAGACCATTGGAATAGTCAAGTCTACAGATAACAAAGGCTGAGGGTTTCAGGAGCAGAGACAGGCGATGTTACGGAGGTGGAAGTAGGCGGTCTTGATGATGGAGTGGATATGTGGTCAGAAGCTCATCTCCGGGTCAGACAGGATGCCAAGGTTGCGAACGGTCTGGTTCAGCCTCAAACAGTGGCCATGGAGAGGGATGGAGTCAGTGACTAGGGAACGGAGTTTGTGGTGGGGACCGAAGACGATGGCTTCGGTCTTCCCAATATTTAGTTGGAGGAAATTTTTGCTGGATGTCGGACAAGCAGTTTGACAAATGAGACACGATGGAGGGGTCGAGAGAGGTGGTGGTGAGGTAAAGCTGGGTGTCGTTGCCATACATGTGGAATCTGACGTGTTTTCGGATGATGTCGCTGAGGGGCAGCATGTAGATGAGAAATAGGAGGGGGCCAAGGATAGATCCTTGAGGGACTCCAGAGGTAATGGTGCGGGAACGGGAAAAGAAGCCATTGTAGGTGATTCTCTGGCTACGACTGGATAGATAAGAATGGAACCAGGCGAGTCCAATCCCACCCAGCTGAACGACCGAAGAGAGGTGTTGGAGGAGGACGGTGTGCTCAACCGTGTGAAAGGCTGCAGACAGGTTGTGAATGATGAGAAGGGGCACAGTCACATACGATGTCATTTGTGACTTTGATAAGGGCCGTTTCAGTACTGTGGCAGGGGCAAACCTGTTTGGAGGGGTTCAAACATAGAGCTGCTGGAAAGATGTGCACGGATTTTGGAGGTGACAACACGTTCAAGGACTTTGAAGAGGAAAGGGGCGTTGGAGATGGGGCGGTAGTTTGCAAGGACAGAGGGATTAATGGTGGGTTTTTTGAGGATGGGGGTGATGATGGCAGATTTGAAGGGGAGGGAGACCCCAATAACCCAATTATAAAACCTTATATGTGCTAACCCTGGGTTCTTGTTACAATTACTGATCAATTGTAGCACCTGTCAACTACTCAAGAATAAAATAGAGCCGGCATATAGATACCCCAAGAAATTGGTGTCATACACAGACTTTTTCTTAGTTTTTCTCTGCATTCACACCATATCAAAGCGATTTCACACAGACTGCTCTGATAAGGTGCCAATATGTAGCTGTTAGTAATGGAACATTACTGAGTACAGGGCTGTAGCGCTGAATATTAATCAACATTGGAAGTGACAGAGCTGTTACTAATTGAATATTAATCAGTACAGGGAGTAACAGGGCTGTTACTGACTGAATATTAATGAGCACAGGGAGTGACACAGCTGTTACTAATTGAATATTAATCAGTACAGGGAGCAACAGGGCTGTTATTAACAGAATATTAATGAGCACGGAGCAACAGGATTGTGACCAACTGAATATTAATCAGGACGGGTGTGGCATGGCTATCACTAACTGAATATTACTGAGCACAGGGAGTGACAGGGGTGTCACTAACTGAATTTCTAATTAGTTTTTCCTGAGAAAAACATTCTGACCAGCAGACTGGTTTAAACTAGTCTCGCATCTTTGCTGTGTTTTGTTGTGCAACTATTGTTTAAAAAAAGATATTTTCTTTTTCTGCTCTTTTTTGTCTCTGCTAAATGCTATCCTCAGCTGATAGTGTAACCAGGTGGCCAGCTTCTAGACTTTTATCATTACAGATATGCAAGTGTGACTGTGAAGTGGTGGAGGTGTGTAAGTGGATTGGATATGTGTGAGAGTGTACGAGTGTGGGAGAGAGGTGGTGGAGGGGTGTGAGTGTGGTGGAGCTATATGTGTAAGAGTGATCGGAGGTGAGAGTGTGTAGCCGGGAGATATTGGAAAAGTGCGAGAGTAGGAGGAAGTCCATCACTGGCTGAGATGCAGAACAGGAGAAGGTATCAGACTGGTTATGACATGGTGTTGGAGGAGGAGGTGTGAGCGAATATCCATGAACTATTCCCCCCTCAATTTCTTAACCTTCAACACACAATTATTTCTTATGTTTCTTAACTTACCTATATAACAACAGTATATCAAATGTAATTCATTTAATGTGAACTATTTTAGGATGTCCTGAGGATATGATATGGCATGGCACTATATAAGTAAAGTTCTTTCTTTGTTTAATTATAGATTTACTGCATCAATTTATTTTACATTACAGCATTAAGTTTAACAATTTAAAATTTATGGCACATGAAGGTGGTGTGAATCATGCCCTACTGCTCCAGGGTTGTTTATGTTTCCATGATTATTTGTATTTATTGTATTTTTCTTTTCTAACAGTGCAGTTACAGTGGGTGTCCCGGAACCTGCGGAGGGAGAAATCAAAGTTGCATTGAGAAAACAGAATATTGGCGAGCAGGAACTGGTAATTATACTGTTTGATACATCCCCCTCCATTTTCCCATCAGAATGAGCAGCAAAAAAGGCTAGTTAGAAAAAATTAAAAGGAAAAACAGAAACTGAGGCAACAGTGAGTTGCCCAGGTGAATTGGAATTAAACGTTGGTAGGCAAAACAGCAATTGAACAATGGGAGGCCTTCAAGGAGGGGATGGTTTGGGTACAGAGTAGAGACGTTCCCATAAGAGGAAAAGGAAGGGCATCCAAAGCTAGAACTCTCTGGATGACTAAAGATAGAGACTAAAATGAAACAGGAAAAAGAGGCTTATGACAAATGTAAGGTTCCTAATACAATAGAGAACCAAACTGAACACAAAGTTCAGAAGAGACCTAAGAGGAAATAAGAGGGGCAAAGAGAGTATGAAAATAGATTGGCAGCTAACATAAAAGAGAATCCAAAGGTCTTTTATAAACATATAAATAGTCATAGGAAGGGTGGGACCGATTAGGGACAAAAAAGATCTTCTTGTGGAGGCAGAAGCCATGGCTGAGGTACTAAATGAGTACTTCACATCAGTCTTCACTAGAGAAGAGGATGCTGCCGTTGTAGCAGTAAAAGAGGAGGTAGTAGCGATACTGGATAAAATAAAAATAGATAAAGAGGAGATACTTAAAAGATTGGCAGTACTCAAAGTAGAAAAGTCACCCGGTCCAGATGGGATGGGTTACTGAGGGAAGTAAGGGTGGAAATTGCAGAGGCTCTGGCCATAATCTTCCAATCCTCCTTAGATATGGGGATGGTGCCGGAGGACTGGTGGATTGCAAATGTTACACCCCTGTTCAAAAAGGGGGAAAGTGATAAACCTGGCAAATACAGGCCAGTCAGCCTAACACCGGTGGTGGGAAAACTTTTAGAGACAATAATCCGGGACAAAATTAATTGGCACTTGGAAAGTATGGGCTAATAAATGAAAGTCAGCATGGACTTGTTAAAGGAAAATCGTGTTTGATTAACTTGATTGAGTTCTTTGATGAAGTAACAGAGAGGGTTGATGAGGGTAGTGTGGTTGATATGTATATGGACTTTCAAAAGGCATTTGATAAAGTACCACATAACAGACTTGTTACCAAAATTAAAGCCCATGGGATTAAAAGGCAGCGTGAATACAAAATTGGCTAAGGGATAGAAAGCAGAGAGTCGTGATGAATGGTTGTTTTTCAGACTGGAGGGAACTATAATGTGGTATTCCCCAGGGCTCAGTATTAGGTACCATTGCTCTTTTTGATATATATTAATGACCTGGACTTGGGTATAATTTCAAAGTTTGCAGATGACATGAAACTCTGAAATGTAGTAAACAACGTGGAGGATAGTTACAGACTTCAAGAGGACGTAGACTGGTGAAATGGGCAGATACATGGCAGATGAAATTTAATGCAGAGAATTGTGAAGTGATACATTTTGGTAGGATGAATGAGGAGAGGCAATATAAACTAAATGGTACAATTTTAAAGGGTATGCAGGAGCAGAGAGACCTGGAGGTGTATGTACACAAATCTTTGAAGGTGGCAGAACAAGTTGAGAAGACTGTTTTTAAAAAAAAGCATATGGGATTCTGGGCTTTATTAATAGAGGCAAAATCAAGGAAGTTATGCCAAACCTTTGTAAAACACTGGTTAGGCCACAGCTGAAGTATTGTGTTCAATTCTGGGCACCACAGATGTCGAGGCCTTAGAGAGGATGCAGAAGAGATTTACTAGAATGGTACCGGGGATGAAGGACTTTAGTTATGTGGGGAGACTGGAAAAGCTGGGGTTGTTTTCCTTAGAACAGAGACGGTTAAGGGGAAATTTGATAGAGATGTTCAAAATCATGAGCAGTTTTGACAGTAAATCAGGCGAAACTGTTTCCAGTGGCAGAAGGGTCGATAACCAGAGGAAACAGATTTAAGGTGACCGGCAAAAGAGCCAGAAGTGACATGAGGAAACATTTTTTTACGAACCGATTTGTAATGATCTGGAATGCACTGCCTGAAAGGATGATGGAAGCAGATTCAATAATGACTTTCAAAAGGGAATTGGATAAATGCTTGAAGGGAAAAAAATTTACAGGGCTTTGGGGAAAGAGCAGGGGAAGGGGACTAATTGAATAGCTCTTTGAAAAAGCCGCATTGCCTCCTCCTGTGCTGTATCTACTTTGATTCTATGAACTGTGTGTTGTAATGCACAGCAACACATGGACTTCGTCACATGACTCTCTCTACCATGCTATCTTGATATTGGCTGCACTCTTTGGGGAGGTATTGAGTGATGTTGAGGCACTTCCCTAAAGGGAGGGAAAACTAGAGGGGCAGCCATCTTTCTACCCCAAAGCATTCCTCCTGCCAATGATAACAGAGTAACAGCATCGGCAGTAGCCTGTGTGCAGTTGGATACAAATTTTCTTAAGCAGGTAATATGAGAGATGTAGAAAAGTAACTAATTCCAAGTCCTTGCTCCTTTGATAATGAAGACGCCATTTCCCTGTTACCATAAACAGTTTCTCTGTTCTGGAAGTACTGACAGCCCTATATCCCCTGATAGTCATGTATGATGGAAACGAGGTACAGATATACAATCATTATTCACTGCCCAAGCTTTAACACTTGCTCATATAGGAGGCCTATATTTTCATAGTGTGACATTGTTTTTCCACACTTTGTTATACCAATAGGTGGTTCCTGTGTTGCATCCAACTCCTGGAAACTTTCAGCGGAAGGAAGCAAAGAAGGCAATTACACGGTACAAGGTTCTGGACGCTAGAGATGGTTGTGCATTAGTACAACTTCAGCCTCTCACAAGTGAGTCTGCCAGACACCAGCTGTGCCAGTCTGTCAGTGAGAGGAGTGCAGACCAGATAGGATTGGGAGTAGCGATAGGAGTAGACAATAGAGAGAATGGGGAGTAACAACAGAAACCTGCACTCAGGTGGAGGGTATGGACAGGTGTCTGTTCCTGGGTGGCGTGGTAGCAGGAGCCCATGCTTTGCTTGCACCTGGGTTGGATAAGAAGCAGTGATAGCTGTATGTACCTTCCAGTGATGAGATATTGACAGAAATTAACCTGGGCTGAAATGGGGGTAGGGAAAGGTTCATGAAAGTTTTGGGATGGACAATTGGAGGCAGGAGTTGTAGTGTTTTGGGGGTTTATAGTTTTATAATTGGGAGTACAGTGATGGCTGGAGCTGTCTGGATTGGTGTCTTTGCTGCTGATCTTCACTCTGCCTCTGGCTTCCTGACAGTCACAGAGATAGGAAAAGTCAGTGGTACAGGTTTGCTGATTTTTTTTTTATTATTCGTTCACGGGATGTGGGCGTCGCTGGCGAGGCCAGCATTTATTGCCCATCCCTAATTGCCCTCGAGAAGGTGGTGGTGAGCCGCCTTCTTGAACCGCTGCAGTCCGTGTGGTGACGGTTCTCCCACAGTGCTGTTAGGAAGGGAGTTCCAGGATTTTGACCCAGCGACAATGAAGGAACGGCGATATATTTCCAAGTCGGGATGGTGTTGGGATTGTATGTTTCTGATTTCTGTCTCCACTGCTAAAACTTGACTAGTGCTGGAAAAAAAATGTTTTAGCAGGCAGACTTCCTTAACTCTTAACATTGTATACAATTTAAGAAATAATCTGTGTCCCAGCAAATCCTAAATTTAAAAAGTTGTTTGTAGATCGTAAATCTATATTTTAACTCCAGATTGATTTTAAGCTCCAGTCCCAACCCCAATGCCAGTTTGTAACAGTAACAGGGATCCTTAATCCAGGTTTATTTTAATTAGGATACTGTCAGTTATTTAATCTTGAGTAGGAGTGACAATTTCCAATGTTTATATACTTTTCCTTCCAGCCTTCGAGAGCCTGTTGCAGGTCCACCTAACTGTTAAACTCTGTGCAGTTCTTGGGGATCACGTGTATTCTGCCCGGCTGGGGAAGGTTCTTGGAGTTCCCTTCTGCCTCCCAGTGGAATCGGCAATTCCTCGAACACAGGTAAGTGCAGTGTAATAGGGACAGGACGCTGAAAAGAATAGGATGTTGCTGGGAAGGATGTGGCAGGAGGGAAGCGAGTTTGATAGGGTGGGGTACTATTGGCGGGGCGGGGTGGGGAAATGTGTGGGGATGCTGGGCAGTGGGAATGTGGGCATGTGCTGTAGGGCATGAAGAATAGCTGTTGGTTCTAGATTGGGTGCAGACTGAACAAGAGTTGTGTGTGTGTACCTTGCATATCTCTCTCACACTTTCTCTTTCCCTCTTCCCCCACCCCCTTAATCTCAACATATTGAATGGCCTGTGCTGATATTGCCCCAGCTTCAGTAGGTAATCAGTGATCTTTGCTAACAACACCATCACGTTTCCAGTGTTATATATTGAATGTTTTTTCCTTAAATTGTCTAGGATACATCAGGCATTTAACCTCACTGACACTGTCCAAGTCTTTCTTGATGTTGAATTAGTTTTTGTTATGTCTGTCCCAATATCAGTAGGTATTGGATAATCCTTGCTAAGATTTTACTGTTCTCGTTAGGTATTATATGATCCTCGCTAAGATTTTACTTAGCTCACTAGGTATTGGATAATCCTTGCTAACACTTTACTTATCTCATTAGGTATTGGATGAGTCCTTGCTGCGGAAGCTACATTTTGTCCAGAAACAGATGTGGAAAATGCCGATTCACCTTCACTTACACAAACTTTCAATTCCACCATTTGAAACTAAGAAATCTGAGACTATCATGACGGCCGCTCCCCCAGCTTACTTTCTCAGGACTCTTGAACTCTTGGGTTTAACAATGAACGAGTTTGCTGAAGAAAATATAAGGAAAAGAAGAAAGTAAGGAACTGTGTTCAGGAGTAGTCCAAACCAGTACTCTAGGACAGAACAGATTTGTCTCTTCTGTGCAGTTTATACTGTTGTAGTGAAATCTGAATGTATAAGAGCTGGTTACAAATTTGTAAGATCAGGGGAATTTTGTATCCGATCTTTCCTCACTCATATGCAACATGGGGGAATGTAACTGAATAACTGCAAGTTCCAGATGAGGTGTGGATTCCCAAAATATCTATTCCACAGAACAATGGGAGCAATTATCTGCTAATAATAATCACTCCATAAACTTGGTATATTTTCCAAAACCTAATTTTGTCCAGAAATAACCTTAGTGATCCTGGGCTCAGGAGAGTAAAGTCAGCGAGAGTTTCCCATTCCTGATTGTTAGCCAATGACCACAACTAACTCTGTCTATGTGGATGGTGGGTGAAAACATGATCAATTTTGCAGACAAGTAGCCCGTTGATACTCATTGTCTAAGCTTACACATGAAGATTGACCACTTGGGTGAAATAGTAGAGGGTGCCTAGCACCTGTGGAGCCATATCCCAGCAAAAGTGTCAACAGGTTCAGGAGGAAAGGGTTAAAAAGAAAAAGAGCCTGTGATGCTGCACCAGCGAGTGATACACATCAACGAGCTGCAAATCTCACTGCTGTAGAAAAATACTGAGGGAGATCCAGGGGAGATTTGTTCTTCGGTTGCTCTCTTTGGTGTCCTTGCCGACTCTGTGTGGTATTGGCAGAAGCCTGGGAACAACTCACTTTACCCACTTTCAGCCACATACTGTCTGTATCCTGGAGCTAGAACAGAGTGGGTTGATACCATCTCACACAAAAAATTACAACCGAGTAAAGTGTCCTACTGAAGATAGGGTTGTTTGGGGGTAGCCAGATAGTCATTTAAAAAAAAATCAAGCCTGCAGCTATCTGTGCCAGCAGTGTGCGCCAAGAAGGAAAGCATAACCTGCTGCCCTGGGACACAGTGGCAGGCTGCAGGTAGAATCCAATATGAATGTCCATAATGGCTGCTGAGTGTGTCTGATTGTAAATGGATCTACAGCTCCTGTTGAGTATTGGTTGGTTTTGTGAAAATTCTGAAAGTATCAAACACACTGGCTGGTGTTTTCCATCTCTATACTAGCTGGCCTGTGATTCATGGCTCTTCAAAGTGAACGGGAGGAAAATCACAGGCTGGCAAACATCTCAACCATTGATCTTTGGCTGTGGGTTTCTTGTTAATGTGTGCTTCAATTCAGCGCTGGGACAGCTCACGCTCTTGTTTATTTAATAATAGCATCTGCAGCAGCATTGTGGGAACTCAATATAAGATAAATATCACCTGCAAGGGAAATTTGAAAATACACAAAGTAATTTGTTGATTGATGGATACATGTATTAATTCCATCAAGTTGGCGATAGGCCAGAGTTATTAATCTGATACCACACTCTTTTCTTGAGCCACTCACAGATTGATTAGTATCTGAATGAGAAAGTGTCAGGCTGGCTCAGTGGTTATACTTCCACTTCTAAAGGCAGAAGGATGTGTGGTCAAGCCTTATTCCAGGGTTTAAACCCATAATCTTGGCTGACAGTGCAATACTAGGGGAATGCTGCATTAAACAGAAGTTTTATCTGCCTCTTGCAGTGATTCAGGTGGACAGTAAAAATCCTATGGGACTATTTTTTTAAAAAGTAATTTGTTGAGTATAAAGTACTGAGATTTCTGAGTGACATGATTAGGGTGCTGCATAAATACAAGTGTCTTTATAGGTTAAAGTTAGAGGTGTGATTTTTCATGATCCTTACTCTGAACAAACGAGTTATACCCTTTGCTCTAAATTGCAGAAATATCAGATCATCTAGGTTCCCTTCCTGGAGAATTACTTGGCACAATCACCCTTAGGGCTGCTGCCAATAGAAAGAGTCTGAGCACCAGAACAACGTACATTTAGACACCCTGCCCCCAAATCTCACTGTGGTGAACCAGTTCTAAATGTGCTCCTCAGAGCCATCTACCAACTCCAACCTCCTTGTCACAATGACAGCAAAGCACATGAAGGTATGCCAGCACATTCAATGCACAACTGTAGCTATCAACATGTAGAATACTGCAGAAAATGGTGGCTATGGTTTTCTGCTCGACTGCCTGCAGTTTTCTTCTAATTAGTCGTGGGCTGACAAGCACAGAAGCAGAAAACCCTGGCCATTGTAAACTAACAATCAGATATAGAAATGCATGTTAAAACCATTGGGCACCCATTTTTCCTCTATCATTTCATTTGACTGGATTGAGGCAACAGAGATGGATGGGGCAAAGATGGCAGTAGATTTTAGGCAGACAAGATGGGAGCTTGAAGCTATCAAATAAGCAGGTCAAAGAAGGGAAAGACACTGAGAAGGTGGATCAATAACAGAGGGCTAGGAAGATCTTGGAGATACTGAATTCTGGAGCAATTTAAACAGCTGGTTTTATCTTTAGAAGTACAACTGCAAACTTCAGGGACATCTGCTTATTTCCCACTAGAGGGCATAACTACTCCCATTTGGTGTGCTTTTTAATGTACTCTTCATTTAGTTTAGTAAGATGGTCAAACAGGCTGTTTTAACATTCCAGTCTCACTGTCCTTCCTTTCTCTCTTTCCCCCCCCCCCCACCCACACAAAAATTATTACTAAATCAACAGTACTTTGTAAAGGGGTAGAATTAGGGTTCCCTCCTTTTGACAGGTTTAAAACCAAGCTGGAGCAGGATTACAGCTCAATTCTGGACTTTTTTTTTTGTTACTGATAAGTTATTGAAAATGCTTTCCAATAGTAGATTGTGCAAAATGTCCATTTGCTGAGGTGCTGATGGAACCATATCCCAGCATGAATGTTATTCAGTTGAAAAGGAGTTACTAAATTTGGATTGTCTGTTCATTTGATTCATAGTGTGTAAAAAAAAATCAAAATTGCTCAATTTGCATTGGATAATTCAATTATTTTTTTGAACAAAAAAGTTGATTAAATTAACAGGCATACACCAATTCTCAGGAAGCTCTCCTGCACATTACTACTGAATTGATGCCTTCAGCTATTGCTCTAGTTCTGCAGCTGTGCTGCTGCTTTTGGGGAGCCCCTAAACAATGTGTGGAAGAGGAAAGGCTTTAGGGCAGTAGGCCATTATCTTGGTTGACTAAGTTATAAAATAATTCTTAAGATTTTCCCCTCCAGGGCACCATCATCTTTAGCCCATTACTGCAAGTGGGAGGGAGGGGTTCCCTAAAGGAGGAACAAACTTACCTGCCATTAACCCAACCAGGTCCCTCCAATAAGAGAAACAAAGCCACAGCACCTAGAGCACTACAGTAGTATTATGGCCACCTAGACATTGCTAAAGCATATGCTTGAGCCACACAAGCCCACACCCTGATTCCAGAATATTTCAGAGTAAAATATTTGTATTAAGTCAAACAAGTAAAGAGCATTTCTCAATCCAGACTATTGCATGCATAGGGTTAAAATTATGTGCATTCTCAATTTGAAATAAACTGCTGAAAAATCTTCACTGTGATGAAAAGTTTGTGACTAGAGCCTGGTACTTGGTATAGACTACTGATAATTCCAATATTAGTGCTACAAATGACTGAATTATCAAATACATTTGCATTAAGTAATTTAAAAATTTAGTGCTAAAATGAGTCAACCAATTTCAAATTGAGTAGACAATAATACTAGACCATCATTTAAAAGTGAAAATTATTTAAAAATAAGGATTTTGAACAATGCCACACCTTATGCTTTATTCCTGGGATTTTCTACTGCCATCTATTGATGGCAATTGTGTTCTGCATAGTGAAGATATTCAACTTTTGCCTCAAGGTAGGTTGTGCCATTTTATGCACTGAACCAGGCATAAGCCCAGCACAGCTGAAGGTAGATTCAAAAGATAGAACAATAATAAGCATATCCTAGCACTGGATTTCAGTGTTGAGCAAGCCCATTCCAGATATATTAGGTGCAAAGGAGATTCCTGCTCCACCTTGTTTCCCTGAAGATTTGAGTTACTGTATATGAGGTAGTTGTGTGCAATGGAAACCCATTCATTGGGAACAAAGGTTGAACTGGTTTGGAACTAAGCTGCACACCTAAAAAGGCAAAATATTTTAACTCTCAGGATATCATTCTCCACAAAGATTTCCAATTCACACTTATAGCCAAAATTTGGTTTAATAAATATTTTCTGTAATTACAAACATCACAATTTAATGTCAACTTTATACAAAAAGCATTAGTCCAATTCTACCAAAACTCAAGTAATATGCTTACAGTAGCACTTTAATGGCTTATGCTTATTTTCCTGCAGTAAATGCAGTGCTGGTGTCATTTCTTTTACTAAACTATATTTAGACATCAGCACAAGAGTAACCAATCTTTCTGGATATCTTCATTGACTGCTTCACTTTTGAAGAGAGGCAGCTTCCCAGATGTGGCCAAGTTGAGTCAACATGTACCCTACAGATGAACCCAGCCACTTTGCTTAGTGAGCTATGCAATGTTAAACATCAAGTCACACTTATTTTAGTGTATGGCTAATCAGTGCAATTGCAACCTAAAATGGAGGAGGAGGAAAGAAAAAATGAATTGCAAAATATAGTCTTGCAGGGTTGGGTGATGAGTGTAGGCTCAGGAAAGACAGTACAAGTGTGGTTGTAAGTAGGTCACTAGTTAACAGCACAGGTTCTGTTTTACTGCAGTTGGAGGTCTCTGGCTAAATGATGTAGGCAGTGGGTATAAACACAATGTGAGCAGTTTATAGGGAAAAACTATAAAAGTGATCCCAAAAGGTGATGGATAAGCCAGTTTCAAATGGATTAGGTGCAGTGAGTATAGCCTGATCCACTGCTGCAGAAGTCACAAGTTACTTTGTGAGCATTAGCACAGTCTACAATAATCCAGTTAAATGCATCTTTATTGCACAAACACTTGGCCACATAGCCCAGTTACACAAGCATCACCCTGTACTAGTGTGGTTCCTTAATCAGGATTGGTACAATGAAGCAGATCTACCCAAATTTATTTGAGACAAACACCTTAAGTATTGTATACATGTAATGGTTAGTAAAGCACAAGTGTCTGGCTCCAAACCACATCAATGCAGGTGTCCTAGATTATATCCAGGTTTGGTGTCTGCACCAAATTGGCCATAAAAATTTCATTTGTCCACTAACATGCAGTCTTCCAGGGCAATAATCACAGTGGCCACTTAAATTGTGCCAAAAATGAGGTTTCTGGTTATGGATCATTTGCAAGTCATTAAGGGGTTTAGGAGCAGACAGGGCAGATATACTTCATTCAAGAACACAGAAGGGTTTCACTGGTGCCTGCTTCTCCTCCTCATCCAGTAAATGCTGCACATAGCATGATGTTCCAAGCAGAACATGACCTGTGGCTTGCATTGTGAACATTGTCAAACGCAGGGCTTCCCTAAGGAGGGAACAAAAAGGATTAATAGGAAGAGGCATTGACAAACAGAGCTATATAAAAAGTTATTTTATATAATGTCAGCAGTGCGAGAATTACTCCATGTGAGCAAGAGTTCCCATTCACAACAGTTTAAGTGGTTAATAACTTAACTCCTTACAATTTATATGGGGAGGGAGAAAGAAGCAAAGAAAAAAAGGGGGTGGTGATTAGAGATGGCCAGTAGTAGGAAAAGTAAGTTTGCAGATGTTTCTGGTCTCAGATAATCTTGAAATAAGAAGTTTCAACCAAAGGAGAAGCAGCAACTTGATTACTTTTTGAGCCAGAGCTGCAAGTAGAGAACCAAGCCAGATGAGCACAATATATTGAAGCTTATGGATTGATCTGAGGCTACACCAAGGTGTCACTATATCAAGAGTAGTGATAGAGGTGGGGAGAAAACTGGAAGACCTAGATAGTGTTGTTCTTTGTTTTGGTGGGGGGGGGGGGGGGGGGGCAGGGAAGGAAAAAAAGGTGGTAGTTTATTTCCCTCATTAAAATGAGAGCATGTTGGAAGACACAGAAGGGAGAGTATAAGGAAATAGCTGGAGGGTCTCATTAGCAATATAAACAAATGGGAGTGTCAAGCCTACATGTGATGACAAGATTGAGGGGGAAAGCCATAAAAAGGTGTATGGGAACAGGTAGAAGTTGATGAGGGGTAAGCAAGGCAAGGAAGTTGGTGAAGGATGAAAAGTTGCTCAGTGCAAAGACAGGTCAGACAAGGGGACCACCAGTGATGTTTTTCTGGGGTATGTATGTGGCATGAAAGAAGTGCAGAATCTTGGAAAGATGGTGGTAAAGACTGATAAAGGAACTGGGGATTTGCTGGGGTGGGGGGGCACACGAAGGGGAAATAAAAAACTGGGATCTAAGTGCCACTGTAGTAGGGGACATAGAACAAATTAAATGCAGGTGGCAGAGGATGAGATTAATGAGCATTTCAACAGTAGCCTAAGAATACCTGAACCCATTTTCCCCATGCCCCTGGAGGTTACTAGTGTCAATCGAATCTGAAAACTAGATCCATCCCCAAAAGCAAATACCAAGTTCCCAATAACTCACATTTAAGGATGATTATTTCCATGAAAGTCACAAGCTGTAGGACAGCCTGTCACCACAAATAGTCATCCATTCATTTCAGCTGAACATGTAATTAAAAGCTCCATTAGAGCTACTAAATACTATTTAGGGCATGCCCAATGTTTTAACAATCTCATTTTGTTTCAGTTGGACTGAATAGATAGACAGGTGGGGCTAGGAGGTTTAGTATCCTTGGAATCTAAGGATGCCAGTTACACGATGAATCCTATTACCAATAATTTACTTACAATGGAAAACATTCAATTCTTGAGCTGTAATATACTTGATCAGTAATCCAGTGCTTTCAGCTTGACATTCCAGTTTCTTACCTTATTATTTTCTTTGCTGCAATGCATTGGACATCATATGACACAGAATATGAGCCATAGAGGGTCATCTTTACACTCAGGCAGCCAATGAAATCTTGAGGATTTTCTTTGTAGAGGTCAAAAGTTATTCGGGCAACATCTTTTCTTCTACGCAATTTATCAGTGAAACTCAGATGAAAGCCACTATTCTGTTTTAAAAATAAGATTGTAATTATACTCTACACCAGGCAATGCCTAAAAAGGAAACTCCTGGACTACTACAAGATACTCTTCAGAATTGTACTTTGTACCAGCAAATATGCTAACATTCACATTTTGTAACTGGTAGGCTATACTGGGAATGTCTGATTTTATTGGTCTTGAGTTTCAGACATGATGAGCCTAAGCAGAACAGTGGATGGAGCACAGAGAAGTGCTTAGTTCAAGATAGGCTTGGACTTCCATTTTGCTTTTGCAAAGAATTAGGAGTGAAAGGATGAACTGGGGTTCCAGTTGAAGAGTACTTTAAATAAATGCTTCAGTGAGATTACAGAATAAATAAAAATATCCCCAGATAAATTGCTGCTACCACAGTCCTTACCTCTGATGGCGTCCATTTCTGTCCCTTCTCAAGTACCATGAAGGGAGTGTTGTCTAGTACAGTCTGAAAGAATTCTTCAGTCTCAATGAAGGTCCCATCCTCCTCCAGTGCCAGTGAGACACTGCATGTTGTGTGCAGTGATTCTTGAACCTGCAGCACGAGTGTAAAATTGTTGCTTTTAGAGACGTGGAGGGGGAAATGACAAAAAAAAGCAAGCTGGGTCATGATTAATCATTCCTGTTTAAAGGAACTGAACATTATTGCATCAATCAGTAAAACTCTTTACTGTACACAAGATTAAAGTTTATCCTTTGTTCTGAATGTTTGAGATAGAGGATTGTCTACATTTGGTTGCAGCACAGTCTCAGACCACAAAGCTGGCTGTGGATACAACTAATTCAGGTCAAAAACCAATTGCATTTTGGGTGAAAAAAATAAACTGTAATCATAAAAGTTTGGGAAGCCTAAAAAGTTAAAAGTTACATCAGTCTTTGAAAAAAAATACAAAGCTAAAATGAATGTGTATAATTAGTTTCTATTCTCAACAGATCCCAGTGTAGCTTTATTCAGCATCTGTACATTCCTACTTGGCCTCCTCTCAAGTTCTCAACCATTTATAGGTGCCAATTTTATTCACTCCAGGCAACATTAAGAAGTGGCTGAGCTCAAAGTGAAGGTTATGGGTCCCACAACATCCCTGCTGTAATGTTGAAGACCTATGCACCAGAACTAGCCACCCACTTAGCCAAGTTATTCCAGTGCAGCTATGGTGCTGGCATCTCCTAGACACTGGAAAATTGCCCAGGTATGTCCCAAGCACAAAAAGCAGGACAAATCTAACTTGATCAGTTACCACCTCAGGAGTGATGGAAGTCCCTGCCACTGGACTGTACCATTTCTTCCAACAGAGGGGATACTACAGCAGCTCCTAGCCCCATGACTGCCACCACTGAGGAGAGCAGTAACATGACCACCTAGACATATACCACCATTTATAGTCAAAAAGGTCAAAACACTAGAATTCCTTAACTAGCATAATTACAGGAGCACTATCACCACAAGGACTATGGTAGTTCAAGGAGAAGGCCCACTACCATTTTCTAAGGACATGGCCTTGCCAGTACTGCCCACACCCAATGAACAAAAAAAACCCCAAATTTGAAGGTAACTATGGTGTGCTCTATATCTGTACATAGGATGAATCACCTCCTGCACCAGACCATACACATCATACTAGAGGGTTCCGTGCTTAATCTTAATTTTGGTATTCCATTCGGGGGTGGTGGGAGAAGAGTTGGGTAGTAATCAATAGGTTTACCTATAATCCCATCAGCACCATTTGTGCCCTACAGTCAGATGGCACATTGTGTAGACTTCAAAACTCACTGCCCAATGAAGCTGCCACAGTCCAATCTTTAAGAATGCTCAGTTAGGCAACAATTGACAAAGCCCATTAGTGACAAAAGTCAACCTTCCAATTTGAGAGGGTGGTGAAAGGTGCACACGACGAGGCTCATTCCCAATACTTGTAAATCAAGCTACACAGTGCCCAGTGCACTTGCTCCATGCTATGAGGAAACATTCCCTATTCAGTTACCTTGTTGAGCACATGCACAGAACCAGACAAGCACAACTTGGTGCCTTAAAATGCTCATGAATTTCAGTTATTAGATGGAGATTTTAGCAATTATTTTGCTTCCATATTAAAAAAGGAACAAGAAAAGCTTCTGAATGGTCAGAACAACCAGTCATGAGAGTTTTTGTTAAGTTAACAATATATGTTAAATCCACCTACCTTCCTGGGGGGTATGAATCAGAAGAGGAAGAGAATACAAACTGAATGGAGTTTGGACTTGCTTGAGCAATTTATGCAAAAGGATCAAAGTAATATTGCCAGTCCATACCAAAACTTCACAAAAAAGGTTTGACAAATGAATTTTCACCTTGTCCAGTAGATCCAGAAGGCCCTCTGCCATGATGCCCTTCCTCAGGCTCCGATCCCAGTTGCACACTTTAAATGGTCTTTGCTGCGGAGTGCTGTTCAACAGTTGCGAGGTCACTGACGCACTGGCAGAAACACACCTATGCAAAAAAAAAATACAAACTGTAGATGGCACATCACCGTTAAGTTGATGTTCCTACTACTGTGGAGACAGATGTTTTCTTGATCTAACTGGTAAGGAATGAGTAAGAGAACTACAGTAGTGTTTAAGTATTTACTGAATTTTGCAGTAATAAAACCAATTTTTTTTTGTTAATAACAGAGGCATAATAGTTCTTAAATTTGACTTCAGGGAGGCTACATTTACTGCCAATTCCTGGTTGCCCCAAAGGATGGACCTTGACGTGGTGGAAAGGCTTGAGTGCTCCTATGACCAAGAGCCATGATGGCAGGAGTATAACTCCTGGTAGGGCCAAAGTTAGATAGGTCAAAAGATAGGGGCCAGACTAAAGGCAGTTCACTAGGAAGAAAAATATTTGTAGATATCTTACCTGGAGATGGAACTGGGAGACAAGAAACTGAGTGATTTCTTGGCATATTCCATTTTCAGCTTTCACGAGTGTCCAACCTACCTGCAACAAAAAAATTGCAAAAATGGTTACATGTCTTAAAAATCTTGAACAGTGAATGTTTGTCTGGATTAAGTCGAGATTGTGTAGTACAATATTCTTTTCCTCAAAGAAATCTCTCTCCTCCCCACCAAACAGCATTAAACACCCCCAGATAATGTAGAGATTTAAGACCCCTCACCACTACAATGTACTTAAATCAAATTCAGAAGAGTATCCATACTATACCAAAGCCACATTTGCAATAAGCAGACACACTGGGTTAAAAGCACTCCCACTACCCATCAATTTCTTAATGTCAGCATAAACTACATTTTCCAAAAATACCACTTATAGTAGGAAAGTTACCATCTTATGACATAATATTAATAGAGTTAAAAATTGAATAGTTAATCAGCAAGCATTGTAACTAGCATTATAGAATCCTTTTACACAGGTCACTGAATCAGATAATTATGACACAGAAAGAGGCCATTTGGCCCATTGTGTCCTTGCCAGCCAAAAGAGCTATCCAACTTAATCCCACTTTCCAGCATTTGGTTCGTAACCCTGTAGGTTACAGCACTTCAAGTGCCCATCCAAGTACTTTTTAATGAGTGAGGGTTTCTGCCTCTACCACCCTTTCAGGCAGGCAGTGAGTTCCAGACCCCCCACCACTCTCTGGGCTAAACAATTTCTCCTCAACTCCCATCTAATCCTTCTACCAATTACTTTAAATCTATGCCCCCTGGTCACTGACCCCTCTGTTAATGGAAATAGGTCCTCCTATCCAGTCCCATCATAATTTTATAGACCTCAATTAAATCTCCCTTCAGTCTCCTTTGTTCCAAAGAAAACAACCCCAGCCTATCCAATCTTTCCTCATAACTAAAATTCTCCAGCCCTGGCAACATCCTTGTAAATCTCCTCTGTACCCTCTAGCACAATCACATCTTTGCTGTAAAGTGAAGAGAACTGCAAGTAGTATTCAAGCTGTGGCCTAACTAGTGTTTTATACAGTTCTAGCATAACCTCCCTGCTCTTACATTCTATGCCTCGGCTAAAAAGGGAAGTATCCCTTATGCCTTTTTAAGCCACCTTATCTACCGGTCCTGCTACCTTCAGGAATCTGTGGACATGCACTCAAAGGTCCCTCTCTTCCTCTACACCTCTCAGTAGCCTCCCATTTATTGTGTACTCCCTTGCCTTGTTTGCCCTCCCCACATGCATTACCTCACACTTCTCTGGATTGAATTCCATTTGCCACTTTTTTGCCCACTTGAACAGTCCATTGATATCGGCCTGCAGTCTACAGCTTTCCTCCTCACTATCAACCACACGGCCAATTTTTGTACACTACACCCTAAAAACCCTAGTAGGGAAACTAGTCAGTTCAAGCAAATTTAAATCCTATTCAATATAATTGTTTTGTATGCTGACAAGTTTCAATACACAGAAAAGTCCCAATCCTATATGGGGAGTGATTGAGCTGGGGGAAAACAAAAGGCAAGTCAACTTGTACAGATCTACAACACTAACATGAGAGGCAGGTAGACTGTGTAGATAGCCCAAATCAAAAAAAAAATACAAAATGGGAAAGACAACACTCACTTTTACGTTGATCTTATGTTTAAAACTTATGTCCCACTCCGTTTCAAGTCTCTCCTCTCACCCTCACAGCAGATTCTGACTAGGTTTCAGAAGTTCACTGACTCCAGCAAGATGATCAATGACTCACAGGGTCAAGGTTCTGCCAGCAAGCTAGTTATTGCACCACAGTAGCACGTCCGCACAATACACAGGGCGTGACAATGAATTCATGTTTCAAAATGTGACTTTTCTCTTGTCGCCCCCTCTCCTCCCCCAAGTGGAAAGAATTTTAATATTGAGCCCTGTTTAAGTGCATTTTAAAACAAAACATAAATTCACCCCTAGTATAAAAAAAATGGAGAACGTGTATTAAAGCCAGACATTGAAACCAGTACAGATGATAATCCGTAATAGGGGAGTTGTTACCTCATCTCAGGAACTCCCAAACAGTCACACTTTAGGGGGTTTTGGGATATCCTTCCACTTGAGCTTCACATGAAGACAATGGGATAAATTCCAGTTCAATCCCCTGCTTCCCCTTCAGTTTTAGACTGGTAACTCAAGTTGTGGTTTCAGTCAGACAGTACCCAGTTTATACCACCGAGCTGGAACTCAGGTTTTGAAGCACAGAAGAGAACAGTGCACATTATAGTCACATTCCCAGCAGTTACATTTTAAATGCCTAGACAGGGCAGGTGGGAGCACTTATTGTTTTAAAATGTTTAAGTTGACCACATACAGCCTTTTAAGTATCCAGGGGTTAAAACAGTGTGCAAGAGTCTCTTGGACGTGGCTTATCACTACAGTGCAGTTACACCCCATGGTCCATCAAACCAAACTTGAGACCACATCCTCATGGAAGTCGCACTGCTTTTCTCCAGCGTCAGATTTATGTCACTTTAACACCGTGTAAAGCAAAGGCTCCATGGGGAAGCCAAGACTAAAGTTGTAATATAAACTCTACCATGTATCCTTTTAAGCATGTAGAACCACATCACATTTCTATTTGTTACAGAACACACACATTTTAAAAGGATTCCTCTTCTCCCCCGCTCTTGCAGTTCACCCGAAATAAATATTTTATTTAATGGCGTTGTCTCGAGTAACAAGATGAAATTAAAGCAAAGTGATGGAAATAAGGAGAAAACTTTGCACCCGGACCCTTAAAACATTGACCAGGATTCGGTAAGATTTTTGTCTCAGCCTAACTGCAACAGGGGATTACAAAAAAAATGTAAACTACTAAATTTAAAATCTACACAGTCACAGGAACCTTCCCCCCCAAAGATATAATTAAAATGTTTTACAAGGAACATCCGCTGTAATAGTTACCACCAATTAAAGCCGGCAGGGATGTGTGGGCTGCGCTCGGATCCTTCAGGAGGTGCAAATCGCCGTACTTTATAGGCTTTCAGTCCTCGCACCGTGGAGCGCACACAACCGGCACCATGTACAGCACCCGCTCCCAGCCCAGATAGTGGTGAGTGAGATAGAATAAGACCTGGTTAAACCCCAGGTTACCCTTGGGATCCCTCTCCCCTCCTACATGTTTATTGCTACTTTATGCTGGGGAATATATAAACAAACACTAGGACTGAACTAAGGAAAAACTCTCGGGGGGAAATGGTATCAGAAGACATACACTAGATCTGCATCAGACCTATACTCACCCAAAACAAACCAGGATTTACGCAGATTGTACACTCTCAGGTAGAGACAGAGACTGAAATTTATACACACACCTGTTACACGGTCAGTTTGACCATCTCATGACTATTGACACCACCTCCAATAACACTGAACCTATCAAACACATCCCGATAGTTAAACCAGACATCTATCCCTCAATTAGTGGTGCAAGATAGGCCAGTTTTACACAGAACGAATCCACCACAAACATTTACAAAAACAGATTACCCAAACTAAAATCTTGAAGTAAATATAAATTAATTCAGAGGTGATCTGACAGAAGTATGTAAGACGGTTGTCAGTATGGATAAAATAAATACAGAAAATTACTTCAAGCAAATTATATGACTAGTTAGGGGGCACAGTTTCAAGCTAGTAAAAGGCAAATTTAGGTCTGATATCAGGAAGTTCTTCACAAAAAGAGTGATTAACATATGGAATTGACTTCCAGATAAATTAGTAAATGCAAAAACCTTGTAATCATTTAAGAACCAATTGGATACTGTAATGGAGGACTTTAGGATATTGCTGGATGGATGAATTAAGATGGGTTAAACAACAACAACTTGCATTTATATAGCACCTTTAATATAGTAAAATGTCCCAAGGTGTTTCACAAGAGTGTTATCAAACAAAATTTGATACTGAGCCACATAAGGAGGTATTAGGAAAGGTGACTAAAAGCTTGGTCGAAGAGGTAGGTTTTAAGGAGTGTCTTAAAGGAGGAGAGAGATTAAATGATCTTCCTCATTTGTAATCATCTTGTAGAATTCGCTGCAGGGTCATTTGGACGTGTGCCAAAAAGGTATGGATTGTATATTCAGATCTGATTTCATGGCTGTCAACTAAATTGTTCTTAGTTCCTGTTAATCCCTGTATTTGTTTCAATAGCCTTTAGCCCCCAAAGTTTGCAAATTTGCTAGTCGTCAGTTTTGGGGCTTTGTTCAATTCCACTAAACCTAGGTCTGATTTAAAATAGGCAATAAGCCAGACACCAGTGCCTGCATGGATCTACATCATTTATTTAAAGTTACATAGTTGATGCTAAATAAGATTTCATCCACATATGGGTCAGAGAAGGCTCTTCTTGGTGGCTGATGGGGGGACACATTTGAAGTAATTGTACTGGGATATCAGTATGTAAGTCAGAGTCAGCCCATAACCCAATATGTGCTCGAGAAATCTTGGTTCAGCAAGTGATGATTACCTTTAAGGGTACAAGAGATAGTTCCAGGTGTTGACATTTTTAGGATTGAGTTCCACAGGCAGATGAAGCAGTGTGTGAATGCTAGCTATGGTACCCTGTGCAGACATTTTGAGCTGAATTTCAGGGGTGCAGTTGCAGCAGCTGTTGTGATCCTGGCACACAATGGTGGATGTGGTTTGGGCAATTGCAGTGCTATTTTGGTCATAATCTGGACTGATGAACTGACTCTATCCCATTGATGGAGAGAGTGGACTTGGCGTGGAATCGGTAGTCAGCCATCCTCATTGGGTTCTTGGATTGCAGTGAGCTTAAGCTTTCTTCAGAATTAGTACTCATTTACTAACTTTTTCCAGGCATCTTTCCCAATGTGAGTTGGATGTGATTACCAAGCCAGAAAGATGAATGTTTGTAACTAAGATAGCTCGCTGCCTTTATAGAGCATCGTTCACCTGAGGAAGGAGGTAGCCTCTGAAAGCTTGTGAATTTAAAATAAAATTGCTGGACTATAACTTGGTGTTGTAAAATTGTTTACAATTTATAGAGCAGAAGTAGGCCGTGGCATGATGGCTAGTCTTTCATGACAGTTATTGACTTGGTCTTTTCAGCACTGAAGATAAAAAAGCATCTGCTTGCCTACTGTCCAATTTTTTCTTTATCTGCCTATGCTGAAAATGATCAGTTTGTCTTTCATATGGGAAGTTTACCATTCTATAATGACTGGTGTCCCTAGTAAAGAGAACAACATTGCGCATAACCTGTACCGCACTGTAGATGAAGACTAGAAACACTTACCTAAACACACATCTGTATTGGGGAACATTAGTTTTTATAGGTCAATTTCAGAAACAAGTTTTTGGTACTTGTGCTACTGACCCCACCTTAGTTCTGACTGCATAATTGAGAACAGGTAAGCAGAGAGTTACACAAAACACACGTTCCTGAAATTTACCTTAATTATGAATTAACTGAATATTCTCATTAATGAGCAATGCTAAGAAAAACATTTTAATAGTTTGGCCTCTTTAGTTCTGACATGTAATTATAATTGTGACAACTGTGGGAACAAGTACAGCATTAAGCATATTTATGTGTGATACTTGGATTGATTTGTTAATTAAACATATTTGTAGGCACGACCAAACTGATTTATTAATGGATATTGTAGTAGTGAATTGAGGTTGAAGTCAAGTCCTTCATGTAGTCTACAATATTCAATTCCCCACTGTGGCACAAATGGAGTCCATTATTACTATCCAACTGTACTCTTTATTATGAGATGTTAATAGAATTAATTTGATAGGTAATTCAGCACAGAATCGACCATTTTCGTAGGTTGTAGTAGTGAATTCAAATAACTGCTCCGAAAAGATGGTATCACCAGTGTGTTGGTGGAACTGTACTGCAGCAAGATAGCAATACCTGCAGGAAAAATAGAGGAGAAAAAATCCTGGATAAAGGGAGAGAAAATTTTGTTCAACATTGTTTGAAGGGTTTCTGTTTGTGTGCAGATTTCAACAAAGGAAATTAAATGTATCATGTCAGAATATTTATATTCATCTCATGATGGGTTTGAGTGGGTTGTGTGATTCAATGAGGGTTTCCTGCTTCAGTTTGCAATTGATTGAACTCAAATCAATTAACTTCAGCTGGCTGGAATAAGGCTTAATTGGTCAAGAGTGGAATTTTTAATCATTTATCCTCAATCTGTTTTGAATGGATAGTCAACAGTTAGTTTCAATACTGTGTGTTAAGATTAATTATATTTGTGTGTGTCTCACAAAATAGAATATAAAACAAATTGATTGTGTTACATCTGTTTTCAATGAGTCTTACTAATCTCAGATAAGGTGCTTTATCCAAAGAATGGGCTTGATGAAAAAGAAACCATTACGTTGATTAACGGAATTACTGAAAATCAGGTCACTCAGATAAAGGCTGAAAGATATTAGTAAAAATTGAAATGTCTACAACACTGAGATGGATTTTAATCAACACAAGGTTGGGGGGCAGAGGGTGAGACCACACCTGGAGTACTGTGTTCAGTTCTGGGCACCGCACCTTAAGAAGGATATATTGGCCTTGGAGGGAGTGCAGCATAGATTTACTAGAATGATACCTGGACTCCAAGGGTTAAATTCCGATGAGAGATTACACTAACTAGGGTTGTATTCCTTGGAATTTAGAAGATTAAGGGATGATTTAATCAAAGTATTAAGGGGAACTGATAGAGAGAAACTATTTCTGCTGGTTGGGGAGTCTAGGATTAGGGGACATAGCCTAAAAATTAGAGCCAGGACTTTCAGGAGTGAAATTAGGAAACATTCCTACACGTAGAGGGTGGTAGAAGTTTGGAACTCTCTTCTGTAAATGACAGTTGATGCTAGCTCAATTGTTAATTTTAAATCTGAGATTGATAGATTTTTGTTAACCAAAGGTAATAAGGGATATGGGGGTAAGGTGAATATATGGAGTTAAGTCACAGATCAGCCATGATCTCATTGAATGGTGGAACAGACTTGAGGGGCTAAATGGCCTACTCCTGTTCCTATGTTCCTAAGTGGTGGGAGGGGAAAGGGGGTTAATGTCTACACTGTGAGGTGGTAATTTTTGACATTGAGAAGGGACCTCTGTCAGTACTCCCAAATGGGCACTATTACAAGTGTCAGCTTAGCTCTGTGTTGCATTCCCACCTCAAGGATTCCAGCCCCACTCCAGGGACTTGAACACACAATCTAGGCTGACACTTCAATGCATTACTGTTGGAGTGTAGACCATCAGATGAGATGTTAAACTGAGATCCTGCTTTAGGTGGATGTAATAGATCCCAAACCCACAGGTAAGTGGTTGGGAGGGGTATCGGGTGGGCATCGCGATCAGGGGAAGGGGAGGCCCCTGGTTTCCTCATGGAGCCCCGTGGAGCATTCCTGGTCCTTTTTGCCGATAAAGAAACTTAAAACAATAAAACACTTACCTTTCTGGTCTCTACACCACAAGATTGGGTAGCCACAATGGCTTCCTTGCACAAGCCTCCTATTAATAATTGTAGTCAGGCCCTGATGATATCATCAAAGTCTGATCTGCACATTTTAAAGAACCACCCCACTGCCTTCTGGTGGGGGTATCCCTCTCACCCCTTACTTAGAAGAGCAGATTACGATAGTAACCCACTGAAAAGCAGCGAGATCAATGCAGGTAAGTTGCATCGGCCATTTTAACTGCCCACCCGGTTTCTGCCAGGCAGCCAGGGTTAATATCGTTCCTTGGGAGAATTGAGTGAGGGAACTACTTTTGGGGAATGTATATCATTTACAGGCTGGATGCAAGCTTAGTGTTTGGAGAACTGGAGAAGCTGAAGAAGGAATAGCAAATTCTAATGTTACAAAGGCAAGCTCATTAATGTCACCTTTTGGGTTTCCTGATACATTTAGGACAGTGGAAGCAATAATCAATGCAGCTACAATATCTTCTAAGGTTGCAATTGCCTCAAGCTTTAATAACACTGGCTACAGTTCCAGTCGTGATCATTATTTGAGCGCTCGAGTATTGAATTATCTAACTGGTGCTTAAGGAATGTCTTCTACAAAATGGTGTCACAACAGGAAATAAATCCAATGTGTAGTCTTCTACTTGTACTATTTTGTTGGTAGGGTCTGTTGTAAATATAATAGTTACCAGATGACTTACTAACGATGTTTCAGTAATGATAAGAGGCGATTTGGGAGGACCAAGGACAGCTGGTGATTATCTTAATATCTCTCACTCTTAATGTTTGAATTAAACTGCGTCTAGCCTGTGAAGGTCTTTTGGTGGAAGCTGATTTAGGGAAAAATAGGTAAATGAGAAGCGACATAAAAGTTCAATGTCGAGAGTGTATAACGTGATTCATCCACAATTGGAGTGTTTTTCTGTAATAGAGGAAGAGAAGTTTGGATAGTTTGTCACTTGTTGATTCTGGTACATGTGAACTTGCTCCACGATGAGATTTTGATATTTCAATGGTAACTTCAAAGTTGACTTTTAGGATTCATCGAATTGCTTCCTCTATGAGCAAAGATGCAAGTACATGTTTGATTAGTCCTCTGAGGTGTTTGAATGGCCCGATGCTTAGTAACGCTGTTTGAAGTTCCTGTAGTGGTTGTTTCTGGAGTCACTCTGGTGCATTCTTTGATCAGAGTAATATGTATTGGTGTTTTAGCAGTACTTGGCTCCTTCTGTTGTACCTTTTCCTCTCTTTCTGGTTTCTTTGGAAGTGTTGTGCGATTTTTGAGATCCACCAGTGTTAATGTTACATCTAGGTCAGCATTTTTATCTTTGATGGGGATAAGTCGTCTTAGCGTAACTTTCCCAGTTTCCCACTGAAGAAAGATGAGAAAAGCTATTGCAAATATAAAATCTGACAAACATTTGCACTCTGACAAGCTAAAGCATTGCTTATCATTTACTTGAGTGCCTAATAAAATTTTGCTCCAACATTTATTGCATTTGCTAAAAGTTTACTTGTTGGAGCACCATGTTGTCATACAAAATATGGAACATTTTTCAGGGCAAAAGGGTAACTAGGGAGAGAGTAGGGCCTCTTAAGGATCAACAAGGTCATCTATGTGCGGAACCACAAGAGATGGGTGAGATCCTGAATGAATATTTCACATCGGTATTTACGGTTGAGAAAGGCATGGATGTTAGGGAACTTGGGGAAATAAATAGTGATGTCTTGAGGAGTGTACATATTACAGAGAGGGAGGTGCTGGAAGTCTTAACGCGCATCAAGGTAGATAAATCTCCGGGACCTGATGAAATGTATCCCAGGACGTTATGGGAGGTTAGGGAGGAAATTGCGGGTCCCCTAGCAGAGATATTTGAATCATCCACCGCTGCAGGTGAGGTGCCTGAAGATTGGAGGGTAGCAAATGTTGTGCCTTTGTTTAAGAAGGGCGGCAGGGAAAAGCCTGGGAACTACAGACCAGTGAGCCTGACATCTGTAGTGGGTAAGTTGTTAGAGGGTATTCTGAGGGACAGAATCTACAGGCATTTGGAGAGGCAGGGACTAATTAGGAACAGTCAGCATGGTTTTGTGAGAGGAAAATCATGTCTCACGAATTTGATTGAGTTTTTTGAAGGGGTAACCAAGAAGATAGATGAGGGCTGTGCAGTAGACGTGGTCTACATGGACTTCAGCAAAGCATTTGACAAGGTACCGCATGGTAGGTTGTTACATAAGGTTAAATCTCATGGGATCCAAGGTGAGGTAGCCAATTGGATACAAAATTGGCTTGACGACAGAAGACAGAGGGTGGTTGTCGAGGGTTGTTTTTCAAACTGGATGCCTGTGTCCAGCGGTGTGCCTCAGGGATCGGTGCTGGGTCCGCTGTTATTTGTTATTTATATTAATGATTTGGATGAGAATTTAGGAGGCATGGTTAGTAAGTTTGCAGATGACACCAAGATTGGTGGCATTGTGGACAGTGAAGAAGGTTATCTAGGATTGCAACGGGATCTTGATAAATTGGGCCAGTGGGCCGATGAATGGCAGATGGAGTTTAATTTAGATAAATGTGAGGTGATGCATTTTGGTAGATCGAATCGGGCCAGGACCTACTCCGTTAATGGTAGGGCATTGGGGAGAGTTATAGAACAGAGATCTAGGAGTACAGATTCATAGCTCCTTGAAAGTGGAGTCACAGGTGGATAGGGTGGTGAAGAAGGCATTCAGCATGCTTGGTTTCATTGGTCAGAACATTGAATGCAGGAGTTGGGATGTCTTGTTGAAGTTGTACAGGGCATTGGTGAGGCCACACTTGGAGTACTGTGTACAGTTCTGGTCACCCTATTATAGAAAGGATATTATTAAACTAGAAAGAGTGCAGAAAAGATTTACTAGGATGCTACCGGGACTTGATGGTTTGACTTACAGGGAGAGGTTAGACAGACTGGGACTTTATTCCCTGGAGAGTAGGAGGTTAAGGGGTGATCTTATAGAAGTCTATAAAATAATGAGGGGCATAGATAAGGTCGATAGTCAAAATCTTTTCCCAAAGGTAGGGGAGTCTATAACGAGGGGGCACAGATTTAAGGTGAGAGGGGAGAGATACAAAAGGATCCAGAGGGGCAATTTTTTCACTCAAAGGGTGGTGAGTGTCTGGAACGAGCTGCCAGAGGCAGTAGTAGAGGCGGGTACAATTTTGTCTTTTAAAAAGCATTTGGACAGTTACATGGGGAAGATGGGTATCGAGGGATATGGGCCAAGTGCAGGCAATTGGGACTAGCTTAGTGGTATAAACTGGGCGACATGGACATGTTGGGCCGAAGGGCCTGTTTCCATGTTGTAACTTCTATGATTCTATGATTCTATAATCGTGTGGGATTCACCTGCTGGTTTCCTTTGGGAGAATGGATCCTGCAATAATACTAAGACCACTAATGGTCTGATCTTTAAAACTTTGCCTGGCTTTCTGGTGCTAATTATCAACAGAGTTGTTACTGGTACTGGAAGAACATCTTTTACAACAGGTACCATGTCAACTGCTATATCCCCTACATGCACTGATCTAATGCTAGAATCTGTGATGAGCAGAACACTTAACTGACTTTGTACTGTTAGTGATTTGTTGGTAAAACAGATTACTTCTAAGGACTAAATATTGTTCATGAATACTTTTAAAGTTTGGATTGACAAGTGAAGTCATATTATTGGAAGACCATTGGTGGGACACAAGATCAGTAATTGGACAGTAAACAAAATATCTTGCTTTCGGTGTCTCTGTGATATTCTCTGCTCTTGCTCCTTGGTGACAGAAACCATTTTTGGGATCCTTGTTACATTTTACCGATTGAGATTCTTTTGACCAATTAAAGGACTTATGGTCACATCATATTCGGGCAGGAATTTTTATTTTAGTTTTGGCAAATGTTTCTTGAAATGATGTTTCTCCCATTTTAACATTTGAGAAGAAAGTTGAAACAGTGCTGCACGCTTGCAATCTGGCAAACATTGCACTGTGGGAGGCTGCTATACTACATACAGTCCCATTGGTGTGAAGTGTTATAGGGTGAGATGGATCACAATTTTTCTAAATGACCATAAGCAAAGGGTGACTTTAAACTGGGTAGCCATTTGAAGTCAATGGAATGGAAAATTGGTTAGTGTGCATAATGGGCGGGCAATCCGATACCACCAGTTTACACCCCCACCAAAGTTGAAAGTTACTCCCTCTGTGTTCTTTGCTTTTTCCAGGAGATGGGAGTGTTGTGGGGTGGGGGGATGGAAGGGTAGATACATGGGGATGAGTCTCTCTAATAAATGGGGTGACTGTGTATGGGCCTAATGGCCCTTTCTCATCCTAAATATATAAAATAACATACAATTTACTTGACTTGCTGATTATATTTTATTCTTAGAATCATAGAATGGTTACAGCACAGATGGAGGCCATTCAGCCCACCGAGTCTGTACCAGCTCTTTGTAAGAGCAATCCAGTTAGTCCCATTCCCCCGCTCTATTCCCCGTAGACCTGCAAATTTTTTCCCTTCAAGTATTTATCCGATTCCTTTTTGAAAGCCATGATTGTATCTGCTTCCAATACCCTTTCAGGCAGCATATTCCAGATCATAACTACTCCCTGCGAAAAGAAGTTTTTCCTCATGTCGCCTTTTGTCAGTCACAATTCTAGCTCATAATTTTTCTTCACTTGGTAACAAGTGGTAAATGGGTACTTTTATATAGCTTTCACTGGATGGGCAGAAGCTCAAGCTAAAGAAATACGAATCCCTTCCCCTCAATCTCTGAATCCTGTCTTCCCCTCTCATTTTGCCAGACTCACCTAATACTCTCGTGCCTCCAACTCTGTCTATTCCACCATGCCTACCCTAACACTGTATATCAGTTGGAGGTACGCTTGTGATGTAACCGGTACTCTGATTCTTGCACAGGTATTTTGAACTAGGTGCAGATACCTATAGTTTAGAACAAAAGCAGGTATTGTGCTTTTGGCAAAAATGCTTTTCTGTGATGCAGTTATTTTTGATCCTAGTGCAGCAGTGCTCTGATTCAGATACATGTAGCAACCAGTAGCCAGTGGTGTTCCGCAGGGGTCGGTGCTGGGTCCCCAACTCTTTACAATCTATATTAATGATTTGGAGGAGGGGACCGAGTGTAACATATCAAAGTTTGCAGATGATACAAAGATGGGAGGGAAAGTGGAGAGTGAGGAGGACATAAACCTACAAGGGGATATAGACAGGCTGGGTGAGTGGGCAGAGATTTGGCAGATGCAATACAATATTGGAAAATGTGAGGTTATGCGCTTTTTGGCAGGAAAAATCAGAGAGCAAGTTATTATCTTAATGGCAAGAAACTGGAAAGTACTGCAGTACAAAAGGATCTGGGGGTCCTAGTGCAAGAAAATTAAAAAGTTAGTATGCAGGTGCAGCAGGTGATCAAGAAGGCCAACGGAATGTTGGCTTTTATTGCTAGGGGGATAGAATATAAAAACAGGGAGGTATTGCTGCAGTTATATAAGGTATTGGTGAGACCGCTCCTGGAATACTGCATACAGTTTTGGTCTCCATACTTAAGAAAAGACATACTTGCTCTCGAGGCAGTACAAAGAAGGTTCACTCGGTTAATCCCGGGGATGAGGGGGTGGACATATGAGGAGAGGTTGAGTAGATTGGGACTCTACTCATTGGAGTTCAGAAGAATGAGGCGATCTTATTGAAACATATAAGATTGTGAAAGGGCTTGATCGGGTGGATGCGGTAAGGATGGGTGAAACTGGAACTAGGGGGCATAATCTTAGAATAAGGGGCTGCTCTTTCAAAACTGAGATGAGGAGAAACCTCTTCACTCAGAGGGTAGTAGGTCTGTGGAATTTGCTGCCCCAGGAAGCTGTGGAAGCTACATCATTAAATAATTTTTTTTTAAAATAGACAGTTTCCTAGAAGTAAAGGGAATTAGGGGTTACGGGGAGCAGGCAGGAAATTGGACATGAAGCTGAGTTTGGATCGGTCAAGGCCCTTTGGGTGGCGGAGCGGGCCTAGGGGCTGAGTGGCCGGGCCCTGTTCCTACTTCTTGTGTTCTTTAGATTTGAGGTTAGGATCAGATCAGCCATGACCTTATTGAATGGCGGAGCAGGCTCGAGGGGCCGATTGGCCTACTCCTGCTCCTATTTCTTATGTTCTTATGTACTTTCAGTTCAGCTGCAGGTATATTTAGTTGTGGTATATGCTTTGGTGCCTTGGTGTAGGAACCTTGCTGCTGATGCAACAGATACACCAGTTCTGGCATAGATACTGGCATTTCCAGTGTGGTTCATATTCTTTGAGTTGGTGAATGCTGTCTGAGTTAGGTACTGGTTTCACTAGCTCTGAGCAAGTGTATAGGCTTAGGTTTTTTGGCTCAGTGCAGGTTCTTGTACCCATACTGGTGGTGACTCAGGGTGCCTCCCACATTTCCAAGGGAAATGGATGTTTTAATTTCTCTACAAATGCAAAGCTGCAGTTTATTAAAAATGGTGACCCTGAAAACTGTCTCGTATATTTCTCTTTTTTGACAGCCTTCTCTCATAGCTCAGCTCCCCAGTCAGAGATGTCTACCAGAACTATAGAGCACGCTAATAGAAAAATGTCATATAAAGTCCAATTATATGCACATTAAATTATCAAATACTTTTCTTCGTGGGGAGGATGGAATGTCCCTATAAAAGGATTTCATTATCACAGGTGAACAATGCTAATGCCAAAAACAGTGGATCTCGAGATGATCACAGGATCTGAACTCTTCAGTTACATTCTTCCCACCGTACTATTCCCATATTTTGCCACCATACTGTCAACTTTTCTTCTCCCTTCCCCTTTTGCTTTGTTAAAACATTGCGATTGGCACTGGAGCAAGATTCCGTGGGGTAGAAATTGGTCTGCCTGTGCTTGTTTGTTGGGTGTAAAATGGGCGCAAAGCATACCAGATTAGCAGTGGAATGGCTTGTGCCCAATCTGTGCAAGCGTTGGTTCCACTGCTAAATTTATGGGGCCCATTTTTTAGGCATCCTGGGCAAATGCCTAAAACAGACGTTAGGTCCCTTGACTATGTTAATTAGGACCCCTGAGTAAATTTTGTTCCCGCCTGCCCCACTAAGTATTCTTCAGCGGCCCCTGTGGCCGTCAACTACAAGTAAGTTTAATTTTTAAAAAACCCTTTCTGTGGAGCCAAGATGAGCAGGGGTGCTCCCCTTGACTCCATAGTATGGACCTAGCAATCCACCCCCCTCCCCCACCCGTGACCACTCCCCTATTGGAACTTACCTGCTGCTGTTGAGGCAAGCAGCCCAAAATGGACTTTTCTTGTGAGGCGAGCTGAATCTGGAGCCATGACAGGCATCAGCAGCTCGCCCCGAATATGTAGACGAGGCCTGAGGACCTATTCCTGACCCAGACCAAAATCCACCCCAATGTCTTGATCCACTGTATGACTTTCATCTGCATCAGTAGCCGAATCAGCAGAGAATCAACTCAGGAAAGAAAAAGTAGCAGTGATACTTACATTGAACACAAGACAAGTAAAGATGATGCAATCATATTCAAATACACCAGTTCATTCACAACCAGCGGGAATATCACTGGTGCAGAACATTATAAGAGAGTCGGTGTCTGGTTAATTCACTGCCCCATGTAAACTAGCCATGTGGAGAGGCAAGAAGTGAGACTGAAAAAGGGAGCAGGGATAAATAGAAAATTAAATTAAATGCAAGTTGGAAAAAAAAAACACATACACGTGCACAGAAACACTTTTGAAGAAATCCGTCAAGCGGGATTGTAGCTTGCCAGCGGTCTTTGGAAAAGAATAGAATCCTCTTGTATGCTGAGCATCTGATCACCGTCTCATTCGTCTTTCTCATCTTCTGTACTTCCACGTAAAATGTTCTTTGATTATTTTTACTTGTATCACCTATCAGAGCGTGGAGTGACTTGTAGGGAGTTTGAATATTGGTCTTATACTTATGTGTCAACTTCCCATTTGGCTGATTGTTATAACCATGAATAGTCACTTGGATGGCTGGAACTGGGGGTTGTACCTCTCCTTTCATCTCTTATCATACAGTATAAAACACTTAAATGAACATCTTATGTGACTTAACACATTTTAATCTGTAACATTCTGGAGAAAAGGCACTGTTGCCATTGTGGCATCAGATGGGCATCACAATACTGCTTGTTCTGTGATTACTCATTGTGCTTGTAGCTAAGGATAAGTTACCAATCAACTTATTAGGTATTGTATGATCAAGGGTACATTTACAGTGCAGCAGTTCAGGTTTCAGCCAGGCAGAATCTGCTTTACCTTGCTTGGCTCCAACCTGACCAGGACTTCAACTGATCCGTTTAGGATAGAGTTGTGTTTATGCCAAGTTTCACACATGGACAAAGCTATCCAGCAAAATTAGAAACATAATTATTGAGAGTGGGAAGGGGAGAATTGAAGCTCCCTAACATTTAAGTTCATGTCAGGTAGGTTTAAAAAGTGGAAGATCAAAGAACCTATTAAGGACTTTGTAAATCAGGTTCAACACCACAGATGCTGACTGACCTACTGTATATTTCCAGCATTTTCTGTTTTATTTCAGATTTACAGTAATTATTTTTTAAATTTATGTAACATTTCACTGGATTTACATTCCATGCAGTTCCAAACTGAAACAGTGAGACACTGCTCCTCCAGGGACTCGTGCTCATTTAGTTCATGAGTTAGGTTGGGTCCTGACTCTGGATTTAAATTGCAAGTTTAGCATTGGTGTCAAGCAGAAATCAGTTTGAACCAACATTAGATTTGTAGTGTGAATGCACCTTTGTTGCCTTAAAATTGGCCCTCCTGAATTATGTTTATTTACTTTATCTTTTTCTTCAGCCCATTTCACAAGATCAAATCCAATGATACTAAACTCCAAAGGGTAGACATTAGAAGAAACTCTTGAAAATCAAAGATAGTGATTTGAGGGCTGTATAGTCACCTGTTCCACTCAATTTATTAGTATGCCTTATTTTGTTCAAAACTATCCCTTTACGAATAGCCCTCTGAGGCTATTCTAACTATCTTTTCACAATCTCTTTAAAGGACGCATTGATTTATTCTGTAAGAGGTGTGTAAGAAAATTTGATCTGACACCAAATATGGTTGCAACTAATCCATTTATTGTGTGAGAACAAGTCTTAACATTGATCTTAGTATACACTATGTTCGAGCAACAGCATACGAGAAAAGAAATGACAATTACCCTGCTCTTTGGGTAGAGTTAAGTAACCATATGGATCCACATCCTGAACCTCTACAATAATTCAAGAGTTAAAGCCCCCTGTATTAGAGAGAGCCTGGTCATGTTATCATGAGTTGTTGTTTACAGATGCGTTTTGATCTCACTTGTTCCAGACTAGAACGCCTGGGCCTCTCTTATCAGGGTCTGGCTTTTGTTCCCAGCCTTTAAACAGATGTGCAGTATAAGCAGTCTTCAGAGCATCCCTTTTTAGCAAGATCCCTCTGCCTTGTGGCTAGTTTAATTTGACCACTTCTGTCTTTTTAGCTGTTTATGTGTTAATGCTTAATCTAATGTCTATAAAAGTGAGCTGGTTATATGTATTAAGATGCCTAACCTAAACATGAGTGATTTATATCTTTTATGTAGAATCATAGAAAAGTTACAGCATGGAAGGAGGCCATTCGGCCCATCGAGTCCACGCTGGTTCTATGCAAGAGCAATCCAGCTAGTCCCACTCCCCTGCCCTGTCCCCGTAGCCCTGCAAGTTTTTTTCCTTTGAACTACTTATCCAGTTCTCTTTTGTAAGCCACAACTGAATCTGCCTCCACCATCCCCCGGCAGTGCATTCCAGATCCTAAAAAAGCTTTTCCTCATGTCACCTTTGGTTCTTTTACCAATCACCTTAAATCTATGTCCTCTGGTTCTTGACCCTTCCATCACTGGGAACAGTTTCTCTCTATCTACTCTGTCTAGACCCATCATGATTTTAAATGCCTCTTAAAAAATCTCCTCTCAACCTTCTCTGTTCCGAGGAGAACAACCCCTGCTTCTCCAGTCTATCCACATAACTAAAGTCCCTCATCCCTGGAGTCATTCTCGTAAATCTTTTCGGCACTCTCTCTAAGGTCTTTGCATCTTTCCTAAAGTGTGATGCCCAGAACTGGACACAATACTCCAGCTGTGGTTGAACCAGTGTTTTATAAAGGTTCATCATGACTTCCTTGCTTTTGTACTGTATGCCTCTATTTATAAAGCCCAGGATCCCGTATGCTTTTTTAACTGCTTTCTCAACCTGCCCAGCCACTCAACGATTTGTGCACATATACCCAGATCTCTCTGTTCCTGTACCCCTTTTAGAATTGTGCCTTCTAGTTTATATTGCGTCTTCTCGTTCTTCCTACCAAAATGTATCACTTTGCATTTTTCTGCGTTAAATTTAATCTGCCGCGTGTTGGCCCATTCCAGCCTGTCTGTGTCCTCTTGAAGTCTATCACTATCCTCCTCACTGTTCACTACAATTTCAAGTTTTGTGTCATCTGCAAATGTGAAAAACACCTACACTAAACATAAGTTTTATATACTAGAAAAAATATAATGTAAAAGGCTTAATCTTACAGTCCAGTCCTTTAGGGAGAAGGAACTAGTTCCTGACCCCTCACCTTCCAATTAAAGCAGCCAACTCCCAAGTTTTGAGTTTTCTGTGACAGTCTTTTAATTAAATGTTTGAACCAACACAATATTCTCTATGCAGCATGTGTTAGTGTCTTGATTTAAAAAGTTGTCTCACTCTCCTGAGCCACATTAACCACTTCATGTCCTGCTGTTGTCAAGTAACTGATCATGTGTGAGACCCGTTCTTCAGTGCGTCTTCATCATGCATTTTGCATACTAGTTGCCTCCTTTTTGCTCACTCACTGATATCCAAGATCATGCCACACTTGACATAAGATACAAGCTATTCCTGGGATTTCAAGTTATCATCAAAAGATTGGTCTGGAGATCTTTGCTTATCTCCCCCTGCATGGTCCCAATGTCTCTGGTAGTGGCAGGCTATCAATGCAGTTTACTTATTGTTCAGTATAGGCAAGGACACAAACATCTCCAAGAGAAAGCTGTCACTTAACTATTCTCACCTACACTTTCCTGACTTTCACTAGATTGTACATTGATATCTTTTGATGAATCATGCCCAATCGATTTCTGCTTCTCATGGATGCACTCCCTAACCCCTTTGGTTTGGTTCCTGAAATTCACCCATAATCACCTAAGAAAATGACCTTAGGAAAATTCCCATTTGGTGGTGCACTTTCCCTGTATCTGTCTTATATCCTCAATCACTCCCTTTCATCCAATTTTACACATCACATTATATTACCATTTCATCTCATTCATGAGCCCTGGAGGAACTGTACTGTCCAATATAAAATTATTATTAACCCTTAAAATATAGACTAAATGTTCTCAACCTGGTCCAAGTTATCAACACATTTTTGTTTATTTTACTTAACCTCTTCTTGGACCTTTTAATTTTCCAAAATATCCCACTATATTGTGCTTGAGTCCATTTTATCATTTCAAAATGATCCCAATTCAGAGAGCAGTATTATTGGATTGATGGGACTTGTCAATGTTCAATTTTATTTCCCCAGAAAAACTTTCTTCCTTGATACACAGCATTGGGCAGGAATTACTAAGACTGTTTTTTTAAAAAAAAAAAATTTGATTATTCCCTTGAACTTCAAGTAAATTTTCCCTTCGAGTGCTTGATCAGCAACTCATATCAATTTATCTTATTTATCCCAATTTCACAACCAGATTATGGCCAGGCTTGATGGTTTTACAGTAGAGACAGAAGTGCTTACAATTACTTTTGGAGGTAACTCCCATATCTGCCCCCCCACCCCACCCCGAGCACTCTGTCTTGGAAGATAACAAGTGACCCTGAATGGATTAAAGCCGAGCCTTTGAGAGGCAAACTCTTAGCCCAAATCGTCACCATGCTGTGACATTTGACATCTGCCGATGTCTGCAGATAACGTCTTAAATTCTTAACACTACTGGATCTTCACCTGCACCAATACTTTTCCAGCAAAGGTTGATTAATAACTTTGTGAAGCCACTTTTATGTCAAAGAACTGCTCTTGGTAATCATGCACCATCAACACTCATGTGGTCCCGAAAAACATGGTCCCCTGCTTTAAACGAAAAGAGAAACAGAAAATCAATTGTTGCTCTTCTTGAGAGCCCAAGGGTTTAATTTGTCAATTTATGATTTCCTTCTGTCACCGTGGGGAAATATCCACTTAAATTAAGAAACTTAAAAATGTAATAATGTCTGATATGTTTACATTCAGCAATGCAAAAGTTAATCTGATACTAGAAAAATTAACAACAGCTGTCTGTGGAAGGGGTTAACTTCTTCGCAGTAAAAAGAAAACAAAGCCAGATATCATCAGACTCACACAGTTTGCGTCACGCAGCTTTCACGTAAATTAAAAAACTTTGCTGAATGAACAAGAACCAAACTCCATTTTACTTTTTTCAAAAGATCTTTGTGCCGTTAAAACAGTGATAAAAGAAAGCAAGACTTGCATTTATATAGCACCTTTCATGACTTCAGAACGTCCCAAAGCGCTTTACAGCCAATGACGTACTTCTGCAGTGTAGTCACTGTTGTATTGTAGGAAAGATGGCAGCCAAATTGCACACAGCAAGCTCCCACAAACAACAATGTGATAATGACCAGATAATCTGTTTTAGTGATGTTGGTTGAGGGATAAATGTTGGCCAGGACACCAGGGAAAATTCCCCTGCTCTTCTTTGAAATAGTGTCATGTGATCTCTGAGAGGGCAGACGGGGCCTTGGTTTTAACGACTCATTCGAAAGATGGCACCTACAACAGTGCAGCACTCCCTCAGTGTAGCACTGAGGATCAGCCTGGATTTTGAGCTCAAGTCAACTTCCACAAAGATCCTAATAAAACAAGCAGAAAACATTCTTAACATCATTATTAATTTTAAACACATTCTTGTCCGGGAAGACAGCATTTCAGTTAATTCATCTCATTTTAAAAGAGTAGGTTGTGCCTGGCCTTTTTATCTTCAGATGTTTCAGATTAAACTCCAGTTGTTCTTAAAACATTTGGCACTTATTTAAGAGGTGTCCAAAATGTAATTGACTCTTAAATAGTCCAACTATAAGACATCTCTAGATTGTTGTCATAGAGATAGCAGGAGATCCTTTAAATCATTCTTTTTTTTTCCGGTCACTTTTTTCCTGACCACAGTCAATCACAAGATCCAAGGGTACTGTCAGTTTGCTAACAGCTATCACATTCCAGTACAACCAAGATGATTAAACAAGCAGAATCATCTCAAATGTCCCTAAATTTTAAAGGCAGCAAATCAAGTCAAAATTGATGCCCCGTACTGAACCAGTCCCCCAGATAACAACAGTATTCACGCTCTCCGATACCCAACACAACTCCAAACACATCAATTACACGCAGCATTAACTGCTCATCCACCTCAAATCATTGAGTCCATGGCATGGGTAAGAAATTCAAAAATACCAATTTTTTTTTTAACTGTGATACTCTCGTGTCGGGAACTGGAGATATTCACATAATTTACAATAACCAGAATTTCATCATGGCTATAATAAAAGTTTGTTTTTCACAATTTAATAGGTTAGTTAACCTCAATAACTCTAATTCAGACACAACATCTTAAAATAATAAGAATACAGAACAGATAAAATTATCAAAATAGCACATGCTTACAAAAAAACCAGTAAATTATGTCATCTTTCTTTTTGTTCTTCCATGTTAGCAGATTTTCCCAATACTGTCACTACAAAAGGGTCGTTAATCCTTCAACAATAACTACATGTGATACAAGCCCGAGTGGTTATAAAATAGCAAGCTTTAATGGACTGACTCTCAACAGTGTTATAGCTATAATACAACTGTCTTCAGATTACATTAAATGACGAACAATCAATACAACCTGTTTTTCCGGCAAATTCAGACCTCCACGGACTGCCTGTGGCAATGGACTTCCAACCATCCCCCCTTGAGAGCTCTAGCTTTTGGGAGGTAGCATGCTCTATCTTTATAGTGTTCGGCTGTGTTGCCCTCCACGTAAGCATCTCTGTCCTTATCTCCTGGTTATAAAACATCCCACTGTGCTAACTCTGTGAAAAACAACCAAGGATGGCCACACTATGTTAGCGTGGCTACCTTATCCCTTTTCTCTGCTGCATAAACAGTTTGTTCCGCATCGGCTTTAAATGGTTCCTGCAATGTCTACTGTTTATGTAGCCTTTCGCCATTATCAGGTCCTTAGTATGTGGTTTCTTAGGAACTGTCTCCTGACTTTTACTTGATTTTCACCATTCTGATGCCTCAGCATTATTTCAATGACCTCTTGGGTTTCTGTAAGTTATCTTTCTCGCAGAGATGCTAAACTTTGCCCTCCCCTTTAACTTCCGCCACCTTGCCAAGATGCTTAGCACTATGAGGCAATATTCTTGTCTATGCTTGTTTCAAACCATATTCTTACAGGCGCCTTTCCAGAATACTGAAAAATACTGAATATAACTGAAGAAAAAGTTAGCTTTCACAGTTAAACAAAACCTTTGTAACATTCTTGCACAAAAGGGAAAAAGAGGGCGGAACCACGGCCAGTGGCACGGAAACATTCACAGGCTTTTTAAAGGGACAGTACACTGAAATCTTGCAGCCTTTTGCATTTTATCCTTTTTCTCTCAATCCAAATTTCAATTTCTGATATTTGCGACTTAACCCCATTCTGTACAGATTCAAAACCTCAAGCTCTGTCAGTATCCTCACCCAAACCAGTTACCTCCTGCACAATTCTTAACACTCTTCTCTGTTGGTATATGGGAGGGGTGTAATGACAGAGTAAAGAGGGAAGGGGACGCTGAAGATCGAGTTGAGAGTCCCAGTTCTTTTCTCTATTTCCCCCCTAGAACCGATATGACCGCCTCTCTCACTGCTGGTTTCAACATTCCAACATCGATTCCACATCCCATTTGGACCATGTTTACAATTCCCACACTTTTGTTTAAGTTGGTCTCGTTCATCCTCTGCTTCCTTTACCAAATTCATGGACAACACCTCAGACTGTTTCGTTAGAGCACACACATTGGCCTCACTTCTCTGCGCATAGAAGTGAGCCGTATTGCCGGTTTCTTTTTCATTCCAAGGATCAGCTCCTCTATACTGACTACGTTGGTCTAATGCTTTTGTTCTGTACACATAGTTACTATTACTGTTGGAGGGAATTAACCCTGCCAAAACAGTTTCCTATCTAAATGAATTTGGTTTTGTACAAGTCCCGCTATTCCCAGGTACTTGGTGTCACACGAGCAGGAGTGTCACTAGTCAAGTCCCACCGCCAGTAGCCAATTGTAAGAAAATTCGAATCTGACACCAAATATGGTTGCAACTAAACCATTTATTGTGTGACAAATCTTCACATTGGTCTTAGTATACACAATGTTCGAGCAACAACATACAAGAAATGATAATTACCCTGTTCTTTCTTCATTTATAGTTAAGCAATAACATCTTGCATTTATATAGCGCCTTTAACGTAGTAAAATATCCCAAGGCACTTCACAGGACAGCCTCATGGATCCGCGTCCTGAACCAATACAAGAATTCAAGAGTTAAAGCTTCCTGTATTATAGACAGCCTGGTCGCGTCTGTATGAGTTGTTAACAGCTGCCTGTTTTTTAATCTCACTTGTTCCAGATTATGAAATGCCTGGGCCTCTCTTATCGAGGTCTGGCTTTTCTTCCCAGCCTTTAAATAGACTTGCAGTGTTAGCAATATCCCTCTGCCTTAAGGCTAGTTTAATTTGACCACTTCTGTCTTTTTAGCTGTTTGTGTGTTAATGCTTAATCTAATTTCTGTAAGAGTGAACTGGTTACACGCCTAACCTAAACATGAGTGATTTATATGTTAAAACCACCTACACCAAACATAAGTTTTATATAATGGAAAAAATATCATGTAAAAGTCTTAAATTTACAGGCGGAAGGTGGGTTCTGCGTGTGGGAAAGAAAGGAAATAGATAATGCATCATTGCCAGTCAGAAAGCGTGATAAACATCCTCACAAAATTAGGCTGACTGGAAAGATACAATTATCAAAGTATCATAAGTGGGTTCTGGTCAACCTCAGCTATATAGATATTTATCTTATCTCTGACAGCAGCAGCATAATCTATAAATATTGTGAAGAAGTAGTTTCTTTTTTGTAATCCAAGAAAATATGATTGCTATGTGAAAATGTTAGCAGAGGTAAAACAGTGTGATGGATAGATCCTGGAAATCTTTGCTATATGATGTATATCTTCGGCCGTATAAGAGAAACACATAAATTACTGTATTCTTTATAGTTAATGGTCAAAAAAAAGTTTGTCAAACACTTTATTGGTGAGGAATCCCTTCAAATTATTTATTCTGTAACCAATAGCTAGTCGTTCTAAAGCCCTGGAAATTATGGAGCTTGGGGAATGGGTCTATGACAAAGGAAGCTAGCTTGTGAACTGTCCGTTGACATCTCTCTATCTCTTTGATCTAAACCTTGCTGCTCTACGCAGAGCGCAGTCATGTGCAACGTCTATTAACCTGTGTCTAAATAAGCTGCTTTTTTCTTGCTCAACTGAATCCAGCAATATATCTGAACCTGCTAACAAGAAAGGGGTTTGGATTTAACTTAAAGGGAATACTGTCGTCACCAATAATGTGTTTGGCAACCTTTTTGTGAAGTCAGCTTCTATATGCATGCTGAAAACACTAATTTCCACCTCTGTACCAGCTATTTTGATCCTACGATCACCTCTTTGCTCTCTGATATCAAGCAACGGATGAGCCAAAACCACCTCCAACTTAAAATTGGCAAGATTAAAGTCATTATTTTCTGCCTCTGCCATAAACTCTGCTCTGTTGCCATTGATTCCATCCCCTCCCCAGCCACTTGTGCAAAACCCTGGCATCCTGTTCAACCCTGAATTGAGCTTCAAGCCCCACATTCTGTTGACCAACAAGACCACCTGTTCCCACCTGTACAACATTGCCCAATGCTACCCCTACCTCAGCCCTCCTGTCATTGAAACCCTCCTTTATGACTTCTTATTTGCCACCCTTCACAAACTTAAATTTTTCCAAATCTCAGCAGTCCATATGCTCGCCTGCCAGTGAGAGTCCCACTCACCCATCACCCTGTCCTCGCTGACCTACACAGGATCCATGTCCACCAAGGTATTACATTTAAACTCCTCATCTTCAAATCTCTCCACTGCCTAGTCCCACCCTATCTCTGCAATCTCCTCCAGCCTTATATTCCTCTCCACACCCTCAGGTTCTCCACCTATGACCTTTTTGTGTGCCCTCCCCTCCACATTTTGCCACACCATTGACCTTGAGCCACCTTGGTCCCACTCTGGAACTTCACAACAATACATTGACACAAACAGATTTCTGCTTTTATTGCATTAGACTTTGTTAAATGTCAGGTTCTAAAAGAGGTGGCTGCAGAGATAGTGGATGCATTGGTTGTGGTCTTCCAAAATTCCCTAGATTCTAGAACGGTCCCAGTGGATTGGAAGATAGCAAATGTAACCCCGCTATTCAAGAAAGGATGGAAAGAGAAAACTGGAAACTACAGGCCAGTTAGCCTGATGTCAGTAGTCGGGAACATGCTAGAATCTATCATTAAGGACGTAGTAACAGGGCACTTAAATTATAATATGATTAGGCAGAGTCAATATGGTTTTATGAACGGGAAATCGTGTTTGATAAATTTATTTGAGTTTTTTAAGGGTGTAATTAGCAGGGTAGATAAAGGGGAACCAGTGAATTTAGTATATTTGGATTTTCAAAAGGCATTAGATAAGGTGCCACACAAGAGGTTGTTACACAAGGTAAGGGCTCATGGGGTTGGGGATAATATATTAGCATAGCTAGAAGATTGGTTAACAGACAGAAAACAGAGAGTAGGAATTAATGGGTCATTTTCAGGTTGGTAGGCTGTAACTAGTGGGGTGCTGCAACTTGGGCCTCAGCTATTTACAATCTATATTAATGACTTAGATGAAGGTACTGAATGTAATGTATCCAAGTTTGCTGATGATATAAAGCTAGGTAAGAAATAAGCTGTGAGGAGGACACAAAGGGGGTGATTTTAAAACTGAGCCGGGAGGGAGTGGAGGGTGTCAATTTGAGGTCAGGAAACCCATTAGTACAGGCTTCCCAGACCTCCTTACGATTTTGATTTTTTTTTTTGTTGGTTTCCCGTCCAACTGGTCGGCTGATTGACAGGCTGGTCTCAGTCGGACGGGAGACCAGCCAGGGAGAGGACGTCTTCAGGTAAGTCTGCAGCTAAGTCTTTGTTTGCATGGATGGGGGGTGGCGGGGGGCATGGGTAGGCATAGGTGGGCACAGGGGTTGGCAAATCATGGGGGATGGGATGGGATAGGGGATCAGTCACTGGGGGCGCCGCGATCGTTGAGGGGAAGGATCGTAATCGGGGTCGGAGGGGGAGGATCGTGATCGGGGGGTCGGTGGGGGGGGGGGAGGATCGGGGTCGGAGGTCCACGATGGGGGGTCAGGGGTCCACGATCGGTGGGGGGGGGGGTCAGTGCAGGTAGGCTTGTTGGGCGTGGGGGAAGCACTCCTGCTCCTCAGGGCCCATAAGCTTTGCCTTTCTAGGCACCAACCTGTCAGTCTCTGGCCTTCTCGCCTCCTTTCACGAGGTGTAAAACAGAAGGCCCAGGAATCCCGGCCCCCCGGGGGTGAAGTCGGGAATTAGTGATAAATGGAGGCCTGAAGCCTCCTTCATAGGTTTTAAGGCCCAACCTGCCTCCTGGGAGCGGGTTGGTCGCCCATCTCGATGAAAACCAGAAATGGACGGGTTGGAGGTGGGTCTGAAATCGTGGCAATTTTCAATGCCCCCTCACCCCCCAACCCCAACCCACCCGTTTTTTACTTTTAAAATCGAGCCCAAAGAGTCTGCAAAGGGATATAGACAGGTTAAGTGAGTGGGCAAGAAGGTGGCAGATGGAGTATAATGAGGGGAAGTGTGAGGTTATTCACTTTGGTAGGAAGAATAGAAAAACAGAATATTTTTTTAAATGGTGAGAAATATTAAATGTTGGTGTCCTTGTACATGAAGCACAGAAAGTGAACATGCAGGTACAGCAAGCAATTAGGAAGGCAAATGATACGTTGGCCTTTATTGCAAGGGGGTTGGAGTACAAGAGTAAGGAAGTTTTGCTGCAATTGTACAGGGCTATGGAGAGACCACACCTGGAGTACTGTGTACAGTTTTGGTCTTGTTACCTAAGGAAGGATACACTTGCCTTGGAGGTGGTGCAACAAAGTTTTGCTAGATTGATTCCTGGGATGAGAGGGTTGTCCGATGAGGAGAGATTGAGTAGAACTGGCTTATATTCTCTGGAGTTTAGAAGAATGAGAGGTGATCTCATTGAAACATAAAAGATTCTGTGAGGGCTTGACAGGGTAGATGCTGAGAGGCTATTTCTCCTGGCTGGAGAGTCTAGAACTAGGGGGCAAGGTCTCAGGATAAGGGGTTGGCCACTTAGGACTGAGATGAGGAGAAATTTCTTCATTCAGAGGGTTGTGAATCTTTGGAATTCTCTACCCCAGAGGCACCGGATGCTCAGTCGTTGAGTATATTCAAAACTGAGATCGATAAATTTTTTGACTTCAAGGGATATGGGGATCGGGCGGGAAAGTGGAGTTGAGGTTGAAGATCAGCCGTGATCTTATCGAATGGCGGAGCAGGCTCGAGAGGCCTACTCCTGCTCCTACTTCTTATGTTCTTATCCTTTCAGGCTGTATGCACTTCTATGTCCTCCTTTAAAAAATCTTCTCAAACCCCATCTTTTTCACCAGGCTTTCAATCACCCTTGCTAATCTCTCCCTCTGTGGTTCTGCATCCATTTCACTCTTTCCATTGGTGAAATGGTTTAGGATTTTTTTTCACTTTAAAAGTGCTATATAAATGCATGTTTTAAATTATGGATGAGGCAGAATTTCCTCCAATTTAACATTTGGAAGACCAAAGTCATCGTTTTCAGCCCCCAACAAAAACTCAACACCCTTGCCATTGACTCCACCTCCCCTCCCTGGTTGGTCGCTCAGGCTGTATGCAACTTCAGTGTTCTGTTCAACCCAGAGCTGAGCTTCAAATTCAATATCCTATCCATTTAATTTCAGACCCCTTATTTTCACCTTTACATTGCTTGTTTCCATATCTACTTTACCTCCATTGCTGCTGAAACACTTATCCAAGCCGTTGTCATCTCTAGACTTGATTTCTCCAACATCCTCCATCCTGGCCTTCTGACCTCCAATCTCAATAAACTCCAAATTGACCAATATTTTACCACCTGCACCCTGTCCCACATGAAGTCGCACTCACCCAATCAACCTATCCCCATTGACCTACATTTGTTCCCTGTCTCCCGTGCATTTAAAGTCCTCATCTATAAATCCCTCCACAGCCTTGCCCACCAAATCCACAGTCTTCATCAGTATTGTATCCGCTCATGTGCCTCTCCTAAATTTCCCACAAAAGCTTGATGTCTGCTCTTTTTTTTTCCCCCTATCTGTAAAGCACCCTCTAAGTGCAAGTTGTTTTTGCAACCATTTGTAGATGAACTTCTTGATATCGTCCTGCACACATGTGGAACATATTGTTTCCTAGACTATGGGGGTGTTTACTTCTTACTCATCCTCCCTGAGATGATGTCGACACTGATTTTGTTTCCATTTGATTGTGAGTTCGGTGTTAGATGTGGTCTGTGAAGGCAAATCAGTTTGGTGCTCTGATGGAACATGTAGGTATTCACTTAAAGGGTAATGTGAGGGTAAGTGTGAATCAGAAAACCCAATTCATTGTGAGGCCATTGGTGTTCCTTTATAGAGAAGCACGTAGAGTTCATGCCTCAAAGCCCCTAGCTTTCTACGGTTATAATGCACTGCAGCAATCGGGTCCCACAGATTCTGTCACTGGTTTAGAGTATGTCAAACTTATTTGTTTAGGGACCGTTCTTTTTTTTAAATGAAAATAAGAAACAGGAAAATCCCAAGAGAGTAAAGGCTATTCAGCTCATCAAGCCAACATCAACCAGCTCCCATTTGTGATTATTTGATCATGGACTTCCCTCCCACATTACCCGATAATCCCCAACTTTAGATACACTTGCGTTCTCTCCTTTATCTTCCTTGGAAACAAAACACCAAGCAGTGTTGTCACTGTCTGGGGAAGAAAAATTAGTTTCCTTGACCTTAACAATACTTCACATTGAGATTTGCTAATTTGAATAGAATGTTTGGAGAATTCAATCTCTGAAGCCCCATTGTTCTTGCAGGTTGTGTTTAAATGTTAGTCTCCTGGGCACCTTCCCCCTTTTTTGCAAGGCAAACAACCTGTGAGATCAATAATGGATTGGACTCACATTCACGTGGTTGATTCCAATCTGATGCCAAGTGTACAGAGCTATATGGTGCGATACCCAGCTGCATTAGAATCTTACAGCACAGAAGGAGGCCATTCAGCCCATCGAGCCTGTGCTGGCTCTTTGAAAGAATTATCCAATTAGTCCCACTCCCCCGTTGTTTCCCTATAGCTCCAGCTCAGTTAAAAGCTGCATTTCAGAAGTGTCCAGGTGGTCCATTGGACTGACTGGGAACTTTTAAAATTCTGCATGGAATCATTTCAGTGTTATGAGACTATGCACATGCACGCTCTCTGCAACTTTAAAAATTAGCCCCCAGGGAGCAGAGCTGTGCGTGTGCACCCCAGCAGCATGCACAGACTTCCTTTATGGCTGACCTTGCTGCTATCTGAGAGGTGTACACTTGGTGCCCCAGTCTGCAGATTGCACTTCATATTCTTGAAGCTGATCTGAGACAATTATAATTGTAGCCCCATATCCTTAAGTCTTGAACTCTCCCCAACTAGGAAGCATTGTTCTTTTTAAGGCCTCATCTCTCTATTACTAATTCAATAGAAACACCCTGCAGCCCTATAGAATGCCTTATGCATGCCAGCTCAGGATAAGGCTCTGACATTTTGCCAGTCGAAAATAAATCTTCTGATAGCTACTGCCACTAGCAAACTTGCACTACATTGAGGGGAGGGGGTAGAACCAAATTCTATGCTTTACATCTTCATAAACCCTTCTTGTAATTTACATAGAATCTGTACAAAATGTTAATTATAAATTAACAATGACCAGAATACAATGTTGTTTTAATTAATGAGGTTTTAAATTCAATTAAAATGCTGTCTTGGCATAACAGGTATCATTTTAGTTTCAGCTTGTGTAAATTAGTCAATAGTTTCCTAATCAAAAAAAACCCAGTGTTTTTCCTTTGTATATAGCAGAAAATATCAGTACAGTATAATAACTTGACTTGGGGGTTCCTTGTTAAGGGTCATCTCTGTAATGTTTCTAAACTTCAGGCCAAATTGAGATGAGGAATAGCTGATTAGACATGAATACCTGTACAAGCTGCAAAAAAAATCGTTAACTTAGATTCAAGTAATTAAAATCATGCAGGGAACTGTGTAAAATGTCAGTGAAGATTGATTTAAAGGAAGTCTACAATGCAGCCAGCACAAGTACATAATTGGTTTATCCAATTTAAAAAGATTATGAATAAAAATACAATTATGGGTCTCCCAGCAACAAACTTTTTTCACCCTTGTCAAATGCAAGTTAGACCCAGTGGGGGTAATTTTGACTTTGTGCGATAGTATAAAATGGTTGAGTGCGAATCGGCAGCCCGTTTTACATTTCTCCCATTTTTATTTCCATTGACTTCAATGCCTTCCTGGGGGTCCTCGTGGAGGAGGTCAGGGCAAGGAGGGAGCTCCTGTTCCCCAGCACCCGTAGGACCATCCCCAGGGCCAATATCGAGCAGACCTGGACAGAGATGATTGACAGTCAGTGTCAGCAGTATCACCCACAGGACCTGCCTTCAGTGTAGGAAGTGGTTTAGTGACCTCATAAGTGCAGGAAGAGTGAGTACACCTCTTCATCTCTCTTGACCACAGCTACCAACACTTCTTTCATCCCTTCTCACAGCACTCTCAACAATTCCCTCCCCTCCATCACATCTTTCAGCATACTATCACAAGGGCATACTGCAACACCACTCTTTCTCATTCCAAACACACACTGCTTTACACCACACACAAACAGCATTCTCTTCTCACATCCTAGCACTCCCAGCACTCCTCCCTCACTTCACATTCCACATACTTGGCTATACATTCATCACCTCCCATTCATCCATCTTACTGCTTCTCTACCTCTCAGCATATGCACTATCTGCACAAGCCATACACATCACAAGCCTCTTCAACAGACACTCACTAACCTTCACCTCTTTCTGGAGGACAAAGCAGCACATAATGCCGGGGAAAGACCAAGACCAGCAAAGAGTAACTAACGTCGTAGACCTCACCCAAGTGGAGCACAAAGCCCTGGAGATTAATGTCCTGGGCAAAGCCATGAGCATCGGGGAAGGCAAGGCTGGCAGCTTATCTCAGTAAGCTGACTGCATACTTGTAACCATTCATTTACCTCAGCAAATATTTAGCAAGCTTCAGATCTTCAAACTGCATTCTCAAGACTGTCACCAACTAATGTTCTGCCTCTCAATGCCATCCTAACTCTTGTTCCTTTTCTCTTTCCAGGGACGTGAGGAGCCTCAGCCCTACGGGAGTGGCAGTGGCGCAATGCGAGCAGTACGTAGTGCCCTCTCGGAATGTCAGCATGTCTACTCCTTCAGCACCCCCTCAATCATTACCTGCCATGATGACAGCAAGTCAGCTGGGCCAGACTGCCCAGGCAGCAACTGAAGTGCTGCAGTCTGCAGCTGAGCCATCCACAGGCTCGAGCACCCAGAAATCACCGGCCACGAGCATCTCAAGGGTCCACACATGAGCAACAGCAGCCTTCCGCCATCTTTGCTGCGGCCACTAAGAGAGCACCTCATAGAAGTAGTAGAGTTAAGAAACCTTTTTAAGAAAGGCACCATGGGTTGGCATTTGGATGAGAAATGAGTGCAAGTCAATTATAGTGTTGGGAATTAAATTCATCACCTTTATCACATTTGGCACTTTGCTCTGCAATATGGTTTTATAACAGCTTCTGAGTCTGCATTGCCAGTATGTCATTGATATAGAAGTTGGTTGAATGGTTTCAATGTTCTTTAATGCAAGACTAAGGGAGTGGTGAAGGACTGTTAATGCAGAGGAGCTTTGTGTAGGTTTTTAGGGCAGGGGAATCAGCAGGTCACTGGAATTGCTGAGGAACTAACTCATTCCTCGCATCTCTTGTTGCACAGCGTTGAGGTGTCCCTCCTTCTTCTGCTGCTTCCAATAAATTTTGGTTGGAAAATCGTGTGCAGGACCTTCCTGAATTTTCAATATATGTTGTCAAGAGGTGAGGTTCCCCCTGGGAGCATGAAGTCAAAAAAGTGTTCCTCTTGACATCAATTTACCTACCAATAGAAATAATCCATCTTTGTTTACATAGAAACATAGAAAATAGGAGCAGGAGTAGCCCATTCAGCCCATCAAGCCTGCTCCGCCATTTAATATGATCATGGCTGATCCTCCATCTCAATACCATATTCCCGCTCTCTCCCCATACCCCTTGATGCCATATATTCAGTGACTTGGCCTCCACAGCTTTCTGTGGTAGAGAATTCCATAGGTTCACAACCCTCTGAGTGAAGAGATTTCTTCTCATCTCAGTCCTAAATGTCCTACCCTGTATCCTGAGACTGTGACCCCTCGTTCTAGACCCCCCAGCCAAGAGAAACATCCTCCCTCCCATCCAGTCTGTCTAGCCCTGTCAGAATTTTATATGTTTCAATGAGATCCCCTCTCATTCTTCTAAACTCGAGTGAATATAGGCCAAGTCGACCCAATCTCTCCTCATACGACAGTCCTGCCATCCCAGGAATTACCTTGTTCATTCCTTTTATCACTTTGAACACCTCTATCAAACAGTGTTACTTCAAATGTTATAATAGGCACACAAATTGGACATATTGAGCCTTACTAAGAGAAAGGCCTCAATATTAACAAATATGGTGATAAGTAGGTCGTACTTCAAAACTTAGCAGAAGTGAGCCTGTCTGCAGTGGGAATGCCTTAACCCAGGTTGCAATGAGAGATGGAAACCTTATCAGTCAGCATCACATTTAAAATGTCAAATATACTTTTTTCTAATTTAAAATTGCCTCAGTGCTGCTATAAGTTGCTTCTCCACCAAACTTGGTGCATGCTTTTAAATGCTTTTAAAATTTTCCATTATAACCCACGTAGAAAATAATCAGTCATCATTTCTGCTTATGCAACACAATCCTGTTTTCGAAATTAGTAAGAAGTCAATATTTATTCATTTATTAAGTTATCTTCTTGTACCATATAACACTTACTGCAATTGGTGATATTTGATTATAAAGTTGCAGGAGAGAATTGGATTTTTACATTTAAATTCATTCTCCAATGCTCAGGGGGATACAACAACTGAAAACTGATGCCTAGTCTGAAATGGTTTCCAACTTATCAAATTTTCACCTTGTGGTCAGGACAGTAGATAGCAAAATTAGAATTGTACACATTCCCTACCAATGCTACTCCTCTCCGTGCCCACAACTGTGTGTATTTCTAAGGGTGCTGGGGATATGGTCCCTCAGAAAAATTAAATTGGTGCTTTCTGGTTCATTTAAACACTTTTTTTATAAACTTCACATTTCATAATTTTTTAATGTAACAAAAAAAAGGAAAAACATGATATTTGGGTTTAACCATATTCAACAGACCAACCACTAATTCTTATCTAATGAGACCAGGATTTCCCACTTGCAACCCACAGCATAGAATCCTCTCCTGTAGTGACGCAGCAGCTTATGATATGAGCTGCAGCCAGGACTGATGGTGAGAAGATCAGAGCAGCAGCGATTTCCTAGCCAGATCCCTGGGGACAGCAAATCAGCTGCTGCATCACAAATTTTCCAGCCCCAGGGGATAAAGAGTGTACAGACTTGTATACAGTGCATCCACCTGGCTATGCTTCTGCTTGTCAAGGTGTTTAAGTCCCAACGCTGCCAGATTCTCAAACTTTCTGCTCGGAGGCATATTGGAGGTTATGCTCATTCGACTGATAATGCTATTACGCTGCTAATGGTGACCAGTGGGACAATTTGCATTGTTTTGAAATAGTCTTGTCTGTCCCCCAACTCCATGAGTCCCAAATCCCTAGCTTTGCCTATGCTGCCAGTCACCTGTGAGGAATCTGGTTTATTCTCAGCCAGATGATGTAATGTGTAGAATTCAGGTTACTCCATTCACTGGCATGTATACTTTTAGTTGGCTCAGGTGCACATTGATGTGTAATTTAATTCTTTAATGTTATAGTAAGACTGCAACAACACACCAACCAATTACTCAATTAGCCAACAGCACAAGGGACAATTCTCTTTACCTCTACCCAATTTATTCATCAAAATAATTTCTGGCTCGAGGTGGCAGAGGAGGTCATCTGCACCACCCACATATTGCCCACCTGCATACAGTGCAGGAGGCGCTGCAATGCCCTAAGTAGGTCAGCCAAAGTGAGTACACTTACTCATTCCCCTACACTCTGTCTGCCACATCACCGCCCCCACCCCACATCTCCTTCTGCACTGCCAACACTACTCTGTCACATTACCCCTCACACCCACTCAAACCTCATCCTCATCTTACCTGCACTTACTCACCTTGCCAGTATTCATCCCGCCACTACCACTCAACCCAATCCTCATACAATCTCATAGCTCTATCTCATACTCACCCTCTCATGCATCTCTTTCACGGTCAGCCTCTCTCAACCTGTGAGAGGCCACCGAGGGGGTTGGGGGCCTGGGGGTTGGGTCCCTATTTTTGATTGACTAAAACACTTGAACCAATGAGATTGTACATGTACGTCTACCTGTGCTGCAGCCACAGGGCATGCATCACATATGTGCAGTAGGAAGCGTAAGGCAAACGTGTCGTGAGCATGAAGGGGATGCACAAGGGTGTTTGAGGGTTTGTCATGGTTTTTACTTATATTTAATTTCTGACCAACTCACATCACATATTATATTGGCACCACTATTGCCACGCCTTTGCGAATCTTGTCTGGTTTGTACAATAATGCCCTTTCCTGAGGATCACTATGAAGACCCACACCTGATGCCACCCATTGTGTCACTGCAAAATGGGTGTAGGTGTATTTGCAGGGCTCTTTTGTGCAGACGACTGAGAGACGTCGGCAATGTCCCCGGTGGCACCCTGGAAGGATGCGGAGGAGAAGTTGTTGAGGGCAGTGGTGACGTTGACAGCAACAAGTAAGAAGATGGTGCTCGGGCCAGCCGGGAGCAGCTCGGCATCAAGGAGGCTGCAGATGTCCACGACTACATGTCAAGTGACTCTGAGCCTCCGTGTGCACTGCTGCTCAGAGAGGTCCAGGAAGCTGAGCCTCGGTCTGTGGACCCTGTGGCGAGGGTAGTGCCCCCTGCGATGCATCTCTCTCTGCGGTTGCCCTCCCTCCTGCTGTGCAGGTGGATGTGTCACAGCACTGTGTTGTGGAGCTCCACGTGTCAGAGGTGGACGGCTTGGCCGGCAAGGCTGGTGATGCTGTTCGCCCTCCGAGGAGGTCATGACTGCAGCTATGGCGGCCCCCAGCCGGAAGATGTACATCTGAGGGGGTCCGCAAGGTAGGTACGTGTCTCTGGACCCCGGGGTAAGTGTGCAAGTTGGTGAATTTGATTATCAGGAGGAGGGTGGTGGAGGCCAAACTTTGTCCCAAGTGACAGAGTTGCCTTCTGCAATGAGTGAGGGTCTCCCTCCCCCACCTGTCAAATGGACCTTTGCAGCTGCCACAGGCTCATAGCTGCAACACGCCCATTTCAACTGGGAGTGTTTCCCCCGGTATGGGAAACAGTCCCAGTTGTTTCTAAAATCCCACCTGTCGAAAAGAACTTAATTACCTATTATACACAATGCATTAACTCCAAAACACTTATTTTCAGACAAGTAAGAATTTATTACCAAGAAGCTTGTATACAAGGGAAGTCCACCTCAATCAAAGGTTGAGGCTACGACTTCGAAAGACAAAGGATTTAGCTTTCTTTTTATACACTTACTTTAGTAATGTTTGTCTATCATTGAATATAGGCGTACATGTACAATCTCATTGGTTCAAGTGTTTTAGTCAATCAAAAATAGGGACCCAACCCCCAGGCCCCCATCCCCCTCGGTGGCCTCTCACAGGATCTGGGAAAGGTACGTTGCTTTAGCAACACAGCTCCCTTATCAGTAGAGACTGTCTTGGTCTCAAGGTTATGTGGTCATTAATTTCTGTTAGTTAGACAGTTATCTCATAAGCAAAGACAATAGCCCTTCTGTGTGTCTTTGCTGGGAAAGTGTCTTTGCTGGGAAAGTGTACACTCCAAGCTTCTCATTAAATTCAGCTGGTTAGCTAACATGGTCAACTTATTCCATCATGCTTTGCTTCTATAATGGTTCAATATTTCTACATTAATATGGTCAGCTTTATGGTTAAAGTGTATTAGAAAGTCAATTTAGTAAGGCAAAGCTTATAGTTTTCCACACACCCCTCCTGACATATTCCCTTAATCAGGTCTGTTAATGACCTGAAATACCTCGGTAAATAGTCTCAAGTGGCACCACGCCGGCTTTAATTGCCTGAGGAAGTCCCACATGCGGGGGCTGCGCGCACACGTCGGCGCGTCTGTGGGGAACCCGGAAGTGGGCGGGTTGGAGCCGGGCTCCTGACCCACTCCGGGATTCCCCGATTTTTGGAGCCCCACCCCCCCCGCCAGGAACGCACCCGATAGCGGGTGCTAAAATGGAGGCCAATGGCTCCAATGAGATGTCAACATCTCCCCACCTCCCCCCATAGGCTCCATTGTAACCGATCCCCAAGCCTGCCTAAACCAGGAGAGAGAAACTGTTGCACTCTGGAACCTTGGGTCTCTACAATAGCATCTGTGGGAGAAGTAATGACTGCCCTCAGGAGCTTTGGCGGAGGAGGGAGTTACCACATTCTCCAGGCAGTATTGCAAGTGCTGATGTGGTTAGTGGACCCCACCTAAGCTGCTACCTATTGCATAATGTGGAGATGCCAGTGATGGACTGGGGTTGACAATTGTAAACAATTTCACAACACCAAGTTATAGTCCAACAAATTTATTTTAAATTCCACAAGCTTTCGGAGGCTTCCTCCTTCCTCGGGTGAATGGTGTGGAAATGAAATTTTCGAATCCTTCGCATTTGAAAATCACAGAACAATGCCTGGTGATTACTGCCCGTTGCCAAGGCAATCACAGTGAGCAGACAGAGAGGTGTCACCTAAAAGGCCACCGAATATACAAACCCCCCAAAAAAAATCCCTGGGGGATGAGGCCATCCCCTATGGACAGGCCCTGCGAATACACAGGGTCTGCTCAGATGAGGAGGAACGCGATGGACACCTACAGACGCTGAAAGACGCCCTAGTAAGAACGGGATATGATGCTCGACTCATCGATCGACAGTTCCGACGGGCCACAGCGAAAAATCGCGTAGACCTCCTCAGAAGACTAACACGGGACGCAACCAACAGAGTACCCTTCGTCGTCCAGTACTTCCCCGGAGCGAAGAAACTACGCCATGTTCTCCGCAGCCTTCAACATGTCATCAATGATGACAAACGCCTCGCTATGGCCATCCCCATACCTCCACTACGCGCCTTTAAACAGCCACCCAACCTCAAACAAACCATCGTTCGCAGCAAATTACCCAGCTTTCAGGAGAACAGCGTCCACGACACCACACAACCCTGCCACGGTAACCTCTGCAAGACATGCCAGATCATCGACACAGATACCACCATCACACGAGAGGACACCACCCACCAGGTGCACGGTTCATACTCCTGTGACTCGGCCAACGTTGTCTACCTCATACGTTGCAGGAAAGGATGCCCCAGAGCATGGTACATTGGCGAGACCATGCAGACGCTGTGACAACGGATGAACAGACACCGCGCAACAATCGCCAAACAGGAGGGTTCTCTCCCTGTCTGGGAATACTTCAGCAGTCATGGACATTCAGCCACCGACCTTCGGGTAAGCATACTCCAAGGCGGCCTTCGAGACACACGACAACACAAAATCGTCGAACAGAAATTGATAGCCAAGTTCTGCACCCATGAGGACGCCCTCAACCGGGATCTTGTGTTCATGTCACACTACACGTAACCCCACCAGCGAACAAATGTTATGTGTTTTTAATATAACGGGTCATTGACTGTCTTCCTTCTCTCTTTTTTGGGGGGTTTGTATATTCGGTGGCCTTTTAGGTGACACCTCTCTGTCTGCTCACTGTGATTGCCTTGGCAACGGGCAGTAATCACCAGGCATTGTTCTGTGATTTTCAAATGCGAAGGATTCGAAAATTTCATTTCCGCACCATTCACCTGAGGAAGGAGGAAGCCTCCGAAAGCTTGTGGAATTTAAAATAAATTTGTTGGACTATAACTTGGTGTTGTGAAATTGTTTACACCTATTGCATACTGCTTGGTGCTGTTCCTACTGACTGCAGAATTACTTGATGCTAAGAAAGCATCCTTCTTTAAAATGACATGTTTCATCAGCCAACATCACTAAAACAGATTTGCTGGCCATTATCTCATTGCTGTTTGTGGAATCTTGCTGTGTGCAAATCAGCTGCTGCATTTCTCTACAATACAACAGTGACTACACTTCAAAGGCATTTTATTGGCTGTAAAGCGTTGTGGGACATCCTGAGGTCATGAAAGGGGCTATGTAAATACAAGTTCTTTGAAGCACATTTCCCACATTGTCTGGGGAAGTCTCGTTTGAAGTGTAAATTGCCCTGGTGATCCTGAGCTGCCGTGTACTTGAAGCTTGCATTTCCAGAGGAAGGTCGGGCCTGAAAATCCTGACCACTCATTTTTAGCAACAGAGTGAACTCCAGTAAAAAGCGCTGGAATGTTGGTAGAGTCACTTACTAGTTGTCCGTGTTTAGCTCTGCCCTGACCAGTCCTATCGCTCCAAATGGAATAAAAGGCTAATCTTTGCTTGTTAAGGCCTTATAAACAGTTAATTGTTCCATGGCTCCACAGTCAAATCACAAAGTGTGTATTTTAATTTTATTCCAGGTCAGACCTAGCGTTCATCAGCTTAACAAATGGCAAGGTTTTGAAGTTTCATTGTGGTAGTGACGACCCGTAAAGTGAGGGGTTGGGGACAAAGTGGGTTCATCAGTGATACTTGTTTCCATGGAGAATGACAGACTCCTACCAAAACACCCTGGTAATGTAAAGCCGGGAACTGTCATGACATTTGTAAATACAACCACAAATCTAGTGGGGTGGGTGGGGGAAGATTAATTTGTTAAAGTAAAAATTACTTAGAGGGACTGGAAAGTTTAAGGGCAGAACTTTTTATTCAAAGTAGTCTCCTATTTTATGGAAGAAAATAAGAATCAGCTTTTTTATTAGTGAGATTCTCTATAGTTTGCTGGGCTCGTGTGGCACTCGGCAGGAGCAGGAGAGGAGCCTCCATGGTGCTGACAAGAAACTAGACTTATTAAAGCCTCCCAAAGAAAATTTTTTAGGTGTTGCTTTTTCAATAAAATGAGAATGTACTTTGAACCAAAACATCTGCCCCCAACTTTCCTACCCCTTTTAACAGGAAAGGCTACAAGCTTTTACTTGAAAAATCTTGCATCTACCAGTGAGAGGAGAGTAAAGATAATGAACAAACAAAAATCCAAATCTGATTCCCGAATGGCTACCTGAGTGCTCATGGTCCTGTTTATTCATGGCCTGTTTAGTCACGTGTGACACAATTAAAGATGTTTCTGATACATTTTCAAGGTTGTACATTTTCTTTAACAGAGCAGTCACTTAAATCTGTGACCTGATTTCCTATTACAGACGCGAACCTGTACGTTTTCACAAACTCTCAATGGGACGACCATGCATCCTGTTGTGGTTTGTGGCTTGTTTCTGTTCATGAAGTTTGAAATTTGTGTTTTTTTAGGTCATATTTCGTTCTCTCCCACTATTCTCTTTAGAAGTGTTTATTCTAGTTTGTCTCCTCTCCTATCCTGAAGGCTGTGACCAGCCAACTGGAATCTCGTCCAAGTGACCGAGACGGTATCAACAGTCCGTCCCACTGTGTGGGAAAGGAACCACAACCAACCCCAGTCCCTTTCTCACCTGACACAGACACACATCTGTTCTCTTCAGCTCCTGACCTGCACGCTGTTGAGAAGAGAAGTGCCAAGTAGAAGTCGCAGCATTTTTCAGCAGGGTGCTTGTGTGGTCCCTGGTACCTCTTACTAGCTCAGTTATAGGGAAATATTGGTAGCAGCTTGCAAGGAGGCTGCATGCCATTGTTTGGGCTGCAATGCATCAGGCTACACTGATTAATTAAAAGGAAGGTAACATTAGGATAAAAGGGAGGGGAAGTTATGAATAAAGGGGGAAACTTGTCCAGAAAAATACCCCCCTCCCCCGCTGAAAAAGGGAAGTCAAAGTAATTTGAGCTCTTTACCTGAAGTGCAATCTGGCTGTCTGTCCCTTTAAGAAACGATGCTGCAGTAACTCTCTTTGAACACATGATTTATCAGACCCATGTGTAACCTCGCATGTCGTTACTCAGATGGCTGCTACTCTCTGATCCTCTCTGTTAAAACAGTTGGCTTTCTTGCCTTGTTCAATGTACTCAATCATAGCGCTAACTGGGACATTGCCCCTTTAAGAAATCTTGGCAGGAAGTGTGACCTGATTATAGTTAGGTATTAGGTTCAGGTTTCTCTGCTTTCACAGAGTTGGAATTATAGTGTTTTCAACAGCATCAGAACTGTCCACAAATTCCTGAGCCATGCTGAAGCTTTGCCCTTTAGTCTGCTGAGATCCAGCTGAAATGGTTGCTACTGGACTATAGAGCACTTTCCTGAAGTAACATTTGGCTGATTCGGTGGAGTTTCAATGGTATTTTGGGGCTTCATGGATTCCATTCTCAGGCACTTGTTTTCCCTGTTTTTGATCAGCACTGTTCTAGGTGGGGGACGCAGCCATTTGAGAAAAATTACCACGCTGAGTGCTTATGGCGACTCGGGAGGACAGCAGGTAAGTCCTGATCCTGTATACAGAAAACTGCTTCATCATTATTTCCACATCGTTCACCTGAGGAAGGAGGTAGCCTCCGAAAGCTTGTGAATTTAAAATAAAATTGCTGGACTATAACTTGGTGTTGTAAAATTGTTTACAATTGTCAACCCCAGTCCATCACCGGCATCTCCACATCATCATTATTAGGCAGATGATGCATGCTCAACAGAACCCTGTTCTGGGAAACATTTAGTCAGATTTTATTTTCTACCTTACTGTTTGATTGTATCCATGTAAAAATCTCTTTGTGACTATTCTTACATAGCATTACACAGGGCTATATTCAGCTTCCACCCTGTCTGGTGTATTTTTGTGAGCGGTAGAAGCAAGAATGTTTAGGAAAAGTGTCATTATTTTCATAATGTGGAGATGCCGGTGATGGACTGGGGTTGACAAATGTAAAGAATCTTACAGCACCAGGTTATAGTCCAACAATTTTATTTGAAAATCACAAGCTTTCGGAGGCTTCCTCCTTCGTCACATTCACCTGACGAAGGAGGAAGCCTCCGAAAGCTTGTGATTTTCAAATAAAATTGTTGGACTATAACCTGGTGCTGTAAGATTCTTTACATTATTTTCATAGTGTATGATGAAGGAGAGTGAGGGTTGATACCTTGTGTACACTGGGTAGGATCTCATCTGTACTCTAGTGGGTTAAGGATGGGTCTTAATATATATTGAGGGGCTGGGGAGGAGTCTCTTGTGTACACTGAAATGTAATGAGGGTTCTTCAATGTACATTGAGGGAAGAGGAAAATCTCCTGGGTAGGGGAGAGGAATATTCTATGTATTTTTATAATCCAGAGTAAAGTCACGGAATGCGTGCTTAATTGGCAGTTTGAGAAGTCAATGGCTAATCACATGATAAATAAATGCAAGGTCTCACTGTCCTGCAGTGACACAGCTGAAGGAAGTGGAACTTTTCCCACACAGGCGAGGAAAAAAAATAGAAGATATCGTGAAATGGACGAAAAGTCACAAATTGGTAAATGGAGACTCCAAGAAATATTAGAGATTGTACATTCTGAAATCGGCAGAAGAGATGCAGATTGAGAGAGAAAATAATCAGCACCAGAAAGAGAAATATGTGGGATCTGATTAAATAAAAGGACAGAGAGACTTGCTGTATGAGGAACAAAGCACAATGTGAGGTCACTTTGCAAATATTGTGCGTGGTTTAGGGAACTTCACTTTCAAAAGACAGAACTGAGCTTGTTCTTATTGGAATAAGTGAGATTGAGAAGTGAGATGAGCCAGGTCTTTAAAGGAGCACTGTTATCAGGAAAAGGTTAAACGTTTGCTATTGAGGAGTCGGCAGGGCTGTGCGCTATTCTGGTTTTGCATCATGCACAAGTGGGGAGTGAAGGGTTTCATCCTCACTTTAGTAATTGCTCCATGAGGATGATGACCTTTCATCTACAGTATTAGTCATGTTGTGGCTTAAGTAAGCTCACAGCTGAAACCTGAATAATTTAATATAGTTTTATTTTTCTGGCTGCTTGGGCTGAGCATTGGCTATTCAGTCTGGTTGTGGTCAGGAATTATTGTGGTGGCCTGGAGCTGGCCCCAGGGGGGCTCGATCTCTGGCCCCAGCTCGTCGTCTCCATGCCGATGAAGGCCGAGCCTCAAAATGGACCAGGTCTCACGCCAGGATTACCAATTGTAAACAATTTTACAACACCAAGTTATAGTCCAGCAATTTTATTTTAAATTCACAAGCTTTCGGAGGCTTCCTCCTTCCTCAGGTAAATGTTCAGGAGCTCCTCGAAGCCTACGCAAATGCACAATAAAATAAAATTGCTGGACTATAACTTGGTGTTGTAAAATTGTTTACAATTGTCAACCCCAGTCCATCACCGGCATCTCCACGCCAGGATTACCGAGCGACCTGTCCGCACGCTCCGCCTGAAGTCCGCTTGAGAGGGAAATTACTCCAGTGATTGCCTGCAGACTATTTTCCCATGGGGGCATCACAATCCAGTTCAACCCCGCTCATCACCTAACATTCAACCATACAAGCTTTGCAGCAGGAATCGTGGCTTTTTGAATCCCCCCGCCCAGTGGTTCTGCGACCAATTGGAGAACTCTTACTGCCTGCTCACAAAAGACTGGGAATTGGATATAGGAACTTGCCGGTCTGCATTGCTCAGTTGCGCATTGGATAGAAATAGGATATTACTGGTCTTTATTGCTCAATTGTACATTGGATAGAAATAGGATATTACTGGTCTTTATTGCTCAATTGTACATTGGATAGAAATAGGATATTACTGGTCTTTATTGCTCAATTGTACATTGGATAGAAATAGGATATTACTGGTCTTTATTGCTCAGTTCCATGCTGGACAGAGCATTTACCAACTAAACCATTGGGGAGCAACCAAATATCTTTCTAAACCAATCATCATGATTAAAAGTATTAGCAGATGGGTACTTTAAATGTGTAAAGGGATATGAAAAGTGGGACTATCGATAGTAGCAACAGCCAGCTAAGCACAAGTGTGTGATTTGAACTGGAAATGTGATGGGTCTGCAGTACTCGTAAGCCAGTGTGTCAAACATTAACTGAGTAGATTTCATGCCAAATCCAAGGTGAAAGTATCCAGGTAACTGGAAGCAAAACAAAATCTGGAAAGCTGTGGGAACCTTTACTGTTTGTTAATTTTGAGGCTTATTTTGTGGTTTATTTGTTGTTCACTTGGAGGAAATGTCAGGCATGAGATTTAGGATCAGAAAAAGGGAGATGGGCCAAGATGAAAAGTCATGGACCTGAAATGTTAACTCTGTTTCTCTCTCTGCCGATGCTGCCTGACTTGTTTAAGTGCTTCTAGCATTTTCTGTTTTCAGATTTTCAGCATCTGCAGTATTTTGCTTTTGAAATGCACCCTTGTTCAAAAAAGGGTGTAAGGATGAACCTGGCAACTACAGGCCAGTCAGTTTAACCTTGGTGGTGGGGAAGCTTTTAGAAACGATAATCCGGGACAAAATTAATAGTCACTTGAACAAGTGTGGATTAATAAAGGAAAGCTACACGGATTTGTTAAAGGCAAATTATGTTTAACTAACTTGATTGAGTTTTTTGATGAGGTAACAGAGAGGGTTGATGAGGGCAATGCGGCTGATGTATATATCGACTTTCAAAAGGCGTTTGATAAAGTCCCACATATTAGACTTGTAAGCAACAATGAAGCCCATGGAATAAAGGGGGCAGTGGCAGCATGGATATGAAATTGGCTAAGTACAGGAAACAGAGAGTAGTGGTGAACAGTTGCTTTTCAGACCGGAGGAAGGTATTAAGTGGTGTTCCCCAGGGGTCGATATTAGGACCACTGCTTTTTTTTAATATGTTAATGACTTAGACTTGGGTGTACAGAGCACAATTTCAAAATTTGCAGATGACACAAAACTTGAAAGCATAGTAAGCCGTGAGGAGGATAGTGATAGACTTCAAGAGGACATAGACAGGCTGGTGAAATGGGTGGCAGACGAAGTTTAATGCAGAGAAGTGCCAAGTGATACATTTTGGCAGGAAGAATGAGGAGAGGCAATATAAACTAAATGGTACAATTCTAAAGGGGGTGCAGGAACAGAGAGACCTGGAGGTACGTGTGCACAAATCTTTGAAGGTGGCAGGACAGGTTGAGAAAGCGGTTTTTAAAAAAAAGCATATGGGATTATGCTTTATAAATAGAGTACAAAAGTAAGGAAGTTACGTTGAACCTTTATAAAACACAGGTTTGGCCACAACTGGAGTATTGTGTCCAATTCTGGGCACTGCATTTTAGGAAGGATGTGAAGGCCTTAGAGAAAAGATTTGCTAGAATGGTTCCAGGGATGAGGGACTTCAGTTATATGGATAGACTGGAGAAGCTGGGGTTGTTCTCCTTAGAGCAGAGACGGTTAAGAGGAGATTTGATAGAAGTGTTCAAAACCATGACTGGTTTAGATAAAGTAAATAAAGAGAAACTGTTCCCATTGGTGGAATGGTCGAGAACCAGAGGACACAGATTTAAGGTGATTGGCATGAGAACCAAAGGCGACATGAGGAAAAACTTTTTCACACAGTGAGTAGTTATGATCTAGACTGCGCTGCCTGATAGGTGGTGGAAGCCGATTCAATCGTGGCTTTCAAAAAGGAATTGGATAAATACTTGAAGGGAAAAAAATGTGTAGGGCTACGGGGAAAGAGCAGGGGAATGGGACTAACTGTATTGCTCTTACAAAGAGCTGGCACAAGTTCGATGGGTCAAATGGCCCCCTTCTGTGCTGGTAACCATTCTGTGAGTCTATGAAATATATAACAATCTTTGACATGCTAGCTTGGTTTGTGCCAGCACTTAGAGAGGGCTGGGTTGCAGATTAGATTGCCAGAGAGTTTCATTACATCAATCTTCATACAAAGTATTTCCCTCGGGCTGTGTTCACAAGTTACACCCAATCCCTGCCTCCTGTTTGACGGGGCCTCTCCTTTCAATTATAAAAGGGGCGGGAGAAGGAAAGCTGGCCTGCTTAACATGGGCTTTATCACACAACTATTCACAGACTGGATTTTACATAACGCGCTTTTGCATTTCACCAATCTGTTTAAGATCCCGATGGCTCAAGGACGTAGCTGGTACTGAAAATTAGAGTGAATTCAGAAAAGATGGGATCAAAATCACTTGGTTTCGCTTCCCAAGCTCAGTTCTGTCACATGTATCTGTGTTTGGGCTGTAAATTCTGTATAAAAACTCTTACTGTACTTCCTTAAGGCAGCAATAAAAAAAATCATAGATTTTATTCCCTTTAGCACAAAAGGAATTTAGCAACAAGCAAGTGATTTGAAGCTAGATGGGAGACAGGATTAGAAGCTTATGCAGATAGGGTTAGATGAAGGAGAGTGGGAGGAGGCTCGTGTGGAGCATAAACGCTGGCATAGTCCAGTTGGGTCGAATGGCCTGTTTCTGTGCTGTAAATTCGAAGTAATTCTATGATTTGAAGATTTTTTGTCTGATCAAAGACAATTAATACCATGTGGATTAACTCTTTAAAACTGAGACTAAAGCAAAATATTGCAGATGCTGGAAATCTGAAATTAAAAACAGAAATTGCTGGGAACATTCAGCAGGCCAGGCAGCATCTGCAGAGAGAGAAACAGATTTAATGTTTCAGGTCGATGACCTTTCATCATTTCATGATGATGAAATTGCTTCATCAATGACCTTCCCTCCATCATAAGGTCAGAAATGGGGATGTTCGCTGATGACTGCACAGTGTTCAGTTCCATTCGCAACCCCTCAGATAATGAAGCAGTCCGAGCCCGCATGCAGCAAGACCTGGACAACATCCAGGCTTGGGCTGATAAGTGGCAAGTAACATTCGCGCCAGATAAGTGCCAGGCAATGACCATCTCCAACAAGAGAGAGTCTAACCACCTCCCCTTGACATTCAACGGCATTACCATCGCCGAATCCCCCACCATCAACATCCTGGGGGTCACCATTGACCAGAAACTTAACTGGACCAGCCATATAAATACTGTGGCTACGAGAGCAGGTCAGAGGCTGGGTATTCTGCGGCGAGTGACTCACCTCCTGACTCCCCAAAGCCTTTCCACCATCTACAAGGCACAAGTCAGGAGTGTGATGGAATACACTCCACTTGCCTGGATGAGTGCAGCTCCAACAACACTCAAGAAGCTCGACACCATCCAAGATAAAGCAGCCCGCTTGATTGGCACCCCATCCACCACCCTAAACATTCACTCCCTTCACCACCGGCGCACTGTGGCTGCAGTGTGCACCATCCACAGGATGCACTGCAGCAACTCGCCAAGGCTTCTTCGACAGCACCTCCCAAACCCGCGACCTCTACCACCTAGAAGGACAAGGACAAGGGCAGCAGGCGCATGGGAACAACACCACCTGCACGTTCCCCTCCAAGTCACACACCATCCCGACTTGGAAATATATCGCCGTTCCTTCATTGTCGCTGGGTCAAAATCCTGGCACTCCCTTCCTAACAGCACTGTGGGAGAACCGTCACCACACGGACTGCAGCGGTTCAAGAAGGCGGCTCACCACCACCTTCTCGAGGGCAATTAGGGATGGGCAATAAATGCCGGCCTTGCCAGCGACGCCCACATCCTGTGAACGAATAAAAAAAATAAAAAAAATTTCATGAAAGGTCATCGGCCTGCAACGTTAACTCTGGTTCTCTCTCCACAGATACTGCCTGGCCTGCTGAGTGTTTCCAGCACTTCCTTTTAAAACTGAGCTGGCATTTACATTAATATAAAGCGCCTTTCACAACCTCAGGATGCCCCCGGGATTGGTTGAACCTCCTGGTTAAAAACAGGATTGAAGCAATGAGACTAAATGTAGATTTAGTCTACATTTAGATGGACAAATGCTGAACTCTGGAATGATGAAGCCCTATTGGGGTTGAGAAAATGTTGTCTGAGGAGCTCAATTGGCCACAGATGAATGTAGATTAGATTGATATTCTTGAAGTTTTCATTAAATAAAGCTGGAATTTGGGGAAATATTGAGTTGCAAGTTTTGCCCCCTGTCATTCATCTATCTCAGAAGCTTCAATGAGTTCCGAAGAATCCAGGACTATGAAAACTGTACGTAGTCTGTTGGAAGGGGCAGGTTTAACAGATTGACTGTGCTTTTTAGCATGTGCACTGACAAAGCAGACCTTATTCTCCATCCTGCTGCAAGGTTAGCTGTACTCTTTTGATTGTGTTAATGAAGCATTGCAAAGAGCTGTGTTTATTGGATTGGTTTGCATGAGTGCATGTACCATAGCACAACGGCATGGTGCTGCAGTTTATTGGTTTTACGCATTGGGAACAAAACAATGGAAGCAGAGACCACTGACCCCAGACATTGTCATTTATCGTGTTTCATGCTGGAACAGAGGGCCCAGGCCACAGTTAATCAAATGGTAACACACTAGCCCATTTTCTCACATTAAATACATGTGAATGCTAATGAAGAACATTCTTATTGACGAGCTGAATGTCGGTTTAGAACTCACACATGACGGTGTTTGATCTTCTGAATTTGCTTCTAAGGTTGTGTCAAACCTGTATTTCGGGTAACCTGCATAAAGCAGCAATTTGTCCACACTGGCCACAGCCAACACACGTTATGTGGGACTTTATCAAAGGCCTTCTGAAAATCCGAAATACACTACATCCACTGGTTCTACCAGTTATATCCTCAAAAAAATTCCAGGAGGTTTGTCAAACATGATTTCCCTTTCATAAATCCATGTTGACTTTGTCTAATCCTGTTGATATTTTCTAAGTGTTCTGTAATCACATCCTTTATAATAGGCTCTAGCATTTCCCTACTACTGATGTTAGGCTGGTCTGTAGTTCCCTGTTTTCTCTCTCCCTCCTTTTTTAGATAGTGGGGTTACATTTGCCTCCCTCCAATCTGCAGGAACTGTTCCATAATCTATAGAATTTTGGAAGATGACAACTAATGCATCCACGATTTCCATATAGGAAAAAGGTGACTTTGGACCCGTGGTTCCCAAAGCTCTCCATCACTAAGGTTTTCCTCATGTCATTTCTGGGTCTGTTGTGGACTAATTGATAGAGATTGATTGCTATGATTAGTCAACAACTCTATTATTGTTGTATCATGTGACCACCAGGATGGAAGAAGGTGAACTAGATAGACCTTAGTCTTTTTTCATTTAGCAAATCATATTATCCTATATCTGCAAAGTGCAACTGAACTACTCTTAGAACAAAACTCCCTTGATGGTTCAACTATTTAAAATGTATTTGCAAACTCAGATATTAACACTTTCGAGTAATTGAAACCACAGATTTTACTGATGGCTAGTAGCAATTTGCTTTTAAAATACTGTCCTTCAGAGGATCAACAATTTGATTAGCACCTTTAAGCCAAGCGTCTGCATCCTGGTTCTCGCAGACAGCTGGGCTCCAGTCTCTGCTAAAGTTTGGTTAAGGGAAGTCATCTTCTATCTTAATTTTAGTTTTTTTCCAAAATGCAACATAAAATATAAACATTTTCCCTATTTGATGCATGATGAATATTCTGCTTTCATCAAGCCAACAGGAATTATGCCCTAAAGGATGATTACCTGTCTGTCCCATATTACAGTCACTCAATCCAGTCAATTTTGTATTGCAGCCAGTGAATTTGTCTGCATAACAACTGTCACTGTGCTTCAAAAAGTGATTCAACATGTTGAAGCTCTTCAAAATGTTTCAATGTGAAAGGTGCTACTAAAAACACATTATTTTTATTCTTCTACTTGTATGGAATGGTCACTCCAGAGTTATTTTTCTTTTAATCTTGAGTAGTAATGGTGCAAAAGCATTGATGTGTGGGGGCTTAGGTGGATCTAATTTAAAATTAATAATAGATCCCATTTAATACCCTACACACTGTTCAGAATGGACTCTGAGAACCAATTTGAATGACTGTGTGTGTGTGTGGAGGATCAGCACTATGGTCATTAACTGAGAGGGGGCAATAACAGCAGAGCACAATGCAATGAAAAAGTATGGCAGGGAACCTTGATAAAACGACCAACTGCGCATCACAGTCAGTTCGAGGTTTGTGGGGAACTGTAATAGCCTGATTCACTGTACTGTGCCTGGTCTCTCAGCCAGTTAATCCTTCACAACAATCTAGCCACTAGTTTACGATTAGTGACAAACTTGAGGACATAGTAAAGATTAACCGGGCCAATGCAGCTAAAGAATCTCTGCACAAAAATAGATCAGATTTGTCACAGGTTTGCTGTTAAGTGAACTGGTTTGTTCCTGATCTGTTTGTGCCCACTGTCATTTTAAGCCCTCCGATTCTGGTCATGGGGAAGGCACCCACCGTAGGTAGGTGGGGGACTTCATGAATATTTAAATATCGGGGTCTGATGAAGTCATTCAGACCAGGACGCAATTTTAACCGCCGATCGTGACTGAGGATGTCCAGTGCCGGACCCATCAATGAGACCAGGCGGGAGGCAGGATAAGCTCCAGAGGAGGCCCAAGTAAATTAAACTTTTTGATTTTTTTTTTAAGGTTTCCTTGTGGGCCAGGAGGAGCAGTGGTGCTCCTTTGGGCTCCACAAGGAAACCTTGGGCCAGTCCTGCCTGAGATTCCTTTCCCTTCCCAATTGCGATCGTCTCTGGACCACCCACCCCGACTACTTACCTTACGCTAGAGACCATTCTCTCAAGTCCCAGATGGTGGCCTACTGCTGTCCGAAATCTGGCTCCTACCCGCTAACCAGGTAGTGATTCACGCCGGGTTCAGGCAGGAGTCCAAGTTAGATCATTTAGATGAGGCCCGGGAGTTAAAATGGCCTGGGCCTCACGCCAGCACCATCGTGAGTGATTTCTGCCCATCCCAGCCCCCGCATGCCTCACTCCTGCCCCAAATTAAAATCAGGGCTTAAATGTTCTAATGATGGGGTGGGATTTGTCATAGCAAAGCTTTTCCCTTAGAGCGTTGAATTAAGGAGGGCACAATCATCAGGTGTAATGTCAACTTACCCTATTATTTATTCCGCAGTCCTCACCGCTAAACCTGTCAAAGTGATTCACTGCATTCTGGAACTGACCTGATTTTGAATGTGGTTACTGTGAGTAGAAAAAACCCTCATCTTCCCTGCGCTCAGTTTACAGTAAAGAGCAGAGTAACTTTAACCACAATGATTACATCCCAGGCATGAACAGGAGAGTCTACATTGTTCAACTTACTAATACAATGAGTGATCCTGGAGACATTTGTTCTGGTAGTCGCTTATGGGTTTTGCACAGTTGTGTACAGCTGCTACAGTAGGCTCTGCACACACCTGTTGCCTGGTGTTCCACACTGCTGTTTCTTATTGATCCTGATGCTAAATACACCTCCTCTTTAAGCTGCTACTGCAGCTGTAGGCATTTCACAAGTGGCCACCCAAACAATTTCCTGCCTCCAAATTGGCGAGCTGCCTTTTGGGCAGCATGTTTTGAGCTGGCAGATTGCCAACCGCATTATAATGAGGTCCCACCATGAAAATCGATTGGATCCCACACTGATTCCTCTGGGCATCCGGTGTGCACATCTCACCCACTGCCCGCCTGATTAATGCACTGACACCAAAATCTGCCCCCAGCTATCGACCTAATATAGTCACTCTGAGCAGCAATGCCATGCCTGAGAAAGCAGTCAGGCACTAAAAATTCCAACACTATAATGTTGGACGTTATGGACTGTTGCGGTTCACACCATTTCAGTTTAATCGTAGGTATTGTAGTTTTACACGTTTTTGAAAGAATTCAGAATTTTAGGGGCCCAATTAAATTCTTAGAAGTGCCCGAATAAACAGGAGGTCTATATGGTTGTGGGTACATGATGTCTCACCTCTCGGGGTGCTCTATTAATTGAGAACATGTGCAATTCGTGTCAGTGAAGTCTGTTTCACCAATGAACAGGAAATGCTGACTGAATTATGTCAAATAGCTGTCACATCCCCCCTCTAAAACTGTTGTTTCCAGCTTTAGTGGGTTAGATTTTTCCTTGAACAGTATCCAACTCTGTTGATTCCAACTACAAATGGAATTTCCCAGACAAACAGATTTTTGCTCCAAATTATAACACTCCTTCTGCCCTCACTTCACTGTATTGTTCAGCCCTTCTAATGTAAATAATGTGGCGCTACAGCTCTCAGCAGTTTCTAGATAACACATGAATTCCTGCACGTTTACAGTATCCAAGTGTATGGAGTCCTTCTGTGCTGAAGGATTACACTTTTAACTTCATCAAGCAACCATACATGCCTTGTGACTGTCTGCTTCGGGAGAAAACCTCTTCCATTCTGAAAAGAAGGCTGTTGAATTCTTCAGAATTCGGAAAGGATTGTACTAAAGTTCAATTATGTTTTTAAAACATTTTTGTTGAATGTTTGTGCTTGTCAAGATGAGGGATATTAGTGCTGGGAAGTGGAACATTTTCTATTTTAGAGACCCAGTGTCAGCATCAGGCATTTCTAGGTCAGGTGCAGCATGGTTTAGATGCAGAGTAAATCTCCCTCCACTTAGCCCCAAATTCAGAAGAGCAGTTCCTACTACGTCAGGGTACCATATAAACTAGCCAGGCTGTGTCTTCCTGAATGAGATTTAGTGCCAAATTAAGGGCAGTTTTGCACTGTGGTCTTGTGCAAACACAGAACCGGGTTGAGATTGCCCAATCTTATTAGGCATAGGACCTCACGGCCAACAGACAGAGGGGACTTTCAACCCATCACTCTGGGCTATATTTGAGCCCAGTTCCCAGGGGTGAAAGGGCAGTGTCTAACCCTCTGCTCCACTCAGTCCTTCAATTATTATTTCTCATTTAATTTCATTTTCACACTGCCTAAAATATTAATGAACTTTACAATGAAGATAGCAAACAACGTGAAGATGACCACTGATATACTCGGCAGTCTTATTCCAAACATTCAGATTTTCACAGTAATAGCTTTCTGCGGTTAATGGGATAAATGTGTGACAATTGGTGCCACATGTGGTTCTTTATATTGTGAATTGAATAATCTAAAGTGTGATAGTCTTGGTTTTACGGTCTGTGGTTTTTGAGCAATAAACCATGTTAAAGATCAGAACCGGTTGACAGGACTGTGCGGCCCTGATACACATTACTGTAACACCACTTGTCAGCGACCATGCAGGGCTATAATTATGACGAGCAGAAGTGAGAACCTATTGACTGTCACTTGGCAATTCAGCTTGCAAAATAGTATCTGACAATTGTGCAATGGTATCATAGCAAAGTTAGGGTTTCATAGTGGAAAGAGATTAAGGTATTTTATTATGTGTTGCCTTTGGCTACATTTCATTCCTGGCCAAGAGGGTGGCCAAGCAACCTGCTGCCGCTCCTCTGTCACTGGCTGATAAGGATTGAGACAGCATTCCGTTGATTATTATTTACCCATCAGTGGCACTGTTCCATTAACACTGTTCATAATAAGAATGAAACCAGACGGACCACCCGGCATCGGACCACTAGGCACCGGACACGACAACGGGAAACCAAGCCCAGTCGACCCTGCAAGGTCCTCCTCACTAACATCTGGGGACTTGTGCCAAAATTGGGAGAGCTGTCCCACAGACTAGTCAAGCAACAGCCTGACATAGCCATACTCACAGATTCATACCTTTCAGCCAAGGTCCCAGAATCTTCCATCACCATCCCTGGGTATGTCCTGTCCCACCGGCAGGACAGACCCACCAGAGGTGGCGGTACAGTGATATACAGTCAGGAGGGAGTGGCCCTGGGAGTCCTCAACATTGATTCTGGACCCCATGAAATCTCATGGCATCAGGTCAAATATGGGCAAGGAAACCTCCTGCTGATTACCACCTACCGTCCTCCCTCAGCTGATGAATCAGTCCTTCTCCATGTTGAACACCACTTGGAGGAAGCACTGAGGGTAGCAAGGGCACAAAATGTACTCTGGGTTGGGGACTTCAATGTCCATCACCAAGAGTGGCTCGGTAGCACCACTACTGACTGAGCTGGCCGAGTCCTGAAGCACATAGCTGCCAGACTGGGCCTGCGACAGGTGGTGAGCGAACCAACACGAGGGAAAAACTTACTTGACCTCGTCCTCACCAATCTACCTGTCGCAAATGCATCTGCCCATGACAGTATTGGTAGGAGTGACCACCACACAGTCCTCGTGGAGACGAAGTCCCGTCTTCGCACTGAGGACACCATCCAACGTGTTGTGTGGCACTACCACCGTGCTAAATGGGATAGATTCAGAACAGATCCAGCAGCTCAAAACTGGGCATCCATGAGGCACTGTGGGCCACCAGCAGCAGCAGAATTGTATTCCAGCACAATCTGTAACCTCATGGCCCGGCAGATTCCTCACTTTACCATAACCAACAAGCCAGGGGATCAACCCCGGTTCAATGAGGAGTGCAGAAGAGCATGCCAGGAGCAGCACCAGGCGTACCTAAAAATGAGGTGCCAACCTGGTGAAGCTACAACTCAGGACTACATGCATGCTAAACAGCAGAAGCAGCATGCTATAGACAGAGCTAAGTGATTCCACAACCAGCGGATCAGATCAAAGCTCTGCAGTCCTGCCACATCCAGTCGTGAATGGTGGTGGACAATTAAACAACTAACGGGAGGAGGAGGCTCTGTAAACATCCCCATTCTCAACGATGGCAGAGTCCAGCACGTGAGTGCAAAAGACAAGGCTGAAGCGTTTGCAACCATCTTCAGCCAGAAGTGCCGAGTGGATGATCCATCTCGGCCTCCTCCCGAAATCCCCACCATCACAGAAGCCAGTCTTCAGCCAATTCGATTCACTCCACGTGATATCAAGAAATGGCTGAGTGCACTGGATACAGCAAAGGCTATGGGACCTGACAACATCCCAGCTGTAGTGCTGAAGACTTGTGCTGAAGACTTGTGCTCCAGAACTAGCTGCGCCTCTAGCCAAGCTGTTCCAGTACAGCTACAACACTGGCATCTATCCGACAATGTGGAAAATTGCCCAGGTATGTCCTGTCCACAAAAAGCAGGACAAATCCAATCCGGACAATTACTGCCCTATCAGTCTACTCTCAATCATCAGCAAAGTGATGGAAGGTGGCGTCGACAGTGCTATCAAGCAGCACTTACTCACCAATAACCTGCTCACCGATGCTCAGTTTGGGTTCCACCAGGACCACTCGGCTCCAGACCTCATTACAGCCTTCTTGGTCCAAACATGGACAAAAGAGCTGAATTCCAGAGGTGAGGTGAGAGTGACTGCCCTTGACATCAAGGCAGCATTTGACCGAGTGTGGCACCAAGGAGCCCTAGTAAAATTGAAGTCAATGAGAATCAGGGGGAAACTCTCCAGTGGCTGGAGTCATACCTAGCACAAAGGAAGATGGTAGCGGTTGTTGGAGGCCAATCATCTCAGCCCCTGGGCATTACTGCAGGAGTTCCTCAGGGCAGTGTCCTAGGCCCAACCACCTTTAGCTGCTTCATCAATGACCTTCCCTCCATCATAAGGTCAGAAATGGGGATGTTTGCTGATGATTGCACAGTGTTCAGTTCCATTCGCAACCCCTCAGATAATGAAGCAGTCCAAGCCCGCATGCAGCAAGACCTGGACAGCATCCAGGCTTGGGCTCAGAAGTGGCAAGTAACATTCGTGCCAGGCAATGACCATCTCCAACAAGAGAAAGTCTAACCACCTCCCCTTGACATTCAACGGCATTACCATCGCCGAATCCCCCACCATCAACATCCTGGGGGTCACCATTGACCAGAAACTTAACAGGACCAGCCATATAAATACTGTGGCTACAAGAGCAGGTCAGAGGCTGGGTATTCTGCGGCAAGTGACTCACCTCCTGACTCCCCAAAGCCTTTCCACCATCAACAAGGCACAAGTCAGGAGTGTGATGGAATACTCTCCACTTGCTTGGATGAGTGCAGCTCCAACAACACTCAAGAAGCTCGACACCATCCAAGATAAAGCAGCCTGCTTGATTGGCACCCCATCCACCACCCTAAACATTCACTCCCTTCACCACCGGCACACAGTGGCTGCAGTGTGTACCATCCACAGAATGCACTGCAGCAACTCGCCAAGGCTTCTTCGACAGCACCTCCCAAACCCGCAACCTCTACCACCTAGAAGGACAAGAGCAGCAGGCACATGGGAACTTCACCACCTGCACGTTCCCCTCCAAGTCACACACCATCCCGACTTGGAAATATATCGCCGTTCCTTCATCGTCACTGGGTCAAAATCCTGGAACTCCCTACCTAACAGCACTGTGGGAGAACCGTCACCACACGGACTGCAGCGGTTCAAGAAGGCGGCTCACCACCACCTTCTCGAGGGCAATTAGGGATGGGCAATAAATGCCGGCCTCGCCAGCGACGCCCACATCCCATGAACGAATAAAAAAAAAGTTGGTGTCAATAATGAGCAGCGCTCAGCTATTGTACATTTTGCGACTGAGGGAAGGGTTAAAAGTTGTGTTGTCTTTCCCAAGGCCCAACAAGCCTACCTGAACGACAATCCCCCCCCCCCCCCCCAACCCTGGCAGTCTCCGACCCACCTTCACCCCGCGGTCTCCGACCCAACCCACCGCCCCCCCTCCCCCGCCGCAGTCTCCGACACTCCCCCTCCCACTGTGTTCTCCGACACCGCCCCCCCCCTTCCCCCCATCTAACACTTTCCTGATCACGTCCTCTTCCTCTTCTCCTGTCAATCAGGCCGGCCTGTTGGTCAGGAAACCGGCAAAAATTCCTGACTGGAAACCCGTACTTCCGGGTTTCCCGTCCGGAATTACATCCCCCGCCCCTTCCCGGCTCCGGGCTAAATTCATGCCCCTGGTCTCTATGGGGGTAAATTCCTGCAGGTTGAAGTATGTTTGTGCTCAAGTCCTGGAGTGAGGTTTCAATGCACAATCTTCAGACTCAGATGTGTGAGTGCTACCAACTGAGCCAAACCACCATTAGGAATCAATTATTTACCCAAAGAGTAATAAACTTTTGGAATGATCTGCTGGTCAGGGTAATAGAGACAAAGGCATTGGGAGTGTTCAAATGCAGTTGGATTTCAGGCTGAGAGAGTTAGGCTGCTCGAGAGATGAACTTCAATAGATTGAAAGGCCTTTTCTCATTATTCACTGTTTTATGTATGGCTCAGCTATTCACGTAAGAACAGGAGTAGGTCATTCAGCCCTCCGAGCCTGTTCCGCCATTCAATTAGATCATAGCTGATCTGCATCTGAACTCCATCTACCTGCCTTGGTTCCATAACCCTTAATACCCTTGCCCAACAAAAATCTTTCAATCTCCGTTTTGAAGTTTTAATTGACCTAGTCTCAACAGCTTTTTGGGGGAAGAGAGTTCCAGATTTCCACTACCCTTTGCACAAAGAAGTGCTTTCTGTCATCACCCATGAATGACCTAGCTCTCATTTGAAGGTTATGCCTCCTTGTTCTGGATTCTCCCACCAAAGGAAATAGGTTCTCTCTATCTACTCTATCAAATCCTTTAATCATGTTAAACACTTCAATTAGATCACCCCTTAATCATCTTCTATATTCAAGGGAATACAAGCCTGGTTTATGCAACCTGTCCTCATAACTTAACCCTTTTAGCCCTGGTGTCATTCTGGTGAATCTGCGCTGCATCCCTTCCTGGGGCGCGGTGCCCGGAACTGAATGCAGTAATCCAGATGGGGTCTAATCAGAGTTCTGTACAGCTGTAACATAACTTTGTAACTCTTCCTTTGTATTCCTGCCCCCTTGAGATACAGGCTAACATGGCCATTAGCCATTTAAATTATTTTTTGTATTTGTCCACTAGCTCTTAGTGATTTCTGTACTTGGAGCGCTAAATCTGCTCATCCACAGTTCCTAACTTCTTGCCGTTTAGAAAATACTCTGATCTATCTTTCTTAGGTGCAAAGTGGATGACATCACCTGTAGATTAGAGTTTTTTGAGGATGTAACTAACAGGGTAGATAAGGGAGAACCAGTGGATGTAGTATATTTGGATTTTCAAAAGGCATTTGACAAGGTGCCACAAAAGGTTGTCACACAAGGTAAGGGCTCATGGGGTTGGGGGTAATATATTAGCATGGATAGAGGATTGGTTAAAGGACAGAAAACAGAGAGTAGGGATAAACGGGTCATTTTCAGGTTGGCAGACTGTAACTAGTGGGGTGCCGCAAGGATCTGTGCTTGGGCCTCAGCTATTTACAATCTATATTAATGACTTAGATGAAGGGACCGAGTGTAATGTATTCAAGTTTGCTGATGATAAAAAGCTAGTATGGAAAGTAAGCTGTGAGGAGAACACAAAGAGTCTACAAAGGGATATAGACAGGTTAAGTGAGTGGGCAAGAAGTTGGCAGATGAAGTATAATGTGGGGAAATGTGAGGTTATTCACTTTGGTAGGAAGAATAGAAAAACAGAATATTTTTTTAAATGGTGAGAAACTATTAAATGTTGGTGTTCAGAGAGACTTGGGTGTCCTCGTACAAGAAACACAAAAAGTTAGCGTGCAGGTACAGCAAGCAATCAGGAAGGCAAATGGCATGTTGGCCTTTATTGCAAGGGGTCTGGAATACAAGAGTAAGGAAGCCTTACTACAGTTGTATAGGGCGTTGGTGAGACCTCACCTGGAGTACTGTGTACAGTTTTGGTCTCCTTATCTAAGGAAGGATATACTTGCCTTAGAGGCGGTGCAGTGAAGGTTCACTAGATTAATTGCTGGGATGAGAGGGTTGTCCTGTGAGGAGAGGTTGAGTAGAATGGGCCTCTACTCACTGGAGTTCAGAAAAATGAGAGGTGATCTCATTGAAACATATAAGATTATGAAGGGGCTTGACAGGGTAGATGCTGAGAGATTGTTTCCCCTGGCTAGAGAGTCTAGAACTAGGGGGCATAATCGCAGGATAAGGGGTCGGCCATTCTAGACTGAGATGAGGAGGAATTTCTTCACTCAGAGGGTTGTGAATCTTTGGAATTCTCTACCCCAGAGGGTTGTGGATGCTGAGTCAATGAATATATTCAAGGCTGAGATGGATAGATTTTTGGACTCTAGGGGAATCAAGTGATATGGGGATCGGGTGGGAAAGTGGAGCTGAGGTTGAACATCAGCCATGATCTTATCGAATGGCGGAGCAGGCTCGAGGGGCCGTATGGCCTACTCCTGCTCCTATTTCTTATGTTCTTATGACCTCACACTTTCCTACATTGAACTCCATCTGCCACAGTTTTGCCCGCTCACTTAATCTATCAATGTCCCTTTGCAACTTTCTGCTCCCATCTACACTATTTACTATGCCACCTAACTTAGTGTCATCAGCAAACTTAGATATATGGCTCTCTATTCCTTCAAGTCATTTATAAATATAGTGAAAAGCTGTGGCCCCAGTACAGCTCCCCAGGGGACACCGTTGGTTACATCCTGCCAATTTTACTACGTACCCATTATCTCTACTCACAGTCTTAGCCAGTGGAGTCGTCAATCGGCTTTATTTTCTCTTGGTTTTCAAACCTCTTTCCCTTTTCCCTCTTATTCTCTTGAGGATGCTGACTCACAAACACCTCACTGAATAACCATTCTTCAATCATGTGTGACCTAGATAATGAGTGTTGGGGCAGCCTATTCAACCATGGAGGACATAACAGGCAAGCCCAATCTTTTCCTCCCCGAACAGCTACACCTTTTCCACTAATGGATTGCTGGAATGCAGGCTGATTTCCTCCTTTCAGTCTGTTTTGTGTTTTTATTTCTGCCGCAAGAAAATATCTGTTTTCCAGGAAATGGTCCAGTTCTGCAGTACCTGCAAAGTACTCGTTCTGTGGATAGAGACTATACCGTACATTGCAGATTGAGAGATTCTTGTTAAACGTTTACGACATTCCACAAATGTGTCCCGGCAGCAGTAGGAACCTGTCGGACCTGTGAAGTGGGTGTTTAGCTCCATGAAACCTTTTGTTCTGCTTGCATCAGGATTGTGAGCATTCCGATGATTGTGTTGTGAAGTGGGGTATGTGTTTATTGGGGTGAATACTCCAATTCATGGTGTAAGTGCACGGGATTCCTGCTTATTCAATAGGATAATGATTACTTTCTATAGAACTGTGCGGAGTATCTAATTATGCATTAGGATAATGATCACATTGGGTGAGGGGAAAGAGAATTTTATACACACACACACACACACACACACACACACACGTGACATTATATTTGGTAAAATGGCCTCTATAATGGAGAAGTGTTGCCATTATATGAACTGTGGGATCTGGGTAACTGACTAAGCAAATGTTTCTGCTCTTTTCACAGGAACACCTAGAGATAGGTATGTATTTGTTTCATTTATTCCTCTCTGTATGTTAATTTCCTGGTTCAAATTCTCGCTCTTGTTAAATCGTTTTGACCTTATAAATGTTAACATTTTTTGTACTTGTTCACTGCCCCCTCCATTGTACATGTGAACATATCCTTTGTCAAACCAGTGACATCACCACATAAGCAACCAATGGGAATGTAGGTTGAGCCAAGTAGAATTAACCCTTCCAGCCACAAATATGGGCAGCTCCTACATAGAAAAACAATGAACAGCTTTTTACTGATATAATATCCATAGATTATGGACTTCGGTACATTAGACAGTTTAATTTACTTGTGACAATAGGCTTGCAGTTCACTTGACTGGCATTTGCCATGGTGTTGGTCTTTCTGACTCAACACTTCCGTAGCACTCCTCATGCAGACAGATGTTTCGGAGTGCTTTACGGGACTGAAGGGGAAGAAGTGGACAATGCAGAAAATGGAAACAAAGTTGGGAAGGGGTCAAATGGAAGGATTTCACGTGGCTTTTAAAAGCAGGGAGTGAGGTGATAAGGGATTTAGAGAGAGAGTTCCAGATTTAGAGGTATAATGGCTGAAAGAATGGCCACTGATGGTGAAATGGAGGGAGAGAAGAACGAGAAGTAAACTGGTATCAGAGTGAAGGGTGCATGCAAGATCGCATGGCTCGAAACTCATGAGGTGACCCCAATCTTACACCTTAAATCAGCTTCACTTCCAAGTTTCACTTCTCTACCAAGGAGCCTGGGTAAGAATTGCTGCCATTTTCATTTCTGACAGATCTGCTTCCAAATCTCTGTTGGGTGAGGGATGAAGACTCTTTCCCCTTTTGCTACTGAGGTCCCAAGTTCAGATTTGGAGGAATCAAACTTAAAAATTCAAAAGCTGAATTTTTCCAAACCATGTTCTGTAATTTTTATATATTTCTTTATTTGATCTTGGTATTTGCCGATCCTGGTAAGGTCACATTTATTGCCCATCCCGAACTGCTCTAAGAAGGTCATGGTTGGACTTCTCCTTGAACAGTTACTGATTATAACTGTTACCGTTACAATCCTTATGGTGATGATGCTCCCACAATGGTGTTAGGTAGGGAATTCCAGGATGTTAACCCAACTATGATGAGGGAATAGCAATAGTCATCCAAGTCAGGATGTTGTGTGTCATGGGGGGAACTTGGAAGTGATGGTGTTCCCACGACTTGCTTCTCTTGTCCTCCTCGGTGGTGGGGATCAGAGGTGAGTTGCTACAGTGAAACGTGTAGATCATATATAGTGCGTTGGTCTTGAAAGGGTGGATATTGAGTCCAGTTGCACGTGGGCCAATCAAGTAAACTGCTCTGATCTGGATGGTGTCAAGCTTCTTGAGTGAGGTGAGTGGTGAGTATTCCATCACAATTCTGATTTGAGCCTTGAAGTTGGTGACCGGTTTGCAGGTCAAGCTGTGAGCTACTTGTCACACAATACATAGCCTCCGACCTGCTCTTATAGCCATGGTATTGACATGGTTGGTCCAGTTAAGCTTCTGGTCAGTGGTGACCTCCCAGGATGCTTATAGTGGGGGACTCTGCAACGGTGGTGCCTTTGAGCATTAGGAATAGGTAGGAAGATATCCTCTGGGAATACTTTAAATAAAAGGCAGGCCAACAACTGGAAAGTCTATCAACTGAAGTAGCAATGTGAGGCATTGCGTTCTCCTTTTCCTGGCTGGTAGGCATAGATTGGTCTCTCTGGCCTTATTTACACATTGGCCCAGGTTTTCCAATTGTAACGGCAGCAGTAACCCGTTCATTTCTCTGTTTGAAACCTTGGCAAGCACTGTACTAAAACTGGATGCTAGGAAGTGCGTGAGATCAGACTGGGGCAATCTCCATTATTTCCTCCCACCTTCCCTTTACTCATTAAGGGAATGTCCTCTCTGCTCACCTCTTCCCTCTGATGAACAAGGCAACAGCACAAACTCAAAGACCCTCACGTTTTACTAACAGTGTTAGTTAGCAGCCTACTGCATATCCATACTGCCTAATATTACTCAATACGTGTATCAGTTAATAATGAAAGTATAATTGGTGAAATAGTTACGCAGGATTAATAATTCCAAGTATATTAAAGAGCACTCGGCTGGTTACGGCAGTGGTAGCGGAGCCATCCTGACCAGGAAGATCCTAGGTTTAATCTCTGTTCTCTGCTGAGATAATTGACCTCAGCCAGGGCAACCGAAAGAGCAATACAATTGGCCAGAGTGTTCCTGAATTACTGGATGGAAATTCAACCAGGGTTCCCTTTCTTGATTGGTATCCAGCGGTATCTATTGCTAACCCTGCTGGGAGTGCATGTGCGTGGCTGTCAGGGGAGGGCAGGATTGTTTCCCCACCTCAGTTGAATGGCCTGTGACACTCGCCTCTAGACTCTGCATTACCCACTTGGCCAAGGCATTGGATGGCAAGGAGTCAATGCCTTTAACCAGAGCAGGAAGAAGGGAGGGAGCAAAAAATGGGCAGAAAAATTCCCTCCACAGATGTGTAACTGATAAAGTAGTGAATAGTTGGTTAATATTTTTGACATTCCCTATAAATAAATGATTCCTGGGATAATCATTTGTGGAAGCAAAGAGGAAACTGCAGCAGTTATTTCTGTCCATTTGCATATTCGTGTTCCATAGTTGGATTGGTGATGCCTATGTTAATCATTTCTACTGCTGTGCTTTGTTGAACAGATCCATTGAGTAATTCTGCAGATTAGTTCTTACAGCTCTGAACTGTTTCATCTATTAGTTCTGTACATTAGTGGATATTTTGGTATGCTAGGTATCAGAACAACAGGTGCTCAGGCCTAGATTGCCATACCAAGGATGATTGCCTCATAAGGTTCACTGCAATAGTTTCTGGGAATACAGAAGAACATTGGGAGAACTTGCTGGGTGGCCAATAACATTCCCCAGGAACCTCCATTCCACAAGTAATCCCTTTGAACTTTGGCGGACAAAGGACTGTGTTCTGGATGACACTCTCTGGGGGCGTGGGGTTATCGTGTGCTGGGGCAGCAGCAAGTGAAGCTTCACCAGTGATATATTCTGCACGGACTTCTTGTTTTTGGATTGATACAGAAAGCTGAAGCACAGCTACAGCATCTTGTGTTCCTGGCATGCTCTAATGACACTGCTCCAGTCATGATCCCACGCGGAAACAGAATGGAGTCGAGCACGCTTTTCTGATGGGCCCCCTGGGTAAATTTTGAAGGCAAGTGTTCACTAATGAAGTGGTGGGTGCTTTTTCTGAGGAAGCCATATATTTGGTTCAACCCCCTGCCAGACACGCCACAAAGGCCCAGCCTCATAGTTAGTCCAGGATATTGCACCCAATCAAAGGCTCTCAAAATGAAGAGGGCTATTTCTGGGTTTAGCAGCTTGAGATTAAGAGCATCTCAAATCAGATATCGCTGTGAAATCAAGGTGGTGATTGAAAAGTAGATTGCTGTGCTGGAGATGCTGCAACAGCTTCTCGTTCACTGTGGTTTCTGTTAGCTTTGACACAATCGTTATATAATTATGTGGATTAGTTCTTATTGGTTTGAGTCATCATCTTGTTTGGGTTAGTGCCCACTTCTGCAATGATATGAATTTATTTCTACATATTAGATCTTAAAATCTGACTTTATCCTGTTGATTCAATCTGTACATCACTAAAACATCTGGTCATTATCTCATTGCCGTTTGTGGGACCTTGCTGTGTGCAAATTGGTTGCGCGTTTCCTACATAACAACAGTGACTACACGTTAAAGGTACTTCATTGGTTGTAAAGCGCTTTGGGATGTTGTAAAAGGCGCTATATAAATGCAACTTCCTTCCTTCCGCTGCCGTAATGGAGAGGGCCACTGTTTCCGTTCCCCTTCCCCTGTGAACAATGGAAAGTGGTGGATAGCCGAGATCCCCCAAAGTTTCTTTCAATCAGTGTTTTGAATTAACTTCTCTTTTTCCCCCCCTTTTTTTTAATATAAATTACGTCAGTCTTGACTCCCTCTAGTCTCCAAACCTGAAGCTCTGACATCTGTTAAAAAAAATGACTGATGATTGAAAGTGCAAATAATGGAGATTCCACTGTAACTCTCAGTTCCAGTGTTTTTGCTCGATATTCCTGCAGTTTAGTTCTTATACTTGTTCTGTGGATTAGTTCTGAAGTTCAATCTTCTTCTGTAAATTTGGATGGATATTAATATTCCTGTTGTGGTACTCTGTTTCATATAGGCTGATATATTATTTTTGTTGCAATTTTCTTTTTCATGCAGATCGACCTGCATTTAATTTGGATTTTCTGATATATTTGTTGGACTGTGTTGCACAATTGTGGATTCTGCTGAGGATTTTTTTCCTGTTTTCTTGTGATTTTTTTTCTCTCTTTCACACTTCTCAGCCCCAGTATAAAGTGACTGGTCAAAGTCTTCCCCTCTTGTTCAATCCAAGTACAAGATCATAACCTCCTCCTACTCTTGCATGCCACAGATAGATAACGTTGTTTTTACTGATAACCTAGATCTGTTGATTTTCACAGTTCTGACAGCTCAGCGTTTATTATTTAGGTCTTTGTCCTCTTGAAGTTTCTTAAATAATTTTAACTCGCAATCCTTAAGATTGTAATTATTCTGGATTAAGGTTCAAATCTCCAATGTTTGGGGTGAATTTTGTCCAAGTCTTGAACCTTTTCCAGATTTATTCTCTCTTTCCCCCTAAGCCCCATGTGGCTTTCCTTGGTTAAAATCCTACAAACCAAACCTGCTCCCAGGCTCCATCTCAGGAGGCTCTTTAAACGACCACTAGAGGGTGCCCAGGAGACTGTAGACTGAGCAACCTTTTCATGTAACCTTGGGCACCTTCGCTAAGACAGACCAGCAGAGACCAGGGCCTCAACATTTTCTCAGAGTAATGTTTTACACAGAAAATAATCCAATAGTTCAACATAGTGATGTGATGGACACCAAAGGTGAGAATTAACCGCGTCATTTTTCTTAAATCCAACAGCTCCAGTACTGAAAATATGATGGCTGATAGTAGCATGCAGTCTTTGATGTCCACTGTGCTTCTGATTTCATTATTATTGTTTTAACATTTTTTAACCGGTCTAAGACATTAGTAATAAGGCTGAGGTAACACCTCTGCTCATGTTTGGTTTGACTCCGTGTTATTTGCAATTACTCTGTCTATTATATATTAAAAATGCTGACTGGGTCACAACATTCCATCTTAATATACATTGAAAACTCCAAAGTCAGGCTTTGCCAATGGGAAAACCCATTTTAAAAGTGTCAGCACGTACCTGTTACGCCTATAGATGGCAGTGTTTGGTCTTTACATTGTCAGAAGTATTGTCAGGTGACATCAGCTGCAGTACCCCATACTGCTACATTATTTTAGCCCCGAGAATCTCAAAGCACTTCCACCACAGAGACATTGCTTGGCGACACATGAATGTGTAAGAATTAATTCTTCAGTAATCCCTGAATGTCCAATAAATTTATTCCACCCATCGATACAATGTGTCATCTACCCAGAGGGAAATCCTAACCTGAAATGTAGATCCACTCTCATAGATATAGTGCCACTGGTGTGCACGTTTCCCACCTGTTTGCACAGTTGGCCTAGCATCCTCCCACCTACGAAAGCTCAGCAGTCCCCCAGCCCCTTCCCCCCCCCCCCCCTCAGCTGATAGAGTTCTGTGCCCGTGGGTGTTTCAACTGTCTCCTAGCTCCATCAGCCCATAAGGTGCATCTCTGTTACCAACGATGGCGTCCACATTTACTGTAGCTTACCAAGCCGAGCAAGCTGCACCAATGCCCCCTCGTCTTTCCCCCACTCCGCTAATCACAGTTTTTGCCGGGCTTTCATGTTGAATGGAGAACCCCTCACTCCTCAGAAGTAGCGTTTTAGCAACACACTCTGGGCCCTCTATTTTCAACCCCACCAAGAGTAGAAAGCTTGGAGTTTCCTATCGGTGAGGATGTTGGGCCCCTGACCTTATTCTTGGTCAATGTAAGTTTGTTCTTTATTGTTTCTCACAGAGAGTTGCACACACCAGGAGCAAGTAGAAGCTCCTGATGGATTCAATCTGGGCTGGTCCAGGCTCCATATGTCCACTGTACTACTCTGTTTATCGTCAAAATGCATCCCATGTGTCCGAGTGAATATCAAGATAAACAACACAGGTAGGGGTTGAGTTTATACCTTGTAGAGTACCTGGGATTTCAAGCCTTGTCCTGTGTTTGATAGTGTTGAAGAACGATTGGTCTGGAATCTTTCAATATCCATTTTAGGATCTTCATGAGTGGTAATAAAATTCAATCTGTTAGTCACGGGAAGGGCCTATGAACACTGCCTGTTGTATAACTATGTTCTGGCAGTGAGGTATGAGCAACTCGTGTAAACTAGATGGATTAACACCTCCACCCGGGATCACAGTTAAAGTACATGTCAACTCTAGCGGCCCAATTTTAACTTTGGACCAGTTTTCAGTGGGTGAGCAGTGCGGTCAGTTAGGAACTCACCCACTGTTCCGGAAATGAGGCCCGGGATATTTTAACTCTTTGGCCTCCTGCCAGACAGCTTCCCACCTCTGCCCAACGATAGAAGGTAAGTGACGGAATCAGCTGCCAGGGTCAACCTGTAGGGGTCCTGCAATTGGTGGGAGGGAGGGGGATTGTCGAGGGGGCAGGGGACGCTTTCCTTGTGGGGACCAGAGGAGCACTCCTTTTATTTTTTTTAAAAAAATGTTTAATCTTACATTTTTGGCCCTCTTCTGACTCCCGGTCCTCTTTGTCGCTGGGTTGGCCTAGATGGAAACTCACTCACGTGTTCCGCTCAGGCCATCTAGTTAAAATTGCAGTCGGGTCCCGGTGAGGTCATCGGGACCCGACATGCTCATGGTAAAGTGGACCCGCTTGTTTTGGGCGGGTGTCCTTGCTGCCTGCTTGGTTGAACAGATTAAAATCCCGGGAGGTCAGCTCCAGGGCGGGTAGATGACCTGGGCGATTTTAACTGCCCACACGCCTGGTTTCCGCCAGGTGGGGAGGGTTAAAATTGCCCCCAAGTTTTTAAAATCCAGGTGTGAGTTTGAAGTGAGCCTGCTTTCCACCTGTCAATCTGGTGTAAGTGTACACTCCAGGATATATAATCTAGTTGAGTCAGGTGTAAGTGTACAATCTAGGTGTGAGTCTGCTATGAGTGTATGTTCTAGGTATTGCAATCTAAGTGTGAGTTTGGAGTAAGCAAGTTTTCAAAGTTTTACAATCCAGCTATGAGTCTGGAATGAGATCAAGGCTTAACAGTCCAGGTGTGAGCCTGGAATGAATTTGTTCCAGGGTTTATAATCCAGGTGTGAGTCTGGAATGAGGTGGTTTCATTGTTTACAATCCTGGCTTGGCTCCAGAGTTCAGGTCAGATTAGAATTCAATAGACTATGGCCTTGGTATTTACGGGGAGGCGGAGAGGGAGTGGGGGCGACTGTCAGTGGCTGGAAAATGTGGAGGTTCTGCTGGACTTAATGGCAGGACCTCATTTGAATTTTTTTCCTCCCGTTTCCCGCCTGACAGCTGGCCAGATTGAAAGCTGTCCGGCTGTCGAGCGGGAAGGCCTGCGGTAGAAGGTCACAGCCGGGGACCGTAGAGGAAGGAGGGAGAGACCGCTGGGGCGGGTGGCGGGGAGGTCTGGAGATCGCGGGGACGGTCAGCGGGTTTGCTTGGGAGGCCGGGGTGGGAAGCACTCCTGCTCCTCCTGTCCCACAAGCAGTGCTGGAAAAGCATTTACCTGCTGTATCCGGCAGTTCTCTCCTCCCTTTAACTGCTGGGTTTCCTGAGCCCTGGGTAACCAGGCCTATGGCTGGTAAAATCTGAGGCACCCAGCCTCATTAACATATTTTAATTACTGACCCACCTCTCGAGCAGGTTACTTGTCCGTCCTGGTTAAACCAGAAGTAGGCCTGTTTGCAACGGGTTGGGGTCAGGTTTCACATTTTTAAGAATTAATCCCCCCTCCTGTCCTGCAGGGTTAAAATTCCCCCCCCCCCCATGCATCAGAATAAAACTTTTACTTTAAACTGGGTGTACAGTTGCTCCTGTACTTTGTGACCCAGCTAAATGGACATCATCTGATCAACTTCCTTTGCCAATAGATACTTGCTCACTCATCCCTCCATTTCGTTTTTGGGTATCAGAATTAAAAGTAATTTCTCTCACCACTCCCCTTTTTTGTCTCTCCTTCTCATGCAGTGCCAGTGAAAATTGAAGGAGTGCAAATTCATTTCTTTGAATATGAAAACAACAGAAATGACGAGATCGAAATCCAATGGAGAAACCACATGCAGCCTATCAATGCAGTGAGTTCACATTGCGTAGCCTGTTTCTGTGCTGTAAATTCTGTTTGGCCCGACAGAATTGGTCTTTGCCGGTGTTTATGCTCCATGAGCCTCCTCCCACTCTACTTCATCTAATCCTTATCACTTGGCTTTGTCTCAACTTTGTCCTTATCATCCACTGTCAGCCTGGTGGCCTTCAGTTGACAGACTGAGGCTTGTGCCCTTCAGTGTCTCCAATCGTCAGCGCAAATGGAAATCCAAACTGGTCCAACGAGAAGCTTCCAGTATCAGATTTATTACAATTGTAAACAATTTTACAACACCAAGTTATAGTCCAGCAATTTTATTTTAAATTCACAAGCTTTCGGAGATTTTCTCCTTCCTCAGGTAAATGTTTCAAGATCTCCTTGAAGCCTACGCATTTATACATATTGAATAATACATGGTGTTTACAGACTGCCTCTGCAACTGCCCGTTGCCAAGGCAATCACCGTGTTCAGACAGAGAGGTGTCATCTGCAGAACCCCCGAATACACATTCAACAAAAAAACAAACAGGGAAAAAAACAGAGAAAAAAAAGGAGAAAAAAAAAACAGAGAGAGAGGCAGAAACATCCGGAAGGCAGAGAGAGCCAGCAAATGACCCATTATATTAAAAACAGATAACATTTGTTCGCTGGTGGGGTAACGTGTAGCGTGACATGAACCCAAGGTCCCGGTTGAGGCCGTCCTCATGGGTGCGGAACTTGGCTATCAATTTCTGCTCGACGATTTTGCGTTGTCGTGTGTCTCGAAGGCCGCCTTGGAGTACGCTTACCCGAAGGTCGGTGGATGAATGTCCATGACTGCTGAAGTGTTCCCCGACTGGGAGGGAACCCTCCTGTTTGGCGATTGTTGCGCGGTGTCCGTTCATCCGTTGTCGCAGCGTCTGCATGGTCTCGCCAATGTACCATGCTCTGGGGCATCCTTTCCTGCAACGTATGAGGTAGACAACGTTGGCCGAGATTTATTACACTTTTGGGTCTTTTCTCTAACCTTACTCTAGATTATTTTGGCTCTTGTATCTTAGATCACTCACACAGATGCGTTCCAAATCCCCATACATTTTGAGAGTGTCTATCCTTGCCTTGAGATCTCGGTAAGCTTTCAGTAACATGCCCGGGAAATCCAGTCTGGTAATTGCTTTTAGCTACTGGAAATATCCTCTGCCTCAATAAGACCCCACTCCAGTTTTTGAAAATGGTGGAGTGTCACATCAGACCCTCTTAAGTTTAAAATATCAAGCAAATTTATTTTACAAAAGATACGCAAGCAAATTGTAATAGTCATAGAATCATACAGCACAGAAGGCGGCCATTCAGCCCATCGTGCCTGTGCTACCAAAGAGCTATCAATTAGACCATTTCCCTGGTCTTTCCCCATACCCTGCACATTTTTTCCTTTCTTAAGTATTTATCCAATTCCCTTTTGAAAGTTACTGTTGAATCTGCTTCCACCACCCTTTCAGGCAGTGAATTCCAGAAAATAACAACGATATCTACAGTAGACGCCCGTCCACTTAACACCTCGATTGGTTAAGATAATAAAAAAATTCTAACTCTAAGAACTAAGAGTGCCCTTTGTAAATAACTTTCAAATAATACAATGTTTATTTTCCTTACATTTCTTACCACTGCAAGAGCCTAATTAATCTAATTGCTTCATAGAATTTCAGTCTGATTTTTTTTCTCTCTCTTTCAACAGTTCAAATTGATTGGTTCTTTATCTGGGATTTTCAAACTGCCCACCCCACTTTCAGATATAATTTACAGTCCCGATAAGAAATACTGGCACTTCTTGGATTTTGAATATCCCACCATTCAAATTTAAAGAGGATCTGTCCGTCGGAAACTGAACCAATCACACTGCAATGTTTAAATGTGAATTATTGTTCTCTCCAGCGTGTGACTGTCAAAATATACAACTTTTTATTGAAATAAGTTTGTTGCAGGGATCCGAACTACAATCTATTCCTAAACGGTTTATGTACTATGACTGGAATTAAAGGAACAAATATTCAACCAAAACTAGACAAAAATACCTCATTTTTTGTCTCGAGCTTATGAGAATGTGTAGGGACACATATCCTGCATCTGGGAATGGCTTCACTTATGGAATCTGGATAGTGGATTTTCACCCTGAAGGTACATTTACGTAGGTTTCTAAATCCTCCTGCCCCACATCTTGCCCTGAAGAGACACACACACCAGGGCTTCTAAATCCTGTTATCCCAAGATCTCAAACCTGAGCAGGAGTGTAATGAATTGTCAATTCCATGGGGTCAGGCTTAATCACTGTGGCCCCCAAAATTGTGTGGCTGTTCTGGCAGACTTCTGCTGGAATGTCCACATACTTGGCCAGGATGTGGATTTGGCCGGACCCCATCCTTAAACGTGAGTTTTCTGCATGACGTTGTGGGGGTGGAGAGTCCATCAACTCTACAAGGCCAGTGACGTCAGCGATCTGAGCTGTCTAAATCAGGAGGTTCCCACTCCTAACCCCTCAGTCGGGACTTGGCATACCATCACCTGGCTGCTAATGCCAGAAGTAGGGCCCACCAGGAGGTCCAGGCTGTGCTTGGGGCCTGGATCCCATAAGATCGGGGGGCGGGAGGCAATTTTTCTTCACCTTTTTAAGTAGCCCCGTGACACGGGGACACCCAAACGCCTCTCCTGGGAGGGACGCATGCTAACCTCCGGCCAGCCAGCTTACAGCGGTGTTTTGGGGATCCTTGGTAAGGGGTCCGTGCCACAGATGTGCTCTCAAACGACCAAAGGACTGCGCACGGAGGCCCTCCTTCTGACCCTGGAACCCTCAGCAGGGGAAATGGCGGAGTCCCACAGCGGGCACGATCCTGGTGTAACTGCTGGGGTTATGCCCCCCGTGGATATCTTGGTATCAGTGTTACACTGTGATACACACTCGGTCTGTAAGCAAAAACAACGATGACAACAACTTACATTCATATAGCGCCTTTAATGTAGTAAAACGTCCCAAGGCACTTCTCAGGAGCGACAGTCTAAGTTTCACAGGAAGTCATTGTTTGTGCTTCTCAATTGAATGCAGGTTACAGTGTTTATCTACATTTGAAGACGTTCAAAGAGGTGCTTTTTTTTTTAAACGCATACAGGCTGACTTCATATATGAATGCTTTGAATCAGACGCTGGGTCTCAAGTGGAAGTTACAGTTAAGACAATCCCAGATTACGGACCCCAATTAACTGAAAAGTACAAGGTGGAGGATTATAACACTGGTATGAACTATAACTCCTTTTACGTAACTCAGTCAGTAGCAACACCACGAGGTGAACAGAGTATAATACAACCATATTTTGTCATTTCTGCCCGGTATGTCCAAACAAGCACCAGAGCGTCATGGAAGCACTCCTTTGATTTGCACAGACATTACGGATGTGTATGTAAGAGATTTTTATCTGGACACCAAAAGGAATATGGAATGACTGTGAACACCCTCCTCAGTTTAGCTGACTAAACACAGGGCCGGATTTTGCTGTGAAAACAACGGCGAGGCTTTTTAAAAATTTGTTCATGGGATGTGGACGTCGCTGGCGAGGCCGGCATTTATTGCCCATCCCTAATTGCCCTTGAGAAAGTGGTGATGAGCCGCCTTCTTGAACCGCTGCAGTCCGTGTGGTGACGGTTCTCCCACAGTGCTGTTAGGAAGGGAGTTCCAGGATTTTGACCCAGCGATGATGAAGGAACGGCGATATATTTCCAAGTCGGGATGGTGTGTGACTTGGAGGGGAACGTGCAGGTGGTGTTGTTCCCATGTGCCTGCTGCTCTTGTCCTTCTAGGTAATAGAGGTCGCGGGTTTGGGAGGTGCTGTCGAAGAAACCGTGGCGAGTTGCTGCAGTGCATCCTGTGGATGGTACACACTGCAGCCACAGTGCGCCGGTGGTGAAGGGAGTGAATGTTTAGGGTGGTGGATGGGGTGCCAATCTAGCGGGCTGCTTTATCCTGGATGGTGTCGAGCTTCTTGAGTGTTGTTGGAGCTGCACTCATCCAAGCAAGTGGAGAGTATTCCATCACACTCCTGACTTGTGCCTTGTAGATGGTGGAAAGGCTTTGGGGAGTCAGGAGGTGAGTCACTCGCCGCAGAATACCCAGCCTCTGACCTGCTCTTGTAGCCACCGTATTTATATGGCTGGTCCTGTTAAGTTTCTGGTCAATGGTGACCCCCAGGATGTTGATGGTGGGGGATTCGGTGATAGTAATGCCGTTGAATGTCAAGGGGAGGTGGTTAGACTCTCTCTTGTTGGAGATGGTCATTGCCTGGCACTTGTCTGGCGCGAATGTTACTTGCCACTTATGAGCCCAAGCCTGGATGTTGTCCAGGTCTTGCTGCATGCGGGCACGGACTGCTTCATTATCTGAGGGGTTGCGAATGGAACTGAACACTGTGCAATCATCGGTGAACATCCCCATTTCTGACCTTATGATGGAGGGAAGGTCATTGATGACCTAACAGCGCTCACTGTTATTTCTGTGCAAACAGGTCAGCAACTTTCGTTGACCGCACACGCGGAAATCCGGAAGTTGCTGAACGAGATACACAGCTCCTCTCTAAGCTTTGCAAGAATGGAATCTCGCCAGCTGGCCCCCTGTTCAAATGGAACAGCGTGAAGTTCCTGCACTGACTCCGTACATACAGACTAAACTCACCAGAAAAAGTTGGGGCTTGTCCTCTCTGATGCAATTGTCCTTTAAACAGTGCAGTAAGTCTTAATGACTGTCAAACAACCTCTCTAGCACTGAAAAATAACTTTAACATGTGTGGAGTCTCATTCCTTAAGATTTTAATTGTTATTGGACGTTTTTTTTAAAATTAAATTTAAATACATTTTTATTTTTTTACTTTTTCTTTCTGTATCTCTTATCTCTGTCTCCTAATTTTAATCTGTCTTCCCCTCTCTTTATTTCACTTTCTGCACCTGATTTGACAGTGAATTCACTATTCTAACTTACACTTCCTGGTTCAGTCACTGCGTGGCTTATTAACATGCTTCAATCTGGTTAAGGAGATACACGGTTGCTTACCCTGTACACACAGGTCCCAGATGCCCTGTAGAGGGCGATGCACTGTTCGGATCTCTAATTTAGAGGAAGTTGCTGAGCAAAAGCTCAAAGAATGTCTAAGGGCAAGTGCAAGTCTATTGAACTCACAGCAAAATCCGGCCCTCCATGTTAAAAAGTTGACAACGTCCTAAAATCTACTTAGCTGTGTTCGCACTGGATTTGAAGTTTATTACTGAACTTAATTCATGTAAATATTACATCGTTTTTAATATTTTTAAACTATTCTCCTGTTTCACTTTAGGTCCAGAGTTGAATTATTCTGTTATTCCTGAGGAGAAGCAGATCATAGTTACTGTCCCCCCAGGACATGTTGTGACAGCCATGTTATGTTACAAACAGGCCCTGAGGTGTCGCGAGCTAAAGAACTCAGTTCAGCTGGTAAGAAGCTGACACAAATTTAAATCTGTTGCGAGGTAACAAGGGATTCGGTACTTGTGACCACCAGGTCTTTTTTAATAAAATCCTGTGAAACCTGAGGTGCGATGCAACGTTTAAGGGTAGCAATTGGGACAGAGCTGTGTTACAGGTGGTGAGGATAACCATTCCCCAGATCGCCAGTTTTCGAGAGAAGCTGGGATCTATTTTGACCTTTGGATGGTCGATCGGCGGAGCGCACTGGTCGGCCGCCCATTCCGGCAGCGGAGAGACCCCCGGAGATTTTGAGGCCCTGGCCTCATTTTAAATTTGGCGGGCGAACTGCGGGGGGGGGGGGGCAAACATTGGGGTCTCAGAATCGGGCCAGTGCGGCCGCCAGCTAAGTAGGTTGCGGGGAGGGGGTTCGCAATCCCGGGGGGGGGGGTCCCAGGGCGGTAACGGCCCGGATTCTTTGTGGGCCGTGGTGGAGCGCCCACAAAAATAATTCAACGCTTACCTTTGGCGGGCCTCTTCCGATCCATCGCCTGCACGGTCCAGACCCCGACCAGCTCCAACCTAAAATGGCAATCGAAGTCTTTACGTCACAGGACCCCGATTTCCATATTAAAAGGGGACTATCGCCTGAAACAGGCGGGCGTTTTATACACCTGGCACTAGGCCCCTTTTATCTCCGGCATTAACGGGGCAGTAAACCCCATTTAGAGGCCGTTATCGCCCAGTTAATGCCAGAAGGAGGCAGTGAAAATCAAGCCTGCTGATTGGCGGCTTCCCCAAAATGGTGGTCTGGAAAACTAGAGTCTCCTTAAGCCTTCAGTGTTTTAAAACTGCATCATGCAATTGTGCGTGCATCCAGCAGATGGAGCCTGGTTATGCTGACAGGTCAGGGACCTCGATAGAAATGAGAGAATGTGCTGTTGAAAATAAGATATCTGAACAGGAACGGACAAGTGATCTTGCAAAGTCGGTGGGTTCTTTTCAAAACCCAATTCTACATGTGCAGTGAGGCCAAGTACCAGCTGGTGGGCTATTGCAGAGCAGCATTCCAGAACTCTGGGCATCAGTAACCTGTCAATTTGCAGAGCCAGGAAATGGTGCTTAGTGCAGTGACTCCAAGAAAGAGAAAACATGAAGAGAATAATGTATTAGGTTTAATAGAGCACTGGATTATGTCTGGTGATGTTTCTTGGTTATTGAGCAACAACAACTTGCATTTATATCGTGCTTTCGACATACAAAAACATCCCAAGGCACTTCACAGGTGTAAGGAAATAAATGGATGCTGAGGAGGAGGAAGGAGGAAGGACGAAGGAGGAAGCCTCCAAAAGCTTGTGAATTTAAAATAAAATTGCTGGACTATAACTTGGTGTTGTAAAATTGTTTACAATTGTCAACCCCAGTCCATCACCGGCATCTCCACATCAGAGCTAAAGAAGGAGCTATTAGGATGGGTGACCAAAAGCTTGACCAAAGAGGTGGATTTTAAGGAACATCTTAAAAGGAGGACAGGGAGGTGAAGAGGTCGAGGGGTTTAAGGAGGGAATTCTGGAGTGCGGGGCTTGGGTGGCTGAAAGCAAAGTCGGCAATGGGAAGGTGAAAGGAGGGGCAGCGAACAAGAGACTGGAGTCAGAGGAATGGAGAATTTGGGAGAGGGTTATAACGCTGGAGGAGGTTACAGGGCTAGTGAGAGGCGAGGCCGCAGAAGGATTTAAACATGAGGATGAGAATTTTAAATCTAAGGTGTTGGGGGACTGGGAGCCAATGTAGGTCAGTGAGGGATGGGTGAATGTGACTTGGTGCATGATTGGATGCAGGCAGCAGAGTTTTGGATAAGGAATTTCAGTAGTACAGGAATTTATTTCCTGTTTAATTGAGATGCAGATCACTTTTAGAAATATTTCACAGCACAGCTCTGGTCACTGAACACTTCCGAGGTTGACTGAAATAATGAATGGAATTGTTGAGGGGGGAAATATTACAGATGCTCTCATCCAATCAACAGGAGGTTGTATATTATTTTAGTGTATTTTTGTACTTATCTTAATGTATTGATAGTTTTCAACAATGATCTAATCTCTCCTGAGATAGGAACAGGAGTAGGCCATTCAGCCCCTCGTGCCTGCTCCGCCATTTGATAAGATCATGGCTGATCTGTGATCTAGCTCCATATACCTGCCTTTGGCCCAAATCCCTTAATACCTTTGGTTGCCAAAAAGCTGTTTATCTCAGATTTAAATTTAGCAATTGAGCTAGTATCAATTGCCATTTGCGGAAGAGAGTTCCAAACTTCTACAACCCATTGTGTGTAGAAAGTACAATCTCCCCGTTGGAGGAATTGAACCCCGGTCTCCCACGTGACAGGCGGGGATACTCACCACTATACTAACGAGATATAGGTTACATTTGTATATCATCTAGTATTTTAGACAAAACATTACATTGCACGGGTACAGTTAGTGGACCAGGTTGGGAAATGTTCTGAAGTTTATTCTGTGGTCATTTTATACTCATGATTTCATCATTTACTGAAGCGTTTTGAACATGTTGCCTAACTTTTTGAATTACTTCTTGTATGTTATTGCAGATTAATACCACGTCCTCTCTGACCTATGACTACATGCTTCCTTGCCTCTGCATCGAGGTAATGATGATGATTAAAGTCCAATTTCAATAAAGCCTTTTCTTTTGATTCTTGATGATCTTTCCAGGTTAATACCCCATAGGTTTGTTTCAAATAAAGTAAGATTCCAAGTAGCATGGCGGCAGTGTACTGGTCATGACAGGTGCTGTCAGAGAGACATTGGATGTAGGGTTTATGCCCATTATTTCCAATGGCCAACTCCCCTAGTCATGCCATTACAGGAGGAAGCCATGTGTTTACCCACAGGAAATATCTGGAGGCAGCTTTTGGGAGCTTCCTAATAATTGCCTGGAGAGCATAACTGGGAGAGGCCTTTGAGTGAGTCAGTTGCCTGCTTTCTCAATCCAATGTATTACAAGAGGAGACCGACATTTTCTTTTTAACCAAAGGCATACATGGTTGAAAACAATTTCTTTGAAGAGAAGTTTATGATTTGGTTTATTATTTCATCAGGTGATGGAGAAGAGTGGGAGGGAGAAAGATATCAGTCTAGGTGAAATGAATTACTGTTAGACTTCAATAATACAGACTCCTAACAATAGCGTGAAATTACTGACTTTTTCCCCATCCAATTTCCTCACTCCTTTCCTGAAGGTGTTGGCTTTTGTTGGATTATGGTTCCATAGGTAATGGTAACTCGCCAGTGCCTTGCCCAAGTAGTCATTCTTCATGTATGCGCCTAGACCGGGAGAATCAGATGGGGTTTATAACGGGCTACTGCCAGTTAACCATCCCCGCTGAAGTTGTAAATTACCCCGAGTGTCTGCACCCTTTTTGATTATGGATTTCTGCATCATAAACAAGCCTTGTTCTGTTTTCATGTGCATGTTCCAGAAGGAATGATGGAATAGCAATCAGGAGCAGGAAGTTGGCTGATCTCCCCCTCCCGAACCCAGAGACCCTAACGCCAGTTGCAAGTGCCCAATCTGCTGCCCTGGCTGAGGTCAGCTGAGTTAGTACAGACCAAGGATTGAACCTGGGCCTTCTAGTCTTCATGGCTCAGTGCCTAACCAGGTGGTGCTTTTACCCACTATGCTGTTGGAGGAATGAATTTACTGGCTATTTTCCCTGCCAATTTTCGCTGCCAATTATTCCCCTCTCCTCTCCTGAAGACATCGCCACCTTGCTGGGTTGTGGTTCCACTGGCGCTCCAGTACTTTGCCCAAGTCACCATTATTCACGTGTGAGCCTGGTCAAATGCTGTTGGCAGGCTGTTTTACTGTGGGGACCATCACAGCTGAGGACAGTCAGATTCTGTCCTCACCCAACATCACACATGTGCATTGCACCGGATAGGAGCGAAAACGTGAAACTCTTTTGTACTCCTCCTTAACCCTGAGTATCAAGGTCAATTGTAGGGCCCCTACCATCAGTTAACTCAACACAGGCGGGAATCAAACCCGAGACTGCTCACTTAGTAAATTTGCTGAATCCTCGGGAGAGCCTTTACTCATTTTTGACTCTGCCTCCTGTTCTGTGATGTTTTGATCAGTGGAGAAAGTTTAGTGAATGACGTTGCCAGGTTTTGTTTCTTTAGGTATTTTACCCCGGGCCCGATAGCCATCGGACAACAGTCTGTCCATTCAGCGAAGCCCCTGAAGCCCGTGAGTATGAAACAAAGATAATTAAACATCTTACAAGGATGTGATTAAACTGATGAAAAGCACAAACCTGATCACAAGGTGTTTAAAATGGAGCTAGGGGGATATGGGAAGGAAAACACCAGCAAACTGAGCCATTCTCTGAGGAAGAACCAGGTTACTAGTGTAGGAGAGATTCAAATAGATCCAGACAAGTTAGGTAGATGGGCTAAAGAACGGCAGCTTAAATGTAATGTGGGAAAATGTATGGTGGTGCATATTGGAACATTAAACATGAAACATGGGTACACACTAGATAAGCATCATCTGAAACAGGTAGAAAGGGAAAATAATGGCTGCGATTGTCAAGCATTCACAAACCATCCTGTGAATAAGTCTGTTATCAACAAGGCTATTGAAGTGGTGGATGATTCCTGATAATATTTGATTAATGAATTGAAATAGATTATTTTAATCCTTTAAAATTACTTTGATAAAATTATATTTGGACTTTGCCTTCAAAAAGTATTGGTTTATTGAGAGGGTTTCGGAAAAGAATGACAAAGATGATTTCAGTATTCAAAACCCTAAATTATGTAAGATGATAGAGTTGAACTTATTATAATAGAGAAAAATGTTAAAGAAAAAAATCTTCCATGCCTTTAAAATGCTATGATGTGGAGATGCCGGTGATGGACTGGGGTTGACAATTGTAAACAATTTTACAACACCAAGTTATAGTCCAGCAATTTTATTTTAAATTCACAAGCTTTCGGAGATTTCCTCCTTCCTCAGGCAAATGTTTCAAGAGCTCCTTGAAGCCTACGCATTTATACATATAGAACAATACATGGTGTTTACAGACTGCCCCTGCAACTGCCCGTTGCCAAGGCAATCACCGTGTTCAGACAGAGAGGTGTCACCTGCAGAACCCCCGAATACACATTCAACAAAAAAACAAACAGGGAAAAAAAAACAGAGAAAAAAAACAGAGAGAGGCAGAAACATCCGGAAGGCAGAGAGAGCCAGCAAATGACCCATTATATTAAAAACAGATAACATTTGTTCGCTGGTGGGGTAACGTGTAGCGTGACATGAACCCAAGATCCCGGTTGAGGCCGTCCTCATGGGTGCGGAACTTGGCTATCAATTTCTGCTCGACGATTTTGCGTTGTCGTGTGTCTCGAAGGCCGCCTTGGAGTACGCTTACCCGAAGGTCGGTGGATGAATGTCCATGACTGCTGAAGTGTTCCCCGACTGGGAGGGAACCCTCCTGTTTGGCGATTGTTGCGCGGTGTCCGTTCATCCGTTGTCGCAGCGTCTGCATGGTCTCGCCAATGTACCATGCTCTGGGGCATCCTTTCCTGCAACGTATGAGGTAGACAACGTTGGCCGAGTCACAGGAGTATGAACCATGCACCTGGTGGGTGGTGTCCTCTCGTGTGATGGTGGTATCTGTGTCGATGATCTGGCATGTCTTGCAGAGGTTACCATGGCAGGGTTGTGTGGCGTCGTGGACGCTGTTCTCTTGAAAGCTAGGTAGTTTGCTGCGAACGATGGTCTGTTTGAGGTTGGGTGGCTGTTTAAAGGCGAGTAGTGGAGGTGTGGGGATGGCCATAGCGAGGTGTTTGTCCTCATTGATGACATGTTGAAGGCTGCGGAGAACATGGCGTAGTTTCTTCGCTCCGGGGAAGTACTGGACGACAAAGGGTACTCTGTTGGTTGCGTCCCGTGTTAGTCTCCTGAGGAGGTCTATGCGATTTTTTGCTGTGGCCCGTCGGAACTGTCGATCGATGAGTCGAGCGTCATATCCCGTTCTACTAATGCTGACAGATGTAGATAATGTAGCTGTAATTTAAAATGTGCTCATAAGACAGGATGACACAAATTCAAAATAACAAGCTTCAAGCAAGACTAAAGATTAGGCAGAGTCAACATGGTTTTATGAAAGGGAAATTGTGTTTGACAAACCTATTAAAATGTTTTGAGGATGTAACTAGCAGGGTAGATAAAGAAAAAACAGTGAATGTTGTATATTTGGATTTTCAACAGGGATTCAATAAAGCGCCACACAAAAAGTTGTTATGCAAGATAAGGGCTCATGGGGTTGGGGGTAATATATTAGCATGGATAGAGGATTGGTTAACGGACAGAAAACAGAGTAGGAATAAACGGGTCATTTTCAGGTTGGCAGGCTGTGACTAGTGGGGTGTCGCAAGGATCAGTGCTTGGGCCTCAGCTATTTACAATCTATATTAATGACTTAAATGAAGGGACCGAATGTAATGTATCCAAGTTTGCTGAAGATACAAAGCTAGGTGGGAAAGTAAGCTGTGAGGAGGACACAAAGAGTCTGCAAAGGGATATAGACAGGTTAAGTGAGTGGGCAAGAAGATGGTATAATGTGGGGAATGTGAGGTTATTCACTTTGGTGGGAAGAATAGAAAAACAGAATATTTTTTAAATGATGAGAAACTATTAAATGTTGGTGTTCAGAGGGATTTGGGTGTCCTTGTACATGAATCACAGAAAGTTAACATGCAGCTACAGCAAGCAATAAGGAAGGCAAATAGTATGTTGGCCTTTATTGCAAGGGGGTTGGAGTACAAGAGTAATGACGTCTTGCAGCAATTGTACAGGGCTTTGGTGAGACCACACCTGGAGTACTGAGTACAGTTTTGGTCTCGTTACCTAAGGAAGGATTTACTTGCCTTAGAGGCGGTGCAACGAAGGTTCACTAGATTGATTCCTGGGATGAAAGAGTTGTCCTATGATTAGGATGGGCCGATATTCTCTGGAGTTTAGAAGAATGAGAGGTGATCTCATTGAAACACAAGATTCTGAGAGGGCTTGACAGGGTAAATGCTGAGAGGCTGTTTCCCCTGGCTGGAGAGTCTAGAACTAGGGGGCATACTCTCAGGATAAGGGGTCGGCCATTAGGACTGAAATGAGGAGAAATTTCTTCACTCAGAGGGTTGTGGATGCTCGGTCATTGAGTATATTCAAGGCTGAGATTGATAGATTTTTGGACTCTATGGGAATCAAGGGATATGGGGATCAGGAGGGAAAGTGGAGTTGAGGTTAATGATCAGCCATGATCTTATTGAATGGCTGATTGCAGACTCAAGGGACCTACTCCTCCTATTTCTTATGTCCTTATGATTAGATGAAATATTTTTCTCCATGGGGTAGTAAATTTGTGGAATAGACTTCATGAAAAAGGATAGAGGTTACAGGAATAAGACAGACCTACATGATGTAGATCAGGGTGTACATCCTCTCTTTCTGGGTCACATAGGCGTTCTGGGGCCACATATAAAGTTTGAATCCATGTTCTAATTAATTTACATATATCTGAAATCATTGACACTAGCCATCCGACCCATTGAGCACCAAACCTGAATGAATTCTTAGATTTTATGTTATATATGCAGTGTCTCAATTTAATTTTAAACTACTTGTTTATAGTCAGGCCCTGTTGACAAGATCAGGATGGGTATAATTAATAGTATCAGCAAAACATAGCACAGGTACGCAAAAATAGTCCTAACCAGGGTGAAGGAAGCTCAGATGAAAGCATACTCTGTAGCAAGGTCATACTGCTACACTGGAGATTTACCAGGGAAGAGGGACTTCAGCTATGTGGAGAGACTAGAGAATCTGAGATCGTTCTCCTTAGAGCAGAGAAGGTTAAGGGGAGGTTTAATAGAGATGTTCAAAATTATAAGGGGTTTTGATAGAGTAAATAAGGAGAAACTGTTTCCACTGGTGGGTGGGTCAGCAACCAGAGGACACCGATTTAAAATAATTGGCAAAAGAACCTGAGGGGGTATGAGGAAACATGTTTTACACAGCAAGTTGTTATGATCTGGATTGCACTGTCTGAAAGGGTGGTGGAAGCGGATTCAAAAGTAACTTTCAAAAGAGAATTCGATAAATACTTGAAGAGGAAAAATTTGCAGCATGATGGAGACAGAGTAGGGGAGTGGAACTAATTGGATAGCTCTTTCAAAGAGCCTGCATAGGCATGATGGGATGAATGGCCTCCTATTCTGTAAGATTCTATGATTCATATTTTAACACAGTTGTACATAATGTACTCCGTTGAAAGCAAAAGCAGTCACGTCGTCTCTAATTGATTTGTAATGTTTGAAATCTATTTCATAATCTTTCTGAATAGTTGGTCCTGATCTATGGAAGTCTAGCAATTTCTCTGATCTGGTCCATCGTGACAACACCATGGCTGTTCGTTTTTCTGGGAAATGCCAAATTAAACCTCGTGTAACCCTCTGCTGGAAATCAAATGGATTCTGTGATGAGTTTGAGGAGTCGGAAATCGAGTTCGTAAAGTCTGTAAGTTACAATCATACAGTGCCACCAATCACCAGGGGCCTTGTTGTTCCCCAGTAACAGTGAATCTCAGAGAGATTAAAGGATGATTTTAATTTTAATGGATGGACAATAATGGGCAGTGTCCTTGCGATTTCACAATATGTGCAGTCGGTGGGCAAGCCTTCCTATCAATAGTGGTCCTTAAATGTGCAGTGCTGGAACCAAAAATGACACAATAGGAATTACATAGAATGTACGGCACAGAAACAGGCCATTCAGATTGAATTGCTAAAATGACAATCAAATTTCTTCAAAAAGCATGTAGATGCACAAGAAAGGGTACAGAGAAGCATGACGAGGATGATTCCAGGCCTTAAGGGACAAAGTTATGAAGAAAGGCTCAATCACTAAACTTAGTTTCCCTGAAGATGATAAGAAAACTGATATAGGTGGAAAAAAGGTCTAGAGGGCATACATAATTCAAATAAGGTTAGAGATTAGAGGGAGAAATAATTGGTATGGCATGGCTTGATACAAATTGGTAAGCTGCTTTTTTTTTTACAGTTAGTTTAACTTGCAGAGCAACAGTTATGATCAGATTCACTTAGTTCATCCATACAACTTACTTTCACTGAATGATACAATATAAAGAACATGTCACACTTCCCCACATTAGTGGGTCATTTTATTTGACTTACACAACAGGTCTTCGAACTGTTCATTCAGCATTTCTGACCTACTGAGCCCCCCTAACGCTTTCACTGCTCTCTACTTTAAAACCTAATTAACTTACAAGTCTTATTGTTTCAAAAAGCCCCTCTCTATTTATCTCTCTCTTCACACACAGATAGGGATATAAAGACTTTCCAACACAGTTGGGTCGATTTTAACTTGTATTGCCTGGTGGTAACAGGGCTGTAACAGCCTAAAAATGGTGTCAGTAGCCTTATCTGCCGGTTAACCCCGAATGATGTGGCCAGGGCCGTTTTGAAAGGGGTATACTGCTGGGCGCCCGAATGCCTTTCTGTTTCAGGAGTAGGCCCATTTCAGTCTGCAAATCGAGTTCCTTGGACCCCGATTGCCATTTTAGGTTGTTAATGGCCAGTGCCTGAACCATTCACGCTCTAATCATTTCCATAGGCAAGAGAGAAGAAAGGGCACAGCCAAGGTAAGATTAATATTTTTGTGGGGACAAGAGGAGCAGGAGTGCTCCTCCGGGCCCCACAAAAATAAGCTGGGCTACTGCCGCCCTGGGAACCCCCCCACTCTGCAACCCCCCACACATACCTTTCCGCTAGCTCCATTGGCATGCTCATTTGGCATCCTGATTCTTGCCAGTCCAATATTCCTGAGCCTGCGGCTTAAAATCACTGCCACTTCAAGTGAGGGCGATCGGCCAGCCAGTGCGCTCTGCCCGTTGGTCGCCCAAGACTGAAAATCGACCTCAGTGAGTGTGAAGTGTTCTTCAATTACATACATTAACTAATGGAACAGTTATTGATTCCATTCTGGGGAAAACAACTTCCGTTTAGCATATTAACCACTTTTCATCTAGGTGACTTATTTAAACGTGCGGGAATTCACTTTGCTTAAAAAAAAATTCAACATTAAAAGTAACTCTTATTTCCAAATCCCCTCTCTGGAAAAATGGTCAAAAAGTCCTGAAACTTGACGGAGAAAAATACTTATTTTCCTCAAATAAGTGGTGCTAAACAGGGGTGTGGGAGGGATGTCTATGATCGAATAACCACACATGGCCTCTGGACTGAGCTGCCTGGATGGGCTTTTTTGGCCTTTTCTCACTCTCGATTTTCTTATGCTCTTATGGCTTCAACATTTGGTTGATTCTGCACCCTTGTCACAAACTGTGATATACTTCTTTGGGAAAGTAATCGACCCCCCCAGGGTGAGTTACCTTTCCCCAATACAGATTCGGGCCCTTTACACAGGCCGCAAGTTCCGCTAAGACCCAAGGAGGGGTAAAAGCCAGAATTTCCCGGGGAAGTGTCCTTGACAGGAGGGGAAGAAGTGGATGGAAATTCACCCACAAATCCCCTACCAGAATTTAAGAGCCAGTGTATAGGGGGCAGAATCCCAGCATACATAACCGGGTTCCGTCCCCCAAATTCCTGACGACCCCCCCCCCCCCCCACCTCCCCCAGTGGAAATCAGGTTTACCCACCACGGTCCCTGACCCCATGAATTTTGAATCCCATGTGCTCCAACTGTTGAAAGGTTGCAGTACTCCATTTCTGCTTACAGGCCCTCAATGAGCTACGCACAAGCTCCCTCTAATGTAAGAGACTGATACTGCATCATGTTGGTTTACTCCACTGTTCCCAGGGCTATCACACTGAGACTTCCCATCGGTTCTCTCCCTTCTGCCCCAAAATGTGCCAACTGCTGTTGGTATTCTCTCACGTTGTTGACTGCACACTATTAATCCTGTGAACACTGGCAAGTTTTTCTTGCTATTCAGTAAATTTCCATTGATCAGTATTAAAAGAAATTACAGAAATGATGAAAAGCATAGCAACACTTTTCCAAGCACAATATTCTGTGACAAAACAAACCAAATGAGAATATAATACTGTTACATTTTTGATTTGCTTCAGAAATGTTACTGCAGTCCTCGGGGTTAACACCATAACATTACTGTACAGCGATGTCTCTTTAGATTTGGTTATCAGATTGGAATCATTTAGATACTACACAGTGTTCACCTTAAATAGTGACTGTTGTTTTCTTTTCCTCTGTTCTACAGGGCTATGTGTTTAAGAATGTTGATAGACATTCTCGGATGTGTTTCAAGGTAATTGATAGTCTTGCTTGTTCACTATCATATGTTTCATCATGATGGGATAATTATTAATGGTGCAATATGTCATATGCCAATATTGAGCATTCTAACCAATATTTCAGGTAACCCATATAGATAATAATTGATCTAGTCTGTGATTGGAGTATGAAGTTATTTGAGTTCACTGAGTTAGAGGTTTGATTGGAGAAAATCTTGAAAGGAACAATTAGATTCATAGTTTTTAGGAGGTATCATTTAACTGGGCTCCCATCTCCGTCTGAAATTCAGATATCACACTAGTACAACACTTACACAACATTCTATCATTATAAACACCCACGAAGAACAGAAAGATTGCTACCAATCACGTCTCACTGATCTCTGTTTTGCAATTTAATGCAAGGCACATGCGTGCATACACACACAAACACACGTGCGCACACACAAACACACACGTGTTCATTCTAGCGCTCTTACCCTGGCTTAGATTAGTTGTTTCTCAACACTAAACTATGGATCAAACCTGGGATACTCCTGATCTGAATAACTCAATACACAGAATACGTGTAGCCAGTGGGCCATCAGAGGAGCCCTTGGAAGCAGATTTTAATTCGCATTGAGATTTCTTACTAGTGCACGTCATCTTATTGGAAGCTTTTGGCCCTTTTTGCATCAGGATACCTGTTACTGCATTTACCTGGATCAGATAGAGGTGTTGAAAAATACAGAGATCAAAACTGGAAACAATTGTGTAGAGTTCTGACCCAGCAATGGTTTTAGAATAGCTGGCTGCAGCAAGTTGTTTCTGGCCTTGTGAAGGAGCTTGTAATTTGAGGTCATCTATGGCAATGAATCAAGAGTGTGGAAATCCTGTATAAAGACTGGTGTTAATTTTGGCTTCACATGTCTTCATTTTTTGGACATGATACCAATAACGTTTTTATCTTTTTTGCTTTTTTGCAGTTTAAATATAAAAACAGCAGCCACATTGAGTGCCGAAACAGCCCAGGTATGTTGGTTTTTATTTAAATGTTAAGATTGCAGAGTTTGCAGCTTTTAAAATGAGCATGCATCTGAACATTGAGGGAACCACAGCTCATTCTTCAGTCAGGTGGACAATGGGAATAAACCAAACTAATTTATCAGGAAAATCTGCCTGTAGGTCAGGATTATCGAATATATAAATGTGTTTTTACTCACTCAGAATAAACTGACTTGGTATGTGTATAGAGAGGGGGTTGAGTGGTGTTTTATGTGCATGTGTGGGTCTTACGTGGTTCTGGCTGCTGTACTGGCAAGTCTCTTGTCGCCCGCTCCCACTATCCCACCGCCCGCTCCCACTATCCCACCGCCCGCTCCCGCCCCATGTCTAATTTCAGTCAGATTCATACTTGTATCACTCTCTGAGAAGTTTCAAGCTCTCTTTCTCCAGCTTTAAGTCCAGTACTCCTGCCTTTACCAGAAATTCCTCTGTGCCCCTCTCTTCACGAATTTTCCGGGTCTCCTGGCATAATTCTCCAGTTGCTGCCAATTCATTCACCTTTTGTCCAAACCCAGCGATATTTAAATTTGCTGCCTGCAGCATTTAGGGCAGGGTCGGTGTTGGGCTGGTTTTATTGAGTGGGAGTCCTGTTCTGCACTGCGCAGCAAATCACATTTCAGGGCCTTGATCTCATTGCCCACAGATTTCTTGACATCTGCTTGGCTGTCCCCATCTGGCCTCACCCAGGGCGGCTGAGCAGCTGACTTGCAGAGTGGCTCATCCTGAGGAGGAGTTGTGGCCTTTGGCCTCCCACACTTGTACAACAGCTCACGAGAGCCATAAAATGATCTTGGGAGTTTTACACCCCTGATCACATAACCAGATTTGTAAATCATTTGGAACTATCTCCTGTAATCAGTCACTTAACATTAAAATGACAAACCTTTATCGTGCATTATGCCTTCCAGCCATATCTGCAATGTGACTTCAAGCTGGAGAACTGTTCCTTTTTAAGTGCTGTCTAGATCCTTTCTTGGTTTTTAAAATTTCTGCCTGTGCACTTCGGGCATTAAATCACAAGCCCTGATAATTGCACGCTTTACAACATAAACTGTCGGCAGGGCAGACCTGAGAAAACATCACAGACACTTTTCTGCCTGGCAATGTTGTGAGTTGGCTGGCTTATTCATTTTTGTCCCACTGGCAATTCAAATGCCAGGATAAAACTATCAACATCATCCCTCCTTTAAAATTTGGAATAAGATTTGATATAATCAGATGGTGGGCCCTGAGTTCCACAGCCCCACTTACCAGACTCACTACTTTTACATACAGTTACAACACGGAAACAGGCCGTTCAGTCCAACCAGTCCATGTAGGTGTTTATCCTCCATGAGCAGTAGTCATTATCCGATGTGTCCACTCTGTTCCCATATCCCTTTGTTTGTTTTTCCATCGACTACCTATCCAACCTATTCTTAAATGTGATGTGGAGATGCCGGTGATGGACTGGGGTTGACAATTGTAAACAATTTTACAACACCAAGTTATAGTCCAGCAATTTTATTTTCACCTGACGAAGGGGGAAGCCTCCGAAAGCTTGTGAATTTAAAATAAAATTGCTGGACTATAACTTGGTGTTGTAAAATTGTTTACAATTCTTAAATGTCAACATGGTCTCTGCTTCAATCAGTGTGTCCAGTGGCACATTCCACAGCCTCACAACCTTGTGTCAAAAAAGGATGCTATTACTGTCTGTCCTAAATCTCTTACATCTTACATCCAAATCCCTTCATTCTGGACCCTTCAGTAAATGGAAACAGTCTGTTTCAATTTACTCCGCCCCATTCCTTCATAATTTTAAACAATTCTGTCAAATCATCCTGTAATGTCCTCTGTTCTAACGAGAACGACCCCAGTTTTTCAACCTACTGATGTATGTTTCTCGGTCAGTTTGAGAGCACAGCGGTGCTCTTTCTCCCTCTTGTCACCTCTATGCTGATGCTGTTTCTCCTCATGCTGGTGCTATTTTGCCATCTCATTGGCATTGAATTTACATCATTTCCTCTCTTCTTCCTATCTATGTTGCTCTTATTTCTCTGACTGAAATTTATGCTCCTTTTGCTGAAATTCTCTATCTTACTTTTTTTATTTCACCACTTAATGTGCCATTCTAAATTCTGCCTCATTTGATATGTTTGACATTTTTAGTTGTTACTGTTTCTGTTCACTTTTAAATTTTAACCCTTTCAAATTGCCCTCATCACCAGTGGAACTCAGTATCCCAGGTGGCTGCCTTCAATTGTTATGAATTTGGGTCTGCCATATATACCTTCTCGTGTTTAGTGTGTCAGTCTTTCCTGTAAGCAGTCTGAGCATCTTACTTTTATGGGCGTTGAGTCACACTGTCCTGAATCTACTTATATGGTAGCACTAGCTGGGAGTATATCAATGAAACTCCTTTGTATCCTGGACCAAATCGCTATACCTTATGTACGTGTACTTCTTCAATCTCTTTGAAGGGGGACCAAGTTAACACCAGATGAGGTGAAGTTTGGTTCGAATTGTAAGCTGCTTTATTCCATAGTATGGTGTAATGTATAGAACAATGCATATGATCAGTCATGATGTGGAGATGCCGGTGATGGACTGGGGTTGACAATTGTAAACAATTTTACAACACCAAGTTATAGTCCAGCAATTTTATTTTAAATTCACAAGCTTTCGGAGGCTTCCTCCTTCCTCAAGTGAACAGCTTGTGAATTTAAAATAAAATTGCTGGACTATAACTTGGTGTTGTAAAATTGTTTACTATGATCAGTCACTTAGTTCAATCATTACAACTTATATTCACACAATGATGCAAAATAAAGAACACACGCTGCTAACCCCACTCCATTGGTTTCTCTTACCTAACTTAAAAAGAGTAATCTCTCTGTACCCTGTCCTACAGCCCAGGGCAGAACCCTTCTCCCTGCAATCTCCTGTCTTTTTAACCTTCCTGCAGCACTTTGGTAACTGACTGACTTCTTGGTGTCTGTGTCCTGATATTTAAAAGCCTCTTTCACAGACCAGAGATCAAAGGGGTTTCCAACATATTTGTGTGAAATATTTTTCGACACACCCAGTCAAGCTAATGAATGATCTATTATTCGGTCTCTGAGAGAAACAACTTCCCACAGCATATTAATCACCTTTCATCGTCACCCAGCATGGGACTGTCCTGAGAACTAACCCCATTTGAAGCAAGCTTTAACTCGGAACACACTTAAAAATAACTCATATCCCTTCCATGGAAAAATGGGCAAAGAATCCTGAAATGTGACAGTGGGATTTTATGAGAATGTATGATTTTTTTTTTGTGCGTGTGTATTGGTAAGCTTGTGTGTGAGGATGAGCTGGCAAGAGGAGAGCTTGTTCTGGGTTAGGTGGTGAGAGACACGCTCTCTTGCACAGTGAGAAGCGCTGGAGGCAAAATTATTCAGATGATTAACACTGCCGTTCAAATTCTTTCTCATTCAAGAACAAGCTGTAATAATCTTCATTTTAGGAATGATGATGTTGGGGGAGTGGTGGCCATGAACAGCAACAATGACTTTATACTGTGCCTTTAATATATAGTTGTAAACAATTTTACAACACCAAGTTATAGTCCAGCAATTTTATTTTAAATTCACAAGCTTTCGGAGGCTTCCTCCTTCGTCAGGTAAATGTTCAGGAGCTCCTTGAAGCCTACGCATTTATACATCACAGAACAATACATGGTGTTTACAGACTGCCCCTGCAACTGCCCGTTGCCAAGGCAATCACCATGTTCAGACAGAGAGGTGTCACCTGCAGAACCCCCGAATACACATTCAACAAAAAAACAAACAGGAAAAAAAAACAGAGAGAGGCAGAAACATCCGGAAGGCAGAGAAAGCCAGCAAATGACCCATTATATTAAAAACAGATAACATTTGTTCGCTGGTGGGGTAACGTGTAGCGTGACATGAACCCAAGATCCCGGTTGAGGCCGTCCTCATGGGTGCGGAACTTGGCTATCAATTTCTGCTCGCCGATTTTGCGTTGTCGTGTGTCTCGAAGGCAGCCTTGGAGTACGCTTACCCGAAGGTCGGTGGATGAATGTCCATGACTGCTGAAGTGTTCCCCGACTGGGAGGGATCCCTCCTGTTTGGCGATTGTTGCGCGGTGTCCGTTCATCCGTTGTCGCAGCGTCTGCATGGTCTCGCCAATGTACCATGCTCTGGGGCATCCTTTCCTGCAACGTATGAGGTAGACAACGTTGGCCGAGTCACAGGAGTATGAACCATGCACCTGGTGGGTGGTGTCCTCTCGTGTGATGGTGGTATCTGTGTTGATGATCTGGCATGTCTTGCAGAGGTTACCGTGGCAGGGTTGTGTGGTGTCGTGGACGCTGTTCTCTTGAAAGCTAGGTAATTTGCTGCGAACGATGGTCTGTTTGAGGTTGGGTGGCTGTTTAAAGGCGAGTAGTGGAGGTGTGGGGATGGCCATAGCGAGGTGTTTGTCCTCATTGATGACATGTTGAAGGCTGCGGAGAACATGGCGTAGTTTCTCCGCTCCGGGGAAGTACTGGACGACAAAGGGTACTCTGTTGGTTGCGTCCCGTGTTGGTCTCCTGAGGAGGTCTATGCGATTTTTTGCTGTGGCCCGTCGGAACTGTCGATCGATGAGTCGAGCGTCATATCCCGTTCTTACTAGGGCGTCTTTCAGCGTCTGTAGGTGTCCATCGCGTTCCTCCTCGTCTGAACAGACCCTGTGTATTCGCAGGGCCTGTCCATAGGGGATGGCCTCTTTGACGTGGTTAGGGTGGAAGCTGGAAAAGTGGAGCATCGTGAGGTTGTCCGTGGGCTTGCGGTAGAGTGAGGTGCTGAGGTGCCCGTCTTTGATGGAGATTCGTGTGTCCAAGAAAGAAACTGATTCTGAGGAGTAGTCCATGGTGAGCTTGATGGTGGGATGGAACTTGTTGATGTTATCGTGTAGTCTCTTTAGTGATTCCTTGCCGTGGGTCCATAGAAAGAAAATGTCGTCGATGTACCTCCACTACTCGCCTTTAAACAGCCACCCAACCTCAAACAGACCATCGTTCGCAGCAAATTACCTAGCTTTCAAGAGAACAGCGTCCACGACACCACACAACCCTGCCACGGTAACCTCTGCAAGACATGCCAGATCATCGACACAGATACCACCATCACACGAGAGGACACCACCCACCAGGTGCATGGTTCATACTCCTGTGACTCGGCCAACGTTGTCTACCTCATACGTTGCAGGAAAGGATGCCCCAGAGCATGGTACATTGGCGAGACCATGCAGACGCTGCGACAACGGATGAACGGACACCGCGCAACAATCGCCAAACAGGAGGGTTCCCTCCCAGTCGGGGAACACTTCAGCAGTCATGGACATTCATCCACCGACCTTCGGGTAAGCGTACTCCAAGGCGGCCTTCGAGACACACGACAACGCAAAATCGTCGAGCAGAAATTGATAGCCAAGTTCCGCACCCATGAGGACGGCCTCAACCGGGATCTTGGGTTCATGTCACGCTACACGTTACCCCACCAGCGAACAAATGTTATCTGTTTTTAATATAATGGGTCATTTGCTGGCTTTCTCTGCCTTCCGGATGTTTCTGCCTCTCTCTGTTTTTTTTTTCCTGTTTGTTTTTTTGTTGAATGTGTATTCGGGGGTTCTGCAGGTGACACCTCTCTGTCTGAACACGGTGATTGCCTTGGCAACGGGCAGTTGCAGGGGCAGTCTGTAAACACCATGTATTGTTCTGTGATGTATAAATGCGTAGGCTTCAAGGAGCTCCTGAACATTTACCTGACGAAGGAGGAAGCCTCCGAAAGCTTGTGAATTTAAAATAAAATTGCTGGACTATAACTTGGTATTGTAAAATTGTTTACAATTGTCAACCCCAGTCCATCACCGGCATCTCCACATCTTTAATATATAGAATCACCCAATGCACTTGAACTGTTTAGTGAATTGAAGAACATCTGCATAAACTTGAAATAGACTGTATTATAGTCCAATGCCATTAATTATTGGCAGCATCTGAACTGATTAACTAACATCATGGAGGCTTTTTCATTTTCAGACGCTGATTGGAACGTAACCATGGTGACAGAACCAAACAAACTCCTGTTGACCTTTGCTTCAAATATCCCAGCATCATTCAGCGCTGTTCTATGCAAGACAGTAGGAAATGAATGCAGAAACTTGAGTCTGATCTACCTCATAACCCAGGTGTCTCAATCTGTGCCAAGGGTCATCTATACTAGAGTCCTGTTAGCTAATTAATTGCAAAATTACTTTGTTTTTAAATAACATTTGTAACTGTAGACTGTTGGATTGTCATTCAGAAGGAACTGTATTCCGGTGCAGAAGGCCTGGAGACGAAAAATATAATTTTGTTGTTGCTTACTTTGATACAAACAGTGACAGACGGGGAAAGGCCCTCTGGTCCATCCAGCCTGTCCCACACAATTGTGATACAGTCCCCACTTCACCCGAAACCATGTAATCTCCTGGGAGAGGTGAAAAACCCAGGCCAATTTGAGGGGAAAAAATCTGGGAAATTCCTCTCCAACCCCCTTGGGCGATTGAAACTAGTCCAGGAGATCACTTTGGCCCTGAAATCGCCATGCAGTACCTACCTTTTGTACAAGGTGGTCTCCGCCCCAGCCAGAAACAGGTCCAGCTCTCACTTGAAGGAATTCAGCGAATCGCGTGAGCTGCAGCCTGATCCAGAAGTCCACTATTCTTTTGGGAAAAGAACTACCTCCTGACATCTAACCTAGATCTGGCCTTTTACAACTTAATATAGTGACCTCTGGTCCTCCCTAACCTATTTTTAGTTGGAACAAACTGTCTGTTCAAACACAATCTATTCCCTTCATCATCTTTTAAACCTCTATTAAATCACCTCTAAGGCTACACTTCTCTAAAGTCGAGAGTCCCAGCTCTTTTAGCCTATCTTGATTACTAAGATGGCTCATACTGGGGATTAATCTAGTGGCTCTCCTCTACACACTTTCCAAAGTCTCTATCACCAAACTGGTCATAGTATTCTAATTGAGGCCTTGTACAAGGACAAAATATCGTTCACCTGAGGAAGGAGGTAGCCTCCGAAAGCTTGTGAATTTAAAATAAAATTGCTGGACTATAACTTGGTGTTGTAAAATTGTTTACAAAGGACAAAATAGTATGCTTTGTCTGATAGTCAATTGACCTATAAATACACCCCAACACCCTATTCGCTCTAGCTATCGCTTAACGGCATTGCTCATGAACTTTTAGAGATCTGTGCACTAGAATGCCCAGAACTCTCTTTCTCCACCTGCTTTAGTGCTTTTTTCTGAAGGGAGTTCAGCATTCATGCTGCCCACATGCATAACACTGCACTTTTCTAAGTAGGTGAAGGTGAACAGAATACTTCTTGATTCCCCCCCCCCCCCCCCCCCCCCCCCCAGCTGGTATCAACATCAGTGCTCCAGGCTAGGTACAGTACATGATAAAAGAAGGATAAAGTGCCTATGCTTTACCACATCAATGTGCCTTGACTCCAACCTTAGATAAGTCTCTACTCCACCAGTATGACAGTTCTATTTCACACACCAGATATACTTGAGAAACACTGCCAAATGTATAATCTAAGCTCAGATTCACTGTGAATGGGGTTGAAGCTGCCTAGAGTAATTTCACCTAAGACTTTTACAGCTGACTGAGAGGAGGCACCGCATTCTCTGTTATCCTGTTTGGCCTTATTTCTATTCTCAGTGTTGTGCTGCTCTGTTCTAAGAGATGCTTCATTTTAACATTTTCATGTTGTTCACAGATTGAATTGAGTACCCAGAAACCCCTTATGATTTTGCCTGTGGAAAGCCTTGAAATCTGTGTAAAGGTAGGTAACTGGTCAGTTATTTTAAAGGACCTTGGTTGGGGGAATATTCCTCCTCGCAGTACTTTTATTGAAAATATCAGCATGAGTAGTACAACATGGGAAAACCTGTATCCTGCTCACAATGGCTTCTTCACTAAAATTGTCAACAGAAGGAATTTCAATACAAGTCATCCTTCTCTTCCCTGCCCGCCCCTCCCCTCACTCCCAGCACCCCGGGAGAGAGGGTTAGGCAGCTGTATTAACTAAAACAGCTTGGTAAAAAGACATCGATAACTTGTGAATCTAGTTCAGTAAAGTCAGTAAATCTTCCATTGATGGAAGTTGTGGGGAAATCTGGAATAAGAACAATCTGTGTTCTGGCTTTGGGATCTTCCATAAAGCTTTGTGGTGGAAAAAAAGATTGATAACCCGAGAGAAAGAATAAACTAGAAATGACTGTTTGTTTATGATAATAGTGGATGAATGCTTAACTAAATGGGTTAATGCCTCCATTAAAGCAGTGGACCAAGGAATGCAGTAGGAACATGCTCAGGACTCATAGTATCATAGAATGGTACAGCACAGAAGGAGGCTATTTGGCCCATCGTGCCTGTACCAGCTCTTTGAAAGAGCTACCCATTAGTCCCACTTCCCTGCTCTTTCCCCATAGCCCTGAACATTTTTTTCCCTTCAAGTATTTATCTAATTCCCTTTTGAAAGTTATTATTGAATCTGTTTCCACCACCCTTTCAGGCATTGCATTCCAGACCATAACAACTCGCTGTGTAAAAAAAAAAGTTTCCTTATGTTGCCTCTGGTTCTTTACCTATTCACCTTAAATCTGTGTCCTTTGGTTACTGACCCTTCTGACACTAGAAACAGTTTCTCCTTATCAAAACTGTTCATGATTTTGAACACCTCTATCAAATCTCCTCTTAACCTTCTCTGTTCTAAGGAGAACAACCCCAGCTTCTCCATTCTCTCCACATAACTGAAGTCCCTCATCCCTGGTACCTTTCTAGTAAATCTCCTCTGCACCTTCTCTAAGGCCTTGACATCCTTCCTAAAGTGTGGTGGCCAGAATTGAACACAATACTCCAGCTGATGCCTAACCAGTGTTTTATAATGATTTAGCATAACTTCCTTGCTTTTGTACTCTATGCCTCTATTAATAAAGTCAAGGATCTCATATATGCTTTTAAACCATCTTCTTAACTTGTTCTACCACCTTCAAACATTTGAGTACATACACCCCCAGGTCTCTCTGTTCCTGCACTCCCTTTAAAATTGTACTATTTAGTTTATATTGCCTCTCCTTGTTCTTCCTACCAAACTGTATCACTTCACACTTCTCTGTGTTAAATTTCATCTGCCATGTGTCTGCCCATTTTGGTTTCTATCATCGCCAATAATGCTTTCTAGCTGAGTGTGAATGAAAGAGAGAATTTGAATTTACAATTCAGTATAGAGTAGACATCCAGCGGAGCATTCACTTAATGTTGGAAGTCTCTTTTTATGTTGGTCTCTGAAGTTCTACTTCAATATCACTGTGGACCAGTTTAACTCTGTGCTGCTGCCATTATGGGTACTTGTTAAGTTCTGACTGGAGATCAGGCACTACCGACTCTAGATGTCTAATCCATTTAAAAAATATATGCTAATAGTGGCAGTGGTGGAGCACTTTGGAGCATCAGTGAACCAGTATTCCAATAATCCATGGCAGAACACATTAGTCTGACACGTGAAGTCTCGCTGCTGCTGAGATCTAATACTTTAACAGCTGTATAGTTATTCTTTTCACGGAGGTCTGGTCCTCTTCACTATGTTCCATTGGCTGCAGCTCTGCATAGCAATACAACCTTTTGGATGAAGAGCTCCATTGCACATCTCTAACTGGAGCTCTGCCTTAATATGTAGAATCATATTGGGCTGCATTTGCATGCCTCTCGATTAAGTTCTCCTTTCAACAAAAACTCGATGATCTATCAATGGTGCCTCCATACCCTCTGAATTTGAATGCAATACTAGAAATGATGGATCCTCTGTGAACAGAAATACAATTCTAATAATGGTACCAGTCCTCTGAGTGGTATGCAATACTCCACCAACAAAGCTACCAGGCATCTTCCCATCCCCTCCCCCTCACTTCCCCCTCCACCACACACAATGCAACCTTAGAGAAAACAGTACCTCAACAGGTAGAGTTAAGATCAAAAGATGATTATTTAACAGCTTAGCCAGTAAGAAGAAGATAAATTGGAGTGGAATCACTGTCCTAGCAGTATGTATTATAGAATTCTATCAACTTGTTTTTAAAATCTCTCTCCTAGGTGTGGCGCTCAGATGTGACTTTCTCTGGGAAGCAGCTGCTTTGTCCACACTGTAAGTGTTTTAAATAGTTTCTTCAGAAGACCTAATTTTTTTAATGTATTGTACTGCAAATATGATGTCCCAAGAATCTTTATGTTATAACTTTAAGTTTCTGTAAATTCAAACATTGGATTTTTTTCAATTTCTAGAAGAATGAACATCTCTGTTGAATTCAGTTTAGTGGATGCTCTGTTCCCACTTGTTTTCTGAACATCCTTTTTTTTTGGTTGTCTTTTGCAGACTCTCGTCAAAAGATAGGGCTGGGCCTCTTGGGCACACTGATTGTGTTAGCCATGGTGCTGTTGTTTGTTTATATGATCTGGCAGTTTAATACTAAAGTTGTATCAGGTAAGATAAAAGTATTACATAGAATCATACAGCACAGAAAGAGGCCATTTGGTCCATCATGTCTGTGCTGGTTCTTTGAAAGAGCTATCCAATTAGTTCCACTCCGCTGCTCTTTCCCCAGAGCCATGCAAATGTTTCCTTTTCAAGTATTTATCCAATTCCCTTTTGAAAGTTACTATTGAATCTGTTTCCACCAACCTTTCAGGCAATGCGTTCCCGATCATAACAATTTGCCGTGTAAAAAAAAAAAATTATCCTCATTAAAGGTAGGTTTGTTTGATATGTACAACACAGAACGTATTCTGAAGTCAATCCTACTGTCATTGCACACTAAAAGTCTCATATTGATGTCAACCCTGTGCATTAACCATAACTTTACCATAACCATATACCATTCATACCCACATGTTGTGCATAGAGTCATGCTCCCACAGCAATCCTCAACCATCTCCCACCTGACATAAACTGTCTTACCTGTACACCAACCCTTCCACTCCCTCAGCAGAGGTTACCACATTCACATATCCCTCAGTTATGTTGGTTTATAACTCTACATCAGGTCTCCTCTCAAATCCACGAGTGTCACATCTGTTCCTTATGGATGAGGGAGGGCATTGATGTATCATGCTCCTTTGGGGAAAATCATCCATTGTTGTACTCCAGCAATCCCTGCTAGAAACTGCAGGCTTGTGTGGACATCGAGCACAACCAAAATTGGGCTTAGCTGCAATGTTCTCAGTCTGCTAACACTCACTATCAAATCCCACAAATGAAGTTAAGCTATTGGAAAGATGGCTGGTGGCTGGGGAACCATAACCCAGCATCAATTGGCACCTTCCACACAGGAAGGAAATAATAATTTTTTAAAAATAGAATGATCCTAAATCTCCTCCTTCTGTAATATCTTTGCAGCCCCGCTCTGGAGCAGAACAGTCCTGTTGATGTACTCCCCAGACTCTGAAGAGCACAAAACTTTGGTCTGTGCTTTTGCAGATATTCTGAAGACTGAATTGCACTGCAACGTCATCCTAGACCTATGGGATACTGGCAGAGTGGCTGAGATTGGTATCATACCTTGGCTTTACAGCAAGAGGGAACTTGTGGAGACAGAAGAAGGAAAGATAATAATCATTTGGTCAAAAAGAAGCCAAGAAATGTACAACCAATGGAATATGTTGGAGCCAGTATGCGGACTCAACCACAGTGACTTGCATGACCTTTTCAATACCTCAATGGCTTGTGTTTACAATGACTTTTTAAGAAACAGGAGGATTAATGATTACAGTATTATTTATTTTGATGGATTGTGTAGCAAAGAGAACATTCCAGAAATATTTACCAAGGTCCCTAAATACCGACTGCTGAAGGACTTTTCTAGCCTAGTGCGTGAGCTGCAATCTGCTTCTGAACTTCCGTGCAGCCTCAAGTTAGGCATTAAGTTTCTGGTGCGTAAAATCCTGCAGTCTGAGAAAATGCAAAAGCTGAGAAACAGGATAGAACAGTGCAGAAAGTTGCAGAGGCGTGGGCTTCTCTGGTGTGAAGAGTGTAACTGCTCAGATTGACATTGGATGGGTCTGACTTGCAAAATGGTCTCAACAATAACATGAGGGAGAGAGAAAATAGAGGCCTTCGTGGTCAAATGGCAGAACTAGGCTTACCTGTTTTTAAAAAAAATGCACACATTTATAATTGATTATACTGTGTAGACAGATAGGTAATAAATGTATTGCAAGCAAAGAACTACAGTAAGTGCAGACCTGCTGTTCTGAGAAAGGTTAAATGCAAAGATAGGAAACTGGTGCTAGTTAAGAATTTAACCAAGGCAACTGATATTCAGTATGTAAAGGGGTCCAGTCACACGCACAGGGAATAATTGGGATCTGTGAATATTCTTCACTTCATGGATCATTGTTTTAAATCAGCTTCACAGAGACCCATAGCAAGGTTAACAAATATGGGAAGAAAGACATACTTACCATGGATGGAAGACGAAGATAGAAATTGAAGGTGTGGCTCAGAGGCAGGAATGGAAAGAGAGAAGGGAGTAATAAAGAGAAAGAACCTTTAATCTTAGGCTACTTATTTCAGAGCACTTCCTCACAATACTATCTCTTTCAGCCTCAATCCAATCCACAATGGGATAAATCCAGCCTTTTGGCCGCACATTGGCAAACAGTCCCAATATGGCAACTAAATCTCACCGATCACATTGCATTTGTTGTATTTGATAACCATTCTGACGCCGCCTTTAAGTGCCAGATATTTTCTCATAGTGGCCAGTTGGTTCCTGGAAGTTAAAGTGACCTATTCTCGCATATGCTTCCCCCTCCCAGGATAGTAATTCTGAAACTTAACCATGCAGCATCTCACCATACGGGCTTGGCAGACTGGAGATTCAGCCAGCACTCGAACTGTTAGGTGTGATAGGATTTTGCCAAGCCACACTATTGTATTCTGTAAGTACTAACAAGATGCTGTTGCTTTTATATTGACCAGCAGAAGATTCATGAGTGGCCCAGCCTGCTCCTCCCTCCAATTTTCCCTCCCCTCTTAAGGAGAAATATTTATGCTCAACACCTCTTCATTTAACAGAGCTGAGTCCAGGAGCTCTCAGTGCAGGAAATTGTGGACATGAACTTGTTTCCTACTGTTCCATCCGACCATTCTGCCCATTTTTTTTTAAAAAAAAACTTTTTTTCAGATCCCTGAAGGTAGCAGGACTGCAAGAAGGCATACGGGATACCTTCCTTTATTAGCCGAGACATAGAATTTAAGAGCAGGGAGGTTATGCTAGAACTGTATAAAACACTAGTTAGGCCACAGTTGGAGTGCTGCGTACAGTTCTGGTCACAACATTACAAGAAAGATGTGATTGCACTAAAGAGGGCACAGAGGAGATTTATGAGGATGTTGCCAGGGCTGGAGAATTTTAGCTATGAGGAAAGATTGGATAGGCTGGGGTTGTTTTGTTTGAACAGAGAGGCTGAGTGGAGGTTTAATTGAGGTGTACAAAATTGTGAGGGACCTATTTCCCTTAGCAGAGAGGTCAATAACCAGGGTGCATAGATTTAAAGTGATTGGTAGAAGGTTGAGGATAAATGTTTTTCACCCGGAGGGTGATGGGGGTCTGGAACACACTGCCTGAAAGGGTGGTAGAAGCAGAAACCTTTAAAGGGTACTTGGATGTGCCACTTGAGGTGCCGTAACCTACAAGGTTATGGACCAAGAGCTGGAAAGTGGGATTCGGCTGGATAGCTCTTTTTCGTCCAGCACAGACATGATGGGCTGAATGGCCTCCTTCTGTGCCATAAAATTCTATGATTCTGTAATTACTGTCTGCTCTCCACAAGGCTGGGACAGAGGTGATTGCAGGCGGCATAGCACTGCCAGTGTTGCTCGATAATAAAGTATGGGAAACATGTCTGTGGTAGAGTGGGCTGTAATGTTCTAGATCCATCGCCACCTTCCTTACAGGCATATTGTTGTCAAGATCCATCAAGGCCTGGGAAAGAGAAATTAAAGTAGCTTAGGGGATTGAAATCAAAATTAAGATTGGTTCCTCTGCTCTGTTAGTATACAATCATGGATATCATAGTAGGTACTACACTGGAGGAGGCATTCGGCCCATCGTGTCTTTGCCGCTCTTTCTCTAATTAGCCCCATTCCCCTGCTTTTTCCCCATAGCCCTATAATTTTTTTCCCTTCAAGTATTTATCTAATTCCCTTTTGAAAGTTACTATTGAATCTACTTCCACCACCTTTTCATGATGTGGAGATGCGGTGATGGACTGGGGTTGACAATTGTAAACAATTTTACAACACCAAGTTATAGTCCAGCAATTTTATTTGAAAATCACAAGCTTTCGGAGGCTTCCTCCTTCCTCAGGTGAATTCCTCACATTCACCTGACGAAGGAGGAAGCCTCCGAAAGCTTGTGATTTTCAAATAAAATTGTTGGACTATAACTTGGTGTTGTAAAATTGTTTACAACCACCTTTTCAGGCAGTGCATTCCAGATCATTACAACTCGCTGTGTAAAAAAGAAATGTTTCCTCATGTTGCCTCTGGCTCTTTTGCCGATCACCTTAAATCTATGACCTCTGGTTACTGACCCTTCTACTAGCAGAAACGGTTTAGAATCACAGAATCATAGAAGTTTACAACATGGAAACAGGCCCTTCGGCCCAACATGTTCATGTCGCCCAGTTTATACCACTAAGCTAGTCCAATTGCCTGCACTTGGCCCATATCCCTCTATACCCATCTTACCCATGTAACTGTCCAAATGCTTTTTAAAAGACAAAATTGTACCCGCCTCTACTACTGCCTCTGGCAGCTCGTTCCAGACACTCACCACCCTTTGAGTGAAAAAATTGCCCCTCTGGACCTTTTGTATCTCTCCACTCTCACCTTAAATCTATGCCCCCTCGTTATAGACTCCCCTACCTTTGGGAAAAGATTTTGACTATCTACCTTATCTATGCCCCTCATTATTTTATAGACTTCTATAAGATCACCCCTAAACCTCCTACTCTCCAGGGAAAAAAGTCTCAGCCTATCCAACCTCTCCCTATAAGTCAAACCATCAAGTCCCGGTAGCATCCTAGTAAATCTTTTCTGCACTCTTTCTAGTTTAATAATATCCTTTCTATAATAGGGTGACCAGAACTGTACACAGTATTCCAAGTGTA